>NW_026575044.1:34627500-35835000 GCF_905146905.1 Nyctereutes procyonoides | reverse complement strand
CCTGCTAACATAACCATAATTCATTGAGGCTGTTCAAAATTTCAATTCATGGAATGAAAAATGAATGAATTTCAAATCAGCCTCCTAAGTGGAGTCATAGACACCTCAGATCAAACCACCATGGCTTCCAGTCAGGTATGTGTGACTTTGGCACCAACTTAGACAAGTCATGATCTCCCAAGGGCTTAATAAACAGCTCCCTCACCTCTACTACTTCTGTCCTCTAGACCTGCAGGCTCAAGTTGAAGCAAAGCTGGAGACAGGGAGTTAAATGCTCATAGTTGATCAACAGAGAGCTCTTAGGAGACAAAGCATGAGACAGTCTGACCCTGCAGAAAGCTCTAGAAAAAGAACTGCTCTACAAATTCAGTCCCATTTTGAGCCTTTTGTACCCCATAACAGTCAGCCTAGGGCTGGAGGTTGCATGGGGGCAAGGGAGAGAACTAATATTTTTTATACAATTCTATCAAAAGGAAGGCAGTTCAGCTGTTAGCAGACCACTCTGCAGCAGGCAGGGGAGGTAGCTCAGCTGTTAGCAAACCACTCTGCACCAACCAGGTAACAAGGATGTAGGTAGGGTCTGACAGCAATCATTTTCTGTGGGTATTTGCTGCTTACTTCCACCACATTAGAGAAATAAAGTACTGGGGCAAATCAGAGTAGAAAAATCCTTATCAAGGTAGGTGGATGAGGAAAGATTTTGGTCTCATGTCCCCAGACTAAACCTCTAACTCCAGCCAGCACTTGGCCACAGGGAACCATAAGAAACATGAATCACACAATGTAATTTTTCACTACTACTGGAAAAATGATTCGTACCATATCAAGAAACAAAATGTTTTCTGCAAACAGGCATCCAAGCTACTGGTTATTTAACCTGTTAATGCAGCACCACTCTGTAGAAGCAAGGTAGGTACTTAAAACTAATTGCATATCCCCAAACAACAATATGGGTTTGATCCAAATCACCATTTTTAACAGGTCATTAGATAAATCAATCAGAGCCTCTGGCTCATCAATAGAAAAACAAACACAAAAATAAAAAAAAAATTGGCTCCAACTGCGCATTCCTTGGGAATGATGCAAGGTACTTTTATTCACTGTGTACTGTCCAACTTCTTTTAGAGCACATCTCATGTCAAAACCTAGTTCTTCCTTTCCAGGACCACTCTCCAAGGCCTTATCACATCATACCAAGGTCACAGCCTCCAAATGAGTCTCCCCTGCCCCTGACTCTGGGACAGAGCCAATCCCAGGCCTCAGTTCCATGTCAGTACAGTCTGACTTGGATCTGGGTCCACATTCCTGAGCTCTGCCATGGTATTGTGTGTAAGCCCTTGAGGTGTCCCAGTTCTGGTAACTACCTCAATGCCTTCTCCACTACCTGACTTGCTGTCTTTGTTCCCAGCCTGATACCCCAGGTCTGGGTGCTTGTATCCCCCAGTCCATTCAGAGACTTGCATGATCACCAGTCCTAAGACTTCCTACTGCTCAGTAACAGATTCCCTGGGCCACCTGCCGCCTGCATCTGCACCTTCTGTCTATCATCAGATAGCTCTCCTCCCTGCAGAGGGGAAAGAACAGATGGAATGTTCCTAACAGAGTGGTGTAAAGAGAGAACATCAGATAAACTGCTATAGAAAATGAGGATTAAACTCTTTTATTAGGAGAGGGGAGTTGCTAAAGATGGGAGCCAAGGAAATGGAGAGGTTATCTTCACTCAATCAGGATAGCCATCGTCAGTGGGCTTGGGAGAGCCTGGTGGCTGAGAACTTGTTTTCTGGAGTCAGAGCTGATGGGCATCCCAGCCGATCACTCACTAACATGTAAGAGAAGTTAAGTACTCTATGCCTCAGCCTCAGTTTCCACGTCTGGGAAATGGAGGAGTAAGGCCTCCCTCACAGAATTATTCTTGTCCTTGCTCAGATGAAAAGAGATTTACATGTAAGCCTCTTGTGGTAGTTTCATAAGCACAAGGCTACTATACGGTAAGAACTCAATAAATATTAGCAGAGAAGAAGGTACATGTAGGGTAGGTCATGTCTGGGGAGAAGGAATACGTTACATATTTAGAGTAAAAACCTAGGCTAGATGAGCCATTTCGTCAAAAATCCGTAAGTTCAGAAAATGCAGGAGCCATGAGAATCAGTGAGGTAAAAACTGGAGCCGAAATGTGAGTCCAAAGCAGGAAGAGCACTGGAATGGTAGCCCTGCAGCTGGAGGTTTTAGGAAATGATGAGGAGAAGGTTGTAGTGGAAAAGTGGTATTGAATCAGGAAGGTCGCAGAGAGGAGTGGGACCTTGGCCACACCCAGGGGACACATGCACCCCAGAGTGCCCCAAGGTGACAGAGAAATCTATTAGAGAAAAAGTAAAGGGAAATAGAAGAATCTGGCACACATTATTGGAAGGACAGTGAGTGGAGAGAGGTATATAACAAGGTACTCGGAGCGACTCGGAGAGGGAGCACAGTAGGGAAGTCCACAGAGGGAGAGGTAAAGAAGCAGTCAGCTGTGACAGGAGAAGAGGCAATGAAGAAACATAATAATATATAACGCTAGTTCAAAACAACAGCTGGGAATAGGGAATTGATAGTGAAGCGATAAATACCAGCAATGAGGGAGCTAAATACCATTAAAATGCACAATAGTTAATAACAATGAAGCTGAAGTCTGGAAGCAATTAATAAATTAATAAACAATAACAAAGTATAAAATGCACCAAGAAAAAAGCGAGGTTATAAATATAACCCTTCGGTGAGAGAAGGGCAGGGGTTCATCAGAGGAGAGAGAGGGGAGGATGATTCAGCCAGATTGCAGAAGCGTGTGCTCCGGGTTCTGAGCTGCTGGCAGACAGGAGAGGCCCATTCTATCCACCTGCGAGCAGTGGAAGGAAAAGCCGCCCACAGAGAGCGGTGGGCCGGTTCTCCTGATGAAGCTGCCATCCCCAGGGCTTCTCACCTGCCACCATCATCAATAAAAATGCTCCCAGGGACTGACTGCCTAGACTGTGCAATTAATGATGCCCAAATGTGCCAGGCTTCATACTTACAGTAGTCTTTCCAAGTAACTACTAGAAAATGTTCTAAAAATGTAGGCCCCGGACCAGACTGGAGACCCCATTCTTAGATTCGGCTTCTGCTCAGCCCCTAAGTTCCATTATGAATCTCAAAACATCTTTTTGAGTGGTTCTGGGAGTCTGGAGCAGTTCTGGGACTCAGCAGAAATCCCCCAGCCCAGGTGGGGGACTGCCAAAGGCGACATGGACCCCCATTAGTTGCAACCTCAACCACAGACCTGAAAATCTCCATCAGCAAGGGAGCTCCTCCCTCATGGGGCCTTGTGCACCTCTGTGCTGTGTTTTCATTATTTCTCTTCGTCTAAAATAATTTATGGTATTTGGGAGCTACATGTCTTTGCCAAAGCACAGGTCAAGTCTTCTTTACTCTTCATTCAGAGATTATTCTCAATTCCAGGCAGAGTAAGAAAGAAAGGGCAAAAATAAAAAACAGTAGCAACAACAGAAAATGAGGACTTGTTTTGCTTCCACAAATTAGCTTGGGCAAAACTTCTACCACATTGAGAGATGGACAAGGGAAAAAATGGTAAAGTGGTTTGGCTTAAATAGGCAGTTCCCCCCCTAGTTTTTTTTTTTTTTAACAAGTTTGTCCTTTCCCCATTTGGGGGTAACTTCAGCTTGTTATTTGTGCAGTATTTCTCATCAATAAGTTACTAAATGCAGGGAAAATTTCTCACCCTTCGTTTCCGGCCATATAGCACCCCCTGTTTGTTTTTCCACATTGTTCCCTCCCCACTCCCTGATACCTAACCCCTGCCCCATACTTTCCTCTTGTGTCCAGCATCTCCTATTTCAAGAAGGCCTAACTTTTGACACTATGGCCCTAGCTGTAGCCTGGACTTAGCAACCAAAATACCCCCAACTGGATGGAGAGTTTCTGAGCATCCACATTTCAGTTCAATAATAAGCATAAGAAAAAAGAAAAAGAAAGTAAGGAAACTAGACCCAGGAGAGAAACAGCTGATACACATTACAGATAATTCCAGGGTCCATGGGGAAAGAATAAAAGGAAGAAGACAGAAGAAAAGAGAAATTGAAGGAACAATTAAGACTTTCCACAGGATATTAAGAATATCAAGATGATATTGCTTTTCTATTGGTACAAAAACATTAATGACCATACACATTTAGGATTTAAATATGTTTAATGTACTCAAATCAAGTAATATTTATTGTATCAGATGCATGATGTATAAAGTAATATTAACTGCATTTGGTAGCAATAAACATGAAAGAATAGTTTACTTGAATCAACTGCAAACATAGCCCATCTCTCATAAAGAGCTATTTCTGAAAAGTAGGAAAAGTCCAAGGGTATAAGTTACAGCTCAACAGTTCTGACTGCAGTAAGTTTCTGGTGAGTAAAAGCTTCAGCTTAATAGAACAGAGGCCACGCTTTGTTCTGGGCACAGCACATGGCATCTGTTGCGCAGGATTAAGTTCTGTGCATTGATCATGCCTTACTGATGATCATAATAATTAACATCAATCCTGGAGACAGTTAATACACAGACGAGGGTGACCTTTTCACTTCAGAATCTAAATTATTCGCTATTGGATAAATAATTTGTTTTTACTAGGTTAGACATGAATTAAATTGATTCTAACTACTGTAAGTTTGATACAATTGATACACCATTGTATTCTCTCTTATGATTAGGTTGTTTGCACGTATATAAGGACTTGTATAGAGGTACAAAGAAACCTATTTCCTGATCCTTTTTATTAAGACTAAGAAAGCTATCTTGAACAAATTCACGATGAAATCTGCCCTCAATTGAATGAAAAATAGTAAAAAAAAGAAGAAACACCGAAGAGTAGTTGTCACTTTCATCAACAAATTTAATAATGACCTTCTGTGCACTGCATAACAATGACAGTGGTATCACCTCAGTATGGACTAAATAACTGTGATGTTACAGTTAAATATTTATATCCATGCCCTAGTGTAAAAGGTCAAAGTTCTGAGTCATTACATATGTAGATAAACTATCCATGTGGTCACACAGGCAGAAGCTAACAGAACTCCATCACAGGGTGGTTGATTCTTCTTCAGCCTCTACAACTATTCAAACATGTTTGGCCTTGCAAGAGATGAAGTCTGAGGCTTGCAATCTAGACCTGCCACTGCCACTGGGTTGTCGTGTCATCTAAACAAATCACATTTGCGTTCTAAATCCAACCTGTGAGCTCCCCAGCTGTGGAATATGAAGAACGGCACTTGCCCTGCCCACCTCATGGGTGTGTTGTAAGGACTAAATGGGGCCAGAAAGGAGAAAGTGCCTTGACAATACAAGCACAAAATGGCTTTATGGTGACTACTAATTAGCCGGAGGACAGCAATGTTGGAAAAGAATGAGAAATCACCTTATTTCACCAATAACGCCTCTGAGCCTCAAGTCCAAGTTCCAACAGGTAGTTAGTAATGAGCTAGGCTGGGCACCCAGGTCTCCGGGTTCCCCAGTCTGCACTCTGCACTGTGCCGCTCACTTCCCTGAGTCTTGGTTAGTTACCCTTTGGTGCCATTCTAACACGATTAACCTCTAACACCGGTGCTACATTGTCTTTCAACCTCAGTATTAGAAAAGAATTCCATTACACTAATCGAAGTATGTCACCAACATTTTTTATAACGAATAGCTAATATTTTAGAATCCCAAAACTATCCATTTCAAGTACTCAGATTGTCCTTATTTAAGTTCAAATTGCAAAATATTAGCAATTACCTGTGGAGCACTTAAGAGTGTGCCTGGCTTTGCCAAGGGTTTTCCATTGCTCCATTTAGTTTCCACAATAACCCTAGAAAACACACAGGTTTTCATTCTTTTAAAGAGGAGAAAATCCCATGTCTGTTCCTCATCCTGCCCTACCTCCACGTGATTTTTAGGAAGGAAGCTAATCCCTCTAAACTAAACTTCCCGGGCTCTGGGACCAGGGGCTTCTGGATGTGTTCAGTCACCCCAAGGCACTGGGAACGTCCCGCCCCTCCCCTTTAGCGGTACAGGCTCTCCCACAGAGCCTGCTTCTCTATGGTTGCAGCTGTTGCTGGAGAGCCCCTCCCTCCAGAGTCCTCACTTCCCCTGGGTCCTAGTCTCTCTTGACACTCTCTCCTCCTTTGTTCCTCAAGCCATAACAGAAGGAGCAACTTCTCATTGTTGGAAATCTTGAGGTTGCCTCACTGTTTCCTCTTGACATTTGCAGCCCTTCCGACATCTTTGCACTTCATCCCCCAAATTCCCTCTGTTGAATTATTGGGTCTTCTCCTGATTGGCTGACTGACACACTTAAACAAGCAAGTGCTTAAAGAGCACAGACTGTGTTCGATGGGGACTGTCTGACCATAAGTCTGTGCCCTTAAACTTAAAAGGTTACTGCTTCCTGCTGTGCCATGGACTAAGTGGTCTCCATGCTTTTCATTAACTTTTTTGATTGTGTACGTTTATGAAGAAAGCGTTTGCGAGCACCGACCCCCAATACATGCATATGGTTTGTAAATTATACAAAAGTACTACTACTACATGATATGTTAAATACTAGTAAAGTTTGTTTTAATTTAATTACATTTTGTTTAATTTTTGAGATTTTTTTTCTACACTACAAAAAAGCCATCACACTTGGGTTTTGAATCCAGTGGAAATATGTCTTTAATTCTTTATTGCCTTTGTGAATTTTTAGTCACTTTCTTCTGAAACAGGGAGGCAGTCTCCAAATGAACTCTCATTTTTCTCTCTCTCTGCACAGCTAAGGAATGGGGTGCCAAGGAAGAAGCAAAGAGACAAGTGAGGATAAAAGTCTCCCAAATCTTTATTCCCAACTTAAGACCAGGTTACATTCTAGACAGATAAGCATCCTTTTTTAAACAGTTTTATTGAGACATGATTCACATACCATAAAACTCACTCTTTGTAAAAGTACAATCTAATGATTTTTAGTATATTCACAGAGTTCTGCAACCATCACCACTAATTTAGAACATTCTCAACATCCCAAAAAGAAAGCCATATCCATAAGCAGTCAGTCCCCATTCTCCACCCCCAGACCCCCGAAACCAGTAATCTACTTTATGTCTTTATGGATTTGACTATGCTGAACATTTCATATAATGAAAACATACAGTATGTGGCCTTTGATGATGGCTTCTTTCACTCAGCCTAATGTTTTCAAAGTTCATCCATGCCATAGTATACACAAACACTTTACTCCTTTTTGTGGCCAAATAATATTCCATTGTATGGAGAGACCAAATTTTGTTTTACCCATTCATCAGTTGATCGATATGTAGGTTATCTCCCCCTTTTTAGCTACTGTAAGTGGGACCACCATCAAGGATCACATATGAGTTTTTGTGTGGATGTATGTTTGCATTTCTCCTGAGCCGAAGTGTAGATTTTCTAGGTCTTATGGCAAGTTTCTGTTTAGCATTTTAAAGAGGAGCCTAACTATTTTCCAAAGTGGCTACATCATTTTACATCCCCACTAGCAGAATTATCTGAAGGTTCCGATATTTTCACATTCCTCTAATGCTTTTTATAATCTGTCTTTTTTATTTTAGTCATCCTGGTGAATGTTAAGTGGTATTTCACTGTGGTTTTGATTTGCATTTCTCTAATTATCCAACCTTTTTAACAGCTAAATAGTTATTTGATTAACATTAATACAATAATGTATTCATATAAATTAAATATTAATAATTATTTTCAGCGAATGAAACATGAAAGATAGCCAATTTCATTTGCATACAGAAGAGCATTCTAGTACTCTAAAAAATGCATAAAAATGCAATGTGAAAGCTAAGAAACCATTTCATGTAGAACTGTAACTGTATCAAGATATTTTTTGATTTCCCTTTTGATTTCTTCCTTGACGTTGGTTGTTCAGAGCTGTGCTATTTAATTTCCACATATTTGTAGATTTTCTAATTTTCTACTTGTTGTTAATTTCTAGTTTCATACCAGTGTGGTTGGAAAAGATACATGGTATGATTTCAATGTCCTCAAATTTGCAAAGACTTGTTTTGTGGCTTATCATATGATCTCTCTGGGAGAATGCTCCATGCATGCTTGAGAAGAATGTATGTTCTGCTGTTGTTGGATGGAATGTCCTATATATGTTACATCCATTTGGTCTAAAATATGGTTCAAGTACAATTTTTCCTTGTTGGTTTTCTATCTGGATGATCTCTCCATTGCTGGAAGTGAAATATTGAAGTCCCTTGCTATTATTGTATTATTGTTTATTTCTCCCTTCACCTCTGTTAGTATTTGCTTAATATATTTAGGTGCTTTGATGTTGGGTATGTATATATTTATGATTGTTATGTCTTCTTGATGAGTTGATCCCTTTATTATTACGTAATGACTTTCTTTATGTCTTGTTACCATTTTTGGCTTAAATTCTATTTTGTCTGATAACAAGCACAGCTATCTCTGCTCTCTTCTGGATTCTATTTTCATGGAATATCTTTTTCCGTTGCTTTACTTTCAGGCTCTGTGTGCCCTTAAAGCTTAAGTGACTCTTGCAGGCAGCATATATATTTTTTATTTACCCATTTTTTCAAAATAAGATACAAAGATGACCAATAGGTGCATGAAAAGATGCTCAACATGACTAATCATCAGAGAAATGCAAATCAAAACCACAATGAGATGTCCCCTCACACCTGTCAGAATGTCTATCAAGAAAAAGACAAGTGGTAACAAGTGTTGGCAAGGATGGGGACAAAAGGGAACTTTTGTGCACTGTTGGTGGGGATATGAACAAGTGTGGCCACTCTGGAAAACAGTATGGAGGTTCCTCAAAAAATTAAAAATAAAACTACAACATGGCTCAGCAACCCTCATTTCTGGATATTTATCCAAAGGAAGTGAAAAGAGAATAGTGAAGAGATAATTGCACTCCTATGTTCACTGTAGCATTATTCACACTAGCCAAGATATGGAAACAATCTAAGTGAACGGATAATATTATACATAATATTGTTTCTATATGGAATATGGCAAATTATTCAGCCGTGAAAAAAGGACATCTGCCATTTTTGACAGCATGGATAGACCTTGAGGACATATTGCCAAGTGAAATAAGTCAGGCGGAGAAAGACAAACACTGTATGATATCACTTATATATGGAATCTAAAAAAACTGAATTTGTAGAAACAGAAGGTAGAATGGTAGTTATCAGGAGCTAAGGGTAGAGGAAATGGGAGATTGTGGTCACAAGATACAAAATTACACTTAGAAGATAAATAAGTTCTAAGGATCTAATGCACAGCATTGTGGTTACTGAAAACAATACCGTACTGCATACTTGAAAGTTGCCAAGATTTATTCCTTAAATCTTAAATGTTCTGATCACAAAAAAGAAATGGTAGTTATATGATGTAATGGAGGTGTTAGGTAACACTATGGAGGTAATCATATTGCAATATATAAGTGAAGCAAATCAACTCATTGTATATCTTAAAGCTGCAGTGTTGTACATCAATTGTATCACAGTAAATCTGGGGGAAAATATATCTTTTTATTCCTGTCAATTTAAGAAATATGTAGTAAGGAATGATTTTGGAAAAGTTAAAAAAAAAAAACAAGTTACCTAATTGTCCAAATCAGCCACACCTTTAATAAATTTTTGTGTACTTTATCTCTCAGTTTCTGATAGAAATATGTTACAATCTCCCATAGATTTGTCCATTTTGCTTATTATTCTATCAATTCTTAATTTCTTTTTGGGGGGATATGTTGTTAAGTGAATACAAGTTTCTAATTATTTTATTTAATTGGTGGATTGTTTATTATCATTCCAATTTATATGTTTGCACTAAATTCTTCTTATAGCATTAATATTGATATATTAGCTTTCTGGAAGTTCTCCTTGATGTGATAGGTAGAACAATGGTGCCCCAAAATATGTCTATATTTTAATCTCTGAAACCTATAAACATATTGCCTTACAGGTCAAAAGGGACATTATAGAAGTGATTAGGATCTCGAGATAGGAAGATTATCTTGGATTAACCCAGTGGGTCCAACGTAATCACAGGGTCCTTATAAAATGAAGGCAGGAGAGTCAGTGCCATCCAACAAGATATAATGACCAAAGTAGAGGTCGAAATGATGTAATTGGTGGAAGGGGGCATGAGCCAAGGAATCTGGCCAGTCTCTAAAGATTGGAAAAGAAAAGGAATGGATTATTCTCTAGAACCACCAGAAAGAATGCAGCCCCACCAAACTGTAAACTTGGAAACCATAAATTTAAAATGCAGTAAGACCGACATACCTCCACCCTGGACTCTAGCCTCTGCAATATTTGAAAGAATCTATGGATCATTTGGTCTCTTCAAATAGGGTCTACATTCTTAACCACCAGTGCTAATTTGATTAATTAAGCCAGACATTTGATTAATATTTTCAGCTCATTCACTAAAACCTCTCTTACAATGAACTATATTTTAGAACACTGTATCTTTTTCCTGTTTTTGTCACCTACTTATTTTAATTGAAATTCAGGATATTATTGTTGTTGGCCATTGATAAATACCAACCTTATCTTTGCTTATATAATACTTTTTAAAATAAACGACCATTCTTAAATGCCTCAGGAAATGGTGTGTATGGTGGACTGTATTGTCCACATCATTTATCCCAAGAGTTGGAGATTGACTACATTATTAGAGTCACTACACCGCTCTTGGCCAGGAAGGCTACAGACCTTTGAGAAGATCTTTCCAGAAGTTTTGTTCCAAAGTGAAATAGTACCAAACTAAGGAGTAATATATTCATTCAGTTATTCATTCCGCAAATAGATAGTAAGTACCCACCACATGCCAGACACTGCACAAGGCACAGAGGATATAGCAATGAACCAGACCTTCAAATTCCTGCAGCCAAGGGGTACACATTCTCATGAGATGCCTTTCTCCAACCTTCTGCGGCTGTTGCATGAGGTCATGCATGGTGCTTAGCTCTGCAGCAGCAGCCATCTTGCCCCTCTGGGGAAAAAAGTCATCACACTGAGTATGACAAAGTTTCAAAACAGAAAGAAACCAGTTTAAATGAGTGTGAACAGCTCAAGGCCCCAAAGCAATTCGCTTTCAGCGGCCAGGGTTTTTCTACTTCTAATTCTCAGAGCTTGCTTTCAGAGCACTAATGTCCACAGAAGAAAAAAAAAAAAAGAGAGAGAGCAAAAAAATAAAAATAAAAATAAAACTCATTCAGACTGTCCAGATCATGGCCCCATTTGCCAACCGAAACTCGTCTGAGAAGCAAGAGCATAAAGAAGAGGAATTTCTCTAACTGGCATTCTCCACACACACCTGCTTTCAGGAGGAAATACCGGACTTCCAGAACAATGCCTAGTCCCTTGGGGTCAATTTTTCTAACTGCCGATCTCCTTACTCTTGCAAAGCTTCCGGATAGCTAACCTAGGGTAGTTCTGATAGAGCTAAGCCTCAAACTGCTCAAAATCTCTATAAAAGCCTCAATTCCCAGGACATTTTGAGTCCAAGTCTCTAAGTGTGCCTCTGCTCTCAGGGCATAAATTGAGCAGGAACATGGGGATCTCTAATCTGCTAACTTTTTTGATGGCTCATGAGGGAAGACACTGAAAAACAGGAAATGAGAGGGCTCAGCACACACACACACACACACACACACACACACACACACCTTAAAACCCCCCCAGACACAATTGGGTTTCTCTGTTAAATACTCTCATAGTACTCTAATTTTTTTTCATGTCTGTTATCACAACGTGTTACTCAATACTTATTAATGCTTACATTTGATCTCTAAAGGTAAGAACCTTATCACGTTTGTTCATCACTGCATTCCCAGTGGATGAATGAATGCATGTTTTTTTTCATTCACTGGGCCATACAAGATGTAGGTGGAAGACTGACCTCTCAGTGGAAAGCATGCCCTCACCCTTGCAAATGGAGGTCCTGAGATTATAAAGCAAGTTGGAAACCTAATCATTGCCTCCATGGCCATAGCATTTGACAGCCGGGGTTCCTTCTAGGCTTACCACATCAGAGACCACACACACACTAGAATCTCTTTTCCAATTGTGTGGCTTCATGTCTGGCTCTGTCCCTTGAAGATCCTGCCTTCTTCCCATTGCCCTGCCAAACCAAGAGTCAGCTTCCAGCCTTGTTTACTAAGAAGATCCTTGATATCACATGTATCACCAATTGTGCCTATGCTTAGTTTATAGTTACTCCCTTTCCAGAACTGCCAAAAAAAAAAAAAAAAAAAAGAGAGTGTTGGTTGGCAATATCCAAGGTGTTTTTAGAATGGGGGGTACAAAGTATAACATACATAAAATGTCTTCTTTCCTCACTGAAAATCCAAGAACATCTTAAAATGTAGGATTTGTTCATAATTTGGATTTGTATTTTATTTTTTTTATTTTTAAAAATTTATTTATTTATGATAGTCACAGAGAGAGAGAGATAGAGAGAGGCAGAGACACAAGCAGGCTCCATGCACGGGGAGCCCGATGCGGGACTCAATCCCAGGTCTCCAGGATCGTGCCCTGGGCCAAAGGCAGGTGCTAAACCGCTGCTCCACCCAGGGATCCCCATAATTTGGATTTGAATTGGTAACCATCACAGCATTAATTTATTGTCATTCCAAGTTTATAATGTAAATTCTTTAGTAAGCATTTAAAGGCTCTGGCTTTATACTACGTTCTTCTAATCTCTCATGGCACACACCTTAGCACCTTCACTTTGTTTCCTGAGGAAACTTTTCCTAAAATTTCGATGTCAAGAATTTAAGCCCCCCATGCACCAAACATGTTGGGGGACATTTGTGTATCAAAAGGAATATGTGAACAGAGAGAAGCAGAACAGAGGCAAACTGACCATGAACTCCGTGAAGTTCTTTCAAGGCCCCAGGACTGCACCAACAGTATACTAACAAAATCCTATATGTTCCTATAAATTTTGCAAAACTAAGCTATTTATGCATTGTTTTTATATAAAAGCCCCCAAGTTGTATAAGCTTAAAACAGATTATGTAGGCTTAACCTCTAAGCTCACAGTCTATATCCACAACCAAAGCTAAAGTTCAGAAAACTATGATATTGATCTGTTTCTTACCACCTAACAGATAATTCTTTTCAGTTGGGAAGAACTACCTGAATTATTTTCCCTGTTACTTTTGTCCTTTTCTTTTTCTTTTTTATTTTTCACCAACCCATTCATGTCCAATTTTTACAAAGCAAAAGAGGTTGACAGGTTATGCTCTGTGGTTCTTTTCCAAGCTTCAGTACATTCTTTGTGGATATGTAGCATTCTGTTGGGGTTAAAAATATGCACAGAGTCCCTTCGAGCTGCTCAACCCAAAGTTAGTCTTGGAGTACAAAGTGCTCTACTTTAAAATTACCAATATCATTATAGTTATTTTTATTCAAGAACCTATGGCCCTACGAAAACCTGCACTGAAGTAAAATGAGTATTTGATTATTTTTCTATGAATATTTGAAGAAGCAACCGTCTCAGTCACAGAAATACACACACACACACACACACACACAATCTTTGGAAAAGAATATGTTTTGACTGCAGGGATGGATTTTGTACGAATAGAACCCTGAGGCATCTAACACTTTAAATAATGGTTTCTATTCCAGGGAAGAAAAAATATTTTTCCTTGATAGCACTTTTTTATATTCACTACATTGGAATTACTTTTTCAAAATTCTGCCAGTGAAGACTTATCATATGTGGGTGCCATTGCTGTAACATAAAGATAAGGATTGAAGCAAATTCTACTCATAAGCTCATGAGCCTGTAAATTGGAACTATCCTTCATAACACAAAGCATTTTACCAGTCCAAAAATTATTCTTAAAGGCAAGACAATAGTTTTCTCCTGCAGAATTTCCCCCTCCTCAACTGCTTGAACCTTTTCAAAGGCTTCAATCATATTTGTTCACAGACTATTTATGAAAGATACAAACAGCCTATTGGCTATCGAAAGTGTGGAAAATACACTCTGGTTAAATATTTTTATCAGTTCTAGATTTGGATAGCTACCAAAGCATTTCAATAAAGTATACAACATTATTTTTATAGACAGAAAAAATTTTAGAAAATTATAGAAAAAGTTTTCAAATCTATATCAAACTGAATGAATAATATAATTGTCATTAGAGTGTTTTGAAGGAAGATACTTCATTCAGAAATGTTGCCTTGTGTTGGGAGGTCCTAAAAAAAACACCCACAAATCCTAAATTCTGTAAGCCTGGGCTTAAACATAGGAATATCACTTCTCTTATCCATCCTTTCCTCCAGAGGAGGCCCACCTTCCCATTAGATGTTTTATAGTATCTGTACTGACCCTTCATTGTTGGAAACAACGGTACGTATCACCTGTGTGGCTATGTGTTTAACGTCTCTATCCCCTGATAGACTGTAAGGTTTATCACACAAAGCGTGGACGTCATGTTTCTTGCCCATCATTGTATCTCCCACTTCAGACTGCACACTAGAGAATCAATAAATATTTGTCAAGTGAGTGAATAAATGAGTAAATAAATGAATAGGCAATGAAAATATTACACATTGCTTTCTGGACCTGTTGTTCTTAGGTGGGAAAAAATCAATTGAGTGAAATTCATGCTATTATTTGCTACAATTTTAGTCTTACCTTGATAGATTCTTGAAATTTTGGGGGGTTCCTGAAGGAGAGCCCTCCCACCCACCCACTTCTTTTCGACCCACTCTGCATTTTCTTTGCCTTCTGAGGATGATGATGGGTCGATCCAAAAGAGCTGTAAATAAGAAATTTATTTTTAAAAATTGCAATCATTGCATTACATTATGAAGCTAAAAAGCAAGCTAGAAAGTGATGCTGTACCCTTCCTTACTGTGCCACGTGGTACCATAAGATAGCGAACCTCATCCAAATGTTCAGGTTGACAGATGCTTCGCCCACTAAGAACTCCAAATCTTGTTTCAAGGAAAAATCTTTGGAAAAAAAAATCTGTCTGTTGTCACCATAAAATAACATGTTTCAGTATCACAGAATCAGGCAGCAACTTACAAATTAACACAGAGGCCACCGCTGCTCATAACACAAACCTAGCACCCACAGGTCATTAGGGCTTCCTGTAACAATCCTAATTCTTCAGTAATTTGGTGTTGTTTTTCCTGTTTATATCAGAACTTGCACTTGGCTTTATTATTGTTGAGGAAGGGGCTCAATATTTCTTTCATAAAGATAATTGTTTCTGTGGGATTTGGGGCTTTTCTCCCTCCCCCACTTAAGAGATGCCTATGTGGCTGAAAACACATAAAATGGAGACGCACCTCTTCATTAAAAAACTTTAACCTCTCACTAATGATGATATTAATACCCAGCGTGCGATAAACACCTGAGACGTACTTTGTCCTAAACAACACAGCCTTCGAGAACCTTGTAGTCAATAAAATAAAATACCCCTTTCTCTTTAATTAACATATGAAATAAACACAATCTGTGACACCTAGTGTGCAGCAGCAATTAAGAGGCATTGCTTAGTTAAACCTCCTAATACCTCATTTAAATATGCAATTAAGGGATAATTGCCTTCAATCAATAAAAAAATTGAAATATTTCGCAGGGGCTTCAATTATTTTTTGCTAGGCTTTCCACTTTCCACTTGGCCAGCACTAAGCCTGGGAGCCTTACTTCTTTGGTTAAAGTGACATTACCCTCTTTCCTGGTACTGGCTTTTAAGCATGCTATTAACATCGCAAGAGACCAATAACTGTGCTAAGCTTTAGAAATCATCTCTTTTGGCCTCGGCTAGAATTTCTCTGGCTTGGAAATTGCCTCTTCGTGACTTGCCTTAGGTTATGTTCTTTGTTTTTACTCAGCCTCAAGCCTTCCATTTTCATCTTGTTGCAAAGGAATCCACAGCGAAGGAGGAACAATTTGCAGCCCTTTTCTGATGAGGCACCAACTGCAGGAAAAACAACATTGTGGCCATCAGATTTGTTGGTGCATTGACTTTGGCCTGCTGGGTTTGGTCCCTCAGTCCTCTCCCCACCAAAACTCAAGAACGTATGTATTTAAAAAAAAGGAAAGAAAGAAAAAGAAAGAAAGAAAGAAAGAAAGAGAAAGAAAGAAAGAAAGAAAGAAAGAAAGAAAGAAAGAAAGAAAGAAAGAAAGAAAGAAAGAATTTACAAACTGCTATGCACAGAGGAAGAGATATTCTAAACCGAACCTTCACACTGAAGTGTGTGAAGTGAATCAGGAAGTAACGAGAATCATCACCAGGGAAGATCGAGGAATAGCTAAAAGGGTTAGGTGTGTGGCCAGCAAAACGTAACCAAATATTCATCCCAGAAAGGCACAAATTGAATAATATGTTGGGTTGACAGGGGATGGTCTGAAGTGCTGAAGCCGATGCCAAATGCAAATATGTAGTGATAATCTTATAAAATAAACCATAAAATTGGAGTATATAATCAATCAGCAAGGAACAAATACCCCACGGACAAAGCCATGTGAAATATTAAGTGACATCTGATGAATTCGGGACCGTCTAAGCAGCTCTGCTACATAATGCAGGCAGTAAAAAACGCCGCAGCCTGAGTGATCTGAACTGGTGGCCAGCACATGCCTAAACTTCTGTTTTACTTTGAGCAGATTGGACCTTAAACAATCAATGTCGTTTTGTTCCAAACATGAGAAATCACATAAGTATATCACGGCTCTGCGATGCAAAAAATGTATCCTCTTCGATTTGGAGTATTCACGCTGGGAGCCCAGAGAATGGCATGCTGCCACCTGTACTGACCACCCAGCCGGACCTAAAAGAAACCTCAGGAACAGATGACATAACGCAGAGCTTGGCACCTCTGTGCCTAAATTTGGACTTCTCTCCTTCCTATTCGACCATACTTCCTGGTCTCATCGATTTAATCCGACACACATCTCACTACTCTCAGACAACTGAGCTACTTCAATGCCCACACACATATACACAAAATCTGACTCTCATTCTCTGTCCCAACTTCACTTTCTGAGTGACACAAGACTGTGACCCCATTTCCATGAGCCTTCTACTAAATCTTTTGGGCAACCTTTATCTCTCAAAGAAAACTAGTCTCAATAAATCTTCATTGATAACAGCAGCACAGAGATAATGCCAAGTGCCATTCTAAATGCAGTTCAAGGTCTCTTTCATGTAAGCCTCATAACCCCCCAGAGGAGGGTCAATTCTCATCCTCATTCTGCAGATGAAGAAATTGTGACACGGAAAGACTCTATCACTAAAAGCGGCTGAGGTTTAAACTTAGGACGGTTTTATTCCAGAGTTCAAAAGCTTAGCTGCTATACTAGACAAACTCCGATCTCAGTTCTCGAAAGTGTGAAAGTGTGGCTAATTATTTCATGGAGTGAATCTGTGATTATGAAATGATATAAACCATGTTCTTCCAGGTTTCATCTTCATGACTTCAATGACCCCGAATTGAAAAAACTCTACTGGGTTTCTCCTTTACTCACACACTACTACCACACTCACAACACTTCTGACACCCCACGGGAGGGTTTTCCACACATCAAGCAATTCTCTGACACCAGCCGAGTGTCCTACAATTCAATTCAATTCTGACACTAACCAAGTTAGCGCAGACCCACAGGTTAAGTGATCAATCCCATGAGACTGCCCCCTCCTTCAGACCCAAATGCAAACAGTAGGGCTCCAGATCACCCACAATTTCTATTTGACTTGGCTACAAGTTAGAGGTTCCCATCATCCCCCTTCTTGGATTTGATTATTTGCCAGAACAGCTCACAGAACTCAGGGAAACAATTACAATTACCAGTTTACTATATAATAAAGGCTATGACAAAGGACACAGATGAACAGCCAGATGAAGAGGTACATAGGGCAAGGTCTGGAAGGGTCCCAAGCACCAAGGCTTGTATCCCAGGGCAGTTGGGCACCACCCTCCTGGTACATGGATGTGTTCATCACCCAGAAGCTCATCAATCCCCATACCTTTGGGATTTTTAGGGAGGCTTAATCATGTAGGCAGGATCAATCATTAACTCAATTTCCAGCCCCACTCTCCTTCCCAAAGGATGGTAGCTGGGGCTGAAAGTTCCAAGCTTCTAATCAAGGCTTGGTCTTCCTGATGACCAGCCCCCATCCTGAAACTATCCAGAAGCCCACCAAGAGTCACTTCATTAGAACGAAAGACACACATATTGCCCAGGAAATTCCAAGGGATTTAGATCTGCGTCAGGAGGGTGAGTCTAAGACCAAATATTAGAACAAAAGATGCTCATAATGCTCTTATCATTTAAGAAATCACAAGGGTTTTAGGAGCTCTGTGCCAGAAATCAGGAATATATATATATATAATATATATATTATTTCATTGACATTCAAGAGAATTGAAACTCTACCACAGTATACTCGTTCCTCTAGAAAACAATGCTCTATTTTAATTTATTCACTATTCATTCATTCATTCATTCATTCAGTAGACATTACTGAGTCACTAAAATATCCATCAGGCATCACTATGCTAAACACAGAGATAAAGATGAATAGTCTTGCCCTCTCCCCACTTCCCTATTCATCTTCTACACTCCCTTCAAGAAATCTATTAGATTGAGTAATATGAACTTACTACCATCATTCAACTGTTTCTGATCTACAAAAGCAGCAATCTTGCATAGTTCAACCTAATAAAAAAAAAACCCACTTGATGGCTTCCCAATCTATATGAAGGGCAAAGTTGAGTCTTCAGAATTGATCCTTGCTTACCTACTCAGGTACATCTCTTGCCATAGGGCTTGCTTCCCCACTTCTGCTCTTCCTCCTCTAGGGCCTATCTCATATGGCCTTTGAGAGGGCTACTTCTTGCCTACTCTTTGTTGGGAGATACATCTTCATGGGTTCTTGAGCTCTATCCATCTTGCTGGGTATGCCAAGAATGCAAGGCCTTGACTATTCTTTACCTGGATATTTTCTCAGGTTCTTCTTTGTAATGAGAAAACTTCAGGGATGATCTCTCTGGGACAACAAGAAGATTTGGTTATTGCTTGTTATAAAACACTCAGTTCCCCAAGCTCGGTGCTCCTCAGCTGCAACACAGATCCATCTGGCCCATGGCACTGGACCGGGGGACATGGGAGACAAAGGAGTAGATTCATGTGCTGATACTCAGGTTGCCTGTTCTACAGTGAATAATGAAGTCCTATGTTTCTGACCCAGGAGTCGAGTGGTGGCCAGTATCTATGAAATGGTATTAGCAAGCTTACTAGAGTGCAAGCAAGGTAAAGTCAGGTCCTAGAGCTGCTACTCTTTTTTTCAGATTCTGAGCAAACATGTTCTATGTGGAACTTTGATTTTCTCCAGTGGAGTTCATCACTTCGTCCTTTGTACCATCACAGTGCTTGGTGGACTCCCTTATTATTGTACTTAATAATATTAGTATTGATTAGAAAAATATGCAGCTACAGAGCTGTGAGCTCCATAACAGTGGGAACCATGGTTTATTATTTTCTTTTTTTGTTATGCTAAATTCCCAGCATGGTTCCTGGGAATTAGTGTTCATTCAAAAAATGTTGAATTAAATTGTTGAATGAATAGTATATTTCTGCTCTTTAGTAGCTTATAATCTAAATTTGTTTCCTTGTTGGTTTTGCTCTTACCCTTTTGTTTTTCTATATAAGGTGGATTTTGTGGGGGGCGGGGAGGTGATGGGAAAAGGGTTAAAATCATGATAAAAAGATACAAAATGATATATTATATATTACAACATTATAAAAGTTAAAGTCCTAGTTTCTTTCATCAGCACCATGCTTTAGAAGTAGTTACTGGTCTAGGATGTGGCCTTCCATGTATTTTCTATGCATATTAAAACATTTATGTCTATTTATTTTCTTTACATGAGTTGAATCATACCATAAAAATACTCATCTATTTTTTCCACTTAGCAACATATTGTGGATAATTTTTCAAGTCAATACCTACCTCATTATTTTTAATGGCTGCGTGGCATTTGTTTATTAGTTTAAGGTTATAGATTACATAATCTATTTAGCTAATCCTCCAAAAATGAACACTTGGCTTTTTCCCAAGGTTTTGCTATTATAAATAATTCTGCAATGAATTTTTTTATATGCATTTCTGTGCCTAGTTTTGAATATACCTATCAAAGAAATTCCCAAAAGTAGACTTGCTTGGTAAAGGTGTATGAATTTGAAATTTTTAATTGTACATATTAATTGCCAAATTGTTCTTCCAAAGTATGTATCAATTTACACACCCACCAAAAAATGTACGGGTGTGCTTGTTTCTCCATACCTTCTCAAATACCAGGCATTGTTAAATTGTCTTCCAAAAGAATATTTCGAGCTCTAATTTCTACTTACTTAAGTATATTTTATATGCATATTGCTATTTGTCTTTTTTTTGGTGAATTATCTGTTTCTTTTCCTTCCTAAGATCTGCTGTGTTTTGTGTGTGTGTGTTTTGGGGTTTTTCTGGTAAAGAAAGTGCAGCTTCATTTACTTATTTATCTGATACTCATCCTCCCTCTGAGCTTCTTCCTGCTGCGCAGAATCTTTTAATCCAACAGGTAAAGTTAATCCAGTGAATCCACTGGTTGATTTTTAGGAGTGCTTAGTGAATTAAGAAAAATTCACCTTGTGTCAGATGTATCACAAAAAACCCACAAAACTTTCTCTTTGTTATTTTGTATCCATATAGAAATTTTTAGATTTTTTATAATCAAATTTGTCTTTCCTTTACAACTTTAGGCTTTATATAGCTGTTTGTTTTTCTTGTTTTATTTCAATTTCTGTTCCATCTTGAATTTCTTTTGAGCTACAGATAAGTTAGAAATCCAAGTTTTTCTTCTTTTTTCATAATTGCATGCTATATGTCTAAAAAAGTCAATCTCTCTTCCCACACATTGCACTCACTATACCTGTACATTTCTGGTCCTCTCGTGGTTATGAAGACAATGTTAAAATGGATTTTTCATAAAGAATATTAGTAGAGTCAGAGTAATTTTTTGTATAAGCTGTAAAATGAGGAGGCTTCATATTTACTACAAAAATTGATATAAGTCATTGCCATCTCTCCAAGGCATTTCAGATGTCTTGGTTTCCTCAACTAAAATTATACTTGAAATAAGAAAGCCATGGCTTAGGATTTGATACTGATGGTGTGTAAGGCAGAGAATTCCTTGTGCTAGTTGATCCTTCTTAAGGTCACCAACGGTGTCAGTAAGGTTCAGGAGAAGGAAATGAGATTCTGGAATTCTGGACTCTCGGCCTGTGTTGGGCACACAGTGAGCTTGTGCGTCTTCCACCTGGTATAGCTCCAAAACATCAAAAATGGGGCCTCCAAAAAGCTGGATGTTTGGGAGGAATCAAAACAGCTGGGGTGGGGTTATAATAGAGATATCAATTCCCAACAGAGGGTAATTTGAAAAATAGTACATGATTTGTGAGGGGTTCTGAGAGCTAGACCTACCTGCCATGCAAATAGGCAGCCCTACTTGCCTTCCCTGAGCTGTCTCTGTAGGTTCTGTCCCAGGCTCCTGTGCACCTACCTGAGTCCCTTCACCCACTGGGCACCTATTCCTCATCAAATCAGTGCAAGAATGCATTCATTTAGTATCTATTGATTGCTTACTATACATAGGTAGCTACACTAAATCTGTTCCCTACCTTCTTAGGGCTTTCATTTTATTTATTTTTTAAATATTATATTATATTATATTATATTATATTATATTATATTATATTATATTATATTATATTTATTTGAGGGAGAGAGAGCAAGCATAAGCACAGGGAGCTGTAGGCAGGGGCAGAGGGAGAAGCAGACTCCCTGCTAAGCAGGGAGCCCAATGTGGGGCTCGATCCCAGGACCTTGGGATCATGAGCCGAGCCAAAGGCAGACACTTAACCAACTGAGCCACCCAGATGCCCCAGGGCTTTCATTTTAGCAGAAAAGATAGATATTTGATCACCCATTTTTCATTTTAACAAAAGATGAGACCAGGTGCTACGAGAGTAGCTGGTTAACTGGACTCAGTCCAATGGCTGAGGAAAATCTTTGGTGAATTGAATTCAAAAGGATGAATGGGAATTAGCCAGCTGGGGTGGAAATAGAGTACAGAGCCGCTGAGGAAAACTGCTAAGCAAAGGCTGCCGGTGCAGCTTGAATGGTGTGTTATAGTAAGAGAAAGAAAGCTGTGCCTGGGTTGGAGGCAGAAGAGGCAAAGAGCTGGATGTGGGCAGCAGCCACAAGCTCTGTATTGGGTTATGGAGGCCAGACTCATAAACAACCTGAGCAAGGAGGGCTGGGGTAAGTGCATATGTACTGTGCCTGAGAATTAAAGAGGTGATGCAAAGCAGAGGGCCTGGCACCTAGCTTCAGGGACCAAGGGAGGCTGGACCAGAGCAGTCAGGCCTTAGAGGTTTTCAAACCTGGGTTTATACATTAAATCTCTGGATTTTAAATGGTGCCTGCCTGATTTGAAAACAAAAACATAAACACCAGGTGAACAAAACACTCTCATTCCCAAAGTCTGCAGGCATTAATTAGATGAATTAGAAGACCTCTAAGATATTTTCAGATACCTAAGTTTTATGATTTGTCATTTAACAATATATTCAGGCCTTCTTGGTTGTAAGATAAAAATGTGCCATGCTTCCTTTTCTGCCAGCAGAGCGTATTTCAGTGTATAACATTTCCGAGTAAACATCTCAGCTTCTTTCTAATAGCTTGACTTTTACATTGGTTTTTACCAAGTCCCTTTAGTTGACTAAATTGCAAGGTCTCTCCAAAGTCAGTTAAACATATTAGAATTTGTAAGACTAAACATTTAATAACTAGAAGTTGAGGACATATTTTCAAAGATGATTGAGATATTGAACTATAGGCACGTTAATAATTTTAAGAACACTTCTTAAGTTTATACTATCTCAACTACTTCACACAGGTTTGCCAATGTGTTATATCTAAAAGATAGTCAAGGCGCACCTGAGTGGCTCAGTGGTTGAGTGTCTCCCTGCGAGAAGTCTGCTTCTCCCTCTGTCTCTGCCTCTGTGTGTGTGTGTGTGTGTCTCATGAATAAATAAATGAATAATCTTTAAAAATAATAAAAATAACAAATAAAATATAGTCAAAATTTCTTACCATTCTGAAATTATTCTTAGATCAGCAGTTTTGTACATGTAAACTGATTACCCATGCTTTGACAATAGATTGAATCGCTGTGTTGACAGTGCGGTCATCAGATATATGCTTACTCTCTCTCAACACATTAACCTGTATTAACAAATTTGATGTATATGGTGCAGAAATAGAGTGCATGTCAAACTGCTATGTTGTTTTGGGTTTAGGTGGAGATTTTTCCTAAAGATTTTTTCCTAATAATTCAGTAATACAAACTCATTGTAGAAAACTTGGAAAACACACAAAAGTCCAGTTAAAAGTAAAAGATTATCCATAATCTCAACATTCAGAGATACTTGCTAGTTGAAATAGTATTTTATGTAGAAGGTTGTTTTTTTTTTTTTTTTCAAGCTTTTCTCAGAAAATCTTAGAGAGAGAGAGTGCAAAAGCAGGGGGTAGGAACAGAGGGAGAGGTAGAAGCAGACTCCCTCCTGAGCAGGGAGCCTGATAGTGGGGTTGGACCCCCACCATTCCAGGACCCTGGAATCATGACTTGAGCTGAAGGCAGAAGCTTAACCGACTGAGCCACCCAAACACCCGAACAAGTTTTTATTCTATTTTTGTCACGTAAGCTTATGTCATAGGTACTTCTCATGTCAAAAAGTATGACTTTTATTCTATAGGGTTTCATTTTATAATGTGCATTATATAGATCTGCCATTCTCCCACTGTTCGGCAATGAGGTTTTTTACAATCTTTACAATCTCATTGTTAGGACAATGCTGTGAAGAACGTACTTTGGCACATCTACTGAAAACATCTTTGAGGCAGACACCTAAACTGTAAGTGGTAAAGTGGAAACACAGTATAGAAAAGAATATTATACTGAGTACCTTTGATATTGTTAAAAAATAAAACCAGTTCACGTTATTTTTGGAAAATAGAAAGGAGAAAGTTGTACACAAAAGGCGCGATTTGACAAGTTCTAAAACAAGTCATATAAGAAGGTAAATAATGCTAAGGTTGCGATTTTTGCTTCTCTAGCTTCCTTTGAAAAAAGAGTCATGTTCCTGATTTGGTTAAATAATAGGATCAACACAGTATACTGATTTACATTAGAAAAGAGTGCTTCTGGGTTGTTAACGCTCTAGCTGTTGACAAACCATAAAACATTCCAAGCTGTTTTGTGAATTAACATGTCCCCACTTAAGTCAACTCTACTGTAGTTACCTACATAGTAACTCATTGTCCTGGTGACAGAGCTGGGGGAAACTCCCAGGCTCCAAGTCAGTTTCCAATGGATGGAGCATTCAGGCCATCATTTGATGCCATCAGAAATGAGATCGAGTTCAGCCACCTCATGCATGGCCTCCTGACCCAGGTGCTTCAAATCTCTCATCCTCCCCATTTTATCTTTTCTTTCCCTTGCAAAGTAATTCATCATGCTTTCAAGCGGAACAGACAGGAATTAGGCACTCCTTTACCCAAAAGAAAACCATTTATAACCACCAAATTTCCATCCTACAGCCTCATTCCTTATCATTTCCAGCACCTTTTGAATATCATATCTTGTTTGTTAAGAATACTTAACACCGTGTCAGATTTAAAACATGGCTATTTGTATAAATTGTCTAGCAGAAAGAATAGTATCTTCTTTAAACAGTGGTTGCAAATTCATTACGTAGGGTTTCTCATTCAAATGGATGCCGCATCCTCATCACGAAAGCAATGTTAGTGTAAGCTGTCAGCTCAGATGTGAGCACATCCTGATTATATCGACTGGGCAACAATTGACTGGCTGCTTACCATGTGTCCCACAACCTTGGCAGATGTTCCATGTGTCCAAACAGAAGATGCATGGGATATAGACTAGTCTCCTAGTTTCCTATTGTGAATTTTCTTTTAAAGATTGATCCAATCTGAATATATAATAGTGTAGGAATGTAGAGAAAACATTCAAATAGCTACTTCCTGAATTCAATTTATTAATTTATACATACATACTTACAATGGCCTCCAATATAATATAAAATTATATCAATCTAGAACTACTTATTTTCCCACATTACATATCACAAAAATGTTGTGTTCAAACCTTTCAGATGTACTTTTCTTTCATGTATATTTTTGACACCAAGGTTCTCATCATAATTGGACCCACTTTTGGAGATTCCTAATAGTTTTTTAGGTCACATGTTGGTTATGTCCCTCTAAGTTGCAGGAGACATAATCTTTTCATTTTCTTTGATTTGTGGGTAAAGAAGGAAGAATTGGGTTATTTTCCTCCTTTCTTACCACAGTGTCATTACCAGTCCTTACCAGCCCCTTCTCCTGGTTTATTTCTTTTCTCCCTTCGTCCTTGATGCCCATTCACATTCTTCTTCCCAGTGGCACCACACTAACGTGTTTGATATATGTCCTTAAATACCTGTTTATCCCTATGAAAGAAGAAGTATTGTTCTGGGTACGTATTTTCAATTCACACAAATAGTGTTGTGCTACGCATTTCCTTGACTTCTAACCTTTTGTCAGATTCTGGGTTTTCCAGCTCCACCCATGCTGCTCTAGAATACGTGGCAGTTGTTCCCAACTGTTGCTTATATTCCATTCTATGGCCCCACTAAGGTTGCCAGATAAAATATAGGATGCTCAATTAAATTTGAATTTCTGATAAACAACAAATAATATTTTAGTAATAATTTGATCCCATGTGACATTTGGGACATACTTATACTAAAAATTATGCTTTGTCTATCTGAAACTGAAATGTAACTGGGCCTCCTATATTTTATCTGCTAAATTTGACAACTCTTGTCCCTTACCCACTTTGCTTATCTATTTTCCTAGTGATGAACATGCAGACAGCCTCTGTCTTGTCACTATAGCAAATGACAATACAACAAATGTCCCTATATGTGCTTATATATAAGGGAGCTGGGAAATGGCAAAGTTTGCTTTCCAAACAATTGCACTAGCTCACACAATCACCAGTAGATCCTTGGTATTATCTACTTTTCAATTTTTCCCTTCAGGTATAAATTGGATAATATGATTGGTATTTTTTTTTAAGTTTTCAGATGATTCTATCACTGGAATGATATCCCAAGCAGCAAGCACCAATGATGAGTAATGCCACCTTTATCACATACCAAGTTTCCATGAGGCAGATTTTACATTCTCCATTTTGTTCCATTGGACAAACTTGTTTCTAGGCTCTTTATTTTGTTCCATTGGTTGATTTATCACCTACATTACCAGTTGCTCTACTGTCTTAATTAGTGTTGCTTTGTAAAACAGTCAATATCTTGTAGGGTAAATTCACTAACTTTTACTTTTTCAGAAATGTCTTGCCTATTTTGTCCTTCATTCTTTCATATAAATTTTAGCAACTCTGTTGGCATTCTCAATTTGGAAGAAGACTGATATCTTGAGAAGCTTTTGGGTTTCCTCTATATGGGTCTTGAAGACCTTTTGGTAGATTTATTCTATCAGATAATTTATAGGCATCCTTTGATTTTTTTTGCTCTTCTACATATTTAAAAATTATGTTTTCCAACTAATTTATGCAAAAGTGCATTTGATTTTAAATTTGCTCTTGTTTTACCACTGCGATAAGGGGAATAATGACCCACCCAAAGATATCCACATTCTAATCCTTGGACCCTGTGAATATGCCATCTTACATGGCAAAAGGGATTTTGCAGATGTAACTGAAGTTAAGGACCTTGAGATGGGGAGGTTACCCTGGATTAGGTGCTGAGCCCAACCCAAACATGATTCCTTTAAAGTGAAGAGCCTTCCCACCTGTCATTAGAGGAAGATGTAACCACAAAAGGATTTGAAGATGGAGGAAGCAGACAACTAGCCAAGGAATAAAGATGGAAAACAGATTGTTCTCAAGAGCTTCCACAAAGAACTGCAACTCCTTAATTTTAGACCAGCAAGACCTGTGTTGGACTTCTAACCTACAGAACTATAAAGTAATAAAAATAATAAAATGAAAGCCACCAAGTTTGTGTTAATTTGTTAAAGCAGTAATAGTAAACTAATATAGTCAGCCTTCTTTCTAAGGTTTCATATCATTTTAAATATATATATTTATATATACAATTATATATATTTTTAAATTCTGGTGGGGTTTATCTATTCCTTATGTTTCTACTCATTCTACTGCCCTGGCTGGGACCTCCAAAGTTGAATAGATGTAGTTGACTTCCTTGGTTTATTTTCAACTGTAAGAAAATACCTCTAACATTCTTTTTTATTAAGAATGATATTTTGATATGCCCCCTTTATCAGACTAAGAAAATTCCCTATTGTCCTAGATTTCTTAAGTATATTTTTGCTTCATTTTAATCATAAGTGATTGTTGACTTTTATCATCTTTTGAGGTGATCACATGATTTTTTTTTTCTTTTTAATAAGTTAAGTAATAAATTCCACTTATAAGTTTTCTTATGCTAAGCCACTCTTTCAATCCCGGAATAAATCCAACTTAGTCATGGTGTATTATCTTTCTACACCTTATTTCACTAGGTTTTCTAATATTTTATTCAAATCTTCACACTCATGTTCATGAATGAGAATGCCTATAATTTTTCTTTCTGGGATTGTCTTGGCATGTTTGTTTTCAAGATTTTACTCATCTCATAGATTGGGTTTGAGAACATTCATTCTTTTTCAGTGCTCTGCAAAATTTTACATAAGATTAGAAAAGTCTTTTCCATTTAAAAATGGTACAGTTTCATTGGCAAAGCCATCTGGTTTTTCAGCTTTTGTAAAAATTTTTAAGTAATGGTTCATTTATTTCATAATTATGGAACTACTCTGGTTTTGTACTTAATTATTATTTTCCCAGAATTTGTCCATTTTGTCTTAATTTTTAACTTTATTGGCATAATTGCTCTTAGTATACTTTGTAAGTCCTACTTTATTGGAATATAGAACTCTTTTCATTACCACTATTATTTTCTGGTGCCCTCTTTCATTTCTTTAGTCAGTCTTTTCAGGATAATCCAATTTTCTTATTTTTTCAAAGAACCAACATAGTGATCCTATGTATTGTATTTTTTTCTATTCACTTGTTTTTGCTCTTATCTTTATTCTTGCTTTCTTTCTACTTTCATTGGGTTTGTTCTCTTATGGCTCTAATTTCTTAAGCAGAATGTAGCTAATTGTCAGTCATTCTTGTTTTCCAGCATAGCATTTAAGATGTTAAGTTTCTCTCAAAGTACAGCTTTCATTATGCTCTCCAAACTTTGATATAGTGTATTTCCATTATTGTACAAGTCTAAGTAGTTTTTTACTTTCATGATGGCTTATTCTTTGAACCATGGATTATTTGGTAGAGTGATTTTTAATTTGTAAGCCATGAGGATGATTTTTATTATTGATGTTGTCGACTTATAATTGCATTTTATCAATTTTATTCGGGTATATGTTACATACTATAGAATTCATTCATAGTAAGTGTAGAACTCAATGATTTTTTTTTTTTTTTTAGTAAATTCGTCAAGTTGTTAAACATCACTACCATCCACTTTTGGAACATTTCCAACACCCCAGAAAGTATCCCATTGCAGTCAAGTTGTAATTGCAATTTGGTCAAAGAATATGATCTGTATGATATGGATTCCTTTGAAATTATTGAAAGTTCCTCTCGGCCTAGATCCACACTACCTAATACTGCAGCCACTCCGCTGTGATTATTTAAATTTAAGTTACTCAAAGATAAATAACATTAAAATGTAGTTCTTCAGTCTCACCAGGTGTATTTAAAGTGCTCAATAGCTGCATTATTGGACAGCACAGGTCTAGAAGTTGTCTTTTTTCATCAGTGCAGGAAGTTCTATTGGACAGCACTGGCATAGACATATTTTCCATCTCTCTTTTTAGTTGATTCTAGTCTGATATTTAATCCATCTATTGAGTGTTTTATTTCTTTAAACACTCCATACATAGCTGTTCTATGGTCTTTAATAATTTTAATGTTTCCACACTTGGGGGGGGGGCGGGCCTGAATCTCTTGTTTATTGTATCTGATGACGTTTACTTCATGATGGATGTGCCCTGGTCATTTAGTGGTTTTTTTTATTATGAACTCAGTGCTTGATTGTAACGTGTATGAATCCTATGAGCCTGAATCCTATGAGCCTAAAATTTTCTCCAAAAAGGATTTGGTTCTGCTTTTTCTGTCATCTAAAGAGCACCAGTAACAAAAGACCACTTTTGTTCTCTCAAATAGTGTTGTCAAAGTCCCAGATTCTATGAACCTCCTGGCCACTGGCCCAGAACAACCCCAGCCCCCACTGCCTAGCACTCCAAGCTCCCATCCTAGCCCATTTTATATCATTTAGAGAAGGAAAGTTTGTTAAGTATCTCTGCCATCTCTTACCAGCCCAGTCATTTATCCACAAGTATGTCCTATTGTGATTTTGTTGTTCTACACAGGATCCTCCTAGTGCCCAGGCCCCCAGACTGCCAAAATTTGCTTTCTATTACTTTTTAAAACAATTTGATTAGGAGGCCTCTATGGGTAGCCCAAAATAGTACTTATTTATTTCAGATTTATATGTCTTCCCCAAATAGCATTTTTCCCCAAACTAAAATAATTGAAAGAGCATTCTCACAAAAGACTGTAAAGATTTGAATAGAAGGCAATTGTTTCTTTTGTAAGAGAACAATATTTCACCTCATTTTCAGACTATGCAGACTTTTTTAACTAACAGAGAGAGCATAGTGCAGTGAAAATAACTTCAACTTTGAGGCAGACAGCCCCTCAAAGTTATCACTCAATAACTATATAAAAAAAAAAGTTATCACTCAATAACTATATGTTCTATGCAAGTACCTTAATCTGGGCCTCAGTTTCCTCATTTGCTCAAATTAAAAGAATAAACTATGCCTAGCAGAGTTATGAGGATTAGTAACAAGGAAACTGGCATACAGGATAATTCAATAAAAGTTGATAACTCTGCTAGTGAAAATGAAGATGGGTGACAAAGTACTGAGGCATGGACTATCATCTCCTATTTGGTAGATGAAAACACAGAGGCTTTAAGGTGAATTCCAAGAACAATCATGCAGTCAATTCATATGAAGCTTTATACCCTTCAAAGTTGTGAATCATACTGGCCTTTGTTGTTAGTATAGCCGCCCGTGGCTTTGGGATAGACAAGAAGCATTGTTTGCAAGAGTTGTGAATGGAGCTTGGTTGTGTGACCTGAGGGGTTTGTATATAGCTCCTCATGGTGCAGGACAGAGCCGGGGAGTAAAAAGAAGGGGAAGTACATCAGACGTGGTGCAGAAACTCCTAAAAGCTATGAATCCTAAATTTGAACCTGATCTACCAAATCGTTAGGAAGGGAATATTTGTCAAAGTGAATGGATTAAGAATACTTTATTTAACAGTGTGTTCAATATTTACATATATGGCTTGTGAGCCTCCATTTGCTTTCTTTTTCTTTTTTTTTAATAAATTAATTTTTTATTGGTGTTCAATTTACCAACATACAGAATAACACCCAGTGCTCATCCCATCAAGTGTCCCCCTCAGTGCCCGTCATCCACTCACCCCCACCCCCCGCCCTCCTCCCCTTCCACCACCCCTAGTTTGTTTCCCAGAGTTAGGAGTCTTTATGTTCTGTCTCCCTTTCTGATATTTCCCACACATTTCTTCTCTCTTCCCTTATATTCCCTTTCACTATTATTTATATTCCCCAAATGAATGAGAACATACACTGTTTGTCCTTCTCCGAATGACTTACTTCACTCAGCATAATACCCTCCAGTTCCATACACGTTGAAGCAAATGGTGGGTATTTGTCGTGTCTAATGGCTGAGTAATATTCCATTGTATACATAAACCACATCATTTTTATCCATTCATCTTTCAATGGACACCGAGGCTCCTTCCACAGTTTGGCTATTGTGGACATTGCTGCTAGAAACATCGGGGTGCAGGTGTCCCAGCGTTTCATTGCATCTGAATCTTTGGGGTAAATCCCCAACAGTGCAATTGCTGGGTTGTAGAGCAGGTCTATTTTTAACTCTTTGAGGAACCTCCACACAGTTTTCCAGAGTGGCTGCACCAGTTCACATTCCCACCAACAGTGTAAGAGGGTTCCCTTTTCTCTGCATCCTCTCCAACATTTGTGGTTTCCTGCCTTGTTAATTCTCCCCATTCTCACTGGTGTGAGGTGGTATCTCATTGTGGTTTTGATTTGTATTTCCCTGATGGTAAGTGATGCAGAGCATTTTCTCATGTGCATGTTGGCCATGTCTATGTCTTCCTCTGTGAGATTTCTCTTCATGTCTTTTGCCCATTTCATGATTGGATTGTTTGTTTCTTTGGTGTTGAGTTTAATAAGTTCTTTATAGATTTTGGAAACTAGCCCTTTATCTGATACGTCATTTGCAAATATCTTCTCCCATTCTGTAGGTTGTCTTTTAGTTTTGTTGACTGTATCCTTTGCTGTGCAAAAGCTTCTTATCTTGATGAAGTCCCAATAGTTCATTTTTGCTTTTGTTTCTTTCGCCTTCGTGGATGTATCTTGCAAGAAGTTACTGTGGCCAAGTTCAAAAAGGGTGTTGCCTGTGTTCTCCTCTAGGATTTTGATGGATTCTTGTCTCACATTTAGATCTTTCATCCATTTTGAGTTTATCTTTGTGTATGGTGCAAGAGAATGGTCTAGTTTCATTCTTCTGCATGTGGATGTCCAATTTTCCCAGCACCATTTATTGAAGAGACTGTCTTTCTTCCAGTGGATAGTCTTTCCATTTGCTTTCTTGCCGGAGCTGCACAAGTATTGGTTGCCAACCAATCTTTGGGAAAATCTGCTATGCTCTCCTGTGATAGGAGAAAAGCTCTCTACTCCAGGACATGGGTTTCTATTAAATGTTTTGAGTTAGGGAGTCCTGAGGGGATGGCAGTTTGCATCCACTCTACCTCTTCCTGTGGTAAAAGACAGGCATCCCACATATACAATTCTGTCCAAGATTTAGAGCTCTGTTTTCTCATTGCAGCCTTACCTACATGCCTTCCCACCCCAGCTTTACCTAAATCTAACCCACCAAGGTGGATTCAGGGGTATCAGTAGGTGAGAGGATATGACAGTGCAAATCCCACCATGTTGGGGGAGCCCCACTTTGGTACAGTACTGTGACAAGTCAGTGCACTGCCCAGTTTACAGGGCTGAGCAGGTGCAGCTGTGAGTCGTTTCCTATCACCCCCTCAAGATGTTCCTTCGTCAGTAGAAGTCCATTGACTTCTCCTCAGGCATGAACTACCCATATCTCTTACCTCAAACCATTTGCCACCTGGATTAATGATTCTTGTACCTAGCTCTGACTAGGAATCAACCAGAATATTTTGAACCTACAAATTTTTAAGCCCACTTCCAGAAATTCTGATTCAGTAAGAAGTCTGGGGCAGAAGCAAAGAAATGTTCTGTGCTCATTGTTCTTTGTTGTTGCTAGTTCTCTCGTGTGTGTGTGCGCACGCGCACATGCACTCCTATATGTGTGTCTCTGTTTATTAGGCTTACCCCGATTATTCTGACACAGCCAGCTACGAGAAGCTGGCTTTCAGTCTGAGAATCAGGATTTCAATTTGTGTTTCTTCTTATGTTGTATGCTTCCTTTTCCTATGTAAAATTAAGCCCCTGAGGGCAGAAGTTGTGTTTTGCATGTGTGTGTCACCCACTCAGCATCTGGCGGCATGCACTGTGTCTAGCACCAACTCTGCAAAAAAACACATCGAGGTAGAAATGAAGCCCAGAACTTCCAAGGCAAGAGCAATGAAATTGAGCATTACCATACCCACGTATTATTCACAAAGTAACTGGTTGCAATTGTTGCTTCTTGGGTTCTGAGTGCTCTGGTGTCATGGCGTGGAGAGCCTTTGAACCCTGTGGCCATCCCATGATTTGCAGCATATTGGCAGCTTCAAGCCCAACCTCTCCAACAGCTCTTTGTTTTGTTTGCTTGTTGAGCGGAGTTTAAATCCAAATTCAACTGTGAATCATTAAAAAGGGGATTTTTCTTAAAACCAATGATTTGTCTTTGGACAACTGGCAGCCCCAGCCCCTGCTTGAGCCTCATTAATTTCAGTGAGAGTTGTTAGGGACGGAGGAAAGCCAGCTGGGGCTGCCAGCTTTTAACTCCTGCTCAGGGGGCTTAAAGAGGTAGTCCCAAGGTTCTGGCAGCCCTACCCTTCTTTAAAATCAATTTAAAAGAGCAAAAAGTGAAAAAGTCATTGTAGAAAAAAATATCATCGAGGTGATCTCACTTTTTGCATGGGTAGCTTTGCTTTTCCCCAGGCATGTGGGCAACAATGTCCCCACCTGAATCTGATGTAGGGGAATGACTTGAGACATTCACTTAGGTGAGAACCTTTTGTTAACCAGAAAATTGGTCCTTTTGCCTTCCTGTTTTTTTTAATAGATATGTATGTATATATCTATACATAAGTATGCTTTACTTTCTCTATTTTTTTCTTAAATGGTACTTGTGCAGACACCTTATTGATGTTTTATTCATGTGGACAAACTGCTTCCATTATGTGAATGTACAATAGCTGGAAGTCAATGGGAGTCAAACAGCTAAAGCTCTATGCAATGGTTTAAAAATTGCAAGACCGATAATAACAATGTATGAGTATGCCAGTGTTGAGATGGAGTTGGGCAAACTTTATACTTCAATGTACAATGTACATATTCATCTTCAAACCCTCAAAGAAGACTCATCACCGTCTGTTTCTGTAAATAGGAAGAACCTACCATCTGCTCAGGATAACAGCATAAAATCTTCAACTTTACCTGCCCTGTATATCAGGAAAGGCAAGTAGAACTGGCTGCTTGTGTACCAGGAGTGCCTGCTATGCACCAGACATCATGCTGGCTGCTGCAGGACACGGAGCTAGTAGGTCACGACTCTTACCCTCAAAAGCACCCCATCTGGAAGAAGCATTCATTTCATTCACCCTGTGAAATCTCAGAAGGGAGGATAATAGACACAGGTCACAAGAGTAGAAGATCCATAGCTGCAAGATGGGAACTACATGCAACCTCACAAAGATCTTCCCAACTATTTGGGAAAGAGGAAGCATGGGATGTTCACCTGAAAGTGTAAGGCAAGAAAAGAGAGAGAGAGAGAGAGAGAGAGAGAATGGAGAAAACAATTCTAATTTGTAAGGAATGAACTGGTAAGACTTTTAAAGATCCTAAGAGCCATTAGATATGTTTACTCAAGACTCGTATGCACGTATTTCGTTGTCTATGAAATAAATTAGCTTAAATAAATTACAACCCTCTCTTTGAAAAATTATAATAGCTACTAAATCTAAAATCTTTGTTACCCATCCTGAATCCACCCTGGCCAACCAGCCCCAATACTGTTAGCCTGGTCATCTGGCCTTGGGCCTCATGTCCCTGCCTTCCACAGAATTCTGCTCAAGGCTCCTTCTTTACAGAGGCTTCTACCCATAAGCCAATGCAGATCCAACGTCTCACATTCCTTCATTCCCTCTGAACACAAGCAAACAAATACATATTGATTGGTTAGTTACTTTCATGCAGCTACATCGATTTCTAACTTGTTTAATTTTCTTTTTGTATGCTTATGTCTTTTTTATGTGCATCAAGTAACCGTACATCAGACATTGGGTTGTTAGATCTTCAAGAGCAGAAACAACATGTTATGCTTCTTTTCTATCTCTCCTGAAGTACTAAATTGTTGTTAGTTGTCTAAAGGAGAGATTAACTCAAGGTTAGAGAATAAACCTAGTAAGAGGATTAATTACAGAGGTGGGGAAGTTGGGTGAGTTAGTAACTGGACATTGGTATATGAAACCTGATTATGTGCAAAAAAGCGACAACATATTTTTTATTAAGTTGTACAAGGAGTGAAGAAAGGGAAATGAAGATCCCAAGCCCAAACAAAACAAAACAAAACAAAAACAAAACAAAGTCCCGTACACACACATACACACACTTTAGAATTAAGTTTCTACTACTTCATTTTAGCAAAAGTTGTGGGATTCTATCTTTAATACTGGAACAGCTAAAATTTTCAGTAGAGATCCCAAGAAGCTAGACGTTAAGAGCCTTTTGCTAGGCTGTGGTTGCTGGTGTCCAGTATCTAAACAACCTTGACAACCTCTGGCAAGATGCTCATATCACCAGACTTCAGCCTACATCATGATGATTATGTGACACTGGAGAAGCACATCTAGATCTTTGTCCAAAACTCAATGCATATGGTGCTGATATCTGTATCCACAAACCGGTGCAGGAGCCACCATCATTCCTTAGGGTCTTTCTCTTTGAACCACATTCTATCTGATCCCTTGTTCATGGTGGGTCCATCCATGCCCACCTACCATTCTGGCTACAGTCTTCTCTACATACATAAGTGATAGATAGATAGATAGATAGATAGATAGATAGATAGATAGATGATAGATAGACAGGATATATATAATTCAGTTAATTATTAGTATAAAATTTCTCTGATGACCTCCTACCTCTTTTGGGCATTTCATTGGTTCCCTTAGAGTCTCTATCCCTTGACCATTGTGATCTGATGCTTAACTATACAAGTTTGCTCAGGTTGACATCTTTCCAGTTTTTTTAGTTTCCCTTCAAGCAGTAAGATTCTTATTAAAAAAAAAAAAATAGAGGGCAGCCCAGGTGGCTCAGCAGTTTAGCTCCACCTTCAGCCCAGGGCAGGATCCTGGAAACCCGAGATCGAGTCCCACGTTGTGCTCCCTGCAGGGAGCCTGCTTCTCCCTCTGTCTGTGTCTCTGCCTCTCTCTCTCGTTCTCTCTCTCTCTCTCTCTCATTCTCTCTCTGTCTCTCATGACTAAATAAATAAAATCTTAAAAAAAGAGAAGAAAAATTATATCTCCCTTGGACAAATATGTCTTCAAAGAAAACACCTTCCCAATTAAGTTAACTGGAGTTTCCCAGAGGTGGAAGTGGTTTTGTCTTTGTTCCTGTCTTATTTTAGTTTAAAAAAGAAAAGGCATTGGAAGGGGACAGGTAACCTGGTTAGATACACAGGTGGTAGAAAAGGAGGCAAACAAAAGAAATCCACCATGAGCTTTCCAGGCCCAGAAACTTCTAGTCGAACCCAGGAGCAAGTGATAACATTTTCTACAAGTCTAGTATTTCTGTTCTCTGCTGACTTAATATTTCACAGAAGCTTTTCTTGAGAAGTCCAGCATGTCTTCTGGTGTTAGAGTTTCCCATTCCTTCCTTCTGATTATCAGGATACTTTCCTACCTTCTCAAAGAACCATGGCAATTGGATCACAATTGTTCTCCTTTACCCCTTCCCTTGTCCATCCTCCTCAGTTCCAACCATGTTTACCTCCTCTCCACTTCAACCACCACAACCATCACCACACCTTGGACTTGGTAATCACCAAGAATTCCATCACCTTCGGGATCTCAGACTCTGACCTGTTTTCAGTTCTTTCACTTCTTCCCTCCCCTGAGTGAACCTATTCACAGCAACTTGGCTTATACTCATATCTTCCTAAAGAAACTTCTCTGAGGTGACAGAATGCCTTCCTTTCCAATGGTGAGTGCTTATCCTATCCGATATCTTCAGAGTTGGCACTTTGAGCAATCTGTTTTTCTCAAAAATCTCTCCTCCCTTAGTTTCTATTACCCAAGGAGTAAGAACTCCTTTCTTCTTTCTGGCCTTTCCATCTTGGGCTTTAGTACTGGTTTGTCTTGGCCTGCCTCCCCCCAGAATTCTCTCTGCTAATCTTTTCTCTTCTAACTCATTGTGCTATACCCCAGAGTGATCTTCAATCTGCATCTCCTGCCTCTTCTCTCAATGCCATATATGCATTTCCAACTCTCTACCTGAAAATTCAATCTGTCATGGGGCCTAGCACAATATTACTGTTTAATAAGTATTTATTATATTCAATTGAGCATATATACTATATTCAATTTAGTAAATATTAAGCACTAATTATGTAGTGGGTACCATAGCAAGTGCAAAGATGAAAAGATACATCTTTGTGAGCTACAGAGGGAACGCTCATGTGAGACCCTGGCTAACCATGGAATAAAGTTCCATGGACCAGAATTTGTCCTTAGAGTTCCTAAAAGGGCAAGTTCTCAGGGACAAATAAAGGAAAATGGGCTAAAATTGTACCCTAAAATTCAAATTAGTCCTAGATAGACCTTATACAAAATTCCAACCCTGGAATATGCTCAGATGGTCTTAAGGAAATTATAACATGATTCCTCCACAGAAAATTAAGGTATACAGCAAGGGGTAATAAACTATAACCACAGCTTAAATCCAATTTGCTGCCTATTTTTGCAAATAAAGTTTTATTGGAACACAGCTAAACATTAATTTGCATATTGTCTGTGACTGCTTTTATACTACAATGAAGTAGTTTTTCAGAGACCATGTGGTGCACAAACTCTAAAATCCTTACTAGCTGACCCTTTCAGAAAATCTTTGCCAACCCCTGCTGTACTGTATGACAATTTTTTAAATAATATATTTTTAGGCCTTACCCAGACCTAAGAATTAGAATTTCTAGGGGAGGGACCTGGGATTCAGGATTTTTAAAGGCACTACAGGTGAATGTTAGGATCAGGTAAGTTTGGAAAACTTTTGCAGAGTTTTGAATAGCTTAATATTTAGAATCCTAGAGCTCTAGGGGCTTCTGGGTAGCTCAGCTCAGCGGTTGAGTGTTTGCCTTTGGTTCAGGTCATGATCCTAGGTTCCTGGGATGGAGTCCTGCATCAGAATCCCTGCAGGGAGCCTGCTTCTCTCCCTACCTGTATCTCTTCCTCTCATTCTGTGTCTCTCGTGAATAAACAAATAAAATATTTAAAAATATATATATCCTAGAGCTTTGGATTTTCATGTCAGTGCTACCATTTCTAATTCTATTACTTTAAGCAAGGTTCCTACTTCTCCAAACCTCCATTTTCTTAGTACAAAGTGGATAAACAAAAGTATCTTGCTCATAGGGTTGTAGAGGGGACTGAATGAGAAGATGCTTCCTCCAAATGTGTAACACAAGGGGTCAGCGTCAGCAAGCATCATTATCATTTTCTTCTCTTCCTCACTTATAATCACCATCCATATGCTCTCCCTGCTTCGTGAGGTTTTGATGGGGTTCTCTTTGAAAATGGTGGACTCCTTCACCTTCAAAAGTTCATGGACCCTGAGCACTCCAGCCTTCCTTTTAAGTTTAAAAATATTCAGCAAATAAAACTTTAAGTGACTTACGACATCTTTTATTTAAGGAGTACAAAGTACTTTACAAACAAGTAGATGTGATGGGAGAGATGGAGAAGGTAAATTGACCTACCCCAAACCACACTGCAAACTTCAAGAACAGAATGGACAACGCCTAACTCCCAGCCTACCACCAACACACCTTTCCAAATCAGCCTCATTATCAGTTATTTATGACCCTCTTGAAGATAGGCTATAGCAAATCTATCAGCAAAAAAACCTTTTACAGGCCCACAAAATGCTCACAAGGCTTCTCTCCCTTTACTAGTGTTGGGATGTTGAGGAGAGGGCAGTGAACTTACCTGAAGAGCTCCACCATTACTTTGTGTGTCACTCCCCTTCTCGGAACACTCCAGTGTGCCCCAGTTGATTCTCCATGAGATATAAGTTTCTCATCATGCTCTTTAAATTCCACTTCTCTCCTGTATCTAACTTCCCTCAGCCTTGACTTCATTCATTCACATTTCACCTTATGGTATCCACTCTACCATGGCTTCCACAAACAAATCCCAGGCATTCCTACCACATCTTAGACTCCATGAAGAGAAGAAAAACATTCTGAACAAGAGAGAGGATGCTCTGAACTGAACGCTTTTCCAGGTAGACTACATTTGGGAAATTATGCTCCATTTTGGATTTCCTGATGTTTCAGGAAATCAAAGTACTGCTCCATTTGGGGGTGGGAGGGAAGCTTACAATAAATTGAGTTGTTCAAAAATGGGATATACTGTTTGAAGAAGTGTGCAATTTGGTTGTGGTCAAGTTTGTAAAGGATGTCATGGTGGTGATACATATTTCTCACATAGAGTGGAATTAAAGGACTTTCATAGTAGAGCTGAATGCTTAAGAGAATAGCAATCTTTTGATCCAGATTCCAGCCTTACACCAGCATGAGTCAAACTTCCCTGCACCTCAGTTTCTTGATGATAATAGTGCCCGTCTCCCAGTGTTACAGTGAGAGATTAAGTGAATAGATATATGGAAAGAACTAAGTGCAGACACTGACACGTAGTAAGCATTTCATGAGTGTTTTTAGCATTTCATGATCATTTTCATTTTTTTTAGTAGAATGTCTCAATTTTTATTTGACTGAAGTTTCCTTGCATTTAAATCCAAGACATACATTTTTTTTTAGCAGGAATATCACACAAGGAATGTTGTGTCATAAATGCATCATATGAGGATTTACATGATGTCTATTAGTCTTATTATTGGTAATGTTAACTTTGATCACTTGATTAAGGTAGTCTCTCCACTCTAATGTTACACTTTTTACCTTTGTTATTTTTTTAATAATAAATTTATTTTTTATTGGTGTTCAATATGCCAACATACAGAATAACACCCAGTGCTCATCCCGTCAAGTGCCCCCCTCAGTGCCCGTCACCCATTCACCCCCACCCCCCGCCCTCCTCCCCTTCCACCACCCCTAGTTCATTTCCCAGAATTGGGAGTCTTCATGTTCTGTCTCCCTTTCTGATATTTCATATCCATTTCTTCTCCCTTCCCTTCTATTCCCTTCATGTGTCCTTTATACATATCAAAGCCCCTACTATTTTCTGCAGAACACAGGTCAACAACCCCAGATAATTAGCTTTTTCACAAATGCAGCACTTCTTTGTCTGCAGTGAGGTTCTGAAGGAAGATTGGGACAGCCCAAGAAAGGAGACACCCAGAGCAGTCTCAGCTCTCAGAACCTTTGAAGAGAGAGAGGAGAGGGTTCTTAGTTCTTTTCTTCCCATGGCTTCCAGCTACAGGTGATGTTTGAGTAAGCAGCGTCTTCAAACACAGTGGTCACAAATCAGCCAAACAGAAAGAAAACCAACCATGAAAACTAAGTTCTAAATTGCATCCAGTGTGTGGACAGCACTCAAAAGCACTCCTACAGCCATAATGCAAATTAACTGGGGCTGTGGACCAGGAGCTGAAAGAAATTAGACTGAGCTCTTAAGAAATCAGACCACAAGTAAAAGGGGATTTCAGTAACATTCTCTAAGATTTGTCACTAATATGGCAGCAGTCATCCATGTAGTCCATGTAGTCCATGGAGTTATGGCAGTTGCTTGAGTTGTCTCTGGAATGCACAGATCTGCTCATACGCCTCCCCTTCTTTAAAACTCCCAGGGCTCTCTATTGCTCACACTACCAAGGCTGAATCTCCCACGGAGCTTTCAAAGTCCTTCCTAGTTTGTCCCTGTCCCACCCATCTTTTTCTCACCTCCTGGAATCTGGGCGGCCACAGGAAACGTCTACCATTCCTGGAAAATAAACATGATCTTTATATCCCTGCCTCTCCCTCTCCATTATCTGCTACAAACCCTGTCTGACCAAAAGACCCAGCCTGCCCTAATCCTCCCAGGGAGGCTGTCCCTCCCTCCTTTTGCTTTGTAACACCTCTAGAACTTATTAAGCATGATATTGTGATGATTTCTTTGCCATGTCTGTCTCATCCAACAGACTATGAGTTTCATGAGAACAGGGATTATGATTTATTTTTCTGCACATCTCTAACATTTAGCATCATTTTCAACAGACAGCAAGCTGTCAATAGCTTTGTTTAATTAATAAAGGAATGAAGGAAGGAACAAGGAGTCTAAACAGACCCAGGATCCTATCAGCGTAGCCTACTGAATCCCTGATTCAATTCAGAACCTATAGGTTCTTTTTGACTTAATTTAATATAAGCTGCGTCTGGCATCCCATGCATATTTTTAATGGTACTTTAATAAAAGAAGCATACTTCACTCCTTTCAAATTAGAAATCTGATCCCAACCCCTCCAGCTACCTTCCTACTTCTGTAAATAGCCAGGATTCTCCTCTCCAGCTCTGTAGAGCTGATATTGTTTTTGCCTGTAGTGTAATGGTTTCTGCCCCTTTTGTTCCTATTTATTTGTGTTTGTCCTGTCTCCTTCATTACATTTTAAGTCTCTACCTATAAGTGTTGACTTCTTTTGTAATTCACCCCAGTGTACAAGATATCCATGGATGACTGACTGCCATATTAGTGAATAATGTTTGATAATTTTATTGAAATTCCTTTTGACTCACGCTCTGATTTCTTTAGGGTTTAGCCTAATTTCTTTCAGCTCCTGGTCTGCTGGCCCATGTTGATTTGCATTATGACTGTATTAATGCTTTTGAATGCTATCCATGTGCTAGATGCTGTTTAGAACTAAATAAAATGTCTTGCCCTAGTGATTTGTTTGCTTTCAACTTGGCAGATTTGTGTGACCCCTGTGTTTCTAGGAGCTGAAATTGTCAAGACTCTTTTAATGCACCTCTTTGTTCGGGCAACCGCACGCCTGGTGGCTCTGAGAATAGCTGTCGTTTGGAGAATAGCATTTGTAGACACAACTGCTGCTGAAAAGAGAAACTCTATACATGGACTATTTCAGTGGGAACAAGGCAGCAAAAAGAGCAACTATTGTTCCTTGTTAAAAGACATAAGTGAAGCCTAGTGTATTAATTTGATCCGGAACATGATGCAGCATTTTGCTCTAAATCTGGACATGATTGTATCTATATCATCCACGACAGCGCAGTTCTGATCCCAATCAGTGTTTATGAGCACCCCCCTCCCCAAGGCACCCAGGATAGAAAGGATCTGGCCCCTGCTTCAGTGAACTTTCAAGATGGCTTTGAGCAAACAGCATTAGCCACAGCATGAAGCTCCTCAGGTCCCTGTCATGCTCCCGAGCATGGAGCATCATAAGCTCAGGCAGTCTCGGCACTGTAAAATCCACACACAGCTCCAGTCCGAAGGAACCAGAGGCTTGGGGTATTTCTCTGAAACTTGGATTTATGCCACTACAGTTGAGCAGAAGTTGGAGACTGGGAGGGCACATTTGCCCTTCGCCTGCCAATGAAATATGGCTCCTCCGTACATTTGTTCGCGGCCCTGATCTTTCTACTGAGGGATCAAGCATTAGGCATTTGCCACTTTTGCTACACTGAATCTTCTGGCTCAACCCAATGTGCCAAATCTCTTGTCATGTGACACATTAAAAAATTGAAATTCAGCTGCCTGGCTCCCTCCAGAATATTTACAATTCTGGAGCCGTCCATTCCAAAACCTGACTACGGACAAAGGAGAAAATGCATGCCCTCCTTAAAAACAGCATGAATAACAGGTCAGAAAGAACCTCAAGCTAACCCGATGGGTCTAGTCACTTGCCATCGCTTCCCCGAAAATATCCAGGTCGGTGTGTTATCACTGTGGATCCCAAGAAAGCTCGAAAAGCAATCATTTAAAAAATCAAATGCAAACAGGTTCAAAGAATCAGAAAACAAATTTAAAGGAGGAAGAAATCGGGGATGTCTGGGTGGCTCAGCGGTTGAGCGTCTGCCTTCAGCTCAGGGTGTGATCCCCGAGTTCCAGGATCGAATCCCACATCAGGCTCCCTGCATCAGGCCCGCTTCTACCTCTGTCTATGTCTCTGCCTCTCTCTGTGTGTGTCTCTCATGAATAAATAAATAAAATCTTAAAAAAAGGAGGAAAAAATCTTAAAGACATATACTTTTAGGAAAGGTAAATTCCTGAAGCAAGATTTGTCAGTATCCCAAAAATTAGTTTCCAAAGGAAATAAGAAGGAAGAGAGGGAAATTTATTAATCAAAAAGGAGCAACAAAAGAAACTGAAAGATAAAATGTAAGTGAAGGAGAGCACAGATAAACCAGGAAATCTTCTAAGGGTAAAAAAAAAAATCACAAAATCTTTACATCTTTACTAACTGGATAAGCAAAAATATCCCCATCATTTTCATTGATTGGATCATGTGCATTGATTTGATCACTGGTGAAATCAAATACTTTTCCTTTGTGTTTTCTAACCAATCTATTTTCTCTTTTACAAATTGTTTATTAGTGACTGATGCTCACTTATCTATATCTTTCTTTATCAATTTGTCTGAACTCTATATAGTAAAAAACTGTTATATTTATTGTGTCTGAGAGATCTCCACTTAATGTCAGAGTTATATGCCTTAGATACATAGACATATTTACTTATTTACAAATGTATGTATAATGACTTCTGATTCTGATCCATTTTTCATACTCATCAACATACCAACAGATTTTTTGGAAGACAAGATTCCAGTTAGGTCACCCATATGGTAGTAAATACTGAGTGAGAATATAAGTGGTAGCCTGTTGGGGTAATGGTCAGCATCTGGGTACACTGAAAAATGGTGGGACACAATAAAATGGAATTCATATGGGTAAGGGTAGTATTGATGAAAGTCACTTGGAGGAGCTGGGAAGGATTCATATATTCAGACGGTAGGAAAATTTGAGAGCCATAGTGATAGACAGGCTTATCCTGCAATTTCATTATCAGCTTAGAGTAAACATTGAACACAGGATCCCTGCAATATTCTCATTATAGTCAGTGCTGAGTCATATTCTTAAATCCTACTTCATTCATTCTGGTCTTTATTTAACTGGTATTTATGGGATCCTCAAACGTGCCAGAATCTGAGCTAGGTGCTGGGTAAATATTACTCCATAAGATAATCAAAGTTTCTGTCCTGGTAGAGCTTACAATCTAGTGTGAGTGAGACAAACAATAAACAAAGACTAAACGAATAATACAAATTGTTGTAAGTGACAGGAAACAGAATGCAGTGATAAAAGCAACATGACCACATACATACATATATACACACTCACGTGCACACACACATATAAATGAGAAAAAAAAGGAAAATAAGATGCGTACAAAAAGGCTCAGGAAGGAATATTCCTTTTCCTGGAGAAGAGAAGACCTCAAAGGGTTATTCTCATCCATCACAAATGCCCCAGGTACCATGAATACAAATAGTAGCATAAATTTAAATTTGTCAGTCACATAGTTTTAAAGATAATATCTTCAAAAACACAAAGAAGTTAAATAAAATACATCTCCTCTGCTAATATTTTAAAGGGGGAGGTTTTCTTTTATCTGAGATTAGCTTCCCAAATATTCAGAGAAGAACAAATGGTCTTAAAATGCCTGCCTGCAACTCGGGGTCTGTTTTTCTCGGAGTCCTTCCTGGGTTTTCCTTCTCTCTCTCTGCTCCTTTGAACAATTATTACAGGCAGCCCCCATAACAGGAGAGAGCCTGTTGGAGCATCATGAGGTGAGGGGGCTTCTATTCTGACCTGTCAGAGTCCCAGAATCTCAATTTCAATTTTTAGCTGCTTCTACTCTATTCAAATACCCTGCTTTAATCATTTTTCTCAAAAGATTCTTCAACTTGGGATTCTGTAGACAAACCCATGATTAGGTAAAAAGTAACGAAGCCACACTGTGCAATAAACAATAATCGAAGCATATACGTGTATCACTAGATCTTCTTCCCACACATGTACATTATTAGGTATGGCCACTATGAAGAGCTGTATGATTTTCCTCCCACACTGGGGTGTCAGAAGGTGACATTCCTATGAGGTACATTTGTGTGTAGTGGTAGGGCCTGGATGCAAGGAGAGAAGGGACATACCTGTCCGTCCCCCTTAAAAGATGAGAAAAATTGAAGTTGTAAGGCTGCTTTGCAGGCAGTTCTGAGGTGTTCAAAGAGAGAAATAGATTTTAGATATAATTCTCAAAGTGCGAGCCTCTAAACAAAGTAGTGAATGAATGCCCATTTCTAGTTGGCATGGAGAGTCTCCAGGATTAGGGATTGGAAACTTGCTTTAAAAATTCTAAAGAAAAAATCCTCTGAAAATATAGTTATGGCACACTAATTAATGTGTTTCAGTGTCCCTCCATTTCGGTCACCTCCAGAGCCTGAGATTGTTAGAAGCACTTAGCTTTGCTTGGCAGTGCTCACCCTTAAGAATGGGAGCCCTGGCGGTCTTTCTGACAAGCCAAGGCATAGATGTGTGTCAGCTGACATGAAAAGGACCCTTCTGTGACATGTATTTAATACTCAGTGTTTTATTAAATGGTCATGAACATTCTTTTTCTGTCCATCTCTTCCTTCCCAGCCACATCTTTTTTTTTTTTTAATCAAGGCCACCTTCCAGAGCTGCCACCAGTCCCGTAGTCTGTAATTTTAAATGTGTTCTCTGCTGTAATTTAAAAGATAACTCATTCCTATTTCCAACATTTAATGTATTCCTTTTTTTTCTGAAAGCAATATACGTGTGTAATTAATAAACAATTTAGTATGTTGAGGAACCTAGGAACTTGGCAAATGTTCTGGGGATATGAAATCTCAGGAAAAGCAGCACATTATAAGAAATAGTAAGTAATTACTTATGTAAGCTTTCTTTTTAAATTCTAAGAACATTAACTACTAATTACCTACTAATTACCAGTACTTCAGCAGGTGTTTGCACTTAACTGTAGGCTAAAGCCCCTGTGAAAAACAAACCCCTCACAGCCACTCTCAAGATCAAAGCTGAGTCCCACTGGACCTCGAAGCATGCCATAGTCTCGGCAAAACTGGTTACAAGCCAACTCGCTCACCACTTGGCTACATTAGGTGAAAAAGTAAATCTGAGCTTGTCAGTTCGCCTTCCCCTTGTTGCCCAAATGCAGTCATTATTCGCCAGGAAGGACCGGTTGGAAAGGCAACACAAGATATGTGCCTTTAAAAGCGAGCTATGATGAGAGTCTTCACCAGAAGTGCATCTGTCCCACTTCTGCTGGCTGAAGCCCCGCTCTGTGTGTGATGAGCCTGGAGCATCACCTAGTCGCCGCCCCACCTTCCTTTCCAGAGTCTGCAATGAACATGTGCTTATTTCACTGCTTTTCATTCTCTTTATCTGTATATGAAAGCAGCCTGAGATTTTTTCCAACTTACAAAGTGCAGATTCTCTGATCCTCAAAACTCAAGCTATGAGCCATTCACAAAAGACCCGGGATGGCTCTGCACACACTGGGTCCCCAAAGCCATGGACAGGGTCAAGTGGGTCTCTCAAGAATTCACAGCTCCCTCTTCAAGACACCTCAGTCATACAAGCACCACCCTTTGCTGATACAAAGAAGGAATGGAGAAACCAAAAGGTGGCATCCTGTGGCACAGTCCCACTTATCTACCGTAAGACGGTCAGGTCTGTCCAGGACACATTCCAAAGCAGCCATGTCTCTCCCTTTGCTCTCTCTATTAGTTTCCTGTGGCCACCAGAACAAAGCCCCACAAGTTTGGTGGCTTCAAACAACAGGAATTCATTCTGACACAGTTCTGGAGACCAGTGCTATTGGTGGGGCCATGTTCCTCCCAGGGACTCCAGAGAACTCATTCCTCACCATTCCAAGGTTCGGGGTGGCTGCAAGCATTCCTTGGCTTGTGTCTACATCACTCCAAACTCCACCTCCACGGTCACTTTTGCTCTTCCTCTTCCGGCAAATCTCCCCTGCATGTTCCTTATAAAGACACTTGTCATTAGATGTGAGGTCCACTCAGATAATCAAGGGTGGTCTCATCTCAAGATCAAGGTAATTAACATCTGCTAAACTGCCTTTTCCCAAATAAGATCATATTCACAGGTTCCAGGGATTGGGAGGTGGACTTGTCTATTGGGGTTCCGACCATTTAACCCACTACAGTCCCCTAAATGGCCTTTCACCCATTAATTCAAGTATTCAACTAATTGTATTGAGCCTTACAGTATTTCAGGTATTATTTCAGATAGAGATGAATGAATCCATGAGCAAGATGGATAAGATCTCTGCCTTCAGGGAGCTTAAATATTATAATCCTCCCCCTCTGTGTGTTCTGTCCACTCATTTCAAATACACACATTCTCTTAGAATCTGCAATGTGCAATTGATATTCAAAACACACACAAATCTTGGAAATCTAGTTAAATCCTAGCATGTGTGCAGGTTAGGGAAACAGGAGACATGCATGAAAAGTTTCTTTTCAAGTTTTCAGGAGCACAAGAAAAGAAAAAAGCATAGATGTGCAAATTTTATAAATTCATTTTACAATGTAATTGAAATGCCAAAAGATTGAAGAATTCAATGTTGATGAAGAAACGGATATTAGCGCAATGAAGAACAGCTCTGTCTTTGTCAGCCGGGCCGTCTTTTATATGTCACAGGCTGTCACTTTCTATTGCGTTTCAACTGACTAATTACCTCAGTTTATTAAAACTGAATATGAATTCACATATTTTACTTTCCAAGCTTTCAAGTGCTCCTGTTATCAAGAGCTATTACCCGAAGACATATCCCACAGTCCTGAGGTTTCTCAGGTGAGCAAATGAGCAGGCCCACCTCGATGGGGGTTGGAGAAGCTGGATGGCCATACTGGAAAGCAATGGTCCGCTGGCGGCTATGACCACATGCGTTAGTCCGAGGTGGGGCAACCAGGTCCTACGGCTGTTAGGGAAGAGGTAGGGGCACAGATGAAACTCTGCCTCTAATGGAAGGCTGCTTTCCAATCAGAGGTAATGACCAGACGTAACCAAAGGAAGGGACCATGAATTAGTTATGTTGCCAGGTCTGAAAGCACCTCACCTGCCAATTATACACTTAGATTTTAAGTGTGTTGGGTCCTGGTGGGTTAGAGGGATGGTTCCTGGTAGTGATGGCGTTTCGTGTGTATGTGTTTTGGGAACCTGGGGGGTGGTTGTTTTGTTCTTAATCCGGAACCACATTGGCGTGCACCCGCAAGTACGACGGAGGGGATAGTGTTGGCCGAAATTTAAGTCAGCCTCCGAAGGAAACGCAAATTTCATCAGACCACAATTGTATCTATGTGATTACAAGCTTTAAGAGAGGCGTGACCAGAAAAGCAGATTCAAAAAGATAAATAAATGAAAGAAAGAAAGAGAGAGGAAGAAAGAAAGAGAAAGAAAGAGAAAGAAAGAGAGAAAGAAAGAAAGAAAAAGATTCTAGAAATGAGTAACTAGCACTTTGATCTCCAACACAGTTCCAGAAGCCATTCAAATTTCAGTTGGATTGTATCAAATAACAAGTTGGAAGGAGCAGAGGCGGCCACTTACCTCCTTTCGAAGGGAATATCTAGGCTTTTAAACTGCAGACCTTCTGATGACACCGTCATCTCTCGGCCAGACAGGTAATGTGGTATGTGAGCCATCAGGAATTCTCAGTAGTGTTTTCCTAAATCGAGGCAGTCCATATTGGTGTGGCCAAAAAAAAAAAAAATCAAACAACAATACTTTGGGAAGTTATGTAGATGTGGCGAACCAGCAAAGAATAAAACACGGGGTCACGCAGGAAAATGCTACTTATCCTCAGCTCTAGTTACAAATGCAAAACGGAATACTCAGGAAAGGGAAGGGGCTTGTTTTTTCCTCCACAGATTCAAATCATTTGTTAAGAAAGGTAGTCATTGTGTGCCTTTCCACGGTTGGTCGTGTCACGAAGCTCCAATCAGACTGTGCGTATGCTTCAGAGTTGACAAGGAAAATGCTTACCAGGCCAGGCTGCCACCTCGTCCCCTGGACCGCGGCGTTGCCCGCTGACGCGTCAAGCCTGCTCCAGAGCCGCGGAGTGCCTCAGGCCCCACTCACTCCGTCACAGGGTAGTAGCCCAAGGGCTGCGCTTGCCCTGGGCACTGTTCTTAACAAAAATGAACCAATGTTTTAAAAATCAAGGTATCTGCCCATAACAGTCTCAATTTCCAGCATCTTGTGAAAATTGTGCAGATGTGGCCCCACTGAGCCAGAACTCCTACAGATCCACCATCCCCAGAGCTACGTGGCAGCTGCCGCTCTAGCCCAGACAAGTGCCCTTGACTGCCCTTACCCCCCCTGGCCACCCCCCCCAGATCTCACCTGTGGATGTTCCTGGCCTGGCCCTGATGGGCTTAAGAAGTTATGAAGTCTGCATATATCGGGTGGCCCTCACAGGCCGCACCAAGTCCCTCTTTAACCACACATGGCTTTTAGGACGCATTTCGCCCCGAGTCCTCCTCCCTAGATGCCTCTGCTTTGCTACTCCAGACCTGCCCCAGCCTAAGCACTGTGAGTGTGCCCTCCCCTGAATATCACTATCCCACTATCTCAGCAATGCTGTTAGGGACTTTCTCACCAACGAACTCTGTTTTCCAAATAATATTTTACCTGAAATCCCCAAATACTAAATAGATAAAAGGAGAGCTACTTTGTTTATATCTGGGGGACCAGAGTCCTGCCTCCTCCCTCTAACTCCCCTAACCACTACACACAGTCGCTCAAACAGCCCCTGAAACATTTCAGTGGAAGCCCCCCAAATTCCTCTGACGCAGCTTTCATTTTGGTGTCTTTTATATACTTCTCCATGGTATTAGTTATTTGATCTATATTGTGTTCTTTAAGTAAATTGTTCCTGAAGAGCTGTGCCTAATGCTAATGCATTTCTGTATGTAGAGTGTGAAGTAAATCTTGGTATGCTTCTTCCCTGCCATGTTTTGGGATAGCCATGGCTCCTGAGGGAGGAAAGCTGGAAGTTCTCTTACCAACAGGATGCACTGCTGAAATCAGCACACAGAGAATGACATGGAGATAGCATCCAAGGCAGGAAGGGCGCACCGTCTCATTTGTTCGCTTACAGGGAGGGCTCTGGACCCGTCTATCGCACCGAGGTCCAGCCCCGTCTGGGCAGTGTAAAATAATCACTGCGGGAATGGGAAAAACAAATACACCACTGTGTGGGTAATGTTCTGTTTCCCAATCTCATCGTTGCTTAGATGGGTTGCTCAGTTTGTGAAAATTCATCGAGCTCTACCCTTACGATTTGTGCAATTTTCTGTACATGTGTTTTATTCAATAAAAAGTAAAAATGAAAAGAGAAACAATTGAGTATGAATCTTTTATTCACTGTTTCCTAGATTGAGACCCATCTGTACCTATTGTACGGTGGGTGTCCCCTTGCTCAGGGCAGGGACTGGACTCATTCACACGTACATCACTGTCGTCTGCTTCAAGGGCTGCCCCATAGGAAGGGGCAGCATGCTCTTGTTGAGTAAATGAACATGGCTTTGGCATAGCTCAGTAAAGTGAGACTGGTTCAATCCCTTCTCCCCACATCTCTTTATAATCCAAGCCTCTATCCCGCCAGTTGCCAACTGCTGGTTCTCCATAACACTGGTCTCCCATCCAAGTAACAGACAGGAGTGAGAGCTCTATCCTAAGCCTGTGTTGTCATAGAGTGTTATTCAGATCCTGATGAGCATGCACCAGACACTGTACTAGGAGCCAGGAAGACAGAGATGGAAACAAGTGCTGTTGAAGGAATCATCTACAGATAGAAGTTGTCAGAGCCATGGGGTATCTGCCATAAGACTTATGAATAAAACACCATGGCAACAGCTCTGAAATCTATCTAGAGAAGTCCTGAGAATTTTCCCAGAAGGAGATGACATGTGATCTGGGTAGGGGTTTACCAAGTGGTGATTTCACAGTTTCTGTTAATCATCATTTATGTTGTGAATGGTTTTCCACTCTTCTGAAAAATGCTCATCTCTGAGTCTTTCAGAGAAAGAAAAAATCAGGTGGCTCCTCTCCAGATCTAGCTCAGAATTGCCTTGCAATCATTTGAAAAGGTTCTAGCCTTTCTTAACCTTCAACCTCTATTTCAAAGGGCTCCTTTGATTATATTGGGCACCCCCTCAGGTCATCCAGAATAATCTACCTATTTTAAGGTCTAATCGTAATTCCACCTGCAAAGTCTCTTTGCCTATGCATTATTATCACATTCACCAGTTTTAGGATTAGGCTGTGGATGCCTTTGAAAGGCCGTTACTCTGCTCAGCACACCTTTCATTTCACTATTGCTGAAATAGCGGAGTATTGACTTGCTTTCAATCATACATTCTCACTAATGACAAAATAATTTTGTCACGCATGTTCACCAATCAGAAGTTGAATGCAGAGAAATCTGAAGCATGACAAAGATACAAGTTGCCACTGCTTGGTTTTGAAGACAGAGGGGTCACATGTCAAGGAAAGCGGGTCCTTATTCCTACAATTGTGAGGAACTGGATCCCACCAACAACCTAAAGGAGCTTGTGAGCAGATTCTTCCCCAGAGCCTCCAGACAGGAGCCCAGGCCAGACACACTTTGATTTCAGTCTCCTGAGGCCCAGAGCTGAGAATCCAGTCAAGCCCCCCCTGGCCTTCTGACCGATACTACAGCAGAGAGGCTTGTCTTCAGCTGCTACAGTTGTGGCAATGCAGTATGCAGGGACAGAATGAATTTGAGAAATGTCCTAGGTACAAGTCAGGACAGAAAATGCAGGACCACCTGAGCAGAGCTACCCACACACGGGGCCTAAGAGGAGACACAGAGGGCAGGGCCCAGAGCAGGTGTGGATGGGAGGGAGCAGCCCAGTCCTGCAGCCAAAGTGCAGGCAGCTGCTGGGCCCCTCACCTGGCTCCTTACTCAGACTCACACTGACCAATCCTCTCCTTCTCCCTCGCTCCAATTAAAAACACCACGGTAAAGACAGGACAGTAAGAAGCCACCTGCTCAGTGGAATAAGAGGAATACACAAAGGGCTTTCTCGCCTTGCAAGATTTTATCAAACAGTACGTAAAATTCTAGTATTAGAGATTCATTCCTTTGGGTTTGAAGAGCACTTCTGGGAGGGGTCATGCCTAATAGAGCAAATGCTAGCTCCTTAACAGGATCGCTTCCCGGTTTGGTAGCTGGAGAAGTGGGCAAAGGCTCTGGGCAAGGAGATCCAGGAGACAGACAAAAGTGAAGAAAGCAAGAGAGCTAGCATAGCAAGAAGAGGACCCCCCAAATAGTTGCCTCTCTCCTGAACTCTCTTGACACCAATCACAAAGACAGATTCTCTCAAGCACCAAGCAAGTGAGCACAGGTGCTAGATCAGAGACAACCGCACATTTTTGCTGCCCTTCCAATTCAGAGATGGAGTGTCTTCCCCTCCTCTTGAACGGGGCTGGCCTTAGCAGACAGTAAAACATAGCAGAAGTGATATTCCTGGATTTCCAAGTCTGGGTTATAAGAATTAACAGCATCCTCCCTAGTCTTTAGAAACACTGGTTCCAGCTCTGAGCCACCATGAAAAATACACAGTGGCCCTGACACGGCCAACCTGGCAGGTGACACAGGGAAGCTCAGGTCCACACCCTCCCCTGAGCCCAGCCTTCCAGTAGCTGCTGGAAGTTCCCAGGCATGGAGTGAAGCTGTTCTCCTCACCTGCTGAATGTCACCAAGTGGCCTCAATCAGCGGCACCTGAGGAGAAGAATTACACAGTTAAGGCTTGCCTGAATTCTTGGTCACAAAATCGCAAGGTATGGTAAGCTGGTTGTTGTTTTGAGTTACTAAATGTTGCAGTGATTTGTTATACAGCAGTTGATATCTGGAAATAACAAGGCAGGCCTGGCCTTGTTCCAGCTTTATTTCGGGTCTTTGAAATAAAGGCCACAGAAGAAGATAGCTCACCTGCCATCCTTTTAGGAAAGACAGGACACCTGAACCCTCAATCCCCTAGCATGGACCCTCTGGAGGATAATGTCGTGGGAAAAGAGACATACCTCTCAACCCCAGAATCTCTGCCACAGACACCTGCTAGTGCTCGTGCTAACTCAGAGGCCCGATGGCAACAAACACCACCTGTCTGTTACAAATCCATCCTCTGAGCAGGGAATTACCTGGATTCAGCATCCCCAGCCTCACAGCACAGGGCTCCTCTGTGGCCTGAATGCCACAGCTACCCTCACATCCACAGAGTGAAGTCTCAGAGGACAAATACTCTGCGTGCCATTCACTTAGGAAACACCCCTGGTACAGTTTACCTTTCATGGTTCCAGCTTAGTCACTTTAACTTAAATAACTTGTGACAAAGTGCAGGATTTCCTTGATGTGACAATTACATGGCACTAAGTAATCTTGTACCTACTGGGTTTTCTGCTCTCTCTGTCGCTGCTGCATCTGAGCACAGGGCTCCTGCTCTGTTTGTGGTGGGGGAGAGCACAGGGCATGGAGTCTGGGCAACCGAAGCCGGAAGCCTGAAGCCCCAGGAAGACTCTGTGCCATGGGTCATCAGTCCCCGCGGTGGGGGGCTGCCCACTTCAATTTGCATTGCATTAGCTGGAGGGGACCCCCCAGATGGCCTCCTCTTGAAACATCCTTGTTTTATTTTGGAAAATGTTAAGTTCTTATTGGGCATTGGTACCTTTGCAATGGAGAGCTGGAAATGGGCTTTTTATGAAAGGCCAGGGTCCCTCGGACAAGAACGTTCCTCAGTTCAGTACTGATCAAGTGCCTGACATGTGGGAGGTGCTGTAGGTACAAAAGGAACTCAGATGCTGTGCTTGTTAGGGAAGAACTCACAGCCTCATAGAGATCATCCTTTACCACCATCACCTGGAAAGTCTCTGACTTCTGGAAGTTATCAGATGGAAAGGGCTGGAGACGACAGAAACAGAAACAAAACCTGACCCAGGAGTTTAGAGGATTAGCCTCCAGTATGCACCCCAACTCTGAGTGTGTGAACTTCCCAACGTGCCCAGCTCTGGCCTGGGGTTCCTCATCTGATGCACGTTGATGGTCTCCAGGCCACATGTACGTCATAGGTAGCTGTGAGAGTACAATACGATATTATCTGTTGAAAGTCATCTAAAAAGTATAAAGCTCTGAAAATGCGAGTGGGAGTCTGGTGTGACCAAGCAGATGGTTAATTTAAAGCCAGGGATCCCAACACAGCATTAACCCTTTGCATGTTCCCCAGTCCAGCCAGCAGGCGCCCTGTTCGTTCATTTAATAATGTGCCCTCCTGTCATTTTTAACTTCCATATTCTCTGTGTCATCTTTCTCTCCTTCTCCATCCATTTTCTACGAAAAATATTGCAAGATGCTCAGATGTGGCAAGGCCCCTGCCTAGCACATGCATATGCATGAGGTAGAGCTCATGCCCCTTGGAGACACTGATGTCACAACTCTGGGGAAATGGCTAAGTAACCATGACAACATGGCGCAGTGTTGCATCTTGCTTGGGAGGGCTCCGAGGATGGCCAGCCCGTCATGTAGGCAGGACAGTGACATTCCCCCGGCAAGGAGTGCAGAGTGTCCGGGTGATGGCAGCCGGCCAGTGGTGACAGAGGGCTGTGCATGCTTCCTTCCATCTGGCCTCCCTGTCCCCACTCTGGTGCCTGGAGGGGCAGCCTGTGATTTATCAGACTGCGTGCTCCCACTTGGGAGCAACGGGAGATAATCTCGATCACGGACAGTGAGGGATGCCAGGACACACAGCCCATGGTCTTACAAGGTTGGGTCAGGGCTTTGATCTTTGTCAGTTTCTTCCCGTCTTAAACAGGTGCCACTAACCCAAGGGTACCTATCCCAGAAGAGTTTATGATTTTAAAGTCATTAACTAGAGTAAGCACACTCTGAAGTGTGGACAAAGAAGGAAAGAGGCTGACCTCTGGATAGAAATCAGCCAGCATTTGTAAGCACTAAGAATGTTTTTCTCTTAAACCACCTTTGTGTCAATAATAATAATTTAGTCACCATGTTACTTCCAAAGTGAACTTTCCCAGGTAATCCCTCACCACTATATTTTCTAGACTTTTTTTTTTTAATATGTGTTTAGTGCCCCCATCATATGCTGCTGAGATTTTGGAACCGTTTTATTCCATTTGCTCAGCTCCTCCCACTGCCAAAAAGTAATAATACAGTGAATACACAGCATGTATACATGGTAGCGGTCAATTGCAGAAACATTTCCACTATTAAAAAATAATAATTTAATGGGGCCTCCGTGTATGAATGTTACCCTATTGTTCTGGCCTATAATTTCCATAGCATTAAAAAAAAAAAAAAAACCTCCCTCACTAACAGGATGTATATTGAGAGCTTATTCCAAATGCCATGCTCAGACAATTCAGTAACGTATGAAGGAAAAGAAAGCAAACCACTTCAGCGACAACAATAAACAATAAAATGAATGTGCAATCACTGGTACTCATATCATCCCCGTTGGGTGGCTTTGTGAGACACACAGCACCAAGGACCTCTCTCCATAATATCACACTCTATTTTCAATCCTACCTCCTCACAGCCAAAAGGACTCAACCAACACGCCCAGAGTTTTGAAAAATACCAGTCACGGTGACCCCTGATGGCCCTGACCAGAAGAGCTTCTCTGATGGGAGCCTGGGTTCTGCCCTAAGTTTCCCCATTGCCTCCATTGGTGCTGGCCTTCCTGTCCTCATCACCTTCTATATGGCCATCTGATCCCTGCCACTTACCAACTGTCCAGGACAGTGACGATTTGACTACTGGCCCACTGCCAAGAGAGCATCTCTGGACTCCACACTCACAAATGTCAGAAGAGTTCAGCTATTTTTACTACCTTGTAAGAAGGAAGATTTATAAATAAATTCACAAGCAAAACTATGATTCACCAGTATGGCAAAGACAGAGTTGTAGCATGGGCAAATACTACAAGGGTCATGTTAATCATATTATCCTATAAACTTAAAAGATTACCTTCCATCATCATCCGGAGCAATATATTTTTTTAAAATTTTTATTTATTTATTTATGATAGTCACACGCACACAGAGAGAGAGAGGCAGAGACACAGGCAGAGGGAGAAGCAGGCTCCATGTACCAGGAGCCCAACATGGGATTCCATCCCGGGTGTCCAGGATCACGCCCCGGGCCAAAGGCAGGTGCCAAACCACTGTGCCACCCAGGGATCCCGCAATATATGTTTTTAAATCTGTCCGTGGGAAAGGGCAACGGGACAAAAAATAAGCAAATGGGATACACTAAGCAAAAAAGGTTTGCACAACAAAGTAAATCATCAACAAAATGAAAAAGGCAACCTATTCAATGGGAGAAGATATTTGTAAATGATACAACCGATTAGAGGTTAATCAAAATATATAAAGAACTCAAACAACTCAATATCAAAAAAATTAAAATATGGACGGAGGACAGAGAACCTGAATAGACATTTCTCCAAAGAAGACCTACAGATGTCCAACAGACACATGAAAAGATGCTCAACATCACTCATCATTAGGAAACTGCAGAGATATCATCTCACACCTGTCAGGATTGTTATCAAAAAGACAAGAAATAATAACTGTTGGTGAGGATGTGGAGAACCTTGTCACGGGGAACCTATGTGTACTGTTGGTGGGGATGCAAAATGGTGCAGCCACTGTGGAAAATTATTTATATATAATTTAATTATAATATAAAGGAATATTACTCAGCCATTAAAAAAAGAATGAAATCCTGCTATTTGCAGGAACATGGATGAACCTAGAGAGTATTATGCTAAATGTAACAAGCCAGACAAAGACAAATACTGTGTAATTGTACATATATGTGGAATCTAAAAAATGAAACAAATGAACAAAAAAAAAAAAAAACAAAATAGAAACAGACTCATAAATTCAGAGAACAATCTGGTGGTTGCCAAAGGTGAGGGGGATGGGCAAAATAGGGGAAGAGCATTAAAAGTCACAAACTCCCAGTTATAAAATAAGTAAGACATGGGGATGCAATGTACAGCATAGGGAATGTAGATAATAATATTGTAACAACTTTGTATGGTGACAGATGGTAGCTAGATGTGTTGTGGTGATCACTTCCTAGTGTGTATAAAGGTTGCATCACTACGTTATACACCTGAAACTAATATAATATTGTATGTCAACTACACTTCAATTAAAAAGGAAAAAAAGATTATGTTCCATGGTAAAATGTACTACACTTGTAAAGAGGAAATAGTCCAGGTTGCACTGGACACTTTGTTTAGAATTTGAGACCACCGCAACAGCTGTGTATGGCGGTGCAAACTCAAAATTAGCCAAACAATAAACAGAAGAGCCATTTATCATTTCTTTTCTCTTGAGACATTTCAAAGAGATGGTTTTCCTGACACTAGTGCTGCTGCTGATTTAGTATGCTACCTAAACCCCCTACACACCAGGAAGGTTAGCCAGATTTCTGGTCCTGAGTCATCACTCTTTTCACACAGGTAGAATATTTAGCTTCTGATACAAATACCCAAAAATTGAGAAATTCTAGGCCCTTTATACTGAGTCAAGGTTTTTAACTGCAACTGAAAGAAGTTGATTCTTATCGATTAGTAAGAGGGTTATATTACTATGAGGATATTGCATAACTTACACAATGGCAGAAGTGTAAAATAATGCTTGAGGCTACTCTTCGGGAAACATACCCTGAACAAAGCCTTGAACTGGTCTAATAGGAAATTAAGCTGATATCACTGAGCATGAGAACTTAGATTTGCACTGAACCATCTTCTGCATGAGAAGGTTGAGTTTGCCAGCACTGATTCCACTCTTGCACCAAAAACTCAACTCTGCATTCACCCCTCCTGCCAGCTTCAACATGCAAACTTTTTGTCCTTAGGCTTATTATCCCATAGTTACAAAATGACTGCCACTGCTCTGAACACGATTCACATTCAAGTCAGGAAGGAAAGGCAGAGGTGTTGCCAGTGATATTCCTTCTCTCATCATCCCCTTTTATCAAGGAGCAATAATTTTCCAATAATTTCTAAGCAGACTTTCTTGTATGTCTCATTATACAGAATTGAGTTGTGTTCCCTAGCATCTCTCAGTCTTCAAGGTAATCTGGAAAAGAGGATGTCTATGAAATGGAATTGAATCATCCCTTAGGGCTGGGTACATTGACAGTCTTTACAAACATGGTGTTCCATTGTTCGGTATATAAAATAAGGACAACCCATTGGTTATGGAAATTTTGTTTTGCTTACCAGTGATCTCTTAAACTTGTTTACTGGCACTAGTTCTTCCTCTAAACAATTTTAAAAACTCAAGCAGGCAGACTTTTCTCATCACTTATGTCACAATGTCTCAATTTGTAATTAGAATGCTCAGTCTTCTGATACAGTCAAAAACCTCAGTCTTCTGTCAAATTCTCCCTCATTTCCATTTTCTCATGAGTATCCCACAGTTGGTCCACAGGAAGCATTTATGCATTTTTTACCCCAGAAAATTATGAGAAAACAGGTTTTGCATTATAACTGTCTCTCCTTTGGCTTGTCCATCAGCAGCTACCAAGCCCTAACCTTATGCTTTAAATTTCTCATATGGTTCACATGTGCCCCCCAAGCTCAGGAAATACATATAAAGTTCTAAAATGGGTCACATTAAAGCCACTCACAAGGCTGAGTAAGGAGAAGATATCCTCTACCTTTCCCATTGGTGAAGCATCACAGTATAGCATGAGCTCCCCTTGGAGAAGTCCCTCAAAAAACCCTCTTTCAATCTCTATTCTATATTCCTATATACCCACCACATGGATAAAGATCTTAAGAGTCATATAACTGGGTTTTAGCTATTTAATTTTTATCATATTGTACAGAGAAATCTGTCTTCTGACTCATATTGACATTTGATATCTATCTTCTTAGGATCTTTACTAAAACTTGTATTATAATTGTCCTATTACACATGGAAAAATGAAAAGTGGTTATTTTTTGCCACAACTATTCACCATCTGCCACAGGTTGCTACAGGAGCTGTCATCTTACTATAAATTACAGAAATTAAAATATATGAAATAACTGCTTTTAGACATTGAACAGAGACAATGAAAAACTGTGATCCCTGAGGAAAAAAAAAAGATACAAGGGAAAAAAGCTAGATGAGCCTTACGATTTTCCTAGCTCAGAACTTGGAGGGAGTTTCCAGGCCAGGGAATGGAAATTCAAACAATGCCTGAAGTTCTTAGTGAAGGAACACTGACAAGAGTTCAGGAAAGCCAAAGGAGCTAGAATTTTCAGGGTAAAGGAAAATATACAGAGAAAGAGTTCCAGAAATCTATATAGGAGTCCTCTTAAAACTTAGATTGATCTGCTCATGCATAGGTCGGTACCCCATGAGATCAGCAAAGAATAACTTCAAAGGGGAGAGCAATTATTGGGCAGCTAGAAGATGAATAAATCTCAGAATTCACAAGGGCTAAGAATTCACTGACCTCTCTCAGAAAATCCACAACCAAGAAGTGGGATAAATTAGTTACTCTATAATATGGCTACTCTGGACTTACCCTAATCAAGTTTAAAAACAGGTCTTGAATACCAACTTATCCCAGCTAACTTATATGTGTGTCCAAACAAAGCCGATCACTCTTAAGAGAGCTATAATGAGATATGATGCACAACAAAAATTTGTAATAGCCAGTATTGAATAAAAATAACTATATACACAGGAAGCAAGGAAAATAGACCCATAACCACAAGAAAAATTGCTCAAAGGAAACAGACCCAGAAATAACAAATATTAGGAGAGTTATTTGAATGGAATTAAAATAACTGTTCTGAAAATGCTCCACATGCTCAAGGAGATTTTAAAAACAACATACATGAACAACAAAAAAAAGGAAAGAAATGGAAAATATAAAAATACCAAATTAGAACTTCCAAAAATGAAAAACATTGTGTATAAAGTGAAATAAAACATTGTGTATAAAATGAAATAAATACACTGGAAGAAAGTGACAGCAGATTAAATACTGAGGAAGAAAGATTAGTAAACTTAAAGACAATAATAGAAGCTATCTAAAATGAAGAACATGGAAAGAAAAAAGAAAAAAGCCTGAATAACATGTGGTCTCAGTGGCCTGTGGGACAATATCAAATGGTCTAAATTACATGTAATTGAAATTCCAGAAGGAAAGGGCAGACAGATGAAGATATTTGAGGAGAAGAGAAGGAATAATAGCCAAAATTTTCCCATGTGATGAACAGCTATAGATTTCCAGATGCAATAAGCATGATGAGCCCCAGGTAGAATAGTACACCACAGTTAAATCACATCATAAATAACTGAAAACCAGCAATAAAGAGAAAAAAATCTTGAAAATCAAGCAGAGGAAAAACACTTCACATACAGAAGAGACAAAGAATGAAAGCAGACTTCTTGTCAGAAACTGTGCAAGTAAGAAGACAATGGAAAGACGTCTTTTTCAAAATGCTTAAAGGAGACACTATCACTCTAGACTTCTACAAAGAGGTCTACAGCCAGTAAAAACATCTTTCAAAAATAAAGGTGAAATAAAGAATTTCTCAGACAAACAAAAGGTGAGAGAACTCATCATAAGCACCGCTGTGCCACAAGAAAATTGGAAAAGGAAGTTTTTCGGGCAAAAGCATATGAAACTAGACTGGGATTTGGATCTACCCAAGGAATGAAGAGCACATGAAATTGTAAGTTGGTGGGAAGCATAAAAATATCTTACAGTATGTGACATACAGAGAAATAACTTGTATGACAACAATAGCACAAAAAATGTGAAGGTAAAATTGAAATGTGTTCTTGGGTTCTCGTAGTCTACATGAAGTGTGGTAGGATTATATGAAGGTATACTATGATAAATTAAAGACGTCTACTGTAAATTCTACAGAAACCACTTGAGAGTGAGACAAAGCAGTATGGTCAATAACTCAATTATGGAGATAAAATGGAATTTTTAAAATAAAACAATTAGTCAAAAATGGAACATATTTCAAGGGAACTCAAGTGTTTTCTTGGGATTTAACAGTCATTTTATTGCCTTTAACCAAGTACTGTGGACTCCACTGAAAGACTAGGCTTTCAATACTATACTTTGGGTGTCTTGCTGCCAGTCAAACTGTTCTTCAAAGCAGGACCAATCTTGACAAAAATATAAATGTGATTTCTGAAAGAGAAACACATCAACGCATTCCCACGCTAATACATATGAGATAATCCAATGGAGTCCAGTTATAAGTCAAGTTTTTTTTATGGCTGTGAGGTCCAAAGCTTGAAGATAGCTTTGAACAGAGTGGGAGAAACACCAGCAAAGTCAAACTGGTGTCATACACTTGTAAGCTCAGAGAGGGCAGGAGCTATCTTAGCTTTGTTTGCCACTGAATACTGTCACCTAGCACAGCAACTGGCACTTGTTAGGTGCTTATGAATGTCTGGGAAAGAAGAAAGGAAGGAGAGAGGAACCTAGTCATGGAGGCATAAGGGGTCCTCCAGAAATGTGTCTGCACCTCCCAGAAATCTATGCATTTCTGTCATTTCTTGCACACAACAATAACAACAACAAAACCCAGAAACTAAAGCGAGGAGCAATACATATCTTAAATGAATGTGACACTTAGGGAAAAAAAAAAAAACTAGAGTCTTTTTAGGACTAATTTTAAAAAGAAGCAGATATATCCCTCTCAAATGCCTTAAAAGATTTCCCTTGACTAACTAGTCAGACTTGTGCCAAGAAACATCCATTTGCTCTGACTGCTCAGCTAGCAGGCTACAGTCTGACAATTGTCCTAAAGATTGATGCATAATATAATCAGGAGAGTATATCTGCACAAATTGAGAGGTGTGGTTATTACAATACAGGTCTTAATGCACATCAGAGGCCATTCCTCAGGCGGAATATTCAATTTAGAAATCTATTGTCACCTAGATACATCTGCCAATAAATCGTCAGAGAGATACATTTATATTGAGGGCAAAATACTTTGCCTTATGGTTCCTCTTAAGCTCCTTGAAGATAAAATGGTTTATCCTCAGCATCTTTGTTTAAATGGCAATAAAAGTCTCACCTAACATGAAGGTCAAGGTAAGTAGGACAATTGACACGCACACCAATTCCTCATGAAGGGAGAATGTCTCTACTCCGAATCTAGCAGAGTTTAAAAGAATGGCTATTGCTCTGCCCCAATCCCACTGGTCATTCGAACGTATAAAACATGAGGTTTAAAATGTGTGACCATATATGGTGACTGAACACCCAGATTTTCCTAAAGGAAAAGATTAAATATGCAAACAAAGGCCATCGAGTCTGTTTTATGAAGACACTGTCATATGGTTAATCAAAAATTCCTAGTCCTAAATGCAGCACTGCCATCCCACCAACATACATGGCTAACACACACATACACACACACACACACCTATTTCCACACACCTACCTAAGTATATACAGTATTATCTGCCTCATTTTTATTGAAATAAGTTTTAGTTTTTTGAAATGGCCAAGCAAGTTAAGAAGAGAAAAAGCCTTATGTATATGATCCATCTCTTCTCCTACAGAGAGGCACTTTTTCTGGACCCCTCCACCAGCAAAACTGCACTTCCATCAATTGCTGAATTAATCAATCTACACTTTTCTGGGCAACACCTATCCCAACCATTGGAGCAAGTTCAGTGCAGCAGCTCCTACACTGTAGACAGGCTGGGGAAGGAGGAGGTCCATCCCAGTGGGATGTCTGTTTATTTTATATTTCACAAAAGGGAAAGGGTTTCTTTCAACAAATTTTTTTTGCTTGGGAAGCCTGAATGCAAACTTACAGCAGTGACCTAAGCTCACCTCGGGAGCAATATTAGCTGACAACCACCTTGGGAGTGAAAAATAAAATCCATCCCAGCTCCCTTTGACTGATCTAAGCTGCTTTTGCTGTCATTTAACACCACAGATTGGATTTAATTTGAGGAGACTTCTAAGGCAATTGGGCAACTTAAGCATTTAATACCGACCTTAATCATGCCTCTCCTATACGCTTTCAAAGGTTTCCTGGTTTGTAAACAAGAACTGGAATCAGATGTGAGAGCAAAAACAGTACTTTGTTTTTCACTCTTTAGTTTGTAAAAGTTGCTTTGCAAAGAAGGAAGCAGGAGGAATGAGTGGCAATCACAGAATGACAGCTCGGCCTCCCAAAGCACTCCATCACGATTAAAACCAGCACAACTGATGGGGAGACCAGAGCAAAGAGAAACCTCCCTGGCACAGGAGGCCTTCCAGTGGAGACATGGGGGGGGGGGGGAGGCGGGGAGACCTGGGAATACTGGGATTGCACAACCTCTAGGGTCCTTCACCACATTCCATGTGGTTCCAGAATCAGGTAAGCCTTCTCCTTTTGTGTTACAATGAGATGGCATTTCTGAGGCCGAATTTCTGGGCCACAAAGGTGTGGTGAGGGACCAAGCGTCTGTGTTATAAAGACCCCCTGACCACAGTTAGCTAAAAATTAAGGGACCGAGGGATAATGAGCCATTTGTTAATGCCTCATCTAGGGCTACTCTTTCCTTTCATGGCATCCTCACCAAACATAGGAAGTCTGAGCCGAAATCTGGAGCCTGGTTACACTGGCATGGAGTGGGATCACTGCAGCTTCATGTTTTTATTAAATATTCATTTTGAAATCCTCCTCTACTGATGGGAGCAGGGCATTACACTGTTGTTCCATGGTCAGAAAAGAACCCGCACCTTGATTTCTGCTCCTGGGAATACTGCTTCCCTCCAAACTGAATTTCATGTCTGTAAACAGTTCCCACCAAGCCAACACCTGGAGCCCAGAAGCTGCTGAGTCCTGCCTGTGGGTTTAGTCTCCCAGAGGACAGAACCCCTGTGTGTGCAACTAAGGGCAGAGGGCAGGTGTATCCGCTTTGATGTCAACCATGACCCCTGTCCTTTCATCCATAAGTCACAGCTTTGACAGGCTTCTGGAAGCTGCTCGTGACAGCCTTCCTCAGCAACACCATTCCATGACTCCACATCAGGCCTTCTCGAGTAGTTCTGCACCCACTGCCGGAAGCACATCCAAGCCTCTACCCTTTGCCACCTGGAAAGGATCCCTGCAGAAACTTCCAGTGGGCTCTCCTGCCCCTGCTCACCTCCACGGGGGCTCTCCACAAAGCAGATGGCGGACCTTGATGATATATCACACGTTTCTCCTTTTTTTAAGATTGTATTTATTTATTCATGAGAGACACACAGAGGCAGAGACATAGGTAGAGGGAGAAGCAGTCTCCCTGGAGGGGAGCTAAAGAGGAAGGAAGCTCTAGCTTCTGCTATCTCTCACTGTAGCTCCAGCACTTGGATCAGTGTCCAGCACACCTGACATGTAAGTATTTGCGGTGTCTGTGTATGTAGTGTGGTGTGAAGGGAAAGCTCAGGCCTCTCAGCCAGAGAAAGCTGAATTTGAATCATGACTCCTCTAGTGTGGGGGAAATTGATGAACATCGCCAAGTCTCCATTTCTTCACCTATAAAATAAGCTCTGCCTTGCTGAGTGGTTGTGAGAATTGGGGATAATATACACAAAGCCCCAAGCACAGTGTCTGATGAGTAAGTACTCACTATATTAGTTATTATTAGTCACATTACTGATTTTACACATTAGTCTAAGGAGAGCTTCCCAATCTTCCTTAGGAGACGCTATATTCATTTTCTTTTGCTGTGGAACAAATTACCTCAAACTTATTGACTCAAATCCACATACATTTATTTTCTTCCAGTTCTCATGGATCAGGAGGCTGGGTGTGACTCTTGGGTTGTGGGTTGTCTACTCGAGGCTGCAATTACGACTTCAAGCCAAGCCTGGAACCTCATCTGAGGGTCAGGGGCTCCTTCCAAGCTCAAGTGCTGGTTAACAATTCCTTGTCTTGAAGCTGTAGAACTCATGGTGGCCTACTTCTTCAAGGCCATGAGGAGGGAGACTCAGTTCTTCCATCTCTGACCTCTAGATCTTCTTTCCAAGGGCTTGCCTGATTAGGCCAGGCCCACCCAGGATAATTCCGCTTTTAAGATGAAGTCAGCGGAATAGAGAGGTTAATTACATCTGCAGAATCCTTTCACCTTTTCCATAGAAAGCAACCTAGTCATGACAGCGCTGTCCCATTACTTCTGCCATATTTTATTAGTTAGAAGCAAGTGACAAGTCCTGCTCATACTCAAGGGCATGGGCTATTGAGGATCTTCTTAGAATTCTGTCTACCACAGATATCATTTTTAATTCCCACGGAATCTGATCATTGCTAGTTGACCTGGAGCTATAATGGAGTGAAGTCAGTGAATGCCACTGTTAGCGCATTTTCTATCCCACTGAAAAACCCCAGAAAACCAGACATCAGGGGCATGGCTGTGGTAGCTGGTCAGCAAAAGAGCAATAGAGGGAAACCAGAACTCATCATAGGTTATTTGGGAATTCAGCCTTTTCACCCCTTACTCAGGAGGAAAGAATAATGGGAAGCATGGAAATGATTGCTGCTATAGATCCACTAAAGTCAACTGGCCAGTGGCCATTGTTCACTCACAGATAAGTTAGTGTGGACCTACGTAGGATGAATTTGTTGTTGAAGAAATGTGTGCCTTCCTGAATGCACAGGCATGCACACGCACACCCAGCCTAGACAGCCAGATGTGTTCCATTGACACCCAAGGGATACCAGCAGCAATAGCCTCAACGTGGAGTTCCAGGTGTTGGGGCTTGGGCTGGTGAGTTAGGGTATGTTTTCATGTGTGCAGATGAGAAAACAATTTTTCTCTGCAACTGAGAAATGAGTATCCACACCAACTTCTTTCAGATGTGGTCCTAGAAGTGGCAGCTGTCTCAGATAGACTAGGTCATCACCTAGCTGGGTCACAAACAGGAAGTCATCAGAGTGAATTGTAATCTGTCATCTTAAGCAGCTGTACTACTCAGGATTCAAGGGAACCAGCTGGAGTGCAGTGAACAACTTGCCCATGTATCTCCCTATGGGCTTGGACTTGCTGAGGCCCCTTCCGTCCTGCTGGCCGGGATATAACACAGATATAACTGTATCTAAAAATCCAGGCAGCCTGGGTGGTTCAGTGGTTTAGCGCTGCCTTCAGCCCAGGGCATGATCCTGGAGACCCAGAATCGAGTCCCACGTCAGGCTCCCTGCGTGGAGCCTGCTTTTCCTTCTGCCTGTGTCTCTGCCTCTCTCTCTGTGTGTGTCTCTCATGAATAAATAAATAAAATCTTTAAAAATAAATAAAATAAAAATCCAAAAGTAGGAACATGGTTTCATGAATGCACACAGAGTTCTCCAGGAACATGCCAGGTGGCTTCAGAGCAGCCAAGACCTGGTTGTGTGGTCCAGGTTCAAACCCTACAGCTGAGAGGCAGAGAACATAAGACTTCTTTGCAGGATAGAAAAATCCAGTCAACAGATAGAGTCTAGTGCCTGACCACGTGCTTGCTTTCTTTGCCTTTTCATCATTTCTGCTTATTAGTTTTCCTCCATTTTTTTCTCTTCCTCTTTCATTATCTCCTCCTCTAATCCTTTTTTATGACCTCTCCTGGATATATGCAGTTCTCCAGTCCACTTACTCACTCTGGCTTTCACACTTGGATTGCCCGTGTGCCCTCTAGCCCTTTTCTCTCCATTCCTGTTTCACTCTCTGTGCCCCACACTCTCTACCCAAACCAGTGCCTCAGGACTCCCAGCTCCAATCATCTCCAAATCCTTCGTATATAGACTGCATAGCCATAGTGTAAAGGTCCTCTGAATGCCTTCACCAAAACATTATTTTTTTTTAGAAAAAAAATCAATGAGCAGATTAGATGTAACATACTGCCCTTGTCAAAGTGATAAATAATCCCCCTTGAGTCTGGTGAATACTTTTTGAATAGGTAGTAGCTTGAATAAATTGTATCAACAAAACGAAAAGATGCAATAGTCGGTTCTGTGGTCTAAATGTCTGTGTTCTCCCCAAATTCATATGTTGAACTCCTAATCTCTAAGGTGATGGTATTTGGAGAGAGGTCCTTCGGGAGGAGATAGTCCATGACGGTGAAGCCTTCATGAATAAGATTAGCGCCGTTATAAAAGAGGCTCCAGAGAGCTCCCTCTTCCCTTTGGACCACATGAGGACACAGTGAGAGTGGGGCCATCTATGGACCAGGAAGCAAGTTCTCACAAGATTATCTGCCAGGGCTTTGACCTTAGACTTCCCAGCCTCTGGGACTGTAAACAGATTTCTGTGGTTTATAAGCCCCCCACTCTCCAGAATATTGCGATAGCCACCCAAATGGACTAAGGCGATCAGGACAGAAACATCTGTAAGGAAAACAAAACCTCTTGCAGGTGGGTTGGAATTCATTTCTGCCAGTAACCCATGATATTACTGTAGGCACTTTTACCGGCCAGAGAAAGAGACCTTCATTAGAATTCACAGGTAACCCTTAGCACAGAGAGGAAATGGGAGCCTCCTTGTGTGGCTTCTCTCACGTTCTCATATTCTTCTCTTCCACTTCCACCCCTCAGCAAGTTCACAGAAAGCAGCTTGCACTGTGCAAGATTACTGTTTTATGCTGTGCTGCTCTTGCTCCTTAAACATCCTCAAAACTGATTTTCTGCATCATAACAGGTATACTTACAAATATCTTGGTGATGACACAGAAAATCTGAACACTTCAGCCATTCTGTCAATGTTTGAGGTAAAAAATATTCCTGACCCAGCTCCAGCTGAAAAGCAACTTGCTGAAACATCACCTAAAACAGGAGGTTCCAATTCATTGGAACTCAACTTATTACACGCTTGAGCAGCTACTGGAACAAGAAAAAGCTGTGCAAGATTTTGCAGGCCAGGGTGTGAGAACAAAAAAAAAAAAAAAAAGAAAAAAAAAAGAAAAGAAATGGGAGATATTCTTTGAACCTTTACTCAGTGGACTATGACAAGCTGTGTGGGCTACCAACCTCCTCCTTGGAATGTCACTGCTGACAAAGGCCAGGCTGGTTGAGGTGTTGAGCTTCTGAGCAGGGGTCTGTAACTCTTGGTCAAATAAATGCTAACTTAATCTGAAGTCAAGAAAATGCTCCTAAGGTTCAGACCCATGCATGTCTTCCCTAGACCTGGGAAAGTGGGAAGTGTCAGATAGGGTTATCTTTCTTAACCACGGTTCTCAACTAATATTCAGAACCTGCTTCTTGAGTGGCTTTGGTCACTCCAGAAAGGTTGATTTAAGCCAAATCTGCATGGCATCCCAGTTCTTTCCACTCTTCTCAGAGTCAAGGGCATCTCAGCAAAATAAACTCTCTTCAGCTTATCTTGAAATAATGAAAACTATAGTTTTCTTTCAGGCTCTAGGTAGAAAGCCAATGGTGATGATTGCCATGGTCCACCATGAGAAGTGGTTAGTGGTGGACGTGAAGCTACTGTGTCTTGCAAAGGTTCATTCTTGTGTGCAGTCATGGTTGAAAGCCTCTGCCCTCTGAAATGTACAAGAAACTTTAAACTTTCCTGCTTCCAGTCACCTGCCAAAGGCCCCAGACATTTCTCAGATGCCTGGCAATAAAATGGTTACATATTTAAAAAAAAAAAAGTACTATGCTTAAAGTAGTCTATATGCCAACATCACAAGGGCCCTCTCCTTTCTTAATTTAGGGAAAGTCAGCTAGTAGAAGGCAAAGCAAATCAGATGAACACTCCCCTCTCCAATCCTCCAGATTTCAGCAATCATTCTGGCCATGCACTTGCTGGAACCCAGTGTTCACTCTAAAACAATGGGGGGTGACATTGGCTTTAACAGTGTATATCATAATTTCCCATTTACCAGGAAACTTCCTTCACCAAGACAGCCATCTGCAACAGACAGGGTGAACACAAGCCTATAAGTATAAAAATTCAAGTCCTAAAACAAAGAGATCTTGCTTTTAAAATAAGGTCATACAATTTTAGGTACATTGTTATATTCATCCAGAATTGTCCCTAAAAGTTGTTAATTGAAAAAAGAAAAACTCTGTTACATCACTGCATAAGCTTCAGCAAGCTAAAGTCTCTAGATCAGTGTTGTTCAATAAGAATATGGTGTTAATCAATAGTGCAATTTTAAGTTTTCTAGATGTCATATTAAAAATGATGAGGGACATCTCAGTGGCTCAGTCAGTTAAGCACCCGAATCCTGATTTCAGCTCAGGTTGTGACTTCAGGGTTGTGATATGGGGCGCCTCATTGGGCAACTCTCTGAGCATGGAGCCCACTTGAGATTCTCTCTCTCCCTCTGCCTCTGCCCCTCCCTCCACTCATGCTGGTTTGCTGTCTCTTACTCTAAATAAATAAAATCTTTTTAAAAATGATGAAAACAAATGGCTGGAATTAATTTTAATAATACATGTTATTAATCCATATGCCCAGAATATTATCATTTCTACATGTAATCAATATAAAAAACTCTTCCATTTTATTACATTCCTGCCTGATTGTCATGATAATTAGATTGTCAGTGTAATGATGATATAGAAATTGCCTGAGCTGTGGTCCAACCAGATCTATTTTCAAATCCTGGCCCACCATTTAATGGCTATGTGACCTTGCACAAATCACTTAGCATCTCTGAACTTTAATCTCCTCATCTTTGAAGCAGAGCTATTAATCCCTACATTATAAAGGAATTTTGTGTTATATGTTATATGTATTAGCACAAAACTAGCACCCAGTAGGAACACAATAATAAGCACCTAACATTATTGGTATCAATCATAGACTGTACACATTTAACAGTGTAAAATGTGTCTATATTTTTTAATATTCTATCCCTTTATTTATAATTTTATCTAAAGAATATTCTTACCAAATCAGCATTTCTCTGTATTACTGGTTGCCCTCTGTTTTGCTGTTATTATGGTTAGAAATATTTAATCTAATAAGGTAACATTGACAGGGGTAGGACTTTATGATTTTTTAAACCCTTAAGGATAAAGGCTCTAAAAATCTATTTAAAAACGGCAAACACTTGGAGCTGATACTGTCCAGCATACACTGCAACTTGCTGTACCACCTTCAGTCATCTGAGACTTATATTAGACTATTATATTCCAGGGCCATTGGGGAAGACCATTCTGCAGGTTTCCCTGAGGGAAGCAGACATTACCAATGTATGGTTTCACATATAGGAATATGGGAGGGTATCACCTTAAAAGAGGGGAATATCCTTTTCTCTATGAGGGACTTGAGAAATTTGGGAACTTGAATTCTAGAAAGAAGAGGGTAAAAAATCACTCCTAATAGGACATAAGACAAGGCCAGGGTAAAGAGTCCTCCAGTAAGAGATGTATATAGTGGGATTTAGACTCATGTATCCTAGGAGGGGTCTTACCCCAGGTTTTAAATTTCTCTACATTATAATTTCTTTTTCATCATCAGCTTTCTGTAAGAATCTTATGAAATATTACAGTATGGTCTCAACTTCACAGTGGGAAGTTTAAAGGGAAAGACTAGACCCATACCTAACAGAGCACTACCAGGGAGCAAGGGTTAGCCTCAGGAAGGAGGGAGATCCTGAGAGGGCAGGGGGTAACCCACATTAGGCCTAACTGTGATCTGGCTGGAGCAGAAGCAGGAGGCTGCAGGGGATCACTGGCCCAGAGCTACATACATGACAGCATACTACAGCAATGACAGACTGAGGAGGAGAATGTTAGCACCTCCTGGGGAGTCCCCAAATGTAAGAAGGGATGAGCCCACTAAAGGAAGTGAACTCCAAAAGGATGGGCGCTCAATTATTATAATGTAGACATTGAAAAAATTGTGATATTCTATATTACAGCCTGTGGGAGGCTTGATCATTCCTGCCACACAGTGGGGAAATACTAACCCCTCTAGTCATTTGCTCACATACTTGTACATTCTTGGACAAATTATACAACTCCTCAGACCTTCAGTTTGCTCATCCTCAGAATGAGGGAATTAAACAAGAGAGATGGGTTAACGTGTCTTCCAGAGAGGTAGCCCTGATTACATCATGATCTGATTAGAGGCCGCCTAGTGGGTGAATAGAAGCCAGATTTGGACACAGCCTGGTCATTCAAGTTTTGAAAGCCATTCAATAATCCAACTTTACATATGTAGCAGAAATATCCTAATTGCACACTCGAATCAATTCAAGTAGGAACAAGTTTAATAGATCTAGTGAAGATTTACAAAATGAATGAAACTGCTAAAAAATATATGGAAGTTAGAGCATACTCATTCAACTTTACTAAAGCATTAAGATATCGGGATGTATTGTACCTAATTTGGGACTAATTCAAATCTGTATTAGTCTGAGGAAGCACATAGTGGGTGCTTAATAGGTAGGAGTTGCATGAATGACTGTAAAAATGCTGCCAGATAAGTTCAGTTGACTCTTGAGGCTACTTAATTATCTCATGCCTTTCCATTTTTTAACCTCATTAATTCCACTATAGCTACTGTGGTGCTCAGAAGTGAAAGCTTATACTTATTTTAAAAATGAAATCTCACCATACTATCATAAATGATGCCAATGGCAAATAAAAATGTATGTAGACACCTAAAAAAAAAAGTTAGCACACCTATACAGAAAATTCTGAAATAAATTTTTGAAGAGTATTATCAAAAGAAATAATTGACAAGGCTCTTGATCAAGGTGAACTATTAAAGTGTTCCATGGTAACAAGGGAGGCTACACCTTAGGGTGGGATGAGGTTGCAAAATAAATCTCTCCGGATAAGCAACAATAGATTTTCTTAGCTGGGTTTGCACCTAGAGGAAGGAGCAAAGGAAAGGTGACAGTTGGGAAGATGGCATAAGGTTAACACTTCAGCAGAAGGGCAGAGCCAGGAAGTACCAAGTTGCTACTCTTTTCCATAGAAGAATGTAATATTCAATCTGGAAAAAGTAGAGTAATGGTTATTAAAAGGAACATAAAAGCTTAGATAATTAAAAAGTTCAGGTCTCCAGGTCCTGAGAATTCCATCCATGGTGTTCAGAGAACACTCAGCCATCACCACTTAGCCTATTTAAAAATAGGAGAAAAGCTAACAGGTTGAGGATGAAGAATGTGCAGTTTGCTACAAGAAGGGTGAAAAAATGGATTCACTTGATGGTAAATGAATCTTGGGGAAATCTAACCTGAATTAATAAATTTGTGGTTTGTAAACTTTGAGAAAAGAATATGGTCTTACTAGAACCAAGAGGGGATCACCAAGAATGTACTAAACCAAACTGATTTTAACTCTTATTAACAGAGTGACTCAGAGAATAGATTATAAATATGTCAAAGGCATAAAGTCTCTGGATTTTAGCAAAGCACTTGAAAAAACCTTAATCTTCCCTTATAGACAAAAAATAAAATAAAATAAAATGTGGACAGTAAAGGATAAAACTTAGTTCAGGGTTATTCGAACAATCAAAACTTCAAAAAATATTAACTGGAAACATGGAAAATAAATCCCATCCTCCTCAACTTTTTTTATTAGTAACCAAAGTTAAGACATAGAAAGCATATTTATTTATTCAAATTAGGGAAGACACAAAGCTGGGCAAGTTAATGAAAGCCCATACATTTGTTAAGACTCTTGACTGCAAGGGACAGAAGCCCAGTTTAAATTAACTTCACAAAACAAATTACCCAGGGGGTAAATCACTTCAGGCATAATTGGATGCAGTTGCTCAAATAATGGAATCAAGCTTCAGACTCTACTCTTGGCTCTGCTTTCCTCTTTGTTTGCTTCATTTTCAGGCAGGTCCTCCCAAATGAGGTCAACTGGAGCATTAGCATCCCCAGGTTTATGTTCCATCAGCTCAGCAACCATAATGGAAAGAATGTTCCTCTTGCCTAAGAGTTCCACAGAAAGTCCTAAGTGTGAGACTTATTACCTTAACTTGGGACATGTGCCCATCACTGAACCAACCACAGCGATTCAATGTTTTGATTGTCCAAGCTTGGGGAGACACATCCACCTAGGGTCCACGGACAAGAACAGGGAGGAATTTGTTCTCCAAAGGGATTCTATGCCGGCCAAACATGGCAAACTAGTACACCAAAAAAACAATAGGCTAAGATAATGGTTAAAAAACTAAGAAAAAATAATAAATTAAAAAGTCCTGAACTTGATTTAAAACAATCAATTTCATAAATTAAAGATGAAGATAGACCACATTTGTCAACAAATGGTTCATGTGAAAAAGATTTAGAGGTTGTGTTAGACAATAAGCTCATTATGAACCAACAATGTGTTACAGAAACTGGAAGAACTAATTCAATTTTAGGTTGCCTTAATAGAAATATTATAACCCAATTATGGGATGTTATGGTCGCACTGTTTACTTCATCGGTCAGACCACAGCTGAATTAACATTCTAGAAGGACATTCCCAAGGTACAGAACATCCAGAGGAGGCTGATTAGGATAAAGAACTAAAAATCAACTTAGGGGAAGACCCAAAGAAGTTGGAGATTTCCATTCTCAGAAAGGGAAGACCCAATAACAATGTTTAAATATTTGAAAAGCGATCATATGAACATAAAACTGACCAGCGGCGCTACTTCAACGGGAAGAGCTAATACCTGCAATTAAATTAAAGGGAAATGGATTCAGGTTGGTTTAGCAAGTAGTACTGCCCAGTAAAATAATTGGCTCCCTTGAGATGAACTGAGCTTCTCTCAAATATAATTATCAGAGATGGTGTAGGATTGTGTCTGGAACTAGTCAGCCCTTAAGATCTCTTCCTCAACTCTTGAAGCTATGATCCAGCCGTTCCAAGAATATTTGTTAACTTCTCTGTCATGGAAAAGTTAACAGAAAGTGCACTCCCTTTCTACATCCCCAGGAGTCAGGGAAGAACCCAGGCCTCCTGGGTCTGGTACATCAATATGACCACTCTGGCTGATTGGAAGAAGTACAGTGCTATGTGCAAAGTAAACTCCATGTGGAAGAAACTTGGAATACAAGACACCAAAGAATTTGAGGATTTGGACAAAGGTTTCACTCTCCTTGGTGCTCATCACCATTCAACGTGTTTTAAACTAATCAAAATACCACAATCTGATCATTCATTATTCTTTTATCAACTTATTCAGAGAAATGGTTGAAATTTCTATTAAAATCATTTTGATCATCCATGGATTTCTTTATCCATGTTAATTTTCAACACAGGTATTATAAAAATGAAATAAAGTAGCAAGTATATTGCAAAAGCATAATGAAATATCTGAAAATTCTTTCATAAGTTATCAAATAGTATATACACATAAGGAGTTATCATAATTATTATTCATTTCACCATAGCATAACTTAGTGTTGGTTATATTAAAATAGTCTTTATAAAATTATGAGGATTCACTAAATTCTTGGAAGACACAATATAAGCAAGTAAAGGATATCATGTTGCTCTGATCTGAGAACTCATCCTAGCCTAAGGAGATGCTATATTGATACAGTACACCTAAATGTCACTGAATAGCTGTGAAGATGAAATGAAAATTTGTCTCTGAAAAGTGCTTTGCAAATGCTGTATAATTCCAAAATCAAAATATTATCATTCTGTTCTCATTATTAACAATTTTTCATTATCCTACTAAATGAATTGGCTGCAGAAATATAGATGTCTAGATCATAGTGACCAACACTACCTGATAATTAATATCAGAATTCTGGCACTCAGCGTGGGCAAAATCAGATAATATTTTCCTTCCTTATATGTAAGTGCTTAGAATATTAAATCCATCTCTGATAGCTTAATTATTATTTATTAGTAGAGGGCACAATCTGAAACATAGGGACTTTGTGGCCACTCTGTATATCACAAATCACTCTTATAAATATTTCTTATGTTAGCAAAATTGCATGGTAAAAGCACTAGATCAATAATAAAAGTATGTTGGAAACCTATATTAAGACAACATCCTTAAAAGGGATCATTGAAAACCATTTTGATTCTCTATTATCATAATTCCAAAAGGCCAATCATAAATAGGATTTATAAAGCCTAAATATTCTATAGATTTGTGTTAGTGGCTTTTTAACAAGATGAATTTCATAATCTGGGATGGGGGATAACTAAGAAATAATGAAGCTAACCCTTCTTCTTTTACAAATGAGAAAACAGAGGCCTTATCCAAGGTAAATTAGCTAGGGAGACCAGATTTAGACAAAAGACAGAAAATATTATGTAGTCTTTATGGTAAAATCTGGCCATACATTTAATAAAATTACCCAATATACTGTTGTCCTTTTTTTACGGTTATCATCTTCACTGAATATGTATTATTAAACTTGTGAAAGGAAGCCTGATATAAGTTGGATGTTATATTTGAAGGGCTATGGTTTATTTCCAGTAATAACCAAAATTACAATCAAAAAGGAATAAAAATGTTACCCAATACAGCTACATACACAAACATGCAGGGAACTGGAATTACTCTACTGCATGTACAAAGTCTGCAAAGAAATATGTCCAGGCATGTATAGCTATGGAAAATATGAAGGACTTGTAAGAAATGTATAATATGTGGGAAATATTGACCTTGCTTCTACTTGGGGTCAAAAAATGCAAAGAGATTCTTTCGTATATTTTATTTCCCTGGGGAGAGCATGTGACTTAATATGAAAAAAAATCCTTGAGCAATGCAATCTCTCTAGTTTCCAGTGGTGTTTTTATTTTTTCCTAGCCCTACTTTACCTCAGAATTATCTTTGCATTGTTCAAAAGCAAAAAGGAAATTTTTGGCAAAGTTTAACCCGGTCAAGATGGATGTTAATTGCAATGTTATAATACTAATTTGTGCATCCTTACTCAACCATAGGAAACTCATTATGGCCTCATTTAACATTCTGAAAACATTTTTAGACCATTTATAGCTTCAAATGGAAATAAATATAACTATATGTGTAGAATTGTCATTTTAATCAAATTAAATTTTCCAATTAGAGAAAGAAGTCTTGTTAAGATCACCTATAATTCTTATTCATAGAAGACTTCAGTTCAGGTTATAGAACTCTGGAAGACCATTTGGAACAGGAAATTTTGATTCTTCCAGTGATGTATTTATCAGTTTTGGTGATTTTAGTAAAAATAGAAATACTATATTATAATAACGTATTAATGACCCATACTTTAAATCTTTTAAAACACTGGCTAGCTTGGGAATCAAGGGTTGAATGTCAAAAATGGTGAAAAACTAAATAAATATATCCCTGAACAGCATCATCTGTTTAAAAGAAACAAAGAATTGAAATATTGCTTTTCAAGATAAATGAAAACCCTGACATTCTTTCAGTGCAGTTGGCTAAACACTTATCCATGATGGTTCCAAAAAAACAACAACAACAACAAAAAACATGGTCATAATATTTATAAAGTGTAAGTAAGAGAAACCAAATCAAAATAGAAAGTTGAATCTGGTCAGCTTGAAGAGTTTAATAGTATCATTAATAATAGATTCATAAACTGTGTCCATTTAAATACCAAAGTTGAGTTCTTAAGCAGAATAAATAAATGTACTCAGTGGAATCAAAGACTTTTTAGGATGACTCATTACTTTCAACCCTGACATTCAGCTAATGATGATACATTACATTGCATTTATATCACATCACATTTATATTACATTAGGAACAATCTCTATGACCTGATGTTCGGGGTCTTTTTTTTAAATTCCAAACTTACACATTTTTAAAAACATTTGATTTCAAAAAGCACAAATCTGTGTGCTATAATTAACATGCTGCCTGAGGTTTATAAGAGTTAGAAAGCAAGAACTTCCAGGATTCCTGAAGAGATCTAAACTTACAAGACAGATGGTATGCAGCCATCTCAACAGCAGGCTCAGAATTGGGTCTAGGTAGAGGAGGCTGTGCCCCCAGATGTGTGATTGGAGAAGATGGGAAAATATCTTCTGTTCCACCCCTGGCCTGAAGAGTATTTGTTATTCTATTTTTTAAAAATGCATTCCTGTGGCTCAAGGCTGCATCTGCCAGAGTCTCCTGTCAAAATTTATCCCACACATTACTGAAAACATTTGTTCAACAAATATTTACTAAGTGCCTACTATGTTCTAAGTACTGTGAGGCTTACAGAGATGTGTGAGCCGTAGGGCTACAGAAATACTATGAAGTGAAAAAAATTAGGGATAGAAAAATCTGGCTTCAAACTTCATCATCACTCCTTTTTTTAAATTTTTTTTATAGATTTATTTATTTATTTATTTATGATAGACATAGACAGAGAGAGGCAGAGACACAAGAGGAGGGAGAAGCAGGCTCCATGCCGGGAGCCTGATGTGGGACTCGATCCCAGGACTCCAGGATCGCGTCCTGTGCCAAAGGCAGGCGCCAAACCGCCGAGCCACCCAGGGATCCCCTCATCATCAATTCTTACTGGCTATAGGATCATGGATAAGTAACTAAGCCTTGGTTTTCTAATAGGCCAAGCCGGGATGATAGTACCCGTATATCACGTTGGATTGACTTAACTATTTGAAAGGGACCCAGGAGGGATGCCTGGGTGGCTCAGTGGTTCAGTGTCTGCCTTCAGCTCAGGGTGTGATCCCGGATCCCAGGATCCAGTCCCACACTGCGCTTTCTGTGGGGAGCCTGGTTCTCCCTCTGCCTATGTCTCTGGCTCTCTATCTGTGTCTCTCATGAATAAATAAATAAATCTTAAAAAAAAAAATGAAAGGGACTCAGGAGAATGCTTTGCACAGTAAAAATTGAATAATTATAGCTGTTGCTATTATTATTGTTGTTAACCATAGACACTACCCTCAAGGAATTTAAGGTGAAACAAGGAGGTGAGGTATGTGCATGCATAACTATGAGACAAAGTGCAAAGAGCAGTTCAGAAAAATGTAAGATGGCCTCCAGAAGTAGGGGCCAGGGAAAGTTTGAGAAAAGAGGTCACATTTGTGCTGGGTCTTAAAGTCTGAGAAAATATTTCTTTAAAAGTAACAAGTCTCTTAATACACAATCAAGATTTAGTTCATTCATGCATGCATGTATGCATTTATTCACAATAAACATTCTTCAAGTTTAACGGAGCAACTTGAAGAGAATAGTACATTTTGATTACCGTGAACAATTTCTAGGATTTTTGTGCTTGCAGGGAGGACAAATCTAGATGGAGTGCTGATAGAAGAGGTAACAGTGAGTACTGGGTATCAACTTTAAGATGAAGTGTGCCCAAAGGACCCCTGGCAGAGAGGGGAAGTGGGCAAGAAGCAAGTAAGAAATTTCTCCAAATCCCCAGAAGTTTACTGAGAAAGGAACGATTCCATTGGAACAAGAATGAAATGCATCCATAGACACTGGCTGGGGTGTGTTTGCATTGAGGAGATTTTCAGTAATGCATTCCATCTCCAATGGTGGCTTATTAGCTGTACTTCTTTTTAAATTTTTTCCAGTGATTGCTCTAGGCATCATAATATGCATTTTAATATATCCCAGTCTACCTCCAAATAATTATTACACTTCTTCATGTACAGTTTGAAAACTACAACAGTCTACTTTTGTTTCTCTGCTCATGTCCTTTATGTTCTTGTTTTCACATATTTTATTAACCCACCAAGCATTATTACCATTGTCATTCTTGCTTTAAAGAGTCAATTATGTTATAAAGAGGTATAAAAATGAGTGGGAAACATCTTTTATCTTTACCAACATATTTACCATCTCTAGGCTCTTTCTTCTTTTTCTTTCCATCTGGTAATATTTTCTTTCTGCCTGAAGAATTTTCACTAACATTTTTTAAAGTGTGGGCTGCTAGAAATAAAATCTCTCAGTGTTTAACTGAAAAGGCTTTCCTTATACTTTCATTTTTAAAGATATTTTCTCTGGATATAGAATTCTAGATTAACAGGTTTCTGGTTTTGCTTTTTATTTCAGCAATTTAAGGATATTATTCCTTTGCTTTGAGCTTGTATATTTCTGATGTGAAATCTGTAAATTTTTTGTTTTATTCATTGTACTTAATATTTAGTTTTTCTATGACTTCTTTTAAGATTTCTCTTTTTTGATGGGATGAGCCCTGGATGTTATACTATATGTTGGCAAATTGAACTTCAATAAAAATAAATTTAAAAAATTTTTTGTTTTTTATTCATTTTAGGAATTTGATTAAGATTTTTTTTGCTATATTTTGTGTACATGTGTTTATCTTCATTGTATTTACTGAACTCCTTGATCTGCAATTTTATAGTTTTTGTCAAATTTGGGAGGAAAAAGTTAGGCATTATTTTTTCAGATTGCCTCCCCCATTCTTCTGGGGGTTTCAATTACACAAATATTAAACCATTCGATATTGCTCCACAAGTCTCTGAGGCTCTCTTCATTTCTTTTTTTTTTTTTAAGATTTTATTTATTTATTCATGAGACACACAGAGAGAAAGAAAGAGAGGCAGAGACACAGGCAGAGGGAGAAGCAGGCTCCGTGCAAGGAGCCTGCTGTGGGCCTCCATCCAGTGACCCCGGGGTCACGACCTGGGCCGCAGGCAGTGCTAAACCCCTGAGCCACCCAGGCTGCCCTCTCTTCATTTCTTAAGTTGGTTTCTTCCTTTGCTTCATTCTTGACACATTCTATTGCTGTGTTTTCAAGCTCACTGACTTTTCTTCTACAGTATCCATTTTGCTGATAATCCCATTCAATGAAACTTTCATTTCTGATGTTACAATTTTTGTCTATAGAAGTTCCATGAGGTCTTATTGTATCTTCTACTTCTCATCATGTTGGTGTTTTCTTTTAAAAAGTTTAACATAGTCATATAATTTTAACATTCTTGTCTCTTAGTACCATCCTCTCTGTCATTTCTTCTCAATTCTTTTGTTTTTCCTCATCATTTTAGGCCTTTTTTTTCTTTTTGGTATATCTAATTTTTTTACTGGATGCTGGACATAGTTAATTTTCACATTGCTGAACACTGGATACTGTTATGTCCCTTTAATGAGTATAAGGCTTTGTTTCAGTGGTTATGTTACCTCAGATCAGTTGGGTCTCTTCCAGATCTAATTTTTAAGCTTGAGTTAGTCAAGAGTCACCTTTACTCAAGGGATTTGACTCTACTTCTACTGTGTAACTGCTGGATATTTTTGAGCTTACAAGTGCTTGGTTACTCTTTGCTCAGCCTTGTGTGATATACTTTATGCGTGCATGACTTGGTATTCAGTAAACACCCAAGGAAACTCTCTTATACATTTCTAGAACTCTTGTTCTGAGTGCCTCTTTCTAAAGCTTTGCCATCCAATTTTGTCATCTCTGCCTCCCTCTCATACTCTGATCACCATCCCCTCAACTCAGTAAGACTACCAGCCTCAGTTTGGGTTTCCCTTCCTTGTGCTTATTGTCTAGAAATTGTTTCCAAGCCAAAAGTGGGGGGATTATGGAACTTACATCATGTTTCCCTTTTCCAAAAGATCACGGACCTGTGGTACCTGTTGTCTGATGCCTTTAAACATTGTTTTACATTTTGTAAATAATTTTCTAATTAACTGTAAGAGGGTAAGTCCAGTCCTTATTACTCCCTCATGGCCAGAAGCACAAATCCAGAATTGGAGGTGCTGAAGAAATAAATTTTGACTTTCACATGACAAATGATGCCAGTCAAAAAAAAACAAGAAACACAGTGGTGATGCAAGGTCTATTGTCTTTTGCAGTGCTTAAAAAGTCTATTAAAGCTGGTAGGCTTTAACAAATTACTGTCAAAAAGCATTACCTAATTTTACTATGTCCATTTAGAGGAATATTTCTCAAAGAAAATTACAGGTCCCTATCCTATTCAACATTTTTATTAATGACTTAGATTGAATAAGTCTATCAAATGTGACAAAAAAAATACAAACCTAAAAATGTTAGCTACTCTTCTGCATAGATTCAGAAACCTCAATAGCTGAGACAGGTTGAATATAATGAGAATAAATGTAAAATTTTTATTTAAGTCCAAAAGACCAAGGACACACATAGAAGACAGAAAGATTTGCTGTCTTAAACAATTTACATGAGAAATGTCTACCATTTTATTTGGCCACAAGCTTAATGCGAACTGTGTTGTCACTGATTTTTTTAAATATAAGGGAAAATGAAAGGAAAGAACCATGGAAAGAAAAGAAAGGAAAACAAACTTTAGGCCGAAGATGATAATCCTGCCTTTAGACCGCTGAGGGCATGGATTTTGTTTTACTTATTAATGTATTCATCTCACAATGTTTTTAAAAATCTCAATATGCTTTTGTACAAAAAATTGTGTTTGGTTCCAAGCATCACATTTTAAGCAGTACATTGACAGTGTAGAGTGCACCCAGAATAGGGAACCTAGCATTCTGATGATTTTGGAGAGTATCCTAATATAGAAATATTTGAAAGCATTTTGTGTTCAAAACAAAAGAGAAAAAAAAAGGAGATAAAGGTAAGAGGAGAAATGTAGACTGTTTTCAAATAGCTAAAGACCTAGCAAATATTTGATAGGATTGTCAAATTGCTCTGTGTCTCTCCAGAATAGAACACTACACTAATGGAGCAAAGTTACTACAAAATAGGTTTGGGTCTATCAATGGAATAGCATCTTTCTATAGGAATGAAGTCTCAGTCCCATACGCTAGACTTAATCAGCACATCCATCATTTAAAATATTTTAAAGAGGCGTTTTAAGAATGCTTCCAGCTCTAAATCCGTGACTCCTTAGTATCAGTGAAACAGAGTAAAGAGTTTGCTTCCTTCTAATTCATGCCAAAAAAATCCTTGGCATTGTTTCTCTGTTACATCTTCTACCACAAACCAGTGTTTTTGCTACGAAAGGAAAATCAGTTTCAAATTTTGCCAGCTTAGAGTAGTTCTTGAGGTAGAGATGGATAAAGGGACGGAAGAGAGGAAAAGAAGCACATAAATATTCTCCGTTGGGAGACAGGCAAGACACAAAAAATAAGCTTAGCCCTTTCCATGAGCTGGCATAGGTCTGTATACTATAAACCAACTGGCTGTTGTACTCAATGTTTTGCATTAGTAGTCAGTATATTCAATCTGATACCACTTTTTGACTATTCCAATAACTAAAATATAAAAATGTGTGTCTGTGGCAAACTGCAGAAAATTGTTGAAACTAAATAGGTATGTTGGGATCAATTACACCACTGGCTCTATTTTTGTGTATGTTTGGCATTTTCCATACTAGAAATCTCTTATTTTTTCAATCAGGTGTCCTCCAGTTATATTAAGAAGTATTCAGAAAGAATACTTTATCCCTTCTTCTCATTGTGCCTTTGCATGTGGAGGGAGCTTCACTAGTACAACACCCTTTGCTTCTATGACCCCTGGTTTCAATTTCCCCTGGGAAAGTGGAAGGACTTAACTGGCTGGTGAGTTTGCCCCCTTTTAGAGGAAAGCACAAGTGTCATCTACCCTTCACACATAGAGGCAACTCCCATAAAAGGAGGCTGGTTCAGTAATACCTGTCACTAAGACAGCAAGACCTGTTCTGTAGTAAAGTTTTAGAAAGGCCATTGCTGTCCATCTAGAAAGGCCATTGCTGCCCATCTAAGCCTTGTACTCTAATTCAGGTTTCTGAAAGCTGATAGCTGTATACCAATATACTTGAATTGTTGGTCTTTCTCAAAGAATTCAAAACTCTGAAAAATATATATATATCAGTTCCTTAAAGTCCCAGCAATTTTTACCCCATAACTATAAACCCTTTCCACTCCTTCTCTCTGGTATGTTCAACTTTTTTGACCACCCTTCCTGAGACATTTCTTCTAAAATGCTATATCAAGTGAGTTACTACTTCCTCATGCTCTGTCTCTCAGCACTCTGATCATACCTATCTTCTATCATTGACAGAGTTCTGTTGTCATTATCTGTTTGCAAATCAGTGTTGCCAACCAGAAAGTGCCTTCTGGAGCAAAAAAAAAAAAAAAGGTCTTATTTACCTATGTATATCCAACACTGGCATAATGCCTGGTCCTCATTTAGGTGTGCTCAAAATGTTCTATTGCAGAATGAGCAAATGAATAAATGACTTACTTAGTTTTTTGAGCAAATGGTTATTAATTCTGAGTAGTGGCTCCTTTTCAAAACCTTAGTCATTTTTGCTGATATAATCTAAGAGCACTAATGCCTGAGACAACAGTCATGTATCTCAATTGAATTTTAATTTATATTGACTTTATTAATTTATAATCTACAGGCTCTAAAGGCAATATGTTAATTTACTGAGTTCTTCATTTATTATACTATGGAAGTAGGAGTTAGGAATCCTAAGTTTTACTTTTGGCTCTATCACTGATACATCTTTGCCCTTGAAGAAAACACTCAACCAATTGGTGCCTCAGTGCTATATGTATAAAATTGAGTCAATAATCTTCTTGGTAAAGTGTTCTAATATTTCTTATCAATGAACACTTTCCATATAAAATCCGTATTTTCACCTTTAGTAATAATTTCAGACCACAGATGAGCCTTGGAAATTATTGAAAGCCACTGTATTTAATACCTAGATATATGTTTTTTTAACTTTTTATTGGTATAAAAAAATTCTTTAATATTGAAAGAATCAGAGTCCATGAAATTACTTCTGTTCAATGGAGAGGTAATCATTTATATACTTTGACTAAAATAAGGAATAAAGACAAAATTTGGATATAATTAAATTTGGTGATACTTGAGGGGGAAATAGTCACATTAAAATATAATAATTTATCTGTTGCATAGTTATTTTAATAAAACAGAAAGTTTGATTCAGTATAAGAATGCAATTACATAGCTTCTTAATTTCTAGTAACAGGAAAATCTCCCTTTGACACATTTCTGTTTCTATAGTTTATGCTATGAAAGAAGGAAGATGAAGAGAAAGAGACATTACTAGAGTAGCCAGGACGTCTGTAACCAGGACTGCCAGGTACCCATTCAATAGCTATTCCTCCCTTTTTCCTAAATATAAAATTCCAATTTTGTTGTTGGCAGCAAGATTCTAGGGTTTAAAAAAAATTTACTTCCCTCCTTCGCAGCTAAATGTGGCCTGGAGATTGAGTTGTGGCCAATAAGATGGTAGCAGGTGTTGTTGGATGTGCTTTCCAGGGAGAATCCTTAAAAAGATGACAGGCATCTCTAACATCCCTGCTGCCCTCTGCCTTTCTCCCTTCTCATCTGGAATATGGACATGATGACTCAATCTTCGGCAATCATTTAATGACTTTGAGGATGGAAGTCCGCGCTAAGGATGCCACAGCTGTAAATTAGAAGAAGCCTGGGTTCCAGGTAACACCGTGAAATCATCATATCAGTCCCTCATCTTTCCTCAGAACTAATTACCTCAAAACTTCCTTTCTGTGAGAGAAAATATGCTCTTCATCTCTCTTAGCCATTATGATCAGGTTGATGTTGCTAGCTGTCAAATGGAATTTCTGAGTACAAAACACATGCTGCTGCAAGATAAAGGCAGTCCCAGACCCACATTAGTTTAGAAGTTTTAAGGGACAAGAAAAGCACTGTGAGGTGTTTTACTGCCTTCACTTACCAAGTTAAATTTTAAAATCTCATACTGAGAAATGACCAACTACTTTAGAAATTCTGAATGGGGTCATGGCCCTAAAGGCACTTTCTTTGCCTTCTTTCTATCAGTCATCCAGACCAAATAGCTCCCCACCAAGCACAAAAACACATTCCATTTAGCTTTAAGCATCAGTGATTCCAAGTATCTGTGGACCATGAGGAAGTTGAGATCAGCCCCCTATGGATATTGCCACCATTGTTTTTGTGATGACATGTATCTCTTCACAGATTTGTTTCTCCCTGCAGACTGAATTCCTTGAGGGCTGAGATGGCCATATTAGTCAATGTGTTCTTAAGTAATAGCATGCCATAGATAGATGTTGAGTGAATGAATGAATGAATTCCTAGGGTCTGAAGTTTTCAGGAACACTCTTCAGGTGTCTAAACTCTAATATGTAAACTCACTGGAGTGACAGCCTTCAGCAGGCATCAAGCATATCCAGATGCCGAGGAAAGCTAGTTCATTCTTTCCTCTACTGAAAAAAAGGAAGGTGTAAAATGATGTTAAGAGGAAAGGATCGTCCCTTTCCCTCCACAATCAGGGATGAGACATTCCACATGAAAAGGAAGGTACTGGAATGCCTGAGTGGTTCAGTGGTTGAGTGTCTGCCTTCGGCTCAGGGCATGATCCTGGAGTCCCAGGATCGAATCCCACATCAGGCTCCCTGCATGGAGCCTGTGTCTCCTTCTGCCTGTGTCTCTGCCTCTCTCTATCTCTGTGTGTGTGTCTTTCATGAATAAATAAATAAAATCTTTAAAAAAAAAAAAAGAAAAGAAAAGGAAGGTACTTACTGTACCACTGCCTACAGTTTCTCCACAAGAAGCAAGAGATTCTTTGAACATTTGACTGAGTGTGTTCCCTTCATTTGACAGCATACCCAGTTTAAAAGAAGTAATTTGTTAAATGGATTATGCAAAGTTTTAGCATTACTGCCTAATATCTTTCCTCACATATGCCTCTTGTTAACTTCCCAAAACAGCCCTTGGCTCTCAGAAAGACAGGGAGGGAGTCCAATTAGCTGCATTGGTCCATTCTCCTTGAGCAAACAACCTATTTGGTGTTTCACATTCTTTTAGTTTCTCAGGTATAAATGTGATTTATTGCCATCCTATCTGGACACCAGATGTTTTATTTGAAAATAGTTACTAGGACCTAAGTGGAATGAAAACTAATCAGGTTTTTATAAATTCAAATAAGGTAACTTGTTTCTTTGAGAGAATCTTTGGTGACTGAGCCCATAAAGAAGTATTTCATCAGATGAAACTTGAGCATCACACGAGAAAGCACTGTGTAATCTTCCCCCATAGTTGTGGGTACTCCATAAATATTAAACAATAACAACAAAACCACCATGGTCATGACCCACAACATCCCTGGATTCCCTTGGCTTTTCATGAACACTGTCTAATCTGTCTAATGGTATAATATTTGTAAAGGAAAATCTGTAAACCAAGTCTAAGTTTATGGTTTGTAGGAAAGGGAAATATAGTTCTTGTCAAGGAAGTTTAAAAGTTCACCTATTTATCTCTAGATACAGATAATAAGTCGAGGCACTTCTATGCTTCATTATCTTCTAGGGATAACTTAGGTTCAAGTTGTTGGTTTGAAAGCTAAGTTCAATTACAAGCAGATTGTGTGTGTTCTTCAAGTTTACTTATCAGATGGAAATCAGTGAAGGTGGTCAAAGGGTATAGACTTCCAGGTATAAGACAAGTAAGTTCTTAGGATGTAATTCAACTGTGACTACAGTTACAATACTACATTGTATATTTGAAAGCTGCTAAAACAGTAGATCTTAAAAGCTCTCACTACACACACACACACACACACACACACACACACACACACACACACACAATTATAACTATGTGAGGTAAGGGATGTGTTAACTAACCTTATTAGTGGTAATCATTTTGCAATATATGTGTTATTGAATCATTACATTGTGCACCTTAACCTTCACAATGTTACATGTCAATTATATCTCCATCATGCTGGGGGGGAAAATGTACTTATTGTATTTATTTGCTAGGGCTGCCATAACAAAGTACCACAGACTGAGTGCCTTAAAAAAAATATTTTCTCACAATTCTAGAAATTAGATACCTGGAATTGAGGTGTCAACAAGGTTGGTTTCTTCTGAGACCAGTCTCTTTAGCTCATAGATGGCCATCTTCTCTCTGAGTCTTCCCATGTCTTCTACTTGTGTCCTAATCTCTTCTTACAAGGACATCAATCTTACTGGCTTAGATCCAACCCTTATGATCTCCTTTCAACTTGCTTACCATTCTAAATGCCCTCTCTTCAAATATAGCCACATTGTGAGGCATTAGGGATTAGAACTTCAACATACAAATTATAGGGGGCCATAATTTGAGGCATAACACATATTGTAACTAGAAGGAACCTCTGTGTTCACTTTTACAAATCCCTCATTTTGTATGGAACAAACTGGATTGAGATAGGTCAAGTGACATGCCCAAGAAGAGATTTGTCATAGAGATAGAATTAAACAGGACAGAATTAGAACCACAACAGTCTGTGAGACTTCTAGTCCACTGCTCTTACTCTGAAAATTTAGAGAGAAAATTTTTTTTCATGGAAACCTTGCTTTATATCCAGTGGAGCTGTGGTGTTAAAAGCATTCCAGTAGTCCTTGATCACTGTGAATCTATGGATTGGGCACAGTGAAGTTCACATGGAGCTCACACACATCTTCTTAGTCCCAGATGTAATTGCACTGACTTCTGGTCTTCACTTATGAGGGAAACTGTGGGACTTCCCATACCCATTAAGAAGTGTATGTATTCTGGGCGCCCTTAAGACAATTCACCGGCAGTGGGGAGAACATATTAGAATTTCTATCTCACATTCTTCATCCTAAAGTAAGGAGCACATTTGTTTAGATGCATTTAGTGTGTGGATAGACTGGTTAGGTGTCATGTGGCACCTAGGGAAGAATGGACATTTTCCAGAGAGACATCTTGAAGTGCTCTCATGACTTACAGTTTATAACATGTCCCTGGTTAAATGAATTTATGGCTTATATAATTTAGTCTGAACTAAGTCACCCCCCACAAAATGGACAAATGGCTTTAAAAGATTTTCTAAAAGAATCTGCAGATTGAAGATAGCATAAATAATATACACACAAGTAAATAAAAAAACAGCTGAGCTGAATACTTTTATTCCTATATAGGCCCAGCCTCTGACACAAAATGAGGTAAAAGCAGTGATGACCTAATTATAGCTGACATATTGAATCACATGCCTGTCATGCTCTTTTCTTTTTAAAGGAGTAAAAAAAAAGTGGGATTTTATACAATTGATGGAGAAAACTTTACTTTTAAATTTTTGCTTATTTTATCCTTATTTCACCCTTAATACACTTAGTTGTGGTCATGTGGTCATCATATACAAAGCATGTATATAGGATGCTATCATGTGCTAAACATATATTTTACAATGTTCATGAGTACATGCGTAAATACAAAACGTTATAAATTCTTGCTCCCACTATTTTTGCTGCTGTATGATCTACAACATTTGGTGGCCATTGACCACAGCATTTGGAATGGAGAAATGCCTTCCCACAAGCAGTTACCCTGCCTTTCTTCTAGAGTTTTCTGGTATACAGTAACAGATCCGTATTTGGGGGCATTACTGTTTGCTTTGTTTTGTTTTTAGTTGTTTGTTGAAGTTTAACATACATATTAAAGTTCCATAAATCACAATGCTTTTTCTCAAAATGAATACATATGTGTCCCCAGTACTCAGATCAAGAAATAGAACTCTAGGGGTGCCTAGGTGGCCCAGTCAGGCGTCCAACTCTTGATTTCAGCACAGGTCACAGTCTCAGGGTTGTTAATCTCCCCGCTTAAGATTCTCCCTCTACCTCTGCCCACCCACTTCTTAAAAAAAAATAAAAAAGAAAAAGAAATATAACACTAGGATGTCCAAGCTCCTCTCATGCTCCAGTCCAGCACTAGTCCAGCCAAGGGTAATAATTACCCTGTTTTTACACCATAGCTTAGTTGTGCCTATTTTTGAAGACTATATAAATGGAATCATGCTGTCTTTTCATTATTGATTTGTAGTTTATACATTTGGACTTTATACATTCTGGATGCAAGCTCTTTGTATTGAAAATATGTATGTATTTACATGTATTGAAAATATCTTTCTCCATTCTGTGACTTGGCTTGCCTTTTTACTCTCTTGATGGTGTCTTTTGTTGAATAGTTCTTCATTTTAATATAGTCCAATACATCAAAAACCCTTCTTTTATAATTAGATCTTCTACGCCCTATTTAAGAAATCTTTGCTTATTATAAGGTCATGAAGATGTTCTCTTCTGATTTATTTTAAAATTATATTTTTTGGCCTGTAAATTTCGAATTGAAATTTATCTGGAATTATTTTTATATAGTATGAGGTAGTGGCAATTCATATTTTTATTTGAGTATACCAATTAACTAGCATCATTTACTTTAAAATACTCTCCTTTTCCCCCCTGCACTGCAATGTCATCTTTTTCATAAAATTGCCTATGTTTGGGTTTGTTTTTGAATATTGTATTCTGTTCCCATTGGTCTATTATCTATCCTTACCTCACTATCACACTCTCTTAATCACTATAGCTTCAAAATAACTCTTCAATCTGGAAGAGTAGGTCCTCCATCTTTGCTCTTCTTCAAGATTATTTTGACTGTTATAGGCCCTTTGCATTTACATATAAATTTTAGAATCAGCTTGTGAATTTCCATTAAAGGTGCTAGAATTTGGTCATCATTTCATTCTTTTTTATAGCTGAGTAATATTCCATTGTGTATATATAACACTCTTCTTTATTCTTTCAACTATCAATGAACACTGGGTCACTTCCATAATTTGGCTACTGTAAATAATGCTGCAATAAACATAGGCTGCATGTATCTTTTCAAATTCATGTCTTCATATTCTTTGGGTAAAGCCCAGTAGTGGAATTACTGGATCATGTGGTAGTTTTATTTTAAATTCTTTAAGAAACCTCCATACTGTTTTCCACAGTTGCATCCCACCAACAGTGCAAGGGGGCTCCTTTTTCTCTGCATTCTTATCAACACTTGCTGTTTCTTGTGTTTTTTTATTTTAGCCATTCTAACAGGTGTGAAGTGATATTTCATTGTGTTTTTGATTTGCATTTCCTTGATGATTAGTGATGCTGAGCATCTTTTCATGTGTCTTTTGGCCATCTGGCTATCTTCTTTGGAGAAATATTTGTTCATGTCTTCTGCCCATGTTTTAATTGGATTATTTTGGGGGTGGAGGATTGACGTGTATAAGTGCTTTATATATTTTGAATACTAACCCTTTATTGGATATGTCCTTTGCAAATATCTTTTCCCATTCAGTAGGTTGCCATGTGCAATAACACAGATAGATCTAGAGGGTATAATGCTAAGTGAAATAAGTCAGGTCAGTGACAGAAAGCCAAATACCATGATTTCACTCATATGTGGAATTAAGAAACAAAACAAACAAACAAAGAAAATAAGAGACAAACAAGAAAACAGACTCTTAAATATAGAGAACAACTGATGGTTACCAGAGGGTAGGTGGCGGGGGTGGGGGAATGGGTGAAATAAGTGAAGAGGATTAAGAACACATTTACCATGATGAGCACTGATTAATGTATAGAATTACTAAATCACTATATTGTACACCTGAAATGTAACACTTGATGTTAATTATACTGGGAAAAAAATGCAGGGATTTTAATTGTAATCACATTGCTCTCAATTTAGAACAAACTGACATCTTTACAATATTGGATTTTCTGATCTATGACCATGGTATAGTGCCCCATTTAGGCTTTTAATTTCTACCAGGAATGAATTGTGGTTTTTCAATTTAAAATGTGTTTAATTTTATATCTTACACTAAATTTACTCTGAGACACATGATGTTTTCTGTTACTGTTGTAAAATGGTATCATCTTTTCAGTGTCAATTTCTAGTTATTTGCTGCTGGTATATAAAAATAGAGATCCATGTTACAAATGATCTTTTATCCAGATATTGTGCCAAATTCACTTTTTAATTCTTAATCAGTTTTCCTATATCCTGAAATCTTGCTAAATACACATATTAATTATAATGGCTTGTCTCTAGATTCATTTAAATTTTGTTTTTTAAAGATTTTTTTTTAATTATTTATTCATGAGAGACACAGAGAGAGAGAGAGAAGCAGAGACACAGGCAGAGGGAGAAGGAGGCGCCGTGCAGGGAGCCCGACGTGGGACTCCATCCCGGGTCTCCAGGATCAGGCCCTGGGCTGAAGGCCACGCTGAAGCCGGGCTGCCTGATTCATTTAAATTTTTGACAAAATCGGGATGCCTGGGTGGTTCAGCAGTTTAGTACCTGCCTTCTGCCCAGGGTGTAATCCTAGAAACCCGGGATGGAGTCCCACGTCGGGCTCCCTGCATGGAGCCTGCTTCTCCCTCTGCCTGTGTCTCTGCCTCTCTCTGTCTCTCATGAATAAATAAATAAAATCTTTAAAAATAAATAAAAATAAACTTTTGACAAAATCATATCATTTATAAATAATGTGGGTATTTTATTTCTTCCTTTCCAAAACACATGGCTATTTATTTATTTATTTAAGTTTTTGTTTGTTTTTGCAATTAATGTACCAACTAAGACTTTCAATTCAATCTTGAATAAAAATAGTTATGGTAGACTTTCATGTCTCATTCTTAGTCTCAGGGGACATCTTCCCCTACTGCAACACAAGTGTAAGTTTTGCTCTAGTGGTTTTCATCTTTTATAGATAATCCTTACAATTTAAGAAAGTTCCTTTCTATTTCTACCTTGTTAAGAATTTTATAATACACTTTTTGAATTTTATCATACACTTTTTATATCTCTTTATGTGAGGAATTATGCTTTTCTTATTTTTGCTGAATGCTAAACACTCTTGGAATAAAGCTGTGATACCCTATCCTACTGTCATGTTGCTAGATTTAATTACCTAATGTTTTGGTTAAGATTTGTTGTTGTTGTTTTTTTAATAAATTTATTTTTATTGGTGTTCAATTTACCAACATACAGAATAACACCCAGTGCTCATCCCGTCAAGTGCCCCCTCAGTGCCCGTCACCCATTCACCCCCACCCCCTCCCTCCTCCCCTTCCACCACCCCTAGTTTCTTTCCCAGAGTTAGGAGTCTTTATGTTCTGTCTCCCTTTCTGATATTTCCCACACATTTCTTCTCCCTTCCCTTCTATTCCCTTTCACTATTATTTATATTCCCCAAATGAATGAGAACATATAATGTTTGTCCTTCTCCGATTGACTTACTTCACTCAGCATAATACCCTCCAGTTCCATCCACGTTGAAGCAAATGGTGGGTATTTGTCGTTTCTAATGGCTAAGTAATATTCCATTGTATACATAAACCACATCATCTTTATCCATTCGTCTTTCGATGGACCCTGAGGCTCCTTCCACAGTTTGGCTATTGTGGACATTGCTGCTATAAACATCGCGGTGCAGGTGTCCCAGCGTTTCATTGCATCTGAATCTTTGGGGTAAATCCCCAACAGTGCAATTGCTGGGTTGTAGGGCAGGTCTATTTTTAACTCTTTGAGGAACCTCCACACAGTTTTCCAGAGTGGCTGCACCAGTTCACATTCCCACCAACAGTGTAAGAGGGTTCCCTTTTCTCCACATCCTCTCCAACATTTGTTGTTTCCTGCCTTGTTAATTTTCCCCATTCTCACTGGTGTGAGGTGGTATCTCATTGTGGTTTTGATTTGTATTTCCCTGATGGCAAGTGATGCAGAGCATTTTCTCATGTGCATGTTGGCCATGTCTATGTCTTCCTCTGTGAGATTTCTCTTCATGTCTTTTGCCCATTTCATGATTGGATTGTTTGTTTCTTTGGTGTTGAGTTTAATAAGTTCTTTATAGATTTTGGAAACTAGCCCTTTATCTGATACGTCATTTGCAAATATCTTCTCCCTTTCTGTAGGTTGTCTTTGAGTTTTGTTGACTGTATCCTTTGCTGTGCAAAAACTTCTTATCTTGATGAAGTCCCAATAGTTCATTTTTGCTTTTGTTTCTTTTGCCTTCGTGGATGTATCTTGCAAGAGGTTACTGTGGCTGAGTTCAAAAAGGGTGTTGCCTGTGTTCTCCTCTAGGATTTTGATGGAATCTTGTCTCACATTTAGATCTTTCATCCATTTTGAGGTTAAGATTTGTATATCTAGGGAAACCTATGTGGCTCAGTCAGTTAAGTGTCTGCCTTTGGCTCTGGTCAGGATCTCAGGGTCCTGGGATGGAGCCCCATGTCAGGCTCCTGCTTCTCCCTCTCTGTCCTTCTTTCTCTCAAATAAATAAATAAATAAATAAATAAATAAATAAATAAATAAATCTTTTTAAAAAAGATTTGTCTATCTAAACAAATGAAAGACATGGTCTTAAAAGTTTCTTTTTTTTCATGATTCTATCAGTTTAGAGAGCAAGATTTTATACTGTCCTATAAGAAGAACTTGAAGTATTTATGCTTATTTCTTTCTTCCATATTTGTAAAACTCTACTTATGAGACCACCTCAGTTTTTGTGGTTAGGTTTTTATTAATAGAATCAATTTATTTAGTCAATATAGGAATATTCAGATATTTCAATTCTTCTGTCAATTTTGGTAAATTGTGTTTTTGAAGAATTTACTTTTTTATAAATATTTAATTTATTGCCATGAAATTGATATAATATTTTCTTTTTAATTTCAGTTGGCTCTGTAGTAATATCTTCTGTTTCATTCTTGACATTAGTAATTTGTGTTTTCTCTATTTTTTCCCTTGATTGATCTTTCTAAGAGTTAGTAAATTTTACTAATATTTTCAAGGAATCAACCTTTGCTTTGGTTCATTTACTCTATTATACATTAAAATTTTATTAATTTCTGGTTTCATCTTTATTGTTTCCTTCTTCCTACTCTATTTGGATTTGGCTTGCTGTTTCTATTTTCTACCTTTTTGAGAAAGAAGCTTAAATCATTGATTTTCAGCTTTATTATTTTTAAATATAGCATGAAAGGCTCTAAATTTTCCTCCGAGTACTGCTTTAGCCAATGCCATAATTTGTGATATACATATCACTATCTTTCAGAAGAAAACTTTTTCTAACTTGTATTAAAGTTTCTTCATCTGTTGGTTATTTAGAAGTATATCAGTCAACACACCAATCCATTGAGTATTTTCTAGTTATCTGTTTGTTATTCATTTCTATCTTAATTACACTCTACACAGAGAACATGCTCTAAATAATTTCAAGATTTTGATATTTGTTGGAACTTGCTTTGATCTAACACATCATCAATTATAGTAAAGATTTACTGTGCACTTGAAAAGAATATGAATTAGATGTTGTTAGATATATTGTTCTGAATATGTCAATTAGGTCAAGTTATACAGATATTCAATATTCTTAATGATATTGACATAATTTTTAGTTCTATTAATGCTTGCTTAATTTTTAAACTATATTATTGGAAAAATGCAGATTTAAAATCACAATATCTTCCTTTTGGGCTGACTCATTTTTACTTATGAAATGTCTCCTTTAGTCTCCAGTAATGATACTTACCTTGAAGACTATTTTGTCTGATATTGGTATAGCTACACCAGATTTCTTTTGATTAGTACTTTGTTGTGTTTCCTTTCTTTTACTGTAAGCCATTCACTGTCCTTACATTTAAGGTGTAGCCCTTATAATCAACAGATATTCAGATTTTTGTGTTTCAGTCTCACCTTCTTAGTTTTTACTGATAATAGTATTTAAACCATTTACCTTCAATGTAATTAATGACAAAACTGGGTTTGCACATAACATCTTACTATTTATTTTTTATTTGATCCATCTGACTTACCTTTTTTTTCTCTTTTCTTTCTACATCTGAAATCTAAATATATGCGTGTTAGATATTGTTACTGTACCCCAAATATCTACTCCATTCTTATTCCTACTTCCACTCTTTCTTTTATATGTTTTATTTTTATATATATTCTATTAATCTTCCTTATCATTCTTTGATCCTGTTTTGTTTTGTGTCTAATCTATGTTAAATATATCCATTGGTATTTATTTCATATTTTTTTATTTCTGAAATTTTTATTTGCTTTTTCTAGATTCTGATTTTCTAGTGAAATTTTTTATCTATATTTCTTTTGTTTATTTTTTAGCATAATAGAGTTATTTGAAAGCCCGTGTCACTTAACTACAATATCTAAATCACCTGTAAGTATGTAATACAGTCTAATTTTCCTCTTGGAGTTTGGTGATATGATCATATTTCTTGTCATTCCTAATGATTTTTTGTTTGAATGACAGACATGATGGCTCCAGATGATTTTTTTCTTTCACCATAATCATTTCTTCTGCTAGTTATTATGGATGCAGGAGGAAAATGATCCTCTTTATCCAGTCAGGGACTAAGCTAAGTCAAGGCTGTGTTGCACTTTTAGTAAGACAGTATAGTTCTGATTTAATCTGGTTCCTGGAGCAAGGCACTTTTAAAAGCAAGAGCTTTTAACTGAGACCCTTATGAGTCTTTCCCCACTCCACCCCCAGAATCAAGAGACTCTGGAAAATCCCCTCTCTGTTTTTAAACTTAGATTTGTTAGCCTCAGAGATACCATTAGAATTTGACAAATATTTTGAGAGAAAAGTAATCTTGTGTTTGAGGCTCTCTAAACAAAATGAGCATAGGCCCAAATTTAACAAAATCCTTCAGAAAAAAAAGAGAATGAAGGTTGTTATCTCTAGAGGTTCTCTCTTCTCCAGAACTTTAGTCCTTCTGTTTCTCTTTGGTTCTCCATTTCTATGATATCCTTAAACATACGTAGTGTGTGTGTGTGTGTGTGTGTGTGTGTGTGTGTGTGTGTGTGAGTGTTTTACTCATCTTTTCTGGTTTTTCTCAGCAGGACTTTAAGTTTGACAAAACAATTCCATTCTACTTAGTAATAGAAGTGCTCTGGGAAGTAAAAGAGCAGCAATCTTGATTACTTGTTACCTGGAAAAGGCTTTTAATCTCTAAATTCCATCTTAGGGACTTTTCCTTTTTTACTTTAGGACTAATACTCATTTTTAAAATCCTTCTTTTTAAAACCTAAGGGTAGCATGGAATAGCGAAGTTGAATTCTCCCTTTGTACTTAGAAATCTAGCCAGGCATAGGGTAATTATAAAAAGTTAAATAAGCATAAAGCAGGCTGGCAAGAAAACTGCAGAACATGGTGACTTGTATAATGTTCTCTTCTCACTGTCAAATAGAAACCCTCTGTTGCATTAACTAAATGTCGAATGAGTAGCTGAGAACACTGTGGGCTTCTTAAATATACTACACACATCACTTGCCAACTTTCTCTACAACAGGGGTAAGTTATTCATAAAAACTACTTTTTCATTATATATTAATTCTGATCTGAATTTCATTAGGATATGAAAATTACATAGAGTAAAATTCATATTATTCATATGAATATATATCTCTCTGAGGATGTTGTTTTGAAATTATTATTTATCATATTTTTAATAGGAGAATAATATTTTCCTTCAAGTGTTTAAAGATGCCCAATAAATGTTAGAATAATGTATTAAGTTTTCCCTATTAACATAACCAAATTCTGCTATTCTACTTTATTTTTACTTATAATCAATAATAATAAAAATATTCATAGTTTTAATAACATGATATCTAAAGATTGTTAAATGCACACTATGAGAAAGGTCCCATGCTTACTGCTCATATGCATCATCTCACTGAGTTATCACATCAGCTGTACAAGGTAAGGATTCTTGACCTAGTTTTACAGGTGAGGAAACTGAGCTTAGGCTCATACACAGGTCTGTCTATTTGTTTCTAAAACTAATACTCTTAACCATAACTGTGTGTTGCCTCTGAAGAAAAGTGAAAGCTGGTATATTGATTTCCAATTTGATAGATACCTATTTCTTGTTCAGATTTCACCAGATGGACAGAAAAGTACAAGTCAAAGTACAAATCAAATTTATCAATCTTACTATATATCAGAGGCTCCAATAAATGTTGACATAGAGCAAAGAATGCAACCAAAATGAATTTCTGAATCACAAATTTCTGTACCACCTTTGTCTAATAAGAACTTAAAAAAAATGACCTTATGATTTCTTCTCATCCCTCATCTCTGCTTTTTCTCCCATGATAGGCTTTCTGTCCCTATTTTCTTGCTTCTTCTTCAGTGCCTATGAGCCTAATCTGATCCCTAATCTAATTCTAATAAAAGGAATAGTGTTAATCCAATCCACTGTCAAAACTAGGTCCATTGAGCTGTGTTTAGTGATTGGTTATCATTTGGATAAAATCATAACCATGTAGAATGACCTTTACCCATCCTCACTTCCTTTTTTCCTTCACCCTGGCTTTTAATTATTATTACCATCATTACTGCTGTTGCTGCTGCAGCTGCAATTGTTATTATTATTGTTCACATGTCTTAATTAATGCTTTCATTTTATACCACTTAGCCAGACATGTCTACTTTATTGATATTTCTCCACCATATGCCTCTTTCTTGTTATAGTCTTAATAGAGATATCAAAGACTCCTATCTCATCATAAATTAATTCTATTTCCTCCGGGATACTTAAAAGTTTTAGGTCTCTATAAAAGCATCTGGTATAAATTTACTTATTTTTTTCTATTCTGCATTTTTTTACATCATTTGTTAATCAAACTAATAAGAATAAAGGTATGTCTTAAATAATAATCCCCATGCCCATGTTATTTGCATGATATTCAATTTCAATTTTTCTGGTCTTATTAGCATTTCATTATTCAAAGTATACTTTTTCCCCTCAGATTGAATCAACTAACAGTTAAAAGTATTTTTAATGGTTTTAGAAACTTCCTTAGATAAATTATATAAATTATGGTCTAGTTTTGGGAAGTAACACTCCTGAACATAACCCCTCTGGGCACTGGCATATAATACTCTAGGAAATAGGGATCGGTGTAGCCAGGCAACAATTTCAAAATCATCACATGGTCAAGCAGTAAGGTGGATATGAAAAATGCAGGCAGAGGTTCTATAGAACCTCTCTGGAGGGGACGTCTTAATATGTTAGCATTACAAAAATGTCTCCGGCTCCCCAATCTTAAATACATAATTTGTGAATAATATTATGGGTTTGCAGCTGGCAGTGAAGTGTGATATATTGTTAATGCTTTTTGCAAATGTTAGAGTGGATATCTATCAAGACTCTATTGTCTCTGATGGCTTTCATATAGCACAATCCAAAAAATACTTCAATCTCCTGCTAAACTAGAGATTTTACTGTTCTGCAGATCATTAGAATTTTTATTACATCTAAATAATAAAAGCTATTATTAGGGTCAATTCATAGCTATGGAGTTTGCAATTTTAGGATTTTCTCTATGGATTTGGTTTGTACTCTCTAGAATCTAAGCTTTCATTTTGGAGGAAAAAAAAGAGATAAGTTAACTTTTTGTAGCTTTCTTGGATAGGAAGACAGCCGTGACATCATTTAAATACTATGCCAGAAAACCAAGCATATCAGTTTCCAATTAACATTCTCAATCCAAACTCATCTCAATTTTTCTCAGGTGGAAGGAGATTGGGCTATACTAAAGGGTTGTACTTATAGAGTGATTATGAAATTTTCTCCTGTCATTCCATTTTGTGTGATTTCTCTGGGCAATTTCTGATGTTGCTACTGTAGCAACAGCATATTTAGTGTTTGTCATAGACAGTAGCATTCTGAATTGTGAGGGAGGGGCCATGATTTATAATGTGCTACAAATGGCTCTCAGCGCTAGAATACAAATTCAAATATGATAGTTGATACCAATCTGCAATGTATTTTGGAGTAATCCCAATTGCTTATGAAAATCCCTTGATGGTTTGGGGATACATTTTTGTCTACCAAATAGTCACTCTGACTGCACTGAGGATTCAGATACAATTTTTAAAATGCAAAAGGGATTTCAGGGTAAATTAGATTTTTTTAAACCCCAAGTGTTCAAAATAGAGGCATCTTTGCTGTAAGCACCAAGACCCTGTAAGACTCTGCAGATAGGGTGGCTCTGAGAAAAATTCTATTCCTGATAAATATGACTGAGAATATCACCTGAGCACAACTTTAAATGATCTGTGTATGATTGGCATTTTCCTACATGATGAAAGAATAGTGTTTATCTCCATAATTTGTTTTTCCAATGTCTTTATTGAACAAGAACACCTAGTATGTGCTAACACACACACATACACACACTCACTGGCAGCTATTTCTACAAAAACCTAAAGAGTGCCAGAGTGGAAACAAGTGTCCAATGTGGCTACTGAACCAACAGAGTCATAGCATATTTTGATTACCTATTAGACTCCAACACATTTATTATACATAACTTGTGTAGAATTTGAGAATAAACTCATTATAAACAAATCTCAAGTTCAAGTACCTGTATCTAACTTGAGGGAAGAAAAGTAGACAGGCACAACTAGCTAGACTAATCATTATACTGTCACCAGCAGTGGGAAGGAACATTCCCAATGGCCTTGCCTTCAGCCATTGTTATCTGAATGGGATGGCCAACAAGAAGACATTGAGGGCTGGAAAACAGAAAGGCTGACTTTTTGTAGCAATGAACATGGCCCTTGCTCTTAGAAAGCTCCAAGAGAATTCCTCAACAGTAATCCCTAGAACAAGGATAGACCAGAATCTTTTGCTATTTTTCATCCTGTTTTGGATGGGGAGAAGGTCAAGCAGACTTTTCTCATATTGCAAGTTAAAGCCTTATATTAGTTTACTAGAGATGCCATAAAAAAATTCTACAGATGGGGTGGCTTAAACAAGAGAAATTGATGGCTCAGAGTTCTAGAGGATAGAAGTTCAAGATCAAGATGTCAGCAGGTTTGGGTTTCTTCTGAAATCTCTCTCCTTGGTTTGCAGATGATCTTTTCCCTGTGTCTTCACACTGCACGCAAGTGTCTGTATATTAATCTCTTTTTCAAATTGAATTAGGGCTATCCAAATGACCTCACTTTAACTTGATTAACACACTTTTAGGGGCCCTATCTCCAAATGTAATCACACTCTGAGGTACTGAGTTTTAGGACTTCATTATATGAATTTAGAAGGGACAGAATTCAGTCCATAATGAGCCTAGATATTAATATTGTGTTTTATCTCTACTAAGTTTCCTGATTTTTCATGATTTTGTAACATTAGTTAAAAGCATGTACATACATTTGGGTACCTCCCTGCTTGGTATGATAAGAATATGGTGTTAAGGAAGCTAATAGAGGAATTTGACACCTGTTGGTTACACAATGGGTCTGCTAGGGTCGCTTGTGTAGTTATCAGCTACCTTGCACTATAAGCTATGGAGGATTGTATTATACTTCGAGCTTGGCCATATTACTTTCTTTCACCAATAAGATGTGAGTGAAAGTGAAATGTACCATTTCCAAAAAGCATAAGAGCCATTGCATGCCTCCAGCATGTCCTCCTTTCTTGTAGCATAAGCTATGAATCTTCCCATATAGGGTGCATATCATGGGCAAAATAGGCCTTTGTTGTTATAATTCACCAAAATTTTAGAGTTGTTTGCTACCATAGTATGATTGAGTCTAAGCTGGATAATACTTCTTGCATTCTTACCCCTGCCCCTGAGGTTCCTGTTCATCTGTGTGTTACCACTTGTCAGTTGCTAGAAACCCTGCTAGCATGTCCCACTCAGATCCTTTCACCCATCCTGAGTAGCATCATAAGTTTTCCCTGCCCAAATAAAACACTAATTCCTTATTTCCTCCAATCAGCAACCAGAAAATCAACCTCTGCTGTGCAATTTAACATATAATTTTGCCAGAGGAACCTCTGATTTAAAGAGAGATACAGTAATCCAAATAAAAATCTTTCTAATAATGAGATTTCAGAAAAGTTGTTTGCGGAAGAGGAAGGACATTCCAGCATCTCTAACATTGCTGTATGTATGTACTTACCAGACACACCTTCCTGCCACTGTTTGAAAAAACCCTTAAAAGCATAAATCCTTATACTTGAGCAATACCTAGGTTATATATGCCTACAATTACTTACCATGTGCAGGCACTGTGAAAGGCTCTTTACATTCATTCTTTCAGTAATCTCTTCAACAGCTCTGTACAATAAGCATAACTTATTATCCCCATACTTTATTTTTTTTAAGATTTTTTATTTATTTATTCATAGAGATGCAGAGAGAGAGAGAGAGAGAGAGGCAGAGACACAGGCAGAGGGAGAAGCAGGCTCCATGCAGAGAGCCTGACGTGGGACTCGATCCAGGGTCTCCAGGATCACGCCCTGGGCTGCAGGCGGCGCTAAACCGCTGCACCACCGGGCCTCTCCAGTCTTATGGTGAGGAGAATAAAGGGAAAGAAATGGAGGCAGATGTTTCCTGTTAAAATGGCTTAGTGGGTTCGAAATTCAAAGTCGATCTACCTCTTCTGCTTCAAACACTTATAAATAATAGATAAGAAAACATAATAAAAACAAACAAACAACAAACCAGAAAGATGTGTCAAGGCTCCAAAGCAAGTCAAAACTCCCTGTGGATCAAAAAAGAGACAAGAACTTAAAAAAAGGATGGAAGGAAGTGAGGATGGTCAAACCATAGCCTATCAGATGCTGGTGGTAGTCATAATGCTCAGCTACAAGATAGTAGAGACTAAAAGGATTCCATGCCATATGATATCTAGTGCTAAGTTCACTACTCGAAGCCAAAAGCTGGAAGATGGCTCTCCACTACTTGAAAGGAAGTTTTTAAAAATGTTCCTGAATGAGGCCTGAGGCTTCAACTTTTATAAAGCCAGGAGTAGAGCCAAATGGGAGGAACCAAGCTTCCTTGTAACCCTTGTGAAGGCATCAGCTATATCCCCGAGTACCATCAGAAATATGGTACAATTATGAAATCTTGTTCTTACCTAGGACATGAAGGCCTGAGTAAAGGCAACAGCAAAACGTTTAACCAGAAAGAGGGAAGCACAAAGGAAAAGAGCAAGGGATAAACAATCTCCTCACTTACGATGAGCTTATAAACCCAAATTCCAAAACAGAGAAAAGTAATGTTAACAAAGATAACTATAAATAAACCAACTAATTAATTAACTAATTAAACTCAATCAAATGAAGTCAATGTCATAAAATAGTCTAACAAAGACCTTAACATATGTATGCTTAGTATGGCCATAAAACCAGCAATATCCAGAAAAATAGGATAAACAACGAACCACAGAGATAAAAGAAGGTTCTTATGAAAAGTAATTAACTGAGAGTCTTAGAAAGGAAAAAAATCAGAGAAATAGAGAAAAGCAATAAGATAAATCCTAGATCAGATTGAAAAGAATTAGTAAATTTGAGCAGCTCCAATACATATCCAATAAGGGTTCCAGAAATGAATTAAAGAAACAATGGCTGAGAATTTCCAGAGTTAAAGAAAAACAAAAGTCCTTAGGTTCACTATGACTCCAAGTTCTAAGCAAGATAGAGAATAAATGCGTGCCCAGATTTAAAAAAAAAAAAAAAACTAAACTAAACTAAAAGCTGCCAAAATTGACAAATGGCCACAAAATAATGGCAATTAAGCTGGCAACAAAACTTTCATTAGCGACAATACAAGCCAAAAGACAATGGAATGATATTTTCAAAATGTTCAGGGAAGGAAGCAGTAAGCTCAAATTTTATACACAGCTAAACATTTAATTAAGAGTAAGAGCAAAATAAGGGCTTTTTTACACTTATAAAATTAAAGAGTTTGCCACCCACAGATGCTCATTAAAAGAATTATTAAAGAATATGTTTCAGCAGGAAGGAAAGTGAAGCCAGAGTGACAGCAGATGTGAATGACTTGCAGAACTCACCAAGATCCAATGTCCACCCCACCCCCATGAGAGAATTATATTTTCCTGTCCCTCTTAAAGTCAGGCTTGGCCATGTGACTTGCTTTGGCTGAGGAAATGTGAACAAAGTGATATATAATTCTCTTATGTGAAAGCTTTAAGAGCCAGCACATGTCTTCCTGTTCCTTTTCCCCTCTGCCTCAGCCACCAGCATCCTTCCAGATGTGGATGTTCCTTAAGAAGATTTTCAGAATGCAGAAGCTGAACCTCTAGCCAACCTGGAATGTGTGCAAGAGATAAAACTTTTTTTCTTAAACCATTGCTTTTTAAAAGTTATTTCTAACCACAGTATCTTGGCTGATACAAAGGACAATTACAGCAGTCCCTCCTTATCCACAGTTTCGCTTTCCATAGGGTCTGTTACCCATGGTCAATCACACTCCACAAGCAGATGATCCTCCTGCTGACATATCCTCAGAAGGTCAATGGCAACTTAACATAACACTGTGTCACTGTGCTTACATCATTCACCTCACTAAATCTTGTCATGTAGGCATTTTATCATCTCACATCATTACAAGAAGGATGAACACAGTACAAAAAGATATTGTGAGAGAGAGACCACATTCACATAACTTTTATTATAGTATATTGTTAAAACTGTCCTATTTTATTTGTTATTGTTGTTAATCTCTTACTGTGTCTTAGTTATAAATAAATGTTATCAAAGGTGTGTATATATAGGGAAAAATATAGTATATGTAGGGTTCAGTGCAAAAATTGATCAAATATGCTGGAAATTTTAATTAAAAATCAATTATAAAAATACTAACTTCTGGTGAGCATCTTAGGCAATAATAACATGGATTATGTTCAAAGAAGAGTTAAAGCATCTTCTGGAAGACACTAAAGATACTGAATAATTTTAAACTTTGTTTAAAAATGTATAGACAAGTGCACATGTTTATGTGTAAGATACTTACCCAAATAAGAAGGCAAACAAGAGTTCTCAAATGGCAAGGTAAAAAAAGGCTAGTATTGAAAGCTTACTCAGTTCATGTGAAATTAGGAGGCAAGAAGAGGAAAATAAGAGGTAAAAAATAATAATAAATAGAAACCATAAAATAATATGGCACATGGGTCCAAATATAAAAATCCCAATAAATGAAAGAAATAATATCACATATTAGAAGATCAATAGCATTAGATCAAACTGAATCTTTATTTAAATTACATCTTTAAAATCTAGCCATTTGCTGCTATAATTTATTTTTTAAAAATACCTAAAACAAAACCACACAAAGAATTGGAAGAAGAGTAGACTAGACAAATACTAATTGTTAAGGGCTGAAAAATGTCTCCCTTCCCAAAATTCATACATTGAAGTCCTACCTGCAGAGTATGGCCATGTTTGGAGATAGAGTCTGCAAAGAGGTAATGAAGTTAAAATCAAGTCATTAGGGCGGGTTCTTCATTTCTTAAGATTTTATGTATTTATTCATGAGAGATATAGAGAGAGCGGCAGAGACATAGACAGAGGGAGAAGCCGGCTCCCTGTAGGTAGCCTGATGCAGGACTCGATCCCAGGACCCTGGGATCATGCCCTGAGCCGAAGGCAGACACTCAACCACTGAGCCACCCAAGTGTCCCTATGACGGGTTCTAATCCAATTGGACTGGGGTCCTTACAAGTGGGAATTTAGATACAGACACACAGAGGGAAGATGAAGATGATGTGAAGACACAAGGAGAAGGTAGCCATCTACAAACCAATAAGAGAAGCCTCAGAAGAAAGTAGCCCTGGGCACCTGGGTGGCTCAGTCAGTTAAGCCTCTGACTCTTCATTTTGGTTCAGGTCATGGTCTCAGGTTCCTGGGATCAAGCCCCACATTGGGCTCTCTGCTCAGTAGGGAGTTTATTTGTCTCCCTCTCCCTCTTCTCACTCTGTGTGTGTGTGTCTCTCTCTCAAATAAATAAATAAATCTTAGAAAGAAGAAGGTGGAGGAGGAAGTAAAGAAGGAGGAAGAAGAAGATGGAGGAAGAGGAAGAAGAAAAGGAAGAGGATGAGGAGGAAAAGATAAAGGAGAAGGAGAAGAAGGAGGAGGAGGAGGAGGAGAAGAAGAAGAAAGAAGAAGAAGAAGAAGAAGAAGAAGAAGAAGAAGAAGAAGAAGAAAGAAGAAGAAGAAGAAGAAGAAAGAAGAAGAAGAAAGAAGAAGAAGGAGGAGGAGGAGGAGGAGGAGGAGGAGGAGGAGGAGGAGGAGGAGGAGGAGGAGGAGAAGGAGAAATCAGCCCCGCTGATACCTCAATCTCTGACATTAATCCTCAGGAACTGTGAGAAAATTAATTTCTGTTGTGTAAGTCACCTAGTCTGAGCTACTTTGTTACAGCAGCCCTAGCAAACTAATACACTAACCCAAAGAAACCTGGTCTGGCAATATAATATCAGTAGAATGTGAGTCAGAATGCTCGAATAGCATTAAAACAGAATATCAACCATGAAATAGATCTAATTCTTCCTTGAACCCTCTCTGTCAAACCTTAGTTCATACCCTGCCAAAAAAAAAAAAAAAAATCTCTCCTGTCAGTGTTACCAAAGACCTTCACATTATCAAAAACCAATGGTCAGTTTCCTATCTTCATTCTACACAATTTTTACAGCATTTGACAAAGTTGATGATACCTTCCTCCTAGAAAGCCTCTCTTCACTTTCCTCCCAAGTCACCATCATTTTTACTCTTTCTCCCTCTCACTGGATGCTCTGCCTTCCCTCAACCATAAACACTGGCAGGGCTGAGGGATCAGGCTCTGGATGTCTTCTCTCTCCATCTTCACATTAATAGCAGAGGATGCTGGCTGTCTCCTCAGAACAGCTGCAGTTGTGGGAGAAGGATGACAATAACTACAGACCCCTGTGACATGGGGGTGGGGCACAGGGAGTGAATATGAGAGCAGACAGACAGGTACCACCAAAATAATACTGTAAAGTATAATTTTTCATTTATATCCTACACTTAATCCTATTACTAAATGGCAATCCCATTCAGCCAGTTACTTAGGCAAAAATCTTAGTACCCCATTCTTGATTCTTGTCTTGCTATCTTATCTGGCATCCAGTTCATCAGCAAATCCAGTGGGCCAAAATTTCCAAAACAAATTCTAAATCCTCCCACTTCTACTATCAACTCTATAGTGCAAACCACTATTGGCTTTCCCAAGTGGACTGTGACATTAACTTCCTTGCTGGTCCTCCACCTCCCTTCTCATTTCACTGCCACGAGCTCCCCAAACAGCCCACAGACATATCCATTCAAAAAAAAAAAAAAAAGCCCTATCCTGTCACGCTGGCCCTCACCATTCCTCAATCCTCCAACATGAGGGAGTTGTACTCGCTTCATAGAGATTGCTTCCTCCTTGGGGACTTTTCCATGGTCTCTGCCTGGAATGATCTTTCTGAACTCCAAATGACTCGCCTCCATGCTTTGTTCAGTCTTTTTCAAGTATCACCTCCTGGGGCTGCCTTCTCTAACCATCCTGGGACTAGAGCTCCCTATTCCAACCTATCATCTCTCACCTCTCCCCTGCTTCAGTCTCCTTTACAGCACCAGCAGCTCCCTGACATCAGACACTGACTGTTCATGATAGATTATCTGTCTCCCCCACTAGGACATAAGTTCCCTGAAAGCAGGGACTTCCCTGGTTATGCATACTGTTTTATTCTGGAAAAGTGCTGGGCACATCAGAAGTACTCAGGAAACACCTGTTGGCAGAATGAATACTTTACTCAGTGAGTTAATCATGACATCGTATGTACCTAATAGCAAGAAGGCATGAAGTGGTTCTCTCTTAAGCACCCTCTAGTTAGCAAGGCCTTGATATACATAAGCCAAATCTGAGATTAATGAGAAACTAATAATTCTTGAGTATAATGGATAAATCAGATTTTAAAAGAGTAAGAATATAAAAGATTTGGACAACAAAGCAATGTTTAATCTAAGATACACATAAAATCCTATATGCCCAAAATAGAGAGCATACATCTCTTATAAGCACACACTGATAAAAACTAAAGATATCCTAAATCAGGAAGGGAGCCCTAACACATTTCAACTAATCTATGTCATATAGCCTATATTTTCTGAGCACAATGCAATTTAAAATAAAAATCAACAATAAAAACACAGTAAATTAAATAAATGTTTGGTCTATGGACTAAAAGAAGCAGAAGTTACTGAATGATACTAAAAGTAGATTTCAAAACTCATGATAAGCATCTAAAGTATTGCTAACTCTAAGTATGGCTGCCAATGAACTTGTCACAAAAGAATCAGTTGTTTTTTAAAGGGATGTGTTCTTAACCAGATGGTAAGAATCCATTCACAATTTGTATGTATATCAAACCAACAACACGTACACTTTAAATATCTTACAATTTTATTTGCCAAGCACACTTTAATAAAGCCAGAAAAAAATAAATCGGTAAGTAAAATAATTAAGACTTCAAATTAAGAAACTAAAAAAAAAAACAAGAGTACATCATGAAAGTATATGAGGAAAGAAGAAAAATGTGAAAAAAGACATTTATGAAATAGAAACAAACAACAGGGGGAATCTATAAAATAAGAGTTGATCTTTCAAAAACTAAGATCTTAATAAGTAATATTATAAATTAAAAGATCATAACTACAGATAGAAATGGATAAAATCCTAAAAATACTTTGAATAACTATATGCCAAAAACTGGATAATCTTCTATAAAAATCCTCTGACTCATTTTGGCTCAGGTCATGATCCCAGGTTCCTGAGATTGAGCCCCACATCTGACTCTGTGCTCAATGTGGAGTCTGTTTGAGTTTCTCTCTCTCTCTCCCTCTGCCCCTCCCCACAACAAAAGTCTGCTTTCTCCCTCTCTGTCTAAAATAAATAAATAAATAATTCATAAATAAATAAATAAATAAATAAATAAATAAATAAAATATTGCACTATATAAATTATGTGTATATACATCTGCATACACACACACACACAAAATTTACAAAATTGGAGAAATAGTCAGTTATTAAACTACACATCAGAAAAAGTAGCAATTCCCTCCAACCACAGAGTCTCCTCCCTCAAAACAAGTTTTATGGGTAAGGTTTAATGAACCTTCAAGAAATTTACAGTCTCCACCTTAAAAATTATTTCAGAAAATAAAATGTGAAGGCAAGCCAATTAAGTTCACAAAATTACTAGAACTTATACCTGGAGAAAAAAGATGGTAGGAAAACAAAACAAAAATACAAGAAAAGATTGCTACACTTGGCTCATTAAAATTAAAAGGTTTTCTACACCAAAAGATACCATAAACAAAGTGAAAACTCTAGCCCCAGACTAGATGATGTTACTTGTATATATATACATACAAGTATATATATACACATATAACAAAGGAATATATGAAAACATAAAATCAGAAAAACTTAGAAAAAATAGGCAAAGTATACATCCAAGCACAAAGAGGAAAACAAAATTTATAAGAAACTTATGAAGAAAAAAAAAAAAGAAACTTATGAAGAAATGCTGACTCACATTTGTAATTAAAGAAATGCAAAGTAAACAATGATGAGGTACCATTTCATTCCTAACACTTTGGCAAATCTAAAAACCTAATAGTACCTCATGTTAAGGAAAGCGTGGAGAAAGACCTAGCACTCACACTGCTGGGAGCATATGAACTGGTTCCACAACTTTAGAGATCAACAGGGCAATAAAGGGGCGCCTGGGTGGCTCAGTCAGTTAAGCATTCTACTCTTGATTTCAGCTCAGGTCATGATCTCTGGGTAGTGAGACTGAGTCCCACATCAGGTTCTGTGTTCAGCACAGAGTCTGCTTGGAATTCTCTCTCTCTCTGCCCCACCCCTGCTGACAATCTCTCTCTCTCTCTCAAAAAGAAATAAATAAAATCTTTTTAAAATATATGGTGATAAATAGTAAAGAGCATGCCATGATGACATAACTATTTCAATTCTTTTTTTTTTTTTATTTACTCATGAGAGACACAGAGAGAGAGGCAGAGACACAGGCCGAGGGAGAACAGACTCCATGCAGGGAGCCCGACATGGAACCCGATCCCTGGTCTCCAGGATCACGCCCCGGGCTGAAGGCATTGCTAAACTGCCGAGCCACCCAGGCTGCCCTCAATTCTTTTATTAATTAATTAATTAATTAATCTATTTATTTATTTATTTTTTATTGAACTTTGATTTGCCAACATACAGTATAACACCCAGTGCTCATCCCGTCATCCCCCCCACCTGCCTCCCCTTGCACTACCCCTTGTTCATTTCCCAGAGTTAGAAGTCTCTCATGTTTTGTCACCTTCTCTAATTTTTCCCCACTCATTTTCCCTCCTTTCCCTTTAATCCCCTTCACTATTTCTTATATTCCCCAAATGAGTGAAACCATATGATGATTGTCCTTCTCCAACTGACTTACTTCACTCAGCATAATACCCTCCAGTTCCCTCCATCCACGTTAAAGCAAATGGTGTATATTCGTCCTTTCTAATGGCTGAGTAATATTCCATTGTATACATAGACCACATCTTCTTTATCCATTCATCTGTTGAAGGACATTGAGGCTCCTTCCACAGTTTGGCTATTGTGGACATTGCTACTATAAACATAGGGGTGCAAGTGTCCCGGCGTTTCACTGCATCTGTATCTTTGGTGTAAATCCCCAGCAGTGCAATTGCTGGGTCGTAGGGCAGATCTATTTTTAGCTCTTTGAAGAACCTCTGCACTGTTTTCCAGAGTGGCTGTACCAGTTCACATTCCCACCAACAGTGCAAGAGGGTTCCCCTTTCTCCACATCCGCTCCAACATTTGTTGTTTCTTATCTTGTTAATTTTCCCCATTCTCACTGGTGTGAGGTGGTATCTCATTGTGGTTTTGATTTGTATTTCCCTGATGGCAAGTGATGTGAAGCATTTTCTCATGTGCTTGTTGGCCATGTGTATGTCTTTTTTGGTGAAATACCAAGAATTGAAATTGTTCACATTGTTCATGAAATAGGCGGAAGACATGAACAATTTCAATTCTTGGTATGTAATCCAAATACATTCTCCAGTGGATGTGCCCAAGAAACATGCACATGAATGATCGCTGCAGCTTTTTTGTTGTAGCAGGAAAAAAAAATAATTGGAAAAAATTTAATGCTTATTAAGAGTGAAGTGAATACATAAATTGTATTATATTTATACAGAAGACTTTATACAGCAATCAAAATAAATGAATTAGAGCTACATTTATCAACACAGATAAATCTTAAAAATATTAACTTGAGGAAAAAAAGAAAAAAAAAAGACCGGTAGTAGAATATCAATATATTATCAGTACAAAGATTAAAACAATGCAAAACAACACTGTTTAGTATTTATATGTGGGAGATATATATATATATATATAGTGAGTCTAATAATAATATAAAAACACGCATAGGAATGAGAAGGACAGATTCAGGACAGTGTTGCTGAGATGTGGGAAATGAGAGACTGCTATAGTAATAAGGAGATGTATACAACAGGTTTAAACTGTGTGTGGGGTGGAGGGAAAGAGTATTTTCATTTCTTAATAAGAGAGCCAAAGTAAATAAGGGAAAATGATAACATTTGCTGAAGTTTCATAAGAAGGTGGATGTTTGTTATGTTATTTATTCTCTACGATTTTTTTTCTGTGTGTTTGGACTATATCATAAGAAAAAAACAAAAATAAACTGGAGACCAGAAAGGTTAAAAGATCAGAGGATGGGGGGAGGCAAAGTAGTGTAGGGTTATCAGGAATTGGAGAGAAGGTAAAACCTAAAGGAAGAGCCAGGAGGACAAGCAAGGTGAGCAGGAGGTGGAGAGAGGCAAGCAGCTGCCAGCTAAGGTGTGGAGGAAGGAAGGCATGCCTGCACCCCTGCACCCCTGCACCATTTCATCCTCGCCTCCCCTGCTGCCCAACTCCCTCCATGGATCCCCAGGAGACAGGGCTGGTGGTGACAATCCCCACTCACACTGATCCCAGCCCTGCCACCTGTGCTCTCCTTGCTCCCAACAGCTGGCTCTCTAATTACTGATGGGACTGGAGGAGTCAGCGTTATCCACTGATCCCCACCTAGGAGCAGTCCCTGCGTTGACTCCTGAAATGTAAATGCTGAGGAAGAGATGCTAGCACTCCTACAACTGCTTTTTCCTGCCATGGGGAATCACTCCCTGAGCAATGCCACCTTTAAGAAACTACTGACCATTTAATTCTAAGTAAACCAATTTTTACTTTCAGGAGAGACATTACTGTGAAAGGGAGAAGTTGCTGTGGTAGGCGAAATTATACTGTGTATTGTGATCACAAAGAATGAAGTAGAACTTACCATCTTTAGCCCCAAATAGTTCCCACCTCTGACTTTCCCTCTCTCCACTGAAGCGAGTGAAGTGCAGCACCATCTTGGCTTCTCTTTCATTGGACACTCCCATGTCCAGTCAGTTATTAATCATGTCCATTTGCTCCTTCTTAACGTATCTCCCCAACGTGTGTCCCCATCTCTCATCTAATTGGTCTCCACACCTGGGTCTGCCCCTCCTTAAAGACATCCTCTAGACCACCATCTGATAAAGGCTATTCTAGCCCGGCTCTGCTTTTATTACACCATTCCTCCAAAAACACAAATGGTACCCCAGTGTGTAAAGACAGAGCTCAAACTCTCCACTTTAGTATTCAAAGCAAGCCTGCCGAGATCCGGTCCCTTATCTCCTGCAGCTGCTCCACTTGGCTCATCCCACCATTCCGCTCCCACGCTGTGCCCTGCCAAATGGTCATTCTTAAACATCCTCTGCCATTTTCCACCTCTGAATAGTGACTTAGAAAGTTGCCTTTCTTTTCTCTTTTCCCATCTCCACCTAAGGAAATCCAATCCACCCTTCAGCATCCAACGTTAATGCTTGTCTACTCTGTGGACTGTTCCCTGAAGCAAACTCTACCTTCCTCAGGACTGGCAAGTGCTGATTATAAATCACAGAGGGGCAGACTGGCCTTTCTATTTCATTACTAGATTTCCACTTATGCCTACCATACTATCTTACATATGATGGGTGCTCAGCAATATTTAAATGGAATGCATGTAAATATGTATTTATAGATGTACTACCTATAATCACATATATTTTTATAATCGCAAAATTGATATAGATCTGATTTTAACCCTGCACTTCTGTCACCCAACAGGCCCTCAATATGTAACTGTGAATTAATGGTTGACTGAATAAATGAACGGATGGATCTTCCTGTACTTACTTTACAATGGAATGAGATATCATAGGTCACTATATATCATTGTCAGTTGCCCTGTGTTCTTGCCAATGTCTTTGCTCAGAATCCTTGGGAGTACATTTCTAAGTTCTGAGACCAATAGATAAACATTAACTCTATTTAATATACTTCTAAAAGGAAAATGTAAATGGAAGAACTTGTCTATATGTATATAAATGCATTGCACTTTACATTCCAAAAGACAATGTTAATCACATAATTTGGTGTTTCTCCACTTCTTTTCATTTTTTTTCTGGCCCCTCTTGCCTGAGTTGATTCCTTGGCCTTATAATGAGAATGATTCCTGGTGAATACTAGCCATTAAATTCTTTTTTAAAAATATCACTCAATTGCCCTCCTTGGGACTAATAGCATCCTTCTCTACAAATGACTGCTGCAGGTTATCAGGTCATACATTCTTGAAATATTCTATCCTTCATTTATAACTTTTAAATTAACCCAATTATTTCTAATGGTGAGTTGAGTATCTTGAACAGAAAAAAAAAAAGAGTGTTGTTATGTGACTTAATTCATTGTTGAAAGAGGATGGGAAAGCTTGTGTGAGTGGAAATTGATCATTAAATCAACATATCCTCTGTCCCTTTTACAGCACCTCCTCCCGAAAGGAAGCATCACTATGCAGGGACTGCCGGGGCCTCCAGCACCCTCTTGCTTCTGCACATCTGAGAAAATGACCACGCAAAAATGGAACTCAATTTTTTAAAACGTCAATCAACTGATATTACTTCCAACGTAATCTTTTCACCCACACTGCATTAAAAATATATATGCACTAAACCCTCCGTCAGCTAGAAAAGAGGCTAACGAAGTTTCACTCTATTTCAATAAGACTGAGTCAATTTAGGGGCCTTTGTTGTGTCTAGAGGCAAGATTTTTCTCTTGGGTTATCACAATACCGTGGGTGTCAATCAAAGAGCGACAGTCAGAGGACCAAGAGAATATCAGATGAGATCCATCACCAGGTTGAATTTTGGGCTGTATTTGTAAATGATTTCCTCAGCTAGGTCATCAATCACAAAGTCATCTGCATGGAGAGGATACTTCATTACTGTTCTATGGGTCTCCAATTAAGTAGAACATGACAAACAACTATCAAGTTGACAACTCATCCAAGGATTCAGCAATTACCACAACCCATGGCCATGAGAGAAACGTGGGTCTCTCTGCTTCTTTCTCAGGTGAAGTTTGATGGGAATGAAAGATTCACCTCAAATAGCCTTCCGAGTGTCTTGCTCCTCACCAAGAAGTCTCCTTGCAAAGACGCCCTATTCAAATTTTCATGTGGCATCATCATGAGTCAACGTCAATTTTAAATTCCTCTACGCCTGCAGATAGTCTGACAGTAATGCAACGACTTCCCATGCCAAAAGAATAATTATATGTTTTTATCCATTCCCAGAGCTCCTATTGCAAGCCACCAGCGTTGCAGCAGATTTCAGGCCCAAGATCAGAAAGGTAACCAAGTTTGAGCACTGTACTCAGTAGAAGTACAAATCATTGACTTGATTTTCCTATTCACGCAGAAGTGTTCAGCGTCTACCACACCGAGGGCGCGGCACCACTCCATGGGAATGATGGGCGTTTTCAGATCTTCAGGGGGAACAGCCTAGTGGCATTTCAGCCGCCTTTGATTGACTAAGGTGATTTGATTTCCACTAATAACTCACAAGAGCTGTTAGGAAAATTGGATGGTATTTATAATTCTAATTTGTTTTACTCTGAAACTCTAGGAAACATCATTGTGGTAAATAGATTGAAATGTCAGGGTTATCACTTGCCACACAAAGTTTATTTTATTTTTTCCCCACTGAACAAATGCCAGCATTGTAGCCTGCTGAGACCAAGCTTATGTGAACTAGTGATCCAGGCAGCCGTTGGCAGTTCCGAGTGGCCATTTGGCCCGCCTGAGCTTACGCTGCATAGATTCCCCGGGACGGTCTCCAACTTCAGGATAGTCAGAGACTTCAGCGCCGCTGGGGCCCCCGTGTCATCCCGCAGCAGCGCCTGCTTCCTAAGGAGCTGGCTCCTCTCGCCGTTCCAAGAGGACAACTTGAATACTGCTTTGGCAGCTTTGCAGCCCCATTCACTCTCTCCCTGTGGCTGGAGAAACTTTTTGAAAGTGCTAGGAGCACGGTTTGGAATCTTCGTCCAGAACGACTTTGAGGAAAGCTGCTGTGAAAGTTGGGTCTGGCTTCTTTGGCGAGCTCTGCTGAAGAGCCATGTGCCATTTTTGTGCGCGACACAGGCATATGGGGGACACGGCTCCAAGGACAATGTCCAAGGCATGACAGCGCAGATGCACCTCCAGCTTCTTCACCAACAGAACTTCAGTCCTGTGAGTGTAAATCCCTCTTGCGCAGAATGCAGTGGTCGGTTTGAATCCTAAATTGCCATTCACAGTTTTTTCCCATTCCCTAGTAAATCGGACCAGGTGACGCAAGTTCACTATGCCTTTGTAAAGTGTGTGGTCGTTGATGTCATTAAGGGTTCATGTTACGTACCTGTGAGATGCCCATTTTCCAAATGAAGAAGGTAGATGCGATGAAAGCAGGTTGGCAAACGGCCCAAGATAGAGAGCAAATCAGAATTCCATCATGCCTGCTCTCCTGAGCCAGAGTACAGCTCCCAGGGCCTGTCTCTGGGTGTGAACAAAATAAAGTTTGTAATCCCATCTCCTGGCTTAAGTTCATCGGCCTTGTGAGGAATACATTGTTTTTAATTAATTTGCTTCATTTTGCTTTTGATTTGGAGGGCTTGCTAGTTTCATTTTGATTTAATTTCGTTTCTTGATTATGTAAAACACATACGTAGATCAAAAGTCGATCCTACAAAGCATTGATCCCATCCGCTGTCTCTTCCTCCCCCTAGGGGTAACCGTTTTTATTAGCCTTTGGTTTATCCTTTCATTAAGTATAAGCAAATATATTCATATATGCTTATCTTACATCTTTCTTGGACATAAGACAGTTTACCAGATACATTGTTCTGCACTTTGGCATTTTCATTTAACCAAGAGATCTCTCCAGAACAGTGTACACATAGACAGACACTCCACACTTGGGATGCCTGGATGGCTCAACAGGTGGGCATCTGCCTTCGGCTCGGGTCGTGATCCTGGGTCCTGGGTCCTGGGATCAAGTTCCACATTGAGTGATGCTTTGGGCTCTCCCTCTGCCTAAGGGGGAGCCTGCTTCTCCCTCTGCCTGTGTCTCAGCCTCTCTCAGTCTCTTATGAATAAATAAATAAAATCTTTTTAAAAAATCAAAATAAGACACTCTATACTTATTTTTACAAGTGCATGGTACTCTACTATGTAATTGTACCATAGTTTATTCATCTATGTTGATAGACAATATAGGTTATTTCCAGTCTTCTGAAATTACAAGAAGTGCTACAGAAAATATCCTTGTGTATATATGCTTTCATATTTTTGCCAGTTTATTTGGGGGGAAGATTCCAAGAAAGGATTTCAATTTGTCATTGAAAATGTCTGTGTGACTTAGCTAGCTATTACATAGTCTCATCCATTAGGTTTATATCATTTTTCCTTCCTACCAACAACGTATAAGAATGCCTATTTCCCTTCTGTCTCATCAAAGAAAATATTTTCAACATTTTGGATTTTCGCCCACATGATGTCCTAGTTATCAGACCCATCTCCATATTTTGTGTAAGAACCGACTTATTTCACCAAGTACTCACACTTCAGAAAGCAGCTTGATGATATTATTATTATCAACCTTGACTCCTGCTTTCATCAAAAGAGCATTTCTCCTTCTTGGAATGAAAAGAAAACCTCCCTCCTATGAGTTCAGGTGATACAAAGCATTGCATGGCCACACAGGAGCCATTAACAAAGCTTCCTATTCGTTCAACCAAGATTTGCTAAGTACCTACCATGAACGTACTAGATGCTACTAAAGCACTCAGAGACTGGGCTATAGGGCTGTAATGTGGTGAAGTTCTAGAAAAATTCTAATGTGTCAATATACAAGCTATGCCATAATACATTTCAAGTAATCCCAGGCAAATGTGAGATCCAATCCTTGCCTAACCATCCATGAATAATAATATGACACTATTTGCCCAACGCTGACATTCCATGTTGCTCCATCAGAAAGGAGAGGAGGGAATTTTATATATAAAAGAGTTAGATGAAAGAAAAAGAGAAGAAAAAAGGCCAGGTGAATAGGCATAAGATTTCTTCCGCTGTATAGAAAGCTGATTCAACTGTATATTGCCATTAGCACCCAGCAGCATTTTGTACACAGAGATTTACCAGCAAATGTTTGTAGAGTGTAGGGAACAATTTTGTAGAATAATACTTGTGCATACTTGTGACACTAAAAGAGAAATATCTCAATTCTTCGTTCTCTAAGCCCTATGACATGAGGAATTTTGCCTATTTTATCCTTCCAATTTGGAAAAGTTTCTTCCTATTAATCGACTTCTGAAAATAGTAATAGCTGACCTTTGTTGAGTAGTTTCTCTGTGGGCACACTTCTGAACTCGTAACATGCATTATCTTATGTTATCCTCTAAACAACCCTGTGAGGTAAGTGCAATTATTTCCCCCATTTTACAGAGTGGGTAAGTGAGGCACCAAGAGGTCAAGTAACCTAGACACAAAGTTCAGTTCTTGTGAGTTCTAAGAATGAAGATCTAGAAATAACATGCTTCAATTCGCATGTAAACTGAGACCTGCGAAAGAATCTGAGTTACCATACATAGATTGATCTTTTTATCTAAGGGGACTGTCACACCATAGCCAAGTCCCATCGTCCTCCTCTTGCTATATCTACAGGAAGTTGACCCACCTCCTACCCGTTCTATGTGGATCTTATTCTGTGTGCCCTTTCTGGCTCAGACTTTCACTCCAAATGAGTTGATCTTTTTTCATTATGAAAGGATTCCCCCCACCTAGTTAATTAACACAGCCATCACCTTATGCACTTATCTTTTTTTCTGTTATACTTACCATGTTTTGCATTTGATTCCTTTTACCAAACTCTCCCTATTTCTCCTACCCTCGAGCGCCTGGCAACACTTTTCTACTCTCCTATTTCTAAGATTTTGACTTTTTGATTTAATTTTATTTTATTTTAGATTCCACATATTCCGTGTAATATTTGTGTTTCTTTGTCTGGCTTATTTCACTTAGCATAGTGATGATGCCCTCAAGGTCCATCCAGGTTATGATAAATCGCAGGATTTCATTCATTCTCTTGGTTAAATAGTATTCTACTGCAAATATATGTCACATTTTCTTCATTCATTCACTGATGGAGATTTAGATAGTTTCTATCACTTGGCTATTGTAAATGATGCTGAACTGAACCTGGGCATGCAGATATCTCTTCAATATCCTGTTTTCATTACATTTAGGTATATACCTAGAAGGGGGATTGCTGGACCACATGGTAGTTCTATTTTTAATTTTTGAGAAACCTCCATATTGTTTTCCATAGTGTGTGCACCGATTTACATTCCCACCAAAAGTGCACAGGAGTTCTGTTTTCTCCACATCCCTGGAAACATTTGGTATTTCTTCTTTTCTTGATGATAGCCATTCTAACAGTTATGAGGTGATATCTTGTTGTGGTTTTGATTTGCATTTCCTTAAAGATTACTGATGGTTTTTTTTTTTTTTTTTAAGATTCCATCCATCCATTCATGAAAGACACAGAAAGAGAGAGGCAGAGACACAGGCAGAGGGAGAAGCAGGCTCCATGCAGGGAGCCCGACATGGGACTCGATTCTGGGTCTCTAGGATCACACCCCGGGCCAAAGGCAGCGCAAAACCACTGAGCCACTTGGGCTGCCCAAGATTACTGATGTTGAGCACATTTTCATGTACCTGTTGGCCATCTAAACATCTTCTTTAGAAAAATGTCTGTGTGGTTTTTTTGCCCATTTTTAATTGGGATATCTGGGCTTTTTGCTCTTGAGTTGTGTGAGTTCTTTATATATTTTGGATATGAACCCCTTATAGGATATGTGGTTTGTAAATATTTTCTCCCATTTCATAGGTTGCCTTTTCATTTTGCTGATTGTTTCCTTTGCTGTGCAAAAGATTTTTAGTCTGATGTAGTCCCACTTATTTATTTTGGCTTTTGTTGCCTTTGTTTTTGTTGTCAAATCCAAAAAATAGTCATTGCCAAAATTGCTGTCAAGGAGATTACTCCCTATGTTCTCTTCTAGGAGTTTTATAATTTCAGGTCTTATGTTCTGGTCTTTAATCCATCAAGTGAGCTGATTCTTAACCTTATTTCTATGCATCCAACTAGTTGTTTACCATTTCCCAGAAGCCTAGGCCTGGCTTCATAGTTTAAAATTCTTCACTATGTATTAATAGAAATTACATTGCTCAGCCTTTCAGCTGTTTAGATCACTATGCAATGGCTTTCCAGGACCCAGCTGTCATCTGCCTTCCCCATATGCTATCTAAAGAGAGATGAGTTTCAAGGTTCTATTGCTGGACCTCCTGCCTTGCAATTTGATATCAATTATGGCATTTAGGTAATCCTGGCAAAAACAATCAAAAAGCTCAGTATAACATTTATGGGTGAACTACTGTTCTACAGTTTTTTAACAACTTGCTCTAAAATATGAGGTCAAGTAAGGGCCACATCTTTTTAGCCTTTCCAGAAAATGTGTTGAGTTTCTTGGTTCTATTTTATTTTACTTCTTGGTGTGTGAATAAATTAATTATCTAACTAAAAAACAAGGCAGAAAACTTTTAGCTGCATATTCATTTGCACTGGTTCTTGAAGAAAAAAAAAACTGTCTTCTCTTAATCAAAGTTGGTCTAAAGAACTAATGTTGATTTCACAAAATAATCCCAAACCTCCTATGTGATCATGTGCTGCTACTGGCCACATAAGTGTAGACTCGTCATGATGATTGCAGTAACTTTATCTAGTCATTTAGTGCATAATCATATTATGGATGTGATATTCAAGGCACTAAGCCTATGTCCATAGAAATGAGTAAGATAAAGATCCTGCCTTAAAAATATCTCACTTTCATAGGAGAGATGGCACAAAATCAGGAGGTCATCATATAATAGATGTTATTAGAAAACATTTGTCTTACCATTTTCTATGTAATCATATATTGCTTTCATAATAGAAAAAATTCATTCTTCTCACTTTAAAAAAGTCTTCAAACTTGAATATGAGCCTCTTGCACTAGCACTGATTGTTTGGAACTCCAGAAACTTGGCATCTGAGGTTAAGGGCAGGGCTCATTCGTCCTTGGCCACTTCACAAGTGGGATAAAAATGCTATTTCTCTTTGAAATTTGCAACTCTGAGTGTTTGCATCCAGAGGCAAAGCAAAAACAAATGAACCAAAGGACAGGAAGGTTTACATTAACATTGTTAGACAAAAGCGTGAATCACTGCAATGCAGGTTTATGATGCCACCTAACCACAGCAATGTATGGGTATTGAAAAGTGCTGGAGTTTCTTTCTTTCATTTATTGAAAGCCTTGCATGCCATGTCATGGGTTGAGTGCTTGAGGAAGAGAAGCAACTCACTTAGCCCTGAGGGATAGGCAATTCCTATCCCTATAGGGATAGGACTTCTGCCATAAACCCCTAATAGAAGATCTTTCTTTGATAAAAACATTTGGCATTCAAAAATTCCACATCCAATATGACCAATTTGGGGATAAGGAATGAATCCAAAATGGTGCCATCAACTATAACAGAAGTGAATATCTCATCACCCAGTACCTGCTCCAGCGTTGTGATGAACTCTTCCAGAGAGACTACATTTTTCAAGTATTCCCAGAAAAAGCTAAAATCCAGCATATCCCTAGTAAGATTTACAATATAATAATCTTTTCTGATTTTTCCAGAGAATATTATTTGGTACAAATACTAAGAAAAGTGTGAGTTGCAAAGACTGATTTGATAGTTGGTATATGGAAGAGCCTCAAAGAATGAAGTATCTTGATATAAGTCTAGTCACATGAAACTGGATCAACTTCTGGAGTCAGCCTCACTAAAATGGAACTACATGGCATCCTATACAAGTTTTTCCATCACAAATTTTTTTTCCATCATAAAATTAAGAGAAAACCTTCCATCATGAGCAATGTCCACCAAAGTAGCCATAAAAGATTACTCAACCTCAGTTTGTTGTTGAATCTCAAAATCTATCTCAAAAAATACAACATCCCTCCCTATCAAATCTGATGCTGCTTATCCCATGTTAAGCTTTACTTAACATATAATTTCTCTTCAGAAACAAAAAAGATCCATGTATATGTTTCTATTCCAAACAAAAATATATGAGAAATACCTCCTTTTTCTTACCTTTTCTTTACCAATAGTTATTCTCCACTCTTTTTAAATCCAGATTTGAATCATGCTTCCACTATTATGAATTAGAAAAGCACAATCAAATATATTTAAATTTTATTTTATATAACCCCCTTTAGGCTGCAAATTCCAATGATCCATGACCATAAAACCTCAATTCCAGGAGAGAGATTTGTGAGACATCAGAGGAATAGTTGTAGTCAAGGCCAGAACTAGATCTAAAATATACACCGTTATTCTTTGGTGATAGATCAGATTTGGTCAAAATCAATCAAATCCTCCAAGCCATATTCATTTATTCAATTAATAAGTATTAATTGAACATCTTCTAGCACAAGGATCTGAGTGAGGAGCTTGGGATAGAACTGTAAAGAAGTTGGTATTCAACTTCAAGACATGTATATTCTGCTTGGGAATTCAGATGTTAAACAACTGATTGCATAACATATTGTTTAACTATATTTGAGATTTGGGCAGCCAAGAAGAGATACATAATTTTTAGCTGGGAAAAAAGACCTGGTTCAAGGCAAAGTAGGGGTTTCAAGTAAGATTCTCTTCCTGAAAGTCAGGAAGACAAGCAGTAATGTGTGCAAATACCTATATTATTAAGTTGAAATAAAGAATATTTTCTTTTGGTAAATATTAACTAAATATTATCATAATGTAGAAAGATAAGATCCATACCATCTGAAAGTTTCAGGCCCATTATTTAGAAAGCCAAACCCCAGTTGGTGAAACAACAAAACAAAAACAAAAAACAGGAAAACTATAACTACTGTTTGGAAACAACAGATTAATACAAGAATAACTTTATTGGATGCCACCAAATTTCCCTTAGCTCTGCAAAGGCATGTTCCTAACAGAAAAAGTCAGAAATCAATCTTTGAGATAAGACTTCAAGGTCATAGCTAGATGGCAATATAAACACACTACAGAATAATATGTTTTTATTTTCATAAGAGCTTAACTGCAAAATGTCCTCAGACCACTAAAGGTTCAGGAATAAAAAAAGATCAATCATATGTTCCTCTTAGTGGAAATTATGCATTCATTTTGGGTCCTTTAGCCTCCTGGTGGTTTCCCTCTGTTGTTACCTTCTAATGGGGCCTGGCTATGCCTATACATAAATTATTATCTAAAGCCACTTTACACCCATAAAAAACAAAGCCCAAGATAAAAACTGTACAATACTGACTGGAATAATTAGGAATAACAGCAAAATGCTCATTCCTTGCTTCCAAAAGTATTTGGGTGAATGTTTTCTGCCTTATTTCTCAAGTGTCAGCTTGCCTATGTATACTTCACTCATTCAAGGCAAAGGTGGTAACAGGTATACATTTAGGAGTTTGCACACAGTTGAGAGAATTCAAAATTGTTTTATGGAAAAGTTAAACATTGTCTGAAGCATTGTGTCTTGCCCTATAGCTTTTGGAAACTTCCACAAGACTTGCGTTGCACCTTGTGGTTCACAAGGACACGGCTATAGCAGCTCTGTCTCCTAGCAATTTCACATGCAATGGCTACAGCTCTCCCACACTGAGCTGCAGAGCCACACTAGGGACCCCCCTTGGACCTTCATCAGATCCGGATCCAGCAGGTCACAGGCCCAGAAGAGAAAAACACACCAGCTTAGTCCTTTCCAATCAAAACCCAAATTCAGAGCTTCTGCACAATACCATAAAAGCAAGACCATCATATTTGTGGAAAAAGCAGAGAATATTATAATGGGATCATTAAGATCAACCCTAAAGTATGTTCACAAATATCATGACAGCATTGTGGATACTAATTGCTATCTTAAAACACCACTCCAGTCTAAGTGCTAGTATTAGACAAGGGTGCATTCTGTCAAATGTTGTTTGGCCCACAATTGAAAGGGTTATTAAAAATTTACTGAAAGGGATACTGGAAACACCATACAGGACAAAAGGTATGTTTGAAGCTCCAGTCATTGTCAGTGATGCCACATGAAGTGACAAGCACCAGGAGTCCAGATATGGAAGAATGGATTTGAAGGCAATGGTGCAAAGTGTTGTGTTGTTGTTATTGTTGTTTTTTATATCAATACCAAGCCCAACGCTGCCTGCTTTGACCTCTGTCAGCCACACCGTGATGAAGCATTGGTGGTCCCAATGCTGCCCATCTAAGACATGTACCTACCGATCTGCATCTTATAAATATTTGATCCAGCTACAAATTTGAAAAAAAAATCACTAGTCTCTGAATTATTTAATTGTTTTTGCCAAAGCCCTAAATTATTTTTCCTGTAATAAAATAAAATGTATTGGGTGGGAAACAAGAGTCCAAAGAGACAAATACCAACTCCAGCCCTAACAGCTGAGGTTCTAGCCGTGCTGATTTTCTTTACGACATAAGTGGTCTACTTGGCTGATAGCAACAGAGACTTGGGTCAATACTGTCATTCCTGCCTGCCAGCACAGCAGACTTCATGCATTCTCCTTTGAATTAACTTGACCACAGGCTATTTCTTGTAGGGTATAATGAAGAAATTGGCCAAAGTTCCTGCAAGAGATATAATGTTGACATGAATTCTTTAAAACACATAAACAAGCCTTGAAAACTAGAAAGGTCATGGTGAAAGAAGCAAATTTCCTTCCTTTAATATTTATGGGAAGAAAAGAATTCAGATCTGGGAAGTGACTTATGAGCATTAGCAATAGGTCAGGAACCGAATGTTGCATGTGACCATGGGGACTAGACAGGTGACTAATCTTTGGAAAGAGCCATGAGGACATGCTATACAGTGCTATATATACTGTGTGTGTGTGTGTGTGTGTGTGTGTGAGTGTGTGTGCACCTGCACTAAAGTAGTGATATGAAAGAATCATAACAACTCATTCTATGCTGAAAGTTCACAGAAGGATAGCAGATTTAAAACTAGAAAAGGATGAGCCCAAAAAAGCTTTCATAAGACAGAGCCAGCAGGTACTTTCATGGTAGTTGTAGGGGTTGTTGACAAGGAAAATCCTCAGAGAACTGTAAAGCTCATGGAGATATCCAAAAGAATGAATGCCATGTCAGATGGACTCTCAAAGGGTCTCTCCACCATTCCACCTCCTGGTATTCCTGCCCTATGGCATCCTACTGTGTGCATGCAGGACGGTGACTTGCTAGTAACAAGCCGAATCTGGAAAAGGAATGTCCATGGCTCCATGTGTGTGCAATTATGTGACATAAGATTGGCATGCCTGCCTTGAGAAGAGTCTCGCCTTTGCTGGCTTCAAGGAAACCATGTGGCGAAGGCCAATGTGGCAAGGAACTGAAGGCAACCTCTGGTGAGAGTCAATAAGAAACTCACTCAGGCCCTCAGGCCAGAAGCCTGGAGCCTCGGGCCAGTGCTGGTAGTAGATTCTTCTGCAGTCAAGCTACAGATGAGTCGAGAGCCCCAGCTGACACCTTGGGAGCAGCCTTGTGAGACCCTGAAGCAGGGCACCCAGCTAAATTGTGCCCGGATTCCTGACCTATTGGAACTGGGACATAATAAATCTGTGTAGCCTCTGTAAGAGGCTAAACTCACGGTGATATTGTTATGCAGCAACAAATAACTGATACAGATCCCAAGGGCTTTGACCAGGTTCTTTTATTCCTCACAGCTCCTCCTTTTTTACCACTTGATCACCAACTACAGGTTCTACACAAAGTAAAGAAGATAACTAGGGAGACTCAGAGAACCAAATTTTATGTCAGAATATCACTAAGGAGAACAATGTGATACATAGAAGAAACTACAGCTCTGGTACTTGTAGGATCTCCACTTGCTCTCCAAGGAGGATGAATTCTGACCTTCTAAGGAATAATAATAATAATCCATAATCCATGAGACATAAAAGAGCATACAGATGTGTCAGCAACTTAGCCTATGATACATTAGAAAGAGGAGACAGATTCAGGCTCAAATCCCAGTTTTGCTCTTTACTAGGTTGGACAATATACTGAGTCTCCATGTCCTCATCTGAACAACTGAAATAATCAATCTAACCTCAAACAATGTTGAGAAAATGAATAAGGTACTAACATCAGGATGCAAGATAGTATGTACTCAATAAATACTAATTCTCTTCTTTCTTTATGCCATAAAAGCAGTGCATCCTAGATTTTTAGAAGAGAATTTTTTTAATCAGGGGAAGTACAATACTGAAATAAAATGTGAACAAAGAAAATGAAAATGAAAATTTCACTAAAAATGAAAGTCTGATTAGATAATTATGAATAATGTTAACAAAAGGGAAACATCCTGAAGAATCAAGGTAGCTGCTTAGAGGATCCTCCAGTAAGTTCACTTTTTTTATAAAACATGTGAATAAAAAAGAAGAGTTATACTATCAGTGATTCAGAGGAAGAAGAGGAGAAGATAACAGAACCATATGAAGAATGTCACAAAGTCCATAGGCCAGAATTTGACTTGGTCTGGTGAAAAGTATGAAGACAAAAAAGCAATAAATGTACTTGTTTGTACAAAACTGAAAAATAAAAAGGATGGTGTTTTTGTCTGGGAAAGATGGTGCAATATTATCAAGTGATATGAAAAAAAAATTACTTTTACTTCACAATCACCTTCACTAAGGAGGGTGATCATCAAACAGAAAAGTGAAGAATAAACATAATTAAGACACAACCAAAGAGAAAGATTGTAGAGATGATAGGAAAATTGTATCCTGGCTCAGATAATGACTCCCAGGAGTAAGAGTCTGCAAATACAACTGGAGAACTACTGTTAGTAATTTTTGAAAAAAATCCTTTAGAACCAGAGAGGCAAAAACAAAACAAAACAAAACAAAAAAACTTACAAGGAGGCAATATTCTTAATTTTTCAATAGCAAACACTTCAGAACCAATCTTGATACTGACACCCAACTAAATTCTTTAATGGATAATTAAATAGGTAGCTTGTAAACACTTTGAGAGGAAAACAATCACCATCAGAAGCCAAAGTGGGTTCACTGAGAAAGTATTGAGCCAAACAAATTTCACTTATTTTCTCACAAAGTTACTGAGTTGGTAAATTAGAAGATACCTCGGCATACTTACAAGGTCTGGTAATGAGAATTGAAAAAATTATTGTATATTTAGCTTAAAGAAAAGGGCTTGAGGGAAATGCTGTCTTCATGGGTTTCAAAGACTACCTACCACACAGGGTCAAATCACCACTGTGACCTTCATCCCTCAGCTTTGATGGCTTTTTGAAGCTCTGATCACTCAGGGTCAAATGTGACATCCTCCCATACATCTCTAGCACATCAGTGTGTCCACCATCATAATACTTGTGAGAATGTATTACAATTGTTCATTTAATTGCCTACTTCTCCAGTGGATGGTGAGATTGACAAAGGTAAGACCCAAGTCTGCCTTCTCTATTGTTCTCTCTCTCGAGTCTAGCACTGCACCTGATAAAGGGTGGGTACTCTATAAATACTTGCTACTGGTATAAACCAGTAAGTGAGTAAATAAATGAATTTTAAAAATATTTATATGTCACAGAGATGTAGTTTTCATCTGAGCATAAGGAAGAGCTTTCTTACACTTAGGAATCTTTAAGATTTCTTCAAAAATCACAAGTCCCTTCTTGTGAAAGTATTCAAGAATAACCTAAAAAAAAAAAAAAACAATCATCCATATGGTATTTTGTACAGCAGAATGGAAGTTCAATTAGATGATTCTACACTCCCTTCTACCTCTGCATGCAAAGCCACTTCATCTTTTTTTATAACACAGAGTCAGTCCTTCAGAAAAATCAAAACCCACAACCTTAAAATTCCAGAGGCAAAACAGATGTGCCAAACCTGAGCTGCTGGGGGCTGATTTTATTCCTTCAGTGTCTTCTATCTGTCCTAGAGCAGGGCTTGGCCCAAACTGATAGGTAATAAATTCTTGATAAATAAATGTTTACAGTAAGTATAGATTGTTTCTCAAGTGAAAAGGATGATCAAGATATTTAGTCTGACCACGTTTCACAAAAAGAAGTGCAGCCTGATGGTCTTAGCGACTTCTCAAAATTCACAAAGCTATTTGGGGTAAGGCCAAGATTTGAACCAATTTTCTGCTCTTTCCATCTCTGAGTTGCCTTGGAGCTCTTTCCAAAAACAAATGAGGAAAAGAAATACTGGATCTCAGGACAACCAGGCCATTTTGAAACACAGGAAGCATCTTTATGGTCAAAAAGTAAGGGATCAAATCATCACTGTAATAACCCCAACAGCAATATCGGACGAGACTAGAAGAGATAGCACAGAGCCAGAGGGAAAGTAAATCATCTTTTACCCCAGTCACTGAGCATCTATCATGGCATTTCCTAAAGTACAGTATGGAAAGACAAAATAATAATAATAGTGATAATAATGGCATATTTTAAGGCTCTGTGGTGGGTTGTAACCCAAGAACATAGCCTTACGTGCACGGAAAGATCTGAGCTAACTCAGTGTCTGCGATTCCACAACAGAAAAGGAAAGGAGACAGAAAAACCATTACTTGGTGCCTTGGTCAGTAAGAATACATATGGAGATGGCAATAAAGGGGATGTTCTTGCATGCTTCTCCTCTCTGCATCCGTTTTATTTATTTGTTTGTTTGCATGTATCTATTATCCAAGTTGGCAATGAGTTTTGAGGGCCTTTCTTTTTTCTATCGGTGATCTGTATTGATCTAAATCATCCCAGAATTGCCAAATCCTCATGCGACTTTACACTCTGTAGCTACGGTGCCCAAGTCCAGAATCAACAGAAAAGATTTATTCAACATTGTGCCTTAGGATGACAGGTATTTTGTTTTCTTTTGCTGAACCATTTGATGAGCTGAGTGTTAAATGCTGCATTCGCCCACTCAAAGGACATTCCCAGATCGCCCATGGCCTGGTCGCTGCTGTGATTATAGATACAGCAAGGTGTCGCTTCCATCCTCAAGGAGACTGTAACCAAGTACCAGGTACTGTGGTGGTGGCTTCCTCAGACTTCTGTCAGGTTCTGTGGGAGTCGCCCCGGGGACACCTAGCTCAGCCCAAGGGAAACAAAGCCTGCCAGAGGAGCTACTGCTGGAGGTGCCCCTTGAAAGAAGATAAGAATTAGCTGCTTGGACAAGGGGTCAGCAGTTTTTCCAACAACACGTACAGAGGCAGGAACTGTGAAGGGTCTGATGTAGCTGAAGCTTGTGGCCCATGTAACAGGGGGACTTGAACAGCTCCACATGTTGTGTGAGACTCCGGGGCCTTCTCTCTCCCCTTTACCCTATTGCCACTGCCTCGCTTCAGGCTGTCATTGCCTGTCTCTGGAGATACTATCATTCCTTTCCAACAGCTCTCCCTTCTGCCAACCTTTCTTCCCACTTTTCAGTTCACCCCCCACACTTCCAGAGAGTTAGCTTTCCAAAACACAAATCCAATAGTGTCGTTCTCCAGCTGTGTCTTTGCCTATGAGATAAAGCCCAATGTCTTAGCACAGCACATCAGCAATGTACACTCCAGCTTCTTGCCTTTCTGACTGAATCTCTCACCTCCTCCCTCCTCACAATTTAAAATGCAGTAACACCTAAGTCCTCAACATACCCTCTTGTATCATGCCCTTCCCCCACCTCCGGCCCTTGTGCATGCTTAGTATTTCCGCTGCCTGGAATGCCTTTTGGTGTACCAAACTGCAGCTCACTTTTATTTTGTTTTTGTTTTTGTTTTTGCTTTTTTAAAAATTTTATTTATTTATTCATGAGAGACACAGAGAGAGAGGCAGAGACACAGGCAGAGAAAGAAGCAAGCTCCCCCCAGGGAGTCTGATGCGGAACTGTATCCCAGCACCCCCAGATCACGATCCTGACCAAAGGCAGACACTCAACCACTGAGCCACCCAGGTGCCCCCCAGCTCACCTTTCAAGGTGCTCTTCAGTAAAGCCTTTCCCAACTTGTTTGGGACATTGTTCCTCCACTTTCCCATAGTCTTTTGCACATATCTCCACTACACCAATTCTCACCTTGTAGTGAATCTTTTTCAGTATAAGTTCCCCCACCCACGGGAGTACCCATACCTCAATTTTCTTTGATTTAGCATTACCCTTCGGAATGAGCCAGTAGCTGCAAAACAACAGGCACTCGATGTTGGTTGAACAAATATAAGCTACCATTTCCTCATTAAAGCTTAACACCTTCATTAGTTTGACTTTTTATTTAGACCTATCATCACCATAGGTCTGAATGTGGGACATCTCTCCCCTCCAACCTACACCTCTGGCAGGCACTGCCCCACCTGTCAGCTACTCATTTATTCCAAACTGCTGCCTCCAAAAGCAACAGACAAGCCTCCAATGCTTTAAGGACCCATGAGCCAAAGGAAACACCCCAATAAAGAGTTATAAGCACCTTTGTTAGAAAAAACCTGTATCTGTTTCAAACATCTGTTGAGATTGGAGTGTGAAAATGAAGGTGACTAATTTGACACATCCTACAACGTTACCACAAATACAAAAATGTGTTTTGAGATAAAGGCCTCAAAGTAAGTTCTTCCTGCCCTGGGGCGAACTAATTTGTGTAAATGAAAAAAAGCCATGAGAAGCCTTTACACCTCTGTTCCCCAGGAGGAAGGGAAGGGACACTTTTTCACTTTGTGGGGAATCAGCAAGAATGGCTCACACTGGAGCCTGGCTGGTCATTCCTGTTCCTTCATGTGAACTGGCTCAGAATCTTCCTATCATTCAAAGAAATATATTTACACGTGACTCCTTTCATAAAAGTTAATTCTCAAGTTCAAATCTTCATCTCCAAAATGTGAAAAACCCACAGAAACACTGATGGGCCAGAAGAATGATGATTTCTGTAAAAGTAGAATCAATATTGGAAAAAAAATTATATATATATATGAAGTGAAAATTAATGTACTATTTGAAGGTAATCAGCCTTTCCACAATTATTTCATGGTCATGGATTTTGTGTTGATGCTGGCTAATTAGCCAAATATGAATTATATATGTATATTTTAAGTAAGCGTGTATGCATACTAAAGGCTTTTTTTCCCCCTTTATTTCATTGTGAAGCAAATCATTTGATGTGGCTCTGCATAAAGCTTTAATACACATCAAAAAGCAATCAACAAACTCTTTGAGTACATCAAGCAGGATAATTTAGATGGTTTTTAATCATGATTATGAAAATATAATTAGGTGGTTTCATGTTTGTTGCTGAGTATATGTAGGGGAAAGTGATTCTCCAAATAGAAAATGTGGGCAATATTACACAGAAACCACAAGAGAATGGTAGGCATGAGGCACAAACGCACACACGCGCCTGCACACACACAGAGAGAGACCACTGCTTTCTTTTTTCGACATATCAGCAGCTCTTACATTTAAAAAGAATCTCACTTCTTTCAAGGTGCCAAAAGCAATCTTATTTAATAAACTGATTACATAGTAGTAGATTTGAAAAATGCCTTCCTTTAATGTCATCATAAACTTTAGCTGTTGCCTGCAATTTAAAACAAATCCTCCCTGCCATGGCCCCTACACAAAAAGAGGCAGGAGGCTCATCAGTGCTCAAGCATCTTGTGTGTCATTAGTGACCGCTGGGAGTAGGTACAGTCATGAGTCTGCACAGCTAAATGATTGTGCGCTCATGGCCTTCTCTAATCCGTTTGAAATAAACCCGATATTTATCTATCTCCAATTGCCCAGTTTAGAAGTTGAAAGGATCTGTAAGTCCTCATGCAGGAGGATGAATCACACACAAGCAAACCACTGTCTCATGCCAACCCATCCAGGCATCCCCACCTGGATGGAAGAGATGACAAGAGGGACTCCACACCCCCTCTCCCACCTGGACTCCCTTCCCTGAGTTTCCTGGTGGACTCTTGCAAGCCACATTTCATTTTTTCCCCCTGTGCAGCCAGAGTTGATTACTGGCTCCATTAGAAAAATCCATCCTTCCTAGACCATCTCGGGAATCACGTACGAGAGCCTGGGGTGGAAGTAATTTGGTCACCAGCAAGCTGGCCTCTTTTGTTGAGAAATTCAAAGAGTCGCATCACCATGACTTTAACGAAGCCACAATTAGAGTGGCTTTCTTCCAGCACCACGTGTAATCTGTTTTACCACGAAAATGCGAAGTTGCTGTCTGTGCACACAATTTTAGCATTTCTGGTTTTTATGCCATCTTACTTACAAGAAACTCCCAGCTGTTATAATTTGTCTCATCCATCGCTCTCTTGTAGAACCAGCCTTTGTTCCTTTTTTTCAGTGCCAGGGACTTGCTGCGTTTCACCTGATGTGATTTGTCCAGGCATTAATAATGCATCTTCAAGATGCAAGATGCATGAATTCCTTTAGTAACAGATCTGCTGGCAGAGGGCTGTATTGTATTGTACAGCTTTGCTGCATAAAGGGAAGGCAAAGGGACAAAGGGAAGGTCATCAACCTCAGGAGTGAGAAATATTGGTTCCTTCAGAACATCTTTCCAACCAGCTCATGGTAAGGGCATGCTGAGGACAATGAATATTAGACCAACAATTCTTTTTAAAAAGATGGGAAAAAAAGCTATTGCCAAGTCTTCAATTTGTCCCCATAGAGGACACTGGGTTGTACACACAGATGACAGCTCAGGAAGTCCAGGGTATCTGGCTGCTCTCATATCTGACTTACACATCAAGGGAGATTGCCTACTCACGGGTCCTAACTCTCCCTTTGGGCCTCAGGGCACACTCCAACTACTTTCTCAGTGGCCTGCATACAATTGTCATTACTGTTACTCATATGAATTTTTTATTATCTTGCATTTGTGAAGAGCTCATATTTTCAAGCTGCTTTATAATCATTAATAAGTTATTTCTAACAATTATCCTGAAAAGTAGGACAGGATTCTTTTCTCAATCTTACAGTTAACAGAAGAGTAGTGGAGATGGGTTACAGGCAAGAAGTTCACAGGGAGTATGCTTTCCAAAGTTGGAATAAAGACACATTTAGAGATCCATCCCGTCTCCTAAACAAAATAGCTACCTCTGGAATGGTAATGTGAACCATTTAAAGCAGAGTCTAAGGACCCAAATAGGAATAATCAGGTGCTTAGTGGACACAGTCATAAACCCTACAGGAAAATAACCCCTCTCCAGATGATTGGATTTCGAACTCAAGGCTAGCAATGCCACCTGGCTCCAATGTCTTAGATTTTCTTAAGAAACAATGACTTCATCATGTAATGCTAAAATCAAAAAGTTCAGCCACAGAAACAGTAGCTTGTGCAGATGATCATTTAACTTCTGGTGTCTGTGAGGGACTTTGGACAACATTTGTCAATATACAACCAAAGCATACTCCATACAGTCATGACAGTGAGTTCACCTGCCTCCAACACCCACACCTAACCATTGCCAGCACCACCACCCCCAAAAACAATCTCATTTAATCAATAACATTTGCTTTCAGGGCAGCTCTCCTTTACTGCTGTTCCATCTCTGTCTGGGTTACCATAGCAACTATTCTCAGAGCAGTGTGATACCCAGTTTATACATTTCAGCCCTGTCACATGACTGACTACCTGCTTCTACTTTAATCATTGCTGGAGGGAACGCTCAAAAAGTGGCTCCTTCCTGCTTCCTGTTGCAGGCCACCAAATTGCCGTCATGTTTTACATTTCCTCCCACAACCTAGAAAACACGTGTTAATTGTGCTGCCTTCCAAAGTGAGAAGGGGGATGGCTACAGTGGTAGGGGACAGAACCCAAATGGCTAGAGTTAGCAGAGCCTTCCAGGCCCTCACAGCCAAATTCTTCTTTTTCCCTACAGAGATGCTCTCAGATGCAGCAGGCCTCCTTTTTAAGATCTTAATTGCAGAATAAAAGATGTTTCTGACCTCATCCTAGCCTGAGATCCATCATCCAGCGGCCCCATGACCTCCGAACACTCATCCCCATTCACGCAGCCATTCCATGGGCCCCCTACAAGGCAGAGCCTGCAACTTGGGACTCTCAGGAGCCTCCCCTGTTGCAGCTTTGAGGGGTCCGTTTAAATCACATTATAAACCTAATGAAACACAGCTAATGAAGCACAGATGTCCTATCAGATTTGGAGCTCTGACTCCCTGTAAAAGCCCAGTAAAAATAAATGAAAGGAGCCTTGTATCCATGGAAATGGGCAGCTCACATGTTAATCCTTCCCCCTCACCCATTTATGAGTTCATTACCATCTCTAATTCCAGGGCTTCTGAAAGCATTTGTGGCTTCTGGGTCAGTCATTTCCTGGAAACTCACATCCCTGGCTTGGCCTCTTTGTTCAGAGACATGGGAAAGTAAGTAGGTAAGCATATCGCTTATCAGTTACACAAGCTCCTGATTACTTTTTTTCTGTTTTGAGATGCAGAGATGAATCTAGAGTCCTGTGTCCTCCTGGGACCTAGAAGCTGACCTTTCATGGACCAGATTTCCATGTCAATTGAGGATAATACTAGGGAATCAGAGCAAGAATGATCTAGTGCCAGAGAGCTCGTGTGTCATGGCATGGTTCATGCCCAATATTCGTTCCTCTCTTAGATTAAGACATGAATGTTCCCTCATCAGACAGAGACACTTGCAGTCGGCATTCCAGTAGCTACTATTATTTGATAAGGTCATGAGGGAAAATGGCAAAGGGTGTGTGTGTGGGGGGGGGGGGAATTTTGCTGGGAAATAAGGTCACATTGAACCCAGAGTCCAAGGCACTCCCCAGGAGAACAGGTGTACTGGACACCCAGCAGGGCTGAGAAGCACCATGAAGGCATCAGCTGCCCAGTGGCCAGAAGGTCCATGAGGAGATGATGTGTTACAAAAAGAAGAGAAGGCATGTAAAGCATCTCCAAAAACAAAACTTGTCTCTGCCACAGAACTTGTCTCTGCCACAGATTCAGCTTGATGAGAATAACTAAAGGGTATAGAACAAGGTATATAGAACAAGGAACAAGAACTTCTCTGTTCATTGTACACTTTGTTTCTTTTAGTTTTTGGTTACTGGGTAACAGCCATTCTCTTTCTTAGGGATTTGCTTAAAGAAAGAAACCAGTTCATGTTGGAGCCAAAGTGGCTCTCTAGGGAACATCCTTTGGGGACAACTCTCTACATGTTTCATTTTTTCAGATTATAATTTTGAATTCTTAAATTCTTAAAGAAGTCCTCTGAAGGAAAGAGTACATGTTCTCAATTTAAAAGTAGATATCTGAGCACCAATTATTCTTGGTATTAAAGTACCTTCTTAGGGAGATGGATTTTACATCTGTCGCTTGATCTGTCCTGGAAACGAGGGATGGGAGATGTTATTAGATGGGGAAACTGAGGCACAATGCAACAGAGAGGACTTCCTGGGGCCATGCATTAGTGTGAGCAATAGAACTGAAAGAATCCCTGACAATAAATTTCAGACCCCAAGTAAGAAAGCATTACGAGCCTTAGACATTGTTTTCAAAACAATCAATTTTGTCCATCCTAGTGGCTGAAAAATGAACATTTCCTAAAAATGGTCCAAGAAATTAAAGCTTAGGCTTGTGATTATTACAGTGATTTGTCAGTGGTGGTGTATGATTTTTGGAAGAGTACCAGCTGTATTAGCAAGAGGATAAGAGTGCAGTTCATTTTTCATTTGCCTAATATAGATATCCTTGCTTCGCCAAAGAAAAGGCTAAAAAGAAGTGATAAAGCATCGGTGATGCAGCAACATAAGCGACTTCACAGAAAATGATTTAAACCTTTCAATGCCCGCTAACACAAGAGATTTTCATCGCTGATTTATGTGAAGAACTGTCTGAATTGTCAGAAACAGAAACAACCCTGGGGGGCGGGGAGTTACGTGGGCAGCTAGGACCATTTACCTACTCTCTTCCATCTGACCAGAGACCTCTAAGGGGTGAAATGTGTCACAAAAACTAAACACAGTGACCTGTACGTTGACAGGGAAGGTGTTGAAAGAGCTATCTGCTTATAATGACAAAATGTGCATGTGCGTCATGGATTAACAACCTGTTGTCTCAATACATCCTTCTCCCAGTTAAGACCAAGTGGCTGGATGGGTGCAAGAAACTCAGTTGCAAGGAAGAGCTGGCTACTGGCTCTCCCGGAATTCTGCAGCTAGCACTATTTTTCCTTTCTCCTCAACCAGCCATTCTTCCTTTTTGGCCTATTATTCAACCCCCACATGTGTTCCAGAGGACATGAGCTCAAGTTCATAAGACATCTTAAAAATGTAAGCTGCTTCAATTAGGTCAATTTTCCTTCAACATTTAAAAGTGAAATAAAGACCAAAAAGAGTCAGAATTCTTCATAAGCTACTTTAAGTAATTGTTGACATTGTAAATTGAGACATTTCCACTACTTGACAGTGGATGCTTTGAAGTGAAGGTGCTGAGGGTTTTCAGTTTCGGAGGTCCGAGAACCCACTTTTGCTGTTGAGCAGATGGCCCCAGCCAGAGGGCAGGCGTGTGACAAGGAGCAGCCCTGCCTTATTCCTTTGTCCTTATCAACTCTCTCTCTCCAAAATTAACAACAGTTGCAAAGTCTTATCTTTAGGGGGGAAAGTCTGTAAAGTAGGTAATACTAGCATTTGAGGGTAAAGTCTTTAGGAATACGTCTTAAGTTAATAGCTCTGCATCTTAACCTAAATACAGGAATACAATTCCATTTTATAGAGAAAGTGTTTCAAAACGCTTTGACATCTCCTTGCTCCTGAGTGTCTTCATGATCCTAAGGGAGAAAGAAAGCATTTCACAGATGAGCTCCCAGAGCTGAGCGGAGCTTGACGGCCCGACAGAAGCTGGGGGGCAGATTCAGACTAGAACCCATTGCTTAATCCCTGTTTTCAACTCTGTGCTGCTACTTTTTTTTCTAAAATTGATTACTTAAATAATAAATCAGTTTTATACTTTGCTTGGATGTCCATACTTTTGAAAAACCACAACTAATATATAAATCAAGTAACTAAAATGGCAAATTCCATGTCCTGTATCTTGAAAATGTAGTACTTTATTCCTGGATTAAGACTATTTCTTGCTTTACTCAAAAGTTATAAATAAATTTTACAATCATATAATTTTAATATTTATGAATAATTTAACTCAAATTACTGTGACACCACATAAGTCCTAGACCAGAGGCTCTGATCCTCAGTCCTGATTTTGCCATCTCCTGGGTGATCTCCAGGTATCAATTTTCTCCTTTGTAAAATAAGGAGATTAAACCAATTTATTTGTAAGGTACCTTTCTTTAAGTCTAGGTTTTATGAAGCTGAAATCTATCTTTTAGGATACGAGGTTATCTTCACAAACATTGTATTGACACTGACCCTGCCTTGTTTTCTCCACTAAGCAAATAAGGAGCTTTTTGCCTTTGCTCCCATCCAAGCACTCCCTACACAGCGAGGAGGAACGTTAAGGTTGAAGTAGAAAGTCATGGGTATGCAGCACTATCTATACTGATGACCCAGAGGCCCCAAAGACTGGCCACAGCAGGAGTGGGGAGGAACCAGTGTCTGAAAAGGAATGGAAATTCACCCAGTTAGCCGCCCTCACCCAGAGCATCGCCATGCCCTTTCCCAAAGGGACCCCTCCTGTCAGCAGCCAGGTGACTGTTGGCCTCTGAGCAAGGACTCAACTCTTTAGCTAAATAAGAGATTGTAAACAGAAAGAGGACCCATTCAGCTCTGGACTGGGAAGAACAGCTTTCCAGACACAGAGCCTAGAAGGGTATTATGCCCCAGCACCTAACATTCACAGAAATAATGAGGGAAATAATGAGTTAGGCTTCAAAGAGCACATGAGCTCCTATACCTAGAAAAGTGCTAATAGTCTAGTGGTGGTGGTAGTGGCTGTGGTGGCCATGGTGGTGACCATGGTGGTAGGGTACTATTTATGGCAATATCAATAGACATCAACCAATATTTACATTAAGTGAATATTAAGTGTTTTATTGAGCAAAACTACTAAAATATATTTGGCAAAATGATTACTTCAATCCTTATATTTGCCTTGATAAATCCACTCAAAACTTCCAGCTTGAGACCATTCTTCAGGAAAATACATGTAAATGTGTTATCTTGTTCATTTCTTTCATGTATTAATTCAATCAACAAATGTACAGATTACCATCTATATGCCAGGCACTATGTTAAGAATAAAAGGAGGAAAGCCAAGGGACACCTGGGTGGCTCAGTGGTTGAGCTCAGGTCGTGATCCCAAGGTCCTGGGATCAAGTCCCAAATCGGGCTCCACACAGGAATCCTACTTCTCCCTCTACTTATGTCTCTGCCACTCTGTGTGTCTCTTATGAATAAATAAATAAAATCTTTAAAAGAAAGAAGGAAAGCCAAAAAGACAGTGTCAGCCTTCAGAGGCCATATTGTCCAAGAGAACAACTGACTCCAATGTGGGTACAAGTGCCATAACGAAGACCCTACAAAGTACAGTGACAACCTAGGAGAAGACAATATTGCTAGAGACACATTTGAGAGAGAGGAAAAAAAAACAGCTGCCCTCTAGAAAATAAACTAACTTAACCTTATTCCTAGTAAGTGTTTATAGGAAGGAAGAAACCACTGATTATGAGGAAAAGACCACTAAAAATAATATGGACATGGAAAATTCAGGTGTCATAGTCTGGCATTTTTAGAGTGGCAGGCACATATAAGATATGCTGTCATGTACTATCGAGATCCTGAGGGAAACTTGAGTCACTACCCTTCTAATTTCACTTATGCAGGAAAATCCTTTTCTTTCTGTAAGGCATTTTACCTGCTTGGTGAGAGCTGAAAATTGGCAGAACATTTAAAGCATTCTGTGATGTGTTTCATCACCTATGAGTAGTCTGCTTCTGTAGTAGACGGGTGGAGGGTGTGGACCAAATGGACTCTAGAAAGGAAAATATGCTGATAACTCCTGGGCTGATTCTGCGGCCAACTTGCACATCCAGTCTTAGGCACACAAGCTGACTCCACCACACCCAGACATTCACGCCCCATCAATAACATTTGGTGGAGTGGTAATGACATTTTAGTAGGGCACTGTCATTGCTTAAACTAGCACAGGGTTGCCAGCACCATGTTGAGGAAACTTTCCTATGAAGGCTTTATCTGTCATTCCCCCTCAGTCTTGATACATGCAGATGCCCACCATCACCATCCCTACCCAACATCTATCCTCCACTTTCCATTCTTCCTGTCCAACATGTCCTCTCTTCCACCCGAAAGGCAAGTTGTCCAGCTTCCATTTCTACGAAGGTCTGGGAACATGCACCCTCTACTGTTTTTATCTTGTTTTGCTTTTACCTTTTTTTTTTTTTTTAAGATTTATTTATTTATTTGGAAGAGAGAGAAAGAGAAGAGGGAGAGAGAATCCTAAGCAGCCTCTGCACAGAGTGTGGAGCCCAAAGCAATGTTCAATCCTGAGATCACAACCTGTGCTAGAACCAAGAGTAGGCCACTTAGCTGACTGTGCCACCCAGGCTCCCCTTGTTTTGCTTTTATATTCCCCCTCTCCTAGCTCTTTTCTCCTTCTTTTTCATTTCATTTTTCTTACACTTTATCCCTTCAGACTCCGTCCCTTTTTCCTCCCCATATCACTGTACCAGGAAGCACTTTTTTTGCAGACCTAGTCTCCATTCTTTATATCAATACATAATCTACTGTCTGCACATATTCTCTTTTATAGGTAAGGGAAGAGGTTTCTTTAAGCCATAAATAAAAAAATCTAAAAATCTATTTATACATAACTAAAACAAGATAAGTAAGGAGCAAAATAAAATCTCTTCCATTTAAATTAAGGACAGGACAAGAAATTCTGCCATCGGTTCTGACCATCATACTGGTAGACATAGCCAGTACAAAAAGTTTGGAAAATAAATGCGACGGGAAAATGGGAAGAGACAGAAAACTAATTATTTGTGTATAAGGTGTTAATCTATCCAGAAATCTAAAAGAATCAACTGTAAAATTGTTCTAACGTAAGAGATAAATAAGATCACCAGATACAAGATCAACATACAGAAGCCACTAGTATCTTTATTTATCAACAATATTCACTTAGAAAATGTAATGAACAAAAGATTTTATCTTGATAATAACAAAACACTAAGATTAAACCTAATAATAAATGTGCTAAAAAAATCCTCAATATTTTATGTGTAACAATCTCTACAAATTAATCTCTACATTAAACATTGTCTACATGACTTGATTTTCTTGATTGCAAAGTTCGTATAAAAGGGAAAAGATTACGGATGCCTGGGTGGCTCAGTAGTTGAGCGTCCAACTCTTGATTTTGGCTCAGGTCTTGATTTCATGGTTGTGGGATCAAACCCCACATTGGGATCCATGCTCAGCGGGGAGTCTGCTTGGTATTCTCTCCTCTCCCTCTGACCCTCCTCCTACTCATGTTCTCTTTCTTTCTTCTCTCTCTTTACAAAGAGAGAGAGAGAGAATAGATTTAAAATATTCAAGAAAATTTAGCAAAAAAATTAAATGTGAACTTATGCAACCGAATATTAAATATACTATGTAGTTATGTAAATTAAAATGGTGTGGTATTTGGGCCCCCAGAGCAAGAGAAAAGAATAAACAAGGAGGAATAAATAGAAAAGTCTCATATATATGTGTGTGTGTGAACCTAATACATAAGATCAATCAGGCGTTTTAAATAGGTAAAAAAAAAAATGAAAGCAGAATGTATGCAATAAATAGCACTGGGAATATCATTTAGGTACTTTAGAAGAAAACTCAGATTCCTATATCACTCCATATACAAAAATAAATTCCAAGGCAACTCAAGAGCTAAACATACATACAAATTAATATAGTAAGAGAAAATATGGAGGAAGAGTTTGATAATCTTGGGATTAGGTATATCTTTCTAAGCAAGAATATAATGCTACGTATATTCTATATAAAGCTCTATAAAGAAAAAGATAGATTAGAAAAGATTTTTAAATTCTTTTTTTTTAATTTTTATTTATTTATGATAGTCACAGAGAGAGAGAGGCAGAGACACAGGCAGAGGGAGAAGCAGGCTCCATGCACTGGGAGCCCGACATGGGATTCGATCCCGGGTCTCCAGGATCGCGCCCTGGGCCAAAGGCAGGCGCCAAACCGCTGCGCCACCCAGGGATCCCCGATTTTTAAGTTCTTTAAGATGAAATACACTATACAGAAAGCTAAAAGGCAAGCAACTAGGAGAAAACATTTGCAACATTTGCAATAAGTGTGTTTCAGACAACAGATGACTTTCTATCTTACATAAAGAGCTTTTACAAGTCAAAAATAAAACTACCTAAGAGGAAAAAAGTGGACATGGATAAACTAACATTGGCTGTGAGGATATTTGCCAAGCAACAACCTAAGTTGTTTACACGGATAAACTCAACTAATTTGGATGATGACCCTTTGATCAGATATTATTAGTATCTCCATTTTATAGGCAACAAAACTGAGATACAGAGAAATTTAAGAACTTGCCCTGAGTTTTACAATTGTAACTGTTGGAGTCAGAGTTCGAATTTTTAAATTCTGACACCAGAGCCTAATTCACAGAAAGACTAAAACAGATATAGCAGATGAACTTAAGAAAAGCTTTTCAACTTTCATATCAAGGAAATGCCAACACTAACACACAAAAAGATATTTTTATCTACCAGTCAGTTTAAAAAAGGACTAAATGGGCTAACAGGATCAACATGGTGAAGAGTGTAGGGAAACCACTATTCTCATACTCAGTTACTGGGGATGTCCCCTGGCATAACATTTTTAGAGGGTCATTTAGCAGTGTCCATCAAACTTAAAAGGACATGCCCTTTGAGCCAACCATTCCATGTCTGTCCCATGGAAATACTTGGACATGTGACCAGAGATGCACAAACTGCAAAACTGAGAACAGCCTATATGTCCATCAGTAAGGGAATGGTTAACAAGACGATTATATATCCAATCATCAATAAAATGTAGTAGAGTGGGAAAAAATGTATTATGTCTATAAGGACTGACATGGAAAGAACCTCTAAGACATATTATTAGGTTGAAAAAAAGCAAGTTTAGATGATATATATAACCTGATATCATATACAAATATGTACACCTATTCATTCATTCACTCAACAACAACAAAATTAGCACCTGCCACATGCCAGGAACTGTTCTAAGTGGTAGAGATAAAGTGGTGACGAAATAAAGTCTCTCCTAGAGCTTACATTTGGGTGGGCAGGCAGAGAATAAACAACCACATCAATGAAGAACAAAATAATTTGGATGGTGTGCTACTTTTCTACCCTTGCCGTAACAAATTACCACACATTTAGAAGCTTCAATACCACAAATGCATTGTCTCACAGTTCTGTAGGTTGCAAGGCTAATCCGAGAAGTACCCAGAAAGGGTTGCATTTCTTTCTGGAGGCTCCAAGGAAGGATCTGTTTCGTGGGTCATTCAAGTTGTTGGCAGAATTCAGTTCTTGTGACTGTGGGTCTGAAGTCCCCGTTTCCCTGCCGGCTGTTATCTGAGGGTCATTCCTACCTTCTAGAAGCCACTGGCACTCTTTGGCTGATGGCCCCTTCCTCCATTTTCAAAGTCAACAAACACAGTCAAGTCTCTATCACACTATGACCCTCTTGTCCTTTGTCTCTCTCATCCAGCCTTCAGTCTCAAGGACTTACAGGATTAGATAGGGCCCCCCCAAACATAATGCAGGATAATCTCCTTCTCTCAAGGTCTGTACCCTGAATCACATCACGTTTAGTCCTCGTTGCCATGGAAAGTAACATATTCACAGGTTCCAGGGATTAGGGCACAGGCATCTTTGGAGAGGAAGGGGACATTATTCTGCCTATTACAAATGGCAATAAGTGCCATGAAGAAAACCAAAAGGGTGTTTAAAAGGTGGCACAGGTTGGGGCAGAGCTAATTTAAATTGTGTCATCAGAAAAGACCTGCCTGAGCATCCGAACTAGAGGAGACTAGAGCTATGTGACCAGCTGGGGGCAGAGCATTCCAGCTATATATTTATATATACCAAAAAAAGGTATAAAGAGCTACATATGGGACTGGCTCTTCACTGGCTACCTCCTGAGAAGAATGGGATTCAGGGTGAGAGAAGATAACAGGTTTTACTCATTAATCTATATCTCATTTGTTTGCATGTTTTACATGTGCAATTTTTAAAAAAATAATTAATGTTCGTAAAGACTTAGAAACAAAAACAAAAAATATCTTTCTCTTGGACCCAGTTGAAGCTAAGACAATCTAAGACTTGAGTATTGGTGAAAGTTAAGTAATTCTGAGTTTTAACATACATGTGTAAAAAATAAAAATAAAATCTAGTCATGGAGTCAATGAAAGAATCAGTCTAGAAGGGAATAACAAACGATGACCTTCCTTTTCTGAGTCTTCTAAGGAGGGTATGCTTGCCAATTAGACATTTTCACACATCAGCAACCTTGGAAACTTCTCACAGCTCTAACCTCTTTATTTTGCTCCTAAGTCCTTAACACGGTGTTCATTTGCTGAGTGAGAACCCTAGCTACTGCACATTGTTTCATGTGGTTTTCCAAGGAGATCACTAAATGCTTCTCTGAGATGAAGGCAGGCAGAAGAAAAGTTACTTGAATGGGCTCTCTAGTGTAGCAATCTGTCACAGCAAAAAAGTAAGACTGCTGGAGCCCATTCCCACTACTCAAGAAATGAGGGAGAGATCACAAGAGGACACTCAGAAACTCCTATCCAGGAATGAACCGGGGTGACCGCGTAGAGCAAAGACAGAAGACCAAAAGGCTCTCCCAGGACACAGGAAGTGAAGCTTCCAGCAATTTGGTATAATTTCAAGATCCTAGGATGCAACTGCAGAAAACAGACCTCATGGTGTGTGTGTGAGAGAAGAGTGTGTGTGTATGTGTGTGCATGCGCATGCCTGGGTACACGTGTGATAACCAAAATTACAGCTCATGTGGAGCAAAGGTATTACACTCAAAAGCAGTAAAAAAAAAAAAAAAAAAAGACAATGGCCACAGCTACAAATTAAGCAGTTTATATTTGTGGACTAATCACATAGATTTTTTTTTCAGACACCCTGACTATCAAAGACGGAATTCTCTGAGCAATATGTTTATAAGTCTAATGGACTCTTCTGTCTGAAGCTCCCTTCATCACCTCCAGAGTGACTAATCCAACACTGAACACATCACCGTCCACTCACAAGTATTTTCTCTTCCCAGCCCTTCCTGCCTCAGATAGGAATACCTTCTTTTCCTCATCATTTGGGCTGGAGAATTTAGGATCATTCCTAACTCATTTCTCACCTCTGATGAGTCATCCCCTTCAAATCCTTTTTGGACATAGGTGAAGTATAAATCATACATAAATAAAGATAACATTTAAAAGGCCACCAAATACATTGTCAACAATTATGCCAATTCTTTCTTCTCTGTTCACTCTGTCACCCCCGTGGTCAAGGATTTTATCCCAGAAATGTTTATCTGACGCATTTCCTCAGTGGCCTCCTCCACCCACTGCCTATCACCTCAGACCAATCTTCCTGTATGTCTCTAGCTGGCAAGTACAAACACAGCCACATTATCATCCCATGACCAAATTATGTTTCTAAGTCTCTTTCAGGTTTGACTGGGGTTCAAAGGCAGCAAGCAGGGCCTTCACAAGTTACCACTTCCCCTACTTCTTTCTGATGTCTTAGGATGGCTTAGATACATCCACACATTGGTCCCTCACTTCTGGGCCTACACAGACTCTTCCTCCTGAATGTGGAAGTGGAGAAAACATTGTCCTCTGGCGACCCTGATGAGGGGGCTAGAGCTTTTCAGTGTTGGAGGTCATCATGATCAGTCTCATGTGCTGGTCTAGCTCCCTCCAATCTCCTTCCTTCCCATAAGAAGTGGCCAAGCAGGACTGAGAACTGACCATCTGTCCTCTGCTGCTCAGACACAAAGCAGAATATGAAACGAAAAAAAACCATGCTTGTCCACAGAGCGACCAGCATATCCCAGACCCCCACTGTCTGTGTTCATGTAGTGAGTCCAAATATTTTCTCTCAAGCCTAAGAGAGAAAGAGAGAGAGCGAGAGAGAGAGAGAAGGAGAAAAAAGAAAGAAAATCAACAGTGTCCACAAGCACAGCTCTGACTACATGCAAAAACTTGCATTCCCAAATTAAATATTACTTTCCCATTTATTTCTTCTCACAACAAATATTTTTCAAACACTTACTAGGTGCCAAGCACTGAACAAAGCAAAGAGGAGCACTGACCTCCAGGAGTTTATGTTCTGGTGTGGGAAATAGATCAAAAAAAAAAAAAAAAAAGTCAGCAAAGTCATGTCAGGCAGTGACAAGTCCACAAAGGCATAAAACAGGGTCCTAGGATAGAGAGCACAGGGGTCTCTTCGGTGAGGCAGCCCTGGGCGAGTGACATCTGAGCTGTGTTGGCAGAATGGGGAAGAGTCGGCCAAGGCTGTGCTTTCAAGTCAATGGTGAGTTGACAGTTTTCCCTAATAAAAATGGGTGAGGACATGTGTTTCATGTTTATATTGGTTTGCTAGGGCTGCCATAATAAAGTGCCAACCAACCAGGTGGCTCGAACAACAGAAATTTATTGTCTCACAATTCTGAGGCCAGGAGTGTGAAATCAAGGTGTCAGAAGTGTCATGGCTACCTCTGGCGGTTCTAAGGAAGGAGTGGCTCCTGGCCTCACTCCTCCCTTCTGGTAGTTTCCTGGCCTGTGGCAGTATAATTCTAATCTTCCCACGACATTTCTCCCTGTGTGTGTGTGTCTGTCTCTAAATTTCCCCTTTTATAAGGATGCCAGTCATATTGGATTAGGGGCCCACCTTGTTCCCACATAACTTCATGTTAACTAATCACATGTGCAAGGACTCTGCTTCCAAAGAAGGTCACATGCTGAGATGCCGGTCTTTGGAACTTCAACATCTGAATTTGGGGTAGCACAGTTCGACCCATAACTACGCTTCTGTGACAAAGGGGTCCGTTCGGGTGTGCGGGGAACAAGATTTCCCCGTAATAATCTGACCAGCTCTTCTGGACCAAGGCTGTCTCCCCCACATCACCTAGCACAGCACTTCACATATGAATGAATACTTGTTGATGGTTGATTAATGGTACATTTTAGGCTAAAATTTAAAAATGTGTGTGTTACTGTGTTGAGGTAGTTGGGGATTTGTCTGTGTGCCAGCAACAGATCTCATGCTTAGCAGATAGGAAAGGCTTAAATCGTTTCAGGGTCTGATATGATTAGCAACTGTTCCCAGAGACCATGCGGAAAAAAATAGCTGGCATCTAACGCTGAGCCCGCCCCTTTGTCTGCAGGCCCGGCTCCCAGGGGCCGCAGAGCTGAGGCGCTCAGGCGCGGCTGGCAGAGGTCACAGTTGTGGAAGATCCGAGAAGAGATGGCAGTGTAAGGACAGCGGCGAACGAACGCATCCAGCCAGGCCTCGAGGCAGCTCCTCTCCTCGCCCAGCCCGGGGACACACAGCTGCCCCGTCCAAGCTCCGAGGGGCAAATTCCCCCACTTCAGAGAAGCAGCCCTGGGCCGCTGAGCAGAACCTGGCCAGCAAGGAAGCGGCTGGTCTTGGCAAACAAAAAACAATGCCCCGGGCAAAAACAAAGCAAGAGGGAGCCTGGAAAAGCTGCATTCTGAGGAGCCACTCCCTCCCTCAACCAATTTTTTAGTCCAGTATCTGATTCTAAGCCTATTCAGAGAACGCCATGGCAAATTCCTTTCGCCTAAATTCTCTGTGATTTGAAATTCCTAGAAAGCTTTTCCTTTTCCTTTCCATCGACCTGCTCCCATAGCATATTCCACATGGCGGCCAGCTATTTGGTGCTCCCATATTCTTCTTGAGAGCAACACAGACAACCACAAGATCTTGTGTGATTTAATGAGGATTTGTGTTACAGAGAACTGCACTTTTAAGTGCCATTTATTGTTTTCCTATCTTTTTATCTCATAAAATGAGCTATTCATGACAGGCTACATTTCATTGTTGAAAATTACATTTATGTAAAGACATTAAATATAAAAATCTCTTGTGAAATATAGGTTTAATTCATTTATTAGTTTCCCATTGCACAGGAGCTCATGGGCCTGACTTAGTTGTGCGTAATGAGTCCTCTGAACGGAACAGTAACTGTAGACACAGACGGAAAAAGGTCAGGTGAAATTGTCAAAGAAAAATCTAGTCATGGTTAGGCCAGAGGGTCTAAACCAGAGATTTTTATCACTCTTACGTTGATAATAGTAATAGCTAGAATTGACATTAAGTTTTTTCCACGTGATAGGCTATGTGCTAAGTGTTTTATACCTTGCCTCATCTCAAATCCTTTCAACTTCACAATAAAAGAAAAAAAAAACTCACTTCAAAACATTATGTAACTCGTTCATGCTCATAGCTAGTATTGGCAAGAGCTGGAATACAGGCTCTAGTTTGTCTATATCCAAATGCTAGGCTTAGCCCAACATACTACAAAAATAAAAATAGAAAAAAAAACACAGTCAAAATACCTCAAAGATGAAACACTATAGGAAAAATACCACTAGTTTCTTCCTCTAGAAAGTTGATTTTTAAAAAGAACTTCCGTAAAAGCCAGGAAGCAATGCTCTAAAAGGTAAACTGAGGCATAGACCTTGTAGACACAGCTTTTTAGAACTTTTTTAGAAACACGACTGCAACAAAAATACCATGTTGCAATATTTTTGAAGGTAAATTCTAGAAGCACTGGAGACTTATAATGATAAAAATTACATGATAACCTTTTATGCAACAGGCTTATTGAAAACAACATTACGTTAGTGATGCTATTCTAAAAACAACTAGTCGTGCTGGGCTAAATTTTCCAAGAATGCAATTTAAGCCCACAGTAAGGTATATTATAAAATGAATGGAATACTGTGGTTCAAACACAGTCCTCCGAATGGTCCATCTGTGGACCTTATCTCACCGATTCTCATTAAACAGTGATTTCATTTCTCTACATCATCACAAGCTCTACTCCTGGGCAGGCGTTCAGCTGCCTGGCTAGTCTCACAACACATGCAAATATGAATTAAAGGCGGCCTCACCACAAGACAGAGGAGAGTTTGCTGATACCCTTCCCAGTGTGAAGCACGGGGCCCCAGCCATCACAGATGGGAAAAAGAAATTGGTGGTCCCAGCAGGCCTTCTGCTTATTACCCGGGAGGCCTCATTTGGAGCGTGGCAGTCACACATAGGCGCATGCACGCAGTCACACACACACACACACACACGCACACACGTGCAGATCTACACCACTCCGCCCACCCCCTACATTCCACGCGCTGTGAGGTTAAAGATATGTTTGGACTCTCTGAAAACAAAAATCCCAAAGCCTTTACAGCTACCTTGTCACTGACTCTCATTGCTCCCAGTCAGACACGTCAAAGAAGGTATGTTTTCCTCATTAGACTTACAGGAAATTGGAATGTGAAATGTAACCATTTGTCCAGAGCCAGGAGGAAAATCAAAGACAGAAAACAGAAGTAGAAGTTCTCTGTCCTCTGACCTCCTCTAGTTTGCACCTTTCTTACAGCCTGACTTAGTATCTACAATATAGTCTGGTTATTTGTAAAGTCACCTCTTCTCCCTCATGTGACAAGCAGCTCCTCGGGGTGCAAGATGATTTCCAGTTTGGTTCTGTGTTCTCACCACAACATGGTTCTCTCTAGGGTAACTCGTCATGTGTCTGGGGCCTGGAATAAAAGGGTCAACAAGATACAAATGGAGATGTTGAATGGATCTGGGTAGCTCTGGCAAGAGAGGCTGTCAAGGAGGGCAGATGCATTAGTGACTTTGCCTTATGGAGTACCTACCCTTTCAGATCTGTTTACTGCTGGTCATCGTGAATGGAGGGCAGGGAGCATATGCTAGAAAAAGAGAAAATACACTCAATAGTGGCTACTAAAAAAGCTAGTGGGAGTCAAAATAACGGGTGAGCAGGAGCCTGACATGAGAAGCCCTGGTCTCTCCCTAGCTCCTGGGAGGTGTGAGGTGATTCCTGGAAGTACTTATCCTTTCAGTTTCTGGGAGCCCTGTGGCCCTGAACTCACATCAGCCCAAAGGGAACCTCTTGGGAGGGTCTTATGGTCCACTGGCTGAGATTAGCCCAATCCTCGTCCAGGCAGAGGTCTGGACCAGTTGTGAACCGCCCCAGGAGTAGTCAAAGTCTGCAGGTGTTTACCATTCTATGCTAACAGCCTGAACCGCAAGTACCAGCTGCCAGCCACATGGGAAGCCTTCATGGACCTTCTAGCCCAGCCATGCCATGGATGAATATAGCCTGAGCCAACTTCACGGGAGTAGGAGAACTTCCCAGGGGCAGGAGAACCTCCCAGAAGAAGCCAAACAACCCATAGAATTATAATAATAAAATGGCAGTTATTTTAAGTCAGAAATTTTGAAGTGTTTTGTTTGCTACATAGCACCAGATAACCAGAACACTGAGCCTGATGCCAAAACGAAACAAAATTCTGCAGGGCACGGTAGAGGGTGGGGCAAGAGGGGAGTGTCTTGCAGCAAAGAGTGAGAATATTCTGCATGTGAAATTATATAAATTATTGGTGGCAGAGTGCAGACTAAAAGATGCTCTTTAAAGATGCTCCCTCCCCTATGAATCATACCCCCTGACCTCGCATAGTCTAACCCTAGCCCTTCCACAATGAATGTGTGACCAATACAAAATGAGGCAGAAGTCACTTGGTGTGACTCCCAAAGTTATCATGTCATGAAAAACTTTGTGGCTTTTGCTCTGGAGAAGCCATCCACTGTGAAACAAGTCCTATGACCCTGCGAGTGCCATGCTAAGGAGAGGTCCCATGGAAAGAGAGAAAGATGCCCAGCCAGCCCTTTGAACTGAGGTGGCAAACATGAGAGGAAGAAGTCATTTGGGTTTTTTGTCCAGTCAAGCCTCCAAATGACTCTTGCTTCAACTGTACCTGATTTCGACCACATGAGAGACCCCAGGCAAGAGCCTGCAGCTGAGCCCGATCAACCCACAGAACTTGGGAAGATGATATGAAATTACTTTTAAGCCAATAAATTTTGGGTTGTTTTGTTGTGCAGCAATAGGATAACTGGAAAATTAGGTTTGTACAATGTAAATATCTCAAACCTTTTGGTCCCTTCATATACAGACAACATTTTCTGCTGATATATCCTCCATATGACCAAAAAGCCAAAACAAATCACTCCTACACCAGGTCATAGTAAGAAAACACAAAGTGGAGAGAATGACATTCTGGCATATATCAAAAGAACTTATGACATCTGTGAGCTATTTCTAGTATAGCAATGAAAATGGGACAACTGGATATTTGGGTTAAAGAACCAAGGGATCCAAAATGACTTGGACTTGTATGGATGTGGGCAGCCTGCACTAGGTGAGGATGGGATCATTAGTCCTTAGTCTCCACATGTCCACTATGGCCCACTTACAAGGAATTTCCCCCCAGACACCTTTCAGATTACAAACCCAACAAATCATGCAACATCAAAGAAGTTCCCAGGTTATATAGAAGACTAGATTATATTGGAGAGCTGATCTAAAAGAACAAGTGTGGGAGAACAGTCGGTTTTAGGTGGTTTAAGGAAAGGCAGTACGCTTAGGAACTGTGGCCAGCCATGCAGCGGATGGGCTCACAGGCCTCCACACCACAGCAGAGCTCCCTGTCCAGCCAAGCCTTGGGTCTGTCACCTATTGCCACTTACCTCTCCCTCAGGTGCATATGTGCTTTTTCATCCCCACCCATCCCCAACTTTCTTAGACATTTCCAATACCAGAGGCACAGACTCATCCTAGTAAAGGCACTTTACTATATGTATTATTATAAGTGACTTAATTCTGTAACTTCGCTTAGAGGCATTGGATAATGCCTCAAAGATGGGCTCTGGAGTCAGATTGACCCGAGTTTGAGACCCTGCTCTGCCACTTACTAGATGTGAGAATATGAATAAGTGATTTCACCTCTCTGAGCCTCAGTTTCCCCTCTGGTTAGAGGCAGATAATAATGGTGCCTACATAAAGGGATAACATAAAGGGATTCCTAAGACTATTCAATGCATGGAAGATGCTTAGCCCATTGAACATACTCAAATATTAAGTTTACATTATTATTATTACTCCCCCTACCTCTTGCAGGGATTTGTACATCCTGAACTAAAACAACTAAAGGGGAGAGAGACCATTTTCAGCCTAATTCCCCCACAGGGTTGTTAGCCTGGGTCTAGAGAGGATTTCATTATTTTGCAGATACTTCAACCTAACTCTGTTGAAGGCGCCTTTCACCCTCCACTCCACTCTCCTCCCACCCCACCCCGAGCCTTCTGAGAGGGAGCAAGGGGCCAGAGAGCCCAGGAGGACTGACCACCAGCACAGGAAGAAGGAAGTCTCTGGAGGTGACAAACCATGGAGGAGGTGAGGGACAGAAGGGGGCCCTGAAAGGGATGATGGAGAAGAGAGAGGGAGTCAAATGAGAAAGAGGTTCCTCTGCCAATGACCAGAATACTGGACCAGAGCCCAGTCCAGTGAGGCACACAGTTGGAAGCAAAGATAGTGGAACAGAGCAGAAAAGTCACCCCCATCTCTAGCTCCTCTTTAGGATTTCAAATGATTTGGAATATATTGTGAAAAACCCAAATATGAGACCTCTTGGTCTTGGAGTGGGTACTTGGCTAGCTAACAGCAAGACCATTTGCAGCACAGGTAATACTGTCCATGATCTCCACGTGGGAATGGCTGGGGCACGTGGTTACGTCCTCTGTATAGTGTAAAGCACAAACAAACAAACAAACAAAAAGTCATTTTCAGACTACAAATCATAATTTGTAGAGGAAATGAGAAAACTATTGACTTTATTTGCCGCAAAGGAAACAGACATTCCTTATAAACATTCTTCTGCAGCCTCATAGTGTCTTGCTAAAGCTAGCAGTAGGGTCAGGAGGTGCCTTCTTGCTCCCATCTAGCCAGGTGTTCTCCGTCATTTCTCAGCCTCGGGTCAGCCCTGCTTGGGGAAACCCTGCCCACAGTATCAGTGTTGAAGTTGTGGGGTTGTCTCCTACACTGTTGGCCTCTGCTGGTCACTGGTCTTAAATATGCTCTTATGGCTTTGCTCAGCTCCTGGATGGCCTGTAGGTTTCTGCTTTATAACCAGTGTATCAGTCAGCTCATGCTTCCATAACAAAATATCATAGGCTGGGTAGTTTAAACAACAGAAATTTATTTTGTCACAGCTGTGGAGGCTGGAAGTCCCAGATCAGGGCGCCAGCCAATTCAGCTCCTGGTGAGGACTCTCTAGCTTGTAGATAGATAGTGCCTTCTTTCTGTGTCCTCATGTGTTCATGAGAGAGTTCTCTCTCTCTCTCTCTCTCTCTCTCTCTCTCCTCCTCCTCCTCCTCCTCCTCCTCTTCTTATAAAACCACAATTCTATCAGATCAGGGCCCCACTGTTATGACCTAAGTGGATTTACGTACCTCCTCAAGGCTCTAGCTCCAGATACAGTCACCTTGGGTAAGCCAATGTATGATTTGGGTTAGACACAAACATCCAGTCCCTAGCACTAAGACTGGCTGCGTGTCTGTCAGCTTTTCTCTAAACCTCCTTCCACTGCACATCTATAACTGATCGCAAGCTTCCTTGTCTCTCAGCGGTGCTGAGTCCTTCACTACCATAAGAATGAAGGGAAAAGCTGAAGAGTATTTATCAATAAATTTCCATTCTCACATTGGGACAGTGGTCTGGCATCATAAGGGACCTTCACATTTTGTTTCAATTGATTGCCTCAGTAGGTGCTGTTAGCCTCTTTTTCTAGGTGAGGAAACAAGGCCAAGACATGTTAAATGGCTTGTACAAAATTACACAGCCCACAAGTAGCAGAGCAGAATTCAGGCTAGGTCTGCTAGAGACCAGAAAACCCATCAAATTCTTCACACTCCTTTCTGTCAATGCCACCATTGCAGAAGTTCAGCACCTCCTCATTTTTCACTAGGAAACTGGCATGACATCCTCATTCACCTTCCTGGCTCCTGTGCTACTCACTGCCAATTGCCCATCAGGGCATGTTGTAATTATACTTATGGCATTTCTCTGCTTTAAAACTTAGAAGCAGGGACACCTGGGTGGCTCAGCGGTTGAGCACCTGCCTTTGGCTCAAGGTGTGATCCTGGATTCCCAGGTTCAAGTCCCACATCAGGCTCCTTGCATGCAGCCTGCTTCTCTGTCTGCCTGTGTCTCTGCCTCTCTCTCATGAATAAATAAATAAAATCTTTTAAAAAAATAAAAATAAATAAAAATAAAAATAAAACTTAGAAGCAGTGACGTGGCACCAACAAGCACACCCAGTGCCCAGATATTGGTTACTAAATACCATTCTTCAGTCGAAGAAGCCAAGGTTCTTTGAAGAAATAGCTGATTCTAGACCGAGGCAGGTAAGATACAATAGACTCTGGAGCATCCTGTAAGCCAGAAAGCATGGAAGTGCTCAAAACACACACAGAGACACACACTCACAATAATGAGGACATTTCAAAACAACAGAGGAGACAACCTGAAAGCATTCCCAATGACCAAAGCTAGAATAATTAAAGAAAAGAATAAATAACAATAGTATTGGTTATGACCGAAAAATTACTGAAATAATAAATATCCATGAATCTATATTAGTATAAATATAAGGCTGAATAAATAAGTAAATGAGGGAGAAGGGACAAATAAATCTTCCTTACAGAAGAATTTCCAAATAATAAATGTAAAAGAAATGAGAGAAATAGAAAACCACCATTAGAACACCCCAGTAATTGTTGCTGCAGGCAAGATCCTCCAATGAATATTAAAATTAGAAGGTGGAACGTTAAGGAGAAACAAGATTTTTGCGTAGCCTCAAATTATCTTCCCTATACTATTTATTAATTACTGTGGTGGTTTTAACATATGTCCATAAATTCTCTGATACTCCTCTCTCCAGGGAGTACAGCTTAATTCCCCTCCCTGTGAGTGTGGGCTGGACTTAGTCATTCTAAATAATGGTGTCTTACTCAGTTTGGGCTGCTACAACAAAATATCACAGATTATGTGGATTATAAACAAGAGGATTTTACTTCTCACAATTCTAGAGGCTAGAAGTCTAAGATCAAAGCGCCAAGCAGTTTCAGTGCCTGGTGAGAGCCTACTTCCTGGTCCATAGATGGCTGTGTTTTCACTATGTCCTCACACGACAGAATGGGCAAGAGAGCTCTCTGGGGTCTCTTTTATAAAGACACAGTTTCATTCATGGAGCCTCTACTCTTTTGACCTAATCACCTCCCAAAGGCCCCATTTCCTAATACCACTACACTGGGAGTTAGGAGTTCAACATAATGAATTCTGAGGGACACAAACATTCATTCCATAACAAATGAAAAGGGAACTAGTAACATTTCAATGGAATAATCTAACAGATACCCCTTTACCAAGTGGTCAAGGTCAACATCACCAGTAATAAGTCATGTTGATATCATGTATCCTTTGATATGATGCACTGAGAGAGCACTTCACCCCTATGGTATTCCTCCGCAAAATCCAAATCCCAATATAATCATAAGAAAATACCAGATGAACCCAAATCGAGGATATTTTACAAATGCCTGACCCACACTCTTCAAGAGTGTCAAGGTCATGAAGCACAAGGAAAGTCAAACTCACAATTGGAGGAAAGTATGAAGATGTGACAACTAAATGTAGTGTGGGGTGCTGAACTCAATCCTGGTACATAAAAAGGATATTAATGAAGCAACTGGTAAAATGTGAATAAAATCTATGAGTTTTTACAAAAGCAAACAAAATACTGTGCAGTATCTAATTGGCATATAAACTGCTGAGCAGGGCACACAAGACCCTCTGGATGTAACTCAGATGTCCCTTTGTCCTCTCTCACCACCTCCCACTCTGGTCTCTAAAACTCAGCCACACCAAACCGAGGGAGGCCCCTGAGGAAGCTAAGTTAGTCAGACCGTCTCACCTTTTCTCTTATTTCACCCTCTGCCTGGAATGCCTTCTCCCCTCTGCTCTACTGATCCATTTATCTGATAATTGCCTTTTTTAATGTTTTTAAAATTATTTTTATTTTATTTTTAAAATTTTTAAAGATTTTATTTATTTATTTATTTATTTATTTATTTAACAGGTGAGAGAGAGAGTGCACAAGCAAGGGGGAGGGATAGAGGAAGGGATGAAGTAGACTCCCCACTGAACAGGGAGCCTGATGAGGGGCTCAATTCCAGGACCCCAGGATCACTACCTAAACCAAAGGAAGACACTTAACCGACTGAGCCACCCAGGTACCCCTAATAATTACCTTTTTTTAAAATTTAGCCCAAGAATCTCTTCCTCATTGAACTTCTCTTCTGACTATCCCCTCATCCCAGTAGCCAATCTTTCCCTCCCTCTTTCATTTTCATGGATACCAGGAATCCCCTACCTACATTAATCAGTATCTATAATATTTTAGTGCATTTCCTTAAATGATTGCATCTTCCTCTCCCAGGTAATAAAATTCTTGAGGGGGGTCTGATCTTATTCATCTTTCATAGCCTTGGAGCTTAGTATATGTTTTATACATATTGGATGAATTAATGAATGAAAAAAATAAATCAATTAATGAGTAATGAATAAACTCACACTAGAAATCTTTTGGTGAGAAATGATAGATTTATAAATTCATCTCAGCTTTGCAGTCAAGATTGAACAAAATTGTCACTCAAAATTTCAAAATGCTTTATAGGAATACATACATCCATTCTTAATGGATATATCTTGAGGGCAGCGGACATATATATTATCAATGGTATATCTTTAGGTCAGCAGACATCCTGTTGGAGAGCCAAGGCCTGCCACAAACAAGTCCACCTCATGGAGGGCCCAGGCCCAGGAGCTCACCTCTGGACATTCCTCCTTATTTCCAGTTACTCAGTCAATTCAATTAAAACAGCCCCACACAGAGCTATACTGGGCCTCCTTTAAATGTGAAGCCTTTAAAAATATATATATAAAATAGAATAAAATAAGATAAAAGCAGAGCCTTTATTTTAGTCAAATCTGTACCTTGAAATTATATCCTTTCAAAACTCTCCCAAGTCAAACAAATGGCTTCCTAACGTGCTTACAGAGTCAAACTCCTTTTCTATGGCAACTTTCACCAAACTTTTCATGTGAAGTTTTAGTGCACTCCCATCAATCTGTGCATCTTCATGAATTGTGTCTCTCTCCCATCTTCATGAATTGTATCTCCCTTCTGCCATGTGAGTATTTCAGTAACTACACAACAATACATCTTCATTAATTGTAAGAATTTGCACTCTCATTTAAATGTTGATGACAGAGCTTTCTGTGCTTTTGTCCACATGCTACCTAGAGAAAAAAAAAGCTATGATAGAAGGTGTGTTACATACTAGGATAGTGTGTTCTCAAGGTGTGTTACATACTAGGATAGTGTCTAAAGTTAAGCAGGGATTTTTTGATCAGGAAGATGGTTAAATATGGATTGGAGGGATCCCTGGGTGGCGCAGCAGTTTGGTGCCTGCCTTTGGCCCAGGGCGCGATCCTAGAGACCTGGGATCGAATCCCACGTCGGGCTCCCGGTGCATGGAGCCTGCTTCTCCCTCTGCCAGTGTCTCTGCCTCTCTCTCTCTCTCTGTGACTATCATAAATAAATAAATAAAATTTTAAAAAAATAAATAAATAAATATGGATTGGACTAGAGAAAAGATAAGATTCATTTATATAACTATAATCAATACATTTAACTACTAAGCACAAAACACATGTACAAAGCATTGTGCTAAAATTGTAGTATATGTACAAAGGTTTAATATTATTTCTATTCTGAGAGGAAAAGAGATCTAGAGACAGAGACCACCCATATCCCTTTAAAAAGATGACTAACATTACAAAAAAATATGCATAAAGTTCAACTTGAAAGTTCTCCATCCCCCTTTCTCAAGGGATGCTAGGCAGTAAAGTCAGGTCCCAGGGTATTATCTTGACATAATTGGGGAAACACTGACTGCAAGAGTTCCTGCCTGTGACCAGGGCTCAGAACTTAAAACATGTCCCTCAGGCCCAGTCTAGTCATCAAAGAAGAACTGGCCTTAGACTCTAGTTCTTTCCCACTGCCTCAGAACTTTTCTTGCATTAGTTAATGCTTTCCTTAGAATGCAGGTAGAGGAGAAGGTGACTAGTTACTATTTGCTCAACCACTTTAACTTAGAAGGAAAAAGTTTAATAAATCAGAACAGTCTTCCAGTTGGGTGCACCCAGTTGGGTCAATCCTGTTCACCATTATAAAATTATCTTTTCGCTTTTAAAATATTCTGAACCAACACACAATTATTGTTTAGATCTTCAATATTATGACTCTAACGTCTGTCTTTTCCAAATAAAGGAACAAAGGGAGCTATTCACATACAAGCATTCCTTTTCATCTCAGCCCCTGAGTTTCAATAGTGCAAAGAGAATTTTAAGAAAAATACTCTGCACGCTGATGAAAAAAAAAATGTGCTGTAGGAGTTGAAGGAAGGGAAGTTTAAGAAGAAGTTGGGACTTCAGTTTAGCTTTGTAAAACAAGCAGATTTAAAATGGTGAGGAAAAGGGCAACAGATTCTCTGAGCAGACAGAGCAAAGCAGCAATGCATATGGTAGCTTCAATGCATTCTTTGACTCACTGACACCGAGGCTGCGTGTAGAGGCAATAGGAGATGTGATTAGAGTCAGGTTGATGGCATACGGTGAAGGTTTGCAATGTCAAGAAAGAGATTTTCCTCTGTAAATGTGGGAATGGAAACTACTTGTGATCTGTGTTCAGAAGAGGGACATGTGGTGAGCAATATCTTAGGAAGCAGAAATATGCTGCTGGGATGAGAGGAGAAGAATTTAGAGAGCAGAAGAAAGTAGTAGAGCCTTTACCCGAATAGTCTAAATAGAAAAGAAGAGGTATGTGAGAAAATGCTGTGAAGGAAAAATCAACAGGACTTAAGCATAGATTGGGCATGAAGAAAAAGAGGAGACAAGATGGCTCCCCAAGGAACCAAGGGAATAGCCACACAACCGAAAGAGAAGATTAAGTACTCTGGAGTCAACTTTCCCTTCTGTCTCTCACATTAGCTGTGTGACTCTAGGGAAATGACTTAGCTTTTCTGTGCTTCAGTTTCACCATCTGTGTAATGAGGACAATAATAATACCTACCTCATAAGGTTACTGCAATATCAAATGAGTGAAAATATGTAAAACATTGAGAATAGTGCCTGGCACCCAGTAAATAGGAGCAAGTTTAGATGCTGCTCTGGTGCTGTTGTTGTTACAGAGAAACCAAGACTAATAGCAGTAGGGATGGAAACAAATCCCTTCAGAAATTGCTCTGGTGAGACTAGAGAGATAAACTCAGAACTGGAATATATTACAGCAAGTCATTTTTACCGTTTAATGGTAAGTCTTATTTACCATCAGGGTACAAAGCTCCCTTTTCTTCTCCCCTGCCCTCCTACTAATATTCCCCTAGCTACCCTCATGGGTCCAGGCCTCCTACCAGATCCATCCTAAAATTTCCAACCCTAGTTTATTTAAATGGAAATGAAATTTCATTTGGGATACTTACTGGTTGGAAGGGGATTGTAAAATCATGTTTTAAGTAGAGAAACATCACTTTTAGATGCAGAAGCCTCCAAGGGAGACACTTTCCAAAGGACACTGCTGCTCTGGATATTATATAATTGGGGCATCTAAGGATGAAAATAAATCCTAGGAACATTTGCCCCTTATCCTGCCTCAGACAAGGGCATTGCCAAAGGTCTCAGTCACCATTTTCCCAACTGCAAAGCTAAGCTAAAAATACAAATATTACTCTAATAGGAATTGTATTCGAGAGAAAAGGAACAAGGGGAAAAGCATGAATAAAGAAAAAAGAGAATGCATATTTAGAAACTATTACATATTATTAGATTGTGGTAAGGGAGGAATAGTGGCATCTAAATACTTAATGCAAGGACAAAGTTGGGGATGGGGAACACTGACCTTAGTGTCTTCACAACCGAGCCACAATTTGACATGGACCAAATTGCTTAATCTTTCCATGACTTAGCTTACTCTGGATATTGTGAAACTTCCCTCACATCTGATCCCCTAGGTTCTTTAAGAGATAGGTGACTTGAGTAAAGGACATCATGTTCATTCACCTGGTTTTCATTTTATTTTTTTTAATTTTTATTTATTTATAATAGTCACACAGAGAGAGAGAGAGAGAGGCAGAGACACAAGCAGAGGGAGGAGCAGGCTCCATGCACCTGGAGCCCGATGTGGGATTCGATCCTGGGTCTCCAGGATCGCGCCCTGGGCCAAAGGCAGGCGCCAAACCACTGCGCCACCCAGGGATCCCTTTCATTTTAATATAATAATGATGAGGGATGCCTGGATGGCTCTGTGGTTGAGCATCTGCCTTCGGCTCAGGTTGTGATCCCAGGGTCCTGGGATGGAGTCTCGTATCGGGCTCCCCACAGGGAGCCTGCTTCTCCCTCTGCCTATGTCTCTGCCTCTCTCTCTGTGTCTCTCATTAATAAATAAGTAAAATCTTAAAAAAAAAAGAAAAAATATATGTAATAATGATGAAGGCAGCGAGAATCAGCACTAATGCCCTATCCAAGGGGCTTAAGGTGCACTCCAAACACCATCGTTACTCTCAATGTTCTTGCTACTTTTGTCCTGCATTTTGCCATCAGTGGTTAGGCCAGCTGGCCCTAATGTTTCACTGTCCAAAAGCCTCCCTACTTTAGACATCACCTTGCAGTTGATATTTTAAAGGGTTGCAAAGTGAAATCTTTCTATCCAATTGTTGGAAGAAAGAGAGAAGTGATGTTTGAGGCAGGTTGTCACATGATTTTCATCTTAAATGGAGGCATCAGAGTTCAAGGTGGTCTCATAATTTGATAGATAACCAAACTTGTCAGGCCCAAACAGGTTTTTACTAGTGTGTCGTCATGTCTTTGGCTTGGCCATGGCCTCCCCCGCTCTTCCAAGGAAGGCTAATAATGTCTCTCATTTCCATCCCATTTCCTAAGCCAGTTCTTCCTAAGGCTAACAGTGTATCAATTGTCTTCGCGCATCCTACTGTTCCAGCATCACTTTGAGTTAGCCATAAACCATCAATGAGCACTGGGCTCACACATTCTCCTTAAATTCCTTTGTTGTTCACTAGTCAAACCTCAGTCCCTAGATTCCCCAAAACTCCTTAATGTCAGCTCTGTTAGAGTTGTAACTCTCCCATCAAGCCCCCAGGACTACCTCACATGGGTGCAATCCATAAACCCCATGATTCTAACCAGTTATCTTGCCTAGTTGCCCAGACCAGATTGGACAATGGCCATCTCATCAATAACTGATGAAGACATATGACCAACCTCCATGGGGTCTCTCTGTGCCTAGAATCTTGTCCTAGCTCTAGAGAGGAGGAATCTCTGAAATAATTGAAACTATTTCCCACCATCTGAATGGGATGGTAGTTCTAATAGAATCACATCATTTTAGAAAATAAAATAATTTTACACACACCTCTAAGTGTGGGACTGAGGTCCTTCTTTCCCACCCCACCCCCACCTCCCCACCCCTGACACACACACCCTTTTGCCAGCATCCATCCTCCTGGGACTGGACTACACTACTTCTACCAGCTGGTTGGCATTCTGCTGCCAATAGACAGACCTCTCAGACGACAAATGACTACCCATCTGACTCCATGTTTGAATAGCCACCTGCAGCAGCTGCTACCTATACCACAAATTGTACCAAAGCACTTTCTCTGCCATCACTCCCATCTTGGTAAGGACAATCCAACCCTCTTGCCACTTGACTTTTTCCTAAAACTCGAGGATTGTCTTTCTTAACTGATGGACCCTCTCCCTAGGGGGAAAAAAAAGCACACATTCATATATACAGGAAAATATATTTTAGCCACAGGGGGTTCACTGACCCACCAGAGACCAATGCATGGGCCCTAGATTAAGAACCCCTGCCTTCAAATATAACTCAACATATACTCAGTTCATCTTGCTCATCCAGCAGGTGAGAAGGGGACAGGACACCCAGAGCCCCAAGTTACTGATGGTACAAAGAATGCTACAAAGAAGCCATCTGGGTTGGCTTCTTTGTAGATGCTACAAAGAAGCCATCTGGGTTGGCTGCCCCAAAGAATGACCCTTCCTGCGCACACATCTATAACACTCCCAGTAAAATTTATGGTTTTACTTAAAAATTAAATTAAAAAATAAATAAATAAAATAAATAAATAAAATTACTTAAAAAATAAATAATGCATCTCATTTAAATAAGGCATATCTTAATTTTGCAATAATCCATTAAATAATAGGCTTCAGTGGAGGAAAATTAATCTAAAATCCCAACTGGCCCTGTCAGGAATAAATACCCCAATAGTGGGGGCAGGGACCTTCATTGCCCATCCTGCCTACTTCTAAGCCTTAAGGCAGAGTTGGGAAGGGAATGTCCCAGTATGAAGCTAGTGGTATGGCTTTCCTGGTCTGGATCAGAGGTTCTAGAAATGCAACTGGACCATCAAACACATGAAATGCAGAAAATGGATCTTTTAGAAGGATTCTTGAAGAGCATCATTTCTTTTCCTCTTCCCTTTTTCTTTGTAGGGGTTTTATGGCTAGGGAAGAAGTGAGGATAGGACTGAGATAGATGAGATTTTGCCTCCTTTCCCTTCCCACAATAATCCCATACATCAGTAGTTACAGAACCAAAGCTAAAATTAGAGTGAAAAAATATCATAAATATTATCATTTCTTTTTTACATACATAGGATCCTGAAATCAGTATTGGGAGATTATTTAGTCTTCTAGAAATAAATCACCACTATTTTAAAAGATCTAATAATGATGACTCCCCAAGTTCTGAGTATGTTATGCCCCTGACATTCACTCTTTTAACTTACTGTTAAATACTTACTGTGCATATACCATATGTCAAGTCCCATTCTAGATACCAGGGGTATAGCAGGGACCTGAAAAGACCCTACTCTCAGGAAGTCACAGTGAACTAGAAAGGCCAATATTGAACAAATGTAATTTCTGTGAGGCAAGAGAAGTGTGGGCGCCTCCCATAGGTGGACCCAACCTGCACAACAAGTTCTTCCTTTCTCATATCCAATATCCATCTTACATCATCCAAGCCCATTTTTCTTGACATAGAGAAGGAAGACATGATTATGTCTTTTGTGAAAATCTTCATAAACAGTTACAGTCATGAAATCATCCCTTATTCTTCTCTTCTCTTGATTAAACAGCTTCAGTTGCTTTAACATTGCCTCGCAGGACATATTTCCATGCCTTTAATAATAACTTTCCTTGCATTGGCACAGACCTTTACCATTTATAGGGCACTTTGCAGTTTACAGAGCACTTCCGCATCATTATCACACTTTGATCCTTACAACAACCCCACAAGGAAGGTACTGCAGATATTTGCTGAGCACCAAGTATGCCCAAGGCACTGTTCTAGGGCTGTGGGAGCACCTGTGCCACTTTACACTTGTCCCTGCTGAAATTTATCCCAGTTTTGTGGAGCCATTTTCTCAATGAGTCAAGGCCATTTTGAATTTTATTTCTGTCTTGCAGAGCAATAACAACCCCACCTAATTTAGTGCCAGCTGCAAATTTAATGAGCATAGTCTTAATTCCTTCATCTGGGCCATCAATATAGTTATTGAGTAGGATAGATCCTGACCCCAATACCTCTGGGACGGCACTCAATATGTCCCCCCAGATTGATACCAGGCCATTGATGACTGCCCCCTGGGCTGAAGCCTTCCAGCCTCTAGCAGAAATGAAGACAGGAACATACTTTTCTAACCTGCCCAAGACAATGCCTAATTTAAAAAATCAAAATCTTTACTAAAATTGAGATAGATTCCATCTATTGATTCCCCTGGTGTATGTAGCCTCTCACAATCATGGAAGGAAATTAAATTGGCCTGGCACTATTTGCTCTTTACAAAGCTTTACTGATTGCTACTTAGTATTTTATGTTCTTTCAGGTGCTATCCAATTGATTATTTGATGATTTATTCCAAGATCATCCCAGGTATTGATGTTGAGCTCACAGGTCTGAAATTTCCAGGGTCATCCTGTCTTACTCTAAGAAATGGGCACCTCATTTACCCTTTTGCTATCCTCAGGGGCTTTTCCAATCCTCTGTGATTTGGGGGGAAACACTGGCTAATAGTCCTAAGATGAAAGTTGAAAATTCATTCAGTATCCTACAGGGCAAGCCATCAGGTCCTGCTGACTCGAGCATATTAGGTTTTTCTAAGTTTTCTAACTATGTCATCCCTTTGGCCTTCTATCCTCCTATTACAACTGGGACTTATTCTAGGCAGCAATTTATAGCTGATATTATCTTTCCCCTGGAGGAGGGGAGTGAAGAGGACATCGTAAAAAATAAAATAAATATCATAAAAAGCTTTACCTTTTCACAATCTTTTCTGCTTTAGCATGTCTGGCAGAGACAGTTCCATGTGTTTGAATCCCATTGCTTTTCCTCTTCTTGGCCATACTAGAAGACTGCATTTCCCAGCCTCCTCTGCAGTTAAATTGAGGTTACAGTTACAGGATTAGGATTAGGCCAATCTAATGATGGAAGGAATGATGGCTGCCATTTTCTGGCCTGGACACAAAATTATCTGCATGACCCTCTATGCTTTCTCTTCCCCTTTGCTGATAGCCATGGGCATGGCATGTTGATGAGGTAGCAACACAAAAGCCAAGACTGGACACGTGAATAACCACTCAGGAGTGCTGCCTGGAAGAGTTATGTTGGGTAGGTGACACAAAGAAGAGATGCATTCTGGTTCTGTGAAACCATTAACTATTAAGAAGTTTATGTGTGTGTAGTGTGTGTTCACTTGGCTGCAAAATCTCCCTCCTTACAGTCTTCTCACACTGACCTGAGTTTTGCCTTTTGAGATCATACAGAGGACATTTCTTTGTCATTTAAACAATCAAATTTTATCTGAGTGTCCCTTTTGGACTACTGAAATAGTTAAAGGATATCTTTTCTAATTTTTATTATCTTTCCTACATACATATTTTTTTACTTTAACCTTGCTAATCAGTCATACTATTTTATATATTGATGTACCCTGCTCGTTCACTTGAGGAGACGTTGCCAAAGGACCTTCATCCATCATGTGCTGCACAGAGAAGAAAATGACAAGATCAAAATTTTTAAATTCTAGAGAATTACAGTGGGTTAGGTATGTGTGTGTTCTAATTTGAAGGGGTTCTATAACATTATTCAATAGAAAGAATAACATCAAATACTTGTGTATCTATCACCCAATATTTTTAAATGCTCACATTTCTTGATATATACAAGAAACAAGCCTGATGGTCCAGGCCTCTCTGTTCTCCACTCTGCCCTCATTTCCTTTACTCACCTCAGAGAAAGCCAGTCTACCCTTTTTACTTAATCTACACATATATGTATACATGTATCTATGTAATCATAAAGAATATATTGTATGTTTTAGTTTACATGACTGGTATTGTATGTATCTCTACATAGCTTAATTTTTTTCACTAAACACTATATGTTGGGATACAATCCTTGTGGTACATATAGATCTAGTTTATTCATCTTTAATTGCTATGTTGTTTTAATCCATTATATAAATACAGCCAGAGTTTATTTATCTATTTCCCTGTTCATAAATGGACATTTTGGTTATTTCCAATTTATCTCTATTACTATACCACCAATAGTTCCCCAAAGTGGATGTGCCACTTTACTTCCCCACAAGCTGTGTATGCAAACTCCTATGTTGCCGTTCCTTCAGCCAAACCTGGTGCTGTTAAGACAGTTTGATTTTTGCCAGTTCTTCTATATCTTACTGTTTAGGTTTGTATTCCATTCTGGTCAGGCTTCACTTGTGTCCTTCAGAACTTCTTAAGATTTTTCCAAAAGGTACTGTTTATATTATTCATATGAATTCTAAGATATGTCACAGTTTTGTTGATCATATAAGTGAAATAACTTGTACCATTACATTTTCTATTTGAAAAGTAGAAATACTAGTGCTGGTATTCAGAAACGCCATTGATTTTTGTGCAGTTAATAATTCTCCAAAAGGAAACAGGCTTTTCAACAAACAACCTAGAAAAACATCTAGTGAGGAAAACTTAAATAGTTTCAAAGTATTTCACAGTATTTTCATTTGCTAATAATGGAGCTCAGCCTTCATTCATCCAACAAATATTATTTAACATCTACTGGGTCCCAAGCACTGTGCTTAACAATGGGATGGCTCCAGTGAGAATAAGACAGACAATGCCTACATTCTTGGCCCTTCAGATGATCTAATGGCACTACATTAAAAAAAAAAAAAAAGAAGAAGCAAACAAAAAATGAAATCAGATCTCTTTTATATTTATTGAGAATCCGTTTTCTCTGATTGCACAAATACAGTAGCTCTTAGAATCCCAACGCTTCCTCTGAATTTTCCAAACACAAGTACCGACATTTGCTTCTTTCTGCAATGTGATGTCACTGCGGGAAATTGAACCTTCACTCTCTCATAGACAATAGTTTATATAATTGCAACACGCTGCTTTTCACCAGCCCAGCCCTCACATACCCACACCAGTCCGTACTTCACGATGTACTAGTGCTTGGGCTTTCCCTTCTACATCGCCATTGCCTTTGGCTCACTAAAGAGTAGGGGACAGGCAGACTGTCCCTTCAGGGCCACTTGAGTGGAATTCAACAAACTCTCAGAGCACAAGTACACCTCCTTTTACTGGATGATCCATAAGCAATGCGTAGGCAGCTAGCAGCAGATGACCCTCACCTGACAGACCCAAGAATTGCAAATCCAATTCCCCCAGTTGCTGTACTCAGGCCATTGGCTACATTCTCTTACGTACAAGGAAACTTTTGTAGGATTGGCTCTACTCCAGGGGCTTCTCTGGTAATACTACTGATGGTGCTCAACAGTATCTCAATAAACTTACCATGAGCTTCCCCCCATTTCACACCCTCCGTCTCTTCAGGGTGTAAACCTATGCTGAGGTTTGGAACATTCTGTGAGTGTTTAGGAAAGTTTTCCTGGGGGAAGAAAATCCAAGAGATAAGAGAGAGCACATGAAAATGAGAGAGAAAGAATCAGAATATAAAATAAAAAGGAAATACTATTTAATTGGAGTCACTGCTTTGCCCCCCACAGTTCCTCCAAGGTGAACTGGTTTTCCCTGTATCCTTTTTCCAATCTATTGTTATGCTATAAAAATCTGTCCTTAGTTATCCTCCTCTAGTGATTCTTAAGAAAGTCCATACTGAAAGTCAAACAGACTGACTATTGAGTCTGTCTTCTCCTATCACTCTGCCCCATCTCCTCAAGGAAATGTGGCTACTTCTGACAAAGCAGAGGATGAGTCATAGATCATAATGAGTGAAAGATTAAAACTCAAAGGTATGATCACACCTACACAGTAAAGCTGAGATGCAAGAAGATATAGAGTTCTGGAGTCAGACTACCTTGATTTAAAATCTCAATTCTGCCATTTATTGATATGGAATTTTGAGCAAGTTACTCAACTTTTCTGTGCCTCTCTTCCCTTATCTGTAAAGTGGAGCTGATAATAATCGATCTCAAGTATTTTATGGTAATTAAATAAAGTCAACACATGGTAAGCACTCAGAACAATACCAGACACATAGCAAACACTCAAATAAATACTAGCCATTGTTCTGTAATTTAAAATAACTCATGACTAGTTCATATTCAGTTAATCACATAGCATCTAGAGTCTGGAAGTTTATCTCACTACTTCCATGATCTGATCATGTCTGAAGACTGGATGATCATCATCTTGAGAGCTCTGTATCCCCATTAAGCTGCCCTGCATTCAGCTGTCTACCTCTTTGATGCTTGGTTCCTAAGATATGTACGGTCCAGATGTCTCTCTAGGCAATTTCACACTCTTATTACTGGTTAGCATTTCAAATAGAAACTCCTTCTGGTCTCCTGCCATGGAGATATCTACATGGCTCACTGCCTCATTTTGTTCAGGTCTCTGCTTAAATGTCACATTTAAGAAGAAGTTGTCACTAAAAACAAAACAAACAAAAAATTTGCTTACTCTATTTTTCTCCATAGCACTCACCAGTACCTAACATTATGCACATATATTTCCTTTTCTGTTTATCATCTCTCACACTCTACTAGAATAAAAACTGCAAGACAGCAGAGATGTTGTCTATTTATTCACCACTGTATCCCTAGCATCTAATACAATGCCTGGCATGTAGTGAATCCCAAGAAATATGTGTTGAACGAATGAATGAAGACCAAACGTGACTTATGACTAACCTTCAAAGATTCCTGTTGCCTTTCTCCTTGAAACCCAGAGGTAACAACTAGTTTCATGTTAATCTAATTGTAATGGATGGCCTGATCATCCATTTGTTACATGATTTCTTTTCCTTTGATGCCCATGGTTCTTGGTCATGCTGCTTCAAAGAATGAAGAGATAGACCAGATGAAGAGTGGTGGGCAGCAAGGCAAAGTTTATTGAGTGATAGTAAAGCAGTTTATTGAGAATACAAAGTTCCCAAAGAAGGAGGGGACTCATGAGAATTGCCGATCTGGGGTTTGGATCCAGAGGCTTTTATGGGCTTCTTGGCCAGCTGTTTTAATCTGATTAACCCTTCTCTATGCCTATCACCCAACAAGGTTTTTATCACCTACCTATCATGTGGGAAAGGGTGGAGGGTTCCTTCCAGAGTGGTATAAAATCCTTTTAAGAATGGTTTCCTCTGGGGGGGGCAGGGGGTGGGCCTTGTCCTTGCCTGCCTTTTTTCTAACTATCCTTCATTACATTTAGATTCGTTATGAGGCAGAAAACTGCTGTGAATGATGACCAATGGCTGCCAAGGGATTTGAAGGAGAAATGATGACATATCCTCCATGTATTTTTCCATCTCTTAGTCAAGACTAAGCCAATCCAGCCATTCGTTCTGTGCTTTTCCACTGCTAGACCTCACTCCATCTTACTCGTCCTTACCAGAGGAGAAGTTACCTCCTCAGCAGAAGGCATCCTCTAAAATCTCTTTTACCATCCAACCACTAAGAAGGGAAGATATGATCTTCCTGCCTAATGTCAAGACCTAAGATTAGCCCTGAACCCTTTACTTCTGACCTGAACACAACCTTCAAACTTAATTTTCTGGCTCCTCTTGTTCCAACCCTACATGACACTGAAATAGTGAACAACCTCCTTCTTCCCATAAAAATTACCTTCCTACTAGAGCAAATCACTATGTTTTCTTGGAAAATCTATATTGCTCCTAACTCGTATCCAAATTCCTTCCCCTTAGAAATGGAATGAGGCATAAGAAAGGCTCTGAGTTCCTCTTTTGCTCCTTAACTTTAATTTTTTTTTTTTTTTTTGTGAGGATGGGAGAGGAGACAGACTCCTCTGAGATCTGATATATAGGCATGCACACACACCACATTTTGCATATGGTTAGAGGGCTCATCAGGTCCATTGCAGCACTTTAAAATGCAGATTCCAAGGCTCCACCCCAGAAAATTCTAAGTAGGTCTGGGATAGATTCCAAGAATTTGCATTTTAAGCAAAAACTCAAAGTTAGTCTAATGCAGATCATTTTCAAAACACTTTGAGTAACATTGCCCAGGAGTTCCACAGACAGCAGATTAAAAACCCAAGACCCTGAGAATGACAAGTGGATGATTTTCCAGAAGCACTTTTTTAAAAAATTTATTTATGATAGTCACACAGAGAGAGAGAGAGAGAGGCAGAGACACAGGCAGAGGGAGAAGCAGGCTCCATGCACCAGGAGCCCGACGTGGGATTTGATCCCGGGTCTCCAGGATCGCGCCCTGGGCCAAAGGCAGGCGCCAAACCGCTGTGCCACCCAGGGATCCCCAGAAGCACTTTTTAATGAGAGGTGTGGCCCTTCTCATCCTCATTCCAGGTTTCTGGTCACATGTCATCTTCTCACAGAGGACTTCCATGACCAACTTATCACTCTCCTATGTGGCTTTATTCCTTTATAGTAGTTATTGCTTTGTAACTATTATGTATGTATTTATTCGTTCAATTACAGGTGACCCTTGAACATAATGCAGAGGTTAGGGGCACCAAAACCACCCCTTATCCCACCACTATATAGTCAAAAATCTGCTTATAACTTTTAACTCTCTAAAAACTTAACTCCTAAGAGCTTACTGCTGACTAGAAGCCTTACTATACCACTGATTAACACATATTTTGTCTTGCTATGTATATCATATACTGTAATCTTACAATAAAGTAAGCCAGTGACAAGAAATGTTATTAAGAAAATCATAAGGAAGAGAAATACATTTGCAGTACCATACTGTATTTATCAAAAATCAGCTGCATATAAATGGACATGAGCGGTTCAAATGTGTTGTTCAAAGATCAACTGTACTGCTTTAGGGTCTTCTCTCCAAGCAATGCAAGTTTTATGGAAACAGGGGATTGTTACCTTTCCTTTGTTGCCTCCCCAGCACTAGAACCATATAGCTGTACAATAAATGAACGATTAAAAAGTGAACACATTTGTGAATGAACAATTCTCTTAAGTTCACAAAATCATTCAGTCTTTCACCCGTAATACTACTCAGCAAAAAAGTCTATTCACTAAATACATCTATTGAAGAAGATTCAGGGGAAAAAAACATGATGGTATTTTGTAACCGACAGATACAAGGCATTGATGTTGTCTGGGAACATTACAATGGCAGAATTATGAGGCTTAAGGAATGCTCCGCCTTTGGTCAGTTTATTGGCGCTGAGTAACGGATTTGTCGAAGCTCTGTGCTACAGGGTGGCAGTGGCAGCAGGCAATGCACCCACCCTCCAAAGCCAGCCACTGACACCCGTGCACGCGCAAGGAGAATCAAACCACTGATCTTCCAAAACTACTCTACTGCCACAGAAAGGGGAGAAACATGCTTTAGCTTTTCCTGGGTGACACCAAGTAAATAACATTTCCTTTTTATTTTATCTTCTGATTCTCTCTCTCTCTCTCTTAACTTGTCTCTTGGATATTTTTCCCAGGAAAACTTTCTCAAAAACTCAAAAAATGTTCCAAACCTCAGTGTAGGCTTACACCCTGAGAATTTGTTATTCATGAAGCAGGCCTTTGAAGTCTGATTTCCCAGAATTGATGCTTTATCTTTAAACAGTGAACATGCACATTGGCTCAAAGGGGCCTGACAATCACTTAGGAATAACTCAGACATTTGTGTCTGGGCAAGGTCTCCCCTACACAGGGAACCTTTTGTAAATATTAGTTACTAGAACCGTAACACTAATAGATGTAGTTAATAATTATCACCATGTGCCAAAACTGCACAGTTTGCTCCCTGATTACAATATTAAATTGCTATTGAGCTGTGGTATTCGCTTCAGGCTATACTAGTAAGAACCCCCCAAAGACTCTGGCTGGCCTCGCTGTACAAAAATGGAAAATGTGCCACAGCACACAATGCTCAGGCAGCAGTGGGCTTTGCCAGAAAACAAACACAAAACTCAGACAATAGAAGGAAAGTTTTATCAGGGCTGAAGTGTCCTTTCACTTGGGAACTGTCATCTCTCAGCAAGAACAACACGCACACACTTGATAGCGGCTTACGCGGCGGGCCACTGCTCTGGGCACGGGCACTCGCGGCGCAGACGGCGCTGCACGGCCAGAGCTCCAAGGCTTTGTTTTATTTGCATCCGATTACGTCTAGAGATAGGCCCAGCTGGCTCGGAAAAGTTGAGGGCCCCTCGGAATGCGAACAGGCTTCGCTGCCTGGGAGCAGGGAGAGGGTTTTCCTTTCTCACACACGCCCCCTCCTCTGTGCTTGACAGGTCAAGTGGCCGGGACAATGGGGCAAAGCCAGTGAGAGCAAAACTGTCATTTAATGGAGAGGTGTCATTAGCTCCGGCACTGCCCATCCGAAAGCAGACACAATGGGGGCACTTGTCACATGCAGCACACACCAAGCCACCCCTCACCCACCCTCCGACGGCCGTCCCACCCCCATGTTTGCAATTGCAGAGACCCACCGTGGGCGCCTGCGTGCTTAGCAGTCGGTGGAGGTACAGCCACCCCGCGCGTGCAAAGAGGAGGCTGGCTTGCGCCCCTCGGGGACACAGGGCTACACCCACCACTGAGGCTGAACACAGTATGTGCTGCCTTACGGGAATCAGGGCTCCTGAAGGCAGCAGGGTGACGAGAAAAAGAATGGTGGCCATGAAGCAATCCATTAAAAGAGATTCAGGGGGAAGGATGCTGCTTGGGCCTTGACCCCATCAGGCCAGGCAATCCTGGAAAGAACCATCAAAGTGCTTTTGTGCCAATTAGGAGAGGTTACACCAGAGCCATCTGCAGTCCCCTCAGCAGATGTGCACCTCTGGCTGTGCAGGCAGACACAGTCATGGATCTTCCTGGCACAGAGGACGCAGTGAACGGCTGCTCCAGCCCTTGCCCTCACGCACCAGGCTACCTGCTCCAGGTTACCAACGTGTGCTCGGTCAGGTCCCTTCCGTGGGCTAGGTAGGATACTGTGTGTGAGCCTGGAGCTCAATGGGCAATTCAAGCCACCACATCACCTGTGACACTAGAAATTCCCAAGAGAAACTGGGGGGGGGGGGGGGGGTTGTGCCTAGAGGTGGAAATGTTTCTTACACAGAGTCCAAACAAGAGGCCCCTGCAGGTTGACTCTTGGCACACCTGATGGACATCCAAAATAAAGGACTTGATACTTTTTGAAAAGTCTTTCTAGTCTCTTTATTTCCAAGATACTTGTTCATTGTGATTTTTTTTTCACATTCATCTATCCTTTAGGAATTCCTCAAGGATAAATGAGGTTCTTAACCATTTTCACCATTCACAAAGCCCCATTTGACAGATGAAGAACGTGAGTCTCAGAGAGTTTCAGTAATTTATCTGCGGGGTGAGTATTAGAGCTGGAATTACAGTGTACATTGTACAACACCAGAGTTTGTACTCTTCCTGCCTCCATTAAATCACTTTGTTGAGGTGTTATTAACTTGAACTCAGGGATCTATTCTGAGACGAGACCTTCTATATAAATACCCAACTTTGTATTGATTTCTTTTCTTCTAGTAGTGGTTTTTGGGAGGAGCCATAGGTAGGTAGTGCTGCTCATATGTGCTCCCTCTGCCCCAAACCTCCATCCTCACATGGGCTTTCTTGAAAATAATCATCAGGAGCTACTTGGCATGGTTGTTCCCTTCAAATTCACATGCTCATTAGGGTGGAAAACAAGAGACAACAACAACAAATCGAACTTCCATTGTTTATCCTCTTTCATCAGGCTGTGCTTGGTAGCTGACATTGAGACTTGAAAAGTCCAGAATATAGCAGATGAAATAATGTGAGCAAGACCTCCCCATATCCTGGCAACAGGAGAATGATGATTGGGACAGCAGCTCAGGAGGTCAAGCTGCCTACCACAGAAGACAGCCAGTTACACTACATTGGTCAATCAGCTGGTCATGCAATTGGTTCTAAGCAAATTTTGTACCAGACACTGTGCTAGATTCTAAGGATAAAAGACAAGAATGATAATAACAATGGCAGTAATAATAACCACAGCAGCTAACATTTATTGGAAGCTTATTTTGTACCAAGCACTTGTGATAAGAGACTTCATAGGCATTAGTATTATCCCTACCTGATGCACAGAGTAGATGGTCACTTGCCCAAAGTCACAGAGCTTTGTAAATGGTGAAAACGAATAAGAATCCTATATTCATCTTTGAAGAATTTATAAAAAGTAGACTAATATGAAAAAAATCATAATGAACAAGTATATTTTTGGAAATAGAGAACGGAGAGGCTTTTTTAAAAATATGAAGTCCATTACGGCTACTATCCATCAGGTTTGCCCAGTCTCTGGGTGGCTTATTCAGAACAGAAATTTATTTCTCACATTCTGGACGCTGCAAGTCTTAGATCAGGGGTCACTGGCACAATCCGGTTCTGCTGAGAGCCCTTTCCTGGGCTGCACACTGCTGACTTCTCAGGGTATCATCACACGGCTAGCTCTTCAGGGTCTTCTACACGAGAGCACTAATCCCAACCATGAAGCCTCTGCCCTCATGATCCAATCACCTCCTACAGGCCCCACTTCTTAGTACTATCACTGTGGGGGTTAGGATTCCAACACAGGAATTTGGGGGAGATGCAAACATTCAGTATATGACGAATGGAGTATGAAGAGGGAAAAATAATATCACAGTGGAGTCATCGGACAGACCCCACCTTAACCAAGTGGTCAAGGTCAACGTTACCAGTAATAAGTCACTGATCCCACGTATCCCTTGATATAATGAACTGAGGCTACTTCCATCCCTTGCACAGGGCTTTGGGAAAATTTAAATAAAAATACGCATGTAGAGAACTTAGGACAGAGCCTCTTACATAGACAGTCTGGGTATTTTTTTAGTCTAACTGATCACTCTCTCTACACAGAGTTCCGAGCAAATGGAGAGAAACACTTGGAACTCCAAATGGATCCAATCTGAGCTTTGTAAATGATGAAACTGGACAGGAGAAGCCTGCTTGACTTGAGGTCACAATGGGCTTTCTATTCCTCCTAGCTCCAAGCCAACTGATACCTTGAGATCCACAAAAAGAGAATAACACCTACTATTTCAGGAACACGGAAACAGCCTTTTGTCCTCCTTCTGTCATTCGCAGCACGACAGGCCCTGAACATTCCATTTCCCTCTGTTGCCCTGCTACTCACTACAGGCAGGCATTCGAGCTGAGTCTTTACAATCTCAACCTCCTTTTTAAGCTGAGTCCATGCTCCTGTCTTGCTTATAAGACTAAATCCCAGTGCCTACCTTCCTTTTGCTTCTCCTTGTCTTTCTAGCCCTAATATTTATCTTTCTCACTGATTCTTGAATCTTCTTTTGGAGGCCCCCATAATTAAAGAAAGTCAAGGATTTCTTGGTAGCATCCATTGCTCAAACTAATCTCATCCACCCTCCATTCCCTAAATCGGATAATCTTGCATCAGGAAATACCTCCCCACCAGACAACAATTAACCCGGGACTACACACAATCTGTTGTTGCTCCCCCTATTCCCAACTGGTGTGCCTATCTACCCTCCCTATCTCTTATCTCCTTTCCTTCCATAAATTTCCCAGGGGCTTTCCCTGGGGGGATAAACAACAGCTGTATTCCCACCTCCAATCCCCCATGCTACCATGAAACTCATCTAGTTCTGATTAAAATTTTCACTGCTCATCTCTTTAGTCTTCCTTTCTCAAATCTGTCCAGAGAGTCTAACTTTGGCATGCTCATCTCCAAGCTTTTATTTCTCCTTCTCAACCACAGCACTGAGAAGACCTTCATGATAAGGGCTTCTTGACTCCCTGCTGACCCTCTGAAATCTTCCCATTCTCTCTATCGAATCTCTTCCGACCCTAGGCGCTCCCTAGATTTAAGAGCTCTTTTAGTCCTCCTGTGACAAGCAAAATGCCTGGCTATATTTCCTTTCCCTTTCCCACCAGTCTAGCATGGTATTAGAGGTGCTTGCCAACATCTTTGGAACAAGATTGAATTGTGTTTCTTCTAAAATAGTCCAGGAGGCAGATATTCCAGGACAGAAAGAGACTTAGAGGCCACAGATCAGTCTTTGCAGGCCTGAGCTATTGATTGACTCCAAGACTGCTTGGTACATCATTTGTCATCACCAGTTGGTCCTTGATTCTACAAAGACTATTTAACATTTAGATTCAGGGGCTTTACGCTTCAGCTTGTGAGATGTGTGCTTTCAAACATCCACACATCCTGGACCCCCTATGCCTGTGCCTTGAGGGCAGCAGGCATAGAGGTCTGGTCCACAACTGGACCACTGCTGCCAAGTGGGGCAGCAGGTGGATGTGCCCTGGTCCTCTCTATAAAATTTCCTGAGCTAGAAATGATTAGTTAGAAGTGATTAAAAGATATACAATCACTGGAGGTAAGTTTTATAAACTGACCTCAAAGATCAAGCTACCACAATTTTTGAATACTTGGCAAGCATTGTATTAGCCATAAGTTGTAATGATATAAAATTTATCTTCTGGGAAAAGTACATTCAAATTTCGAATGTGACTTAAGAAAAATAACTGCCCCAATGTATTACTTATTTCTTTCTCTGGAGAGAAGGCATGACTGAACCATCAAATATACAGTGGGATTCAAGGGGATATCAGGCCTGCAGAGGAGAATTTGGCCAAGAGTCTTCTAGAACACCTAGACTCTAGGATCTCAGCCTATGTCCTCCCTTCAGATCCCTCTTATCCAGCCTCCAAGATCCAACCTTTCCTTATGATCTAATGGATTTCACTTTCCTTTTCCTATCAGTCTAGCTAAGGCCATTCAATCTCAATTTTTTCTTAAGAAAATTCTACTCTTCCTTCAGTCTAATAAAAATGACTTTATTTTTCTTTCAATCTCCCACTGTGCCTGTTCTTACTTTCTAGATGAAAGTATGCTTTTAAATTTTCCTCCTGGAGAGTCTCAGCAAACCTGATTCCCAGAGACCTACACAGGCATTTTAATTTTCTTTTATTAAAAAGATGAGATTGCAATAATTCCATTGAGTTTTTCTTCCACCTGACTTAAGAGGATGATATCTCTGCATTGTAACGACCCATTCTTCTTTACAAATTCATTAACAAAATTCTGCCTGTGTCTGAACTCCAGGTTGGTTCCTTGTAATCCACAATCATGATAGTAGGTTGCATAATTAGCAGGGGAAAGTTAACTTGAGACCATGCTGGGTAAGGAAGGACACGGACTTCAAAAGCACCTGAGCAAACCACATGATACCAGGGGGATGGTATTGCCACTGTTCCCACTTTGACCACAGAACTGGTTACAAGTCAAAACAAATTAAACAATAGGATTTGAGGCACCCAATCAGTGACTGCTACCAATCTCTTTATAATTTAAAGGATAAAACCTATACATCAGTGTTCCTAAGTCCTTCACCTGCAGAGAAGCGTGCAAAGAAAATAAAGAGATTTTCACTTTTCAATGCCAAAAAAACCTCTACAACCAAAAGATGCTTTTATTTTATACCCAGTGAATCTGCTAAGGTCAAAAACAGCAACCCAGATTCCATAGTCTGTTCTCGATAAAAATGGACACACACATGACTGCCAGCAATAAAGATGTCACAAATTATGAAGGAAAATCTATGTGACTGTTTCTAAAGCCTACTTCCAAACCCCACCATCAGCAGCCTTAATTTCCTTGTATAATGTTTAGGTCTGCAAATGGATGTCCAGTGTTCAGTCCTGAGGTTTCCAGACTTAATATTATAGATAGGAGTTTCAGAAGGTTACTAAATTGCACATCCCCTCCATCCTGAATTCTGAATCAATTTAAGAGTCAAAGGTGAAAACAGTGATTTTTATTACTTACACAAAGAATAAGACAGCTCAATATTTACTGAAAAGGAACAACTCCAAGATACAGAGTTAAATTCTAAAAGCTGCCTGCATAACTCTATGTGGTATATGTCATCTTTATGCATATGCATACATGATCAGAGACCATAGCAGCCTTTTTGGACTTAAGACTCTGCGCGTGAGAAATTCAGAAAAACAGAGAAGATAACTAACTAGGCAGTCACTTTAAAAGATTATGGCTCAACTCATCCCTTGTTGGGCACAGAGTACTAAATGAAGACCATACACATGTAGCCACCTATAAGCCATTAACCCCCTCCACTAGAGAAAGAGCGAATATCACATTCTTGCTACCTCACCATTCACAGATATTGCCTATTTCCATTGCAATCCACCAGTTAGATGGGTAGGGACGAGAGAGAGTTTCAATTCAATGTTCCTACACAGGGGACAGTTAGAATGTTATATAACATTCATAAACAGGTGTATAACAACAGATTTAAACTTAGTTGGTACAAACCAGTCCTTGATACAAGTAGCCAGGTTACAGGTATCTCTGAAAAGCACAGGCTTCAACTGATGCTTGTCCATGCAGTCTAACTCAGGGATCAGCAAACTTCTCCTTAAAGGGTCAGATAACAAATATTTTAGGCTTTGGGGCCATACAGTGCTTGTCACAAACTACTCAACTCTCATTGCAGGGAGAAAGCAGCCATAGCCAATACATAAGTGAATGAGGGTAGCTCCATTCCAATCAAACTTTATTTACAAAAAGAGATGACCATAATTTGCTGACCCATGGTCTAACCTGTTAAGCAGGACAATGCCACTTCTTTATCTAAGTAATTTGGTGCAAAATGCAAGAAATATTTCCATAGCCTGGGACTTCATCATCATTTACCCAAACCATTGTAGTGACTTCTGATTGCTGGCAGCAGCTTCTTCCTGCTGATTCATCTTATGCACTCCACCATATTTGTACCCCCAAAATTCAATCTTGATTCCATAACCTCCCTGCATAAAAACTTTCCATGTCTCCTAGTGGTTTCAAGAATGAAATCTAATCTCCATCATGGCTTACAAAACAATCCCTCTCTGGTTCCAAACTACTAGTAAAGTCATTCCTCCATATACCAGCCTCCAGTTCTACTGAAGTGTTGAACATTTTCCAAGTATGTTATACACTTCTACCTTCAAATCTTTTCACATATACATCCAGTCAGAGTAATTAATGCCAACTGCCAAAACAGACAAACTTAGCACAATAAAAGTTTATTTCTTTTTCATGTGAAATATACTGCTGGTCAGAGGTAATCTCCACTATCCAGTGATTTAGAGATTCAGATTCCTTCCATCTTGTGACTTATCCATTTCAAAATATTACTACCAAGCACAGTACAGGTATATCTTGGACGTAATGCAGGTATTCCAGACCACCACAATAAGGCAAATATCACAATAGAGTCAAATGAACTTTTTTTGTTTCCCAGTCCATATAAAAGTTATGTTTACACTATACTATAGTGTAGTAAGTGTACAATAGCATTATGTTTCAAAAATGCAAATACCATAATTTAAAAGACTTTATTGCTAAAAAATGCTAAGTTGAATTTTCATCATCTGAACTTTCAGCAAGTCATAATCTTTTCACTGGTGTAGGGTCTTGCCTCCATGCTGATGGCTGCTGTCTGATCAAGGTGGTGGTTGCTGAAGGTTGGGGTGGCTGTGGCAATTTCTTAAAATGAGACAACAATAAGGTTTGCTGCATTGATTGACTCATCCTTCCACAAACAATTTTTCTGTAGCACGCAATGCTGTTTGATAGCATTTCACCCACAAAAGAACTTCTTTCAACATGGGAGTCAATCCTGTTCAACTCTGCCTCTGCTTTATCAACCACATTATGGAATATTCTAAATCCTTATTGTCATTTCAATAATCTTCACAGCATCTTCAGCAGGAGTAGCTTACATCTCAAGAAATGATTTTCTTTGTTCATCCACAAGAAGCAACTCCTCAACCATTCAAGTTTTATCATGAGATTGCAATTCAGTCACATCATCAAGTTCCACTTCTAATTCCAGTTCTCATGCTATTTCCACATCTGCAGTGACTTCCTCTACGAGGTCTTGAATGCCTCAAAGTCATCTATGAGGGTTGGAATCAACTTCTTCCAAATTCCTGTTAATGTTGATATTTTACCTCTTCCCATGAATCATGGATGTTCTTAATGGCATCTAAAATGATGAATCCTCCCCAGAAGGTTTCCACTGACTTTGCCCAGATCCATCAGAGGAATCACTATCTATGGAAACTATAGCCTTACAAAATAGTAAGAGTTAAAATAATAAGATTCTAAAGTCTCATCATCAATAACATAATTCAACTACTTATTATTCAATAATTAATATTTAATTATTTAAATAATAAGACTTGAAAGTCAAAATTACTCCATGATTCATGGGCTGCAGAAAGGATATTGTATTGGCAGGCATGAAAACAACATTCATCTCATTGTACATCAGAGCTCTTGGGTAACCAGGTGCATTTTCAATGACCTGTAATATTTTGAAAGACATCTTTCTTTCTGAGCAGTAGTTGAGCACTGTTGAGAACACAGTGGGCTTAAAATATTCAGTAAACCATGTTATAAACAAATGTGCTGCAATCAAGGCCCATTGTTCCATCTACAGAGCACAGGCAATGTAGGTGTAGCAAAATTTTAGGACCTCGGAATTTGGAGGATGGTAAATGAGTATTGGTTTCAACTTAAAGTCCCCAGCTGCATTAGTTCCTAACAAGAGAGTCTGCCTGTCTTCTGAAGCTTTGAAATCAGGCATTGAGCTCTCCTCTCTAACTACGAAGTCTTAGGTGTCTTCTTCCAAAAGAAGGTTGTTTTGTCTACAGTAAAAATCTGTTTAGTGTATCCACCTTCATTGATTATCTTCTAGATCTTCTGGATCACTTGCTTCAAGTTCTACATCAGCACTTGCTGATTCACCTTGCACTTTGATGCTATAGAGACGACTTCTTTCCTTAAATCTCATGAACCAACCTCTGCCAGCTTCAGACGTTTCCCCTGTGGCTTCCTCACCTCTCTCAGTCTCCACAGAATTGAAGAGAGTCAGGGCCTTGCTCTGGATTAGGCTTTGGTTTAAGGGATGTTGTGACTGATTTGATCTTCTATCCAGACCAGACTTTATTCAACTCAGCAATAAGCATGTTTTGCTTTCTTATCATTGGTGTGTTCACTGGAATAGTACTTTTAATCTCCTTCAAGTACTGTTCCTTTGCATTCACAACTTGGCTAACTGGTGCAAGAGGCCTTGCTTTTGACATGCTTTTCTCACAAAGCTTAATCATTGCTAGCTTTTGATTTAAAATGAGAGATGTGTAACTCTTCCTATCACTTGAATACATCGAGGCCATTGTAGATTATTAATTGACCTAATTTCAATATCGTTGTGTCTCAAAGAATAGGGAGACCTGAGGAGAGGAAAATAGATGGGAAATGGCCAGTTGGTCAGTGGAAGAATCAGAACACATACAACAATATTTACTGATTAAGTCTGCCATCTTATATGGGTATGGTTCATGGCACCTTAAAACAATTACAATATTAACTCAAAGATCACTGATTAGGTGGTTACTCCATTTATCATGGTGAGCATTGAGTAGTGTGTGGACTTTTTAAATCACCATGTTGTACACCTGAAACTAATATAATGTTTTATGTCAACTCTACTTCAACAATAAATATATACATACATGCATATATATACACATACATACATATATGATGTTTAGGCATAATTGGGCAAACTTAAAACTAGATTAGTAATTAGATAAACATTTTGCTGATATTAAAAGGCAAAGATGGGTAAATGAAAAAGTAGATTACAAAACAGCATGTGTAATATGATCCTATTTTAAAGTTAAAATGCACAAGCATTTTAACACACATATATGTATGTATAGATATATGCATAAAAATGTAATATGCATAAAAAGATCTGTAAAAATATACAATGTTTAGTGTAAATATCTTATGTTTTTATCATTCTTTTTTTTTAAGATTTTATTTACATATTTGAGAGAGAGAGCATGAGCGGGAGGAGAGGCAGATGGAGAGGAAGAGGCAGGGAACAGGAAGCCCAATGTGGGGCGTGATCCCAGTACTCTGGGGTCATGACCTGAGCCAAAGGCAGACGCTTAACCGACGGAGCCCCCACATGCTCCTCTTTTTATCATTCTTATGATCTGTATTTTCTAACTTTCTACAAGATATTTGCAATAGTTACTTTAATCAATTGATTTTTAAGAAATCTCCTTAGTAAAATGTGATGATTTGTATTGCTTCTGGTGAGACATCCAAGAGTTGTGAGAATTTTAATAAATGTGATAAATTCAATTATTTTTAAAAAGATCACTGATCACAGATCACCATAACAAATAAAATAATAATGAAAATCTTGAAATATTGCAAGATTTACTAAAATGTAACACAGGAACACGTAGTGAGCCAATGCTGTTGGAAAAGTGGCTCCAACAGATTGTTCGACACAGGGTTGCCATAAACCTTCAATTTGCAAAAAAAAAAAAAAAAAAAACACAGTATCTGCAAAGTGGAGTAAAGAAAATGCAATAAAATGAGGTATGTCTGTATGTGGCAGCAGGAGAAGAGAGAAATGAGCAAGGCACACCAACACTTAACTGACTAGGATACTAAGTAAGGCATCATTTCTGCTCCCAATCCCATTCACAAAGATTCAGTCACATGGATCCAGTCCAACTGCAAGAAAACTGAGAAATAGAGGGATGCACACAAATGATTGTTGAGTAGAAAATCTCTGCCACATATACTATGCCCCCTTCTTCTCTTTCCATTTCTTCTCTTATCTTCCTACTTCTTTTCCTAGTAAACACCCTGTCATCTTCCAGACTCTGATCAAATGTCACCTTCGTCACTTCTTCAGATAGAATCTGCCCTCTTCTATGCTCCCATTAGTTTTAATATAAATACCTACTGCCTGTGTCTTATCCCACTTTACAATTATTTGCCTGTACATCTAACTCCAATTCAGAAGACAAGAAGAACTCCTTTCTTATCAATGGCTTCTCACCTCCCAGCACCACACCAGGTTCCTACAAATACACAGTACATATTTGATATGTGAATGAGTGAATGAATGAGTTCACCAACAAGGGCTATAGAAGGATTTTTCCCATGAAAACAAAGACAAAAAAACAAAGAGGAGTCACTCTCTTGTGTGTCCTTATCATGTTTCTGAGTTGCTAGCTAAGGACGAAACTACTCATGGTAAAGGAGCTCTCAGTGAGGATGATTCCTGGGCCAAATTTATTTAAACGGAAAACATCTAGAAGAGCCACATGATTATAGGGTACCCTTAAAGTTTAAAACAACATAATAGTCTGATTCTGGAAGTGGAAGACTTGAGGAGTTTCCAGTTAGGAACAGGCATTGTTGCTGGGATGCGCTGTCCTGAGGTTTTCCTCTGAGAAAATGGGAGAAGTAGACAGTGGCGCAAATATTTCCAGGCAGCCAGCCAATTTAGTAATCCCAGGCCTGTGTGTGTGTCGTGAGATTGATGTCCTCTCTCAGGCTGACATTCTTTGAGTCCCCTCCCATGTCTAATCATGCCTGTCTTATAGCTTTAAAATGAAGATCCAATTCAGAAAAAAGTCGGTGGAGTCCATCCTATTTTCTAAAGCAAAGAAGTCTTGGGTACTGGAGAAGTCTCTGCCTCGAATTTTTGGTAGCCGGCTGCATTCTGACTGAGGTTAGGTAACCACAACAAAAAAGCAAAACGAATGACTTCAGTGAAAAGTTTGCCCGGGGCAAAGCCAAGAGGTATGATATTTCTGTTGGATCAAAATCAACAGAAGCACTTATATTGAGGCCAGTATTGTTCAGATTTCCAGAGATAAGTGTAATACATTTAAGAACTTTTAAGGATTTTTTTTCCCCAAGCTTTTGAGATTTCAATTGAACGGTTTGGTTGGCTGGCTTTTATTCCCCTTGACCCAAAGGATTCATTAAGGAACCTTAGTCATGAATTTGGGGCTAGTGTGAAACAGCTGCCTTAATATCAGTGCCCTGTGATTTATAAGTTCACCACTTTCCTGGGAGGATCTAGGATCATATTAGCTGTGACTCTCCTAAACACGTCTCTCAATGAAACCCTGCCATTAGCACCAAAAATTCCAGCAGACTGACTAGCTGTGGGCAACATCTCATCTCGCTGACAAAATCTGCCATCGGCCTCGATTAGTTTGGAGAGCCTGTCTCATCAGAAAAACTCTGTGACAAATCTACTTCTGGTGCCAATGCTAAGCACTGCCATCAGGACAACAGTCAAAATACATTTGAGTCCTGGACCAGTGTGAAAACGTATCACTGAAGTAGACTCCTTGTTGAGGGACAGTTGCTGCCCTGTGCTGAGGGTGAAAATTGGTTCCGTTGGGGAAAGCTTCAAAGCCATTTTGGCCATTAAAATGTGACTGGACATATCAGGAAAGCAGGAGGGGTGGAAGCTTGGTGTGGGGATGTCATGGGGAGTTGGTAAAGAACTTGCTCCAGAAAATGGCCAAGTGGCCGTGCATTCATTCTTGGGAGCAAAAGCACTTGGGGCTGGGGCCCCATTACAGTTCAGTTCTTTACCTTACCAATTACTGGTGTATTTACCCTGTTTGGACTAACTTTGTGTCAAAAATTAGTGATGCCGATGTGGACTGCCAGTCTGAGATGTGCTAAGGCTTGCTACCCAGAAGGAAAATAACAATTCTGTAATCTTTAATCTGGAAAGCACTCTAAATTTCTCAGAATGAGAAACAGAAGCTACTGAAAAGCTTCATAAAACTTAAAGAATGCTCATGCTGCCACATACGGTAGGAGTGGCTTACTCTGGGTGGGGGTTCTCAAGGTACAGTCAGGCCAGCAGCATCAACATCACCCACAAACTTACTAGAAATGCAGAATCCCTGGCCCCCAACCTAGACCTACTGATTCCAAAACTCTGGTTGTATGGCCCAGCAATCTGTGTTTGAGAAGCCTCTGGGTGATTCTGATGCCAGCTCAAGTCAGCAAACCATTGCTTTGTAGAATATGGAGGGATCTTCACAGTCAGCAACTAATCCAGCCACTCACTCAACAGATGACCTTATTATGGAAGTCTTTTAATCTTGCTGTCCTTCCATCCTATTCCATCTAGAAAATGGTTGTCATTTCAACCACTGAGGTCCAACCCTGCTGCCTTACCCAGGCCGCTGGCAAGATAATCAGAACAACCTAGGCTGAACCCCTCATTTCTTCTGCAAAGGCTCCAAGGTTGCCAAGAGGTACTCTGGCCTCATTTTGTATCAATCTAGGTCCCCTACAGAAATGAACAGAACATGGTGGTTTTGTTTTATGTTTTAATTTGCCCTGGGCCTAAGGATGGAAAAAACTAAAAGGTTAGATATTACAATCCAACTAGATCAGGGGTGGGCCTATCCAGCTGTCCACCTATTTTTGTAAACAAAGTTTACAAACTTTTTTTTTTACAAAAATCACAGCCGTGCCCACTCATTACATACTGCGTAACGTCTGCTTTCAAGTGACACCAGCAAAGTTGAAAAGTTGTGATAGGGACTTGGTGGCCTGCAAAGCCTAAAATATATATTCTTTGACCCTTTCCAGAAAGCATTTTCAGACCACTGATCTAGGTACATAACTAGCCCACGTTGAATGGGAACCCAGAACAAGAGGTGGCAGGTACAGATAGGGTCCTGAGCTGGGAGGAGCAGGGACTTCAGGGATGACAGCAGAGGGGCCTCTGCTGGGAGAGCACAGTGCTCCAGTGCTGCTCCAGTGCTGCTCCGGTGCCTGGGAGCCCCAGGCCTGGATATAGGGACCAGGTACAGGGCCTCCAAAAGACAATCTGATTTATAAAAAGGCCCTCTGATGATTCTGCACAAACTAGTCCATGGACCATACTTTGAAAAATGCGGAATGACCTGGCTGTTCAGATGTACAAAGATATAAGCATACCCTGGAGCTCTTACAAAGTCCATCAAATAAAAATCTGGTCTAAGTCCCATAATTGCAGATGTGACTTTTTTGTACTTTCTAACAAATTTGGCAGGGGGAGGGGGTGGGAGGATAAATTTAAACTTCCAGGCTAGTTTAATTAATTTAGCCTAGAATGTGTGTGATTTGTCATTTAACATTCTTCTCTAAATTTATATTGCTAATATTCCAACTCCATACTTATAAAGAGAATTTTAAATCTATAAAACCCAACTTCCAAAAGACCAGAAAGCTAAATGGAGTTTTAACTTGTACCACTGCATAAACAAATTCTTGTCCCAAATGGAACCTGTAGGAATTTTGGAATTAGGAAGTTCAAATCTCTCAAAAAAGCAGATGGCCAGATAGTCTGCACACGTCAAATGAATTTTCAGGATATATTGAAATAACTGATATCTCTAAGGTAACAAAGGAGATTTCAAAAATTGTCAACTTTATAAACAAATGCAAAATTGGTTAGAATTCTAGAATTTTTCTAAAAAGAACTTTTGTTCTAAAACTAAGACATATTTGAAAAAATAAATAAAACTAAGATATTTATAATGCTTTCTTTTTATTGTAAAAGCTATATAACCCCATTGTAGAAAATATACAAAAGAGTAAAACCTACCCGTGATCCCATCATCCCAACAGAATCACTGTTACTAAAAAGGAAAAACTCTTGGGGCACCTGGGTGGCTCAGTCAGTTAAGCATCTGCCTTTAGCTCAGGTCATCATCCCAAGGTCCTGGGATAGAGCCCCATGCTGGGCTCCCTGCTCAGCAGAGAGTATGCTTCTCCCTCACCTCTCTCCACCACTTGTGTTCATTCTCTCTTTGCGTCTCTAATAAATAAATAAAATCTTTTAAATAAAAAGAAAAAGAAAACTCTTGAAATTTAAAACTGGAAATAATCTATTTTCCTGGTATGGAAAGACCTGTTCCTAAATTGTTGAAGAGTTAATAAAACTTCAAAGGTCAGTGGTAACAGGTAACCAAGACCCAACTGAGTATTAGTTCCTCGTAACGTTATCAACATGCCCTCCCTTGAGCCCTTTCCTACCTCTGCCTTCAAGATCCACCTCCATCCCTTTCTTTTGTTCTATTCCTTCCCCTTGGTTTCCATTTCTGTCTTCCTTTCTTAATTGGCAACAATATAATTACAACCAACATTTATTGAATCCTGTGCTGGGCACTTTACATGAATTATTTCATTTAGTCTCAAGTCTCAAGGTTCTTGAGACTAAATGAAATGCATAGTAGCCTGTGCATGGGTAATATGATGTCCTCATGCTACCAAACAGAATCTGGAAGTGGTACAACAAATTGTTGGAAATGGTCCCAAATTTGGTCACCACTCCCTGTATGCATGGCTGTTCAAGTGGTAGCATCTATATCTCTAAATCTTAAATCTGGGCTTGGTCAGATGATGCTTCAGTCAATGAGACAAGATAAATGTGATAAAAGTCAAGGTTTGTAAGATGCTTGCTCTTCAGATCTTACCCATTCTTGCTGCTGGGAACTTACGGCCACCATGGAAAGAAACCCAGGATAGTTTGTCAGATGAAAAGAACTAGCATGGGGAAGGGTCCCACTTAAGGCCCCAAACATATGTGTGAGCCTAGACTATACTATAAAGGACAGAAATAAGTTGTCCCAGCTGAACCCAGCTGAACTGTCAAATCATCAAATCCTGAGCAAATACATGATGATTTTTTAAGCCACTAAATTTGGGAAATTTGTTACACGATCAAAGCTAACTGACTCAAGCAGTTTACCCAAAGTCACATCACACAGTCAGGACTAAAAATCAAACCTAGAAGGTCTTTACGCTAGAACCTAAGTGCTCAACTCCATGTTATGCTGTGGAACTCCCATGAATCTAGTCAGTACCATGGGTACAGTCAGTGCTCAATAGTGATACCATGTCCCCTTAAAGATAACAATAATGATGAGTTATCTGTCAAGATGGGCCCATCCCACATGTTGCCATTAGTAGCTCATTTCTAAATTCAGACCACGGGCACCTGGGAAATAATTAGCTGCATTGTTGCTGTCCTCCTATAACAAATTTGAGGGCAACTCTTTATTTTTGCTCAAGTTAAACAGTTTGTGGCAACAAATGTTACTTATACTTTTCTAGGAATAGAAATGTATTTACTTTTAATCAGTTGGGGACTCATTAGTGAGGCTGTCTTTATCTCCCTGAGCCTTTGCCTTCTTAGCTTGTTTTTTTGGGGGGTTTTTTGGCCCTGTATTAGTGTTTTGTTTGTTTTCTACAGAACTCCCTGAAATAAACTCTAATGGGTTGAACAAGTCAGAGGAGAAACAATGTCAATTGCAACATAAGGGTCAACCCTATAACCTACTTCTTTTCACAATCCTTTCCTATGCCTAACAGAAATGAATTACTGATTATTGAAAGTAAAAAGGCTATTACCCAATTAATCTTGAGCTGTATGAAGCATTAATCTGGTGATGAACTACTAATAATGAGAAATTCTGGAAAAAAATATACATCAAAGCATTTCTCAGAAACACAAAGCTTTTAAAATATTAATCTACAATAATAGACTCTTTAAAGATCTGTAGATGTAGGAATAAAGTAAATACAATATTTTGATGCATAATAAACAGAGGTCATTATAGAAAGACATATCTGGGATACTGAATTTGAAAAATTTGTAGTGAAAACAATTTTCACTACAACTGAAGTGATCAGGTCTAGCCTTTTCCTCTTATTTTCCCTACCTTATAAGATCAGTGGAATGAAAAACAGTAGTGTTTCAGATAGTGTAGCTTAGTAAAAGTCTTTCTTTGAAATTCCAACGGTTCTTAAGTTGTTATTAATTCAGGATCTGTCCAAAATTCTACCCTCCTCAACACACACACACACTTTCAGTGGCATGTGTCCCTTGCAGACAGAAGTTGCCTTGCCTCCTGCCTCATCAGATGGCCAGTTCTGAGGGTATACTGGGGTATTTTTCATCAGTAAATGAAGTGTGGACAGTCTGTAGCTCTGGGTTCACTGTCCTGTGTACCCTGGAGATGGATTTAGGCAACTAGGCGCTTCTGGGAGCATCTAGTCAGGGATTCCCTGCTTCTCCCCTGTGCATGCCCTAACTAGCCCTTTCCCCTGGTTTCTGGTGTCCAGTTTTTCCTCCAGGTCTCAGGGAGGAACTACAGTCTATCCCTGCAGCACAGCTAGGAGGCTGAAGCCTGGCCCTCTCACTGGGTTCCTGAGCTCTGGAACTGGTCTTCACTTCATTCTTGCACATTATCCTGGTTCACTTTTGCATGACCTAGACGGGCTCCCATCAGATGATAAGCACGGCCATCTCCCAGAAGTCTTTCCTTTCCCATTATATCCTCTCTCCGACCTTGGATTTTTATGCACATCTGCCAAGACTTAAGTATGTTTAACCCATCGGGATCCAGGATGCTGGACCATCAGTCCTTCCCTAGGAAGAAAGTTGGGATTGGTTCCATGGAAATTCCCCCTGGCTTCTTGTCTACGCTGGTTCCAGCAATTCTAGACTCATTGCCTTTTACATGGTCGAGAGAGGGAAATGTTGCACTATTTCAGGGGAGAAACCTGTTTAGAAAGCCTAAGGACCATGAAGATAGCTTAATGTGAGCAAACTGCCCCTGAATATCATTAAAAGCAAGAGTATTATTTAGCCCTTGCTTCGTTATGCAGTTTTCTCTGTCAATTCACAAGAAAAAAAAAACCATTAGGGCAAGGAAGGAAAACTTACTTTTTTTCTTCTAGATTTTGACTGGAAGTTTTTCTTCTGAGTCTTTTCCCATCATGTGTTTATTTGCATCTACAGAGCTCTCTCCGCAGCAACACACATGAGAAAGTAACAGCTTGGTGTGGAATCCACCACATTTAATTATAAAACTGCATCCCTTGCATTTCCTCCAGCTCTTGTATATCTAAATGAACTGTGTAACTTTCAAGGATTTATTCACAAAATGTGTATCTTATAACCAGATTTTATGGCTATTTTAAAAGGAGGTAGTTGTTTTGTTAGAGTTGAATCCACTTTTTTTTTTTTTTTTTTTTTTACCAAGTTTCCTACCTTTTCCCAGTCTCATTCAGAAAGAGAAGATGAATGAGATCTGCTTGGCTGTTGAGATGCCCAGTCCCATTACTTGTGTTTTGGCAAATCCTTTGCACCTCAAAACTCAGAGCTTGGTACCTTTTACTCAATCATAAGCCATAAAATACTCAAGAACCCGTAAGCTCCTTTTCTTTTCAGTGAAGTGTACCTTGGCACTATCAAAAACTCTCTTAGAGACAAACTCTCCTCTAAGCTCAATTTACATGGAATGAAGCGCCCTGGGCAGCGTGATGTTGGAATTCATTCAGTACCATGTTTGCCTGCAAAAGGGCATTTACTCTTGACATTTTTGAAGATATTCATTTTACAACCCAATTTTCACACTCAAATAATCACCATCTGTGTTGTCCAGTTTAAAACGATCATGGAAAGCAAGTGCAAATTATTTTCCCCTTCATTTGGCTTTTCTTCCTTTGTATATTTTGTTTTGTTTTAAATTGTAGGAACATAATTAAACTTACTATTCCACATCTACAGACTGTTGTTTTATACAAAAAGAGGCAGGGAGAGAAAGAAAGGGAGAGAAGAAGGACACCTGATAATGAATAAAATGCATTTAACCCCTAGCAAGCTTTTTCTTGTAGAGCATTATCATTATCATTACGTCCACAGTATCATAATCCTGCCATGCTATTATACCACTTTTGTTCCACATTTCACCGTAATCCATCAATTCAGAAAGAAAATTCATCCTGATCCTAATTTGAGATTCTTTAATGTCTGAAAGCCAACTTAGTCTACATACCATATTTGGTTTATAGTTCAGTGCTCTTTAAAAATACTCTGTTCTAAAAATAAATAAATAAATAAATAAATAAATAAATAAATAAATAAATAAATAAAAATACTCTGTTCTAATGGCATGCTGATTTTGTAATATTCCTGGGTTCTCCTAAACGGAGAAATATGTCTTCAAATGAAGAAGCAACAGACAACCTAGGAGCCCCTAGATTTATGTACCATTCCTTTTACAACACTCATTACATTAAAAAAAATTTGTTTTTACTACCTGTTAAGTCCTAGTATAATACATACCATGTCTGTTTTATCTACTCCTGGAGGGACAAGGCCTCTTCACATTATGTTTGGCACTTTCAATGTGCCCTAGAAGCCTTTATTAATTGAATTAAGTCAATGAATGAATGTTGACTTTTCTTCCCTTCCTTTCATAAAAGGGAATCTGAACCCAGAGCCCATCATCCCATAAAAATCTCCATCACAAGAATTATTACCCCTTATAAACAAAAAAAGGGGGGAGGGAGAACACTCAATATATTTTGTATAAAAGCCAGAATGGTTCCCTGAAAAAAACCTACATTTTTTTATATTACAGTTTATACTGAAAAAAAAAATTAAGTGTGGAAAAAGAGATATTCTAACCAATTACAGAGTTTCATGAAACTTTCCTGTCTCAGCTAGTTTGACAATATTTAAGGCTCAGTCTGGTCAAAAACATTTTTCAATGGATTTGTGTTTATTTTAAGATGGTGTTAACACAAGCTGAACAAAAAAGAACAAATATAAAATTCAGTCTATTACCACTCTGCATGAAGTGTTCCCAGGACTTGGTGACCATCACACAGTAAAGAGATATTACATGAACGCAGGCAAGACGCAGATGGAAACCATGTGGGCTCATAGTGGAATAACACAATTTATCTCCACAGGTGAGAGCAAGTGCCAATGGGAGTAAATACTGTATGCCTCTAAATTTAAACCGAACACATATTAAGAGCTCTGTTTTGATCTTTGTTGGAGGAAAAACAAAGATGTTGGACAACTGGAATAAGTAAGTACCTCTCTGTTCTCTGAGAGGGCAGCATGTTTTAGAATACATATTGCTCCATTTTGACGGACCCCTATATGAGCACATCTGGAGAGGAAAAGCAGTTTAACATCTGTGCTCCTGAAACTTAGAGTTATTGTTGAAACCACATCAGTGACCACGCATGAGTTTCTATTAGTAAACCACGTGACTGATTTTAACTATTATTTTTACTGTTCTTATACCTAGGTTAGGATTTTCCTCACAAAAGCAAATTCCCATGATAGATAATCAGGCCTCTAAGTAGGACTTCCAAAGGTACTGGATACATCCAGAAAAGTATAAATTTCCAAATTAACTGGAATTTGTAGCAGTCCTTCATCAGACAAAAGCCAGTGCCTCAGTTGATAAAGTTTAGATTCACACTACACTTGCTCTATTTGAACATTCAGCACATAGACTCACAACATCTACCTCTGTAATCTCTTTAACAAAACAAACATCAGAGAAAAATGCGCTAATGCTCTCAGATTTTAAAATACAGATTCATATCACAAAGAGAGACCCCCCATTTGCCAATTTTTATATGCCATTTTTATGGCAAGATGAGCCTAACATGTAAGAGCGAAAGTATAAAAATGAAAATGACTTACCACCACAGGTCCTTGAATTACAGTCTGGTGGTCTCAATGGCCTTCTAGAAAGTTCTCCACCATCTAGTACTATGAATGCCCACAGTAAAAATATGCTTTTTTCCTGGCTGAACAATTAATTCATTTAAAATATAAAAATGAGGAGTGCCTGGGTGGTTTAGTGGGTTGGATGTCCAACTCTTGATCCCAGCTCAGGTCTTGATCTCAAGGTCATGAATTGAAGCCCCATGTTGGAATCCACACTAGGCATGGAGCCTACTTTAAAATATATATATATATATCTGGCACCCTCTTATTAGTGTATTAGGGGCATGGTAGTCATCATGACAAATAAGCTCCCAAATTTTAGTGGCTTGACATTAAATTTTGTTATTTACTATTTATTTATTTCCCATCCACCTAGTCAGATGAGCATTTTCTTGGTCATTCAGGGAGTTTACTTCCACATGGTGGGTAGGGATCCCGGTCCCTCCATGTGTGTTGCCACTACCCCCTGGGCCTTTGGAAGCCTCTGCTTCAATCCAGAGTAGAAAAAAAAAAGATTATTGTGATAACCCTATCTGCTTGAAACTCTCAGCCTGAAGGTGACCATATATATATATATATATATATATATATATATATATATATATACACATCTTCTTTACTCATGTTTTATTGGAGAAAACAAGTCACATGGCCACTTGTGCATGCAAGAAAAGCTAGACAATGACAACTCCACATTATCAAAGGAGGGACACCAATTTTATTTTGATAAACCATCTATGATACTGGTTTCCTCACTAATTCCCAAAAGATTTAACTCTCAGCAGCGTCATTTGGGGGCAGAGAGTACGTAGACTCCAGGCTTGTTACACCCTCCATTCTGCTATCTGCAAAATGTCTTAGAGACCAGATTCATTTGGAAACTGGTAGTCTAAGTAATGCTTCAAAGAGTGGTCAAATATCCAAGTGTATCTTGACCAATTTCTGTTGGCTGCTCTTCAGAACTCTGCAATAACTGCTGTAGCTAAAGTGATGCATTGTACATTGTTCTATACCCGAACTTGGAAGCTCTTGCAATGAATGCATCCTGCAAATAAAAAAGGGATCATTAGTTATTGGTTCAGGGTAGCTCTAAAGAAAAGGTACTTGGTTATACTCGTTTCCACAAAAGAGCTTCTCAAGCCCTAATGTCACTTGGCCCAATTAAATATATAAATGGCAAGGGGCCAAGTTAATTATAGCTCTAGGGACTTGGAGTAGACCAGGCTAGAAACAGAGTAACAAGAAGAATGGCCAAAGCTTACACTTTGCTTTGAATCCAAACAAAGCTTTTGCCTTCACTTGCCCTTAAGGGAAATATTCTGATCTCGATGTAAGGTAGAAGTGTCCTGAAGAGCTTTGGCTCTTGATCCTTATTATGGAAAAAAAAGAAAAAAGAAAAACCTGGATGAATATTAACCAAACCTGCAAAGAGGGCGAGCTGAAGTAAGACTCATTATAGGGTACCGTGAGGCAGATGCAAAATGTTAGCCATTCAAACTCTTTATGTCCCACAAGAAAGGTCACAAATGGAGAGTTTCCGAGAGAGAGCCACTCTCCCAGGAAAATCTCCAAGGAAAAGTGCAAGGATATATACGGGATATTTGCATTTAAGCAAATGCTGATCCTTTCCATCTGGCCAGGCGCTCTTAGAAAGCATCTAGGAAGTTCTGCCCCTCACCCCTTCTGCTAATTAGGCTGCTCTATGCATCAAGAGCTCTGCCCTGGAGGAGTGTCAGCAGAGCAGTTACTGCGTCCAGATGTGGACACTTCCTTAAAGGTGAAGTACAACAGGGGGAAAAGATTAATCTGCAAGGCACTGAAGGCAGACTCCGGGTAACCCAGCGATGTGTTAAATGAAAAGGAAAAAGCTGCTGTTGAATTTTATCTCCAAGTGGTGTCATTATTTCCAACTAACTTACTCCTTCAGGCAACCCAGATAGTTTGTTTTCCTGAAGCCCTTTGCTCTACGACGTTGCACACGCCCTCCTCTTGCTAGGCCCCGGAGAGGAATGACAGCAGCTGAAAAAACATTCCATCCCGGGGAAAAGGAAAAGAAGGGCTGGTGATTACCGAGCGGGTAAGGCTGGCAGGTCGTCACGCGAGGGCGCCGGGCTCCGTCTGCAGCTGGGAAAGGGGCCCGGGGTTGGGGGGCAGAGACCTGGCCACAGCTCGGCCAGCCGCAGAGGGTTAAAGTTCAGGGGGCTTCTCTCCAAAGAGCCGAAAAATACAATTTGTAATGCTGTGTACAGTGGAGCTACAATGTGATATTTCCTTCCACTTGTTAAATTGGGATTTTTGTTTTATGTGCTTTGGATTTAGCTCCTGGGTGCTCTCTGCTTAGTTTAAAAGGGTTTCCATCTCCACATTGTCATACATGGAAAAAATATACTGAGGCGGTGCACCGTACATCGTGACTTTTATTTTGCTGTCAGACTGCAAGTTGCAATATACCTGTGTGCATTAAAGACTTGGGGGCTTTAAAAGAGGGAAAGATTCCTTCACACGCCAGGAGCTACAGCCCAGGAGGAAACAACCGCCGCCTTCGTGCCTACATCAACCACGCCGCCCAGATTTTGGCAGCAGTTCCAGTCGCCTGTCACTACATTCCTTTCCAGGGGGGGAAAAAAAAACGCCATTTCTTAGAAACACAACTAAGACAGTTTTTGTCCAGCGGCATGGACCAATTTGGGGTTCATCCAAAAACATACTCATCAGATTTAGTACTAGAGGCCTGTGAACTTTGAACTGCTCTGTGTTCTTCTTCAGGAACAGGGACAGACTACGGTGGTCCCTCCTCAATGTCCCGGCCCCCCACGGAGCCCAGGGCAGGCTTGTCCAGCAGCTGCCACAGAGATGGGGGCAGCCACACCCCTAGACCAAAGCCCTAAAGCTGGCCGTGTGCTCACCACCTGAACAAACGGCTCCGCACAAACATGGCATGTCTGGGGCTGGACCAGATGCTACCTGGGGCTGGACATGGTTTTATTATTCTCAGCCTTATACTAGCTAGTTCCCGGGTGGGGGGCAAGGGGTGGGCAGAGGGCAAGAAGCTCTGTGGAAGGTCCGAGATCATCACCCCCCAGAAACACCATGGAAGCTAGAAACCACTCATGCACCACCAGTGTGCTTGCCCCATGACAGGTGAGGGCTGATGCTCAGCACGGGCTGCAGCAAACCTCGGAGCTTTGTCAGAGATGTCACAGACAAGGGGATCATGTGCACAAAGCAGGTCCTTGACCACCGTGTGGAAACCCACCGGTGTCAAAATGCGGGCAGCTGAGCGAGATTCAGTCAGTCGGAGTTTAAACAAAGAACTGGCAATCCGTCCGTCATCGACGGTCATAAAGCCAACTTACAAGTAAATATCCATCTCAGCCAGCAAGCTCCAAGTTACCAGTCCTTTCTGTTCTAGAATAGGTTTTCAAGGAAGATAAAGTATTTGTAAGGAGACACAGAGAGAGCGCGCGCACTTGGAAGCAGAATGGGATGGGGGCAACAGGAGGAAACGAGGCAGATACCGTTTTAAAAGGAAATCTCCATTTCTACTTTATTTTTTTACACGTTTCCCTGGCTCTTGGATTGAAAGGTACCCAAAAGAGAGCAACACCTAGTGCAGAGCAGAGAGTAGTTTTATTTACACCAGCAGGCTGTTTAGAACTCCCATTTTATTCGTGGCAATTTGATTGTTTGGTCACGCCTCCTAATAAGTGAAATGTTACACTGGAGTATTTGTTTAAACCTCGCAGCTTCAGATACAGTAAGTTGCTGAATGATGTTTGCTAATGGCACACATTCGATAATTCCTATAATGTGAAATCTCAGCCAGATTTAATGTTTAATTTCCCTGGGATTCACTCGGAAATTATTACAGACATTATGTATTCTGCTCCCTGGACTTGGAATTAATTTCAAAACAGAGTAAAAGTGCATCCATTTGGGTGCCTTGTGGGAGTTCAGATCAGTAACATTCCATTTCTCCTGAAGTTTCTGAAGTTTAAAAATACCTTTTCACTTTACTGCATTTGATCTGGGTTCAGTAGCTGCATGCCACAGTCACCCAGAGCTGCATTTTTTGTTTTGGTTTGTGATCTGGATGTGCCATTGCTTGATGAGTTCAGACTCTTGAAAAGCTGTATTGATATTCCAAGGCTTTATCTGCCTAACTCGAAGGTGCCTTTGAATGGTTATCGTGATACAAAATTATTACCAACATGCAATGATCTGGCAAGGAAAATCATTAAACAGATACATCTATGCCTTCTTTTTATGAATGTCTACCACAGAAACAGAATTCACGACATGCATTGCTTTGATTAATCAATCAATACATTGGCTACACTTCCGATACCTGGCCCAAGAAGAAAGCTCAGAGGCTGGAAAACCTCCAAACATTATAGAATAAAACAACCAGACCTATGTTAGGTTGTGATCCAAAAATTCCCAGACAATAAATCTTTAATTTGCTACCCTGGCAACCCTCACCAAATTTGAATTAAAAGAATATTTTCCATGCAAAGCGTTGAAAGGACTTGCCTCCTGAACAGTTATAAAAGTCTAACCTTTAACTGAGGCACACACTTCCTCCAGTCCGAAAGGAAACTGAGTGAAGAAAAAGACATCAGGGGATTAATTCACAAGTTTTACCCCAAAATGAATGACAGCTGTTTGGGACTTCAATTGCACTGACGTCCCATTAGGTTCGAAACATCCTGAGTCTTGCAATTATCTCATAGATTTCATAAAACCTTGCGAGTTAAAAAAAAACTTCACCTCCCCAGTCTGGTCTCAACTACTGAACTCTCACACCTAACCTCCCAATAACTGCTTCAGGTGAGCACCTGAGCAGTAAAGGATGTCACGTGGTTGTTTCTTCCAAGGATTGTTCATTTTTGTCAGGTAGATCTTATTTCATCAGCTCTCCCTCCCGTACCGTGGTGTCTATCATTTTAGTTTCAAATGAACAGAACAATGGATTATGGGTGGCTTGGAAGTTTGCTGGAAGCAGTAGAACCCAGCTTTGGAATTTGTAGCAAATTTGGAAATTTGTTCTGCAAATTTAAACCTTGAAATGATGGAAGAATTTCAAAGCCTGAAGCCACCTAGAGACCATCCAGAGGTCTATTCATATTTCTCAACTAGGAAAATGGCAATCTACGGAAGAAGCCATGCACCCAAAGTCCTATATCACAGCCACGACAGTGGCCAGGTGGGCGAGGGGACCTGGAAGTGCCACATGGACCACTCAGTCTCCATCATTCCCTCGCCCTGTTGCATGATTCTTATTTCTCTATTGTCTCAAGACTGAGCTCACAGGAGGCCAGAATGATGGCTTTCTTGCCTCTGGATCCTAAAGTGCATAGCTGAGGACTAGAAATGGAGATTTGCAGTAGAGATTTTTTTTCTTTTCCTTTTTTCTCCCAAACAAAAACAGCTTTATCCTTAGGTATTCAGACCTTATCACCATACACTCTTAAAGGTTTTCTAAAAAAAAAAAAAAAAAAAAAAAAAAAAAAAAAAAAAGAAGAAGAAGAAGAAGAAGAAAAATTTAAAGTTTTTTTTTTTTTTTTTTTTAATTCATGATAGACAGAGAGAGAGAGAGGCAGAGACACAGGCAGAGGGAGAAGCAGGCTCCATGCCGGGAGCCCGACGCGGGACTCGATCCCGGGACTCCAGGATCGTGCCCAGGGCCAAAGGCAGGCACCAAACTGCTGAGCCACCCAGGGATCCCCAAAAAGAAGAAAAGTTGAAAGAAAAAATCAAAACTGCTAGGAAGTTCACCAGCCATGTATGCCCTCTATTAATATTTAGGTGATAACCTTCCAGGAGACTAGCTGTGTCTATCTATAATACATATTCACCTAGTGCCAAAATGGAATTAAGCTCCTATTTAGTCCCCAACTTTCCCCCCTTAGCAATGTGATCAGGAGATCTTGCAATGTTGGTGAGGACAAATATACACCATCATTTTGAAGCACAGTATAGGTTCTCTTACATGGATATACCATAATGGAATTTGTTCTTTTTTTGGAGCTGTCACTCATTTCCCTTTCTTCATTACCATAAGTAATACTGTAGTAAATATCTTCATGCGTGTAATTGTGAATTTTAAAAATTTTGGTACATACTGCAAGATTACCTTCCGGGAATGCAGCAATTTTCACTTCATATCAGTTTATTAAAATGTGCACTTCTTCATACCCTTACCAAAATTGGAAGTGTCTGTCATTACCTGTTCTGATATTCTGGCAAATATACATTTCAATTTCCAGTTTGGGGGATTATTAACAAGGTTTTATAAGTAGCTGAGAACCTATCATTCCTAAAGCATCAAGCGAAGTTCTAGTGCCATAAAAGTGTACAAAACAGATACGGCCCCTGTCCTTGTATAGTTTATTAATTCTATTGAAGACTCCAAGGATGAAAAATAAGTAGGTTAATATCCACTGCAAAAAGATCTATGAAGGAAAGCAGCATGGTGTTGTGATAAAGGGTAGTGCTGTAGACAATGGGAGTTAGAAGAGTTCCACCTTAGGAAATGACAGTGGAGTCAAAACATCACATATCAGGAGGAGCCAGTCAAGGAGAGAGCAAGGCTGAGGACCTTCAAGGGAGGGGAACAGCAGGTGCAACACCCTCGAAGAATGAAGAGCAGCGCATGGCATGCCTGGGAAATGGCAAAAGGCAGATCTGGCTCAGAAACAGTAAAAAGAAACAGAATGGCATGCGGTCAGATTGGAAAGGGGGCCAGGAGTCAGGTCGCATGTAGGGCTAAGAGGCCTTGGAGGACTTTGAATTTTATACAAGTACAATAAGAAGCCACTGAAAATTCCAAAGCAGGGAAATAGCAGGACCTAATTTATGTGTTTAAAAGGCCACATGGGGGGATCCCTGGGTGGCGCAGCGGTTTGGTGCCTGCCTTTGGCCCAGGGCGCGATCCTGGAGACCCGGGATCGAATCCCACGTCGGGCTCCCGGTGCATGGAGCCTGCTTCTCCCTCTGCCTGTGTCTCTGCCTCTCTCTCCTTCTCTCTCTGTGACTGTCATAAATAATAATAAAAAAATGCCTTTAAAAGGCCACATGGACAATGGACAGGAGGGGTCATGGGCAGCAGTGGAGAGAGCCATTGAGCAATCGTTGCAGTATAGCAGGTGCAAGCCCAGAGTGGGGTCTGTGGAGACAGGGAGGAGGGACAGGCTGTGGATATATTTTGGAGCTGGAACTAGTGATAACTGGTGATATGTAAGAAGTGGAGTTTAAATAAGGGAAAGGATGTCTGATTTGAGCAGCTGAATAAATGATGATACCATTTGCTAAAATAGAGAAGTCTCAAGGGGAACAAATTTGGTAGTAAATCAAGGATTCCATATTACCGTTATTTATAACGGTAAAAACCAGAAACAAACTTAATATACAGCAATTGTGATGGTTAAATAAATAGTGGTATACACACAAATTATGCCTTCTGTGAAAATTATGATTCTGAAGAACAATTATTATATAAGAAAATATTCATAATGTTAAGTGGGGAAAAAATATCACTGTTTACGGTCCACAAATATAGGTATAGATAGAGACATAGATGAGAGAGAGATAGAAGGGAAAAAAGTAGGCTTAAAGGCACGGAAATGCCCATAATGGTTATATCTTGGCATTGGGATTACACATGATTTTCATTATTTTCTCTAGATTTCTCTTTAGGTTCCAAAATTCCTCTAATAAGCAGGTCTTACTGTTATCAGCACACCAAAAAGTCATTAAAAACAACCAGTTTACCTGCAGTAAGCCACCATATTTGGGTCAAGTTCATGACTGAACCCCATAACCCAATGGAAATAGATAAAGTACATGGTTGTGCTGTCATGCCTTGCCCGAAGGCCTTGAGGATTATTACTCTGCTTTTTCACATACAGACACACGTTTTGCCAAATATGTGTATGCTTCCAGGCTAATCCATGGAAGACTTAAGACTAGAATTCAAGTCTCTCGATTCACAGGCAAGAGCTTTTCCCACAGGGACTGATTCCATCTCAGCACAAGGCAGGCTCCTCTGATCTCATCATGGATGCTGAGACCACCCCCAACAATTTGCAGAATCCCTCTGAGCCAGCCTTGCTTACAGGCAGAGTAGACAGACCATCACCGCTGTATGATTTCAGGGACACCAGCATTTCCATACACCTTCCTCCTTCTTTCACCTGTTTAGCTAATACCCAGGATTCTTTAAACAAGGATCGGTTCATTTTATTCCACAATTAGAAATAGGGCTTAAAAAGTATATATACCTGGGAGAGGTAATCCCTTGGTTTAAACTTACCCTAGGTGTCCGATCTCTTATCAAATACACTCCTGAAAATGGGATTTGAAAGGGCCACCTGAATGCTGCATATTAAAAGTTAGGGATTTTCAAAACAAGGGGACGGGTTGGGGGGGGGCGGTTAAGACTTGGGATAAATGGCAAAGGACACAAATATTTCATGAATATTTCTGTGTACTGGACCCTTAGCTAGTTGCTGTATGTACACTATGGTTAATCCCACCACCCCGGCAAGGCAGGATCATTATTGCCAACTGACATTCATTCATTCAAGAAATGTTTATTGGGCATGTGCTATGTATGCTTGCACTCTCATAATTCTTGGAAATACTACAAAAATCAAAACAGACAGTCTCTGCTCTTGTGGTGCTAATTCAAGATACATGCGGGAGATGGACAACATGTATTTTAAACATGAATGCAGTATAGCAGATGGTGATAAGTGCTAAGAAGAAAATTAAGGCGGAGAAGGGGGATAGCAAGTGAGAGGCAACAGAAAACATGTCAAGATCATACAGCCAGCAAGTGCCTGAGCTAGACCGAACCAAGTGCCTGAGCTGGTCTGCTCCCCCATCCTACTGCTCCCCTGTGAGGTACTGCCTCCCCCAGAAAGTGCATCCTATCTGATAATCCTGCCCTGCGTTACTCTGCCAGCAACCTCCAAATATCCTATGGGTAAGCCTCTGGTCAGCTTTTGGTAAACAACCGGTAGCCTACTATGTGTCACGTAAAATCTATTTACCAATAATTGTTTAACATGATTGGTTTTTGCTTGAGCATGAATTTAAAACTTCTTCAATTGTGATGACCTTCAAAAACAAAAACATAGACCGCAGCCCATAAATGAAATGGAATAATTACCCCCTTGAAGTTTTGGAGCCCCAGACTTCACGGAGTACAGGCAACATCAATTTCCATGCTTGTAAAAAAAGAAAACAAAAATGTGAATATGATGTAAACCTCAGTATCATGAGGGGTCCCCTTCTTTTTTTTTTAAACGTTCTGTTAAAATATATTTTCCCTACACCAAGGGCAAAAAAAAATTCTAGTGCAAAGACTAGGGAGAAAAAAATGAAGCGAAGGTTGGTATTTTGTTGTTCAATGCATCTTTATGTGTCTATAAAAATCCATCTTCGAAACATCTCACCTACTAAATATAAGGCATTCAAAATACATAGTTTAAACCCATCCGTGGCATAATACCATGGAAAGGTCAGCCCACCTGGAGTTTCCAGCTTCTTTGTGGACAAATATGGCCTGATCATGAGCTGGGTGAGAGAATATAAGCCTCTACTGTATCTTAGCAAAGAGAAGAACAGGGGCAAACAGAGAGAATATTAATTTTCATCAAGAGAAAATCAAACTTGTCCAAGAACTTTATTGGCAGAAGTGAAATTAGTTTTTCTATAGCAAATAGTTAGTGGAGTTGAGGGATTAGTCTATTGCCCAAGAAGGAAAGTAAACCCACTGGCATTCAGAGGCATCTTTGTTCTCAATAATGCATTTAACTCTCAAAAACAAATAAGATTTGTCTCTGCACTTTCACTTTAAAAAAAAAAAAAACCTAAGACTAGATTATCTAAAACTCTCCCTTGCTAAAAATCAAATTATTAAAGCAAGTTTCCTAAATTCATAAGGCTCCAGACAACTGTTAATATTTTTATTGAATGTAAAGTGCCAGCCTGGGCCAAGTCTTCCTCGATTCAAACAAAACTCAATGTAAATAGCAACAGGCCCAGGACTTCTCAGTGGACAGACGGCAGCTATACTTAGTCACTTCCTACTATAGTCCAGGGGCCTGGCACATAGAGGCTATTTTGTGTAGAGAATCAAAATAGGATTATTGTATTATCTGGAAACTCTCAAGATTAAGGTAGTAAGAATGATGCTGCAGAATGCCATGGCCTTAGACTGCTTTGTTAATATTCCTGCCAAGTGCATCATCCTAGCTTTGGGTGATGCGGAGTACCATGATGGCCAGGTAGAAATCAGTTTCAGTACCATAGGTGGGGGAAGAGGATGTGAAACCTTGATTGCCAGATTTCTAGTTAAGACATCCCGTGAATTTACGGAGGTGTTGGATGAAGCAACCCTCCAGCCAATGAGAACATACATTTACTAGACTCAATGATTACATAATTAGAAAAACTCTGAACTTGTTCTGCACTTTGAGTAGTTGCCATCAGAAAACCTGAGGTCTCTAGATTTCCTCTTTATATCTCCCCTCATCCAAGTAGACGAATGGGTTGGGATGAAGAAAAAGGTAGACACAAAGGATCAGGAAATGATGCAAAGGTAGGTCAGTCAGAGGAGAGCATCTGGCCAGAGCCCTGTTCTAGAAGGGCTTTACCAGTTCCCTAGGGAAGAGAGGCTGGAGTCACTCCCATAGGCACTCTGTCAGGATTTTCATCTACGGTATATGTACTTAATCTTAAATTAACTATTCGGTAAACTGTAAATTACACACGCCAGAGGATAAGTTCTGCCAATCTCAACAAACCCTTTGGCTCTTTTTCTAAGTTAGAAAACAGCTTCAGCTGTTGTCAAAACCCCAATGGGACCATCAGGTTAGTACAGATCCTTGCAAGGTGCCTTAACGTCCTCGTTTCCTGCCTCGGTGGAGGGTCTAGCTGTAATGATAATGCATGTGAAAGGATTCTGTGAACCCCACCAATACTTAAATAGTGTTAACATTGTTTTTATTATTCCTGCTTCACGATATCCTCACTTCTGAATGCCACCCGATCTCCAGCAATAGCGGCACGCGTCAAGGGGCCCTTCAAGCCTGTCGGCCTCACCTTGTACATCACCCCCAACCACAAGACTGTGTTCATACCTATATGAAGGGAACACAGCCTGTCTGAGTAATATTCACTGGGGCTTATAAAGCAATAACAAGCCCATCTGGGGTGATTCTCATTTACCTTGAAGAACATGCACAGACGGACACAGACACGCAAGTGCACATCTTTTTTCTTTTTTCAAAAAGAAAACCCTACTAATTTGAAGGTAGGCATTCAATATCCGGTGTTTAAAAAAAAAAAGTCTCTATTTTTACCTGGTCTCCTGGTTTATTTAATTGCCTCCAAAGCTGTTTTCCACTTTGATTGCACAGTTTTACCTAGCAAAGTTGTCCCAATAAACAGAGCTGAAAGCAGTGGGCAGAAGTAATGAGTATGGGAATTCCTCGTCTTATAACTAACTTCTGCTCCTTTCCTGAGGTTTGAGATGACGGAACAGGCCCCCAAAACTACAGAGAATAAATCATTATGAATCAACATATTACTTTTGTTGGTATTTCTAGCGCTGTGATCTTCCAGCTACCCATAGTGGGATTTTAAAAACTTTCTTTCAAGAATTTCATTCTCCTTTGTCTCCAGAATAAATAAAGTGCAGTGCAGAATAAGTGCAAATGGGATTTTGAAATTCATCCCCGAACCACATGAATAGGAAGGCCTCCTTCTTGCCTTTGGTAAACAACAGTCTTTCACATCAGAGCAACTTAAGAGCCATGTGTGCTTTTTTTCCCTCTCACTGGAAATGACATTTTAACTTGATCTCATCTGATAGGATGAAAAGGAATTGTGATTTATGGCGTGGCAGTGTAAAAACATTGTATCGCAGTAAGAACCTATGCAACCGGGGTTACACCTGCCCCGGGACAGAATAGCTGATTAGTTTCCAGTTTGAACACAGGTGTGGAAGCAGAACAGTTCGTTGTTCTCATTGGTGTGACCTCTGCCACTCTGACTCCCTAGAGCCTGCCATCCTTACCCCGAGAAGGCAACATGTTGGCTTATGAACTACATAGAGGTAGCAGAGTCTAGTTTCCAGGAATCCTGTAGCATCAGGACTCAGGTGAAAGATCTTCTGTGCAACTAATGGGAAAAATACGTAAATATATATGAAATTTAAATCTACTATCTATTCTAAATGCATGCACAAGAGTAATTTTATTCCCAGCCTAATCCCAAATGCAAAGAGAAAGATTTTTCTCTCAAAATCTCTGTTCTCTAGAGTTGATGTCCATCTGCTCTCCTTTACACACCAAGATATCAAACTCCTTAGCCTGGCACTTAAGGCCCTAAGTTTTGATTCAACTCCATCCAACCTTGTCCTATAATTCCAGTCAAATTGCACTATTCAGGGCTCTAAAGAAAAACCAAGATGCTTCCAAATCTTTACATGTCATAAGCACACCTATAATATTCTTCTTTCTGGCTCTTCCTGTTAAAATCCTAACACAACTTTAAGGCACAATTCAAATAACACCTACTTAGTGAAGCATTTCCTAATTTCCCGACTTAAGAATCTTCTTTCTAGGGGCGTCTGGGTGGCTCAGTCGGTTGACCATCCGGCTCTTGGTTTCAGCTCAGGTCATGATTCCGGAGTCCTGGGATCGAATCCCATGTCAGGCTCAGGCTCAGCACTCAGTGCGAAGTCTACTTATCCCTCTCTCTCCCCGGCTACTCCTCCCCCAGAGCTCTCATGTGCACGAGTGCACTCTCTCTGTATCTCTCTCTCTCTCTCTCTCTCTCTCTCTCAAATAAATAAAATATTTTTTAAAAAAACAATTTATTTTCTAAACTCCTATAACTAAAGAAAAAAGGCCTTTCTCAAATACATTTCCTTCTCTTTGAAGAAAGTCAGAGAAAAACAAGTCTTGGCATTCAGATGAAGAAAAGCAACAAAATATGGCTCTGGGGCAGCCCAGATGGCTCAGTAGTTTAGCGCCGCCTTCAGCCCGGGGTGTGATCCTGGAGACCCGGTATCGAGTCCCACGTCGGGCTCCCTGTGTGGAGCCTGCTTCTCCCTCTGCCTGTGTCTCTGCCTCTCTCTCTCTCTCTCTCTCTCTCTCTCTCTCTCTCTCTCTCTTTCTCGGTCTCTCTCTGTGTCTCTCATGAATGAATGAATGAATAAGATATTAAAAAAATACGGCTCTGTCCGTTGCTTTATAACCAGTTCATTTAATCCTCACATAATCCTACAAGGCAGGTATTATTATCCTCATTTAACAGATAAGAAAACTGAAGCTGAATTTCATTTTTTCTCTCCAGCTTTACTGAGGTATGGTTGACAAATATAGCTTGCATATATTCAAGGTATATAATATTTTGATTTTTATGTATATTATGTAATTATTACCACAATCAAGCTAACTAATGTATCCATCACCTGGCATATTTATTATTTTTTGTGTTTGTGCTAAGAATGCTTGAGATCTACTACCTTAGCAAATTTCAATTATATAATATGTTATTATTACTATTTTTTAAGATTCTACTTATTCATGAGAGACTCAGAGAGAGAGGCAGAGATATAGGCAGAGGGAGAAGCAGACTCCCCACGGGGAGCCCAATGCAATACTCGATCCCAGGACCCCGGAACCATGACCTGAACACTCAACCACGGAGCCACCCAGGCACCCCTATAATACGTTATTATTAACTGCAGTCACCATGCTGTACCCAAGGTCTCCAGAACTTATTCATCTTATAACTGAGAGTTTGCACCCTTTGACAACATTTCCCTATTTGCTCTGCCCTCCAGCCCATGTTAACCACAATTCTACTTTCTGGATCTTTGAGTCTGATTGTTTTAGATCTCACATCTAAGTGAGATCATACAGGATGTGTCTTCCTGTGTCTGATTTATGTCACTCAGCATAATGTCCCTCAGGTTCATCTATGTTGTCACAAGTGGCAGGACTTCTTTCTTCTTCAAGGCTGAATAATATTCCACTATATGTATATATCACATCTTCTTCATCCATTCATCCATCAACAGATAGGTGTTTCATATCTTGACTATTGTGAAGAATGATGCAATGAACATGGGAGTATAGATACCTCTTCAATATAGTAATTTCATTTCCTTTGGATAAATACCCAGAAGTAGGATTGTTGGAGCATATGGTAGTTCTATTTTTAACTTTTTGAGGCACCTCCATACTGTTTTCCGCAGTGGCTGCACCAGTTTGCATTCCTACCAGCAGTGCAAGAGGGTTCTTTCCTCAGAGAGCTTCTTTGAATGAAACCTTTGCCTGTCAGACTTAAAAACACATGCTTTCCAACAAACAAGTCTATGTCACATTACTCATATTTATGCCTCTTAGAATATTGATCACATATTGCCTTGAATCTAGTTTTTTGCAAACATGTCTTTCTTCCTGACTGGAGCAGATGTTTGTGTTGTTGTAAGAGAAGAAAAGAAGCCACCTAGATTGCACCTTTGTTCCCTGGGCCCTTGCACAGCAAATTTCTTGCTCAAATATTTGTTTAATTAAGACACAATCTTTCAAAGGGAAAAATATTCAAAAGAAAAGGATAAAGATAAATGTCTCTAACTACTCATCTTAAGAACAATCAAAAAGAAAATAAATAAAAAGAAATCTTTCTTAGAAATTTGGCTACTTTGAAATTAGAAAAAGAAGGCAATTATTTTTGGTAATGACAACAGCTTGCATTATTTGAATCCTGATTATGTGCCAGACACTAGACAAGCATTTAATTTTTATACCTGCTGGTGAAGGAGGTAGCCTGATTCCCATCCCGCAAATGAGGACCCAGAGGGAGACAAAGGTTAGCAAGTAGGAGAAGCAGGATTTCAACACAAAAGCTTGCAATCTTGAACATGGCACTATCTCATCTTTGCTTCTACTGGCCTATTTAATATTTGCTCTCAGACAGGACCCCATTTCCCCCCTGCGTCCCTACAACAGAAGGCCTCATGCTCCAGTGACAGACATCTTTCTCAAATCTGTATTTTCATGATTCCTCAAATAATTTCTCTTCATTTGAGGACAGAGCCCTGAGCACCAGTGGAGGAAAAACAGTGCTATCTTTTTCTTCTATAGGGTAATGTGAATGACAGGGATTCAGAGGAATCTTTTCTGCTTCCAGCCCATAACAATACCCGTACTACAATCGGTACTTCGCCGTGTAAGCAGCATGACCCCTAGTGGGTACCAGTGGTAGGTATCTAGATATTAATACCAATACAAATACAATGGTGTGTTTTTAATAGGTGGATAGAAAAATAAGTCAAGATGTTGTAATTTCAGCTATATTAATTAAGGAGGTCACTATGAAACAAGAAACAACAGGCAAGTAGCAAAATGTTAAGATATATTTCATGCATTTAAATGATTAATAGAATTTTTAACATTAAATATATTAGTACACTACATTAGAATATAATATCCAGGAACGAATTCTAAAGTAGGTTTTTATATTTTATTTCATTTACCACCTTTGGCTTCCATAACCCTTAATTAAATTCTCTCAATCTTTGACAACATATCTTCAACAAAGATAGCTTGCACTAGAGTGCTTTCAAGAAAGGATTAAAAATGGTAAGGTTGGGACATTTTCAGTTTGTCTAGATAAAATACTCTCATGAATCCATCATTTTAAAATATCCCAATCCACACTCAATGTTACTTGTAATTTCACTGATGTTTAATTTATTTTACTGCATTATTACAGTTTAATTAAACAGCAGACAGGAGCTTCACTGGGATCGCTCCTTCTTTCTACCCAGCAATGTTCAGGTCTTGCACCTTGAAGCCAAACAACAAAAGAGATAGTCAAAGGAAGACTGTTCTGTTTCATTTCAATAACTGGGTCATATTCATTTCCTTTTTACTACCGACAGACGATCTATAGTAGTCCCCTCTCCCAACTTTCTTTAAAAAAAAAAAAAAAAGTAAATAGTAATTCTTATTAACGGCAGTGGCACCTGCACGGGGGTGGGCAAATCTGGTCACCAGCCGGTCCCCCTGCTGTTTTACTCAGCTGGCAACATGCTCTCGACCCTGGCAGCTGCTCCTGCTTTGTTTTTCCTTCCAGGCAAATAGGAACTTCATGAATGTTTAGAAATTCTTTTTTTCCTGAACCAAAACTTTGGTTTCAGAAAGTAACAATGAAATTGACAACAGATGATAAACTTTTATGTATGTGTTTAATTACCTAAGAAATACACGAATACAATCCTATAAAAAATTTAACACAGAAACGTCTAAATGGTAAACACCCTTTTCATCCTCCTCCCCAGCCATCTCACTCTCTCCTCAAAGCCTGGAGAGGTCGGGAGCATCCTCTCCACAGAATTAAACATAAAATGGGACAGCTTCATTAAAAACTACTTCAGATCACTGGGAAAGGACCAAAGGCAAAAAACAACTCACGACATTTGTTATATTTCCTGCTAATCTTTCGTTACATTCACAAATAAACAATGTGAGCTTGCTTCACTCTACATAAATGAGACCCTCCTAAATGTGCTGTCCTGAAATTCTTTTGCTTCCCATAACGTACTGACAAGACTTCTGTGTTGGAACCCATAGACCTCTATTGACCTTTCTTAATTGTTCCACGGCATTGAACAATTGGGTGTACCACCATTTATTGGGTCATTTCCCTATTGATTTAAGGTTGTTTTTTTAACATTTTCTTATTACAAACAATCCTGTAATGAACACTGTGGACTATCTTGGTGAACATATGCAAGAATTTCTGCATATGACTAGATACCTAAAAGTGAAACTCCTAGTCAAAGATTGTGCTAATATTAAATTTTGGAGGACAGTGCCAAATTCTGTCAAAAAGGCAGAACTATTTTTAAAATGATTAAACCTTTGAGAACCAATCCTAAATGTTAACACTGGAAGGGTTCTTAAGATTGCCCAAACACCTTTGCATTTTAGTACAGCACTGAGGCATATGGAATTGATGTGACTGGTCCAGGGTCATGCAATTAAACTCCAGTCCAGGGTTTTTTGGTTTCCCAGCCCAGTACATTCTTAACTACACAAATCTTCTGGGGCAAAAATCAGACTTGAATTTTGGAGTAATTCTTTCCAGCAAAATGAAGATGTTTTACAAATAATTGAAAACATGTTTTATTCCTTTGGATTTTTCAGTAGTATTGAGAAAAATTAGAATTTGTATTACAAATCAAATGTTCAGAGTGGTAATATAACTCTACAAAGCATTCGAACAAGTAGGTTCTATATTGTAGACAATGCTGTAAGACAAACATGCAAATGGAATCTTATTTCCTTATTAAATGACATTAAAAAAGGAGTCTGCAGTCCTATCTTCAGGTGCCCATTGTTTCTTTCTTTAAAATATTTTATTTATTTATTCATGAGACACACAGAGAAGAGGCAGAAACATAGACAGAGGGAGAAGCAGGCTCCCCAGGGGGAACCGGATACGGGATTCGATCCCAGGACTCCAGGAGGATCACAACCTAAGCCAAAGGCAGACACTCAACAACTGAGCCACCCAGGTGCTGCAGGTGCCCATTGTTTCATAAAAAATATTCCAGTTGCCAAACTAAGCTGCTCAATCATTGCTGCATGACAAATCATCTCAGAGTTAGCAACAGAGACCATTTTATGATATCCCCAATTCAGAGGGTCAGGAGTTTGGAAAGGGTACAGCAGAGGGTTTTGTTTTGTTTTGTTTTGTTTTGTGTCTCTCTACAGTGTCTGGGGCCCCTGCCGGGAAGTCTAAAAATCTGGGGGTGATTCAGCAGCAAAGCCAGAACCATTGAAAGGCACACTCACTCACACATCTGGAAGCAGGTGCTGTCTGTCACCTGCGATCCCAGCTGGGGCTGTTGGCCAGAGCCCCTAGGCACAACCTCGCTCTGTGGCCCCTATGCTTCTTTATGGCATGGAGACTGGGTTCCAGGAGCAATGTTCCAAGACTCACCTTCTAGTAATGGCAGTGTGAGATCAGGAGATCACAAAAGTTAAGTATAAAATTGAACAACCTTATCAAAACAACCATTTCAAGGCACTGGAAAATGACCAAAAGTAGACAAAAACTTGAGACGTGTTTACTCTTGAAAACTGCACTGGGTAAGGTTGGTGATTCAGTGGCATTCTTGCCTCAGGGCATCCCCAGCTCAGCTTTACCTTCTGGAAGTGGTGTTCTGGGTTTAAGATGGGCAACTAACAGCTAGAATAAGGCACTTTAGCAGTGAGAGAAGCTTAGAAGGTCAGAGGTAAAGTCTCCACTCATCGCTGGCAGACTGCTAATGCACACATGTTAAAAGAAAACCCCAGAAAGTCCAGCAAAAACCGTAAGCCCAGGGGATGTGTACATGGAAATAGGTGGTAGTGGGACCTTCACTAAAGGAACAGATAAACACATTGTGGAGAATGCACGTTCTAGAATTCCATGCAGCATAGTCTAGATGTACATATGTAAAACAAAAAGGATAAATCTTAACATATTTAAGGGATAACAATAATTATAATAATAGTATCAAGTAATACTTACATGGAACTTAGCAAAGCCCCAGGAATCAGGGATTTTTCTAATGTACTTCTACATATTAATTCTTTTCATTGTCACAAACCTAAAAGGCAGTCCATCAGCTAGGGTTCAAACAGAGAAGAATAACCAATAGGAGATATAGCTAGTAAGAGATGTATCACAAGAAATTGACTTCCGCAAATGTGAGGCTGGCTAGCAAGTCTGAAATCCACAGGCTGTCTGGAGGGGAAGATCATGGGCAAGCTCAAAGTCACGGGCACAGACGGGAGTTCCCATCAACTTGCGGGAGGGAAGGATGGATCACAAGAGGATGCACCCTCGCTGGCATGGGCTGAAGCTTCATCCACAAGCAGAATTTCTCTGTAAGAGTGTGGTAAGCAGAATTCTAAGAATGATTTTACCCTCAGACAATCACTTCCCTTTTGAGGGTGCGGGGAATCTGTGAATGTGAAAAGATATCACTACTATGACGATGCTATGTTATCATCTACGGCAAAGGGGGGGTTGTCTGGATGGCCCTGCTCTAGTCACATGAGACCTTTAAAAGCAGAGTTTTCTCCAGCTGGGTGAAAGACGAGGAAGGAAGAGATTTGAAGCCCAAGAGTGATTGCTGGTTTTGAAAATGGGGCCGACGGGGTGGGGGGGTGGAGGGGCACATGCCACAGAATATGTGTGTCCTCTAGGAACTGAGAAACGCTCTCATGCAACAGCCAGAGAGAAAGTGAAGCCCCCCATTTTATAGCCACACGGATCTGAATCTGAAGACTCTACCCCACAGCCTCCAGATGAAAGCCCAACCAGATAACACCTTGACGTCAGCCTTGTGAGGCCCTGAGCAGAAAATCCAGTCAAACTTGCCTGTACTTCTACCTAAAGAGCTGCGAGGTAATCAATGGGTGTGTTTTATGCTGCAAAGTTGGGATAATTTGTTTGGCAGCCTTATACAATGAACATTTGTGTCCCCTCAAAACTCATATGCCGAAGCCCTAACCCCCAATGTGGCTGTATTTGGAGCACAAGAATAATTAAAGTTAAATGAGGTCATAAGGTTCAATAAGATCAATGTCCTTAGAAGATAAACACCAGAGAGCAAGCGTGCTCCCCCCTCCCCTACCCCTTCCTCTCTCTCCCTCTCTCTTTCTCTGTGTGTGTGTGTGTGTATATACACATAAATATATGTACATACATACATACATAAATGGCAGGAGCAGACATCCTGGTCTTCAGTCTTTCATTACTAAATATGATGTTACTTGTAAGTTTTTCAGATATTCTTTATCCGACTGAGGAAGTGCTTTTCCATTCCTAGTTGTTGAGTCTTTTTATCATGAAGAGGTGTCGAATTTTATAAAATTATTTTTCTGGGGAATCCCTGGGTGGCTCAGCAGTTGAGGACCTACCTTTGGCCCAGGGCATGATCCTGGGGTCCTGGGATCAATTCCCACATCGGGCTCCCTGCATGGAGCCTGCTTCTCTCTCTGCTGTGTCTCTGCCTCTCTCTCTCTCTCTCTCTCTCTCATGAATAAATAAATAAAATCTTTTTAAAAAATTATTTTTCTGCATCTAATAAGATAATTGGGTGGGTTTTTCCCTTTATTCTATTTATATAGTGTATTACATAAATTGATTTTCAGATGGTCAACTGATCTTCCTTGCCCAGAATTGATCCCACTTGGTCACTGTATATGATCCTTCTTTTATACTGCAGAATTTGGGTTGCTAGTATTTTAAGATTTTTTTGTGCTTATATTCAATAAAGATACTCATTGCTAGTGTTTTCTTTTTCTTATGATATCTCTGGTTTTTAATCAGGGTTTCTGCTTGGAAATTTGGAGGAAATTTTTACCACAGTTCAATCTGCCACACAGTTCGTTCCTTGCCATGGTTGTATTCAGATTATGTATTTATTTCTCGAATTGGTTTCAGTAGTGTACATCTTTCCAGGAATATGTACATTTCACCTACATTACCTAATTTATTGACCTACAGTTGTTCATAGCATTCCTTTATAATCCTTTCTTATTTCTTTAAAGGTGAGGTGATGTCCCCTCTTTCATTCTAGATTTAATCATTTGAGTCCTCTCTTTTCCTTGGTCGCTCCAGCCAGAGCTTTTTCAATTTTGTCGATATTCTCAAAGAAAACCAACTTTTGGTTACACTGATTGTCTCTATTGACTTTCAATTCTCTATTTCATTTATCTCTGCTCTAGTCTTCATTTTTTCCTTCTGCTAGCTTTGGATTAGTTTGCTTTTCTTTTTATTCTCCTTCAGGTATAAACTTAGGCTATTGATTTGCAATCTTCTGTAATGTAGGCATTTAAGACTATAAATTTCCCAATTTCCTTTGAAGCACTATTTTAGTTGCATCTTATAAGTTTTGGTATTTTGTGTTTTCATTCTTCTCAAAGTATTTTCTAATTTCCACTTGTTTAGGAGTGTGTTGGTTAATTTCCATGTTTGTGACTTCTCAATTTTTCTTTCAATTTTTTTTCTGTTATTGATTTCTATTTTCATTCCATTCCATTAGGTTCAGAAAACATACTCTCTATGATTTAAAGTTGTTGTAATTTGTTTTAAGGCTTAGCATATCATCTATTTAAAAATTATTCCATGTGCACCTGAGAAAAATGGGTATCCTGCTATTGTTGGGCAGAGTAGTCTATAGATGTCTGTTAGGGGCAGTTGGCGCATGGTTTTGTTCAAGCCTTCCATTTCATTACTGATCTTCTGCTTGCCATTCTGCCCACTACTGGAAGTGGGAAGTTGAAGTCTCTATTATTGTTGAATTGTCAGTTCTCCCTTTGGTTCTGTCAGATTTAGCTTTGCACATTTTGTGTATATACAAACACACACATACAAATACAGATATATAAATATATATGTGTATATATATATATTTGCTAAGACCTTGTCATCATACCTTCCATTACATCTTTAAGTGCTGTTTCCTTTAGTTCCTTAAACATATTTATAATAGTTGATTCAAAGTCTTTGCTAAGACCAACATCTGGGTCCTCTCAAAGGCTACTTCTGTTACCTGCTCTTTTTCTTTCATACTAATCACATTTTCCTGTTTCTTTGCATGTTTCATGATTTTTTGTTGAAAACTGGACATTTTGGATAATAGACCATAGCATCTCTGCATTTTGATTTCTCACCAGCACCTCTCTGGGTCTCTCTTGTTTTTACTACTGTTTATGTGTTTATTTATTCAGTGATTTGACTAGACCATTTCTGTGAGGTTTATTTCCCCCATGGAGCACCACCTCTGATAAAACTTCTCAGAAGGCACACTCTTAGAGACACTCCCAGTCACCCTGAAGTGACAGTTGTTTTATCAGCACTCTCGTTTGTGTCATTCCTTGATCTCTTGTTAGCTTTTTAACTTCCTGTTCATCCTGCCTCTACTGCTCACACTCAGCTATTAGCCTCCACAAACTGGTGTCTGAGGTCCATATTGTTCTTCACAATGCCCGTTGCTGCAAAGTGCTCCCCAATCCAATCCAATTAAATCAGGTCTCTTTGCAGAGACGGTCCATATTGTTCTTCACAATGCCCGTTGCTGCAAAGTGCTCCCCAATCCAATCCAATTAAATCAGGTCTCTTTGCAGAGACAGTCTTTGAGGCCAGTCTGAAGATTATTCCAGTCCCAGAAGAGTTCTTCCTAGCTGTCCTTTTCTCCAAATTTTTCACAGTTCTACTTCTAGCTGTCCTTCAGTTTAGCTTACTGCTGTTGTGGAGTTATTAACCTCCTCATAATTGTTTGCTACCAGAACTTCCATTCCTTTTGATAGCACCCTTACATTTGAATTTGACCACACTCTGTCCCAAATAAACAGAGCTATGGAGCCCTCTGTTCTTACAGGTTGCCTCTCTCTGGTAAGACTTCTGGGCCATTGTTCTGGAGCTGAGGGCAGAGAAAAGGCCCTGCTTCTCTTGGAGCAACATCCTGCTCTGTCAGTGGGGCATCGGAGAACAGTGGCTCTGGTTTTCTTGATTTGCTTCTCTTCCTGTTGCAGAACCTTGACCTCATGAACGAAGGTTCTGGTATTCTATGCCAGCCTGGGATAGAATCTCTGCAACCTGGAGCTTGGGATGACCAATGAGAAATTTTGACAGCTTACTCCTCCAAGGAAGAAACTATAGCCCTAGACTGAGAGATGGGGCAGTGGAAGCCCTTCTTGGCCATACTCATTTGGAGTAGAGCTTCTATCACATTGAGCTATGAGGGGAGGGATGTCCTAATGCTCAAATGCCACAGAATCCTTCTTATAGAGAGTTACTACATTCCCTTAAATAAATATTTTCCGGGATCCCTGGGTGGCGCAGCGGTTTGGCGCCTGCCTTTGGCCCAGGGCGCGATCCTGGAGACCCGGGATCGAATCCCACATCAGGCTCCCGGTGCATGGAGCCTGCTTCTCCCTCTGCCTGTGTCTCTGCCTCTCTCTCTCTCTCTCTGTGACTATCATAAATAAATAAAAAAAAATTTAAAAAAAATAAAAAATTAAAAAAAATTAAAAAATAAATAAATAAATAAATATTTTCCCATACACTATATGCCCTTAGGACAATTTCCAGAAACTTTAGATTATTGTTTTTCACGAGTTGTATGGCTGAGATCAGTGGAGCTCCTCAAATTACCATCTTAGAAGTGTTCCTTATATATTTCTTCAAATGGATGAGATGTGTCTAAGGCCAAGAGACTCTAGGGGAGAAACTCTGCCAAACCAGGAAACCCAAAGGTTGGAAGCCACCAGGACTGACTTGCAGAACCATTAAGACAATACCCTGCTCACCAAGCCACATGCCCAAGGGCTATGTCAACCCAGAAGAAATAGCACATTTTCCTTATGTGTACAAGTAGAGGGACATCTTTTTCTAATCCACACAAAGGCACCGATGTATTTGCACAGCCCCAGAAAGCTACAAAGACTTCAGCTGATGGGTTATGTAGGATGAGTCAACCATCCAGAGCAGTAGTTCCCAATTTTGACTGTTCATTAGGATCACTTGGGGAGCTGCTGAAAAATACCAATGTGAGGGTCCCACCTAGACCAATTAAATCAGACTCTCTTAGGATGGGGCCCAGCCATCAGTATTTTTAATAGCCCCTCAGAGTATTCTAATGTACAGTCAGGATTGAGAACCACTGATCTAGAGCTTGGAGCCAGGGGGATGGGATTCTTTGTATCCAAACACCTCAAAAGGATGTAAATGGATGATGGGGTTCCAGTGCTGGCAGCTATAAAATGCTCTGAGTAAATAGTAAAATTGGAAGAGCAAAGTCAGTCAAATTATAGGAGATAATTTCTGAAGAAATGGCTATAGTTGTTCCTCAAAAAATAAAGAAAAAGAGACAATGACTCTGTGAGCAAAGTTTCCACACTCCCAACTATCAATCCAAATTGATACAGCTCAAGCCAGGCCCATCATGTTCCCTTGTGTCATGATGACACCTACAGTGGCAGGCTTTGCCCATTCCTTTGGCCACATTACTACTTCACACTTTTTTTTGGCATGACAGGATCAGAGGCTGCCTTTACAGAGGCATGGATTCCCAGATGCCAGAGAATACAGTTCCTTCATCTCAAGGAAAGGCTGCTGTGCTTTAACAAAGGGGATTCTACTTAGTTTCCAGAATGTTCTGCCAAAAAATACTCACTATTGCATAAAAATAAATCACTAAAAAAAATGGTGATGAGAGAGTTTATGAACTGATGGGATTCTCAGGTCATTTATGAGCCCTCCTTCTAATCTCGGATGTTCCAACTCATTAGTCTTCTCTGTGCCCCGCAAATGTTTCATTCCCTCCCTTTCTTCCTTCAAAGATCCCTGACTCACCCAACAGAACCCTAGGACAGTAAAATTGAAAAGCTTGCTGGAGGAGATCTTCTCCACAGGGGAAGGCATATACATGGCTTTTGTGACGGAATCTCCCATCCTTTTCCACTTCAAATATCAGGGATTGAGTCACAATGCTCTCTAGCTGTTGACTTTATAACCAGTGACTGAATCTCTCTGAGTCTTGCATGGAACGGGGCAGCTAATACCTACCTGGCTTAGTGGATTAAATGATCTCAACAATCTACCTCGAAGTGTGCATGGCAGGCATACGTCCAGTACTCACACTACTCTTGCTCCCCACCTCAATGTGTACACACATGCACACGCAGACAGGCATGCACACATGCAAGTACACATGCAGGCACCTGCACACGTGTGCACACACACAGGCACACACCTTCCCTCCCAGGAAAGGAAAATGAACAAAGCCTTCAGGAAAGAAATGACTTACCAGTTAGTGATACCCCAGTCAGTGACAGTGACTGGTCTTCAGTAAAGAGGACTTGATCAACCAAACAAAACAACCTCAACTCGGGATAAATGGCTTTTAAGTGTTACCTGGATTTGGTCTAAGGAAAAAATGTACTCTTCCAGTGTGCCTGCATCATTTTAAATGTCCTGGTATATCCCACACAACTGCCCAGTCAAAGAAACATGCCAGAGGCCATTGTGTGGGAAGAGCTTGGGCTGTGCAGACCTTGCTTGTACAGTACAAAGAAAAGCACTGGGGACATCTGCGTGGCTCAGTGGTTGAGCATCTGCCTTTGTCTCCGGGTATGATCCCTGGGTCCTGGGATCGAGTCCCACATCAGACTCTCCATAGGGAGCCTGCTTCTCCCTCTGCCTATATCTCTGCCTCTCTCTGTGTGTCTCTTCATGAATAAATAAATAAAATCTTGAAAAAACAAACAAACAAAGGAAAGCACTGGATTTCTGGGACTGGCAGTGAAGCTTCTGAGAAGGAATATGGTACTCTTCAAACTGTTAAAAAAAAAAAACAAAACATTTCTCTCAGCGGCCTAAGTCGGGCTTCCCCTCTTCTTCAGGGCCTGGCACATCGGGAAGTATCCCCCAGGAATTCTAAAGTCATCAGGAGATCCATCAGCCTTCCCACTCTTATCCCCTGCCTTACCCCCCTGCATTTTTCCATCTCCCCAGCCCTCCTGTTTTCTACATTTTTTAGAACTTCTCTATATTTATTCTAGCAGTAGCCTGCCATGCAATAAAAGAATGGGGGAAATCTCATTAAAATTATATCAAAAAGAAAAAGATGGAGTAGAGCTTGAAATTCCTGCAATCTACACACAATAACCTAATCAACTAGAACACACAGGTTAAATGGAGTCCACCCTATGGTGAGCCCAGATGATTAAACCCCCTCCCAGGGAATTGCTACCTTCAGGATACCTGGTGGTGAGCCATATTAAAATGCAGCCATGAAAATACCTCACATTTTAGAGCACTTTTAACCTTCCCACTCACTTTCACAACTATTTATCTTACTGACTTCAGCACGAGGGCCCCGGGAGGCAAGAAAAGCTATGGCTATTATCCCGTTTTGATAGTTAAGGCAAAGGAGGCAGCGAGGTTTCTCTGAGGTCACCTAGTTAGCGATGGGAGATGCCAGGCTGAGAGCTCAGTCTTGGTTCAAATGGACCCAGGTCGAAAAGACAGCAGATGATTGATCTAAAGATTGTCCTGGCATCTTCCTCTCCTTCAGCTTCTCCTTTTAATTTGACGCAAGCCCAGGGAAGCGAGAGAACAGTGTTTGCTCCAAACTGAAAGTCAGGTTCTTTAAATCGTTCTTTGCCTGGAAACGCAGGGGTAGCAGGAAGACCAGGGCCACTATCTGTACACTGAGTAAATAAATGTCTTACCAGGGGATCCCTGGGTGGCTCAGCGGTTTAGTGCCTGCCTTCAGCCCAGGGCATGACCCTGGAGTCCCGGGATCGAGTCCCACGTCGGGCTCCCTGCATGGAGCCTGCTTCTCCCTCTGCCTGTGTCTCTGCCTCTCTCTCTCTCTCTCTCTCTCTCTCTCTCTCTCTCTCTCTCTGTGTCTCTCACGAAAAAATAAATAAAATCTTAAAAAATAAATAAATAAATGTCTTACCAAATTTGCACTGGTTTCTCTCAAAGTTAATTTCTACTAGCTTTGGTCAGGGCATATTTTCTGTCAAAGAATATTTAAAGTAGCATGGAGAGGGGAAGTAGGAAGGGCAGTGCAGAGGTTCGAAAAAAAATTAGCACTAAAAAGAGGCCCCAGATCCTAAAAGGTTGGAAATCACCACTTCAGACTATGTCTTTGCCGACTCTCCACTCAGAATTCACCAGTTCTGATTTCCATTCCTTCAGGGGCCTGATCTCTGCTTTAAAATGATAGTAAGCTAATATGATAATATAATATGTATTAATAATTTAATGCTTACCCTTCCTAGGTAATATATGTGCATTTTAAAACGGGTCTTTTTAGACAACACGCTTTAATCCAAAGCAAACTTTCCAAGCCACTGTTCCTTAGCTCTGACCCCTCACCTGAATTCCAGACCTGTAAATTCTCAGCTTACTAAACCTCTCCACTTGAACCTCCCAGAGGCATCGAAACTCAATATGTCCAAAATTGATCCTGCACTTCTATTCTTTATCTCAGTCAGTGACAACATTCATTTATCAAAGCCAGAGAGGTGGAAGCTAGGTTTCCTACTTGCCACCCCTAGCCAGTAACTGGGTGAATGTATGTAATTCAGCATTTCCCAAATTGTGTTCTACTAAATGTCCTGTCAATAGGCAAAATAATTCCCCGATCAAGTAAGTTTAGATAATGCTAAGTCAGACAAAACCAAGCCATTATCATAGGACTTAACGGGATATGTCTAGGATGTTGCCTTGTATTGCAAATATCCAAAAGGAAACATACCACTCAGTGTTTCCCAAACTCATTTGCCCAGAGAACCCTTGTTTCCTCTGCAGAGTATCTTGCAGGATCTGTGTATTATAGAACATGCCTTGAGAAGTGGTGTAAGATATATTTGAAAATGTGCTTCATTATCACACCGCCTCATGCAATTTCTGTGATGTAGATGAATCATAAGATAGCAGTGTGCATTAAAAAAAAATCATTACATGACTTGAAAGCCAGAAGTGTAAAAGAAAATATGTCTTTCCAAATACTTACCAGGACATCCTAGTGAAAACATCACTGGTATTTGTGGCACTTCTTCCTGAAATGTGTTCATGAGTAAGAATGGGAGAATGTTTGAAGCCAACAAATGGCTAGCAGCAGTTAGCTCTGGGACGTGTTGTTAAAGGGGGAGAAGGGAAAGCTGTCCGGGCTTATTCTCCGCATGTCTGCATTCTTTGACTTTGTTATAGCGAGCATATGTTACTTTTGTAATTTGTTTTCCTGAAAAATCAATACAGTAAATAAATAAATAAATAAATAAATAAATAAATAAATAAATAAATAAAGTCTGGTACACTAAGTGCTATTTTAAAAAATCAATCCAGGGGATCCCTGGGTGGCGCAGCGGTTTGGCGCCTGCCTTTGGCCCAGGGCGCGATCCTAGAGACCCGGGATCGAATCCCACGTCGGGCTCCCAGTGCATGGAGCCTGCTTCTCCCTCTGCCTATGTCTCTGCCTCTCTCTCTCTCTCACTGTGTGCCTATCATAAATAAATAAAAATTTAAAAAAAATAAAATAAAATAAAAAATCAATCCAAAAGAATAAAAATGCAAGAAGAGCCAAGATATCCCTTAAAAAATAGAATAGGGTGTGAGAAGTTGTACCAATTACTATAATGTCCTCAAAGCCATAGTCATTTTTAAAAGGAGATGGTGGCATGGTTTATAGAGACAGACAGATGAGTGAAATTGCATAGAAATGTCACAAATTGAATCAAGAAGTTATGAAAATGGGGAGGGCAAAAAAAAAGAAATTACAAAAATGTAGTGGAGAATTAAGGTGGCATTTCAAAGCAGTTCAGCAAGATAAAATCAGTAAATTCTATTAAAACAATAGATTAGAAACTTCCCAAATACACTTGCATTTCTAATTTATTTTCATACCAAAATAAGTTCCAGATGGATCAAAGATGTGAAAGTTACACTTGAAGTCATGAAAATAATAGAAGAAAATATGAATGACCATTTTTATACTTTTGGTTTGAAGGAAGCTTCTTTAAACTTATTTTGTTTTAAGCCAGAAATGATAAAATCCAAAGATTTTATTTACAATCAAAAAATCATATATCGACAACAGAAAATTTTTCTAAAGCAATAATCATCAAAAGGTTAAAATACAAATGATATGCAGAGGAAAGTGTTCTCAATATACATGACAAGCTAACATTTAAATGTAAAAAGCCCCCTTGCAAATCACTGAGAAAAAACTGGCCACCAGTTGACCCCAAAAATGATAAGCCCCAGTTTCTGAAACTTCACTTTAATTAAAATTAAAGTTAAAATCAGAGGTCACAAGTTTTAATAATAAGAATACTGAGAAAATATTGAGAAAACAAATCACTGAGCAAGACTTGAACATTTTATTATAAAGATAAGGAAGAAACAGCAGGATATTTAAAATTCAGACACATATTTAAAACTCAAATACTTATATTTAAAATTCAGGTACTAATATTTAAACCTCAGTTAAAGATAAGGAAGAAACTGCGGGATATTTAAAACTCAGATACTTATATTTAGAACTCAGGTACTTATATTTAAAACTCAGATAAAGATAAGGAAAAAACTGCAGGATATTTAAAACTCAAAGAAATTAAGAATATAAATACTACCCAGGTTGGAGTGAAGGTTCTTTTTTATCATCTTTGTACTTAATCAGTGGCTTGTCATTATAAAACTGAACCCTGGATCAGTCATTTGCTCTCCTATGAGGTTCTAGTTTGTTAATAATATTTTTTTGTCACATAACCTTTCATTCTGAGATTAATTATGTTTACCTGTTTGTTATAGGAAATCTTATTCATTGTTCATTTGTTATATGAAAATGAATTTAAATTAATTCAATAACGTAATATTTCACCCAGTGATTTTTACTTTATTGACATTATTTTAACTATTTCAAATAGCAAAAGAAAAAGGAGGAGGAGGAAGGCAGTAGAGGCAGAGAGAAGAAGGACAAGGAAAATAAGAAAAAAAAAAAAAGGAAAGTTTGCTCTAATTTTCCTGGAGTGGAAAACCACCTCTTTTTCTCCCTGCATGAAAATTAAAATTACAATGCAAGTAAAAAAGAATAGTAATTACAGCCAAAACAATGCAGACTTTCCACTTTCTCCTCAACAGGCTTTAATATGAAAATTGGCCAAGAACATTGCATCGGTCAGGATTTCTCTTGGTGAAAGCTACAAAAAAAAACTAACATTGTCTAAGCAATAAACACATTTAATTACTTCATACGATAGGAAGTCTGTGATAGGAAATTCTAGAGACTGTTTCAGTCTTCTCACTGATGTCAACTTACTAAAAAGTCCATTTCTCCACAATTCTCCTGCAAAAATCACCTCCTTAAAAAGAGAATCCTAAGCATCTAAGAAGCTTCTTCAGCTGGGACACCCCTTAAAGGCTGAGTCATACCCCCTGGGGCCTCCAGGGCCCACATCTATTGTAGTGGTTGTCACACTAACTGGTGACTCACAACTGTCTTCCCGTCATGATGGCAATGAGGGGCTCCCATATGATTTCTCCACTAAAAAAGTGCCTGGTCCTCGTGGAAGCCCTCAACAATTGTTCTTTGGATGAATGCAGGATAGAGACCTGCTCCAAAGCAAGTACATGGGAACCCCATGCACTTTTCAACATCCCTTAGATGCTGCTTAGAACCTTGCAATTAAGTGGGACAAAACAAAAGAGAACTATTCCATCTAACAGTAGGGGAACTCCAAAGTTCTAAAACCAAAGGCAGTGGAATCCTTCAGAACACCAACTGGCAGCCCCCATATCATGAGACCAGAAGTATCCAAGACCCACTGGCATTGCCAGGTTGGGTCCAGTCCAAACCCTGAAAGACAGAGCCCAAAGTTATTCACTTCTCACATCCCAGACAATGTGTAAAACATTAGGGGCATCCTTTATTCTTTTCCTTTTGGGTCTCACGGGACACCCTCTCCCCCAAAATTAGGCTGTCTCTTTTTTACTCCTGTTTCTTCCTTGCCACCCAGCCCAGAGGAGACTTTTACTGACCCTCTTGGAAGAAATCCCACCCCCATCTTAATCAGCAGCATTATCTCTGTCATGAGAACCTTGCTCATGATAGGGTTAACACAGATTTAGGCTTTGGAAACCCAAGAACCAGAGACTAGAGTCTATGGCAGATGTGGAGGGACCACCAGGGTGAGTAGGACAGAGAAATAAACATTGGCACAAAATTATTTTCTCACCACATTTTTTGTGCTAGTAAATGTTTGCATGCTTGCAAAGGAAACTTTTTCTTCTTTCACGTGTCCTCAGCAAACTAATTGTTCCAAATCTAGTGTGTCGGAGGAGCAATTCTCTCAAGCCGACTATGCCATGGTAGGGACATGCTGGCTTCTCCAGGCTCCGGTAGGTGAGCCCTTTTTCAGAGCAAATCTCTTGTCTCACTTACCTGGGGGTCACTTCATCTAGGAGACCCTCGGCTTCTCCCTTCTGCTTTTAGCTCCCATCTAGCAGAGCGAGTCAGTCTGGCCACAGGCAAGACTATTTTGTGCCAAGGTAAGCCTCCCTGGGCTTCCCATCAGTGTTTGGCTCCGGGATGGTGGGTCCTGTGGATAGCAAGTGCCCAGCTCTGTCTGCTCCCTTCCTCTTCAGCTGAGGCTAGTGGATGCCTAGTGCAAGAGATGAGGTAATTCTCACCCAATTCTTGAGTCTCATTAAGTCAAGAAATCAAGAGTCAAGATCAGAATCTGTCTCTCCCTTCCTAAGACTCCCTCAATCCTGTTTTGTCATTGCTAGCTGTGGCTCTCTATAGTCTACCATGATAAGTTAACATTTTTCTTCTACAAGAAAAGGACAAGGAGAGGAATTTATGTTTCCCATCTTGGAATTATCTTGAAAACATTGCCCCGGGGCACCTGGGTGGCTCAGTGGTTGAGCGTCTGCCTTTGGCTCATGATGTGATCCCTGGGTTGGAGGATCAAGTCCTGCCTTGGGCTCCCGCCAGGAGACTGCTTCTCCCTCTGCCTGTGTCTCTGCCTCTCTCTGTATGTCTCTCATGAATAAATAAATAAAATCTGAAAGAAAGAAAGAAAGAAAGAAAGAAAGAAAGAAAGAAAGAAAGAAAGAAAAGAAAAGAAAGAAAGCAAGAAAGCTGAACAGCATTCTGCAGACTTACTCCAGAGTCCTTTCTGCTTCATGGCATATTCTCCACAGCTCCCAGGCCCCAGGTCCCTGCAGCAAAATGTGTAATTCTCTGTGTATTGTGTGTAGGGCCAGCTCTGGGGAAGAGAGAGTCTATCTTCTTCCCCATAAACCTGGGAAGTATCCCTTGGGGCTTACCAGTTGTCCCCACCAGCCCTAACTGTCAGGAACTAACTGAGCTAGAGTCATTAAGTTCACTTCTCTCTCTCCCTTTCTAGAAGATTCTCCCAAGACGAAATAATTAATTTATCTTTTCTCTGGATCCAAACAAAGTTTCCTCCTTCTGCTTTGTACCCACTGCAACTCCTACTTTCCTTCTTGCCCCTGAGACCTTTCCTCGGTCTCTGTCCCTGGGGTGGGAAGCAGACTGTCTCTTTCAAACTTGGCTTCTTCACAGTCCACCTGTGTTTCCAAACACCATGGCTACTTCCCAGAATGCACCTTATCTCTGTCTACATGGATGATGGCCTTTTCCTCAAAATGGTTGCACTCTAGCTTGAGGGATGATAACCAGTCTCCGATGCACTCTTTGGGGAAGCTTCAAAATCCTAGATCTGGCCCCACTCAAGGCAGGTACACATCGTGGTTTATAGCTCTTTATCTTCATAAACTCTATTTTTATACTAACTCAATTTCTATATTGATAGCACATTCTTCCAGCGTGGTAGAAACTCAGCCTCTCTCAATTTGAAAACTACCTTCTTTGCCCAGAATTGAGTTTAAATTCTAAGAAGGCCTCAGACAGTGCTAAGATGTTGAGTCTTCATAGGGAGCAATGAAGTGTTTGTTCTTTGTTCCTTTGTGGCCCCTTGAGCCCTTGGCTCTCCCCGCAGCTGCCATACTGCTGTGGCATAGGAACCCTTTGCCCTGGGGGTGTCATCTTATGGCTCAGGAATCTGCAAAGCTGTGCATAGTCTCTGAGGGATGGCGGGGTTGCCACCTCCCCCAGTATCACCCGGGAAGCCGGGCACTGAGCCCTCACTCCAGCACCAACCAACATACCTGCTTCCATCCCTGACCCAAGCTCTCCCTTCCACTCTCTGGCCCAAAGAAATCTTCCTCTAGTTCAAGAGAAAGCCCTCTCTCTTCAAACTGTTTTATCAAACTCTACCTATATCTCAAAACTTCTCCATTATTCCCAGGGCTTAGATTTTAGAAACCAAAGCCACTTCCTCTTTCTCTTTGACACCCTGTCACATCTGTCCCTTGAGCCTATGACCCTCTATAGCATTTACTTCACTGGGTGGGGCAGTAGAGGAAAAGGGGAGGATCACAGCAAGAGAGGAAGAAAAGAAGAACATCAGTTAATATTTTAAAATGCTATCACATTTTCATCTGCTATTACCTGATCTGGAACTGTCTTATTCTTAAATCTCAGAAGACATTAGTGATTGAAAGATGCCTTCCCTGCAGACTAATTTCTTATGTTCTCAGATCATGGGCCTTGCTCTCTGCTTATCTCCAGCCCGGAAGTATGTTTTACACTATCACGGATAGGCCTGGACCCATCTTTATAGCAACTACCTCTGTCTCCATTATTCCACGTAGAAATTCTTCTGGCCATGGCTCCTGAACCACTTCACATTTCATTAGGTACTTCATCAAGAAGGGAAGAAAGAAGTGCGGTAGCTCAAAATGACTGCCTTCATTTGCTGATTTCTTTGTTTTGCACCAGAAAGCATTTCTGCATCTCAGATGGTGTGCTCACACACAGTCAAGAGTAACCCCTCCTGTCAATTCCGATTCCACTCCATTTACTGGCATACACAGTTGAATGAGCTGTTTAAGTGGGGTTGTTATGAAGTGAAATGAATTTGAATTTGCATTACATATTCTTTCAATTATTTATGGGTTGGGGTAACCCGTATCAGTGACTTTTCCCCTCTACCCTCCTGAATCATCAAGAGAAAACAGAAAGAAAAGTAACTCAGCACTTTTTGCAAGGCCTGATGGTGATTACTGCTTACTGTGCTGAACAGACCTTCATTAAGGGCTCATACCTTGGCTTCTTATGGCAGCCTTTCAGACCTGCGAAGATTTTTAGGTCTAGGGCCACCACTCTATGGAGCTAGAGAAGACCTAGTGTGATTTGTGAGGCCCCACCAGGTATCAGGTGTTCTACTCCTGAAATCCCCAGTATTAAAGTCATTGCTTCCAGAAAAAATAAAGTCTTAATTATTTGCTATATGAATGATTTTGGGGGGTGGCTTGGGGCACGGCCCCTTAGAGGTCGCTGCTAGAATGTATGTGGCATGCCACAGGGAGTCTCCTCTAATTTCCTCCCATTATCAGCTTAGCTAACCATCACCTGAGAAGGCTCAGAGACTCTGGTCCTTTAAGGGAGAATTTTTGTAAATATTTCAGGACTACACTCCTATTACTCCTATTGATGAAAGGGTCCATTATCCAGCCACCTGACAAGTTCAAGCATAGCCTCCCCAGAATGTACAGAACAGGTCCCTTCCTTTAGAAAATGAACAAAATGTGTCTTCAGTTAAGCCTAGGAGACTAAGCACAAAGGGATGAAGGCATTCATCCCCTCTTTCCAGGGCTATAGCTAGTCACCATATCCATATTCTTAAGCCAGTCCTCTCCTGATTTAGTTTGTTTCCATCAAAGTCTATGCTGTCATTTTGATGATTTCCTTAGTTTTGTTTTGTTTTTTGTTTTCTTTTTTTTAATAAAGAAGGGCTATTTTATAAAATGGAGGTCATTTTATCATTAAAGAGCATATACAAATTTACAAAGAACTAATATGGTAACTTAAAGTAGATTACAGAATAAAGGCCTAGAGAAAATTGTTTAAAAAACAAAATTCAACAGAGTAAATTTTAAAGATCTGATTGGCTTTATTCAACAGTTCGTGAATTGGGTAGCATTGCATCAAGCAAATAGAAAAGACCTCCAAAGTGCCATACAAAATGGAAGACTTCTATAGGCAGAAGAGAGCAGGACAAGGAAGTTTTACTAGCAAAAAGTGGGTTGGTAATGGCAAGGTCACCTTCCCTCAAGGGCACAGAGGTATAGCATGATGGGGGTCTACTAGGCGGATTACCTTATTAGTGCTGATCAGGTAGGTCTTGATTAACTGGTTAAAGATTTTATTCCTGGGAGAGGTCAAAACTATAATTAAGCCTTAATTCTTGGTTTGGTGACATGGGGCTTAACATAAGTGACTCCGTTTTGGGTCTGTTGTCTTATTTTTAACAAAATGAACATAAACAAAATTAAAGGGCAGCATTTGGAGGTCCTTTAATTGCATGGTAATTGGGAGTCAAAGCAGAATCTCTTTAGAATACACAAGGCCTATTAGGAGTCCAGAGAACCAATAGCAAGTCAACCAAAATTAGGAAAAGAAATCAGACTTTAATTGTAAACGAAGACTAATCATTAGCTGTTCCCTTTCCCTAGAGTAAGTCATGGATAGTTGCCTGACATTTTACATTTTACTTTAAGTAAAAAAAAAAAATTACACAAGTGGCCTACTCATTAGCAGGTTTTTCTGTGTTAGTGGCTGTCAGAAATGTAGCTAAAGTCCAAGATTAAAAAACATCTTCCCAACTCATCCATGGTAGCTTACTCTCTAAATTGTCCAATGTCTACTCCAAGTCCATTACTGCAAAGAACCCCACTTTGCATATGTACTTGACAGCTCACCTGTGGCTTTATGCCAAGTCATCAGCTGACACGCAGATCAATTACATGTGCATTGAAAATACAGTTAGCCGACTCTTAGAAATGTGTCTCGTTGCTAAGTAGTCAAGAACGCTGTTCAATAGCTGCCATGTTCATGCGATAGACATAAATAAGATCAGCATGAGCCACAATTACATGTATATCAATACAGGATCAGATGATCCTGATTGGTTAACATCTTTTAATAACCATGCTTATTACATAATACTCAAATATGATTTTTTTAAAACTTAAATTAATCTGGCCATAAGACCTTTCACTGTAATGGAACTCCATTAGCCTAACACATTAGGCATTGTTGAGTTAGAAATGAAATTATGACAGACATGGTTGAAATGGCAGATGATATTGAAAATTACCAACTGCTAATATAGGGAAAGCTACCTCAATCTTTTAACATTATTTGGTTTTACTTTTATATCCTGAAATTCCTTTGGCAGATGTATATACTAATCTGCTCTGTGTAGGTTCTAGGAACTTTTTCTATGGTTAAAAAAAATAGATCTACTTTTAAACTTAACTTTTAATTTAAATTCTTTATCATCACTAAGGAAGGCACTTGATGGGATGAGAACTGGGTGTTATACTATATGTTGGCAAATTTAATTTAAATAAAATATTTTTATTTTATTTCTTAAATATTTTATTTATTTATTCATAAGAGACAGAGAGAGAGAGACAGAGACACAAGCAGAGGGAGAAGCAGGATCCACACAAGAAGCCTGATGTAGGACTTGATGCCAGGACCTCGGGATCACGCCATGAGCTGAAGGTAGACACTCAACCACTGAGCCACCCAAGTGTCCCATAAATAAAATATTTTTAAAATATAAAAATAAATTTTTAACTGTGAGGTTTGGGCAAAAGTACATTTCCCAAGAGTTTCATGTTACACAATTTTAAAAAGATTGCATTAAGTCTTCCATCCATTCAATAAGCACCTGGTGGATATAAGGTACTGTGGTGGGCATTGAAGAGCCTATAAAAATGTAGAAAGTGTCATAGGACTAACTAATGTAATAAAACAAGGCTATTGTAACTCAAAGGAGGAGAGAAGGCTTCCAGATAAAGGATCAGGAAAGACTTCATGGAGGAGACAAAGCAAAAATTAAGCAGAGAAAAGTAAGAAGACTCTTGTGCAGTATTGAGCAGACATTCCACTCATTCATTTGTAACCTGTGCCGAAAAATGTGATGGATGAAGACGGCAGGCAGATACACCCAAGAATGCCACCCTGACTACCAGCAGACTCACTAAATTACGTGCAACACAGTTCAGGGCTGCCAAGAGACCCTGTTCCTGGTTATGGTGGATGACTCATGAAGTCCCTGGAGGCAAGCCCAAGGAGTCTGGACCTCACTTCTGGGTAACGTGAAGACATTAGATGTTTACAACCAGGATCAGAATATCAGCAGCAGGTTTAACTTGAGGGAAATCAGAGTCAAAGAAACAAGGCAGAGGCTGCAGGAGATGTTTCTAGACATCAAGACATGTCAGAGCTAGTTTCATTGACCTGGAAGGCAAGCAGAGGTGGTGTTCAAAGCCATAGATTTGCAAGATGATCTAGGGGAGAAGGTCATGTAGACCAGAGCAAGAAGAGAATAAGATCAAAGAATAAAAAACAGAAGCAGATGACAGTGGTCAGGAACAGGACAACTGGGGATGCGGTGTCTCAGGCACCCAGGAAGCAAAGTTTCACGAAATAAGGAGTAAACGACTCAGTTGATGCTACAGAGAGGTCTCACAAGATGGAAACTGAAGGCAAGCAGTTAGGAGCACCTGAATACGCAAATGGGAGCAGTTTGGTAGTTTTGTGGAAGTAGAAGCCAGAATATTGTAGATTTTAAAGAATGAGTGAAAGGAAGAAAGAGAAAAAAAGTCAGACAAAATACCCATTCTAGAAATAAGGCTATAATGAGTTTCAGCGAGGGATAGCAGTGTCTTGGCCAAAGAAAGAATTATTTAAAATAGAAGAGGTCTGGGAACATTTGTGTGTTTTATGGAGGGAGCCAGAGAAAGGGAAAAATTCAAGATATGGGGGGAAGAAATGAATGAATTGATACAGTAAGAATGTATAACCTAGGACATACTTCAAGAGAAGTAGTAAGTAGAGAACAAATACCATAGTTTTCCTGCGCCCCTAAAACCCACCACCATAGACTCAGGCACATCATCAACATGTTGAGGGGGAAGAAAACAATGAAGGAAACAAAAATAAGACATTCCAATCTGGGCCAGGAATACAGGAAATGAACAGTTTTCCAGCATGTCATGATGAGAAACCTCACCCAGAGTGACCTAAAGAACAATCCAGAATCGTATTTGCATACGCACCAATTGCCTCTACTGCCAAAGAATTGCAGATGTTCCTGATAATAAAATGAGTTCTAAGATGCACGTTAGCCCCGCTTTTCAAAGACTGGCCCTCATCGGCACCTCTGGAAAAGGAGGAGGGGTTTCCCGGCTCTGGGTATGTGGAAGTTACAGGAAGAATGAGGAAGGGAGTATATATACTTAAAACGGCAGTAAAGGATTGGCTGCTTCAGTCCACCTCCCCTTGGCCAAACTGATATAATTCTTGATGGCATTTTAATTCATTAAGTAGAGGAGAATGAGAATGAGCAAGTAAAATTTAGTACGTTATGCAAATGACTTCCAGTAAATTCCTCAAAAAGTGCCCTCAAATATTTCACTGAGAGAGATGCAGATCTCTCAAATGAAGAAAGTTTACTGTTGAATTCCTAGGGTGAACGCTCTGCGGAGAGCCTTCATCCCTAGAAAATCTCCAGTTGCCATGACTTTGCCAAAGGGCGTCTCCCCATCAACCACTGAGCAAGGTTATGTTGTAAAAGACCTAGGCTCAGGAGGCCTACAGAGAGAGCTGCAGGCTCTCCAAATTATCACAGGGCCTCTTGGTTTTGCCTATGAGAAGGTTAATCCTAATTTCTGTAAATGAACCAGATTTGAAAATAGGTGTTTAGGAACAGAAGCAGCCCCAATGCCACGGCTCACAAAGCAGCCGGGCATGTAGCATGTTCAGCCCACCGTTCAATGATAATAGGTTTACCAAGCGAAATAAACACTAAATTGGGGATAGGGGAGAGCCTTTTACCCTATTTGACCTCTTAGGAAAGTCACCCAGAGTGTCATGAGGGAAGCAAAGCAGATAGGAGGGAAATACCAACATGCCCCCAATCTGAGTTGATAATCCCTTGTTACAGAACTGAAACAGGAAAAAGAAAATGCTGTCATTACTTTTACAAGTTTTTTGGCTTTTTTAAAATTTTACATATTGAAGTGAGTCAGTGTTTCTCCTGCTCAGTCTCCACTATTAAGACACAGGGCTGTGTGGTGGGCAGCAAGAGTTCCTCCAAATCTCTCCCAGCTCATGTCCCTGAGGCCACCCTCTGTCCCCACAGACCACAGGTACACAAAGACACACTCAGAAATCCTGACAGTTCTTCTCAACAAGAGACTAAACAGGAAGGATGTGGGTGGAATAAATCATAATTTGGGAGGTCGAAAGTTCCACATTGCTTTGCATTGTTTATTTTACCAGCCCCCAAATTCTGCGTTTAAAAAATGTTTACGTCAATCTGTCTATGGAAAAAGAAAATTATATGGATTATTAATTCTGTTTATGCCTTTTTACATAAAGATCATTGGGTTTTCAGACCACTGGTTCTGCACATGCATACACACATCACATTTTAGCAGCCTGCATACACTCCCTTGCAAATGTTAATATCTCTTTGTTAATAGGAATTCTTGTAGTGGGTATATATATATATATATATATATATATATATATATGCACTACATACAGTTTTGGGGCAATTTTTGCCCTCCTGATTCCCATCATTTTCCAAAATAATATTTTCCGTATTTGCAAATGGAATACATGTTTATTATAGAAAATTTAGAAAGGAAAGGAAAGCACAAAGAAATTAAAAATCATTTCTGATGCACATGTAAAAAATCAGTCATAAGCCCCAACCAGAGATAAACACATAAGTGAAAATAGTATATAGTATAATACGTTTTTTCTATATCATTGAATAGTCTTCCAAGTGTAATTTTCCAAAGTTACATAATATGCCAAACAATCCACATACCTAATGATATCCAGCCATCCCTTATTGTTGGGTATTTAAGTTGTTGCCAACATTTTGTCATCATTAGCCAAATTACGTTGAACATCCTTTTATCCTTGGTTAAATCCAGAATTATTTCCTTTGGGTAAAATCTTGTAAATTGAGTTGCTGAGTCATTGGGATTAGGCAATTATTAAGGTTTTCTATATATTGCAAAATTGCTTTTCAGAAAGATTATACCAATTTACATTCCTACCAGTGGTATATCAAAGGGCATCTTTCCCCATTTTCCAAAACTGGTTTTACCATTATTTTGATATTCTGTCTTTTTTGAAATAGAACTTGTTGTGACCCTTGTCTTCAAGGTGGTAAATGAACGGTGTGATTGGAGTTAAATGTGTTCCTATGATGTCTTTTGTAAACCTGTCAGGCAAAACTGGCCATCAACACATCATATCTGATCACTGAACACTATTCTAATGCAGTTCCCACATCCTCACTTTCTATGGTTAATCTGTCCTTTTTCATCCACACAAAATGTTTCTGATCAGATATCAACATGCTCTTAAGTAAAAATAAAGGCAATTTCAAACAGTTGGGGATAGAGATTCCAAATATGGTTCTATAAAATGTAATGAGGTTTTGAATTGTAAAACTCTCAGCTGAGGGAAGAGTTCTCAGCAATGACTGTGATGCTAACAGGAAGATCTAAAGAGTAAACAGCTCAGATCCCTGAACGGACCTCTGAGGGATGAAAGCTGGGTAAAAGCTAGCAGGAGTGAACAGAACAATATCAGAGTAAATAGACTGTACCGATTCCAAGAGATAGGATTGATGAAATCCAGTGTAGCGCTAATATATCCCACCCACATAGTTATATAAATAGGATTGTGAAAGAGAGCTTATGGAAATGTGTGCCCTAAAATTTTTTAATGAAAGAAAGAAAGAAAGAAAGAAAGAAAGAAAGAAAGAAAGAAAGAAAGAAAGAAAGAAAGAAAGAAAATATAAAATATAGCCTGTGTCAGGCCATGGCAGTGGGCTTGCTTTATGTAATGAACAAACTATCTCCCCAAAGAATTCTCCTAAAACTGGATCTGAGCCTGCTAGGGTAATATAAAATGGGATGTACTGAAAATCACTTTTTTAACTAGCAATCCTAGTACATATTAAGTTATGATCTACATCCAATTTCTCGTTTAAAACAGTTTGGAGCTCAATAATTAGTATGAAAGGTAACTTCCAGAAATGTTTGACAGGAAAACCCATTATTTCTGTATGAGGCTGCCACTTGGCCTCTATGTCCACCAAAGTAGTAAATGAGCCCCAGAATGCTTAGGAAAAGCTGACACACTGAACTAATCTTTAATTTATTGATTTGCTACTTCACTGAAGAAAAGTAGTATATCAATAAATGATGTTAGTTAAGAAGTTAGGGTCCAAGAAGAAACAGTGAGGGTTTGCTAGATTACATTGAGTACATCAAGGTTTGTAGAAAATAAAATAGGGAGCTTCTGGGAGAAAATTGATGTCTGGTAAGGACACAGGAGCATCAAGCAATATAAACTTTAAGATCAACAAACTTGAAGATCTATTTATAATGTCCTTCCTTTTTTTCTGCTTTCCTATCTGTACAAACAACAACAACTGCAATAAACTGGAAATTTTCAGATAAATTAATCTAAAAACAGTAAGTGAAATGAATAATTCAGAACTCTAGGATCCAGCAAAATATGACTTTGTAACTTATAACTTTATGCTTAATTATAATGATCAATTAAAGAAATCTCTGTGTGAAAATTAAAAATAGGGAATCCTTAAATGATAAAACTAAAAAGGAAAGTAAAAGAGAAAAGGCAATGATGTAAAATTAAAATAATCCTTAATTCTGAAGATGAAAATGGTCCCTGAACATATTTAAATTCCTTCTTGCTCTTGCAGGCTCATATTAGTCTTTCAGAAGAAAAAATTATAAAATTTTCCTTTATACCAAGAGAAAATGTTGTCGAAACACATTTCCTGAGCGCCTATGGCATGACATTAATAATTTGGAGATGTACAAAATGATTCCTTCGTAACAAACATGGAAAGTTGCTTTTGAATAACATTTTAAGTAAATTGTATAAATACACATGTAGAATAATTGAGAAGTTTTGATTACTAAAGAACAGATAGACCCATGATGTCATTCCCCAATATGATTATTAAAATTTCTGTATATCCTTTTCTAACATTTTTTATTTCAATTAATCTTGATTAAGTAGCTGCACATAAAATTGTGTATCCTTCTAACAGCAAATCAGAAGCATTTTAATGTGACTGCATGACAGCTACCAAATAGTATCCTCAGTATATCATGATTTTATTTTTTAATTTATTGTTATTTTTTATTTTGTCAGACATTTGAATTACATGCATTATTGCTACACTATGAAACTGCTGTGGTGAACATTCTAATGCATAAGGTTTTAACATCCTATGTAGACGGATTGCAAAAATGCCAGCAGTTCCCCTTTCAGTGCCCATGCCCTCTTGCCATGTAACTGTGAGTGTCCCCCTTGACTCCAAAGTCATGGGATCTGCTTGGCAAACAGGATATTAGCAACCCTGACACATGCCAAGTGCTTGCACAGGAGAGCTTGCTCCCTTGCTTTCCTGGAGATTCTACCTCCATATCAGCAAGCCCAGGCTAGCTGGCTGGATGATGAGACACAGGACCCAGTTGCTTCCATTCCTTTTGCAGACCTGCCAACAACCAGACGTGATGAAAACCATCCTGGATCACACAGCCACCGGTCAACTCACCAACTGAACAGCCTTATTGAAGATTTGGGCAAGCCTTGTTGAAATCAGCAGAGCCAGTCCAGTGAAGAAGAAATGCCAGTGATCGATCCATAGAATCATGAGCCATATAAGTGGTCATTATTTCAAGCCACTTTATTTTGGAGTGGTTCATTATACAGCAAAAGCTAACTAATACAGAATTTTTCTGTATTTCTTTAGGCTACTTTCCCAGAAATGACTTTACCTGGTCAAAGGGCAAGCACACTGACTATTCACTGACTGATAAGCAGGCTACCTTCTCAACATTCAGTAGCCCCAAGAATGAATTAGCCATCCTGTAACTATTATCTGAGTGGTTCCTACAGTCTTCAAAGACTTCTTCAGTGAGCCAGAATGTGATACTTAAGAAGTCAATGGGCTACAGGAGCCTTTGTGGCTTCGATGGTTAAGCATCTGACTCTTAATTTCTGCTAAGGTCACAATCTGAGTTGTGAGATCGAGCCCCGAGTTAGGCTCCATGCTCAATGGGGAGTCAGCATGAGATTCTTTCCTTCTGTCCCTCACCTCACTTATGTGCACTCTCTCTCCCTCTCTCTAAAATAAATAAATAAGATCTAAAACAACAGCAAAAAAGAAGTCAATGGGCTAAAGGAGAACACTTTGCTAGGATTTCCTTAAGACTCACAATTTGAATCTCCAAACCCAGTAAAGAGACACAGGTCCCACCAGTAATGTGAAAAGTTTCTGATCCTTGAACATCCTCACTCTCAGATCTGATGAGATGCACTCCATGACAGAACAGCCATCTATCTGTCTCTTACTTTCTTTCACTCATCGTTCAAAACATAATTACTTCATGTTTATTAACTAATGAATCAGGTGTTGGGAGGCAGCAAGAAAATGGTTGTTACTACCTTCCAGATACTTAGTCTTCTTGAGGAGAGGAGAAGTATCTAGGCACACAGATCCTGGCAGCAATCTCTGGACTTTCTATCAAAATATATCCTGAAGCAAACTCTGTTTACAGCCACCCAGCTCCTACCTTGATCCTAATTTCATTTCTCTTGACCTCAGGAGTAAAGTAAAAAGTGATTTAGACCAAAAATAATTTTTATATTAAATATGGTTGAAATTATAAGATCTGGATACATTGAGTTAAGTAAAATATATTATTAAAATTAATGTCACCTGTTACTCTTTAATTATTTAATTTTTTTAAAATGTTAATGCATGGCTCACATTTATGGCTCACATCCTATTTCTATGCTGCCCTAGATACTTTCAAAGTGTGAATGAAAAGGATGCTGATTTAAACTGAGCAGTAAAGAAATTAATTGAATGAATTTAACTATAATCTGGACAGAGGCAAAGATTCACATCAAATAATAGGATTGGGTCAAGGTATAAATATGGAGTTCTTTCTCCACATGATATAGAAACTCAGAAGATTACCTAAGCCTTGGATTGGTAACACAGAATCATCACAGAGGCATGTATCCACATGCCTCAAGCCCCATATTCCATCTCCTACCTCTGACCACATCCTGGCCATGACTTGTCCACCCAATAACCAACCTCAGTTCACCCACTAGAGGGAATCTCCCAATGGGTATGTGTGTTTTCCAGATTGGGAAATTCATTCCCAATTCATGAGAATGAAATATAAATATAATGAAAAAATCCAACTCTTAATATTAACAATTTTGTGTAATATTCAGGAGAAAGTTTTATCATTAGGACAATCACTACGTATCTGGTATTAAAGTATTTTTAAGAGAATTTGGCATATAGGGAATCTGACAGGTTATTTTTTGTGATTCTAACATAAACTATTCAAATAATTTCAGAATTGTTTTGAAAGGATTACGGGAAAACAGGGTAAATAATATTGGAATAATTCAGAGAATTTTCTATGTTTATCATTTGTTTTGCTATATTTGCAAACAATGTAGTAGATTTACAAGATTTTTTTAAGTATTTGGGAAACTTCTCCTAGTTAGAGTCAATAATTTTCCCTGTCAGGTATCCAAAACTATAAAAAAGAAATGAAATCTATTAAATATATTGGTACATTTTTAAAATTTTAGGGAATTAAATTAGATTTGTAAATAGGATGGAGGACTTTTTAAGGACTTCTGATCTTTCAACTTGAGTAAATTAAATAACTAAGAAAAAGTAAAGTTATTTGCTCTTATTTTAATCACTTTTTATATAGAATACAAGATTTATAAGTTAAAAGCTTAATAAACAGACTTAATTTTTTACAATTTTGTACATTGTTTACTTAAAACTCAAGTATTATAAATAGTTCTTTCTATGCACAAAAGCTCTACTCAGGACATGAAAAAATCACACACAAGAGAAATTTTGGTATCCAAAATTCTTGGGGAAAAGCCAAATCCATCCTTGTATTGAAATTATACTTGCTTCCTGGGTAATGTTTCCATTAAAGAATTTAAAAGGTTGTCTTAATATGAGATTAAAAAAAAAAAAAAAAACTTTGTAATTGGATGTTACCCCAGACTCTATATCTGCCTTAGGAGGTCACAGAACCCCCATTCTGGAAGTATTTGCTGTGTATGCTCACAAAGCTTGGCTGTGGGTTGCATGCAAGCCCTCCATGAGCACCCTGTAATCCAAGGGGACCACATTGGTTCAGGGATGCTGGATTGCTCGTACAGTGAAGTACTCCACCTTTGGCCAAGATCTCAAACAGTACCTTCATATTGCCTTGAACTAGGAATAAAGAGACAGTAAAAGCCAAGCAAGGTGTATCTTCAGTCCTGAAATTTCTCTCTCATTATTGAAAGAACCAAAGTTGGACTTATCACAGAAAAAGGATTTATTCCTAATTCTGGCAATCCCTCAAATATCTTCTGTATGTCTGCAGTAGCAAGCACATTGAGATGCTGGCCCAGACATGCCCTTTACTTTGATACTCCATATTTTCCTTTCAGAGAGAAGCAGGCAATAAGGTTGAAAACACAATGTGGTAGCCAAATTGCAGAGAGCCACAAACAAAAAACAAAGGGCATCTACTTTATGTAAAAGGCAGTGATGAATTGGCCAAGATTTTAAAGCAGACAAGTAAATTTATAAAAGTAAAAATAATTTTTGTGAAAAAGCACTTTAAAAAAACCAGTCTTGGGGTGGCCTGGTGGCTCAGTTGGTTGAGCTTCCACTGTTATTTCTGCTCAGGTCACAATCTCAGGATTATGAGATCAAGCCCCATGTCTGGCTGGTGCGCAGCCAGAGTCTGCTTGAGAAATTCTCTCTCTCTCCCTCTCCTTCTTCCTCTGACCCTCCTCTGGCACACACACACTCTCTCTCTCTCTCAAATAAGTGGATAAATCTTTTAAAAAAATGTATTTAAGACCAATCTTTTCTAGTAGCACACATTCAGGGAGAGCCTAGAGGTAAGAGACCAGGTAGGAGATATTGAAATAGCCGCTTGAGACCTGAACTAGTGTTGCATAAGTTGTAGGGTAACTAATTTATGGTCTTAGCCAGGATACTTCTGTGAGTAAAAGAGAGCAGTAGCAGGATGGGGGTGTTTGGTGTAGATTTCAACTGTCCTGAGCAAATTGGGATGTATAGTCACTCTAGCCAGTGGGAAGGCAAAAGAAGAAAGATGAAAGAGAAATGTGAAGAAAAAAAGCAAAAAGATTTAGTGATTTACGAGACTCAAGAGGTCAAGCGGGAAGGAATAGTCAAATATAATGCTGAGCTCTAGATAACCTGGAGGATACATTAACAGAAACTGAACACACCTGGGAGCTGGGTAGAGGAGGAGGTAACCAGGTGGAGATGTCGAGCAAACAACAAATGCTGGATTAAAAAATCAGGAGATAGAAATATGGGACTCGTCTCCATAAGGAGGGAGGGAAAAGAAGACAGAGAAAGTCTTGGGAATACACTTACTGTAGGAGGAGAAAAGGAGGGATAGTCAGTGAAGGAGTCAACAAAGGGGTTGAGACATACAAGGAGGAAAATCAGGCATTATCACCAAAACAAAGACTTTCGAGTGAGTCTGGAGAAAACAGGAGAATAGACCAGACACACTAGGAAACACCAGTTTGAAAGGAATTAAGACAAAACTACTGGATTAGCAATCAGGGAGTTACCAGTGAATCAAGAACATCTCTTCAGAAAACTGGAACTGAAGCTACATTGCAAGAGGTAAGTGGTGAATGGTGACAAGAAAGTAGAAACACAGAGGATAGACTCTCCTCTTTTATGCTTGATAATGAAAAGAAGGAAGAAGACTGCAGGGTGCTGGGGGGAATAATCCAACCCTGTACAGAAAACATATTTCCAACAGCAAAATTCTAAAGCTAAATTCAAGTTCTCTACCTGGGTAAGAATGATGTGAAAACCACCTGATTCTCTTGGGATCTGTCTATTCATTTTGGAGAGAGCCCAACAAAGCCCATATAATAACCTACAGCATGTTAACTTCTGTTTGAAGTCTCTCAGTGATTGTAAATTCTGGATCAATTGTTTCAGTTGAATTCAAGTCAAATGGTTCTTTGTGTTACTGGAATTTTTTCAAAAATCTCATCGCTCATTCAAATTTCCATTTTATGTTATTTAGAAAACTGTTGATTTAGGTATATTCCACCTTAGAAATACAATGTTAATTTGTAACTTATAAAGTAAAAGTTCACTTGCATCTTTTAAAAAGTGGAAAAGTGGAAAGAGAGGAAGGTGGCAAGGAGACAAAGAGGAGTGGCAACTCATTTATATATGTTTTGCTCACCCATCCCCAATCTCTAGCCCCTTCCCTGCACCTGTCTAGCTCATGATCATGATTAGTTTACAGTAAACATCGCTCTGCCATCACCGCCCTTTACAATGGGTTGACATAACATGCCATATGTGATTTTCATAATCCTCGATACCTAGGTGCCCTACCTCGAGCTCCCCACTCAGTGGGGAGTCCACTTCTCCCTCTCCCTTAGCCCCTCCCTTGGATCGTGTTATCTCTCCCTCTCTCTCTCAAATAAGTAAAATCTTTACCAAAACAAAACAAATAAACAAAACAAAACAAAAAACCCATGGCTATCTTGTATTCAACTGGATCAATACTTTGCATAGGGCCTAGCATAAAGTAGATGCCCAATAATAATACTCAGCAAATTAATAAATACATCAAGTTCTAAAAATGTGATCATTTATCAATCCTGGCTCTATCTCCACATTATTTTTTAATTCATAGAATCAAAGATCATAGTACTTCAGAGCAATAGTGATATTCAAAGATGATCTGGTTTAAACTTTTATTGATTGGTTGATTGATTTGTTGAGAGTGGGGAGAGAAAGAGAGAGAGAATCTTAAGCAGGCTCCAGGTTCTGTGTGCAGCCTGACACAGGGCTTGATCTCACAACCCTAAGATCATTGTAACCTGAGCTGAAATCAAGAGGCCAACACTTCACAGAATGAGCCACCCAGGTGCCTTGTAAACACTTATTTTTAGCAATAGAATTTTTTTTTCAAAATGCAATCTTATAAATGCACTGATTTCTAAGTGAGGTAAAGTAGAGCTGCTCTGGTTGAAACATAAGTTGAAGAAACCAGAGCCCTGTCTGTTCTGACTCTCATTTTCAAGGAAGTGCATCTACACACATCTAACAGCTCCATAGAAAGTTGGGGCTTATGGATGACAATTAGAAAGCCATGAGACTGGTTTAATAATCACAATATATTAAAAGCACCTGGAAAGCAACAAGAAAAATGACAAGTTAACCAATGGGAAAAAAGTGTGCAAAGTTATGAAAAGGAATTTTACTGGAAAAATATATACTTATGGCCAATAAAGGTATATAAAGATGATGAACTCTGCTAATCAGGAAAATGTAGGTTGAGACAACAGGAAACAGACTTTACCCATAATACTAGTAAAATGCAAATATTTATATTATCAAGAAGGTAAAATAGCACTGTCTTGGAGGTGAAAATCAAGCAGCAATTCCAATCTTAAACTATATTTGCCTTTTGACCCAGAAAATTACTTCTAAGAACCTATTCTACAGAAATTCCAAACATGTGCATAAAGATAAACATCCTTGAATATGTCTTTGTGATTTTATTTTTAGGCACAAATTTCAACCCTTGGTTGTATTTCTTGTTGCAAGAGTTTGCAAAAAAAAAAAAAATGTGGGCAAAAGGAAATACAAGCAAAAGGCCAAATTTAGAACATTTTCCTTATAGTCAGTAAGTTCTAACTTAAAAATAAAGTATGGTTTTACATTTAACCAATTATTTTCTTGAAATATTAAAATCTATTTATCAAAGGATGTCTGAGTGGCTTAGTTGGTTAAGCATCTAACTCTTGGTTTCAGCCCAGGTCATGATCTCAGAGTCGTGAAACCGAGCCCTGAGTCATGCCCCACACTCAGCTGGGAGTCTGCTTCTTCCTCTCCCTCTGACCCTCCCTCTGCTCACATGCTTTCTCTCTTTCTCAAATAAATAAATATTTTTAAAAAATGTATTTATTGAAACACGTATCAGTTTACTTCTCCCAAAAAGAATATTTCATGGTATTTGTCAGGTGCACAAACACTTATTTAAAAACAAAAGAGGGCAGCCCCCGTGGCACAGCACTTTAGCGCCGCCTAGAGCCCAAGGTATGATCCTGGAGACCCTGGATCGAGTCCCACATTAGGCTCTCTGCATGGTGCCTGCTTCTCCCTGTGCCTGTGTCTCTGCCTCTCTCTCTCTGCATCTCTATGAATAAATAAATAAAATCTTAAAAAAAAAAGAAAACCTTAGACCTCACAAATTTTCATATTAATATGATATAGAACCTTCCAGGAAAGTCAGATAAATGTGTTTTAAAGCAGTTCTTTAGGACCACCCAGGCGTTACAGTCAGTTAGGCATCCAACTCTTGGTTTTGGCTCAAGTCATGACCACAGAGCCGTGGGATCTAGCCTGGAGTCAGGTTCCATGCTCAGCATGGAGTTTGCTTGAGATTTTCTCTCCCTCTCCCTCTGCCCCTCCCTACCACACTCGTGCTCTCTCTGTGTCTCTCTCCCTCTAAAATAAGTAAATAAATTTAAAAAAAAAAAACAGTTCTTCATTATACCAATGCAATGAAACACAATCCATTTCCAAACTGCAATTCCATCCAATTTAAAATTTTTTTTTGTTATACACATACTTGGTAGTACTCGTTCTTTTTTATATTTAAGGTTTATTACTGAAAAGCAGCTGAAATACAATATGTTATTAGGCCTACAACATACTAATTTGACAATTCTATACATTACTCAATGCTCACCATGATAAGCGTAGCCACCATCTGCCACCATACAATGTTATTACAATATTATTGCCTATATTCCCTGTGCTGTACTTTTCATCTTTGTGACTTACTTTATAACTGGAAGCTTGTACCTCTTAATCTGTTTCACCTGTTTCTCCCATCCCTCCACCCACCTCCCCTTTGTGATTAAGAGTCTGGTTGGTTGGTTTGTACATTTGTTTTGTTTTTTAGATTCCACATATAAGTGAAACCATATGGTACTTGTCTTTCTCCGTCTGACTATTTTGTGTATTATTTTTAATAAAAGAAATTTAGCAACAGCCTCAATGACTATCAGTAGAAGAAGATTTAAATAAATTGTGATAGTCTCACCATGGAACACCATGAAATCATTTTTTAAATGGTAGATCATAAAAACAATAAAAGTAGTAGCTGATATGGTGGGATGTTATGTTGGAAGTTTTAACCAAGGTACCAAGATGCAGTAAAATCAGCATACCAAAGTCAGTACCAACTGAATTTTCAATACAAATAATAAAGCAAACCTATTACTGAACTTCCAAACATCTCACCCACTCTTCAAACATACAAAGGGATCAATGTATGGGAAATCAAGAGGATTGGAAGAAGACTTCTTTGCTGAAAGCCACTGGTGTACAATGAGTACCACCCAGGGGAAGGGTCTGAAGTGCTCCCTGTATATATCTCCAGTTAAGAGCGAGGGACTCCAGAGAGACTACTCTGAGAAAGAAATAAATATCTCCTGAGGTTAGTAGGATAGGGGATACAGTGACGTGTGGTCTAATCCCATCTGAGAAATTGAAAAGGAGATGCAGGCTGTCTAGAATCTGATGGATGATCCAAAGGAGAGGTGGCTGTGTTGGGGGTGCCTGCACCACCAGAGTTTATGGAAGCAGAAAGACTTCAGTGATTCCCACAGGCTAACTGTGTGCCGTGAGGGACAAACAACCAGCCTGATGTCTTCTTGGGGCCTATCTAATCGGGGCAACTGAGAGGGCGGGCAGCCGGGCCTCAGCAGAGAGAAGCCGAAGGTAGCAATGTATTTCTATGGACTGCATATGGGAAAGCAGCCAGTTGAAGGCCAGTTCATCATTCTTGTCAAGGGAAATACAGGTGGGAAGTCCCTGGTGGCTGGGGATATCCCAAAAGAACCCATGCAAACATCCATAAGAAAAAGGGTCCATTGTTAAAAGCTGCCAGATTCAGAAAGCACAAAATCACCCAACCATGAAATAGCTTTCCCGTCTCCTTATTGCCTCTCCTCCCTGTCTCAACCCTGAAAGTGTGAGAGACCACAGAAGATGCCAGAAGAGGGGTAGGAGGATAAGATGGAGAAAGAAGAAGCTGAACTCAACCTGCCTTTCCCAGGCATGGCTTTCTACCTACAGCAGGTCCTAGCCGGATGAGGGGAGGGGTTTCCAGTTTAACTGTAAGTCAAGTAAGTAAGACAAACCTATTTCTCACATGGTCCTGAAGTTCTAGTTACTGAATTGACACCATGTTTACAACTTTAAATGACTTCAGGATCTTTTATTACCTAGGGATGATCAAAGAGTTGTGGGACTTCCAGAACTTTCATCCAATAGCAAGGGAAACAACTGCCCCCATTGAATAAAGTTCAAATGATCAGGAGATAATAAACTGCTTTCTGATCACAGCCCTGTGTGCTCCCTATACAGATGCGTTAACATTTATCAAGTACTAATTTTGCCCAGCACAGTGCTGAACACTTCACTGCATTCTTTTTATCAGTTAAACTGTAGATGCTGTCAGAGAGAGATAGCAAGTTAATAAAGAAACTACAGCACAATAAAAGCCCACTTAAATTAAAAATAAAAACAAAAAAAAATTGCGTGTGTGTGTATGTTTATGTTTAAGTGTGTATATTTCCAAACATTCAGGAAAACTATAAGAATGCACATTAGTCAGGGTTCCTCAGAGAAACAGAGCCGACGTGATGTGTGTGTATGTATATTTATATAGAGAGATTTATCTTAAGGAATTTTTTATGCTATTGTAGAGGTTGATGAATCCAAAATCTGATGGCGGAAAGTTGGCAGGCTGGACGCCCAAGGAAGAGTTGCAGTTTGAATCCAAAGGTCACCTGCCAGCAGAATTCCTTCTTGCTCAGAGGATGTCAGTCATTGTTCTGACTTAAGACCTATGATGAGACGAGGCTCACCACATCAGGGAGGGAACTCTGCTTTACTCAATGTTAATGTTAATCTCATCCAATAAAAACACCGTCACAGAAACATTCAGAATCATGTTTGACTAAATATCTGGGCACCATGGCCCAGTCAAGTTGACACACAAAATTAAACATCAAAGAAGGATACACACCAAACTATTGATAGTGAGTGGGTCCCTCTGAGCCAAGGAGCAAAAGTAAAAGGAAATCAGGCAGGATTTTCATGTCTTACTCTATCGGTGTTCGCTATTCACTCCTAGCCCCAAGTAAGGAGGAAAGTGTCCTGCTCCTGCTCCTGCACTATAGACAATGACACTCTGAACCTTCTCTAGTCAAGCCTTTTTTCCAGGGCTAAGTGCTTTAGGAGCCAAGGATATATGCCCACCCGGAGGGGCCTCACTCACAATATCAGACTGCATTTCAGGCACTGGAACTCTGGAATGCCCTATCTGGGATTCTTCCCCAAGTCTGCTCTATTCAGAGCAGATGCACAGCATTAGTGTGTGCCGCCCTTCCGCCCCCCAGCCCTGAGAAGTGACAAGGGACAGGTGTTTGTGGGGCTGAAGGATGGGAGTTGAGGATGGAGTCAGATATGCAAATGGGGTTTCCACGCGAGTGCTCAGGGCCCCTTGGCAGTGGAAAGAGAAGATGAGTGGGGTAATGGGCCAGGGCTGGCTCTCCCCACCATGCCATGTTTTGACAAAGAACTCTAAAGAGTCTATCCACTTGAGCCCCATCTTCTATTCGTTAGCGTTAGGGTGATATATTTGTCAACTGGAAACATAATTTAAAACCAACTCTTCTTCCAACCCAGAACCCTTTCCACAAAGATAGTAGAGAAAGAAACAAGTTTTATGCTGAATAAGTATTAAACCAGAATGGGGTGTGCATCACAGGCAACATGCTAAGAGACTGAAGGATAGAAAGAAATCTCACCCACTTACATAGCCTGGGAGACACAACCCACTACCTACATGTGCTCAAGATAAACAGTACCCACTCCCCAAGTCAAAGGACTTAACAACACCATTTATTAACAAAGTTCATCCAAAATTCACCTGCTAGGGATCCCTGGGTGGCGCAGCGGTTTGGCGCCTGCCTTTGGCCCAGGGCGTGATTCTGGAGACCCGGGATCGAATCCCACATCGGGCTCCCGGTGCATGGAGCCTGCTTCTCCCTCTGCCTATGTCTCTGCCTCTCTCTCTCTCTCTCTCTCTCTCTGTGTGTGTGTATGACTATCATAAAATAAATAAAAATTAAAAAAAAATAAAAAAAAAACAAAATTCACCTGCTAACTGGGGTAACCATCTGCCTTAGCTAATTGGTTTTATACAAAGGAAAAATAAATTCTATTTGTGTGGCAGAAAGTAGCTTAGCAAAGGAGAGCAAGGTGCCCACCAAAGTTAAGTTTCTACCATTCCACAGAAACCATGGGAGTGCTATCTTCCCGGATGATCGCGGTTCAAAGAGACAGCTCCCCATCCTTGATAAGACATTCCTGGGTTATAAAGATGCTCACAAGAGACTTGTTTAGCTTATAAGAAGATCTACATACATTTCAAAGACACAGAGAAAGAACTTCAGTCGCAAGTTTTCTGATGTAAATGCTCTAAGAAAAAAGGAGAGATGGGAAATCTCTTCCTTATTTTTAACAAGAAGAATTAAGCCCCGTATTTTTAATACTTGTCCTTACAATAGAACATATTGTACTCAGTAGTTTGCCACCTTAATTTAAAACCTTTAGAGATTCACACAGATTACATGTGGAGTTCTATTTTCTTTTCAGGAAATATTAAAATCAAGTCCGTCAGTATTTTGCTTATATTTTTTTCCAACAACAATAATGTATTACTATGGTCATTAAAATTTTTTTTTATTTTAAAAAAAAACTGACAGTGGTTAGCAATTTTAATTTTACAGATAAGCAAACCCAGGCTCAGAATCATTTCACAACTTGCTCAGTCAGGGTGACTCAGGAAGTTAGTGAGAGAAGTAACCAGGGGCCCTTGGGTGACTCAGTGATGATCCCGGGGTCCTGATCGAATCCCACATTGGGCTCCCCACAGGGAGCCTGCTTCTCCCTCTGCCTATGTCTCTACCTCTTCTCTGCGTCTCTCATGAATAAATAAGTAAATCTTTAATAGAAGAAGAGGAAGCAACCAGTCTTCCAGGTAAAGCTCAGCTCTTTCCACTGAGCCATGCTACATCTCATTCACTCAAACGCTTTACTATGACTTCAGGCTTATCTAACGGATCTTAATACATCTTGACATGGCCTAGGAGTTAAACAGCAGCAAGGATCTGAAAAAAAACTTTCTGCTGAATTTGAATACTTAAAACTTTCAAAAACATGTTTTTAGCACATAATTGTTGTCTAAGAAGCTAGTCCTTAAATCAATATGTCAGAAGAGGTCACTTTGTATTTCCAGAACTAAAGATTTTTTTTAAATTGACATATCCGTTTCCCACCCCCATGGCAGCTCAAAGATTCAATCTAAATCCTGAAGGCTCACACTCCCCTGAGCCACTCTGGCTCTGACTTCCCCTTCCTCTAACTCACCATTTCGCCTGTGCTGCGCCTCCTCTGCTTCCCTCTGCTCCACACCAAACTATACCTGGAATTCATCCTCATGCTCACAAGAACTGCAAGCGACCAGACTTTACTGAAGGTTGCTTTTCTCCTTGAAATTCAACTCCCCCTCCTATTCCTCATTCCCTTGTTCAGACACACAGACAAACAGACACACAGACACACAGACACACAGACACCCACCCGGGCTCAAGAATCCCATCCTCCTTCCTGGATTCTCTGTTCTCTGGCCCCCTTCTCTGAAAACTTAATTCCGTTCATTTTCTTATGCAAAGCAGCTGTGGTCTCACCCACGCTTTTGCTGCCACCTTTGTATGCCCAAGATTGAAGCCCTATCTACTCTGGATAGCATAAAAGAAAGAGAAGAGACTTTGTCATTTCATTTTTTTCTTTCTCCATCAGTAGAAGAAAGTAGCACAGAGATTTTTTTCCCCCCACTCTATCAAGTGGGATGATTTCAGTAGTAACAGAAAACCCAATTCAAAACAATTTAAACAAAAAGGATTTATTACATCATGTAACAAGAAGTTTGGAATTTGGAAGTTTTCAGGATTGACTTCAAGGATACAAGCTCCTCCATCTTTTTTGCTCTGTCATTGTCATCTTCAGACTACTGGCTCGGTCCTCACAGCTGTCTCCTTAGGAGCACAATACAGCTGCCATAGTTCCAGAAGTCAAATGTAGACACAACAATGTCAGACTGAAAAACACACATTCTCTCTTATTGACAAGGAAAAGGTAGAAATATAGGTGTTGCGTAGGCAACCTCAAATCATCTCTGTGGAGAAAAGGTCTGTATGTAATCCAGCCGAATCATGGAGCTCCATTACAGACCTCAAACCAGAATGGCCATTCGGGAAGAACTGCATAGACTCCCCTTGATGTGTTCACTCACTCACTCAGTATTAGCTACCATAATTTTTTCTAATCATAAGAGATTTTAGCTTATAGAAATTTAGAGATCATTTTATCCAATAAACCATTTTACCAACTTAGAAGCAAGGATTCAGAGAAATTCTATGCCACGTCCAAGATAACAGTCACTGGTAGAGATAGGACGTTGACCCCTATGCCTCAAGCATTTCCCACTTGCCCATTCTGCCTTCATAGTACAGAGTTCACATCTTCAGTTGTGTAGTAAAGTTAAAAGAGCACCGGGTTAGGAGTCAGAGACCAAGTTTATGTCCAGCTTTGTACTACACAGACCACCAGTAGCCACTCACTGTTCAGCCTCACCTTTTCCATAGTAAAGACCTGATTTTATTTAGGGCATCTCCTTAATTAAAACACCGCTTTTCCCAAACTTCCTTGTAGATAGATAGAGCTGTGTGACAAAGTTCTGGCCAATTAACATTGAAGCATAAGTGTGTGCCTTCCAGGAAGTGTCTTTATAAGCAGGCCTTTGCCCATGGCCTTTTTCTTTCCCCTTTTTCCCCTTCCTCCACTGTGATGTCTGACTCCACTGTGGCAGCCAAAGTATAAGCAGCCATCCTGGGTAACATAAAGACCATATCTAGGGAAGGAGGCTCCTGACAACTCAGTACAGCCACCCATACATGATTTTAGTTTCCTTCCAAATTTTCTCCCTCTTGGCTTTCCCACTCTCCACGTGCAGCATTCCTATCCTCCCAGACCAAAAAAAAAAAACAAACAAACAAACAAAAAACACTCACAACTTTGGCATCACCTCCAGTTCCCTTATTTCTGTCACCAGACAGCAAAGCCTTCACCACACCTCTCTGATCCTTCCCTCACTGCCTGATTCGACTCTTCCCTCCTGGCCTGGCCCTGCTTGCCCAGTTATCTGATTGTGGTGATAGTGCATCTTACAAGGCAGAAAAGAAATGGCGGGGTTCAGACCTTCCTCCAGTACATGTACATCTCCACCAAAGAGTATGCCATTTATTCATTCACTCACTCAACTTTTATTCCATGTTTGTTGTGAGCTAAGACCTGAGCTGGTGCCAAAGACAGATAACTGAGACATCACCCCTGCCCTCAAGGATAGTCTCCTTTAGGGAAGAAGACAGTTGTGTATAAATAGAAACCAGAAACAAATAACTAGATGAAAATTTATTTTCAAGAAGAAAGTCCCAAAGCTAGGTTTCTAGTTTGCCATTCAAGGAAGAACAATGCAAACACCACCCAGAATCTCTCAGGCCCAGTCTACATATTTGGAAGAGTCCCAGAGAGCCCATGCAATAACCTACAGCACGCTAACTTCTGTTATAATCTGTTAGTGGTTGCAAAATGCCATCTATCGCTTTAGCTAAATGGGATTTGGGTGATTATATTCCTTCCAGCTCTAAATTTCTATGTTCTATGAAATACATAACTAATGACAGTTACAGCTACCCAGACACATATATATGAGTGCTTAGAGGTGCTTAGAGTGATAGGAGAGTCTGGAGATGAGCGAGTTAATCTAGGAGGGTTTAACAGAGGAACGACCCACAGAGCATTTCAGTAGGAATGAAAGCATGTTCCTCACAATAACACTTCCACGTGAATAATAGTCACAACCAGAACCCTCGCTGTGCTTAACACAAAAAAGTTTCCACATATATGTTTCATTAGAAAGTAAGACAATACCATTTAATAAAATATTATGGTTTCATTGCACAAATTTATCTCCTATACCCCTACTGTTTCTAAAACTGGATTTGAAATCACCTATAATGAAAAAACAGGAAGATTTTGTGAAGGATGAGGGCAGTGACTTATCACAGAAAACTAAATTGGAATGACTGAATTGATCAGAATACTTACCTCTGAGCTTCCTGGCAACAGCTAAGGCAAAATAGAAAACATCCTGGATTACATAGTTCTCATTAGCTGCTAAAAAGAAAGATACTGGTTTATCAAGATCTCTCTCTCTTTTTTTTTCTTTCATCCCTGTCCCTTGCCTCTAGCAACCCCCAGTCTGTTCTCTGTATTGATGAACTGTTGGTTTTTTTCTGGGGGGAAGGAGGGCTGTTTTATTTTTTAGATTCCAAATAGAAGAGACATCACACAGTATTTGTATTTCTCTATCTGACTTAGTTCACTTAGCATAATGTCTTAAGGACCATCTATGTTGTCACCCATAGCAAGATTTCATTCTTTGTTTGTGGCTGAATAATACTCCATTATACCCCCCCCCACACACACACACACTTCTTTATCTAATCATCCATCGGCGAACTCTTATGTTGTTTCTGTATCTCTGCTATTGTAAATAATGTTGCAATGAACGTAGGGGTGCATTTATCTTTGTGAATTAATGTTTTTGTTTTCTTCAGATAAAAACCTAGAAGTGGAATCCCTGAGTCATATGGTGATTCTATTTTTAATTTTTTGAGAAACCTCCATGTTTTTTTCCACAGTGGCTGCACCAATTTAGATTCCCACCAACAATACACAAGGGTTCCCTTTTCTCCACATTCTTGCCAACACTTGTTATTTCTTGTCTTTTTTGATAACAGCATTCTAATTGGCACAAAGTGATACCTCATTTTGGTTTTGATTTGCATTTTCCTGATGATTAATGAGGCTGCACATCTCTTCATGTAACTGTTGGCCATCTGTATGTCTTCTCCAGAAAATTGTCTATTCAGATCTTCTGCCCATTTAAAAAGGATCTCTTTTTAAATTCAGGGGAGTATTTATTGTGTAGAGCTTTATTAAAGGGACCCTGAACAATTTGAGAATAATATATTCAAGGGCAGATTTACAAATACTTTATTTTTTTAAGATTTTATTTATTTATGAGAAACACACAGAGAGAGAGAGAGAGAGAGAGAGAGGCAGAGACACAGGCACAGGGAGAAGCAGGCTCCATGCAGGGAGCCCGATGTGGGACTCGATCCAGGGTCTCCAGGATCACGCCCCAGGCTGAAAGCAGCGCTAAACCGTTGAGCCACTGGGGATGCCCACGAATACTTTAAATCAATGTTCAATAAAACACCAAAGCACAAAATCAAGTTATAGTCTAGGTAGGACTACCTAATATAATATGGCTACTAACTACAGAAACCTATTTTGAGAAGGAATGAAGGTCCACTGCTAGAGACTCTTGTAAAATTGAATGTCCTAAGTTCAATTGCCTACTCAGCTGAGCTGTCACTTTGCACAGATATACTTCTGTGTGACCTGGAACTTTGCAACATGACTGTGAGGGGCTCTCTATATTTTCAGTCAGCATTTGCTGACCATGTGACCAAGGTGAGACAAACTAGTCCACCAAGTACTGCTATACAGGATCACAAAGAATTCTCTGATAGAAACAGACCTCATTCTCAGCTGGCTCATCCAGAGCTCTGAGTGCCCTGAACTCCACTGAAGACCATTGGCAGCACCTAGATTACCTTTCCAAATGAACCAGGTGCATTTACCCAGATGTGATAGACAGGGCTGCTGATGCTTCCTCATTTTCTCTCCAAACGTTCAAAAGCCTGGATTCCTCTAGTACCCCAAGTGGATGCTGTCCCTCTGACATCTCAGGTTTGGCCCAACTCTGATGACTACACATCTGCCCAGGGGTCATCTAGCTTCTCATCCCTAAGAAAGGAGAACAGTGCTCAGCACTCAATGCTATTCAAAGAACAAGGACTTTGGACACCAAAAGCAAGCTTTCCAGAGTCAGACAGGAGTTTAGCAACGGCTTTCCAAACTTGGTTTCCCAAGAGCTTCCTGGAGGATTTAGAACCTACTTCTTACCCTGAATCCCCAGATTCCCTTAAATCCACAAATCAGATGCAGAAAGCTCCAGACGGCTTTAAACTTTATTCCCTAAATCACTCTGGTTCTCAAAGATCCAAAGGACAGCCAGCAGACGAGTGCAGGATAGAAAGTTACGTATTTGTATGTGCTCCTTCCACCCGGATGAACCTGCCTCTCTCTTGTTCATCTATCAAAATCCTGTTCGTCCTTCCAAACCCAGATCAGGCATTATCACTTCTGGAAACATTGCCTGACAATTCCCACTCTCCCTGAGAACAAAGATCTCCCAGCTCTGCCCTTTTTCTCCACTGTGTACAGACTCCTTGATTGGCTCTGCGAGTTCATGCATGTGTTCCTAGTGATCTACTCTAAACTCCACGAAGGCAGAGATTTCTACCCTTCTTTGTGATCCTCAGAGCTAGCAGAGGGCTTACCACTTTCTAGGGGCCTATGTAGCATTTGTCAAACTATCTGATCAAGAGTTTGAAGCATGATTAAAAATTCTAAGTGTTACATTCAGGAAACCCCGGGCTCCCAGATGGCCTGGGTCAGGTTTTCATACTTTCAATGGAGTCTACCATACTTCAAATTAGATTCTTTAGAGTTGTTGGAGTTGATCTTCTGGAATTTAAGACTTGTGCCGGTGATAAGCTGGGATAGGGAGGGATTGGGTGCTTACTGATGTATAGAACTTGTAGAAAGAAAGTGTCTTGAAACATTTTCCTCTATGGTCCTCTGTCTCTCCCCATTCCCACCCCAGGCTCACTCAATTCTTCTACCTTGGTACGTACAGAGAGCTTCTTCTGTCCTCAGTTTATGATAAAAACTCTCTCACTAGGAACTGACATAGATTCTTTGCTTGACCTAACTTCAGTCAGGTTCCTGAACCTTCTCCGGGGGCCATCTGTGTTCCTTCTTGTGAAATCTGGTTAAAACAAGAACACTGCTGAGTCAGTCTAATAAGAACCACCCCCACACACACACCCTCAATATCTGATCACTTCAACATCTGACTGCATTCCTCACCCTCCACCTCCAACCTCCCCAGATGATGGCTCATCACCTTGGCCTGTCTTCAGCAAGCATCCAGTTAGGCTGAGTTAGCCAGAGCTCCCCCTAGCCTTGATGTTTCCTCTCAGTAACTTTCCATTCACTACTCGGCCCCACACCCTGGCCCTCCTTGGTTATAAACTACTCCCACTTGTCCATGCTGTATTCAGAGTGAGCCCAATTTTCTCCCCCACAGCAGAATGTCAGTGCAATGGATCTACACCTATGGTGATGGTCCTGAATAGGGTTTGCCTGGCCATCTTTTACAAGTGTCATTGAATATTTTTTTCTTCAACAGAACGAGTAGGAAAAGCTTCAGGCACTTAACTATTTCAGGGAAGAAATAACCTAAATCCAAGGAGAAAGACGCAAATGCGTATTTTCAAGGTCGAGTTTTTTTCTGTTCTTAGAAAGAAGAAAATAGAGCACCTGAGTGACTCAACTGATTAAGCATCTGCCTTCAGCTCAGGTCATGATCCCAGGGTCCTGGGATCAAGTCCCAGTCGGGCTCCCTGCTCAGTGGAGGGTCTGTTTCTCCCTCTCCATCTGCCCCTCCCCCTGCTCATGCTCTCACTTTCATGCTCTCTCTTAATAAAATAAAATAAAATAAAATAGAGAAAGAGAGAGAGAGAGAAAGAAAGAAAGAAAGAAAGAAAAGAAAAGAAAAAAGAAAAGAACAGAAAAAAAGAAAAGAAAAAAGAAAAGAAAAGAAAAGAAAAAGAAAAAAGAAAAGAAAAGAAAAGAAAGAAAGAAAAGAAAAGAAAAGAAAAGAAAAGAAAAGAAAAGAAAAGAAAAGAAAAGAAAAGAAAAGAAAATGTTCCTTTCTGGGCCAGGAATGGGAGAAGAGCCACCACACTCGGGGAGCATTAGAGAAGAATGCTGGGTCCAAGGGCACCGAGCCCATCCTCTTGCTTCTGTGTTCAAGGACCCCCAGCTGACAGCAGCCAACAGCACCCCCAGGCATTTTCTGGGTTGGAGGAACCTCTTAAAGCACCAGAATTTTGCCTGTCTTCCTTCTCCACCCATCATTCTAAACAACGATGTCTTGTTTAGAAGGATGGTCTTGTGCCATGAATGCCCAGGACATCGACAAGCTCCTCTCAGAAGGGGGAATAAATGTGAATCAACACTTTCAGGGTGATGGGGAAAAGGGAAAGCCCTCTGATGGTTAGGGGCCATATGGAATCATTTTGAAATTGGCCACCCATCACCACAGGGGTGGCACATATCATCTCCACTACGACAGCCTTATAATTCCACAATGTTCTGAAATACAGAATCTTCCCATGTTAGACTTCAAACAACTCAGCACCGAGATTCCATTGGTTCCTACAGGACTCTACTGAAGTCATCTATGGCTTGAGGAAGGAGCCACAGCCTCTGTCCCCAGGCGATGCAGTTACTCCTCTTTGTTTGATTGTGAAGAGTCCTTCAGATACTCTCACCCAGCTTCCCGCTCATACCCCAGCTTCTAGGCCTGGGGGCTCATTTCAAAAATGTGCCTGAAGTTAAAATCTAACCTAAAATATACATTTTTTTTTTACTTGGTGACTGAGGCATGAAATGGAGTCATGTGGGATCAGGAAGTGCCAGAGTAGAACAAAGAAACAATACCAACAACACAGAAATTAGTGTTTTCTGAGCTCTGGGAAACACATGTTTGAGAAAGTTAATTCCCTGGGAAGTACTTGCTTCTATGTTGTAGTTTTTTCTGTTCTACTCTACCACTTCCTTATCCCATGTGATTCTGTTTCATGGCTCAGTCACTGAAAAGAAAATGTATATTTTAATTTTGAAGTGTGAATTCTAAAATATCTTTGAAGTGTGCATTGGTGCAACAAAGCTGAATCCCTGGGCCTGACAGATCAGCAACAGAGGTGAGGGATTGAAAAGAAAAGTTGAGAGCACAAAAAGTTGATTCAGCAAGAAAATTTTGGATGGCATTAGGTGGTGAGAAAAAAATAAGTGGCAAACTAACCTCCTATTGCTCAAAATCAGGTAAATATTAAGACTACCAAAAGCCAAAATAATTCAGGCACCTCTAGAAAGCAGGTGGTAGCAATTAACAGGAGAACAAAGGAGTGTAAAGGTTCAGTTGTGGGCTTTTTCGTTTTTTTGTTTTGTTTTGCATTGATTTTTCTGGGAGAAAAGCACTGCAGTGTTTGAGTCCAATTAAAAAAATCCTGATGTTAATTGCTTCACTTGCAAAGAATAAAGCCAAAAGAAAAGGTGTGTACGATGTTATTGTTATTTTTTTAATCAGAAACACAGCATTTTAAGTTCAGTCACATTTTTTAATGGCAAAGAGAGCTACAATTGCTTTTCCAAGACAGTTATTCAATAATTCTTACACTGTTTGCTGTTAAAGGGAAAATCTTTGGAATGAGGGAATTGATGGTCAAAGAGGCAGAGGACCTGCAGAAGTTCCAACACAAAAATGCTGCTTAGGTCTGGCTGACAGTTCTCCCGAAGTCAAGGGCCATCTGGTGCTTGAATGTCAGTTGCTATTTGCACTTTTTAAAATTTATTTATCATAATTTCTTTTTGCCTTCCTAAAAAAATGGGAGGAAGGAAGGAAAGGTGGGAGGCAGGGAGGCAGGGAGGAAAGGTAGGAAGAAGGGTCACCTTCTTGTATCCTGGGAGGTAATCTCTAAATCAGTAGTAAAAAGTTTTATGCTCATATATTTTGACAACATTTGCATTACCTGAGCAGCCCCCTCCTCAAGTCTACCATAAAAATCTATTGTTCAAAAAGAGACATGATTCCTAAGATAGTTGTCATGCTTTCATTCATTTATTGCAGCAAAGGAGAAAGCAGGTTGTTTTCTGAAACCTTCATTGTACTTCTGAGGGATCTCAAGATTCCAAAACTCCATACAATGATTTTAAAAATCCTGCAATGTTGTATGTAGAAAATCACATGTACCAAACAGGACTGAATATTCTGGATTTATGAAAACACAAAGACATGATAGAAGAAGAGAAACCTTGAAAGCAACAGACAAGGAACCCCTGGATAGCAATGGGCCAGCTGTCCCTCAAGGAAGGCCTTCAGTTGATGGCACATCTTTTCAGATCTTTTCAGTAAACTAGTTTATCTATTAAACCTCTCCTGAACCATTCACGGGCAACTCTTTGCTCATGTCTGTAACTTGAGACAAAGTGAGACAAATAGTCCAAATGGGGGGGGGGGGGCTCTGCATAGCAACACTTACTAAAACCAAGAACTTAGAACTGTTCCCTTTAAAATGATTTATAGATGTTTCAAATAACTTGGCCATTTGTTATTTTTATTTAAGAACAAAAGGTACAGAATCTACAGAATGTTCATATGTGCAAATGACTCAGGAAGCATATGTATAAATTCAGAGATTAAATCCCTTTGGTGTTTCACATATTTGAGCTCATGTACGTCAACAAACTTTGAAGTTATGGGTTTCTAGAGCAACAAGAATTTTCCAACTCCCCCACAATGAATACTTTATGCTTTTAAAAATATATATGCAAAACCAAATTGAGAGACATTCTACAAAGTAACTGTTGTGCACTCTTCAAAATGTCAAGGTCACGACAAAGACAGACTGGAGATTGTTCTAGATTGAAGACGATTAAAGGGACTTGATAGTTGAATGCAATAAATCATCTGGGATTTTCTTTTGGTATAAAGGAAATTATTGGAAAAATCAGCAACTTAAAGTAGATCAGATAATAGTATTATATCAGTGCTAATTGTAGGATTTGGATAATTGACTGTGGTTATGTAAGAGAAAGTCCTTGCTTTAGGAAACATACATTGAAGTATGTAAGGGAATAGAGCATCATGTTTGCAACACATGATGTTGTACTACGTCTGATGTTGTACAGAGACCTTGTACTATACTTACAAGGTCTCTGTAAATCTGAAACTATGTCAAAATAAAGAGCAAATAAAAAATTTTTATTCTATCTTAAAAGAGATTAAATTTTTTACTACATACATCCTACATGGCCTTTAGCTATATTTAATAAGAAGACTATATTAAAAGGTCAAGATTCTACTAGGATATTTTATCCTAAAATTATGTATGAAGGAACACTATTTCAAGAAGGAAATATCTAACAATAAGAGGTTTTAAAAAAAAGACACCGAGATCATTACATTCACAACCTGGTATCTGGAAAAAGGCTTTAGAATGGAGACAAGTTCCTTACAGGTTAATCTAAAGCTGACTTATTTTAGAAAAAGGAAAATATTATTATCAAAGGAAAGAATTATCACTCCAAAAAAATATCAATACTTTTTAAAAGAAACAAGATTTCTCCCCACCTCCTCCTGTGCCAAACATAGAAGAAGTCTAAGGATAGGAAAACAATGGGAATGGACATAACAATACCCATCATTGATAGAAGTCCAGCACAAGAACATCATAAACTGGATTTTAGGCTGGAGTTCACTGGGAATTGCTTTAACATATGGTTTTTAAGAAGTGTATAAGAGTTCTTCAACCTCCTTTACACCAGGCAGTGGGTCCCTCCTTCTAAGGATGAGATTCACTCTCCCTTTTAACTCTAAATCACAAAGTAAAGAAAAATATCCTGCAGATGAATTTATTTGGAACACAAAAGTCAAATAATGGCCCTAGATAGTCTGCAAAATCCAGTGCCAAAACCTAGAAGATACACCTCTTAGGTTATGTTTTACATATTTAATATTAATAATTTAGTCATAAACTTAATAACATCATTTTTTTAAATGTCCCTAGTTTTCAAAGTAATGTCTAGGAGAATGGGTTGTTCTCCTTACTCTCTTAGATAAAAGTTCTCCTGACTACAATAAGAGGAACACATCATCAAACATGAATAATCTGGCAACCTCACCAATCCTAGTTATTTTTAATTTCAGTAAAATTTCAAACCATAGTGCCTCACTTCCCAATCTAAACATTTTATTAACATATATGTTTGCATTTAATTTTATGAGTACAAAAAACTCCTTAGTAGAAAACAAAGCAAATGTAAAAGTTAATCAAATGGTGACTTGTCTTAGCCCTACCCAAGTGTCTCTAAATAGCCGTGTAAATTGTCATGAATTGTCTAAATGTCAGGACACAGGCTTAAGTTTTAAATATGAAATATGAAATTTTAAAATATGAAGCCATTTTTTTTCTAATTTGACTTCATTTTCCTTGCTTAATGAAAACTCTACTCACATTCAGTTTGAAGTTTATGGCTTCAGCTCTTTGAGTTATATAAGCCCAAAAAGGTCAGATCACTTATTTTAAAGAAAAAAGGTATTATTTACCCTCACATGACTCAAATATAGCTAAAGTGATCCAGCTGAAGCTTTAAAAAGACTCCTACCAGTAGTTTGGAAAGTTTTAACTTAAGACAACGGAATCCATAACTTAAATGAGACTTTTCAGGAACAAGTTCTTTTTTTTAAGATTTTTATTTACTAATTTGAGAGAAGGGATATGAGAGAGAGCACAAATGGAGTGGGGGACATAGGGAGAGAATCTTGACCCTGAGATCATGACCTGAGCTGAAATCAACAGTCAGATGCTCAAGCTACTGAGCCACCCAGGTGCCCTCCCCTTTTTAAGGATTTTATTTATTTAGTAGCATGTTCTTAAATTACTTTGATTACATGTCCTATAGTAACATATGCAACCATTTATTAAATTTAGCAAGTCAAGTCTTAAACTCATAAGGTTTCAAAATTTAACACTACTATTGTTTGACTTGGCAATACTCTTTCTAGACCTTAAAAAGAGGGGCTATTAATGTATTAATAAATTAATCTTTAAAATAAAACTGTTCAGTTAAACAAATAGGACCAGCAGCCATCAAGTAACTGTATTTGTTTCCCACTTTCCTTTAAGTCAGCCCTGTCAGGAGCTAGTTTTTCCTACCTCCTTGAATAAAAATTAGAGCAGTTCCCATAGCTTTTCTGGATACTCAGGACACAAAATTTCCTTTGGTGACTCTAGTCACCCAAACAGTCCTAGTTCATTAATAAACTGTTCAATCCCTGATACCTGTCAAATTCTCCAATTATGCTTAATGTTAAGTTTTTTCCCCTTCTGCAGCTAGGCTTGATTTGGGCTCAGCATCAACAATGGTGAAGATAAGCAGGGATGACCTCACCATTTATTCAACCAGCACTATCATCCCCTGTCAACCATGCCCAACTCAGTTCCAGCCAAGGCTTCAGCATGGAGGGGAGTGGAAGAAGAGGTGGGTAGGAGTAGCAATATAGTGTGAAACTGTCTTCTAGAAGATTTTTATGACTGACTCTCTCTCTCTCATGGGTTCTTCAGTAGGATGCTGGACCATAGAAGATCTCTCACCTGCCAATTCTCAGACCTTGGAGAAAGGATCATCTTAGGCTGGGAGCTCCCACCTCCTTGCTCAGTCTCTTCCATCTGGCTTACTCCTCCAGTATCTTTTTGCCAATGTCTCCTTACCTGACCAGCTGGACCTCTGGATCAGAATCGTGGACAATCTCACTCTTTACTGGCCTACATTGGTTCCAGAGAAACCATCAGGCATTTGTTGCTTCACAAACCCTGAACGTGAGGGCTGTATTGCAGTATTCCCCATTCTGTCAATGCAAGCAATCAAAGTCAGCCCCATTGAAGTATCTTTCCCTAGGCATGAGATGAACATAAACACCCCTTTCTCTTCTTCCTTTGGAATTGTAGAATATTTCCTAAACTTGACCTAACGTTTTTTTCCCCCCAACTCTCCTGTTACTCTCTCCAGCAGCTCTTACAGACTAGAACAGCTAAGGGTTACAAAACCAAAACATTTCCCAGACAACCCCTTCACAATTCCCAAGTTAGTAGTCTGGAACTCGGAAGTAGTTGGCACCTACTGTCTTGTGACCTGAGCCAGAACTGATCACATTTTTAAAATCCTGGTCCTAATTCTTCTGCAATATCTGTTGAGATAATTACAATTACATTGGAACATAACAAATCCAGGATTGGAATATGTGGTAGTAAGCATTCAGCTTATACTGTTTTAATACAGTATTTTTAGATGCAATAGTATGTGTACAAGTAAATCTAGAAGGAGGGAAGAAATACATAGCACATTTTTATACCAATATTAATATGCCTGAGAGTTCCTACCACAAGACAAAATTCTAGTGAAACTATTAAAAGTGGTGTATCAACATGGATGACTTCTATTTACAATTATCTCATGACCAGTTACATTCACATGTTTTCATGGAGCTCTACAGGACTACGTCAGAAGGATTCACAGACCCCAACATGGTCCTGAGTAAAGAATTTACCATCAGAGATGTAGGGAACAAGCATAGACCTCAGAAAACTACTCTACCCTTTATGTGGTTTCTCATTCTTTTCCAATCTGTCTAGAAGGAGCTAAATGAAGTCTACTAGTAACTGCAAATAAAGCTGACCCTACAATTAATTATAATAACATTTCACAATTTCGTTTTCTATAAAATAAGCTAATATAAAGCTATTTGTTCCCTTCCATAGGTGACTTGATATTTGCAATATTTTGTTTCCTTCACTTCTGTTTCAAAGGAAAGAGAAAACATATGCCAGGGAAGAACCTATTCTACCCAAATTATTGCATGGCAATATTTACCCCTTAACTTCTCTCCATCTAACAAAGAAAATTATAGGATCCTGATACTTTGGGAGCAAAACAGACTTTAGGAATAATTTGTTCCAAATTGCAGGTGTAAGTTTCTTATGGCTGCTGTAACAAATGACCACAAACTCCAGAGGCTTAAAACAAACAAAATTCTTTCTCTCACAGCTCTGAGGGCTGTCCACCTGAAATGAGTATCCCTGGGCCAAAATCTAGGTGCTGGCAAGTCTGAGCTCCCTCAAGAAGCTCCAGGGCAAGTCCGTGCTTGCTTCTTGCAGCTTCTGGGGGGTGCCAGCTGTCTTTAGCTTGTGGCTACATCACCAAAGTCTCTGTCTCCAGGATCATAGCACCTCTTCCTCTCCTGTGTGAAATCCCCCTCTGCTTCCCTCTTATAAGGACACTCATGATTACATTTAGCATCATGCACGATAACCTTCCTTCTCAAAAACCTAATCTCATCACATCAAGACCTTTTCCAGTTTAAGGTAACATTAATAGGTTCCAGAGATTGGGACTCGATCTCTCTGGGGCCATTATTCAGCCTATTTTAGAAGCAAGGAAACAAAACCAAGAGAAGACACATCACCCCCAAAATCACACAACTAGTTAGAAGTAAAAGTCAACACAGGAACATAGACTTCTTTTTTTTTTTTTAAGATTTTATTTATTTATTCATGATAGTCACACACACACAGAGAGAGAGAGAGAGAGAGAGAGAGAGGCAGAGACATAGGCAGAGGGAGAAGCAGGCTCCATGCAGGGAGCCTGACGTGGGATTTGATCCCGGGTCTCCAGGATCGTGCCCTGGGCCAAAGCAGGTGATAAACTGCTGCGCCACCCAGGGATCCCGGAACATAGACTTCTTGATCCCCAGTTGAGTGCAGCCCCCTCCGTTGCAATGGCTCTGTGATTTTTTTTTCTATATTTGTAAAACTGCAAACTACATGTACGCACACATATTTGCTTTTCAAACCTGGCATCATAATCTCAGGACTCTGGGATCACAACCTGAGTGGAAAGCAGATGCTCCATTGAACCACTGAGCCACCCAGATGCCCTGTATTTGCATCTTGTGTCTTTGATTGATTGCTATTGACAAAAATCTTAGAAACACAGTTGTAAGGGGGCCTGGGTGCTTCAGTCGGTTAAGTGTCCTACTTTGGCTCAGGTCATGATCCCAGGGTCCTGGGATGGAGCCCTGCATCGGGCTTCAAACTCAGTGGGGGGTGGGGCTTTCTGCTTGTCCCTCTCTCTGCCTCTCCCTCCACTCCAGCTGTGATCTCACTCTAATCAATAAATGAACACTTTAAAACAAAAAACACAATTGTACATAACAAATATGCGTATTTGGGGGGTCATAAAACAAACTGCCCTCCAGAAGGAACAAATGCCAGAAGTGTTTATGAGTCCCCTCTCCCCAATGCTCTTATCAACAACAAAAATTGGCATTCTTAAATTTTATCTAAAAAATTAAAAATGGTATCCTACTGTTGTTTTAATCTGAGGCTGGCGACTCTTTATCCACTCCTGTCTATTACTTGATACATTGCCTACTCCCTCTCCTTCTTTTCTTTATCTTGGAGTACTTTTCTAGTGGGACTTATCTTTTTGATATTGATTTTCTGAGCCTGAGCCCAAGGTTCAGGCCTTTCTGCTTCAGCTTCAAAAAAAACAGCTTAAATTTTTCCTGTTTCTTTATTGGGCATCCACAAAACATTTCATTTTTTCTAACAGGTTCCTCTCAGAATTTAAGTCCTGATCAAGGGGCATCTGGGTGGCTCAGTGGTTGAGCATCTGCCTTTGGGTCAGGTTGTGATCCCGGGGTCCTGGGATCGAGTCCCACATCAGGCTCCCCAAAGGGAGCCTGCTTCTCCCTCTGCTTGTGTCTCTACCTCTGTTTGGGTGTCTCTCATGAATAATAAATAAATAAATAAAATCCTGATCAAAAGCAGCCCACTTCTTTACAAAAGCCACTCAATGGTTTTTACTTTCCTATCACCCTCATCATCTTGGTCTACAGCAGGAACTCCATAACATTGGCTGAATTAAGTCACCTGCCCAAGACATAACTGGTTAACCCTAAACTGGGACTGGAGCCTAGGTCTCCAGATTCCCAGCCCAGTGTTATTAATGCTACTGTCACGCTGCTTATAGTTTGTATGGCCCTAAGTCTTATAAACATTTGGTGAATAATTGTGCTAATCTCCTGCTCCATAGAAAAATAGATGCAAACTTCAAAAATAATATTTTCAAGTCCCATCATCATGGTTGGCCATGGTTGGTGACCTTGGCTATTCTCAAGACTTAGCCTTGAGTTGAGATGGAATAGAGGGCCCCCTAGGTGGCAGAATTGAGAGAGAATTGGGAAATTGGACCCAAGAGGATCCAATTTCTGAAAGTCTTTATAGCGATTCCTGTTTATCATGTACTTTTGTTCTTTAAGTACAAAATTCTGCATCGCCAGAAGTCCCTTTTTCTAATGCAAATGCTCTTGGACAGGCCAAGTCATCTGGCCCTCAAAACCTTCAAAATGAATCAGAACAGTGCTTCAGATGACTGCGCCTAGCCTTTATCTGGAGCTCTTATTCAAGAGCTGCTTCTGATCCAGTTGTTCTGGAGTGAGGCCTGTTTTTCTGCATTTCAAACAAGCTCTGAGGTGCTGTGGTGCTACCGAGCTAAGGACTCCTGCTTTGAGTGGTCTATCTGAAATGAGCAAACACATCTCCAGAGAAGGCCTAGAAGGAACATAACAGAAGCATAAATCTGGTGGGAATGAGGCTTCTGCATAAGACTCAGAAAGGCCAGCCCTTAGAGGGGTTCGTACTGTAGGGAGTTCTAAACAGTTCCTAAGCAGAGCTTGCATGTGGTCATGAGGGGGAAAAAATCAGGGCACAAAAGACTTTATTTTGCTGGAAGCTGCCTCATTTGAAAAAAAAAAAAATACAAAGTTGGGTTCAGCAAAGGGAAAGGGTGAGTCTTATGATGAGCAATCCATATGCCTAGCGCCCATCTGGGCTTTGCAAGAGCCTAGTGCTAGTGCCCCGGACTGTTTAATAAGACCCACTTCACAGGCTCCCTTGACTTTCAAGTGAACACCCCACGGAGGTGACTACGCGGTCAGCACGCAGGGGAGTCGAACGTAGGTCCACGTAGGTCCGTGGAGGCAGCAGTATCATCTGATTGGAGATGATCTTCGTAAAGGCTGGGAGACAGGAGCGTGTGCTAGGCAGGTGTCATGAGACCTTCCCAAAGCTCCGTAAGCAGTTTGCCTCAGAGCAGGCAATATCCAGCCTTCCTCCCTCTGTGGCGTTAGGCAGGGGCTTAGAGCTTCATTAGCCCAGCTTAATTTTTACCAGATCCCTGCTGAGCATATACAGAAGCAATGTTTTTAATTGGCTATTTTTTTTTTTTTATATTTTGTGCTTTTCCTTCTTCCTTTTTTTTTTTTTTTTTTTTTAAATTTACACAAATACTACTGCACCAGGGAGATGAGTCATTGGTGAAGTTTGCAGTTTTGCAGTTTGCAGTTAGGACATTTCTAAGGCATTATGGTAAAGAATACTCTTCTCTTAAAAAAAAATAAAGTCAATAAACATCCTTTAAAAGAACACTCTTCTCTTTTTAACCTATCTAGTTTAGAAACATATACATATACATAGAGTTTGATTAACGGTGGGGAATATCCTTGTATAACAAAATAAAGAAAAACTAGCTCAAAAATATTTCCCCCAACTATCGCATATGTAAAATGATAGCATTCAGTAATTTGCCTAATAAAGTACAAATTTCATTTCTAGAAATGACAGTTATGTATTCCATGCTTATCCCCAAAACATCTTTTCTCTTATTAAAAAAAATTGGATTATTTTCGTGATTATTTGTCAGTCACAAGCTTGAGACAAACCCAGGCTAATCTCATTTTTAACTTTCTGAGTTTGCTGACACCAGTCTGCATTTCCAAAACCTGTTTCGAAGATGCAGTATCCAGTATCGGAGGTGTTTCAATTAGTCAGCACTTAGCCCTCCTCTTCACAGAAAAACAAAATTTCTTGCTGGCGATCAGTGCATTCTACAGGGTTTTCTCTGGCTCTGATCTGCACTTCCCATGTTGAGAAGTTTTCCTACTCCTTTTCTACCACTGAAAAGTTAATGTTATTTTAAAATGTCCCCTGTCACAGCCCAGATTCTCCCGAGGAGCATATTCCTTTCCATAGAATGGGCATTTTTGCAACTTAATATCTTAAGTTTGATTACCATTGGTGCATATTTAAGTGCTGTCTTGCTCATCTTGTTTATTACATATATGTATTAAAAACTAATAAAAGCAAAATAATACAAAAAATGAGCATTTCATTTTGGCAACCTCCCTGCTACAAAACCCTGCAGATGTTTGGCTGCCTGTGATATATTTTGGAGGATGGAATTTGCAACTGTTATAATTAAGCAATACCATTAAGTCACCCGAGAGTAAATTAGAAGCTAAACTGGTGCTGTGTGCTCAGAAACCCAAGATTATGGGCTGCGATCTCTATTCAGTGGATAAAGTCAGCTCCCTTCAAACTGATTCTGAAATAAAAGGTGTTATTTCTATTCCCCACCCCCAAAATACATAAGTGTATTAAACATGTCCCTAATATCGATTTGGCATGCCAGTTATAATCTTAAATTGTAGGGGGAAAATGTCTTAGTAAATAGAGCTATTTCTATTTTGCTACTACTGTTTCAGTTGTAATGGGCAAGAGAAATGTTTAGGTCTGGATTATTTCCAGGGATTTGGCTAGATCCACAGACTCAATAGTGGTTTATAGAAAGAAAGAAAGAAAGAAAGAAAGAAAGAAAGAAAGAAAGAAAGAAAGAAAGAAAGAGAGAGAGAGAGAGAGAGAGAGAGAGAGAAAGAAAGAAAGAAAGAAAGAAAGAAAGAAAGAAAGAAAGAAAGAAAGAAAGAAAGAAAAAGTCAAGAGAAAGGGGAAGAAAGGAGTCCTAGTACATCCTGTTGCAGTTAGAAATGATAAAGGTAATGTCACTTCTCAGGTTTTCCCTGCATAATACCATCTGGAGAGAGACGATCAATTCCCAACAACCGAAGAGACAAATTGTCAGTAATGTGAATAGGACATTGATACAATAGTTGTCACCAAAGGCCCCTTACACAACCTAAAATCCAATATATTTAGAATATTGATAATTACAAACATGTTAACTAATTACCTAATAAAATTAAACATGTAATCTCAAACATATCACCATCCTAAAAAGTTGTCTTCAACAACAATTTAAGTTACCCAAACTGTGACCTAATGACCTGGGCCCTTGTGATTAGCAACTCTAAGTGTGCTGTTTAGAAGTAGCCCACAGCCCCTCAAGGTATGGTCTCTGAAATGGCATCCGAGTACCATCTGGGAGTTTGCCGGAAATGCAGAATCTTATGCCCACCCCAGGCCTACTGTATCCAGATCTACATCTATGTTTTCCCAAGATCCCCAGCTGATTCATTCACATATTTAAGTTTCAGAACCAGTATCCAGGCCCTTGACTTCCTGTTTTCAGGCACCCGGGGCAGCCCAAATTCACAAAGCCTCTCAGTCCCAGGACAATTTGCATCCTTTCTCTATTTCCCCACCTGTCAGTCACTGCCTTGGCTTTCACAATTTGGCTGATCCCCAAAAACACACTCTGTTTTAGCAGCTTCTGAGAATTCTTCACAGATACTACACCGGTCTAGAGGATTGAATCCCCTCTCTTCTTTCCAGAAGAGGTGCATTCACTGAGCTCCTCTCAGAAACCATGACAAGATATTGATGCTATACATTTTCAAGTTAGTCCTTAGACTGATCTTTCTGCACTTGGATTGCTGTTAGGATGGATCACTTTTCTCCCCATATCTGACATAATGTCTCCCCGGATCTCACAATCTGCTGCAACTTGGCAGCTTAAGTTTATGAAGTTTTCTGTTCTTCCAGGTTTTCTTTTAGATATTATGCTGCTTTTCTTCTTCATCTGTCTGGGTTGAACTAGTTGTCATCTGACAATCTTTATGCAAAAAAAAAAAAAAAGCAAACAAACAAAACAAAAACAAAAACAAAAAAAACCCCACCTCTTTTAAAGTGATATTTGTAAAAAAAAAAAAAAAAAAAAAAAAAAAGTGCCATTTGTCCTGTATAAATCTGGTCCATCAGGAGTGTGTGTCCTCCAGAATGATTCCACAGGCCTTCTTCCATGGCCTTCTCAGGCTCCCACTTTTTCATCCCATCCCATCAATAGGACAGAACACTGCTTCCCATTCTCTGTGATTTTGGCAGAAGGTTGCAAAGAACATCAACATTTGAGAGCATATACCCTCTAGTGATCTTTAAGAAAAAGGGAACACGCAAACACAAATCTAGCTACATGAGTTCCACTGCATCATATTTACACAGATACAAAAAAGATTTAATCACAGCAAAGTTCAGGCAATCACTATGGTAACTCATACATCAACCAAAAGGCCGAGATCTGCTTTGTGCTCAAGGCAACCTCTGTAGATTCTTCTCCTCCCCAAAATATACTCGCTTGTCAGCTGCCTCCATGATTATGTTCAATCTAAGACGTGCTACATAGGGTTTGCTTTTATTTCTACTTGGCAATTTCAGGATTGCTATGACTTCCACAATCTCTAGATCATGAATCACTTGAGCAAATAATGAGCCAATAAGCTCAAATCCGAGGGAAATTTCTGCAAAGCTGTCTTTTAACTCTATTTTCACACAGAGTGAAGTGTTTCTTGTCATAGAATAATAATCTGAGAAACAAATTCTGGCTAGATCCACTACTTGGTTTCAAATAACATATTATTTTAGTATGTTAGAATAAACATTCCTCTATTCAATCCATATCTTTTCAGCGCCTACTATATATGCAAGGAACAAAAGAACAAACGAACAACTCATCTGGCTAAATGATTTTTTTTCTTATTTCTTCTCAAATCTAACACAAGGGCCTCCTGCCTAATTGAAAGGTCCCCATGGCTCTCCCTATTCCTAAACTCTTCCATCAGCCCTGGGAGCACCATCAATTCAGAAGAGGCCTTGAACGCTTTTCAGCTCCCCATGGAGGCACTCTCCCAAGCATCTAGAAGAGAGAGCAATTGATGGCAAATCAAACATAATTTTAGTTAATATGTTTCTTAGTCATCTCAGTTTAATTTTTGTCCTCCCCCCACATGGACCATTTTTCACACTACTTCCATTGGTAACAATTTCCCAGCCTCTTGAAACTCTATGTGCTTAGCACGGTGGGACCTAATCAGGTTTTCTGAACAGCTCCACGCTGTGCTCTCAGCACTCGGGGACAGGGGAAGACAACTCTAAAATAAACTAGGGGGAAATCGGTTTTTCCTTCCCGATTCCCAAGCAGGTCGTTGGTTCTCAACAAGTTTGCTTCTGATAGAGCAGCCAGTCATAAAACCTTCTGATCATATTGAGAATCACTGCCTCCGCGATGCAACCCAAGGCGCGGGAAGATCTCTGGTACCAGACGAGGACATGCGCCAGACAGACCAAGGAGGGCCCGATCCAGAGAGCCAGGCCCCAGGCTGAACGCTGGTCTGGAAGTCACTGGCCGGGGAGAGAGCTGCACGGGAGCAAACGAGATCTCACTGTGATGAAAGCCCTCCTGGTTTAAGCTACCTGCTCCAATTAATTTGGACTCTTCCCCGTTGCGATGTTCTTTAACTTGCAAGGACTCTTTATTCTATTTTCCTAAAATGTTCCCTGGTAAGTTCCTCTCTTGCAGATGGTTAAGGTTTTTTTGTTTGTTTGTTTCCAGAACCTTTCTTTCTACGCTTCCCCGGAGCTTCACACAACCTCTTTTAGGAGATACCATAAGAGAAAAGCAAACAGAATCATAAAGTTTAGACAAACGCTGTCCGATTTTAAAACTGCAAGCGACAAGACTCAGCTCTCACCACCCAGAAAAACAAACTCCATTAATAATAATAGGATGCTTCTGATCCATCCCCTACTTTATACTTTGTAAATGAGTCTGCTGTTTTCATCAGTCACCCCTCAGGGTTGGCGAGAAGAGCGCTGGCGCCCCAGGTAATATTTTTTTGGCAACCCCTCCCCAAAACAACAAAGCCAGTCCCCCACTGCTCGGCTTCTCCATTCCTCAGGTCGTCCCCATCTCTCTAATTGGTATTCATCCAACGCGGAACAGTAGCTATCAGTACTTGATGATTAACAGCCTTGTGAGACCTCGTGCTAGCAGCAAGAGTTGGCTCTTGCATCCACCATTTAAAAGGGACGCTTGAATGTGAGATTCTTGTTTCAAAGAGATACAGATGGATGGCATTGTGTTGCCACTACCCGGCTCGGTCACGGAAGCAAGAAATGTGCCATGGAGGACGCACACCGAAGTCCCTCTCCAACACTGCCATCCCTCCCAACGTTGCTCTATACTAGGGCATCTCCCGTGCTTGATCTTGATTCTACACTGCTCAGACATAAATAAATCACTTTTAGCGTTGAGATACTGTTTAGTGTTGAGATACTCCTTTGTGTCCCAAAGGGCCTTGTGATCCTCATTCACTTTTCCCCCACGTTGATCTCTGTGCACGCCAGCCCCTTCTGCCCCCCCCCAACCACAAAATTCAGGACTCCTGACTCTCCCTTCATTGCACCAACCTCACGGAGTCAGGAAATTGGCTATTTGTCTCATATTTATGGACTAACCAAGGAGTAACCCAGAGTTACATGCCGAATTCCTAACGATCTCTAGTTACAAAGAATTTCGCATGTCAAGATTATGATCCCACCATATGGGCCTCTTTGCTTTGCATTGGACTTGGCCACGGGATTTCAGAAACATGTTTTGGGTCTCTTGGAACTACCAAGTCTGTTTGGATTGCACCAGATTTTATAAGCCGTGGAGCAAATGTAAATACTTTTGGATGCTGGTACACATTTTATAAATAATTCTGGCAGCGTTTTAATTCTCTAGGACTTCAGGGGTTTGTTATATTCCATTTTTCATTATTTGTTCATTTCCATGTGGCCTTATTTCTGCAAACACGATTTCTTGAAAAATGGAATTAGGTCCAGATTTAGCAAATACAAAAGGATGATTTGTAACATTTCTCTCATACACTGGATCCAAGCAAAGGCAAAATGAACTCATTTATACTTAGTGAAACATAATTGTCAATTTGCACATAAAAGTTGAAGGGGAAATTGATATTTTAAATTTCACCAGTCTCTACAGTTGCCATCCTAACCTCACCGGGTGACCAGGTCTTTCTCTCTTGGTCAGTTTTATGCTGACAACCCCCGAGGGCCCAAGAAGTTGACCAGGGGAAGCCATGACTAAGTGGCCCCATTGACAAGTTCCTCTCAGTAGAACTATTTCTTTTTCCAGTGCTTCATACTCACCACCCTGCGCTGGTTCTGCAGAGTGACTCAAGGAGAAAGGAAATGGCTGATTTTGAAGAAAAAAAAATCCTGAGCTGTTCATATGATTATGTACCCTCTGCCTGAAGCACTCCTCAAAACTGATGTCACCAAGGCTCACCTCTTTCAGCTCACTCAGGTGCCACCTTCTTAGGGAGGATCTCCCTGACTGCCTACCTACGATCGCAACCCCTCCACTCCCAAGCCCCCATCCTCTTTTTCTGCTTTCTCCTTCTCCAAAGCCACCATGTGCACACACACACAGACACACACCCACGAGGATGTAGGCACCATGAGGAAAGAGATTTCGTTCTTGCCTTTCTTGTTTACTCCTGTGTCTCTAGTTCCTACAACAGTGCGGAGCATAGGAGAGACACTCAGTAAATATTTGCTGAATAACGAATGAATACAAATTCATAAACAACGTGCATACACACACACACACACATGCTCAACCACCTGATCCGTGTAAAGTCCACACTCCGACATTCACACCTGCCCTCGCCTTTGCCTTATTGGGATAAAGCTTATGCTTGATACACCCTTTAGCCTGCTTTCATCTCCAGAAAGGTCAGAAGTGGGAGAAAAGGCATTTCCTGAGCCCTCTGCTTTAGGGCAGGTGACCAGCCAAGCTTCTAACTGATAAGTCTGTGCCTTTATGTCCCCACCAAGCTCGCTTTTCAATGTCTGTGCTCTCAATTCAGACCCCGCTCAGCTGCACATGGGCGCTGAAATTTTTCTCCTCAATCACAAATCCAAATGGGCAAGTGCTCACATCCCTCGCTCTCTTCCCCTCCCCCCTCCCTCCTCTCACATTTGCTGGGACCCACCACTCCTTTCATTTGGGAGCTGCCTTCTTAGCTGTGTCCACTCTCCAGCTGCTGGTGCTGGACACCGGGGTCTTCACCCCAGCATCCACAATAGGTAATTCCCCAATTCCCGTCTCCAGCTCAGGTCTTTCCTCCAAATTTCACACCGCGTTTCTACTCCTTCACTTATCCCCATTTGATGTGTCACAGCCCCTCAAAGTCCACGTGCCTGGAACCCACCTGCTCCTTTCCTTGGCCCCTCTCACTGAAACGTGTGATCACCACCTGCCCGGTAGACAGAATTAAGAACTTTGGACCATCCTCTCACCCTCAAAGTACTTCCATGGGATAGTGGTCAGCAAACCAGAGGAGGAAGCAGAGGCTTTGGGGCAAAGTAAACCTGGGTTCAAATCTGGACTCTTTGTGACCTCAGGCAAATGACTTAAACATTCTGAGCCTTAACTTTCTTAGGCTTAACTTAAACTTAACCTACTTTCTTAAATGTAAAATGGAGATTATTTGTCAGCTAATAACAATGCTTATCTTGAAGAATTGCCAATTGCCATCAGGGCCCGTTTAGTCATTCTACAAAAAGAAATGTATCAGGTGCTCCGCTAGGCACTAAGGTTCAACAGTGAGTGAATTAAGTTGCTGGCTCTCCAGAACATAGGCTGGAGTAGATTATGAGTTAAATATGTTAAACATCTTCTCCTGAATCTACCAGAGTCCAGGACACAGTAGGTGCTCAGTAATTAGAAGCAATTTTCATTATTATCCCAGTCAGTAAGATCTGTTAATACACTATTGATATCTATTAAATACATTACGGGCGCTTGGGTGGCTCAGTGGTTGAAGGTCTGCCTCAGGATATGATCCTGGGGTCCTAGGATCAAATTCTGCATCAGGCTTCCTGCATAGAGCCTGCTTCTCCCTCTACCTATGTCTCTACCTCTCTCTGTGTGTCTCTCATGAGTAAATAAATAACATCTTTAAAAGATATAATAAATCCATACCAACTTTCTTCCTCCTGTACCTCAGTTCGGGCCCTCATTATTCCATGCCTAAATTATTTGTTGGAATTTCTTTCATTTTGCCATTGACTGAATGTCTTTTCCCTCCTCACCCCTTCCCAGGCCAGAATTCATTTGTTGAAACAATGAGGGTGGAGCCCTTAACAATGGTATTAGTGCCCTAATAAAAGAGACCCCAGGGAGCTCCCTCACCCCTTCCACCATATAAGGACACAGCAAGAAGACAGCCACTTATGCACCAGGAAGCGGGCTCTCACCAGATATAAAATCTTCTGGCACCTTGATTTTGGATTTTCCTGTCCCCATAACTATGAGAAATAAATTTCTGCTGCTTATAAGACATTCAATATGTGGTATTCCATTATAGGAGCCTGAACTGATTGAGATACCTTCTAAAAGTTTTTCCTACTACCATTCACTCAGCATTCATTCAACAAATATTGAAGCTCCTCTTTTGTGCTAACCAGCTAAGTAGTATTCTAGAATCCAACAACATGACAGTTAAAAAAAAAAAAAGACCCACCTGCCCCCCAAATCCCTCTGTCATGGTAGTGACATGCTAGTGGGTCTCACCTCACTTTAGCTCATTCTCCACAACAAAGTCAGAAGGCTGTTCCCAGCTCTGCACTCATTCTTCAGGCCAGAGCTGAAATGCCATCTGCTAAGGAGAGCTTTTCCTCACCTTACAGACTGGGTTGGGTGCCCAGGTCAGATGTCTTCAGTGTCTTGCCTGTCTTAAAACCAAGTTTTAAAGAAATCTAGGATTTAAGAGAGGAACAAGACAGAAAAATAGGATGTTTGGGAACATGTGGACATAAATCAAGCAAGGAGGAGTCTAGACAACTCTCACAAAACAAAAGAGCTATTCACATATTTGAAATTTACATTTACTGGCTGTTGGGTGGAATTGGTCTAAAAGTGTTGAGGCTGGATCCAAGCTGAGGTCCTCTCCCACTAAGTCAAATGCTGTTAACTTTGGCTTTCATGGTATAAAGCTCTTAGTCTCCCTAATCCATTCTGTGGGTTGTAGATGTCATTCCCATCTAACATTTAATAACTACCTTTGTATAGCTCAAATTTGGAAGGTGATTAGGAATCCAGAATGTTTATTGAATAATTTACCTCCGCTTTTATGTCAGTAGGAAAAGGGCAGACAAAGAAGAAAAGAATTAGGGGGTAGATAGCTTCAAATACCATGGCTAACAGGGTCACTTTATGTTCTCTGAAATCCAGCAGGGCCATCCACTGTTGCCTACTCTCACCAGGGACAGAGGCTCCTCATCCTAAAAGCAGCTGAAGATCTAGTGCTCAGGTCAGGTGCAATGTTCGTTCCAAGAAAGCATGGAGGCAATAGGCAAGAAAACTGCCTTCCAGGAAGGGGAAGCTCTGGAGAGAAATGACCCTGTGTCTCCTGAGAGAAGGTGAAAATGATTCATGAGAGGGGAAACATGAGTAAATATGACACAAGGGCAATATTTGGGCCTACTAATAATGTGGTTTAGAGACTTTTTAATGATTCTTGTTTTGGGAGAAGTATTGTAAAATCTTTCACTGGCCAAGGCAGACCTGGTACTGTTAGCTAGACCGATTAATTCTACATCTGTTCTAACGTAAATAGCCAATAGGCATATTATTTCCACATTCCTAAAGGTTGGTGAATAGCAGTGGAATTAATTCTTGAGTACCTATGAGAACATGCTCTCCTCCTATTTATATCCCATCACGTTTTGTTTATTTTTTTCTTATAGATGAAACAGAAGCAGAGCTTCCACTCCTAGTCTTTGATTTCTTACTAAGGCAACTGGATCCTTTCAAAAATTGGAACTGAAAGGTTTTGGAGTTTCTATTATTTGAATGCTACAAAAACTGTGTAATTCACCAAAACTGTGATCCTGGATTTGATTTAGATACACTCCTAATAGTAACTATAACAAAGCATTTGTTAACATCCTCGTGGGGTTTACTTCTGAGAGTAGGTCCTCCATCCAAGTCGAACTCAACTAGGGGAGGATATATATATATATATATATATATATATATATATATATATATTCATTTTATTAGTTACTGTAGCATAGAATTGAACACTATTCAAATAGTAAGAATAGAAAAATATCACTAGGATATATATATATATATTCATTTTATTAGTTACTGTAGCATAGAATTGAACACTATTCAAATAGTAAGAATAGAAAAATATCACGAGGCTTTCAGAGGATATAAAAATGAATAATTTTTGGTCCTCACCCTCAGGAAGTTTATAATCTAGCAAGATGATAAGACAGTAGGCTTACATAGACAGCTTCAAAAAAATACAATGTGGATTCAAAAGGAAAGGATGGGTTAAGTGAGAGACAGAGACTGTTGCTTTTGAGGGTCCTGAAATGTTAGCAGGAATGTATCAAGGCAAGGAAGAAGAACAGAAAGTTGTAGAGTGGCAGACATCTCAGAGGACAAGAAAGCATGGAATACTCCTACCCCATTGCCCGTGGTTCTCAACACTGATATGTAAGCACTACAAAAAGAGACTTCTCTTTTTCTGAAAAAAAATTAAAACTGCACCAGATTTTTTAAATTCTGTTTTGTTTTAATCGTCATGGCTGTTGATCACCAATCAGTAAGCAAACCCTTGATGTTATCTGGGCATAACAATCAAAAGAATCTGAATAAATCAAGCTAATTTAATGGCTAATGCGAATACGCCTGATCTTCTATTCATGATTCATCCTGTTATTTGCCAGTTGACCCCAAAGTAGCAGTCTTTGACAACAAAAAGACAATGTGCAAGGAGACCTCAAAATTAGAATGTGCCCCTCAGTCCACACAAATGTGGTGTTACACAAGGCCATTGCCTCAACTTTACCAACAGATGATCCAGCAAACACTCCCTTAAGAATTATCTGGAATGACTATTTATTTGTGAAGTTACATCACTCAGTGTTCATCTTTTCTCTCCCACTGATATCTTTCCTTTGGAAATGTGCAAAGAAAAAGCAAACATAATATAATACACATGATAAAAACCCAGCAGAACTAACCGTAAGCAAGGAAAAGGGTTTCATGTAGTACAAGAGATGGGACTTTACACTTGAACTCAGACATGCTCAAATGATAACCTTCTCTATCTCTCCATGTTGCCCTGCCTATAAAATGGGGCTAATTCAACTCACCTAGATAACTCACAGACATGATGGGAAGATTAATTATTCAGGGTTTATGGAGTGCTTTCAATATGAAAAGCACGATGTATGTCACAAACAGAGGGCTGTGACTTCAGGGGAGACAATAAACAGCAGGCACAGATGAACTTTTAAAAAAACAAAGGCCCTATTCTCATGTAAATACTCAGTAATAAAAGCTATGGAAAGAAAGCCACAGGAAATATAAAATATAAACAGAATATTTTCCATGAGGAGTCAGCAGATTTTATCAAGTTAATAAATTATTACAATAGAGTATATAAAATCAAACTCATGCAGAATCAGACCAGAGAATATAACGTGTGGCTGCTGGGATTAACTGGTGGGAAAGATCTCATTGATTTTTGTAGAGCATTGGATCTGGGAGATTTTTAAATTAGGCAAGGATGATGACCCAGTTTGGGTGGGAAAAGCTTAGAGGTTCCCAAGGAAGAATACAGCCCAAGAAGAAATCTCTGGAGGTAGTTATTTTTAACCTTTCAGACCTGCTTGACATGAAGAGAATTCTGAAAACTGAAGGCAAAAAGTAAACATTTTAAGAAATGTGGCATCATTTCTCATTGTTGTGACCCAAGCAAATAATTTTAAAAAACAGGCAAAATCTCTTTACAATTAAATAGGGATTTGAGGAAAATAAAATTGAGCTTGCTTTTTTATATTTACCAGTATATGAGGAAACAAAGTTGGGTGAATTTTCTCTTGGACTGTGACTCAACTAAGAAATCCTTGTGCAAAATAAAAATCATAAGCATCAAATACAAAACGTATTAGAGTTAAGTGTGCCAAATTTAAAAATCAGTGGAAACATCATAGGAGCACTAAGACCATGTTTTTTTAACTGTACACCAGTTAGTTATTGCCAAAACAATGCCGCATAACAACCAACCATAAAAACTAGTGACATATGACAATATAAGCATTTGTTCTAATGTTTCTTTGAATCATTTGATGTGGTTCTACTTCACATACCACACTGGATCTGCTTCTCCTTGAACCACTCAGCTAGCCAGGGCATGCTCAACTCATGCTTCTAGACTCAAAACGAAAACATTTTTTTTTTCTTCCAAAATTACATATAAAAAAAAAAAATCTCTGGAAAAATGGTCCAGAGACAGAGACCAAGACAGACATGAAATACAGAAACATAAGCTTTTAACAAAACCTTTGTTACAGAATAATGATGTTTTTAATTTCCTTTCCATCTATGTGTATATTTCCATAGTATGCACATGCATATTATGCATATGAAAATCCTAATGGCTGACATTAATCTATGTTCTTCTTAGTGATAAAATAATCTAAGAAAATTTTCTTTTTAAAGAATTTTAAAATAGCCCTATAATATGAAGAGCTCAGCTCCTTTGAGAAGCATTCCCCACACACTGAAAGGTTTTGATTCATTTCTGCATACAGCAAGTAAACTCTTAAAAGGCCTTCTACCAAATGGCCATCTCTAACCATAGAGGTGAATTCCATCTCCACGAATTTGGGTGGAGTTTCAAACTAATGAGCAGTGAAGGCAGCAGCCCCAGGATTTCTAAGCCCTCACCCTTTTTAAAAGATTTTATTTGACAGAGGGAGAGAGAGCCAGCAAAAGCAGGGTGAGTGGGAGGCAAGGGGAGAGGGAAAAGCAGGCTCCCTGCTAAACAGCTCAATCCCATCTTGGGATCCTGACCTGAGCCGACCGCAGATGCTTAACCGACTGAGTCACCCAGGTGACCACCGCCCACCCCCAGGATTTCTATGCCATCTTCATCATCTCAATTAAATTTATAACAGAACCTCAGGAAAGTTAACTGCTAAACATACTTTCAAACTCAACTACCCAGAGAGTATTTTCTATCTGCAATATCAACTTAAAAATAACTTCTTAAAACATTAACCAACAGAGCACCTGGTGGTCCCGCAGATCTGTCTCTTACTTCAACAGTGTTTGGACAGAACAAACTCAGGGTACACCCTTCCGACCAGCCTCCAACCAGCCTTCTCCCGTTCACAACCATCAGAACCATCTTCAGCCAACACCCTATCCTGAGCTTAGCTTCTTATTACCAATCAACCATGAGCACCCAGATTCATCAGAATTATTCCCCCCAGGTGGAGGCCACCTGCAACCTCCTGGCCAACGTGCATCTGCAGGCCTCCTCCACCTACCCCTCCCTGGGCTGCTAATCCGACCAGGACCATGTGACTCCAGGGGGCTTGGGCCACTGCCAGGAGTCGGCTGAGAAGCGCGAGGGTGCGGAGTGTCTCTTGAAAATGCAAAACCAGCGTGGTGGCAGCGCTCCGGTCCAAGACGTGCAGAAGCTGTCCCAGGATGAGCGGGTGAAGCATTGAACACCATGCAAGCCACCCTGGTTCTGGAGAAGAACCTGAACCAGGCCTGTCCGGATCTGCATGCCCTGGGATCTGCCGGAGCTGACCCCCAGCTCCGTGACTTCAGGGAGAGCCACTTCCCGGGTGAGGAGGTGAAACTCAAGGACATGGGTGACCACCTGACTCGCTTCCGCAGGCTGACCACCCCCAGGCCAGGCCGGGCGAGGAGCTCTTGGAAAGACTCACCCTCAAGCACAACTAGGAGCCTCTGGAGCCCAGCAGCCTTCGAGGGGCCCCTCCACCCTGCCCTTGGTGCCAGGGCTTGTGCCTGAGCCTCCCGGCAGCCACTAGGCAGCGTTTTAACCCCCTGCAGCCCTCCCCCAAGCTGTGGACCAGGTGGGAACAAAGCTTTTTGCAGTAAAAATAAACAGGTAAAAATATATGTATACATATATACCTATATATTTATATATTTTATATATATGTAAAACTTCAACCCATCACAGACCTTGATAATGTTCTATGCTGGCAAAGAATTATGCACTAGTTACACTAGTGCTTAATATTACAATATTTACACTGTTGACTGGGAAGTGAATTTAGGCAAGTTTTTGGAAGGCAGTCTAGCAATGTGTATCAGGTAGTTAACTGATACAGGAGACTATCATACCCTTTGATCCAGTAATCCCTCTTCTAGGAATTTATCAAAAGTAATTGACAAAAAAGAAGTAATTGACTAAATAGAAAAAGAAGTATAGAAGTATACATAAGATGTTCATTGTTCTATTGTTTATAATAATAAGAAAAGTAGAACCTATTTAGATTCTCATCAATGGGAAATTTGTTCAATACCATGGAATATTAGGTAGCTATGAAAAAGAGCAACATTGAGCAGGTAAAAATACCCAAGATATATTAATAACTGAAAAGTATTAGGCCAAAGACTAGAATATTGTGTATAATACATATAATACACATATTTATATTTATATAAAATGTAAATTCCAAATGTGCTTACATATGTAAGAAAAGCTATATACCAAGCTGTTAACAATTATCTCTGGGGAGGGGATCCCTGGGTGGCGCAGCGGTTTGGCACCTGCCTTTGGCCCAGGGCGCGATCCTGGAGACTTGGGATCAAATCCCACATCGGGCTCCCGGTGCATGGAGTCTGCTTCTCCCTCTGCCTGTATCTCTGCCTCTCTCTCTCTCTCTCTCTGTAGCTATCATAAATAAATAAAAATAAAAAAAAAACAATTATCTCTGGGGAAAAAAGGGGCTTTTTAGTAGAATGAGGGGATAGTTGCTTTCATTTTTCCTTCTTATACTCCTACATTATTTGATTTATAATGAATATGTATTACTTTCATTTTTTTCAACAAAAAAATAACTTCTCAGCTATTTTCACTTTCTCTGTCCTCAGAAAAACCTTTTCAATTGTTTTCACTTTCTCCTCCATACCACCTATACACAATAAACCCCACCAAAATCCCACATATGCAGAAACCAAAATATTGATGAATATGTGTAGTTATAAAGTCAACAAAAGTTCAGAGGAGCCTGCAGAACTAACTACACTGGGTCAGGTGCTGGATCCAAACATGGTTTGGTTGAGGTCTGGTTTGTCCATCAGTTGCAGTGTTTACTCTTGTTTAAATATCAATAGAGACAACTCTGTGCTCAAAGCTGGTTGAGATTCCAAAGGCAGTGCCAGCCACCCAGTTATCTCCTTGTTAACTGGTACCCATTTCACAGCCATGGAAGTAAGTCTAAGAGACTACTGAGATGCAGTCTTTGCCTCCCTGCTTTCAAAGATGGGATTACATGCTACTCTTCTAGCCAAGGTTCTATCCAAGCCACTGCTACCCTCTTACCTCAGTATAAGAAACTTAGCCTGCCCCTATTTGAGAATGGGGCTGAGTGAGAGAGAGCAAGAGCCAACGCAAACCAATCTGTCTGATTTTACTTATCCTGGGTGCCTTATTGCAGGCTTTCTCATATAAATCATCAGTCTCTGCCAGATTGCTTTCATGCATGTTTTCCATGCTTTCTCTATATCATTCCCTTTCCACATTCCCCTGGGGAGATCCACCCCGCCCCCCCTCCACCACTGGCCCTTCAAGAGACAGTTGAAATGCAGTCCCATTTATGGGACACATAAATTCCTGTCCTCAACTCAGAAAACACCTCTGTCTCTTCTCTGATCTTACCCACTACTTTGTACTTCTATCGACATACTGTGAACATGCCCTATAATTTGTTGTGTACATTTCTGCCTTCCCAAAAGGTAGTGTGAGCCTTCAACAACTCTCTCACCATCATCCTCATGGTTTACTTACTCTTTTCTGCCTGCACTATACGTACCCAGCAAAATATCAACACTAAGTTAAGCCAACCACCTGCCCTCTGCAACCCTACACTGAGACTGCTGGAGAATACAAGTAACAGCACAAAGTGCTGTCACTACTCCGTGTTTCCAACAGTAACTGGACCCTGAGTACTGCCCAGGGCAGCCCCTCCCCCACTGCTTACACTAGCAGTTGCTCAAAACCTTCCCACCCTACTCAAGCTTTCTGCACCCACCAGATTACTCCCCACCCTCAGCAGCTAATTTGGATTACTATTTGGAGAGAGAGACCACTCACCAGGAACTGCCTCAATCTCCTCTGCACTTCCACCTCTTCCCTAGTCAGGCCTATGCAGGTAGCCACACGACAGTGGATGCTGTGGATGCCCCACTCAGATCCCCTGTAGTGGCAGGTGTCCTCGTCCCTCAGCTGCTCTGAGGGCTGGTTGTTTAAAATTCATAGCTACTGCCTCCCCTGGTGAACTGCCCTCAGCCAGCCAGAACCCACATAGTCTAGAAGATGATGTTGCACTCGTTTGGCAAGCAGATCTTAACCAATGAGTGACTGGCACAGGAGGAAAATGCCAGTCCTGGCCTCAAGCTGAATAACCCTGTGGTTCAGCTTGTGATGCTGCCCCTTCCTCTACGGTCACAACGGATGTTAGTTTCCAGTCAAGATCACACTCTTGCTCAGCTCTCTTCCCCTATCCTATTCTATGTCTCTCTCCCTTCTCCCCTCTAACACACACTCACTTGAACGAGAATCTCTGACCCAGGCTCTGCTCCTAGAGAACCCAACCTAGGACACATCCTAATCACTATCTCCTTTCCTCCTGGCAGTGTGGAAAAGGTGACTCTCTTCTAAGCAAACGTGCTCTGGACCCTGCCCTCTCCTTCCTTCTCACAGACTGTGCTGTCATCTGTTTTCTCTCTTTCCTGGAGTTCCCAGTTCTCCCCTCTTCATTGCCTCTTTCCCATACAAATTATTTAAGATCATTCTTTCTTACAACAAGGCTAAACAGAAAACTCCATGAACCCTTTATCTCCTTATTTTCTTTCCAGTCTTCTTAGATCACACTTCTTGAAAAAGTAATCTATGGCTACTTTTTCACTTTTTTGCCTCCTAGGGTAGTGTAATTCTCTAAGATACAGAATATCAGAAGAGGAAAAGACATTAGAAGGAAAATGAATTCCCTTTCTGATACATTGTCTGAGATGCCTACCATATTAAATTTAAAATGTCTAACAGGCAGTTGATATTGAGGGTTTCAAGAAGTGATGTGATGGTAAATAATTAACTGGCTCTCTGGTGGACAGGGGAAATGCACACATATATATGTTCATAAGTTTTATACATTTTACTGGTATGGAGGATGTGTAGTTCCTAATTTACAAATAATAATAAAGCATCTAATACTGCTTCTCCATTTCTAATTTATCAGCCATTTCTCATCTTCTCCCATGCTCACTTTTATTGTCTGCCCTTTAAATGGTGGTTTCCTTCAGGGTTCCATTCTCACTACTGTCTCTTACCTTTACATTAAAAATATTTTCCCTGAGGGAATCCCATCCATATCCCTGGTTTGACTACCACATATGCACTTTCTGTCCTGGGCCAAATTGTTCCACTTCACTTTAAACTAGTGGTGTGTTACAGCCAGGCTGTACCGGCTTACGAGAGCCAATTGTTAAATTTTCCAGAATTGTGTGAGCCAATTGGTTCTAAATCCAGCCATTATTAAAATTATATAAATTTCCAATTAAATGACACCAAGAAGTGATCACAAGGAATAAAAATTATCTATTCATTTATGGTATCATTTGTTCATTCAATATTTAATTTTTTTGAGCACTTGCAAGTGCTTGGAAATCTAGTATATTAAAGTGGACCTTTGGGACACCTGGGGGGCTCCAGTGGTTGAGCGTTTGCTTTTGGCTCAGGATCGTGATCCCGGCGTCCTAGGATGGAGTCCCACATTGGGCTCCCTGCAGGGAACCAGCTTCTCCCTCTGCCTATGTCTCTGCCTCTCTCTTTGTCTCTCATGAATAAATAAATAAAATCCTTAAAAAATAATAAAATAAAAAAATAAACTTTTTAGCATTAACCCTAGGCTGAGGTCCAAACACACTCCGAATAAGGTGCTTGCCCACCTAGACAGGATTTTGCTAAGGAGGTAGCTGAGGCTTTCTTCTCAACACTTACTATAAGAGCACAAAAGATATAAAGTTACAGTGACATGAAAATGGAAATTCCAAAAAAAAAAAAAAAAAAAGAAAATGGAAATTCCTCTGAAGAAAGTTTTCAAAGGGCTGTGAGTGATAGCTTCATGCATATTCCTCTCACTTAAAGCCCAGGTTGCCCTCCACAAGTGCTTTGGAATGGACCACCTGAGGTTTCTGGAGCCTGGGGAACATGGCAGACCAGTGGCCCACTCCCTCCAGAAGAAAGGGTATACCTGAAAGGCAGTATGAGCTGGTCTGCAGACACAGAGTAAGAGACTATGTTTGAGAACTACTACTTCTAACAGGAACCTTAGCCCAGAGAATTCCAAGTACAGCCTGACTAAGAGGCTTCTGACAGAGAGCTAGTTAGTCTCTGAAGAAAGGCTGGAAATTTGTGTTTGGAAGCAAAAGTCATACCACTCACTTACTGTATCATCTTTTCTTCCCTTAGTTTCCGTGACATAATTTCTCCTGCTTCTGTAACTTCTTGATCTCTTACATTGTCTCACTAATTCTCTTTGTCTACCCACCCCCTCTCCAAATGCTTACATCTCCAGGAGTTCAGTCCAGGAGATGAACTCCTGACATGAACTCCTCACGTCATCTCATCCACCCCATGGCTTCAGCATTACCCCTGTGCTATACGACTCATGATTTTCTAACTCCAGCCCTAGCCTGTCTCCTTGGTTCTGTACTTAGACTTGTAATTGTCTATAAGCAGCTCCACGTTAGTTCAAACTTGAACCCTTCATTGTCCCTCTCAAATCTCTGTGCATATTTGGGAGTTTCTTTTTTTAATTTTTTTTTAATTTTTACTTTTTTTTACTGGAGTTCAATTTGCCAACATATAGCATATCACCCAGTGCTCATCCCGTCAAGTACCCCCCTCAGTGCCCATCACCCAGTCACCCCAAACCCCGCTCACCTCCCTTTCCACCACCCCTTGTTTGTTTCCCAGAGTTAGGAGTCTCTCATGTTCTGTCTCCCTGATATTTCCCACTCATTTTCTCTCCTTTCCCCTATAATCCCTTTCACTATTTTTTATATTCCCCAAATGAATGAGACCATATAATGTTTGTCCTTCTCTGATTGAGAAGACTTCATGCTTCTCAATGGAGATTCAAGATTACTTCACTCAGCATAATACCCTCCAGTTCCATCCACGTTGAAGCAAATGGTGGGTATTTGTCATTATTAATGGCTGAGTAATATTCCATTGTATATATAGACCACACCTTCTTTATCCATTCGTCTTTCGATGGACATGGAGGCTCCTTCCATAGTTTGGCTATTGTAGACATTGCTGCTATGAACATTGGGGTGCAGGTGTCCTGGCGTTTCACTGCATCTGTATGTTTGGGGTAAATACCCAGCAGTGCGATTGCTAGGTCATAGGGCAGTTCTATTTTTAACTCTTTGAGGAACCTCCACACAGTTTTCCAGAGTGGCTCTACCAGTTCACATTCCCACCAATAGTGCAAGAGGGTTCCCCTTTCTCCACATCCTCTCCAACATTTGTTGTTTCCTGTCTTGTTAATGTTCACCATTCTGCCTAGTGTGAGGTGGTATCTCATTGTGGTTTTGATTTGTATTTCCCTGATGGCAAGTGATGCGGAGCATTTTCTCATGTCCTTGCTGGCCATGTGTATGTCTTCCTCTGTGAAATTGCTGTTTATGTCTTTTGCCCATTTCCTGATTGGATTGTTTGTTTCTTTGATGTTGAGTTTAATAAGTTCTTTATAATCTTGGATACTAGCCCTTTATCTGATATGTCATTTGCAAATATCTTCTCCAATTCTGTAGGTTGTCTTTTAGTTTTTTTGACTGTTTCTTTTGCTGTGTAGAAGCCTATTATCTTGAAGAAGTCCCAATAATTCATTTTTGCTTCTGTTTCCTTTGCCTTCATAGATGTATTTTGCAAGAAGTTGCTGTGGCCAAGTTCAAAAAGGCCAAGTTCACAGTGCTGTTGCCTGTGTTTTCCTCTAGGATTTTGATGGATTCTTGTCTCACATTTAGATCTTTCATCCATTTTGAGTTTATCTTTGTGTATGGTGTAAGAGAATGGTCTGCATGTGGCTGTCCAGTTTTCCCAGCACCATTTATTGAAGAGACTGTCTTTTTTCCAGTGGATAGTCTTTCCTGCTTTGTTGAATATTAGTTGACCATAGAGTTGAGGGTATTTGAGAGTTTCTTAAGAACTTAAGGATACATTTACCATAAGACCTAGGAATTTCATTCCTAGATACTTACCAAAAAGCAACAAAAATAAATAAACACACGATGACTTTGTAAATAAATGCTTATAGCAACATTATTCATAAGTGCTAACAATTGGGAACAATGCAATGCCTATCAGTTGATGAATGAAAAAACAATGTGGTATTTCCATACAATGGAATACTACTCAACAATAAAAAAGGGGAAAATGACTAATATGCACAACAAGGATGAATCTCAAAATCTTTAGTTCAAGTGAAAAAAATTGGAAATAAAAGAGTGCATATTGTATGCCTACAGTAACATGATACTTCTAGAAAAGGCAAAATTATAGCAATAGAAAGCAGAACAATGGTTGCTGGATCAGGGATAAGCACAGATATCTTCAAATAGGTATGAACAATGCTTTGGAACTATTCTAATACTGGACTGTGGGGATGGCTCCCCAACTGTATGCATTTATCAAAACTTGTTGAGCAGTATGTCCCAGACTTCTGTGTGTGTGTGTGTGCGTGAGAGAGAGAGAGAGAGAGAGAGAACAGTGTACTGAAATTGGGTGAGTTTCATGGTATAAGAAGTATACATCAATCAAGCTATTTAAAAAAGAAGTTATATTTACACCATACTGTAGTCCATTAAGTGTGTAATAGCAGTATGTCTAAAAAAATACAGTGCACATATCTTAATTTAAAAATACTGGTAAAAAGTGCTAACCATCATCTGGGCTTTCAGCAAATTATCATCTTAGCTGGTGGAGGGTCTTGCCTCAATGTTGATGGCAGCTGACTGATCAGTGGTGGTTGTTGTAGGCTGGGGTAGCCATGGAAATTTCTTAAAATAAGACAAGTTTGCCGCATTGATTGACTCCTTCTTTCACAAAGAATTCCTCTGTAGCATGTGATGCTATTTGATAGCATTTTATTGACAGTAGAACTTCTTTCCAAACTGTAGTCAATCCTTTCAAACTGTGCCACTGCTTTCTCAACTAAGCTTATGAAATATTCTAAATCCTTTATCATCATTTCAACAATCTTCACAGCATCTTCACCAGAAGTAGATTTCATCTGAATAAACCACTTTCCTTGCTCATCCACAAGAAGCAACTCTTCATTGGTTCAGGTTTTATCATGAGATTGCAGCCATTGAGTCACACCCTCAGTCCCCACTCCTAATTCTAGTTCTTTTGCTATTTCCACCACATCTGTAGGGACTCCTTCTACTGAAGTCTGGACGCCTGCAAAGTCATCCATGAGGACTGGCATTAACTTCTTGCAAACTCTGGTAAATGTTGATATTTTGACCTCTCCTCATGAATCACAAATGTTTTTTTTTTTTTTTGCAGGTGAAACAATTTTATTTCACAGTTGTCTTTAAAACCACAAAGACACTATGTTTTTCATATAAAAACATTAGTACAGATAACTATACTTTCTAGAAAATGATTATATAGACCCTCTCAAAGAAAAATGCACACCATTATATGGTTCAGACAAGTTACTTGGGAAAAACACATCTGGACCGATTCCTAAAACATACCAGAAGACCACGCCGCATCTTTTGGTTCAAAGTATAGATTACTGTCATCAGTAAGGGCTCCTGCATTCTTACATATTTGATAATACACATATAGACTGGTTTGTGACTTAATGCTCCATTGGTTCATCAGCCTTTTCTGCAGGTTCATCAGCAGGTTGAGCAGGCTGTGCCTTTCTCTGTGGTCTTTCTTCAAGACCTTCCAGGAACGGAGATACATCATCATCATCATAAATCGTAAACTCCAAGTCTTTACCAACAATTCCAATGGAAACATTCTTTGTAGTTAGGTCCTGTTCTGCAGGAAGTGTCTCTCGTAAGGCACGCAGACCATGTTTAACCAGTTCATTCAAATTGCACTCCATAAAACCAGACATATGTCTCTCCAAGTAAGTACGAGCTGATTGAGAACGGGCTCCAATGGACATGGCTCTACAGTCAAAATAGTTGGCAGATGGACAGGTTTGGAAAATGTGAGGGCCCATATCATCATAACCAGCAATGAGCAGTCCAACACCATATGGTCTCCGGCCATACCGTTGTGTTGGTATCTGGGTCTTGCTTCCAATTAGAGATACAAGACGAGACACAGGAAGAGGTCTGTCAAATACAAATCTGGAATCCAAACACTCCTGGCGCATAAAATTACATAACAGTCTAGCATCAGCAGTAAGTCCCGCAATTGAGATACCAATATGGTTATCAACATGAAGAATTTTCTTCTGATGAGCTGCAAGCTCTGACTGTGCTCTCTTCAATGCAACCAACACTGCATGGGTTTTTGATTTCAGACCAACTGTGGCTGAACCTTGTTTGACAGCTTCCATTGCATATTCAATTTGATGAATCCTGCCCTGAGGGCTCCAAACAGTGACGTCATTGTCATACTGGTTGCGAAATGGTGGGTCCCGCTGTGGCCTCCGGCAGAGGTGGCGGCTTCAGGAGCGCGCGAATCACAAATGTTTTTAATGGCATCAAGAATGGTGAACTCTCTCCAAAAGGTTTTCAATTGACTTGCCCAGATCCACTTGAGGAATCACTATCAATGGCAGCTAGAGCCTTATGAAATGTATTTCTTCAATTATAAGACTTGAAAGTCAAACTTCACTCCTTAATCCATTGGCTGCAGAATGGATGCTGTGCTAGCAGGAAGGAAACAAGACTAATCTCATTGTGGTGCACCTGGATGGCTCATAAGTTAAGTGTCAGACTCTTGATTGCAGCTCAGGTCATGCATGATCTCAGGGTCATGAGATCGAGCTCCACGTTGACTGCACTCTGAGTGGGCTTCTCTCATTCTCCCTCTGCCCTTCCCCCTGCTCACACACTCTCTCTCCAAAATAAATAAATCTTTAAAAAAAAAAGAGAGAGAGAGATTAATCTCATTGTACATCTTCCTCAGAGCTCTTGGTTGACCAGAGACATTGTCATTGAGCAATAATACTTTGAAAGGAATCTTTTTTTCTGAGTAATGGTGAACGTAGTATGTGATTTATGAACCTAGAAAAAAAAAATTAGAGAAGGGGAATAGGAGGTACCCAGAGGGAAGAGGTTGCTATTTTAAAATGGGTGGTCAGAGACAACCATACTAATAAGGTGACATTGTCAAGAGACCTGGAGAGAGGAGTATGGAGTGAGCCATGTTGCTGTCTGAGGGAAAAGAAAAAGCAAAGGTCTTGAGACTGAAGTGTCATTGGTATGTTCAAGGATAACAGTAAAATGAGTGTGACATCCTTAAATTAAAACAGATTATAAACCTAAAACAGTTAAAAATTGGTGGGGTTGAGGGTAAAGATATAATGATGAAACAAGATAAAGAGTCCAGAAAAACACTCTAATATACAGTAAAGGAAACAGCAAGAATAACAAAATTACATCATGCAAAGGGGAAAAAAAGGAAAGAAGAACTCCAAAATGTTAATAATGGTTATAACTAAATAGTAGAATTATAGATAATTTTAGTTTTCTTCCTTATGCACTTTTCTGTATTTTTTAATTGTTTTAAAATTAACATGCATTACCTTAAAAAATATTTTAAGAGGAATGAATGAATCAATAAATGTGTGGGGCAGGTGATAAGCTATTTGAGGAAAAACATTTTTAAGATATTACCAGTTAACTTTAGTTATATGTAAAAATAAATCTAAATATCATAAAACAAAAGACCTTTCCAAGCTTTCAAGCAACAAAATATATTTTTTCTGCACAAAAAAATCAAGATTATATATGTAATAAAAGACCAAAATGAAAAAAACTAGTATAAAGTATAACCCACTGCGTAACTTAGCCAAATAGACTATAAAAGTATAGCTTTTACCTGTTGAACTTATCCAAATGTATAAGAATCCCTTTAAAATCATTAAGCATAAATAGATTTTTTTAAAAAAATAAGGAAATACAAATGGCTAATATACAAGAAAAAATTCAATTTAACTACACTAATAACCAAAGAAATAAATATTATAATAAACTGTCATCTTCATCTATGAGATTAGCAAAGATTTATCTTTAAAAATGCAAAAAAGTGGCAAAAGTGGGATGATATACTTTCTGTCCATTCCAGGAGTGTAAATTAATATAATCCTATTGGAAAGAAAAATCACAGTATTTATCCAGAGCCTTAGAATTTGATAATTCTACTTCTAGAAAACTGTCTTAAAGAAATAATCCCAAGTAGTAACAATTTACACTTATATAGCACTTACTTTGTTCCAGGTACCACTCTATCTAATATATTAACATGCAATGACATTGGGAAGTTTTAGTATGGGTATATCATCTCATTTAATTCTCATAACAGGGACACCTGGGTGGCTCAGAGGTTGAGTGTCTGCCTTTGGCTCAGGGTGTGGTCCCAGAATCCTGGGATCAAGTCCCACATTGGGCTTCCTGAATAGAGCCTGCTTCTCCCTCTGCCTATGTCTCTGCTTCTCTCTCTGTGTGTGTCTCTCATGAATAAATGGGTAAAGTCTTTTTTAAAAAAATTCTCATAACAACCCCGAGGTAAGTATATTATTATTTCTAGTTCAGGGGTGCTGCATTTGCTGCACGAAGAGGTTCAGTCATTGCCCAACATTTCATAACTAGCAAGTGAAGGAACCAAGATTCAAAACCAGGCAGTCTGACTCCAAATCCTATGTGCTTAACCACTCTGCTATCTTGCCTTTCTATAGAATAAGCATACATACAAAGATGTTTACCTCAGCAAAAATCGTAATAGGAATTTCCATAAGAAAAGCCAAATCTCCTACAATAGGAGAAACAAGCAAAAGGTACCACAGATAATATAGTATGCTTGATTTTTAAAGATACAGTTTCTCTATTATAGGCTTTTAATTAGTTTAGGTTATTATAGGTTCTAAGAAACTTTAGTCTATTAAGAAAATGAAAAAGATGAAAATACCATGGCATACTTTTAAAAACATTCATACTGTAATTTATGCAGTCTAAAACACCATTAATTGTAAGACACACCATTATTTTATGTATTATCAAGAGAGAAAAAAATCCCTATTTCAGAGTATTTTTTTTTTAGGCTTCAGCAGTTTATTTTTTTATTTTTATTTTTTATAAATTTATATTTTATTGGTGTTCAATTTGCCAACATATAGAATAACACCCAGTGCTCATCCCATCAAGTGCCCCCCTCAGTGCCCTTCACCCAGTCACCCCCACCCCCCGCCCACCTCCCCTTCCACCACCCCTAGTTCATTTCCCAGAGTTAGGAGTCTCTCATGTTCTGTCTCCCTTTCTGATATTTCCCACTCATTTTTTCTCCTTTCCCCTTTATTCCCTTTCACTATTTTTTATATTCCCCAAATGAATGAGACCATATAATGTTTGTCCTTCTCCGATTGACTTATTTCACTCAGCATAATACCCTCCAGTTCCATCCACGTCGAAGCAAATGGTGGGTATTTGTCATTTCTAATGGCTAATATTCCATTGTATACCTATTTCAGAGATATTAAAATGTGAACTAAATGGGTCTTAGAGTAGATGAAACATAGTATATTCAATTCAAACGAGGAGGTAGTATTTCTTTCTGAAGATAATTTTAGAACTGAGTTTCTAAATACAAAGTGATATGACATGGCTTCTTAACCTCTTCAGCCTGAATTTTCATTCACCTTCCTTTGTGGCAAACTTACTGCCGTGTCAGCTCAAAGATGAGTGTACAGACCCCACACATGGTTAACAAGGAGCTCTTGCTATCTATTTTTCATAGAAGAAAAGAAATTATTGCTAATAATTACCCATGCCAGGCCAGAAGCCCATCACCCCTCACGTAAGGGAACTGTCAACTAGAGGAACTTGGAAATGCTTAGAAACCATAAAATGCTAATAAAAGAAATGGATTCAGCAGTCAACTTGAACATGGTTGAGTGAATATTATGCAGTAAGGAAAGCCACTTGGAATGTGACTGAATGTTTGGGGAGGGTTATAAACAGAATGGGAGAACAGTGAAATAGAAGGAGCATTGTTAAGGCAGAATGGGCATATGGCCAAGGCCAGGAGGGAGATGTGGAGGGGAAGCCCAAGGAAGCTTACGATGGTAAGATCATTATATGTATCATATAGTTGGCTATATTGGTGCAGGGGCAAAACAGCACGTTTTCCTAGAAAGTTGTAGAAACCTCATGGTTTAGCTCTGGGCACAGACTAGAGGATCACGGAGACCAAAACAGAGAAGGGCTATCAGCAATGTCATCATTCTTGTGTCTGTATTCCCACAAGAATATGCTCCCCCAAGGAGACTTTTTTTTATCATTATTAACAAGGGGAAATAAAATAAAGTTAGCTATGTTTACCATTTTATGACCATTTGTGAAATGATTGCAATGCTATAATTCATTAATAAATCACCAGTATGACCAGGCAACCACCACTGGCCTATTTAAAAATGAAATGGATCCTTCTATTATACAGCTTAAGGATAGGCATTTACACAGGTTCACAATCCTTTATCCTGAACTAGGACCAGATATGTGCATATGCAGTGTTACATGGCACCTCCAGAGGAGTCGGAGTCAGATAAAGACAGACTATAAATAACCTCACCATAGGTCAGGCCAGGTATCATGGTCAGATACCTTAGGATAAGTCAGGATTGTGAATTGTGGAGAAGGCTTTGTGGATCTTGTGTTGAAAGGCACTGTGTTAAAGCCCTGGTTTTTATCTCTAACCTGTTTTATTTCTTCATCTACAATGCCTGAATTCTAAATTTCTGCATACATACCAATTCAGAACCAACATTCCCAATACCCTTTCAACCAATATTTATGAAACTCCCATTACGTGTTAGAAATTATTCTAGGTACTAAGTGACCAGCAGTAGACAGAAACAAAGTCTCTGCCTTCAAGCTGCTGAAAATTCATAAATGAGCTATAGGTGATGAAAAAAATTCAGGGTGAGGGCACCTAGATGGCTCAGTCCATTAAGTGTCTGCCTTCAGCTCAGGTCATGATCTTGGAGTCCTGGGATCGAGTCCTGAGTTAGCTTCCTGTTCAGCGGGAGTCTGCTTCTCCCTCTCCCTCTCTGTCCATCCCCCCCCCCATTCATGTTTTCTCTCTCTCAAATAAATAAACAAAATCTAAAAAAAAAAAAAAAAAAAAGAATTCAGTTTGATTCTTAAATCTAGTCATGGGTTCCTAAAGGGCCAGAAACTACATCCTATGTCACATCTATTTAAATTTTGTGATATTAATGTCAGATATAAGAAGTTCATAGCCAGGTTTGCTATACAGCCCCTGTATGATACACTTTTGGCAAATACTTGGAATATGTAGCACATTTTAGTCATACTCCTGTTCTTCTTTCTAAAACTGCTTACTTGTGCCTTCTTTTTTTTTGGGGGGGGCGTCTCAATTTATAGCTTTAATTATTTTTCAAAAAGAGATTTGGTTCTTTTTGGTAATCCTCTTATTTTATTGTAGTCTTATGTCATTTATTTATGCTCTTCTCATTATTCCCTTCAAAATCTTTCCTTATTTTTGTCTTAACTGCATTTTAGTTTCCTCATCAGTATTTCTGAGTTGGATTTGCTTTCCGTGTTTTTTGTTTTTACATAAAGACACTTAAGGCCATCAGTTTGGTTTCAAGAACTGTCCTTTGAGCATCTCACAAGTTTTGCTACTGACAACATTAATTGTAGCTTAGCTCTAAAAATTTTTACATTTCCACTGCAATTTTCTAACCACAGGTCACTAATAAATTTTGAAAGTTCCTAGCAAATGTACTGTTTTCAGAGAAAGTGATTTGGCTGATATTCTTTAAAATTTGACCAGACTTCCTTTGTAAATTAGCATAAGGCCATTTTTTTTAATATATTACATATACTTGAAAAACGTATATACTTTGCTAGGTATAGGATCCGCGATCTATCAGCTTTTCTGAATCAAGACTATCCATATCCAGTATAGTAGCCTCAGACCAGTAGCCTCTGACTGAGCACTTGAAATGTGACTAGTAATGTACTCTAAGTTAAAATACAAGCTAGATTCTATGAAGAAAAGAATATAAAATGTCTCATGAATTTTAGTTATGTTGAAGTAGCATTTTGGACATATTGGGTTAAATAAAATGTATTAGAAGTTTCCCTGTTTCTGTATTTTGTAATGTAGCTATCAGGAAATTGTAATTTACATATGGGGCTGACATATTTCTATCAAACTGCTATATCTGAATTGTTGTCTGTTTAAGTTTCTGCTCTAAGTAGATTAAAATATTTCCACTATGCTTTTAGAGGTTTACATTTTTGCTTTTGTTTTTGCTTTGTAAATTCCAAAGTTATTATATCTTAAATGGCTTTTCTATTTACTATTACTTAAGCTCCTACTTTATTAATACTTTTGCTTTAAATTCTACTTTGGTATTAATTCACCTATATCTGTTTTCCACTTTTTGGTTACATTTTAGTAATATCCCTTAATAATAATATAGTTGAGTTTCCTCTTAGTATCTTTTAATAAATAAGTTTATATTTACAGTTACTGCTGATATAGATATAATCCTATATTTTTTTGTGAGCTTCTTGACACTTTTCCTCTTTTTATTCCTTTATTCCTTCCTTATAATGATTAGCACATTTTCTTTATTCCTCCTCCTGCTTTTTTCCCCCTCCCTCTTTTCTGGCTTCTAAATTTCTGAATTATATTTTTTTAAAACGATGATTCTTACATTTTTTATACTAATACTTTAAACATTACTCTTATAATTTTACCTGAAAGATTTCCAACGAAGCCTAAAGTTTCTTAATCTATTATTCTCCAGTACATGAAAGCCCCTTCATAGGCTTATCTATTCATTCATGTATCCTATCTTGTTGACTTGGTTTTGCTTCATGTGTCTCTCACATTCTTTAGGTTAGCCTGGGCAGATTTCCATGGCAAAGGCAGAGATAATAAAGTGGAAGCAGAACTGTACCAGTGCTTTTAAAGACTCTTTGAGTCATATCAACTAATATCCCACTGGCCAAATCAAGTCACACAGCCAAACTCAGAATCAAGGGGAGAAGCTGAACTCTGTCTCTTCAGTGAGAGGAACTGCAAAATCACATGACAAAGGGGCATGCATTCAGGACGGGGTAAAGAACTCAAGTCACCAATGCAATCAACCTATCACATGGAACTTTACCTCTTCTTTGCACCCAAAAGAGAAGGGATGTTTCCCATAAATAACTATATTTGACAAATTTTATGCAATCTCCATTCTTTTTTGCATCCCGTACCTTCTGGGTTTTTTTTGCTCAAGTACAACTTGGATGATGAACTCTTAGTCTTTAGAAATCTAAAAATTTATTTTGCCCTCACTGTAGAATTATAGTTTAGCTGGGAGTAACATTTAGGCTGAGTCCTTTTCCCCCAGTACTTGACTCCTGTATCTTTTAACTATTGCAGAGAGTTCTCGTCTAAATTGTTCCTTTTCTAATAGATTTTTTTTCCTTTCTGAATACGATCATGATATATCTAGATATAGATTCATTTTTCTGATTCATTTTCTGATTGGATTTAGGGTGGATTTACAATCTGAGTATTTATAGATTCAATTGTGGAAAACTGTCGGCTTTTTTTTTTATGTGTTGCTTTTCTACCAACCCTTCCATTTCCTTCTCTTGAAGCTACCTTTTTTTATATATAATAAATTTATTTTTTATTGGTGTTCAATTTGCCAACATACAGAATAACACCCAGTGCTCATCCCGTCAAGTGCCCCCCCTCAGTGCCCGTCACCCATTCACCCCCAACCCCCGCTTAAAACTCTGCATTCCCTTCCCTATCTCTTTAACATGCAACAATTTCTCACACTATCATCTAATTCACAAATTTTAACTGTGTCCATTCTACAGTTTATGCCAATTGAGCTTATTCCAATGACTCTATTTTTTGCTTAGACTTCTCAGTTTTTAAATGTATCCGCTTTTGCTTTTGACAAGTTTTTGTCTTATAATTTCATATCTGTTTGAGGGTCTATGTGGATAGATTTATTTCCTCAAGCATCTTAAACACTCATATTTTAAAATGTCAGACTCTCCTATAACATTAACTTCATGCGGTGGGAATACATGTTCTGCCAAGAGGTTTGTGGGCAAATTTTGGGACTTCAGTTTCATGGGCTTGTTTAAAGTAGGAGGTTTTACTTGTTTCCTTTTTTCTTTCTTCCCCACCCTTCCTCCTTTCTGTACTTCCTCTCTTAGACTCCTATACCAAGTCCAGAGTCAAACCTTTAAGAACTTCTTCCCTACAAAGATTCTCAGGAATATTTTAGACCTAATTACCAAGCTTCAGAATATCTTAATTCAGCTCCAGATCAAGAAGCTAAGTATATATTTTTCAGTATCATTATGCTTAGATTCCTCAAAACAAGGCCCTAGGTAGTGATCAGCTGCAGCAAGCTGTTATTAAGCTTCCTTTTATAAGTGGGAGCAATAGAGGCAAGTCACATTCTAGCCTCTGAGGTCAAGCAGTAAACCTGGCTCCAGAATCTGATCGTGAAATACTTTTTTTAATCTCTATTTCTTCATAGGAGCCAATTTCTCAAATAACACTACCCAGAAGGCCCAATGGTTTTAGCCTTACCAACTTAACATTTTTGTTCCATGTTAGATCTTAACTTTTGTTTGAGGCCTGGCCATCTCTGGTTTGGTTCATTTGTTTTATGTAGTAGTAGTTGTAGCAGTAATAATATTAGTAGTAGTATGTTTGGAGAGGGAACATCAAAGGATGAAATAATGTCTACTTGACCTGAAGTCGACAATGAATGTTCAAACTCACACACACACTCACACTAGCACCAAAAAAAACCCCAAACCAACCCCCCCCCAATATATCATTACTGGCCTTAAGTGACTGAAATTTCCAAAGACATTTTTTAGGTCAAAAGGACACATTTTTAGTGACACTAATCAGTAAACATGGACTATTATCTTCCAACAGACTACTGCAAATTATGGTTCAATGCCATTTAATCATTGGAACATTTAGGTAGATTTTATTTCAAAAAATCAAAGAGTTAAGTACCACAGATTTGCAGCTTGGAATTCAATTCCTTCTTATGAAAATCCAGTTATAACTTATTAAAACTCAAAATGCTTTTGGGGGGGTATGGAGGATGAATGACTTTCAGAATAGCCTGAGAGTCGTGAATAAAGAAAAACATTGCTGTGTTTATTTAGAGAGTATTACCCCTTGGAGCCAGCGTTTGCACTAATGCATTTTACATTAGCGTGCCGCATCAGGAAATCCTGACTTTTTGGTGCCAAGGGGGTAATTAATATCAGTTCACGTTTTCAAAATGGTTGTGTTTATGTGGGAATGAGGACTGAGCACTAACATGTTGAGCTTGAAGTATGAAAGCTTGCTGTGAAGTGAGATCTTGGGAAAGAATGGAATACTGAAATTAATGAACAGAAAATAGGATTTCTATGGATAGAATGATATTAGTACTGAAAAGAAAGCCACAGCTACACTTCCTTGCTCTTAATTTACTAAGCATTAACAGAAATAATTCCCTGCTATAGTAATATTGATAGAAGATAAAATCCTTGGTAGTTATAAACAGTATTTTGATCTACTAATATTAAGAGTCCTCAAAGGTAAAAAATTTGATGATCTGTATGAAAGAGTATATGAAATTCTTCATATTTGACGTAAGCTGAATAAGATCCACAATAGGTATAAAAACCAAATGCTTTTAGTGCATCTTTTTTTTTTTTCTCCCCAAAAGAAAAGTTGGCAGGAAAGTTAGAATCAAAGTACACACTTCATATAGTGAAAGTCAAAAGACTAAAGAAACCATAAGAAAGCATTAGACAAAAAGTGCTAAGAACAAATTAAAACAGAAGCCAAAATAAAAGTTAAAAACTGAAGAGATTTTAAAATGTTACTAGACACACGCCAAAATGATAAATATGAAGTATATTTTTACCAATACTTTAAAATTAAATCTATTGTTACTAAATTATAGCATTCAGTTCATTCAAGTGATAGAAAGCAGAGGATGATCTTAGAGGAAATACAGTTTGTCCTACTTCATGAGTCAAGAATGATTAGGCACTGAACCGTTATGAAGTATACTACACACATAATATACTAGCCTGTTATCCGTAAAAACTAGGACTCCAAACAGAACATGCTATATAGCATAATGTTAATGGCCTTCTACTGTATGATCCTATGTTGAACTACAGGCTCTGCTGCTTAATAAGACAGGAGTGTTAATTTTCTCATGTTGGGCGTCCACACCAATAGGCAACAGAATGGGCTTCAGGAGGCCATTCGGGGGAATTTTGATTCTATCTAGATGCATTGCCATTCTCTAAGATATTTTTCTCATCTGTAAGGTTAAATCTTCCCACTGATATGTCATGTTCCAGCCCTTGGGAAATGGAAAAAAGAAAATGGAGTACATTTTTAAGGCTGTGATCTAGAAGCTGCATGCATCACTCCAACTCACATCCCACTGGCTGAACTTAGTCACTGACCACGTCTAGTTGCACAGGATGCTGTTAAATGTAGGCATTAGGTACACAGTTATGTGCCCATCCAGAACTTGGGTATTTTTTTTTAAAAGGAAACAGAATATTAGGGAATTCAGACCCTAATACAGACCAAAATGATCAAAGTGTCTCAAAATATTTAGGACTTTTTATTCATCTATTTTAACATTAAGTATTTTTAATGCACTGTTTCATGAAAAATCTCTCAATATGTTACCACAGTTAAAGATTATAGCCAAAACAAATGTATCACTTGCATATTGAACTTCTTAAACTATGGACCTCTATCAGGAAAAAGACAAAATAAGATATTTATGTATCTATATATGTACAATTCCACATATGTACAAGTATAAAATCCACACATACATATACATTTATGCCCATGTACACGTACATACATACACGTATGCTTGTGTATAGTATCCTCCTTTCATTATCAAGTTTCCCAGATTAAGCAATAAATCATATGATTACCCTATTTACAGGTCTTTACTGAATTAATGAAAATTATATTGCAGTGTCTATTTCTGAGACTTGGAGTTTTAAAAATAAAAAATGTATATTGACTTCTTACTTTTTATAATAATCAAACTGAAATACTTTGGGGCATCTATGGAGGTAATTAACTGCCAAGGTACAAGAAAAATTAAAGAACTTGAAAACTTCCAACAAGCAAGAGGTTCTACTTATTCTGTAAAAATCACATTTTAGTAATTCTCTGTTAAGAAGCCAGTCATTATTTAAACCCTTGCAGTTAACTCTTCACCAATAAAAAACAGCTTGCTTAGGGGGAAAGAATCCACAACTTTATGCCAACAAAACTGTACTTAAGTGAATCTAACCAGTCACTGAAATGGCATTAAATTAAACATGCCTTAATTATAATTTGTGTTTTAAATAAACAGAATATGGTGACATCTCAAATTAGTTGGTTTATTCAATAAATAACGTTGAAACAACCAGTTATCCACATAGGAAAAAGGTAAATGCTCTAAACTTTCCATGTACAATTTTAGAAAAATGGAAGCAAAATACTTTTTTATAAATTGGCAAATTAGGGAGGTTGAAAGAAGCTATGATTATGAATATGTAAAATCTTAAAACCTTAATACAGTAAAAGACATCATAACCTAAGTTAACATATTGCATATCTGAAGAGATGTGCAATATATAGAAGACATAGGATTAATATTTGCATAGAGAACTATATATATTTGTGCATATGTATTTATATTATTTCCTCTCTCTTACACAAAAAACATCCCAACAGAAAAATGAACAAAGGACATTAAGAGGTATTTTGCAGCAAAGAATAAAGTGCCTTTAAGCATTTGAAAAGATGTTCAAAGTTACAAACAAATGTATTTCAAATTAAATCCTAAGAGCACTTTTTAAAGCCTACTACAACTGTAAAAATTAACAAGGCTAATAATCTGGCACTGGCAAGAATTTATTTTTTAGGGGGACATCTTTTAATACATAGCCTTACACCTAACATTCAAAATTTACTGTATAGAAATATCTCACCAAGCACACACACAAAAATAACCCCCAAATCCTCGCAGGATCACTTATGTTTTATTTTCCTAATAGTAAAAAATTAGGGACAACACAGAATAGGGAGTATTCAAGATATTTCTAACATTAAAAAAAAAGGAAGTTACAAAATAGTATGACTTGTATCTGATTCCATTTTTGTTGAAAGAGACAAAACAGTAATAGATGTTGGCTTATATGTGTAAAATCAAGTTGAAAGAAATGCATCAAACCTTTTAACAACTGTTACCTTTAAGAGATGAAATTATGGAGCATGTTCACTTTTTGTGCAATCTATTTTTGCTATGGTCTTAATTATTCAAGAATGATTTTTAAGTGAAAGAAAAAGTGGTAATTTATTCATACAAATTTTGGTTTCTAATCACTAATAGTGAAATTACAAAATTTCAAGAGCAGGAAGAGTCCTGGTGCTAAAGTGTTTGTTTTTTTGTTTTTTGTTTTTTTGGTTTTTTTTAAAGATTTTATTTATTCATGAGAGACTCACAGAGAGAGAGAGAGAGAGACAGAGAGAGAGAGAGAGAGAGAGGCAGAGACACAAGGCAGAGGGAGAAGCAGGCTCCATGCAGGGAGGGTCTCCAGAATCATGCCCTGGGCTGCAGGTGGCACTAAACCGCTGAGCCACCCAGGCTGCCCCCAAAGTGTTTTTTAAAGAGTACAGTTGACCCTTGAACAACAAAGGAGTTAGGGGCACGAAGCCCCTAACATAGTCAAAAATCTACGTGTAACTTTTTACTCATCAAAAACTTAATAGCCTACTGTTACCAATACCATAAACAGCTGATTATATTTTGTATATGTATTATATTCTGTATTCTTACAATAAAGTAAGCTAGAGAAAAGAAAATGTTAGTAAGAAAATCATAGAGAAGAAAATAGATTTATAGCATGGCACTGTATTCATTGAAAAAATATCCGCATATAAGTGGACCCATGCAGTTCAAACCCACGTAGTCAACTGTACTTATTTAGAGGTACTTAACGAAATATTTCAAGGATGTAGTGTTTGCTTCCACTTGTGGGTTGGTATATAGACAACACAAGATTAGCCATGGCTTCCTAAGTGAACCAGTTATCTAAGTTAGGTTAATGGACCATGGGGCTGATTATAACATTCTCTCTACTTGGGCATCTGTCTGAATATTCCACTAAAAAAAAATAAAAACAGAAACATACCAAAAGCAATGTGCCACCACAAGTCTATAGAATAATGCTAACATATTTCTTAAACAACTGAACTAGTTCAGTTAAGTATTTAAAAATGTTGATCAATAATCACCACACTCTTTTCTTAGTAATGTTTTGCTTCTGGAATTTTATATGATGGCATGATATTTATTCATTGTAATACATTTTGATAAAATAATAACTTCAGTTTTTGGGAATTTAGTCTATACGGGAATGTCAGATTTGGAAAAAAGCTCCTGGTACAGCTAGTCTTCCTACTAGGTATCAAAGGAGTAAAGTAATTTTTGTCACCACCAATTAAAAACTTTTACGAAATAGGACTGTTATAAAACAATTAAACCTTGCAAATGCACTAGTCTCTAGAAAGAAAGTCCTGGAGGAAATTCTGCTTATTAAAATTGCAATTTTAGTTTCCATTAAAAGGAGAATAAGACAACAGAAGATGGGTTGGCAAGACAAATTATTTCTTAATGTCAGTTGAGCTTATTTCAAATGAGATAACATATCTACACCAGGTTGGGTTCAGTACAATTTTGTCTCCTCAACTCATTTATCTAATTCAGTCATCTTGATTATAGCCTCATGGACTTCATTTTCAGAAAAAGAATTCTATAACAAACAGCCCACACAACATGCTGATTACTGAACAGTTAATTCTAATTAACTTGGGCATGGCAAGAGAATTTTGATAAAGTCCTAGAATACAAATATAGTCTGCTTACACCAGACTAACTTATATAAAAAACCCACAGCAAAGTCTCCAGACAAAACAAGAGAGTCAAAGAGATCTAATTTAAAGAAACAAATGAGAAAATTAAAATCACAAATAATTTATTCTTCCGTTAGAGTTGATACAGTTTTAAATAGCAACAAAGTACACAGTGGTGGAAAATTGGCACAGAACCTATAAGCATTTTCAATCACAATAAGGCTGTCCATGCTTTATCTGTTCAAATTTGATGTCCATTTTCTACTGACCAAGTTGAAAAAAAACTCTATTCAGACCTTAAAACACACATACTCTCTTTCATACACACACAGAAACATATTAAAATTCCTCCTTTTGATTACAGTATGTTGAAACAGTACATTTTGCTTATTCAAATTTATGGCACCCCTTCTGCTTTGTTTCCAGTTAGAAGTGGGGAAAAAACAATTCAATTATAAAGAATACATCTTATTCCCTGGGCATAGGCAACTGTGATGAAAATAGCAACTTACCTTTAGGCTAGATGTTTTCAGATTATGCTTAAATAATTGTGGTTATAAACTTCTCAATGCATGATTTCCTGCCCAATGCAATATCCCTGAATTTAGCTAAAATAATCAGGCACAGGACACTCTTGAATATGATTAAATATGCCACACTAATAAAGTGATCTAGAATGCAACCTCTATGCTTTTAATACAGATCAGAATAAACCTCGTCAATAAGCATTTTCCTAAACATCTCTTTGTTATATTAACCAACATAAAAAGGGAAAAACTTAAGTGTCCCTTTATAAATGGCATTATTTCCAGTGAAGAAAGCTGAAATAAAGATTTGTAAAGTCTCCTGAACTATTCTATTATATAAACCAATTATCCTTTTAATGTTAAAAAATAAAATTACTGGATCAATGTTGACTCTTCTTGATACCATTTAAAAAATGCTTTGATATTTCTAAGTTCCCTGATTACTTAAAGTAAAATTAACATTTCCATTTTCAGTTATTGCTATTTTAGAAGAATCACCACTTCATTTATATGAAACTGCTACCAAGATTTTTCAGATCCCACATGAAGTCATTCTTATTGCCTCACATTTTAAAACTGTATTATAAATGATCTTTATAAAAAGGTTTTAATCCACAAAACTGGAAAGCTTTTAAAAAATGTCTTTTTACTCAAAACTATCACAGTGCCCTTGATTATCTAATAGATAAAAGGGATCTGAATTTCCTCTAAAGAACATAATAGTGGACATATGGTGTGCTTTGTCTTCTCCCTCACCTTTATCTTCTATAGTACACCATTTTGAGACCAACACAATCAAGCATCCACCAAGCTCCAATCCACATTAACAGAGGATTTCTGATTCTGTCCAACGCGTAGTGTACCGCCTTGCATATTCACCACATGAAATAAACATAATATACAAAATATTGCTGCTGTAAAAAGTGTACATTTCCCTCTTCCCCTTACAAAAGAATCTGTGGAAAAGTATTAAATTCCCTTAACCTTCATAAACATACAAAGCTGTTCACACCTTTCAGTCTGTAACAGTCCATTTGAAACACAGTTCCCAAATCATTGCAAATTGGTTATGTCATTGTATTTTCTGTCCAATGTTGCCATCTAGAGTAGAAATGTGAAATCAAGAGTATTTTTTAGCTACTAAAGCCTTTACAACTAAGCCACAAAGGCTGCTTACTGATGAAACAGCCACTTATCCACAAAGTTTTTCCAAAAACTAGATGGAATGGAAGGATCTCTTCACACAGAGGTGTCCACAGTGCTGAGGTGACAATATGGCTGCTAATAGATACTGGCTATTGGAATGTAAGTACTTCTTCACTGCTGGTAATTTCCATACTGTCCCTAAAAGATAAATTTAAAAATACAATTAGATAATGATTTGACCATAGTTTGACCATAATCATTTGGCAGAGAAAATTACAAATAAATCTTAACATTGTCATACTACAAAAGTTGACTTCATTGATAACGAACAGAAACTGTTATATATTTAGGTACATGGCATTTCTGTAATTGCTTCTGATGTCACATTCAATTGCAAGTGGATTTCAGAGTCTTTAAATCTAGAACAGCACCTAGCACACAGTAGAAACTAACTTACTTACTTACTTACTTACTTACTTACTTATTTATTTATTTATTTATTTATTTATTTATTTATTTTCACAGTAGAAATTTAAATGTTTGGTGAATTTTATTGAACTGAACTGAGCAAGAATGAATGAGTTCTGGTTCTAGATCCTGGTATGATATGTACTGTGTATTAATTACAGTGCTAATATAACAATTTTGTGACTGTTTAGTTTATTACAATTGCTATTCTGAATTAACATCAATAGTATTTGGAATAAGTAGCAAGGATGGAAAGATACCTAGGAGATAGAGGGAAAAGAACCTTCTATCCATACTAAGAAGCTCGGCCTTCCCTGAGGCCAACAAAGTGTCAGCAAAAGCATTCAGACAGGCAGCTGGTACATAGAATCAAGGGAAGTTTGTTTTGTTTTTGTGGGTTTTAATAAGGTAGATTTGAAGGCCTGTAGGCTGACAGGACAGAGGAGACAAAGAGTACAGATAAAAAGAGGTGATAAATGAAGTAGCAGAATTCTACAAGGGAGGTAAATAATGTCTAGTATACTGCTGCTAGGGTTAGATTTTGGAGAAGAGAAGGAATATCTCTTCCTCTGAAAAAAGAAAAAGAATGGTAGAAGAAAAGAGAAACCTACTAGAAAATACATATATTTTAACAAAAATTTCTTAAATGTGTTAAAAAGAGATGCTCCTGAAAGCACCTATTTTCTAAAAACAGTACTCATAGGAAGCACATAATCAGCTAATTGTCTCCTTTAGCTAAATTTCCCCCTCCAAGTCACATTATTTTATATCAATAAAGTATTCTAGAATTGAATTACTTCTATACTTTAAGAAATAGCAACCTAAAACTTTATATTTCCACAGATATAGATATAGATGTATTTGAAAATCTGTTGAACACCGCTATATTTCTAATGGAATAATGCACCATGAAGAGAATTAAGGTATTTTAAAAATATTAATGTACTTTTCATAGCTATATTCAATAAAATTTAAAGTCAGGGCTCATCTTGAAAATATTTATAGGTAGAATATATATATATTATATATACACATACACACACAGAATATATATATATTATATATATATGTATATATATATGTATATACACACACACACACACACACACACACAAAATAGCATTAGCAAAATGCTGATAATTGTTGAAATTGGTTGCTAGGTATATGGAGATCCATCATACTCCTCTTTTTTTGTAATTGTGTAAAGATTCCTATAATACAAAGTTTAAAATAAGAAATATAAGTCAATAACTACTTAGCATCAGGTGCTTCTTATTCAATTGCTAATCTCAACTTCAGTATCTAGGTAATCTAAGTCCCAACTCTATTGTTAACTTTCCATCTGAGTCTAAAAAAGCTCTTTGAGACTAAGTTTCTTCACTAAGGGTAGGAATGTAACATCCCTGTCTACAGATCTCAATTTTCTTTCCATTTATAGCTACCTTAATTCCTACCTCATCTGTTTGTTAGGACACTTAAATAAGAGAGGACATGAGGAAGGGCTTTTAAAATTTTTTAAATATTAAAAGTAAGGAAACCTCAATGCCGGAGGGAAATGCTCCCCTAGTGAATGTGTCTAATGAGATATTAATGGTAAAAGTGACTTGCACATATTATGAATGATGTGAAAGCAGAAGAGAGGGTAAGAACTGCTGTGCTACATAAATATAAGCTATAATTTATCAACTATATTATGAACTACTTGAGAGTAATGAGGGTAGGGACTAGGTCTTACCTATCTTCATGGCCCAAGTACTGATGGGTGCCTGATACTGACACATAAAACTTCTTGAATAATGTGTGCCGAATACTATAATCAAACAGTTATAAACATTTACTGAGCAAATGTTACATGCTCATCACCATAATAAACTTGAAAAACAGGGAAAGTAAAACTCAGAAATAAATCAAGTACAATTACAGAAATTCTCTAAGAGTTCACGAATGAAAAGATTAACACAGCTAAAATAATCAGAAAAATATTTCAGAGAATGTGGAAACCTTAAGAAAACTTTAAATAGCAGAGAAAAGAAAATGAGGCACTTCAAATAAAGGAATAGCTAAAGCAAAGGCATGTTGGAAACACAGGTATATAATGCTTAGGGAAATAGAGTAAAAAAGGAATATACAGTAATGTGGAAAGCTATTCATTACTTGGTAACAAAGAGCCTGAAGTAACAGAAAGTAAGAAGTCTGGCTAGTATTAATAATAGCAAACTCTTACTATATCTCAATAACTAACACTTTATTAGTGTCAGACACTAATAAATGCTTTGCGTCCATCTATAACCTATACAATAAATAATATCTCCACTTTATAGATGAAGAAATTGAAGCACTGAGAATTCAAGTAAGTTGAACCACACTTGATCACAGTGCTGGGACCAAATCAAATCACAATCAAGCCCAAAAAAGTATACTATATATCTGCAAACATTAGTGAATTCCAGGATTAAAGGTATGGGTTTGGGAGTCAGAAACCAATTTCTAGCATTGACTCCACCACTTAACAGCAGCTTATCCTTGAGAAAGTTACCTATCTTCCCCTTCTCAATTTTCTCATCTGACAAGTATAAGTCATTACAATCTCCACCTCAAAAAGTTATTAGAGATGAAAAATGTGAGAATGCTCTACAAACAACTCAAGTACTCATTGACATTACTGGAAATAGCTTGAGAAAGTGAGTTCTAGTCAGTCATTACAGGCTATAGTCACTCAGAATTTGCCACCCAGCTCCACCACTTCTTGGCTCTGTCATCTTGGACAAATCACTCCAACTCTCTAAACTTCAGGTTTTCTATATCTGCTTCTTCAAATTTTTCTTTTTTTAACTACAAAATTCCTCTAAGGTATAAAGAATGAATGAGAAAAGAAAGCAAGAAAACAGAATGGAAGCAACCTGCCATGATGTTGATGGTCTTAACTAAGATAAGGCAGTGGTTACAGAGAATTGGATGGATTTAAGAATTTAGGAAGGAAGGTTAACAAGATTCTGTCATGTATTAGATGGAGAGAAGGAGAAAGTCTTGGATACCAAATGTGGCACTTGGCATTCTAGCTTGATGATAGTACTTCTCTTCTTTGATAGAGAATACAGAAAGGAGGAATAAGTTTGGGTAGAAAAATTCTGAGTTTGTTTTGGTTATGCTGAATTGATATATTTATGATATATCTCAGTGGAGATGTCCAGTAGGTATCTGATTTTGAAAAGCAAGAGTCAGGGCAGCCCCGGTGGCACAGCGGTTTGGCACTGCCTGCGGCCTGGGGTGTGATCCTGGAGACCCGGCATCAGGCTCCCTGCATGAAGCCTGCTTCTCCCTCTGCCACTCTCTCCCTCTCCCCCTTCTACCCTCCCTCTCTCTCTCTCTCTCTCACTGTCTCTAAGAATAAATAAATAAAATCTTAAAAAAAAAAAAAAAGAAAGCAAGAGTCAGACTAAATAGAGATCTGGGGGTCAACAGCATGGTAAACTGAAACCATGTGAGCAAATGAGATTGTCTAAAGAGAGAGAGTGTGTTGAATGAAGAGTCCCTAAGCTAGAAACCTGAGCAATACCAATCATCTTTAAATTTCTTTCTTCTAGTCATCTAATCATATTAAACTCTTAATATTATTGTCACAATAATTTTTGGGAATTTCTTTCTGTATTATCTTATGATCACCATTAAAATTTAGGAAGTAAAGGCCTTAATTATTCACTTATTTATACTTTATCAATATTTACTGCTAATTGATAAGTTCTGCTAAGCGATGGAAGCTCAACAGTGATAATAAATAGACACGATGATCTCTTTAAAGGACTAACATTCTAGAGGAAGAGAATCTGACAATAAACAACAATACATAATCTGTCACATGGAGATACACGCTACACTGACAAATTTAAGCATCTAACATAATGAAACTTCCCCCACTAAAATGAGGAACAAGGCAAGGATGTCCCCTTTCACCAGCCCCTTACAACACTGTACCAGAATTTCTAGCTTATGCAATAAGAAAAATAAATAAAGGTATGCAGATGACATGATCACCTAGGTAGAAAACCCCAAAGATTCAACAATAACAACAACAAAATCTGAAACTAATAAGCAAAGTTACAGGATACAAGGTTAACATACAAAAGTCAATCATTTATTTATATGCCAGCAATGAACAAGTGGAATTTGACATTAAAAACAATACTATTTACATTAGTACCTCAAAATGAAAATTAGGTATAAATCTAATACCATATATATAAGATGAACACGAGATAAAAAGGTGAAGAAAAAAATTTTTAAAAACTAAATAATGGAGAAATGTTCAATGTTCATGGATAGAAAAATAAATATTGTTAAAATGTCAATTCTTCCTTGCTTGATCTAAAGATTCAACACAATCCCAATCAAAACCCCAATAAGGTGTTTGTGGTTATTGACAAGTGAATTTAAAGCTTACAGAGAGAGGTAGAAGACTCAGAATAGCCACAAAATATTGAAGAACAAAGCCAGAGGACTTATAGTTCCGACTTCAAAACTCACTATAAAGTTACAGCAATCAAGACAGTGTAGTACTGGTGAAAGAACAGAAAAATAAAAAAAATTAAAAAATAAAAAAAATTTAAGGGATCCCTGGGTGGCGCAGCGGTTTGGTGCTTGCCTTTGGCCCAGGGCGCGATCCTGGAGACCCGGGATCGAATCCCACATCGGGCTCCCGGTGCATGGAGCCTGCTTCTCCTTCTGCCTGTGTCTCTGCCTCTCTCTCTCTCTCACTATGTGACTATCATAAATAAATAAAAAATTAAAAAAAAAAAAATCTTAAAAAAAATTTAAAAAAAGAACAGAAAAATAAATCAATGGAACATTAAAGAGAACCCAGAAATAAACCCACATAAATACAGTAAACTGATCTTTGACAAATAAGCAAAGGTAATACAATGGAGCAAAGAGTCTTTTCAATAAATGGTGCTAGAACAACTAGACAACCACATGCAAAAAAATGAATCAAGACATAGGTCTTCAAATCTTCACAAGAATTAACTCAAGCTGGATCACAGACCTAAATGTAAAAAACACAAGAGTAAAACTCCTAGAAGAAAACCTAGGTGACTCTGAGTTTGGTAATGACTTTTTAGATACAACACCAAAGGAATAATCTGTGAAAGAAATAATTGATGAGATGGACTTCATTAAAAGTAAAATTTTTTACTCTGCAGAAGACAATGTCAAAGGCATGAGAAAGCAAGCCATGAAGACAATACAATATTTCCAAAAGACACATCTGATAAAGACTATTATCCAAAATATATTTTTAAAAAAACTCTTAAAACTCAACAATAAGAAAACAAACAACCCAATTAAAAAAATGGGTCAAGATCTGAACTGACACCTCACTAAAGATGGCAAATAAATGTATGAAAAGATGCCCACATTATGTCATTAGGGAAGTGCAAATAAAAACAATGAGATACCACTACATACCTACTAGAATTACCAAGATCCTAAACACTAACACCTCCAAATGCCAGTAAGGATGTAGAATGACAGATTGCTACTGAGAATGCAAAACGGTCCAGCCTCTATGGAAGACAGTTTGGCAGTTTCTCACAGAACTAAACAGACTCTTACCATATAATCCAGCAAGCGTGCTCCTTGGTATTTATCCAAATGAGTTGAAAATTTATGCCCACACAAAAACCTGCACATGGAAGTTTATAGCAGTTTATTCATAATCGCCACATTTTGAAAGCAACCAAGATGTCTTTCAAATAAACGAATGGATAAACAAACTGCAGTACATCCAGACAACAGAATATTATTCAGCACTAAAGGGAAATATGCTATCAAGCCACAATAAGACCTTATATGCATGTTACTAAGTGAAATGCCAGTGAAATGAAAAGACTATACACAGTACAGGATTCCAAGTATATGACATTCTGGAAAAGGCAAAATTATGAAGACAGTAAAAAGATCGCTGGTTGCCAAGGGTTAGGGAAAAGAGAGAGATAAATAAGGGGAGCACAGAAGATTTTTAGGGCAATGAAACTATTCCATATGATACTATAATGGGGGGTGGTATACATGTCATTATAAGTCTGTCAAAACCCATGGAAGGTACAACATCAAGAGTGAACCCTATGGAATAGGGGTGATAATGATCTCTCAATGTATGTTCACTGATTATAACAAATGGATCACTCTGGTGTGGGATGTTGAAAGCAGGAGAGGTTATACATATGTAGGGGAAGGACTTATAGAAAATTCTCTATAGTGCAGTCCGTGTGGCTCAGCGGTTTAGCACCGCCTTCAGCCCATGGTGTGATCCTGGAGAGCCAGGATCAAGTCCCATGTCGAGCTCCCTGCACGGAGCCTGATTCTCCCTCTGCCTGTGTCTCTGCCCCCCAGCCCGCTCTCTCTTTGTCTCTCATGAATAAATAAATAAAATCTTTAAAAAAAAAAAAAAAGAAAGAAAACTCCTTACTTTGTGTTCCATTTTGTTGTGAACCTAAAACTGCTTAAAACAAGTCTATTTTTAAAAAATTAAAACATGTTTCCAATTAAGATGGGTTTACCTCCAAACCACTCAAAACATATGACATAATCACATTCAAGACACAAGGTAACAAAGAACAGCAATCTGAGAAATTAGAACCAAATGAGGTGAGCTCTCTGCTTATATATATTCCTGAATTTACACTGCAGTGTGGAGTGGAATGAAGGCTGAATCTGAGTTAAAGACATAAAGCTTAGAGTCTGGAGAGAAAACAGGAGTTCTAGGTCATAGGATAGAGTACCAGAGAGGAAAAGAAATGCACAGGGAGGGAGGGAACTGTCCAGATCTGAAGAAGAACTCTCTTGAGTATTCAGTGTAGTACTGATATGCAAATCCATGCAAGGAAAATACCCGTCCAAGGAAAAAACAACCAAAAGAATTAGAGGAAACAATATTCGGTGCTAATAAAGAAACAGAAATAGTACTTATTCCCACCAGCCAGAAAATTGTGGAAAACCTCACAATTCAAGGACATTAGGTCAAGTACTTGAAAAGGTTTTATCTCAGTAGCAGAAATACTTAGCCAAGGACTACACACTGCTTTGGTGTAGTCCAAAGCTACAAAGCTCAAAAATATTTTTAAGAATATTATGCATCCCCCCCACAAAAGAAGAAGAAGACGAAGAAGAAGAAGTAGTAGTAGTAGTAGTAGTAGTAGTAGTAGTAGTAGTAGTAGTATCCAACATCCAACAAAGTAAAAAGTGATATTCACAACTTCTGGTATACAATCAAACATTATCATGCATACAAAAAATGAGAAAAATAACCCATAATAAAAGGGTTTGAAAAAAGCCCAGAAGATCAAAAAACTGACCTAGATATTAAGAATTATCAGAAAAGAATATTAAAACAATTATCATACTTATAATTCAGATGTTCAAAACTTTAGGTAGAAATATAGAAGGCATAAAAAAAGAACCCAAACTGAAATTCTAGAAAAAAAGACTCAAATTGAAATTCAAGAGATGAAAACCTGGGAATGAAATGAACAAAAAAACATTAGTGAACTTTAAGATAAAGCAATGAAACTACTCAAAATAATTAGAGGATCAGTGAACTATGGTGCAAGCTTAAGCAGACAAATATACATGTAATTTAAGTCAACTAATGATGTAATTGGAGAGGACAGAAAGGGATATAGGGGTCAAAGAAAAAAAAATACTTGGTCAGAATTTTTCCAAATCTGATGAAAACCATAAAGCTACAAATTGCAAGAAGATATATGAACCCAAAGCATAAAAAAGTCAAATAATTTCATAAAGGGAAAAAATTTTAAAAACAGCCAAGGGCACTAGGGTGGCTCCGTAGTTGAGCATCTGCCTTTGGTTCAGGTCATGATCCTGGGGTCCTGGGATTGAGTCCTGCATGAGGCTCCCCCCAGGGAGCCTGCTTCTCCTTCTGCTGTGTCTCTGCCTCTCTCTCCGTGTCTCTCATAAAAAAATAAGATCTTTTTAAAAAATAATTAATTAAAAACAGCCCCCCAAAAAACAAATACCAACCACCAGAAAAGAAAGAGAATAACAACAGCAGATGCCTCCTTGGAAATAATGTAAGCAAGAAGACAGTGGAGCCACATTTTTAAAAGTGCTGAAAGAAAATTTTTAAAAAACCTGTAAACCTAGAATTCTATACGCAGAATAAATATTTCTCAATAATGGAAAAGAAATGAACACTTTCTCGAACATACACAAACTGAAGACCTGCATTACAATAAATGTTAAAACAGTATCTTTTCCTTCATGCAAAGGAAAATAATGGCAGATGGAACTATGCCTCAATCACAGGAATCAAGAGCACCAGAAGTAGTAACTAAATAAATAAATATATAAGATTTTTTCTTATTATTTAAATATCTTTAAAGGATAATTGCTTTTTAAAAACAAAAATTCCATATGCTACAGAGTTTATAACACATGTACAAGTAAAATTTATAACAATAACACAAAGGTTGAGGAAAAAAAAATAAAAGCAAACTATCGAAAGGCTTTATACATAAGGTGGTATAACAGCACCTAAAATATGCTACAAGATGGGTGAACCTTGAAAATATTACAGTAAGTGAAAACAGCCAATCACAAAACACCACATATTGTATGACTCCATTTATCTCAAATATCCAGAATAAGAAAATCTATACAGATCAAAAGTAAACTATCTGTTTCCTAGGGCTGGGTGTTTAGAGAGAAATGAATATACAACTAAAAAAAAAAATCCCATTGAATGTTACACTACAAAATGATGAGTTAAATAGCACATGAATTACATCAATAAAAACTCTTTTTTAAAGCAAGAAAAAAAAATCCAAAGACAGAAAAAGAAGAAAAATGGAAGAACAAAATAAGAAAAAAAAAAAAAAACAAAACCAAGATGATAGATTCAACCAAATCTAATAATCATATAAAATGTAATCACTGTCAGATTGGATAAAAAAAAAGCAAGACTTGACAAATGCTGCCTTCATGAAACAGAACTTAAATATAAAAACACAAATATGTTAAAAATAAAAGGATATGGGTGCTTGGCTGGATGAGGTAGGACATGGCAACTCTTGATATGAGGGTTGCAAATTCGAGCCCCATGTTTGATGCAGAGATTACTTAAAAATAAAATCTTTTCAAAAAAGGATAAAAAAATATATAATTCTATCAATAATCCAAAGAAAGTTGGTTGGCTACATTAATATCAAAAAGATCTGAGAACAAATATTATCATGGATAACGTTATTTCATAATAAAGGACTAATCAAGACATAAAAATTCTAAAAATGTATAAACCTTAAAAGTTAGCATTAAGATACAGACAGAATTATAGCCAACAATTTAATATGTTTTTCTCAATAGAAATAAAGTAGAAAGAAAATCGGCTAAGATATAGACTTATCAATCAATTTGATCTAACATTTATAGAACAACCTCATAGACCAGACCATAGGCCATGAATTAAGTCTCAAAAAAAGTTGAAGAATTCAAGTCACATTAATGCTGATGGAATAATGATGATGGCATTAAATGAGAATCAATTACAGAAAAATATCTGGAAAATCTCCAAATACTTGAAAACTAAATTATACACTTCTAAATAACACTTGGATCAAAGAAGAAATCAAAAGCAAAATCAGAAAATATTTCAACTGACTGAAAAGAAAAACACAACATATAAAAATTTGTGGGTGATAGCTTAAGAAGTACTTAGGGGAAAATTTACAGCAATGAACACCTATATCAGGAGGGCAGTTCTTAAATCAATGGGAATTCAGCTATTACCTTAGGAAATTGGAAAAAAAGAGCAAATAAAACCCAAAACAAGGAGGAGACAAGAAATAATAAAGAAGAGGGCAGAGGGGTGCCTGGGAGGCTCAGTTAAGATGTCTTCAGCTCAGGTCATGGGATCAAGCCCCATAATGGTTCTCTGCTCAGTGGGAAGTCTGCTTCTCCCCCTTCCTTTTCTTCTTTGTGGTCTCTCTCTCTTGCTTATTCTCAAATAAATAAATAAATAAATAAATAAAATCTTAAAAAAAAATAGAGGGCAGAAATCAAGGCAACAAAAACAAACTGGTGGGGGGGCAGGGAGGAGAATCTATAAAACCAAAAGCTAGTTCTCTGAGAAGATCAATGAAGTACATAAAAACTGGCAGCCAGATTATTTAGGGGAAAAAAAAGGAGAGAGGATACATATTACTAGTAACAGAAATGAAAGAAATATCATTACTGATACTAGAGATACAAAAGGATAAAAAAGAAATCATTCGACAGAACAAATAAAATGGACAAATTCCTTAACAAGTATAAGTATCTCCTCAAAAGAAATGCATAACCTGAATACTCTTATGTTTAATAAAGAAAAAAAAATTTTAATTAAAAACCATCCTGCGGGGATCCCTGGGTGGCGCAGCGGTTTGGCGCCTGCCTTTGGCCCAGGGCGCGATCCTGGAGTCCTGGGATCGAATCCCACGTCGGGCTCCCGGTGCCTGGAGCCTGCTTCTTCCTCTGCCTGTGTCTCTGCCTCTCTCTCTCTCTCACTGTGTGCCTATCATAAATTAAAAAAAAAAAAACAAAAACAAAAAAAAACATCCTGCAAAGAAAATCCAGGCCTAAACGGCTTCACCAGTGAATTGTACCAAACATTTTAGAAGGAATAACACCAATTTTACAAAAATCCTTCAAGAAACCTGAAAAGGGGAGTTGTCCTTCCAACTCACTTTATGAAACTCATGCTTTTTTTTTTTTTTTAAGATTTTATTTATTTATTCATGAGGGACACACAGAGAGAGGCAGAGACATAGGAAGAGGGAGAAGCGGGCTCCATGCAGAGAGCTTGATGTGGGACTCGATCCCAGAACTCTCTGGGATCACGCCCTGAGCCAAAGGCAGATGCTCAACTGCTGAGCCACCCAGACATCCTGAAACTCATGCTATTTTGATAACAAAACCAGATAAAGACATTAAAAGAAAACTAGAGTTCAATATCCCTCATATGTATAGATGCAAAAATTCTTAAAATTTTAGCTGATCAATTCCAACAACATATTAAAAGGATAATACATCATGACCAAGTGAAGTATATCCTAACTATCCAAGATTAATTTAAAACTTGAATATCAAAAAAACCTTGAATATCAAATATTATTTAACATACTAAATTAACAAAGGAAAACCATGATTCCTTCAAAAGATAAGGAAAATTCACTTTGCAAATTTCAACATTCATTCCTGATAAAAATTCTCAGTGAAGTAGGAATACAGGCAATAATTTCTACCTGATAAAGGACAGCTACACAAACCCTACACACCTTATGTAGGGCTGAAAGCCTCATTGTTAGCCCCCTAAGATTAGGATTTAGACAAAAGATGTTCAACTATTTCTATTCAACATGATATCAGAGGTTTTAAGGCAGGGATAGATTAAGGGGAGGGTGGAAGAGCATTCAGATTATAAAGGAAAAAATAGTCTTTATCCATAGGCAACATGACTGCTATGTGGAAATTCTGAAGGAATCTACCAAAAAACTAATAAAAGTAATGAGTTAATGTTACAGTTTTGATAAAATATTAATAAAGATAAATTATACTTTTATATAACCAGCAATTAACTACTATAAATTGAAATTTTAAAAAATTTACAATAGTATCAAAAATATAAAATACCTAGAGATAAATCTGACAAAAATCTAAGATCTGTATGCTGAAAACTATGTAACACTGCTGAAAAAAAAGTTTAAAGGGACATATGCCATGCTCATTGGATGGAATATTCACTGACATGTTAGGATACAATTGTCTCCAAATCTATACATTTAAGACAATCTCCATCAAAATATCAGTAGGCTTTTTGTAGAAATTAACAAGCTGATTTTAAAATCTATATGGAAATTCCAAAAACCTAAAACAACTTTGAAAAAGAACAAAGCTGGAAAACTAACAATACCTAATTTCAAAACTTACTATAAAACTATGGTAATAAAGACAACCTGGTACTGACATAAAGACTGATATATAGATAGTTCATAAATAGACATATTTATGATTTTCAGCAAAGATTCAATGACAATTCAGTAGAGAAAGGATAGTCTTTTCAACAAATGGTGCTCAGAAAATTAGTTACCCATTTGAAAACAAAAATGCAAACTTCAATTTGTGCTTCCTACAAAAATTAACTCAAAATGGGTTATAGACTTAAATATAAAGTCTAAAAATATAAGGCTTCTAAAAGAAAAGCATTAAGAGAAAATCTTTGTGACTCTGGATTGGGTAAAGATTTCCTACACATAACATCAAAAGCATGATATATAAAAGAAAAACTTGACAAACTGGACTACATAAAAATTTTAAAGTTCTTCTCTTCAAAAGACAATACTGAAAGAATGAAAATCCAGAGTGAAGAAAAATATTTGCATATTTATATACCTGATAAAGGACTTGTATGTAAAATATAGAAAGACCTCTCAATACTCAATAGTAAGAAAATAACTGAGCTTTAAAATAAAAGATTTGAACAGACATTTCAGAAAAGATACATAGATGAAAATAAGCACATGACAAGTTATTATCACTAGTCCTTTGGGACATGAAAATGAAAAGCACAATGAGCTATCACTACACATGCCTTAGAATAGGGTAAAATTGAAAAGACTGACCCATCAAAAAATATCAAACTGTACACTTTTAATATGTGTATTTTATGGCATGTCAATAATACTTCAATAAAGTTGATTGGGTGGGCCCCTGGGTGGTTCTATCGGTTGGGCATCTACCTTCAGCTCATTGTCCTGGGGTCCTGGGATCAAGTCTCGCATCAGGCTTCCTGCTCAACTTGGAGTCCACTTTTCCCTCTCCTGTCCCCTCTCCCCCTGCGTGCTCTCTCAAATAAATATATATATATATATAAAAAGAAGTTGTTTCAATAAGAAGGATGAAGAAATACAGTAGTCCCCCCCCCCCACCCCGTCCCAATCCATGGTTTACATTCTAAAGTTTCAGTTTCAATCCATGGTCAACTGTGGTCCAGTAGCAGAAGATCCTCTTAACACATCATCAGAAGATCACTAGCAGCCTAACACTACATCACAATGCTTATGTCATTCCCCTCACTTCACACCTCATCACGCAAGCATTTTGTCAGCCCACATCATCATAAGAAAAGTGAGTACAGTGCAGTAAGACATTGAGAGAAAGACCACATTTGTGTAACTTTTATTGTAGTATATTGTATAATTGTTCTTTTATTATTCTGTTAATCTCTTATAAAGTTATAAATTAATTTTATAAACTTATATTTTAATTTATAATTATAAGTTAAACTTTATCAGATATGCATAGGAAAAACAGAGTATATACTGAGTTTAGTACTACCTGTGGTTTTAGGCATCTACTGAAGGTACTGGAAAGTATCCTTTGTGGGTAAGGGGGAGCTACTATAAAGCAAGGCAATGGAGGACGTTACTATTTTTCAAGATTGATTGATTTTAGAGAGAGGGTACAAGCTGGGGGAGGGGCAGAAGGAGGGAGGAGGAGAAGACAATGACCCCAATACAGGGCTCAATTTCACAACCTTGAGATCATGAGCCAAAATCAAGTCAGATGCTCAACCCACTGAGCCACCCAGGCACCCCACAGATGTTACTATTTTAGATAGGTAGACCGTGAAGGACTCCTTGATATGACACGGTGACAGATCAGAGATTTGAAGAAAGTGAAGAAGCCAAAGTATTGGGGAAGAGTTTTGGCAGTAAAGGGTACAGCAAATATAAAGGTTCTGAGGTAGAAATATGCTCAATGTGTATGGGAACAGCAAACAAGCCAATTTGACTGAAGCAAACTGAATGAAGGGAGCTATAAATGCAGAGATGAGGTGGTAGGACAGCTGCAGGGGTGGCACGAGTCATGGAGGGCTTTGTAGGTCATTATAAGGTCTGGACTTCACCTTAAGACTTGAAGTCTTTTTTAAGACCCACAGTGCTTTGAGCAGTGGCTCTAAAAACATCTGATTAATGTTTTTAAAAGATTATTCTGGGTCCTATGTGGAGCATATCCTATAGTGGAGCTAGGATGAAAGTAAGAAGACCAGAAGGGAAGATACTACAGTAAGTCCAGGTGAGTGACCGTTATAACTTTGACTTGGGTAAGAGCAGGAATTGTAAAAAAAATGGCTAGATATAGATATATTTTGAAGAAAAAAGTGATGAGACTTGCTGGTTGACAAGATGTTTGATTTGCAAAAGAGAGGAGCCAAAAGGACTCCAGGTTTTTAGACTGAGGAACTGAAAGAATCAAGATGCTGTTTACTAAGATAGAAAAAAATGATGGAGAAACAACAGCCTCCAGCATGGATTTCTCTCTCAATTACCCCCTCTTTTAATTCATCCTGCACATTGCCACAAGAGTCATCTGCCTAAATCAACACTATAATTATATTACTATTGGATATAAGAATCAGTATTAGTTTTCTATTCCCTTCACTACCTTGAAGAGGTGAACTACTTTCCCTAAAATGAAAAGACCAACAAGCCTTTGGGTTGGAGGATACAGGTAAGGTGAAATCTATGATAACTGTGGGCAGACTACTAACCCTAGAGTAGCTAAGATGGTCCCCTCCTCATAGCCTTTTCTAGTGGGGAAGGAGATGTGGCTGGCATCTATCCAAACATCATGGGTCTTTAAGACAGTACCATCCCAAATTCCTAAGAAGTTCAGGGGGTGGAATAATCATAATAAAAGAGGTACCATAACATATGTCTATCATATATAGTACATAATAACACATAGTTTACCAAGTGCCAGGCATAGCTAATACTTTACATACATCATTTAAAAACCTTTATAGGCTCCAAATGATGTCTGGATGAAGCCCAAGTCCTCTAACATGGCTTATAAGTCTTTCTTTCTTTTTCTTTCTTTCTTTTCTTTTCTTTCTTTCTCCTTCCTTCCTTCCTTCATTCCTTCCTTCCTTCCTTCCTTCCTTCCTTCCTTCCTCCCTCCCTCCCTCCTCCCTCCTTTCTTTCTCCCTTTCCTTTCCTTTCCCCTTTCCTTTTTCCTTTCCTTTCCTTTCCCCTCCCCCTCCCCTCCCCTCCCCTCCCTTTTTCCTTTCCTTTTTCCTTTCCTCTTTCCTTTCCTTTCCTTTCTTGATTTTATTTATTCATGAGAGATAGAGAGAGGCAGGGAGAGAGAAGCAAGCTCCATGCAGGGAACCTGATGTGGGACTTGATCCTGGGTCTCCAGGATCACACTCCGGGCTGAAGGCAGACACTCAACCGCTGAATCACCCAGGCACCCCCGCTTATAAATCTTTCTAATCTGAACCTTTATTTCTCTCTCCAACCTTGCCTCTCCCTCCCCATGCTTCTCCTTTAATCAGCCACACATCTTACTGCTAGATGCTTAATGCCTTTGTGAATACAATTCTTTCTGACTAGAATACCCTTCCCTCCTCTGTGTCTACTTGCCTAGTATCTACTCATTCTTGTGTCCTCGTATTAATACAATACTTCCCAAAGAACATTTTTTCTATGATCTGTGTTAGGAGCCCACTTCCACAAAAATCTTGCCTTTCTTTACCTAAATACTTCTCACACTATATTATATCATCTGCATATTTGTCTGGATCCCGTGTAGACTTAAGTTCACAAAGGCAGAGTTTATGTCTATCTTATTTCCCAATGTACCCTGATCTTAGGTATTTGGTATATAATATTGCTTAAGAAACATCTACTTAATGACCGATGTTAAGTTTAGGGGATTTAGAAATATGTCATTTAGAGAGAAAATGGTTAGTTCAGTCCATGACATGCTAAAGTTAAAAGAAATGGCAAGACATCCAAAGAAAGATGTTCCATACACAGCTGAAAAAAATAGAGCTAAAGATGAGTTGCAAAGGGTGAGCTAAAGATACTGAAAATATAATGCAGGGTAAATAGAGAGGCCAAGAAAAACACTTTATTGATATTTGGATAAAACAAAGATAACAAGTGAAAAAATAAAGAAGGAGTCACTAAAGTGTAAGAGAAATAAAAAAGCACAGTAATGAAAAGCTAAACAAGACCAAGAATGAAAATAGGAAAAAAAAAAAAGAATGAAAATAAGAACATGTGTCAAATATGTCAAAAGTGAAGTCAAGAAAGATCAAGATATTTAATTGCTGCACTAGGGCACCTGGATGCCCACTAGGCTTAGTTGATTAAGGGTCCAATGCTTGATTTCAGCTCAGGTTATGAAATCAGAGTCATGGGACGACTGCACCCTGCATCAGGCTCTGCACTCAGTGTAGAGTTGGCTGGAGATTCTCTCTCACTCTGCCCCTCCACCCACTCTAAATAAATATATACATACATAAATAAAATCTTAAAAAAAAATTGCTCTACCAGCCATAGGGAACCATGTCTACTTTATTCTTCTAGGACATGATACAGTGTCCAACACATCTAGAAAATAAGTATTTGTTGACTGAGGGGATAAATGATCAGAAGCTCACTTTTTTTTTTTCTAAAGATTTTTTTTATTCATGGGAGACACAGAGAGAGAGGCAGACATAGGCAGAGGCAGAAACAGGCTCCCTGTGGGGAGCCCAATTCAGCACTCAATCCCAGTACCCTAGAATCACCCCCTGAGCCAAAGGCAGATGCTCAACCACTGAGCCACCCAGGTGCCCCAGAAGCTTACTTTTTAAAAAGTTAACTTGTAGATTAGAATGAGCCCAACTCTTGTGCTCAGGAATCTTGCCCTGAGTCATTAGCCAAGACTTATTTCTTTTAAAATTTAAATATTCCTGCCTAATCCTTTCATTTAGTATTAGTGTATTTTCAAAAATATTACTCATTTGTCCTTACCCTTTTAGTTAAAGTCTCTTATACCTCTTATCACTTAAATAGGAAGTGTCAGTATAAGGCGGCTGTAGGCTTGAGAGAGCACTGATAAAAGAATTGCTCATGCCTCAAGTTCTAATTAATACTGCACTGAGTTGTGCCTCAAACCAGATAATCTACATTGATGCTGGAAACATAACTTACAAAAAAAATCAACCTGTTTTGGGTAGCTTGAGTAGGGAGCAGACTAGAAAGTCATTAGACAATCCCAAAATCAATCTAAAGAAACTGCCAACTTAATAAACAATTTTCATTAGAATTTAGAATATTTATAATAACAAGATTCACAAAACAATGACTGTGGCACAGATTATTAAGTCTGAAAAGTCTACTGATAAAAAGAAGGAACTTAAATAAATACTAGGTTCAAGAGCGTATAGTCACCTTAGAATGAGATACATCTCTACATATATAAGAAAGTAGAAGGAAAGATAACAGGAAGTAAAGATTATTAATATTTTTAGAGAATGGATATGTATACAAAAGGAGGCATCAGAGACAGGAGGTAATTACGAATTGGAAGAGAAAGGATCTCAGTGGTGTGGAGGTGGTGTAGTGGATCTGCTGAAGTGAAGAGGAGAGGAGAGCTACGAAAAGCACAGACTCCCCATTTCCACAGGTCAATGCATAGTTGTCAGCAATAAACATGAGGGAGATAGGAGAAATTAGGGGCTTTAAAAAAGAGATGATGTTTGTAGTACCTACAAGAAGTATGCCTGGGTAAAGACCAGAGAGAAAGAGAATATGGATGAATATGAATGAATGCTGGTGCCTAGAGGTAAGATATGTTTTACATGTTATAGTAACTATCATTAACTGTGTTAGCATTTTATGAAAAAGACTTAAAAGTAAATATTTTTTTGTTAACTTTCATATTCTATGAACAGGAGGAGGGAAAAATGAGCCTTCAGATGAAAACAACCTAATGAGTGAACAAACAATGGGGCAATCACTGGCCAAATAACTTACCTGGTCATATCCGTAAGGCCTCTGCTGTGGCGGCTGTGGTGGTCCAGGCTGTGTTGGTCTATAACCCCCGTATTGCTGACCTTGTCCTTGTGGGTAGTTAGGATACTGAGGACCTGGACCACCCTGCGAAGGGCCTGCAAAATAATTAACACAAATAAAAGCCCAGATAAAAACAGAACTTGAACTCTCAGAAGGGTTTAGAACTAGATGTTATTATGTTCTTATATATAAAAAAGGATAGTTTGGTATCTTGATCTTCTCAATTACTTTTTGAAATAAATTCCAAAGGTTGTAAGAGTGAAAATACTGTAAGGATACCACCATGTACAAGGTGTTTTGATTCAGTGTAACTAGTGAGCTATGTGTTAGCCATCAAAAAAAAAATTTTTTTTTAATGAGTAAAAGAGACTCAGGAGTTGTACAGTAGGTTAATTCCATGGTATTAATAAAATTTATCTATACTTCTACTAGAAAGCAAATCAGTATAAGTAATAGGTAAAAGAAAAAGCAAGAAGCAGAAATATGTTGAAATAATTTCTGAATAAAGTTTGGGAACCAATGATATTTACAACTGTAGGACTCTAGATTTACACTTGAAATCACCAAAGGATCACAAAGAATAATTTTCCATATAAATTCTAGATTTGTATTTGCAATTACCAAAAGGCTTTATGCTCTGCACTGATAAACTTACTCAATATTTTCAAACCAAAACTAAAGAAGACTTGAAAAGCCACAGGTTGCATGCGAAAAAAACCTGATTCAAAAGTTATACTCTATGTACCAATCACTTTTAATACTTAACCCATAAAAATGAATGATTTCCAACTCCAGGGATGGCAAGGGACTAATTTGGCTTGCCAAACAAATATGTCTCTTTCATAAATTCCACTACTGCCTATTGTAAAGAATGCTTTACCAAAGCATAAGCTGAAAAGCTTTGACACTTAAATTTTTTCTATCACAGCTATTCAAAATCTGCCATTAAAAAAAAAAAAAACAGATGGCAGAGGAAAGTGTCAAAATAGAATAAACTTTCAAGTGTAAATAAATTCCATCAGTCTATTATTTATTTATTATACAGGCATTATTAAACTCTAAATTTCTACTAGAAGAGAGTACGACAATTGAAGCCTATGAATAAGTAAAATGGGAACTTCTTTGGGATTCCCAATGTCTAACAAAATAGCATAACTACTTGAACCAAAAAATATCAATTTCATCTACTCTCTCTTCCCACTGAAAATAATGTCTTTTTTTTTTAAGATTTTATTTATTCATTCATAGAGACACACACACACAGAGAAAGGCAGACACACAGGCAGAGGGAGAAGCAGGCTCCACGCAGGGAACCCGACGTGGGACTCGATCCAGGGTCTCCAGGATCACGCCCTGGGCTGCAGGCGGTGCTAAACCGCTGCGCCACAGGAGCTGCCCGAAAATAATGTCTTAAATCAATGAATTTACTTGATTAAACCACATTGCATTTATTTTCATGTAAATACAATAAAACCAAATACTCTACTTATTCAAAATACAGATATTCAATAGTCATGAAATGAAAATTGCCATTTGAAAAGAGCAAGAAAGTCCTCTTGTAAAAACAAGAAATCCACTGAATATTTCTAAAGTCTTATCTCAAATCAGGGAACCACAATTATCAGTTTGGGGGAAAATGCCTGGCTCCCAATACATGACTAAATTTCAATGCATATATTGAAGGCACAAGAGAACTTCAGCTGATCCTGGTTCTTAGATTTGCAATGATGGGTGGCTAGAGGTGCCCATACTAATCGCAGAGCTTAAAGTAATGACTAAAAATAATAAGACATTACTGATGTAAAAAAGAGACCATGCTAGCAAGAGAAGATGTCTCTAACATTAGAAACATATTTTCCTATATATAAAGTAGTAACAGTAGCTTAATATTTAAGAATGAGATACCAGGTCTTTATCATTCCCCACTCCCTATCTAATAAAGTTATTTAAAGCAAGATATCCAGCCACTAGATCTTATAGTGAGTATACAATAAGAAAATATGGCTACATTTCCCCCAAACTCTGTAAATATATAAATATATCTCTATGTATATGTATATTACTATTTAACCAAAGAATGACAAAAACATTTTCTTTATGCATTCCAAATAAATCTCATTTGTACTCTAAAAATCAATGCTATTTTTCATAGTAACAGTCATTAGAAATAAATTTGCTAAGTGGATAATGTAGATATGGTTAATAATCAACCAATTCATCAGTTTTCCAAGCACATACAAAGCTACTGGGTGGTCATGAATGCCAAAGAGGTTTAAGAATTCATTTAAGAACTCATTTTAAATGACTACATACCTTACCTTTGGTCAATGAACCATCTCTAGTTTGTTTCTTTTTAAATGGATTACTCGTTTCTCTGAGCAAAAAAAATATTTCTTTAAAAGAAATATTCCAGTAATAGACTGAGCTAAAATTGTGAATTTTCAAAAATAAGAATTCTTAGAAAAATAAACATTAAATATTTGCTTCAATATTTCAAAACAGCAATCATCACATTTTTTGTGACAAAAATAAACTGCAAAAAGCTATTACCATAGCCCTGCTGTTGTCCTGGATAGCCCTGCTGCCCTGGGTACTGCTGCTGCTGGGGTGGATATCCCTGTTGGGGAGGTGGTCCTTGGTAGGCATCTTGCTGTTGGCCATATTGTGAATTTCCTACAGGATAATTGGAGAAGAGAAAAAAAAAAAACAACTGAGAAGTTCGCTTAATTAACTTTTTTACTCTAAGATGCATAGCCAACAACACAAGAACAAAATGAAATGCCATATTGATTTTTTGAAAGTTAACAAAACAAAGAAAAAACTCAAACCAAACAGAAGGATTTCGGCCAAACAAACTGCAGTTAAAGCCAATTTTGCAAGGTTGAACTGCAGCATTTTCAGCGTCTCTGCCATACGAGCATTACATTTACTGGAACATCACAGTCATAAGATCATGACTATGCTAAATAAAATAAAAAAGACAAAATTAAAGACAGCTACAAGAGCACACACTAGCTACACAAGATCAGCAAGCTGTTTCCTAAAGGCACTATACTTATATGTAAAATTATACATATGTAAACACACACAAGAAAAAAAATTGGATTGATGGATTTATGTTCAAATAGAAAATTTCCACTGAGGAAAAAATTATTTTTAAATGTTTTAGTCTTTTTATTGTTGTTAGAAATGGCAAGTCATGGTTATACATTTTAAATATTTGTAAGGAAATTATTTTGGTTGTTCTGGGCTCCCTGTAACTTTCAAGACAGCCAGCAACTAGTATTCTACGAGAGCTTTGCATGGGTAGAAGTTGTCTTATGCAAAATTTGCATTCCTGTAGAAGGGGATATATATGTGTATGTGTGTGAAGGTATATAGATACCTCCTTCGTAGTAATGTTGTGAGGAATCCTCATAAGGCCTATCGTAGCCTTGTTCAGGATACGACGGTTGCTGATAACCGTAATCATTATGACCTACATCAATTCGACAAGAGACAGGAAGAAACGTTAATGGCCACTGAGTGAAAACCCTAAATATATTTAAACTTTCAGATAAAATTGAAAAAAAGAAAAAGAAATGGAAATACATAAAAAATAATTTCAAATGCATTAGCCAAATATTTACCAATGTGATTGTTTTCATATTGAGATATAACGTGCAAATTTTTTAAAAGCAAAAAACAGTAGTTTTAGAAACATTACACTTAGTCTTAACTGATAATCCTCAACATGGGGGGGAAAAAAAACTTCATCTTCAATTTTTTTCAAAAAAAGAGAAAGAAAGCATTTAGGCCTTTCACATGTAAATAACTTGAATTAAATTAGAATGAACAAAGGAAGCAATTATCATATTTTGTCAAACACCTGTTCTGCTGGTCGCCAATTCCACAGCATATGCTAAAACAATGCAAAGTATAAAAAAGCTCCATAAGTTTTTTTCCCCTGAAAGAAACTGAAACAAATTTTTCACATTCTATTTACTAGCATAACGTATATGTATCTTATAAAAAGCATTTTCAGATGCAAGAATAATATTGCTTAATGCTGCCATTCTAGACGCCTTTAGAAAATATTTCTAGAGTACCATAAACACACCTTCAAAAAATTAATACTGTGTTTAGTGCCAGGGTACACCTTTAAGTTTTAAGGCTCAATAAATTTTATGACTGGACTTTAATGAAAATCAATAGTCTATTTCTTTTAACTAAAGTTACACACCAAGAAAATGCAGGAAATAATGCTTCAGTTAGCTAAAATCTAAATTTTAAAAGAATGCCTAATTAAGAAGAGCAATACAGTTATGAATCAATGTTATATTCAGTGTTCTACGATTTCAACGTTCCCAAACCACCTCATAAATAGCCACATGAGGGGTTGGCAAACTATGGCCTGCAGCATAAATATGGCCAGTGCCCTGCTTTTGTAAATAAAGTTTTACTGGAACACAGGTATGCCCATTCGCATTTTCTCTACCTGTTTTCATGCTACAGAAAGGATTCAGTAGTTGATATGGCCTGCAAAGAACTAAAATATTTACTCTCTGGCTCTTTAGTGAAAAAAGTTTGCCAACTCCTAATCTATATATTTATTGGCATAAATATCTGAATAATAGTAAGAAAATATTCAATGCTATTTAAGCAAATTATTGTTATACATGGGATATTCTACATACATATCAGAAAAACATATTAATACACACCTATGCAAAAATGATAGATTTTTAAATCCCCTGATGTAATAAATAATTTATATAATCTTAAAGTTTTGATGTCTAACAAAAATAACATCTATTTTGAATAGAAAGGTCATATTTACATTTCAGAAAAATACTCAAGACCAAAACAGTGTCAAATTCAACTCAATTATGTAAAATGTATTTTAAAAATTAAGCAAAACATTTACTTTGAGTTCCTAATACATAAAATTTGACAAACTAGATTTCACTTCTTTAAAATATCCATAGTCTATAAACATACTAAATTTTTTCGTTAAAAAAAATTTTAATGTCTACATATGAAAGAAAAAAGAAAAAAAACTCCAAAATTCTGAATTAATTCAGGGCAAGAAAACCTGAGATTTAAAAAAATATATCATTTCTTAACAAGAAACATCCATACATATCACCACTATTATAACAAACATTTATGATAAACAAAATTCTACAGATGAGTGTTTGCTCTGCCTATACAGGCAGAGTCTCTGCAGTAAAAACCACTGTCTTTATACTGATATACCTTTATGCTTTATACATTAACAAAAAATGGCAGGCTAAAATACTTTTTAAATTCACCAAATTATATCTTCTTACTAGTTCACATTAGCTTTGAGAGGATAGTCCCAACACTTTAGCTTTTAATTTTTTGTTTCTCTGAGTTTCTCTGTTAAGTAGTTTACCTTAAATATACCAAGGGAGCTTACTGGATAAATGAAGATTTTGACAAATCCTTTCATAACAAAACAAATCATATTGCAATGTGAATAGCTACCTGTAATTTATCATAGTTTTATATGTTTGGATTATTTTTTCCTCAACAAAGTATCATGAAATTTTCAAACACACAGAAAAACTGGAAGAACTGTATAGTGAAAGCCTACTTATGCTTGCATCACTTCCAAGTGCAATATATCTTTAATGACCAACTTTTTCATATACCACCTTCCCACCAAACTCATTAAACTAAATAATTAAAATCTGATTTCCAAATGCTTTTCCTATTCTCTCAACTTTAAACACAGCTATATCATATAATTTAACCTCCAAAATTTTTCAGATACGAATGATAATATACACAAACCACAGTTCTTTGAGAAGTACTCAACGTTAACTAAAAATGATGAAACTTGGAAAAATACTCAAGAACTAGATCTTCTGTGTATTTATACCATGCATAAAAGTAAACCAATGGGTGAACTTTACAGTATGTGAATTATCTCAATAAAGTGGTTATTTAAAAAAAGTGTATCAGTTAGAACTGCTTTGGTTCAAATGAACAATTCCAAATGTAAGAGGATCCTCTTTTATGTAAGAAAGGATTCCAGTGACAGAATAATTCCTGATGGTACTAATACAGACTATCTAAACCAAATATACTTTGAAATGGATTATAAACTAATGCGACCACTGATGTTTTAAAAAGTGTTTCTAAATTTAGAAGAAACATACTGTGAGTTTCTTCATCCTCATTAAAATGTCTTGAACAGCTATCTACATTAATATTGGGCACAGATAGGCAACAGGAAAATTAACATTAGGAGAGATTACCATCAGGGTAATATTGCTGGTTCATGCCTTCTGGAGGACCTTGTCCACCATGACTGTATTGGTCCCCATAATAGTCTTCCTGGCCTGAGTACTGCTGTGGTGGGCCTGAAAAACCACAACCAGTCAAGAGGTAAATAATTTGTTCTCTAATCTGTTATTAAGAGAAATTATTTCTCTCCTGTAGACTCCCCTCCCATGCACTGGCATTTGAGATACTTTTAACTATTCTTAATTACATACACAGATACACAAACACACAGCAACATCATACAACCACATTTCACAAAAACTGTTATGACCATACATGCAGTATCTAACAAGATCAACTTAAAAGAACAAATACTAACTCCTTAAAAAGAGGTTCAAACTAGTAGAAAATTTTCTTTCTGCTATTAGAGTAGTTTGGAATAAAATAGGGTTTGTTTCTCATCTTATATTCAGTAACTTCTCAAAATTAAAATACCATCTTCTGCTATTAGTGAGCTTTTGTTATCAAATTTTAGGATATTAACCTTTTTCCCAGAAAAAAATAGATAAAAGAAAGCTGTGTAACAGGAAGTTCCTATACACTATGTACCTACTATATCCACTAACTTTTAGAAAAAAATATGTAAAAATCATCATAAAAGTCAAGAAACAAAAAGCCTTGACTCTGCCTATATAAAGAGTTTATTAAAATAAAGCCTTTCAACTACTGTCATTTATAATAAGCAGGAAATTTCCCACATGTAATCTTACCCTGTTGAGGTGGTCTATAAGGAGGAATCTGTCTCTGACCCATCATATGATTGCCTTGGTTAACTTGACCCATCATTCCCATGGGGGGCTGCTGGCCTTGATAATGCTGCCCACCTCCCTGTGGCATATTGTATTGTTGAGAAGGAGGCTGCTGATGCATCATTGGACCTGAAAAGAGACAAAACATTATGCACACAATTTTTCTGTATATAATTTTAACAAGAGAAATGTAAAAACCTTTTATCATACAATCTCCAAAATATATAATGTATTATAATAAAAACTGTCTTCAAGTAATAAAAACAAGTCTTTCAATTGAAGGTTACATGCCGAATATAATCTGCAAACAAGGGAAAACAACTAACCCACTGTAGTTGATTTAAAATCTACTGGAGGAGTGTCCTAGTGACTTTTTCAAAATGCAAAGTGAATACAATATATGAAAATCTTGGATGTATGTATTTTTTTATTATATACTATATAATATTTATCCACACAATTCTCGGAAAAAGAGAATCTTTAAGGTATATAAGAAAATACACTAAAACAAAGTACACTTCACAGAATCACACAGCAAATCAGCAGTCAAACCAACGGAAAGAAATCTAATTTCTGAACACCCATTTTTTTCTCCCTTTTTCAATGCCCACTCATTTCATTATATAATGGTTGACAGGGAAACTACACATTTATAAATATACTTACATGAGTTGAATTTCATAAACTTTAATTTTAGAACAAAAATTTAAAGGGTCTTCTTTCGCTTTTCCAACAGTAAGATTTATAAATGAAAAAAGCTTCCTGAAATCAAAGGACTGTAGCGCCCTCTTAGTAAGTTCTAACACACACTCAATCAAAAATACCTAGGTAGAAAACTTAATAAGCCACAGACTCAACTATCAGAACTATGGTTTCCAAAGCAAGCAATGCTGAAGTTGCCTACCATGGCTACAGAATCATAATGGAATAGTAAAATATATCACATGAAATAATCAACAATGGCCATAAAGTTCTGTGTTGCCATCTAACAATGTAAAGAACTCCTCAGAGGTTCACTGGGTCAAGTTATGGTATGGAGAACTCACCATTCTATCGTTATAACCGTTACTGTCTCAGAAGTAAGTATGAGTTATCCTCTAGTTTACTGCTTAAATAGCTATGTATTCCTCATTTACTGACTTACGGACAATTTAACTACAAAAAGGATTAGAGGGCCGAGAAAACTTTTACAGGCAAAATTACACAGATGAGCCAAAAGTTCATTGTTTAAATAATTAAAAACAAAACATGCTCACCTCTTTTTAAAATTTTATTTATTCATTTGGGTGGGGAGGAGAGAAAGAGCTCACAAGCGAGCATGAATGGGGGAGGGGTGGAAGGGGCAGGAGAAGAAGAGGGAAAAGCAGACTCCCCACTTAGCAGGGAGCTGGATGAGGGCTCCATCCCAGGACCCTGAGATCATGATTTGAGCTGAAGGCAGACGCTTAACCAACTGAGCCACCCAGGCGCCCCTTTGACCACCTCTTTAAACATATTACTGGCCTGTAAGAGCAGCAACAACACAAGCAGAAAGAATTTAACTCTCTTCCAATTTGAAGAACTGTATTGTCTATTTTATCAGAGCTCTTTTTCTATTTGCCTTCTTTTGGTCTTCTACTTCATTTCAAATTCATTTTTGCTTCTAATTTTATCCTAAATATAAAGCTTTCAAAGGTTACTCTAGGACTTTTCTTTCAACAAGGATAAAAACTCTTAATAGTTGGGATAAGAGGGCTCAGTAGAGAATGGAAGGGAAGAGAACTTAATAACTCAATCCACTTAACACTACCAGACTCACTTTCACATTTATTTCACGTGAACCTCACTACCAGAAGGATCCTAATTTTCAAATTTGTAGCTAAGGAATGCGAAGATCAAGATAATCAACTGGGAACCAGACAAAACACAAGTTTGAAACTAGTTTAATTGAGGCTTTAAAGCCTGTGTAAGGGGTGCCTGAGTGGTTCAGAGTTATTAAGCTGGGTGATATCAGCTGTCTGGTATCAGCTTAGGCCTTGATCTCAGGGTTGGGAGATCAAGCTCCTGGTTGGACCAGTGCTGAGCATGGAGCCTACTTAAAATTCTCTCTCTCCCCTCTTGCCACCCCAACTCGTGCACACACATGTGCACTTGCACTCTCTCATTCTAAATAAATAAATAAAACCAGTTTGAGTTTATAATTTTTAAAATATATTTTCCATATAATAAAGTATTGAATACTATCGTGTAAATTTTAATAGGCAGAATGATTAGACATTCTTATAATTCATTTTTAGTAGATAAAGGTCGTGCCTTGATTCTCTTCTCCAACACTGATTAAAGTTCTCTTGTCTTACAGAAGGTTAACTATAAAACTAATGCATATAATATGCATTGGAACCAAAATTTAAAGTAAAAGAGGAAGAAAGCAAAAACATAATAGCTGGGGAAAATCCAAAAGGATACAATAACAGAAAAATTCTAAGCTTTGCCCTAAAGAAGGAAAGTAATTCTAGCTTAAGCCCTAGATAGAAAAGACCATGCCTCTTGTGCTTTATCTTTTGGGACTGTCAGCAGTTTCAATCCCAAAGAGCTCAATTACTACCCTTCTTTTATACTCTGTCACTTCCCTCCTCTGAGGATCTTCAACATCATTCAGGATCAAGCCTAAAACCATAGAGAATGGAGAAGGACAGCATTACTAACACATGATGTTTTTCATCTTTTTCCTTGAAGCTTTACCCATTTAAAAAAAATTAAGACTTCAACTCTGATTGTTTAAGAATAATATTATTTTCTTTACAACAATGAAATATGCTACACTGGCAAATATCTATTATCCCTTGAGACAGTAATGGAAATGAAAGCTGAATCTCAAAAGGTTACCCCAAAATAAGTTCTAAAAATCTGTACTACAGAGGAAGATTACAAAATGAGTCTATTATAACCATTTTCTGCAAATGAGATAATACATTACTGTATGGCTTAAAAGTTATTCATCATCTTTTACATAAATCATTTTGATGCTAAGATACACTACAAAGTGTGGTATTACATAAAGATCCTAATGTCTTAAAAAAAAAGATCCTAATGTCTTAATTGTCTACAATATGTTTTATAAAAGTTTATATGTTTACATGTTTTTAAGAAGACATATAAAGTTTATATGTTTTTAAGAAGACATATAACAAATGTTCATCACAACATTATTTCCTTCCATTTTGTTTTATACCTAACAGATATTCTATGGAAACAATGTCCTATATTTTAAACTATGTGAAATATTCCCAAATCACCATGTTTTATATTATTGTAATTCTTTGCTCCAGTGAGATGGTTAATACTTCGTTGTATCTTAAGTTACTGGTCAAAAAATATCTTGAGACACAACTAAAAAGAGAACATTAAGTTTTAATTAATCAGTGAAAAATTAAGGATTACATATTTTTTAAAAAATTCTGTACACATACATACACACATATATAATCACATCCTCAAACACAAACCAATACACTAAAGCTCTAAAAATCATATCACTAATCTATGAGCTTTTTAAAGAGATTTATTTATTTATTCATGAGAGAGAGAGAGAGAGAGAGAGAGGCAGAGACACAGGCAGAGGAAGAAGCAGACTCCCTGCAGGGAACCGGATGTGGGACTTGATCCAGATTCCAGAATCATGCCTGAGCCGAAGGCAGACGCTCAACCCCTGAGCCACCCAGGTGTCCCTGAATTATTTTAAATAAAGGTTAAAAATGACAGCTAACAGTTAATGAGAACTTAGTAAAGACCAAATACTAAGCTAAGAGCTTTCTATTATTTATTCTCCCAAATCCTATGAAACAGGTAATGCTATCATCAACTTTACAGGTAAGAAAATTTAAGGTTTATATGCATTAAGAATCTTACCTAGTGTTGCACACTTAGTAAATGATGACAACTTTACAACCATGCTCTTAACCAGTATGTGTATCTCTTCTCTGAAGTTAAATCATACTTCTCCCATGTAATATCTCCCAGGATAACAGTTCTATGTAACATTACCTACAATATACTATAAGTAATATATATGTGTGTGTATATATATGTGTATATATACACACACCACATATATACATATATACATACACTATACACATACGCACACTATATATACACATATATACACACTATAATAGTGATAATAATGGTGTTATATGAATAATATAATATGTACTAATATAATACACTATAAAAATTCTAAAATGCAAGAAAAATTTCTTCACCCCACCTATATCTATAAGAATTAGACTGTGAAACTGCCTAAGTAATACTCTCCAAGCCTAATTTCCAATTCATATTTCACTATTTATTACTCATTTTATTTACTACTGTTCCTTAACCTTTTAATCTCAAACTACACCATTTTTGGCTCTTATTTGAAGGTATTACTAATAGTTTATTTGCAAGAAAAACAATTCCTCTATTCTAGCAAACTCAATTTGCTAACTTACCATTATCTATTAAATAGCCTTTTAAAATGAATAGGACTTTTTATAACCTAAAATGTACATCTGTTCTCATCAAGAGTTTTCAATAGTTCATAATAAGGCATTTAGATACAATATCAGGGATAAAAGAACAGCCAAGTAACTAAGAAAATCCCAGAAACCTAGTAAAGTCACTGTAACCAATGCAAACTTAGCTGAGTTTCCTAGCAGCCAATGAAAAAAACAGAAGCATGATAGATTCCAGCTACTAAAAAGGACAGTTCATCTAGAAATACAAACTTTTAGATACATTTTCAAGAAAATATTAAAAAGTATTAAAACATACAAGTACCAATAATTTTTGTTGTTTGTTTAGTAACACAAACCATTCTTATATGTATATGTAGTTCCTTATATTAACCGTTTCTTAAAGCTGTGATTTTCAACCTTGGGTGATTCTGTCGCCCAGAAGACATTTCAGCAAATCTGGAGACATTTTTGGCGGTCACAATTGATATGAGTGGTGGTGATACTGCCACCTAGTGGGTACTGGACAGATATACTGCCAAACATCTCCAAACGCACAGGGCAGGCCCTCACAACAAATTATGCAGCTCAAAATGTCAAGTGTTGAGTCAAGAAATCCTGGATCCTCAAGAGCGTAATTTTAAATCACAAGCATCTCTACAAACTAGTCTAGGAATTATATTATGAATTTAACTTTCTGGTGATTGAAAACTAGAAAAGGGATGTATTATTGCTTAATAAAACCAAAAAACAAAAGACTGGGTAATTTCTTAGTTATACCTCTTACATAGTTTAAACTATACTATATTAGAAAATTAATTCATAATAAAGACATTGCTAAATATCTATCATAGTCAACTGAAAGAACTCCAAAAGCCTCAGTAGAAAGCTATGGAGATGGGCTGCATTAGAACATTACGTTCGTGTCAGTAAGCAGGAAAGCTGAAAACTTACAAACCATCTGGCAATGAAGAGATTATCATGCCCAGCATTATTGAGAGAAAGGATTGTAAATAAGCACGACTTAGCATATTTGTTAAAATTTAATTTCTAAAATTACTCCTAGAAATTCTGGTTTAGCCGGTATAGGATGGGGCACACAAATCTTTTTTTTTTTTTTTAATTTTTATTTATTTATGATAGTGACACAGAGAGAGAGAGAGGCAGAGACACAGGCAGAGGGAGAAGCAGGCTCCATGCACCGGAAGCCCGACGTGGGATTCGATCCCGGATCTCCAGGATCGTGCCCTGGGCCAAAGGCAGGCGCCACCCAGGGATCCCCACACACAAATCTTTTTTAACAATTTCCTCAGATGACTCTGATCCACATAGTCTCAGGACCACACAATGAAATAGAGATCTAAGAGAAAGAATAACCAATCATCCACTTTTATAAAAGAAGCCAGACTGTGGTTCATATAAAATGTTTAAATTGGAATAGGACTGCATCCCATAAAGATGTTAGCTATAAAATGAATCCTAAGGGGTTTGTGTTATAAATATATCAAAATTCATCAAATGATACATTTAAGACCTACACATGTCATTGTATGTAAATGTTACCTAAAGAAAAAAATGTTTTAAAAAATAAAAATTTTAAATGTTAAGCCTTAACGATACGCAGACTAAAGAGTTTATGGTTTGAATATACTAGTATCTGCAAATTACTTTGAATGCATTCTAAAAAATATGATGCACTGATTAGTGCATTAACAGATTATAGATTACTAGATTAACAGACAGATAATAAACAAATTTAGTAAAATACTAACTGTAGAATGAAGGAGGCAACTATACAGGTACAATCCTTCAAGTTTCACGTATGTTTGAAAATTACATATTAAGTACTGGGGAAAAAATTAAAAATTAGAAGAATAGAAGAATATATATAGAACTAGAAGAATATATATAGAACTCTCAAAACCCAACAGTAAAAACCCAAACAATCCAACTAGAAAATGGGCAAAAGACATGAAAAGACATTTCACTGAAGAGGATATACACTCTAAAACACTCTAAACACTCTAAAACACTCTAAAACACTAAAACAAAGTAAATCTTTAAAAAAATCTTTAAAAAAAAAGAAAAAAGGAGGCATCAGGCTAGCTCAGTGGAGCATTCTACTCTTGATCTTGCTATCATGACTTTGAGTCCCACATCGGGTAGAGAGTTTACTTAAAAAACAAAACAAAATGAAAACAAAAAAAGGAAAACTTATCCAAATAAAAACACGAAACTGTACACAATTGTTCATAGCACTTTTACTTAAAAAGGCCAAAAACTGGAAACTAAAATGTCCCCCAATTGGTGAATGGTTAAACAAACTATGGTATATCCTTGGAAGTCTAATTCTGCAATACAAAGGAACAACTGATACAAGCAACAACTTGAAACAAATATTAATTATGTGGAGTAAAACAAGTCAATCTCAAAAGGTCTCCTACTGTATAATTCTATTTATAACATTCTGAAAATGACAAAATTATAAAAACAAAGGAGTTAACAGTGGTTTTGAGGGATTACAGATGGCTGGGGGAAAGAGACACATAGCATCTCTCTGTATTACCTTTGTAACTTCCTGTAAACCTGTAATTATTTCAAAATAAAAAGGTTTTAAAAACGTATTGTGGGGAGCCTGGGTGGTTCAGTCAGTTAAGCATCCAACTCACAATTTTGGCTCAGGTCATGATTCCACGGTGGTGGAATCAAGTCCTGCATTCGGCTCCATGCCAAGCAGGAAGTCTACAGGAGAATTCTCCCTCTCTCTCTGTGCCCCTCCCCCTGCTTGTCTGTGCTCTCTCTTACACTCTCTTTCTCTGTCTCTCAAATAAATTAATCTTTCAAAATAAAGTATCTTAATGAAACTTAGTTTATAATCTACTGAAGAAACTCATCTGGATTTAGTTCTCTACACCCAAAACGTTTTTGGTAAAACTGATGATCATCTATTTTATCTGACAGTGACAGTTCTTTCTTCGGTTCATTCCTAGAATGACAGTTGATGGATGACAAAGCATAGAGAATACTAGTTTTCTAATTTGTTATGGCATGAGGAAATGTAGCTAATCAGTCAACAAACAGGATAGAGTAGTGAACAAGACACAGTTCCTGACTTCACAGAACTTAGAGTTTAGGGGAAAATAATTAAATGGATATTACAAATAATTATGTAATTACAAGTACTCAAACTTCTGCTACAAAGAGCCTAAGAACAGCCTACTTACTATACCTATGTGGACTGTAGCTTGTCTGTAGAGTAACTTAAAACTTGTAGAGTAAGACTATAGGTGATTTTTATTTTATGCTTTATTCTAAATTTTCCAGATATTTCATAATATGTTATTTTTATAATCTGAAAACTGTCATCATTGGGGAAAAAATTACAACCTTGAAAAACTCATTCAATGCAGCAATGATCAATTTATAAACAAAATATCTAATCCTAACTATAATGACTGTATATACCTAAAGCTGTAGCAGAAACCTGCAATATTAGCAATATTACATAGATTTGCCAATTTTACAGAGAGGAGTATATACACAATTCTCATTCAAATCGACTAGAAGTCAAACACATTTCAATGAAATAAAATATTTGAAATAATTTCATTTGTAAACTTTCTATGTTGTACTTGAAAGGAGAAAAATAGTATTATAATATTCTTCCATATTGAAGATTTACTGTATTTATTAAATTGGGGATTCCTATAGCTCCTGAACCCGAGTGAGGGCTTCTGGTCATGCCCAGAAGGACTCCATATTACAGTCTAAGATTAGTAATTTGGACAATCAATCAGATCTACACAGTGGAGCACCACTATAAACTCAGCATGGAGGCTCAGGGGAACACCCTTGGTTTGTTACACACTGGGACCAGGAGAGCATCCTGACTCCCATGGACAGAGAAACTCCACATATGGTGCCTCTTCTGTACTTTTCCCTATGCACTTTTCCCCTTGGCTAACATGAATCTCTATCCTTTCACCATAATAAATCATAACTGTGGGATCAACAATTTTCAGTGAGTTCTGTGAGCTATATTCAATGAATTACTGACCCTGAAGGTGCTTTTGGGAATCTCAGAACTTGCGATTGATGTCAGAAGTAAGGCCAGTCTTAGGAACCATTCCCCAAAACTCTGCAGTTGGCTAAATTCTTGGAGTTAGTAACTTTTCTATAGCTTGGCCAACTGTCATCTTCCTTTCTAAGTATGGATCAGCTTCCAGCATTTTATCCTTTGTACTTTCAGTGTTATGAAATGTCTCCAAAACTTTTAATATGAAGTATTTTGCTGGCTTTAGTTTTTCTCTGGGACTTTTTTTTTTTTTAAGATTTCATTTATTTATTCATAAGCGACACAGAGAGAGAGGCAGAGACACAGGCAGAGGGAGAAGCAGACTCCCTGCAGGAGCCTGATGTGGGACTCGATCCTAGGAATCCGGGATCACACCCTGAGCACAAGGCAGGTGGCAAACTGCTGAGCCACCCAGGCATCCCTCTCTGGGACATCTTTGTTCTTTTCATCACAACCTGTTTTCTCATGTTATGTCAGTGAGTTCACCTTCACTAAGTACCTGCAAGTACACATCTAGAGTCTCTCAAATGGCAGCAGTGTCAACATTCCCAGTCAGCAATTTCTTCTCTAACTCTATTTACAAAGGATTTGGATTTCATTTTTAGCAGTATTACTTCTCATTTCCCTGCTACACTTTTAACTTTTGTAAAATACCACATAGGTTGATAACTGGGAGCCAAGGAAGCAACACAATTACATACTCTGCTATATGCCCATAAAATGATAGATACAGTGACCAAATCACTGACAGCATCTAAAAGTAGCATGAGGGGGGATCCCTGGGTGGCTCAGCAGTTTAGCGCCTGCCTGTGGTTCAGGGCATGATCCTGGAGGGATCCAAACAGATCCAATTATTTAAGAAAATGGTCATTCACTTTGAACAAGTCTTAAATTTCAAAGTGATAATCCCTGAACTTTTATCTGAAAAGTAGTGAAAAGAACACAAGAAAGTTTAAGTTGGATGAACTATTTACAACATTTTGCCAACAGTATAAGAAACAATTCCTAAACCTTTCATGGAAGCAGTAGACTCTCTAAGAAAATATAGAGTAGATCCTCTAAGAGTACATAGAGAAAATGACCAACAGTTATTTATTTTATGTTAGAGAGGGGGTCAGGGGAGTGGGGGTAGAATCTCAAGCAGACTCCCTGCTGAGCAGAGAGCCTAAGAACAGAAAACTTTATTTATTTATTTTTAAATAAGTTTTTTTTTTTAATTTATTTATTCAGAGAGAGAGAGAGACTGAGAGGCAGAGACACAGGTAGAGGGAGAAGCGGGCTCCATGCATGGAGCCTGACGCGGGACTCGATCCTGGGTCTCCAGGATCAGACCTCGGGCTGCAGGCGGCGCTAAACCACTGCGCCACCGGGGGTGCCCAGAACAGAAAACTTTAAATGCAAAACATGTAGCTTATTTTTAAAGCTACCTAAGAAAACAATTTTTTTAAAGATTTACTTAAAAAATAATAAATAAATAAAATTAAAAAATAAAAATAAATAAAAATAAAAAATAAAAATTTATTTGAGAGAGCTAGAAAATGCACAAAAGAGAGAAAGGCAGAGAGAAACACAAGCGAACTCTGAGCTGAGTGCAGAGCCCAAGGGGGCAGTGGGGGGGGGCATGTGGAGGCGGCTCCTGGATCTCATGACCCTGAAATTGGACTGACAGTCCAAAACTGACAGTCAGATGCGTAAACAATCAACTGGGTCATCCAGCCCCCCCCAAAGAAAATGTTTTAAATGAAATGAATATTAAAACTTTAAATAAAACTCATATTCAAATTTTTTTTCATCCAACAGATAAAATATCTGTACAAGGAACTTCCAGGATTAAAAAAGTAAATATTGCTATAACCTCAAATATCTTTCTTTTGTGCAATTGTAATTTTTTAGTGTTCTTTGTATGTGAAATATCAAAATTTAACTGCAAAGTTATTTGTCCTGAAGAGATTTTTTAAATATTGAGAAGTTCCTCACCAATTTCCATCCTATTCTTTTCTGAAAAGTAACTTTTATTTCTTTATATCAGATCTCTACATAGAAAGTAAAGTATAGAGAAAAGGACTATTAAGAAATTCACAGATTGGGATGCCTGGGTGGCTCAGTGGTTGAGCATCTACCTTCGGCTCAGGGTGTGATCCCAGAGTCCAGGATCAAGTTCCACATCAGGTTCCTTGCAGGGAGCCTGTTTCTCCCTCTATGTCTCTGCCTCTCTCTCTGTGTCTCTCATGAATAAATAAATAAAATCTTAAAAAAAAAAATTCACAGATTACACAAAGCAAAAAGCACTGACTACTAGAGTAAAAAGAAAAACTGTACATTAATAACACAAATACAAAATATGACATTTTAAAAAAGAATAGTTGGTTCCTAAGTTTAGAACAAATAATTCTTATAAACACCTCAATTACTTTCTCCAAAAAGTTACTACTTTCTACATACATATTGCTGCATGCACTATTTTTTTGTTCTTCAGATCTTATAATGTCATATCAACCCATTCTACAGCAACATCCATTCTTGTGCAAACTCTACCCTTTTTTTAATTATAGTTTCTAAGCAGGGTGCCATCATTACTGTAGTTACTGTGAAATCTACCAATTTTCTTGCTCTCTCTCCTGTTAACCAAATTGTATGGAGAAACATTTGGACTCCCCTTTTGACCCGGCAATGAATGGATCTTGCTGTTATTTTGAACCTTTAATTGCCCTAATTTAAAAAAAAAAAGAAATTTCATCATGGGCACTAAACAAATTTGAGGAAAAAAAAATGGAGAAAGCGTCAGTTTTGTGAGGCTACCCTGACAACTTATTCTACTGTCTCTCTTTGTTTTCAGTGTATCTCATCAAAATTATAAAAATTCTGTATTACTCTTTAAATATTAAAATATATTATTTCACCATAAATAATTATCAACAGGTTAACCTTAACTTCCTTTATCTGGGTGTGCTTTGGTGATTTGTTTTTCAAAGTCAAAATCTAGAAAATTTTATTGCATTAACCTCACATTTTGTAACTGAAATAGCTGTAGGCTGGCAATACGCCAAATATTTTAAAGGGCAATTAATAGAACAGAGCGCCACTTACTGGTTTTTAGTTATTATCTACAAGAATACTTAAAAAAAGAAACATGATAATAATTTCATTCTCTGAGAATGGTAGTAAACTTTAATAGACTTATAATAGAAGAATACAGCAGCATTTCCACTGAACACTCTAATAAACAAATTATGTTAAAATTACTTCTTAATGCTAAAATACAACATCAGAAAACATTCATAAAAATTGAGGGAAATTCATATAAATATATCCTTAATAAGTAAAATAAACTACAGAATAAAGGTTTTTTACAGTGTTGTACTTGCAAAGATAAAATTATTTTCTAGCTCTAAACCAAATGCTTGTGGTTATTCATTTATTAGCTTGAAATAAAAATGTTTAAAATCAAAATCCAAAAATCTCAAATAAACCGTCCAAAAGATGTAAAGATAAAATAATCTTTAAAGGCTTAATTAGGCAAATTAACTTCTAAGTGTAAAAAAAATTATTTTAAACTAGTTTCAAACTCAATGTTCCTTTTTTATGGATATGGTTGCTACTTCAAACTGTATCTTCATGAATCAGCTACAAACTTGAAACAAAGGTTTTATTTTTAAAGGATAGCATTCTGTCAAGAATGACATAATGGGCTGGGCACCTGGGGGGCTCAGTTGGTTAAGTGTTTGCCTTTGGCTCAAGTCATGATCCCAGAGTTCTGGGATCACCCCAAGTCCAGCTCCCTACTGACTGGGGAGTTTGCTTGCCCCTCCCCCGCCCACAACCACATTCTCTCATATAAATAAATATTTTGAGACACCTGGGTGGCTCAGCGGTTGAGTGTCTGCCTTTGGCCCAGGGTTTGCTCCTGGAGTCCCGGGATCGAGTCCCACGTCGGACTCCCTGCATGGAGCCTGCTTCTCCCTCTGCCTATGTCTCCTGCCTTTCTCTCTCTCTCTCTCTGTGTCTCTCATGAATAAATGAATAAAATCTTTAAAAATAAATAAATAAAATGAATGACATCAGGGACACCTGGGTGGGTCAGTTGGTTAAGCATCTTACTTCAGCACTAGTCATGATCTCAGGGTCCTGGGATAAAGTCCCGCATTAAGCCCCAGTTGGAGCCCCATGCATGGGGCTCCCTGCTTAGCGGGGAGCCTGCTTGTCCCTCTGCCCCTTCTCCTGCTCATGTTCTCTCTCAAATAAATAAAATCTTTAATAATAATTTTTAAAAACCTTTAAAACAAAGAATGACATCAAGTTTGTTTACCTTGGTTTGGTTGCATGTTCATATTTGGTCTGGGGCCATAGCTTCCTATTGGTTGCCCTTGACTCATTGTCATCTGATTCTGTACTGGCATGCTCTGTGATGATGGCACAGAATGGTTGTAACCTCCCATGGATCCATGGCTACTTGAAGGCATGTTCATGGAACTGTTTGTCATATTCAGTTGACTGGGTCCAGGTCCCTGAATAGGCATATGGTTAGGCCCTTTGAAGAAAAGTGGTCAGAATCAAATAAGAAAGTTAAACAAATGGTCTATTAAAAACTTTAAAAAGCTTTTAATTTTTTTGCATACCATAATAATAATACCAAACAATAACTTGAGTATTTAATCAATAGCAAACAAAGTAAATGCTTTACATGAATGATAGCAAATATTGTGAGGTAGATGCTATTCCCATTTTACAGATTAAGAAACCGATGCTTTTAGAAGCCAGCAACATTCTAAAAGAGAAAAGCAATGATGAAAAAAACATATAAAATCTGGAGCAATTTAAAGTAGGTAGTATTAGCACATAAATGAATTAACAGATCAATGGACCCAGAGGAGAGTCTAAAAACACACCCAAATTTCTAATTTTGTAAAATATAATAGTGGTGAAATTAAACATCTGTAGGCAAAACAAAGACAATTCAATAGTGTGACCAGTAAGTAGTCATCTGGAAAATGGCCTACCACATTCCTTCTACCAATTGTTCCAGATGAATAAAAAAATTAAGGATTACGGGATCCCTGGGTGGCGCAGCGGTTTGGCGCCTGCCTTTGGCCCAGGGTGTGATCCCGGAGACCCGGGATCAAATCCCACGTCGGGCTCCCAGTGCATGGAGCCTGCTTCTCCCTCTGCCTATGTCTCTGCCTTTCTCTCTCTCTCTATCATAAATTAAAAAAAAAAAAAAAATTAAGCATTACAAAAGAAAAAAGAAAAAAAAAACCTTTACAAAAGATTTTAAAAAGGAGAACTTTCAAAATAATCTCGAAGCAAAAGGGTCTTCTATTATATGCCAGAAAACCCAGAGCCATAAAAGACTGATAAACTAAACTACATAAAAATAAAAAATTTCAATATGACCAAATCAGACCAAACTAAACAAAATAACAAAAAGAAAAACTGGGGAAAAATTATTAACAAGACCTATCACAGATAGAACTAATTGCTTAATGTATAAAGTAAGTAAAAGACCACCAGCAATAAAAGAAATGGCAAATGACACGAATAATCAGTTCACACAAAAACTACCAAAGGGACATAAACATGAGAGGACTGCTTGCTTCACTTACAATAAAAAGGCCAGTTAAAACTATGAGACTCTTTTCTCATCTTTCAGATTTCAAAGACCTGAAGTTTTGATCTACGACGAAAAGCAATTTCATACATTGTTGAGGTATATAAATATATAAATAAGGACTATTTTTAAGTAGAGCAATTTAGCCATAATAATACCATATTTTAAAAGGCATATACCTTTAACCCAGCCAACCGCAGTTCTATAAATATACAGGTCTTTGTGCACACATAGGCATAAATGCTAAACTGCATATGCATGTTTATTTACTCATTTACTTATTTACCTTTATTTTATAGGCATATTCACAGAAGCATAATTTTTAGTACCAGAAGACTGGAGATAATCTGTATTTCCTTCTAAGGGAACTGTTCAAATAAGTTAGGGGCATCAGCAAAAAAGAATGAATACAGCCAAAGGCACGAGGCAGCTCTTCATGTACTGAATGGTCTCCAAAATACATCTCTATATACTCATGGTCTCTAAGATATATCTTCAAGAGGGAAAAATTCTACATATAATACTACAAAATGTATGCTACCGATTGTTTTTTAAAAGAATAAGACAAAAGAAAAAGTGTTATGCATATGTTCTGGATACTGAGAATATATCTTGAAGGATAAACTAGACACCAACGACTCTCTGGAACAAAGTATTTGGAGGAGATGGCTTTGGTACCTTTTGACTTTGGTACCGAAGATTTTTTAGTACTATTTTTTAAATCAGCCAAATGTTTTTAAAAAAGAACCTGAAACTAAGGCCATTTGACCAAGATCAAGGAGCACAGAAGTAGCTCTACAACTTAGATTATAAAGTATTGAAAAACAAAACTAAAATAGGAAATTAAAAGCCTAGATACAAATTTGTGTTTATAAAAACACTGGCTAAGCTCTAATGAGGGGCTCATTAAATAAAGGAAACATAAGTAACTGGACTTCAATTTTTCCTACACCTAACTAGAATTCTTTATAAGAAAGTTGTTTTGGAAGCTCTATAGTATTCTAGACAATGTAGGTCATAACCAGTTGAAAATCTCTAGTTTATAAAGGATATAACTATTCCAGATGGCCTTATACAAAAACCCAAATGTCATGTTAACAATGATTACATTGCTGCTCAAGTGCTCCTTTGGCCTTAATCTTGAATGTTACATGGAGAACTTACGTTAAAATTCTAATTAACAGTACTACCATAAAAAAATAAAAAACACCTAACTTGCTAATGTGCATTAGCACCCTTCCAGTTCTAAAAACAAGAGGTCCTGATGAGGTAAATGTGAATTCAGCAAGAAGTGTCTTCCTGACTACAACCTAACAAGTAGTTACAACTTTATTCCTACTCCCACACAGGGTGCATGTTGTGGGGGCCACAGATTGTGGTAGGCCTCAGCAAGAAATAGAAGGCTGCCACCGAAACGGCACCACCCTCCTACATGATCAATCACACATCAATCTTCTATAAACCAGGCTACCTGGCTCCTTTTGCCCTGTGTTCTCCTTTACATCATTTACTGTACCCATTGTCCCCAGACACCAATGCTATCAACCAACACAATCAGCTATGACAAGAATATCCTAAGGATGCTAATTACTAATTTTAAAAATGAACTGCTTTATTTTAATTTACTTTCATAAAAAAATTATTTCATTATTGCTATTTGTATAATATTCTATTTTTGTTAATGAAAATAGCCTCTGTCTTTTTTTTTTTTTTTAAGATTTTTATTTATTTATTTATTCATTCGAGACACAGAGAGGGAGAGAGAGAGGCAGAGACACAGGCAGAGGGAGAAGCAGGCTCCATGCAGGAGCCCGATGTGGGACTCGATCCTGGGTCTCCAGGATCAGGCCCTGGGCTGAAGGCAGCAGTAAACCGCTGAGCCACCTGGGCTGCGCTAGCCTCTGTCTTTAGAAAATAAAACTATTCTCAAATTAAATGCAGAAAAACAACCAAAATTTATGGGTATGGGTTGTAGCTATCACAAAAAAAAAAAAAAAAAAAAAAAAGTTTAAAGATACTTTTCAGTTTAAAAATTCAAACCAGCAAAAAGTAACTAATTAAGCATTCATTTGCCCGGAAAATATTCTAGGTGGCTCCAAACTTAAAAGAGGATGAATAGTAAAGGGAATATCTCACTATATAAAACATCTGACATTTTTTTTCTTCTTTTAACTCTGCTTTAATGTCAACTTGCATATTTATAATATACTGTAAACATATGTATTCATAAAAATCTACTCTCAGCTTCAATAGTATCAATGAGGAAATACTAAACACACTGGCACTTACCAGATTTTCTTTCCTTTCCCCCTGTTTTTTCCAGCAATGTTGTTTCTGAGACCAGTAAATTTTTTAAATACAAAACCCAAGGAAATGTTATCATACCCCTATAATCTATAAAGAGATTTTAATTCTTAAGTCATGGCACAATGCCTTTTTTTCCAAAAAGCTTCTAAAGCCAGCTGTATTGCATAGTTTCAGACAGACTAAATTTAGCCAGTTCTGTTCATCAGAGGAATGCTGTGTGTCAGCTACATCAAAGCCCAAGGGCAGCCTGATAAACACTGAATACAGGTCACGTAGCTCTGTAGCTAACAAACTCTAAGAGAGCTTGTACTCGGGGGCATTCAAAGCAGTTTTGTCATCAACAATCTAGTATCCCTTGAGCCCCCATGTCGTTTCAGTTGCTAAGCAACTCCGGTGTTAATGTCTTAGAGGAGAAAAACTTACCAGGCATCTGGCCGTTCATCTGGTTCTGCATGTGTGGTGCAGGAGGACCCCCACCTACCATTCCATCTGAAGGCATGTTGTGAGAGCGTGGAGGTGGGGGAGGGCCGCTCTGATTCATCCCTCCAGGACCCATAGGCATATTCTGTGTGGGTGGCTGAAAGAAGACAGTTTAGTAAAACAAGAGAAACAGTTAGGCTAATATATTAAAGATGCATATAACAGTTGCCTGTATTATTAAACTGAATAGGAACAAAAATACAAAAGCATTTCAACTTATTCTAATGAATTTTAATCACGGACTAATTATTTACATCAAATTTAATACGCCCCCAAAACTTATCTTAGTATGAAGAAATCATCTGACAACCTCAGACCAAAAGACCACAACTAAAGTATATTTGATTTTACAAAATCTCAATAGTGAAAATAATTTTTTTAACATTTTATACAAAAATTCACATTTATTTATATATAACATGTCTATACACATATTTTAATGTGTCTATTGTTATTTAAATTATGTTTTAAAACTTAGGTCTCTTTTCATTATTTATATTTAAATATATTTATTATTAATGATGTATATTATATCTGAAAAGATGCAATAACAAAAAACCATAAAAGGATCAGAAGCTCCAAAATGTGATATACAATGTACTACTGTTCGAGAGGAAATAAAGCAATTTTGGCAAGGGAATGTTTTAAACCATGAAGACTCAGTTCAGTCCAACGTTTTTGTGCCGACGACTCCTATAGATGGGAAACATTACTGATGGCCTCCAAGGGTACAGAGACAGCTGCCTCAAAAGGATGCCTTTGGCAAATTTCCTAATGAAAGTGTGAAGAAAATCACTGACTAACCTTGAGAGTTCACAAAAGGGCGAAAGGAAAAACACAGATAGAAGGTGGTCTGCAACACCTGGCTCTTCTTAGGGATATTTTGGTGAAGAAAGCAAATGGTTAGTTCTTTCCAATCCTCATTTTTAAGCCTACAGGAGAAGGAGCTATATTCTTTACACATCTATTTCTGCCTTCTCTATTTCTCCTTATTCTAAAAACCTAACGTCCACTCTTATCATTTTAGTCATTATCTTCCTCCCACATTTTTACATGGCTAGTTACTTACCACTTCTGTACTATCAAGATTTTGTGAACACAGTCCTCTCTGGCACCCTTAACAGATAAACACTGTCTTATAGCCATCACATGCAAATATTCAAATCTCCAACCATTTAATAATCACTAACATTGATACAAATAACCTAACTACTCTAATAGTTCCCATTTAAAATTCATATTTTTGGGGCGCCTGGGTGGCTCAGCTGGTTAAGTGCCTGCCTTCAGCTCACATCATGATCCCGGGATCCTGGAATTGAGCCCCACATCAGGCTCCCTGCTCAGCAGAGAATCTGCTTCTCCCTCTGACCCTCCTCCTTCTTGTGCTCGCTCTTTCAAATAAATAAAATCTTTAAAATTAACCAATTAATTAATTAAAATTCACAGTCTTAGCACATCTGGGTGGCTCAGTCAGTTAAGTGGCTGCCTTCACCTCAGGTCTTAATCCCAAAGTCCTGAGATCAAGTACTGGATTAGGCTCTCGGCTCAGCAGTGAGTCTGTTTCTACCCCTCCCTTTGCCCCTCCTCCCACTCATGTTCACGAGCTTGTACCCTCTAATAATAAAATCTTAAAAATAAATAAATAAATAAATAAATAAATAAATAAATAAATAAATAAATAAAATTCATGGTCCTGGTTTCTTCACTATTAAACTCAGAAAATAATTGTTCTTTATTAGATACTTCAATTCTCATTTTATTTTTTTAAGATCTTATTTATTTATTTGAGAGAACAAGAGCACAAGCAGGGGCAGCTGCAGAGGGAGAGGGAGAAGCAGGCTCCTGACCAAGCAGAGCCCGATATGGGACTCAATCTCAGGACCCTGAGACCATGACCTGAGCCAAAGGCAAGACACCTAACCAACTGAACACTCAGGCACACCTTCAATTATCATTTTAAATTCTTCACCCACTTTGGATTCTTTAAACACTTAATGACTTCCTTCAGTTTTGTTTTTTCTTTAAATTGCCAAATATCAACTCAGTGTCACGTATCTTACTTGGAAATGATCTTTTACTATGCTAGAAACATAGCTGACTTTGACCCTCTCGTTTGAAAATAAAAATCCCTCTTTTTATATTCTTGTCCAAATTTTCTGCTGAAAATTTACGTTCTCGCTGTCAAAAGATACCAGTTTTTTCATTTTCTTGTGATGCATTTAATGAACATCAGTATTCATGGCTCCCATCATGAGAGTAGCTTGTATCAAACTAATCTTCCTGCTAATAAAAGTAATAAAATCTAGACAATGTAAAAACTGTTTGAAGACACTGAAGAGCAATATACAGAGAGAAACAAGGAAAGGCTACAACTCTTGAAAGAAGGGAAGCACAGAAGATCAGCTCCATAAGCACCTTTGCTTTTTCCTTGACTTTGTTGTGTAACAGGAAAATAAGAGTCCAAGCAGAGGTGGCAGCCCAAATGGATTAAGAAGAAGAGTTCTGGGCTATCAGAAAGCTAAAAACTAAAGAATAAAGTCCCAGAGTAAAAGAATCATAAAAAGAATGAAAATTCAAAAAGAAAAAAAACTAGCATAAATAGCAGTTAGGAGGCTAAAGAGCTGAGTGGACTATTTCAACTTCTGCCCAGTGCTAGAGCAACAAAGACTGGAGTATAACCTCTACGATGTTAGAAAGGCCTTCATAAGCAACTCAAGCTCTCTGTTGAGACTTCAAAAAGGCCCTCCTTAAATTAAGGTCGAAATGGAAATCTATCAGCCCTAACAAATTTTATAGTTGGCACTCAGTACTCAAGGTAATCTAGCACTTCACCTTCCAAAGGAAAACTTAACTCTCTGGAGGAAAATAACACCGAATACAGCCCCTACAATTGTTCAATGAAGAATTACAAGGCATTCTAAAAAAGAAAAAATGGCCAACCCTCATTAGGAAGACTATAATAATTTAAAAAAGAAAAAATTACAGAAAGTAACAAAGATTGGCAAGAATGTGGAGAAAATGAAACTCTCCTACGTGCTGGCAGGATTGTAAGGGGTACAGCCACTGTGGAAAACAATTTGGCAGTTCCTCAGAAAGTTAAACATAGAGTTACCATATGACAGAGCAATTCCACTTCTGGTACAGACCCAAGAGAACTGAAGACATGTGTTCACACAAAACTTGCACACAAATATTCACAGTAGTATTATTCATCATAGTCAAAAAATAGAAAAAAATTTCAAATGTCCATCAACTGATGGCTAAGTAAAAATATCCATACAACAGAACATTATTCAGCCACAAAATGAAATGAAGTACTGATACATACTACAACACAGATGAATCTTGAAAACACTACGCTAGGTTAAAGAAATCAGACTCGAGGATCCCTGGGTGGCTCAGCGGTTTAGTGCCTGCCTTTGGCCCAGGGTGTGATCCTGGGGTCCGGGGATCGAGTCCCACGTCGGGCTCCCAGCATGGAGCCTGCTTCTCCCTCTGCCCCTCTCTCTCTCTCTCTCTCTCTCTCTCTCTCTCTCTCTCTCTCATAAATAAATAAATAAATAAATAAATAAATAAATAAATAAATCTTTAAAAAAAATAAGAAATCAGACTCAAAAGGCCACACATCATATAATTCCATTTATATGAAATATCCAGAAGACATAAATCCAGAGACTATGAATGTAAACTAATCAGACGTTGCCAGGGGGTGAGTAGACGAAAAACTGGGACTGAGTGTCAATAATTATGAGATCTCTTTTTGAGTTGACAGAAATGTTTTGGAATAGTGGTGATGGTCACATAACACCGTGACTTTACTAAAAACCACTGAATTGTATACTTTAAAAGGTTAATATGGTGAATTTCATGTTATATGAATTTTTTTCTCAAATTAAAAAAAATGGATGAATAACAAAGAGAACATAGAAAAAGACATATAGGTCATTCATAGTTTGGAACTATCTGAGAAACGTTAAAATAACTGATACATTCAAAAGCCCCCCCCCAAAAAAAGGATAGGATAGATGGACAATTTTAGCAAAATCCTAGAATTCTTGAAAGAGTAAAATGGAAATTCCAGAACTGGAATATATAGTCAATGAAATTAAGAACTCACTAATTTACAAACAGTAAAACAGAAGACGGGTAAAACTGGAAGAAATGTACACAAAAGATGATACAACAAGAGATATAAAGGAGAGAATAAAGGCCCCCCCAAAACATAAAGACAAGTACAACATGCTACAAAGGTCTAACACACATCTAACTAGAGTTAGAAAAGTAGAGAAAATGAAACATAGGCAATATTTGAAAAACACTAGTCAAAAATTTTCCAAAGCTAACACGAGACATTAGTCTCTCAAGTAAACATGTCAAGTTCTATAAACCTCAGCAGAATATGAAGAAAACCATACCCAAGTCAAAGTCAGAAAATCTTAAAAGTAGCCAAAAAAAGTAAGACACAGGGCAAGGACAATAAGACTAACAACCATTTTTTTTTTTATCAGAAACATTAGAAATGGAAGGCAATAAAATGGTATCTTTAAAATAATGTCAAAACAAGAAAATAAACCAAACAATCTAGAGTTCTACAAGAAAAAATATCCTCTAATATGAAGATGAGTTAGTAAGTTTCAGATAAACAAAAGCTCAGAGAACTTGTTACAAATGAAGGGAATTCATCAAGTTAAAAGACAACAATCTCAGATGGAAGCACAGAACTAGAAGATTTAATAGAAATGAAAAGGTAACTATTTAGATGAATATACATTAATATTAATTAAAATAATTAAAGGGATGCCTGGGTGGCTCAGGAGTTGAGCATCTATCTGCCTTTGGTTCAGGGTGTGATCTCGGGTTCAGGGATCGAGTCCCACATCAGGCTCCCTGCGAGGAGCCTATTTCTCCCTCTGCCTAGGTCTCTGCCTCTCTCTCCCTGTGTGTCTCTCATGAATAAATAAATATCTTTAAACAATAATAATAATTATAACAATGACTTGTGTGGTTTAAACAGACATGAAAGTATAAAACTTATGACAGCACTAACAAAACACAAATACAAAAAGGATAAATGAAGCTACACTTATATATCTCTTGCATTTCTCAAGTGCTAAATCTACAAATTTAGACTGGAACCTAACCAAGGATGCACACTGTAATCTCAAAGGCAACTATTTAAAAATGCATACACATGTAAAAATGCACAGCTAAAAAACCGGTAGAGAGGAAAAAATAATGCTTGATTAGAGTTCTCAGAAAAGCAATAGAAAACTAATATTCTCAATATTCTCAAATTCTACTATATCATGTTCTGCATTAAATGTATCTGGACACAACATTTTGATTAGGTAACAAATATTATTAGGATGGATTTCTAAAACCCTCACCTCTATTCTGTTTACAAAAAATCTACTTTATGGACACATATGTTAAGAGAAAAAGATACTATACACTAATCACTAATAAAAGTATGGTGAGGTCACTATATTTATATCAGACAGTTGAGTTAAATCAAAAACCACTACTAAAAACACTAGAGGAATATTTTATTATAAAATCAGTCCAACATAAAAATCTATGTAACAATCATTTGTAGACATCTCATAACACAACTTCAAAGTCTTTAAAGCCAAAGTTGATGTACCCAAAAGTAAAAACAGAATAATCCATAATAATGGTTGGATTTTGGGGGGAGGAGATTTATTTACTTGAGGGGGGGCACAGTAGGGAGGGAAAAAATTAATGATATAAGCTTCCGCTTCAAACAGCTAGAAGAGACAGCAAGTCAAACCCAAAGTAGTACAGACAAGGAAGTAACATGGATGAATACAAAACTCAACAAATCATATGCAATCTTCCAGAGAACACAAAAAAGGAGAAAATTTTCCAATTTTTTTTTTAAAGACTGTATTTATTTACTTGACAGAGAGAAAAAGTGCGGAGATGGTGAAGGGTTGAAGGAACAGGAGAAGCTGACTCCCCACTGAGCAGGGGGCCCAACGTAGGGCTTGATCCCAGGACCCTGAGATCATGACCCGAGCCAAAGGCAGATGCTTAACCAACTGAGCCATCCAGGCAGCCCAACAATTCTCAATTCTATTATGAGGTCATCAAAACTCTGATATCAAAACTTAAAAAGGACATTATTAGAAAAAAAATCTACAAGCCAAACTTTCTCATGAACATAGACACAAAATGCTAAACAAAATTTTAGCCAATGAAATCAAAACTGTATTCAAAAGATGATGCATTATTCTACCCATAGTGCTTATTCCAAGAATGTGAGCTGGTTTAACTTTTGGAAAGCAACCACTGTAATCCACCAAATTACAAAATAAAAAATAAAATAAAATAAAATAAAAAATAAAATAAAATATAAAATAAAATAAAATAAATAAAATATCACATCTCAGTATATAAAGAAAAATTATTTGATAAAATTCAACACTACTCAAAATATAAATTTTTAAAAATTCAGGCACATCCTTAATTTAATGAATCTAATTTACAAAAAGTTTGCAGTTAATATTATCTTACTGATAAAATATTAGGCTCTTTCTTCTTGAATTCAGGAATAAGACAAGACTGTCCACTAACACCATTATCTATTCAACATAATAAATAAACCCATAGACAAATCGATAGTATTAAGAACAGAAATAAAGCACACACAAAAAAAAGTTTGGAAAAGACACATAATTGTCATTATTTACAGATGACATAATTGAATTCACAGAAAACCAAGAGAATCTGTAAAAAATTATTTGAATAAGGTAACTAGATATAAGATCAATATGTAAATATCAACTGTATTTCTATATATTTCTAAAAACACAGAAAATGAACTTTTATTTTTTTTAAAGATTTTTATTTATTTATTCATGAGAGACACAGAGAGAAGCAGAGACATAGGCAGAGGGAGAAGAAGCAGACTCCATACGGGGAGCCTGACGTGGGACTCGATCCCAGAGCTCCAGGATCACGTCCTGAGCCAAAAGCAGACACTCTACTGCTGAACCACCCAGGCATCCCAAAAATGAACTTTTAAAAGCATATATAATAGGATAAAAAAACTGAGTAACTAGGAATGAATCTAAAAAGATGTGTACTACCTCTATATTGCAACACTGTTGAAAGAAATTAGAGTTTACTAAATGGAGGGATATACCTTTTTTTTTTCTCTCTCTCTCTCTCCAGGATATACCATTTTTATTGACTGGAAGACTCAATATAGTAAAGATAGCTGTTTACCCCATAAAGATAGCCGTTTACCCCATGCTGACCTAGAAATTCCATGCAATCTCCGTCAAAATCCCATAAGGCTTTTTGAAGAAAATTCACAAGCTGATTCTAAAATTTATATGGAAATGCAAAGGAATTAGAATAGCCAGGACACTCCTGAAAAAGAACACCACTAACTGCTACAATAATTGAGATATGTGGTTGGTGCAAGGATAGATAAAAGACCAACAGAACAGAAGTGAGAAACAGATCCACACAGTCACCTTACTTATATTCAATGGATAAAAATGATATTTCCAATAAACGGTACTATATTAACTGAATATTCTATGAACAAAAATGAATGCTGACTCCTATGCTCGGATCATTCACAAATTTAACTTGCAATGGATCATGGATATAGACTTTTAGAAGAAAACATAAGCATATTTTCATGACTTTGATAAACTATTTCTCAAACAAGATACAGAAAGAAAAACAAGATCAATAAATTGATTTTGTTTCAATTAGAAACTCTGTTCATAAAAAATATCATAAAGAGAATAAAAATAGAATTTTCAAAATGAGAGAAGATAGCATAGTGAAGGAAACAACAAAACTAAAAGGCAACCTATGGGATGGGAGAAGATATATGCAAATGACTTATCTGATAAAGGGTTAGTGTCCAAAATACACAAAGAACTTATAAAACAAAACAAAACAAAACAAAAAAAGAACTTATAAAACACAACATCCAAAAATAATCCAATTTAAAAATGGGCAGAAGACATGAACAGACATTTCTGTAAATGATGCAGCCATTGTGGAACAGTATGGAAGTTGCTCAAAAGGTTAAAAATGCAACTGCTCTACAATCCAGCAATCATTATACTGAGTACTTACCAAAAGAGTACAAAAACACTAATCGAAGTGGATACATGTACCCTGTTACTTCCAGTACCATTATTTACAAGACCCAAGATACGGAAGCAGCCCAAGTGTCCATCAATTGATGAATGGATAAAGATGTGGGGCATGTGTGGGCATGTGCATGTACATATGTGTGTACAATAGAGTATTATTCAGCCATAAAAAAAGAATGAAATTTCACCATTTGCAATGACACAGAGCTAGAGAGTATAATGCTAAGGGAGATAAGTCAGTCAGAGAAAGACAATTACTATGATTTCACTCATATGTGGAATTTAAGAAAATGAGCAAAGGGAGAAAAAAAAAAGACAAACCTAGAAACAGACTCTTATTTATTTATAGAGAATACACTGATGTTACCAGAGAGGAGGTGGGTGGGGGGATGGGGTTAAATAGGTGATGAGGATTCAAGGAGCGCACTTGTAATGAGTACCAGGTATTGTATGAAATTGTGGAATCACTATATTTTCTACCTGAACCTAATTTAGCACTGTATGTGTACTGGAATTAAAATAAAAACTTTAAAAAATATTATACAGCCAACAAAAGATTTATATCTAGAATATATTTAAAAAAAAACTCCTACAAATCAATAATAAAGACAACTCAATGTAAAAATGGACAAAAAAGGCACCACAATTTTTTTTTGTGATGACAGGATTATTCTATATCTTAACTGTAGTGGTGCTTACACAGATTTGTCAAAATTCATTAATCTGTATAACTAAAATGAGTGAATCTTATTTTATGTGAATTGTACCTCAAATGATACTTCTTCAAGAAAACCTTCCCTATCAGAATAATCAGGCCCCATTATCTCCTATAGTCCTAAGTACCTTTCCTTCATAGCATCTACTACAAATGTCATTTAAAATGTCTGTGAGGGCAGCCTGGGTGGCTCAGCGGTTTGGTGCCTGCCTTCAGCTCAGGGCCTCATCCTGGAGACCCGGAATTGAGTCCCTGCATGGAGCCTGCTTCCCCCTCTGCCTGTGTCTCTGCCTCTCTCTCTCTGTCTCTCATGAATAAATAAATGATCTTTAAAATAAATAAATAAAAAATAAAATGTCTGTGAAAAGAATGTTTGTGTAATTATTTAACATCTATCTACTGCATATGTTAAATTCTGTAAGACCTGGGTCCGTGATTGTATTTATTTATCACTTATTGCTCTCAATCACCTACTATCAAATAGAGGTATTCAAGAAATATTCACTAAATGAAAAAATTATTTCAAAATATAAGCAGCATTTCAAATCCAATTAGGGACCAATATTTTTGTAATAACTTTCATGTTTCTTATTGTCAAAACTGCTTATTCTGTATACTCCACATCTCCATTTAGAAAACTATCAGACATCTCAAACTTGAAATCTTTAACACTGAATCTCTGAAATCTCCACCACTACCCCCCACCCAAATAACTTTACCCAATAGTTTCAGTTGATGGCAATTTCATCACTCCAGTTGCTCTCTGAAAACCATGGAGTCATCCCTTACATGTCTCTTATTCTCATCCTCTGCCTCCCACATTCAATTCTCAGCATATCCTTTGGAGTCTACCTTTAAAATATACCTACAATTTGACAATTCCTTCCACCTCCTCCTCTGCTACCATGGTGGTACAAGCCACCATCACATCTCTCAAGTTTTTCACTGAAATAGCCTACTAACGGATTCCAGGCTTCTATTCATGCTCCTCTGTCATCAATTTTCCACACAGTGATCAGAATGAGCTTATTCAAATATGTCAATTCACTCTTCTGCTCAAAATCCTCCAAGAGCTTCCAATTTCAAGGTAAAAACTAAAGTCACTACAAGAGCTTGCAAGACAGATTTGTCCACACAACTTCCTTACATTACTCTGTTCTAGCCACAAACTTCATGTTGTTTCTTGAACAAGCTAGGCACAGTTTCACTTCAGGACCTTTCCACCGCTTGTCTCCTCTGCCTAAAACATTCAAGTCTTTGCTCAAATGTCACCTTCTCAATGAGGTCTTCCTGAGCACTCTACTTCATACTGCAAATACCACCCCCCACCTCCAGCATTCCTAATAAATCTCTCCCTGCTCTATGTTTTCCTTTTCAATAGCCCTTATCATCTTCTAATAAGTTATATGATTTAATTATTTATTGTACCTACCTTGCTTGCTAGAACATAAAACCCAAGACAGCAGGAATATTCATCTGTTTTGCTAACTGATGTTCTAAAAGTACCTAACTATTGTTGAGACACAGTATGCGCTTAATATTTAGGAAATAAATGAACTCTCGAACTTAAATTATTTAGTATAAAATTAATTCTGACTAAAATTATCTTCAATGTTTCTTTAAAATATAAAAAATCACTGTGAAACATAATTTTTAGTTTAATAATCCTTCCTCTGTGCAACTATCATTCATATAACTGTCATTAGTATACCTTCCCACAAGGAGGCACTAAAATGACACACAGAAATAGGAGATTTAAAAATATTATGCAAACAGGAGGAATATATACATATATATTTATATTTATATATGCATACATATATAAATACTGCCAAAAGCTAACAGATGACCAGTACATACACAAATAAAAAGAGTCCGACTGGTCAACCAAGAATGGATCCAAAAGCCTTATCATTACATTTGTCTTACTTCCTAGTCCTATGTCAATCTCACCAAAAATTAGTTCTATACATATCTGAGACAGTTCAGAAAGATCTCCTTGATTCCTTACTAATTCTGTAAGAAATGTCAGAATACCATCATGAGTAGCCTTGAACTGATACAGGTTTTTGATCTTACCAAATGATTTCCTCAATTTAATAATCTTAAAAATAATAATCTCATCAGTTATGTCATCTTGTCCCCAAGCTAATACAGAATTTAGTCTTGCTATAAAACCTGACCAGTTGAACTTTCGCAACTAGCAACATTTTCCACTTATTTTCACAACACGATCCTCCAAACTTCCTAAGGAGTTATACCCCCAAATGATTCACTTACCAACAATACTCTCCTCAGTTAGTAATAGGTTCCCCAGAAACTCAACCTTCATTTTTGAAATAGCAAACACTCTCACCATAACAAATGCAATGTTATACTATCTCCACTTTGAAAAACTAAGCCTACCTAGCCCTAATGATGTTAACTACTAAGCAGTCACTCCATATCCATATAATCTTAGGGAATGAATATTTATAAATCCTCAGTAAGATATAACCAATCTCTTTACATATGTGGGCTGAATAAGTGCCTGAATTTCATATATACTGTCTAGCAAAGAGTTATAACAGGATTTTTTTCTAGGATTCTGAAATGACATAAGCAATGGTATAGGAAAATGCTCCCTATAATATACTAATCCAAGTGTGTCCCCATAAATCAATTCTTTACAAATTACAGGGTTACCTCTTTTGTGAAACTTTCCCTAATACTTAAGAGCAGAATTAATCACTTCTACTATGTAAAATATATTTTAAATGTCCAGTACTTCTAAAATAACATGCATTATACTGTACTATTACCATCTGTTGTCTTTAATTTCATTTACAGGACTTTTTGGCATACAAAAAGTCTTATTTTACTTTATTTATTTTACTTTTTTATAGTTTCCTCCTTTGCTTTCGTTCTCACAGAAGTCTTCCTCACCTCAAAATTATTTAAGTAACTGATGGCTTCCTTAATTCATCCTAAATATCAAATACAGACTTTAAAAGACATTTCATTCATGATCTTGCTTCTGTTTTTAACACCAAAATGTTTTAATTAGACACCTCTTATTGTGCAGCACCATACTACATACAAGAGGAAGACTCAGAAAGTAGCTATAGTAGGTGAATAAATCATAAATGACGATTACATTTCTGACTAAAAGAACTCATGTTTATACCATTCACTTGAAATAGTAAATAGAAAATTCAAGCTTATGGGCCTTTTTCTTTAACAGCAAGAAACAGCATAGGGGGAGCTGAGGGAAATGGTGTCTTGTCCACACTGTGCTGAGAGACCTGTGCAATACCCAAATGGATACATCTATTGGAAACTGGATTCATGTTTCACTCAGGCATAAAGACAGATATTTGGGAGTCATCGATGTATAGGTGGAGCCTGAAGTCAGGAATATAAGAAACCAGAAGTATGGATGAAATCTCCCAGAAAGAGTGTATATGATAAAAAAAAATGTTCAAGAATAGAATATCAACAATTGATGGGCATGTTAAAGATAAGAAGCTGAAGAGGCACCTGGGTGGCTCAATAGTTGAGCGTCTGCCTTTGGCTTGAGATTCCCAGAGTCCCGGGATCGAGTCCACATCAGGGTCCCAGCAGGAAGCCTGCTTCTCCCTCTGCCTATGTCTGCCTCTATGTCTCTCATGAATAAATAAATAAAATCTTAAAAAAAAAAAAAAAGATAAGCTGAGTATAGAAAGGTAAAAAGAAAACTATCACAGAAGTCAAACAAATGTTTCAAAGGAGAAAGAAGTCAACATCGCACTGACTAAATATACATTATTGTGTTTATCAAACACTCAAAACTTAAAAATTCTTAAAGTGATGCCAATATTTAAGAAAGTTCTTTCCAAGGGGAGCATGAGTGGCTCAGTCTCAGGATCCCGGAATAGAGCCCTCCAGCAGGCTCCCTACTCATCAGGGAGTCTGCTTCTCCCTCTGACCCTCACCCTGCTCATGCTCTCTTTCTCTCTCTCTCTTGCTCACTCTCTCTCAATAAATAAATAAAATCTTAAAAATTCTTTCCACATTTCTAAATAAGAATGCAAACACTTTCATTTTTAAAAAATAAGAAACAGAACTGTGGATGGCAAGGTTGTATGTGGACAGAAAAGGATAAAGTATGTACTTATATCAGCTTTTATTTGCATAAAAAAAATCTAAGATAGAGACAGAGTGGGCTTTTGTATGACCTTTTGTAGTTTTTGATGTTCTGACCATATCAAAGTACTACAATGCTGAAAGTGAAGGTAAAATTTATAAATGAAATATAGTATGCTAATCTGTAAGATGTTCCACATCTCTAAGCACAGGTTCTTTCACTTCAGGTAGATCATACCTGTCAGTGAATTCTGTAATGCCAAATTTTAGTCAATGAATTACTTTAAAACAGATGTTTTGCCAGTACTGAATCTAAAGACTACACATTATCACTTTTACTGAAGCTTGTGTAATGAGAGGTTAATCAAATGCTGTCCAAGGGTTGCTGAGAACATCAAGTGCACATCACCAAAAAAAAAAAAAAAGAAAGAAATGCAACTTAGGAAATATAAAACATAAGACTACTGTACTTACTCTAAATCAATTTGTATTAATAGTCCAGACTTTTATTCTTTGTAGAGAATACACAATAAACAAAAATAATCTTTAATAGGCTTAAAATTCAAGAAGTATATCTGGTTAAATTGGGAATTTTTTAAACCTTTTTTAAGGAATTTTTAAAAAACTCAAATACACAATGAATTAAGTGAAAAGCAAGATAAGCAATTCCTTTCAGCCTCCAACCTTCTTTAAAAATTAGGAGACATGCTGATATACTCAACCTCAGGGAATGTCACTGTCAAGTCTCCCAACTCTCTCCCTTACCCTTCGTATGTATTCAGAATTGAATCCTGCTAGTCTTACTTCAAACACTCCTGAATCAGACTTCTCTTTCTGTTTATACTTCCAACTGTGTACTACCTTCATCTTCATTATCATCAGTATTTTCTATGTACCCCCTCCATGTTAATTAACCTACCTGAGACTCCGTAGGTGAATTGTTTATTTTAGTCCTAACAATAGTATAGAAGAAGTATTACCTTCTCATACTGTAAAAATAGTTTGTGGTACACAACATCAAATGAAGTTGCTAGTACCAGGATAGGAATATTTTCCTTAATTTGCTTATCTTCAGAATGTCACTGGATGTTTCATTTAAAAAGCATGGAAATATAAGGTCTTCAATTCCTAGATGCACATTAGACTTACCTGAGAAGCTTTTAAAATATGCAGCCAAGGTAGATAAACACAAGACTATGATTGTCCATGTTCTTTCCAGCTCTACAATTTTTAATTCTGTGAAATATTTCCAGTCTGTAGGTCTTAAAATGAACTACAATAGAAAGACTCTTTATTCCCCAAGTTTTTCCCAAATAAAAATAACTTTTCTTTGGGGTGCCAGGGTGGTATAGTTGGTTGAGTGTCCAACTTTTGGTTTTGGCTCAGGTCGTGACCTCAGGATCGTAGATCAAGCCTCGAGTTGGGCTCCACACTGAGTAGAGTAGGCTTGAGATTCTCTTTCCCTCTCCCTCTGCCCCTTCCACTCAGGTGCATGCATGCTCACTCTCTCTCTCAAATAAATCAATCAATCTTAAAAAAATAAATAAAAACTTCTTGATTTAAACTGTCCTCTCATAATTCTTTCCTAAATCACTGGTGTCTACCATTTTGTATACACTAATACTACCGAACAACAAAAATAAGTGACCAATAACTAATATTAGGCTAAAACTTAAAAATCCAACTTATTCAAAGTATATTCGAGAAGACTGACATATAACATAATCATAATGTCTACTGGCAATATATTCCTAGTTCATATATGAAAATAGTCAATGGTTTATGCTACTTCAGAAAGTAAATACCAACCCTCAAGTGATGCCTCCAAGGTTTATCTAGATAAAGAGGGCCCCGGGTGCATATACTAAAGAAGCCAGAGTAGGGTACGTTTTCAATTACGTCAGCTTTTTATAACTAGATGGTCTTTTTCCATGCCGCCTTTGCTGTTCGGTTACACTGATTATATTGTATGCCTGCCTATAGATTACACTCCCTCTTTTCTGATTAGTTGCTTCCCAGCTAAGGGCTTAAAATTTAAGAAACAAACTTCTTAAAATATATATAAGGTTAAGAATAAATAAATAAATATATGAACGGATAATGCTTTTGTAGTAAGAAAACATAGGGCCCAAATAAAAAAGTAAAATGCCTAAGTGTTAATGCACTGGATTTATAAGTTATTTTTTTCCTTATAGATCTTTTTCCATTTATTCCTGGTTTTTGAACCCTTGACTTTCTTTCAAATAAGAGAAGCTTGCTAGATGTAGCCTAGTCCCAAATATATGAAATAGTACTATAAATATATAATTTCTCTTTTGGGGGATATGAAAAAAACCTGAAAGTTGATTCTGTATATAATTATGAGCATACTTCCAATTCTCACTAGTTAAATGAAGTGAAAAACCATTCTGGAAAGCTTTTTTTTAACCCCAAAACATACAGTTCTTTTTCACAGTCAAAATTTCTCAAACTATATTTACTAGCATATTCTCTCTCCCTTTTGGCAGACTGGTTGCATTCATTATCTCTAGTTTTCCCAAATTTACATTACTTCCTATTTCATCTCTAATCCTTCTAACTGATTTTTCCCTCTCTCCAGCCCCACTTTTCTTTACTGGCTCAAGTCTCTCTTATGAGAGACTTATCCTCTTATCCTCTCTACTATGAGGATATATTTATTTCTATTTTTTCAAAAACTTCTCCTTTGTTAACTCCTCAAGCAATTTGACCTTCAAAACGCTCATATCTTTTTAATAAAAATTTGACCATGTGTTTTAAACTTTGACCAATATTAGGAGGCAAAAATTTTACTTCAAAATATACAAGTAGCAGTTTTTATATTTAGTAAAATATGATGTAAAATGGTAACTCCATATTAAAGGAGTGAAATAATGGTAGATGGTTAGTAACAAAATGTGTCTCTTTCCCTTTTGCTGTTTTTTCTTTTAAAGATTTTATTTAAAAAAAAAAAAGATTTTATTTATTCATGAGAGACACAGAGAGACAGGCAGAGAGACAGAGACACAGGCAGAGGGAGAAGCAGGCTCCATGCTGGGAGCCTGAAGCGGGACTTGATCCAGGGACTCCAGGATCACACCCTGGGGCAAAGGCAGGTGCTGAACTGCTGAGCCACCCAGGGATCCCTGGAACAGTAAGTTCTAAGACATCTTTTTGCACCAAAATGAATTTCCAATGATAGCTCAACTTTACCACACCAGCATCTCAATAATTACTATCTTCCTGAAGAAGGGCAAGAGAAATTAGTAAGATACATGATCTGACCAAATATTTTTGTACTCTACATAAAGGCTAGAGAATATGAGACATAGGGACACCTGGGTGGCTTAGCGGCTGAGTGTCTGTCTTCAGCTCAGGGTGTGATCCCAGAGTCCTGGATGGAGTCCCACATTGGGCTCCCTGCATGGACCCTCTTCTCCCTCTGCCTATGTCTCTGCCTTTCTAGGAGTCTCTCATGAATAAATAAATAAAATCTTAAAAAAAAAAAAAAAGAACACGAGACATATTTGAGAGGCTGTAATGTTTAAGGCTGGAAGACATTTCCACATTTTATGGAGACAGTATTTCAAATCAAGACAAACTGGAAAAAATCCACAGTTTACACAGTATCATAAGTTACACAAAGAACTTCAATTCGCTGGGTAGAAGGAAGGAGGAGGAATATAGAAACAGCAGAGGACATTTTACCACATCCCAACTACTCACAAGATTCTAATAAGACTACCTAAAGGGAAACGTCCCCCTTTCCACTGGCAATGCCCTGAGACTTGAATCTCTGCCATAATTAGTTGTTACTGATGAGAACACGTTGAGACTGTCATTATCTTCAGATGTTTTAGAACAGGGAAACAAGTTTAAGAATCACTTAATTATAGGTCACCATGGTGATGATAAGCTAAATTCTTAACCTACTACTTTAACCTATAATTTAGTCCCCAAACTATAAGCAGACCCAGTCACATCACATTTTTTAAAAATTAACACCTAAATACAAGAGTAATGCGAGACCAAAAAAACAAAAAACAAAAACCTGAAAATAATTAAGGTAATCATTTCTGTGACAACATAATAAATCAATCAAGACACTGCCGGTTGTAAAATTCAAACTCTATGAAGACCTAGCCAAGTTCTACCCATATACTTCAACTTAAGAGCAAATTGATCAGGATTTTATTTCCTTTCCTAGTAGCAACGAGACATGATAGCATAATGCACAAACTGCTTTCAGTAAGGCCAGAGTTCAAATCCCATGCTACCATTTACCAACTATGGGTCCCCAGGCATGTTAATTAATCTACCTGAGACTCCGTTTCCTCAACTACAGAATGGAACTAGTATCCTAAAGGCTTCTGAGGATGAAATACTGAAGGGACTCAATGCATAGTAGTCATTCTGCAAGTGTCTGTTCTCTCTCCAAAGAAACAGTTATATTTGAAAATCCATAAAAGTAACTAATATTCTGTTACTTATTCCTTGGACAGCAAAACAATACAATTCTAGTACTTTAAAGAATCACCTAAGGTGATTAGCACATTCAAACAACTCTCTACGAAGACAACAAAAAAAGCTCAACAAATATTTTTAAAATATGCTTAAAGATATGGAAGAGTACACAAAGAAGTAGCAAATGATCAGGCCGAGTTCAGAAGGAAAAAGAAAATCCAGAGAGGTGGGCCCAAACTTGGGAGGGGGTGGGGAGTGAGTAACATTTGCTATGGGTACATTAGCCAATCTATAAAGCCAGCTGATAATTTCCCAAAACTGGTAAAAGACATAAATTCACAGATTTCAGAAATCTCAACACACAAGCAGAGTAAATAAAAGAAATCCACACCTATAGATAGTACAGCAAAATTTCAGAAAACGCTAGACAAAGCAAAAAAATAGATTACCTTCAGAATAGTAACACCAATAACTAAATTTCCAAGAGATACAAGATGGAAACAACAATCTGTCCCGGCAACAAAATTCCGTAAGAACGATGGTGAAATGATTTTTCAGATCACCAAACAACAAACAAACCTAAGGTATTTGTCACAAGCAAATCAGTCCTAAAGAAAATACTAAAATATGTTCTTTAGGGAAGAAAAAGAAAATGATCTGAGAAAAGAGGTTGTAAATGAAGGGCGAAATGAAAAGCATGAGAAATGTAACAATGATAACACTAAGAGCAAACCACTGAAAAGATATTAAGTCTTTAAGTACATAATTTCCAAACTAGAAGAGAAAAAAGGAACAAAAATAAAAGGCTTTTGTTTCTCTAAAAGAAAAAAGGAATATAGAACAGATAAGACAAAGTACACTGTATGATGGTAACTTTAAACTTAGATACATGAGTGATTGATTATATTCAATATAAACGGATAGATTTAATGTTCCAATTAAAAGATTGCTAGACTGGATTTTTTTTAAAACCTACATGCCATTCATAAAACATTACCTGTAATACAAGGAAATAGAAAGGTGAATATACCATGCAAACACTAAAGAAAACCACCTGAGCTATTCTAATATCAGATAAGTAGACATTAAGACAAAATGCAATTATCAGACATAAAGAGGGGAATACTTCATAATGACAAATGTTACAAAGAACCAGAAAGCTGTAAACGTTCTAAAGTATATATGCACTTACTAACAATGTCGCAAAATGTCATATTAAGAAAAAACTTGGAAGAGTTATAAGAAAAAGATATAATCCACAATTATACATTTTAAACATACATCTCTCAGTAACTGACATAACAAAGCATCAGAAAAGTTAAAAATAGTAAAGCTATAGAAGATTCAAACAAGATGACCACACTTGACCCAATAAACATATACAGGCATTCAGGGGCTAAATACACATTCTCTTTAAGTACACATAGAACATCTGTAAAGACTGACCATATGCTTCAACATAAAACAAACCTCAAAGAATTCCAGAGAACTGAATCATAGAAAATGTTATGTAACTACATGCAATAATGTTAGAAATCATTAATAAAAAGAAAATGATAACATTTCCATATGTTTGAAAACTAGAAAATATGTTTGTCAACCCATGTATAAGGAAGAAATAACACTGGAAATTAGAAAATATTTGGAACTGAACAAATATAAATATAGAACTATGACTATTGGGAAATTTATGCCTTTAAATGTATATATTAGCATTAAATGAAAACTGATAAAGTAGGCATTCATCTCAAAACTCAGAAAAAGAACAGCAAAATACAATAAAAGTAAAAGGAAATAATAAAAAGACAAGATCAGAAATTAATCACACTCAAAAACACACAAAAGAGCAGTAGTTCACGAAACATGGTTCTCAGTTCTCAAGACTCTTTCAGAGTCCAAAATGTCAACCTATCTTCATAACGATACTTTTATGCCATGTTGATATTTAAAACAATGGTGCAAAAGTAAGAAAGTGGATTTAACTGCCAGAGTTTTGGCATGAATGAAAGCACCAAATTCTACAGTAAATCACTGTATTATTTATTGCCAGACTAGCAGTTAAAAAAAAAAAAGTCACTTCACTTAAGAACGTCCTTGATTAAACAGTAAAAATTACTCATTTATTAAATTCTCTATGTCAGTTAAATATTCTGGGACAAAATAAGAAAGTAATAAACGTATCTGTTGCAAATCAAAGTAAAATAAAAGCACTCTGTGACTGAGTTGCTTGCTGATCCACACAGTTTTTATGGAACTCCATTTTTAATTCAAAGAACTACTGCTAGACAAACTAGACTTACCCAGGCTTGGGTTTCTGGCAGACATTTGCTCAAAAATTAACACATTAAGCCTGGAAAATAACTGACAGCATTTCTTGCTAATGATTAAGCTTGACTTTTCAAGCAAGAATTGGGAATTTGGCAAAGTTCTATCTACCATCTTGAGTTTGACAGCACCTCAATACTTAACTTCTGAAGAGACTGGTGGTGATTTAAACAAATGTGGTTTTTGGTATCATATAATGAAATACGTAAATATTTAGATGTACATAACTCAATGCACTTCTATTTTCCAAATGACCAAAGCATGTTACAAATTATACATGATAGAAGATCCATCCAAAATGCAGGACAGACCAATGAACTCTAATATACCAGAATAAGAAAAATCTATTGATATTGTTTCAGATTCCGTATCGCAAAAAACCTTTAGAAACACTTGTTGAAATCCTCTGTACTATCAAAGAAGATTATTGTACAACAATATGAAAACGCTATTAAAATAGTTTTCCCTTTTCCAATTCCATATCTGAGTGAAAAAGGATTTTTTTCTATTTCAACCAAGACATTTTATACCAGATTGAATTCAGAAACATAAGAGAATATACCTGTTTTAATTAAGCCAGACATTTAAATGAAATGTGCTAAATTATTAAACAATGCTATTCCTTTCCTACTTAAACTTGTTCTAAAAGAGTTATTTTTCCTTTAAAGAACATTATTTACATTAACATATAATGGGTTCATTATTGTTCATTCTAAATGAGCTGATAAACACTTTAAAAACTTTCTCAGTCTTAATTTAAAAACTGAGGAAAATTTACAAATATATCAATATATATATAATCCATATAAAGTTCTTCAGAGTCCTCAATAATTTTTAAGTATAATGGGGTTCTGAGAACAAGAAGTTTGAGAAATGCTGTCACAGCAAAAATAAAAGTCAAAAATTGATTCCTTGAAAAGACAAAAAAAGATAAACAACTGGCAAGAATATCAAAACATTTTAAAAGAGAAGGCACAAATAAACTATGTTAAAAAATAAAAAAGAAAATATCACCATAGATGCTGAGGACATTAGAAAGACAAGATTATTTCATGAACTTTACGGCAATAAATTTGAAAATTTAGTAAATGCTAAAAAGCACAATTTACCAAAATAGGCAACTCACAAAATATATGTTTTAAATTGTCCAAAGACCAATAAAGAAATTGAGTTAGTAAACAAAAGCCTTCCCACAAAGAAAACTCCAGACTCACATGGCTTTTCTAAAGAAGTACACCAATCATTTAAGAACAATAGCTCTATCATACAAATTATTCCAGATAAGAAAAAGTAGGAACATTCTCCAATTCATTTTATAAAACCAAAATAACCTCAAAATAAAACCCTGACAAATGCATTATAAAAAAGGAAAATTAAAGGTCAATTACACTCAAGAACAAAGACATAAAAATTGTGATCAAAATTTTAACAAACTGAATACATCAATTTTTTAAAGACCATGACCAAACCAAACCAAACCAAACCAAAGATCATGACCAAGTGGGCCATGAAAAAGGTTAATTACAAGAATGCAAGACTGATTGCACATTAAAAAGTAAATCAATGTAATTCGCCACATTAACAGATTAAAAGAAAAATTATGATCATTTCATTAAATGCAATATAAGTATTTAATAAAATTTAACATCCATTCAAGATAAAAACTCTTACTTAGCACAACAGAAACAGAAGGGAACTTCCTTAATCTGATAAAAGGCATCTACAAAAAACTCCAGCAAACATCATACTTATTAATGGTCAAAGAGTGAAAGCTTTCCCTTTGTGATCAGGAACAAGATAAAGTTGTCCTCTATCACCACTTCTATTCGGGAATGTAGTGGAGGTCCTAGCCAGAAAAGTAAGGCAAGAGAAAGAAATAAAAGATGTAAGGATTGGCAAGAAAGAAACAAAACTCATTATTCACAAATATGTTCGTGAATACAGAAAATAGAAGGTATCTACAGAAAAATTGTTAGAAATAAGAGTTGAACAAGACTGTGAAACTCAGTATCAATTGCGCATTTCCATGTAAATAGCAAATGCAGTTAGAAAATAAAACTTAAAAAATAAAGACTCTTAAAATAGCCTCAAAAAATATGAAGTGCCTAACAATGAGTCCATTGGGAGATGTGCAAATCCTCTGCAGGGAAAATCATAAAACTTCATTGAAAGATATTTACAGGATTAAAAAAATGAAAATATATGCAATGATCATGATTTGACGGACTCAATATTGTGAAGATATAAATTCTCCCCAAATTAATTTAGAGTCAAGAGAATCTCAATGAAAATCACAACAGGATTGTGTTGGGCATGCTGGTTTTTAAGCATATATGGAAATGCAAAGGACCAAATAGCCAAGATATTCTTGAAAAACATTAAGTAGTTAAGAACTTCTCTAACATACATCAAGATTTAGAAGACTATAACAAGTGTGACAAGATAGTGGAATTTATAAAAACAGACCAATGGGACAGAATAGAGATTAGACAGAGAACCACACATATGGGTAGCCTGACAAAATAGAGAAGAGTCATTGTTTTGTTTTTCCAATAGATAATGCTGGGACAGAAATCTACCCGTACGTAAACAAATGAAATTGAACCCACTTCTCACACCATTCACAAAAACAAATTCCACCTAGCTAGTAATCAAGTTCATAGTAATAATCACATGAATTATTTCAGATTCAAAAAGAAATGTATTGATTATATATTCCCAGTGGGATATACCCTAAAGACAAACATCATCTTATTAGTGGCAATCTTGGTATTGTTAAACTGAAATTACTTTATACATGTATAAAGCAAATAAATAACCATGATAATGCCATTAAGGTACCAAGATTCTTAGAATAAGACACAAGAAATAATATATAAAATCAAAGCTAATTCCTGAAGGGAAATATCAATAATTCAGCGTTATTTCTTTTTCTAAAAAACATGTTTACTAGTTCTATTCACCAAAAATACCAAAAAAACAAAGAAAACCCAGTAATAACGAATGCCCCAAACATCCAAATTGGGGTCTCTAGGTATCAATTCCCAGTGAAAAAAGTGCTGCTTGAAAAAATAGCTGAGGCAGAATAGTTCCAGGGCAGAAAATATAGTCACAGCTCTCTCAAATCCTAAAAGAATAGAAGCTGTACAATAATACTTGAATCATGTCAGATGGACACAGCAGCCAAATGAAGAGCCTCTCACTGACCAAAGAGGAGACAACCTGAAGTATCAAAAAGAATGATGCAATGGACTTACACACATTAAAAATATAAAAACATGAATGTTTAGATGACAATAAAAAAAATATCACTGGTCAGATTGCTAGGGGCCAGCTTGTCATTTTGAAAACTGATTAAGAGGATAGAAACCAATCTTTAATAATGATTCTCTTATGGGGACTCTCTATCTCAGAATAACCAAATACTTGAGGAAAGAAGTTTTTCTTTTTTAAAAGAAGTACAGCTAATAAATGCAGGAGGAACTGTAAAATTAGAAATTCATCATGATCTCAATGTGAAATAATAGATCTGATCAACAAGCATTAATGACTGCTAAAACCATTAAGTCAAAGGTTGATGGGGAACTTTATAATACATTCATCAGGCCAGTATCAACTGCACCCATGGATCCATCTTTTTTTTTTTTTTTTTAAATAGACTTCACGCCCCAATCTGGTGCTTGAACTCACGTCCCTGGGATCAAGAGTCACAAGTTCTACCGACTGAGCCAGCCAGACGTTCTATCCCATCTTAACATTACTAAAAATGGAACAACAGAGGTCCCATCCCATCTTAACATTACTAAAAATGGAACAACCAAAATGTTCCTCCTGATGTGATACAACAGACAAGTGCAGTTCAACTCAAGGCTTAAATTCATGACCATGAGATCAATATCTGAACTGAGATCAAGAGTCAGACGTTTAATTGACTGAGCCACCCAGGTGCCCCTCAATGAAATATTCCTAACACAAAACACAAAACCTAACCCTAATCAAGCCTCTCTACCTAATTACCAGTTTATAGGAAATAAGAGATGAAATGGAAGAACACATTAAAGGACCATGAGGATACAATTAGCCAAATCTAGAATGTGAGAAACTATAAATATGACCCAGTTTCTTCAACAAATAAACAGAGAATAAAAAAGATAAACTGATATAGATTAAAAGAAACTTAAGACATGTATCAACCAATGCAACATGTGGATCTTGTCTGGATTCTGCAGCAAACAATCGTTTAAACATTTGGGTGTGGGCAGCCCTGGTGGCCCAACAGTTTAGTGCTGCCTTCAGCCCGGGGTATGATCCTGGGGGCCTGGGATCAAGTCCCACATCAGGCTCCCTGCATGGAGCCTGCTTTTCCCTTTGCCTGTTATCTCTGTCTCTCTGTCTCTGACTCTCTGTCTCTCTCTCTGTGTCTCTCATGAATAAAGTAAAATAAAATAAAATAAAATTAAATTAAAATAAAATAAAATAAAATAAAATAAAATAAATAAACATTTGGGTGCTTTTAAGATAATCAATGAAAACTGAAGATAGCCTGGGTATGATAAAAGGTTAAGAAATTCTGGTTAATCTCTTGGGTGGAATAATGCTTCTTCTCTGCTAGAGATGCATACTGAAGTATTTGCCAAGGAAAGTATATGATGCCTGGGCTTTGCTTTGAAATACTATAGACTTACTCATAAATTATATCTGCAATTATAGATGAAAATAATTAAATAAGTAGGTAGGCAGGTGGGTGGGTATGTGGGTAAATGGATGGATGGATATAACTTCTTCAGGGAGGGAATCAATTCTAGGTGAATAAACTCAAATTCAACATGAAGGCAAAACAATGAAGCTTTTAGGTCATATAGAAGAATACCCTTATGTTCGCAAAGGGCAGAATTTACTAAACAAAACTTAAAAATCACTAAACAAAAATGTGTTATTCTGTACATAAGTCTAAAAGATTTTGTCTACTTTATACTATTTTAAAGGTACTTACTGCTGGTAAAAGAGACTGCATATTTTGATTAGAATCTGCTATTGTAGCAAGGTAGACCAAGTTCGTATGCAACATCTGCTGATACCTATTAAAACAAAACAAATATCAATATTTAAAAATAATTTTCTTCCTATCTGCTTCAATACAAATTAGCATTCTAATTATTTCCCAAGTTTAATAAAAGATGTATGTTACCTGAACATCAATAGCACTTCAATTTTTTCCTAGTTCCTCTGCAAAATAATTCCAAATAATAAATACATTCAAAGATAATAATACACACAAAGAGTTTACCATGTGCTAGATATTGTTACAGTTGTTTTATATACTCATATGTTTCAGTCAATTCTCAAACCCACACTGAGGTAAAAGTTCTTACTTTCTTCATTTTACAGATGAGACAAGTGAGGTTTTGAAAAGTTAGTAACATGTACAATATTTGCGCAGCTCAGGAAATGGAATTACTGAGTTATGTACCAGCTCTATACACTGCACATATGCTTTCCAAAAAGAGACCAAGAATGAAGGAATTCAACAAAACTGACATGCTACTCCTCTTCCCCCCCTGCCAATTTCATATTGCCAAAACCCTCAAACCCAAGTCAAGGGAAAAAGCTCTACAGAAAATGTCAAGAAGGAGGCAGACATCACATAAACTTTTTCTTTCTCTGGCAGCAGTGACCAACAATTTATGCCTGCTACAGGTATGCTGCCCATCTGTTAGGGCTCAGCATTAAAGAAGATAATTGACATGTTTACTTACAAATAATATATATATACACATATATATGTAATATGAGACAAAATAACTGGACACTAATACCATTAAGAATTAACTTTATAAAACAAAGCAAATTCTCACCCACAAAGTGGTTAAACATGCTCATTGTAATCTTATGAATTAGTTTTGCTAACTCTGCAAATTGGTAGTGATTCAGTTACTAATGTTTGTAAACCCTCCAAATAAAAACTTACAAATCCTATACTAAATTGTTAGGCTGTTTTAGAATTTTGTTTACCTAGGAACTTATATACAAATTAAAATAATGAAAATAAGATAAAAGAACTTTATTCAGCTAAATAAAGCCTTCTAAAACAGATCTCAGGGATGCCTGGGTGGCTCAGTAGTTGAGCGTCTGTCTGCCTTTGGCTCAGGATGTGATCCCAGAGTCCCAGGACTGAGTCCCAAATTGGGCTTTCTGCATGGAGCCTGCTTCTCCCTCTGCCTATGTCTCTGCCTTTCTCCCTCTCTGTGTCTTTCATGAATAAATAAATAAAATCTTTAAATAATAATACAGATCACATATAAAATCATTATCTATACATCACATAAGGAATCCTAGGAAATCTTTTGCAGCATTATTTTTTTCTATTAGAACTGGTTTCACTACTTTTCTCTTATTAGAGGAAAAACAACTTCTCACTGACCCTTGATTTTCCTAACAAGTTTATGCTCATTTTCTATTTTTTACAGATTTATTGAGGTATAACCAATATAAAAAAGAACGACACATATTTAACTTGTCCAATTTGATGAGTTTGGACATATGCAAACACCTGTGACACCATCACTCTAATCAAGGTAACAGACATAACCAACACTTCCCAAAGTGTTTGTTTCCTTTTATGACTTTGTTGTTAAAAAACAAGTTTAGAATCTTAATGTTCCTCCTCACATATTACACTATGTTGCTCAATTAGACATGATATAATGTTTGTTACAGTGATCCTCAGACAAAAGAGGAACAGGAGTTATTGTATTGTACTGAATTATTCATAATGGTTAATTATGTTGTCAAAATTCTTAAAACAGCACTAACAGGCACCACTAGCTGGAACCATTTCATTACTTTGTGAAGATCCTGAATGGAATTTAAGGCATAGGGTTCCAAAATCTTGCCATTTTTTAAAACTATTCAGCCATTTTTAATTAGAACATAAAATCCACTTCAAAGTCTACTCCTTGAAGTGTCTTTTCTGAGAATATGGCTTTAAAGTATTCAGATATGAAATTTGCTGACCACCCTGCAAAAATAAAAATAACAAACCTTACTAAGAGACTATGGCTTCCTCATGACCCTTTAAGAAAAAATTTTAGTCATGCTGATTAGTACTTAACAAGTCCATCTTAAAATACTGTTAAATCTAATCTGCCATGCTCCTAAGGCCTCCTTTGTAAAATAATGGGAGTTAAAAATAGATCTCCAAAGTCCCTTGTAGTTCTAAGTATCTATAAATACAGCATCTTTTATGGAGTACTTCAGTTTTAGGACATTTCCCCAAACTAAACCTTTTAACTTTTATTTTTGAAATAATCTTAAACTTACAGTTTTAAGAACAGTATAAAGAATTCCCAAATATCTTTCCCTCACCCTCCCCAATCCTTGGCATTTCACATTTTTAAAAAACATTTTATTTATTTATTCCAGAGAGAGAGGCAGAGACACAGGCAGAGGGAGAAGCAGGCTCCACGCAGAGAGTCCGATGCAGGACTCGATCCCTGGTCCCCAGGATCACGCCCTGGGCTGAAGGCTGCGCTAACCTGCTGAGCCACCCAGGGATCCCCGGCATTTCACATTTGTCTTACTCCATTTGTAAACATACACACCAATATGTACACACATGCAAGCACACACACACATACTCAGAACAGCTTTTTTTTAAAAACCTTTTGAGAGTCATTACAGACATATTACTCCACTACTTCAGTGTTGATTTCCCAAAAACAAGGAAATTCCCATATGCAACCACTGTACAAAAAATTAAGATCAATACAGTAATATATAATCCAAAAACCCATTCAAATTACTCCAATTGCACCAAGAGCCCCGAATATTTTACCTAACATAAAGGTATCTTATCTAACTTCAGGTTTTCTTTCTTGTAAACTGCATTATTTCTACAGCATTCATCAAAATAAGTTTTTTCTAAGATCATTTAAGACTCAAAGATGAAAGTTATTGAAAAAGTAGTATATACTCATATTCTTTTACAAGTTTGTGGAACTTGTAAACTTACCAGTGAAAAATCTTTAGATGGTGAGATACAGTGTTTGTTATGTAATTTTTATGTTACCTGTGTCTTTAAATTTTCTATAATTCATATAATACTTTCATAAAAAATAGTTATTTTACATTAAATAACTGTTCCAAGCAAAGTTATCACATCTTAAGGAATTGTTTAATTAAAATTGAACTATCAGTTCCTAGATGCCTGTTCTTTACCGTTCCTCTTCATTTTCCTTTGCTTTCTCCTAATGCAAGAAATGAGAACATTTAAGGTTGAGAGGAGGAATTTTTTTCTCTTTACTCACAAACCAACACTAACAACTTGATAAAGAAAGAGTATCTAAAGAACTCTAAAAATGAAATCAAATCCATCAGGAAGAGCAAAATATAAGACTATATCTAAATCAATGTAAGCCCCATCTGCACCAAATATGTGAGAAAATGAGGTCTATTCCAATATGCAGAAGGAAGAAATGATCATATATACACAAAAAAAACTAAGAATATAAAGAATAAAGCAATACAAACTTCTTCTGACTCAAGTTGGAAAGGCTCATTCTAGATCTGAACACTTTCTATCCAAGCCATGCACTGCTGGGTCCTTTAAGAAACTGAACCAGTCCTATGCCACAAAATCCTCTGACAGCTGAAAAAGCCACAGGTGAAAATAAGTATCCTAATCAGAGCCTGTCGACTTTTATCATCCCATGGCCAATTCGAGGCAGTGATCTCCTTACCACTGATGATTATCCATAGTTAAACTAAGGAATAGATCAGCTAATTAATTAATTTTTAGAGAATATTTTGAAATATAAACAGACATGACTACTGAAGAAACAATACACATAAAAGTAATGGAAATTGTCACGTAAGATGCAAAATGTACAAGTGACTAGAAAATAAAATACTCAGACCTAAGTTTCTAAATATCATTCTCTAAAAAGAACCAGGGCTTGAAGAAATAGGCAATTCCAAAATGGGACAGGAAAAAGAACAAGATAAGCCTAGAACATTTTGTAGTGCAAGAACATTTTTTAAAAATGCTCAAAAAAGGGATCCCTGGGTGGCGCAGCGGTTTGGCGCCTGCCTTTGGCCCAGGGCGTGATCCTGGAGACCCGGGATCGAATCCCACATCGGGCTTCCGGTGCATGGAGCCTGCTTCTTCCTCTGCCTGTGTCTCTGCCTCTCTCTCTCTCTCTCTGTGACTATCATAAATTAAAAAAAAAAAAAAATTATAAAAAAAAATGCTCAAAAAATACTGAATACAAATCAAAAAGCCAGCTTGAGGGGATCCAGTGGCCAACATTAGGGACAACTTAAAAAGAAAATAGGATAACATTATAACTTAAAGAATTATAGTAAGAATCCATAAATCCATTCAGATATAAATAAATGAATGAGTAAATGGGGGCAAAGAATGAGAAATGTTTTCCTTAAAGTAGGATTTCAAATAAATGTAGAAGGAATGACTGATTTAGTCACCATTTGGCAACCACCATAGTAATAACAGTTTCAATCAAGGATCATTGGATGGTGAATACTTAAATAAATGCTTAAAAAAAAAAGTACAAGAGGGGCAGCCAGGGTGGCTCAGCGGTTTAGCGCCGCCTTCAGCCCAGGGATCCTGGAGACCTGGGGATCCTGGAGACCTGGGATGGAGTCCCACGTCAGGCTTCCTGTGTGGAGCCTGCTTCTCCCTCTGCCTCTCTCTGCCTCTCTCTCTCTCTCTCTGTGTCTCTCATGAATAAATAAAATCTTTTAAAAATAATAAAAATTGAAATTAAAAAATAATTTTTTTAAAGTACAAGAAGAAACATTATGTATATATGTCTCAAGGTATTTGCCCAAGAAGATACATATGAATTAAAAAGAGAAAAATAATAACTTTACAGTTGATAAACTGGCAGGTCTCACCGTAACGGATTAAGATTCTCACAAATACTAGGACAAATCACTATCATACAGCTATTTGAGAATGCACCAAGAAGGACACAACACCATTTATTTGTGATGCTCCTGCCAAAAGTGCATAACATAATCTAATCAAGGAGAAATACCAGTCAAAGCCAAAATGAGGGACATTCCACAAAATAAACGCTATGTATTCTTCAACATCAACAACATGAAAGACAACAGACTGAAGAATGGTTTCAGATCAAAGGTATAATCAAGGCATGTGACAATTAAATGCAACATCTGATCCTGCACAGGACCCTAAACCTGAAAAAAGTACACTAATGGGACAAGTGGCAAAATTTTAAAGAGGTCTGAAGATAATTCTATTCTTAATTCTAACAATTATACTGATTATTTAAGAAGTTATGTCTGATTTTATGAAATACACACAGGTAATTGAACGTAAGATAAAGTCATGTGCAACCTATTATCAAATGTCTCTGTGAAACAATATGGAGAAGATATGAATGATATCGGGAAGAAAATGAAAATTAAGGCATACAGGAATTTCTTATCCTTTTTTTTTTTTTAAGATTTATTCATTCAAAAAAAAAAAAGATTTATTCATTCATAAAAGGCACAGAGAGAGAGAGGCAGAGACAAAGGCAGCAGGAGAAGCATGCTCCTTGCAGGGAGCCCGATGTGGGACTCAAACCCGGATCCTGGGATCACACCCTGAGCCCAAGACAGACGCTCAACAGCTGGCATCCCTTATACTTTCTTTAAGACTTTTCTCAAGAGTGAAACTATTTCAAAATAAAAAGTTTTAGAAAAGATACCACTTTTCACCAACCAGATATGCAAAAATTTTTGAAAGATACTAATCTCCAATGCTGGCAGAGGATGCTGAAAACCAAGGCTCTGAAATCTGACTGGAAGAAAGAAAACCAATATAACCTTTTTGCAAGGTAATTTGGCAATCTGCATGATCTTTGACCCAGACATCCCATTTATAAAATTCTAACCTATTAAAAAACAAAACATTTACCTAAATGTATTTATATAGTTATACGGGATCCCTGAGTGGCTCAGAGGTTTAGTGCCTGCCTTCAGCCCAGGGCATGATCCTGGAGTCCCGGGATCGAGTCCCACATTGAGCTCCCTGCAGAGAGCCTGCTTCTCCCTCTGCCTGTGTCTCTGCCTCTCTCTCTCTCGCTCTCTGTGTGTCTCCCATGAATAAATAAATAAAATCTTAAAAAAAAAAAAACCTTTTAAAAATAAATACATAAATACATAAATAAATGTATTTATAGATATGAATGCCATTGTGTGCAAATGTACAAAAAAAATGTTTAGAAGGATAGGTACTGAACAATTAAAAGTGGTTACCCCTGTGGAGAGGGGAGAAGCATTATGAGTGGAAGGTAAAACATGACTTGCTTTTCTCTCTACCAACTTTTATACGTTATGATTTTCTTTTTATAATGACCCTACATGACTTTTTCATTTCAAAAATGATACGAAAACAACACGGAAAAAGACCAAGTAACCAAGAGAGACTCGAAATTAGATAAAGGGGAATCAAGTGATAGCAAAAGTTCAGCCCGGCAGGAAAGCACATGCAGAGGCAAGACTCTGGGCTGCTGGGATAATCTACTTGAGAAAAGACCGGTGAGGTCTCTAGTAAAGACAGATATGTTAAAAAACAATGGTGGGAATAAAAGATTTTAGAGCTGCACTGTCCAGTAAAGTTGCCACTTGGTAGCACAGGATGTGGCTAGTTCAAAATGATGTGTTATTAGAGCAAGATTCGCAAGAGATTCCAAAAGACTAGGTATGAAACAAAAGAATATAAACTGTCTCATTAATATATTTATACTGATTATGTACTAAAGTGATACTTTTTGGAAATAATGGCTTAAGTAAAATATATTATTAAAATTATAGTTTCTCCTGTCTCCTTTTACTTATTTAATGTGTCTACCAGCAAATGTAAGATTACATATGTGGCTTGCAATATACTTCTACTCGACAGCGCTATTCTAGAGACTTTCGATAAAACATTCAACTTTTTCCACTACGTTGGATTCTATTAAAGATACCATTTACTTCTGACACATCACTAAAATTACAAGTTTGGTTCTTATGAATGATAACCATTCTCTATTTATTAGATATAAGCTTTGCTTTCTCAACTACATATACGGATGTTCACTAAATATCCTATATGTGTGAAGAGCTAACTTTTCCACAGATCAGACTACCCACAAATTTGAAGTCATTATTTTACAATGTAGGATAAGTATTTAAAAAGACAAAAGAAAGAAAGAAAGAAAAAAAAAAAAAGAAAAGAAAAAAATCCACTGCATCCCAAAGAACAAATTTTTCTTTTGTAAAAATCAGGAAAAGTCACACAAAAAAAGTATACATTAATGTTCATAGAAGTATTCATAATAGCCAAGAAATGAAAACACAAATGTCTATTACTGATGGATAAATAAAACATGGTACAACCATACGATGAAAAATTATTCAGCAACAGAAAGGAAGTATTGATACATGCTTCAACACTGATGAATCCTGGAAAATATTATCCTAAGGAAAAGAACTCAAAGACGACCACATTTTGTATGAAGCCATTTATATGACATGACCATAATAGACCAGTCTACGCAGACTGAAAGCAGATTAGCAGCCGTCAGAGGGTGAGGGATTAGGATGTGGGAATGGAAAGTTACTGCTAATGGGCATAGGGTGGAGATGATCAAAGTGTTCTAAAACGGACTGCAGTGATGATGACACAACTCTATACCAAAAGCTTTAAATTGTAACCTTAAAATGAGTGAATTGTACGACATGTGAATCATATCTAAATAAAGTTGTTATTAAAAAGAAAAGTAAAAAATTAACCAACACAAAAAAATGAATACAAAAAAATGTTTTCATATCATTCTTACTGAGAACACTCTGAGGTCTTTCCTTTATTCTGATAGTCCATTATACACTGAATAAGATGGTTATTTTCATCCAACATCTGAAATAAAATTAGAAAAAGTTTATTATAAATGTAGTGCATCACATAAATTTTTTTAAAATCCTTCAGATTTCTAGAAATGTTTATTCATACAGGAACTGAATCTATTCAGTTCTTTTAAGTCTTATTCTACACCCCTGGAATGATATGTTTAATCAGTAATTTTCAAAGAACTGTATTCCAATTATTCTCCCCTTAAATTATTACCTGAAGCCCCAAACGAGTTTCTTTTGTATTCAAACATTTTATTACTTCTGCTACTTGTAGTAAAAGATTTAGCCTGTTAAGACTAAAAGGTAAGGGTCAAAGCTAACTTTGCGTCATTCTTATGCTTTGCAGGAGTAAAGAAAATTTTGTCCTTATCCACAATGAATACATGAAAATATAAGCCCATAAATCTTGAGGAGATAGCTGGCTAGTTTCCAAGTGTTATACAGTATGGTTCTGTGGTTCATATTCCAAATATGGAATAATCAAATACTATAATTTCTATGAATATGTATTTGTTACAGACTTTACAAGCTTTCCTTTCCTTATAAATTAAGTTGTCCCAAGAGTTTAAAAACAAAAAGCATATCAACTTATCATTCTATTGTCTTATAACAATTCAAAGCAGTATTGGCTTAAAGGATTAAATAATTCATCTAAGTAAGGGGGCACTGAGGAAAGTACTGACATAGTAATGAAAAGACCAGTTAGTTTTAGTGCCAGCTTCACAATCCTATGCAAATCACTTACGATTTCAAAGACTCAGATTTATCTTAAGGTCAAGTGACAGGAGTAGATGTTCCTCCTGAACTTGTCCTACATTTCCAAGACTCGATAAACATAAAGTATAATACAATAATCACTCTACTTCAATAACTTAATGTAGCTCTTTTAATCAAAAACAAAAATCCACTGAATCTTGTGACTTTCTTCCCACATAAGAATCACAATATTCACTTGCTAGAAAAAAAAATATATACTGACATGCTCTTCCAAAAAGTGCAGTTATTTCCTAAACAGAATCATCGGATGCCAAAAAAGAAAAAAAAAAGTCTTTAAAATCCATTAGTCCAATCTGATGATTTCACAACATAATCGCTTCAGTTGAACACTCAACCTAACAAACTTCACTGGAGAATATGTCTCATTTCTAACATCAATTCTCTCACACTGTAAAGTAAGGCACTTAATTTAGAATCCGTTTTCTCTTCTCATTCCAGAATGAAAACTAACTGATCTGCATCTCCTGAGTAATCATTGGTAGTAAATATCTTAACATGTATGCAAGAAAAACTCTTTGAAAACCAACCAACCAGCCTTAGGACTGTTCTACGGTCCAAAAATAAAAATAATTTTAAAAAAAATGAATCCCTCCAGAAACATGTCCTTCGTGTATGTACTTGGAGCTGTTTGCCAGGCGGCAGACTTAGCCCAACGCACTCTATGAAACTACTGCCACTTCCAGGCACTGACAGGCCGGCTTGTTCAAAAAAATAAATAAATAAATAAATAAATAAATAAAGCAACAGTTGGGCGAATGTCAAATGCCACGCGAGAAAGAAGCTGACAGTCAACAGAAGCCCGCTAACATAATCTGCCGGCATACAACGGTGCCTGGGGGGTACGAAAACGTGGACTTTTCTTCAGTTTTCATCTCCATCCCCACGGAGACAACAGAACCGCAATACTCAAGGTAAACTGCCGAATTCTCCAAGTAACTTTTCAAAGTCTGGCTGACTGAAATTCAGATTACTGCCTCGCTCCTGGGCAACAAGGGGCAGCGGACAATGAAGCAGCTTTGTCTGTGTCCCTAACTGGCAGTTAGCGGCGCCGCGACCGAGGCAGCACTACCCTCTACGAGGGACGCACGCCCCGTGCAGGGGTCACGACTGCCGCGGGGTCTCCGGGGCTAGACGCCGAGCTGCGGGGGGCAGGGACCACGGCTCACCGCTGTAGCCTCAGCAGCCAGCGCAGGCGCTCGGTGAGGACTTGCCGCAGACGGACAAGGCTAGCGGGTGAATCCGGAAGGGACAAGGAAGTCGGAGGGGACCCCCCGAGTCCACAGGGGCCTCCTTCGCCCGCCCCTCAGGCGCCTGCGGCGTCCCCCCAAGTTCTCCCGGGAGCTCCCCAAGTCGGCGGGAGCGCGCGGCGCGGCGCGGCGCGGCGCGGCGGAGGGCGGCGACCCACGCTGCGACTTCCCCTCGGCCTCCCGCGACGCGAGGTCGGGGGTGCAGCAGGCGGCCGCGGCGCGCGGGGCGGGGCGACGCCAAAGTAACTCTGGAGCGGCGCGCGGGGCCGCGGGGGGCGCCGGCTCCCACACACAGCCCTGCCCCGCGCGGCCGTCGGCGCCGCCGGGCGCACGCGCCCCGCCGCCCGAACGCCGCCCCATCCCTGGAGAAATGCGGCGGCGGCTACTTGGGCTTTTGTGCCCGCAGGAGAGAGCCCAAAGGCGCCAAGGGCTCCGTGGGGGGGCTGGCTCGCCGCCTTCCGCCGCCCACTCGGGCACGGCCCGCGGCTCGGGTTCCCGCACGCGACCGCCTCCCAGCAGGCCCGCCTCCGCCCCCCGCCCGGCCGACTCCCGCGCCGGCCCCCGGCGGCGCTCCCGAGGGCAGGATGGGCCTGGCATCCCCGACCCCGCGAGGCTTCACCTTCTGAATCGCGGCGGGAGTGATCTCCCCCTTGCCTCGCTGCCTCGGGGCTGCGAACGCCACGGACATGTTGCCGCCGTCACCACTACGGGCAAGTCCCGGGCGCTCCGGGGGAACGGCAAACTGGGGGAGAGACGCCGGCCTCTCGGGCCGAACCACCTCGGGAATGCGGGGAGGGGGGATGCTCCGGCGCCGACCGAGCAGCCGGCCGGCCTGGCCTCCAGCACTTACTCGGGCGCGTCGCAGTCGGGTGCCGGCGCGAGACCCGGAGCCGCAGCCCCCGCCGCGCCGCCCGGCTCTCGGCCGACCTCCCGTCCTCCGCCCTTTTCTGGGCCGCCCCCCCCGCGCCGTCTGAGCCAGTGGTAGGGCCGCGCCCCAGTCCTCCCTCCGCCTCAGCGATTCAGGAAATGGTCCCGCCGCCGCGGGAGAAGGAGAGGCTGGGGCAGACCCTGTCACAGGAAATGCGAGCCGCCCGAGCCGCCCGAGCCGGCCCGCCCCTTTCGCGCGGGTGCAACTTGCCTGCCTCTCCTGCGCGCTGGAGCCTCCCTCCGGCTGCGCTTCGGCGCTCGGCTCGAGACCCGCTTCAGTTTTGTCGACTTCATCCTCGCCACCCCCCCGCCCCCGGGAAGAAGGGCCCGCCCCGGGCTGTCCCGGCACCGGGTCAGGACCTGCGGGTTCGAGCCACCCGGCGCAGCATCTGCCGAGCGGAGCAGAGGTGGAAGGTGTAGGTGGACGCGGATTCGCTGGTTCAAACCGCTCGGCTACGCCCCGGAGGCGCACCTCCGAGTCCGCACTCGCACTCGCACTCGCACGCGCACGGGCGCGCCCGACAGTCGGGAAGTAAGCGTGGCCCGTGGCCCGTGGCCCGTGGCCCAAGCGGAGAAGGCAGGCTGCGCCCGGTCCCCGAGGCCGCCCCACGGCAGCCGCCTCTTGGGGCAAAGCCCCGGCACAGACGCGCGTCGAATTCGTCGGACGTGGAGCTTCGGGACTAAGTTTTGAGATCGAGCACCCTCACGTTTTTCCTTTTACAGTTATATACTTGACTGCTTTGTAAATTAGGCCCAAGCTGCCAGGGTTCAAATCAGTGTGAGGAAAAAAAAAAAAGATCCCAAAGCTCTCAAACTACGGCAGGAACACGGGTCAAATGTGGGTAAGGTACTGGCCCTGGGGAGGGCCGGGGGCTGGGGGTGTAATTATTGTGTAAATGTGGACTTCATGTAACAAAGGAAACGTTTATGTAAGACGCAGCCGTCGCCCAACAGTAATGAGGCTCAAAAACAATTCTTTCATTTACACATAAAACTGGGAAAAAAACTAAGAAAAAAATGCATACAGTTTTTGTTTCAAATATATGCTCTTCACGAGAGGCCCTAAGTTTCATTAAGCAAACGTTGGCAGTTTTGTGTGCTAGGCACCTGGGATATAGCGGTGATAAGGTGGACATGGAACCTGCTCTCATGGAGCTTATATTCTGACAAGGCTGACAGATTACAAACAAGTATGTAAATATGTAAACTTCTAAGGAAGACTAGATGGTAACGAGGAACAGAGAACGACAGGCACTCAACATGAGTTAGGGTGAGAAGCCTTCTCTGTTAAACTGACCTCTAAAGGATAAAAAAGACTCAAGCCATCCTAAGAATAAAGGGAAGAGAATTTATACTCCTACTAACTGTAGTTCTTAGAATTCTTGTCTTTCACTACCCTAAACCTTGCGGGGGGGGGGGGGGACTGTTATATTTGGATTTAAGGTAATCACTTCAAACTGGAAAAACAACTATTGAATTTAGAACAGAAACTTAAGTCTTGTCCACCATTAATATAGTATGTCCAACACCTGGCTGTGTCTTCACTGAGCATGATTTATGGCTGAATAGTATTTCACCATATGGATACTGCATTTAAAAAATCATCAATGAAAAAAACAATCATCAGTGGATGAATATTTGGGTTGTTTCTACTTTTCAGCTATTATGAATAATGCTTTGAACATTTATGTACATTATCATGTCTTGATGTTTACACAAAAGTACCTTGGGGTACCTGGCTGGCTCAGTGGGTGGAGCATGCAACTGGATCTCAGGTTTGTGAGTATGAGCCCCACATTGGGTGTAGAGATTACTTAAAAATAAAATCTTCAGGGGCACCTGGGTGGCTCAGTTGGCTAAGCATCTGCCTTTGGCTTAGATGATTCCAAGGTCCTGGGATGGACCCCCTCCTTGCTCAGCAGGGGAGTCTGCTTCTCCCTCTCCGTCTGCTTCTCCCTCTCTCTCTGCCTCAGCTCCTGTGCCCTCTCTCTCCCTTCTTCCCTCCCTCCCTCAAAAAAATAAATCTTTAAAAATTAAAAAAATGCCTTAATTGTCAAGAGCAATATTTCAGTAGGAAAAATGAAACATAATCCTACTGTTCCAGTTGTGTCTACTTGGAAGATAGCACGTAAATCTTAACAACATGAACCAATGGGAATACTTGCCTGAATTTCTATATTCCAGTTAAAAAAAAGAAAAAATGCCAAGGAGAATCTTATTCCAGGAGTTACCCAAAGATAAGTACCTTCTTTGTCTAAATCACAGCTCCCCAACAGCAGGAGAAGAAATCAACTGAAAATAGGTAACAGGTCAGCCCAAGGTGTTTATCCCTTCAGAGAAGCAGGTTAGGACCCAGGGTAATAGGCATGAATAACCACAGCCTTTTCTGTGATGGCATGTGTGCCATAAAAATTATTTTCTGTGTCCCTCACAGGACATCAATAGGGGGGCACTGGAGTAAAGATCCAGCCAGGAATAAAAATGATCTCCATAAAAGAAGACACCTTAAAGGGACCCTATGTTACTCTCAAGCTTCCTTCCTGTTTCATTTGACCATTAGTTTTGGGGAGAGAGGAATTCCAAAGTATAGACTGAGTGGAAGCAGATATAGGAGAAAAAGATTAAAGAGTACTCAGCATTTAGTTTGGGAGAAAACAGGGAATGAAGATGGGAAGTTGACCCAAGTCTCAGAAATGACTGTAGGAACTTAAAAATGAGCTACCCAGACAACTATTTCCCCAACCAAAAAAATCAATCCCATTATTTAGTCTTGGACTGAGACATCTGAAGAAGGAATTGAGGTCATATAACAAGGTGAAAGGTTTTTTAGAATAATCCTAATAGAAGAGCATACACGGTGGTTTAGAATTAGTAAAATAATCTGCATGAACAATTCTCAGTTATTTACACTAATGAATGTAGACACATGCAAGAAAAGTAAGGAAATTTTCCACATTTGGTTTTTCAAATGTTTCCATTTTTTAATTTGTATTACATGAATTTGTTTGTATTCCTTAAATGTATTTCACCAAATGGATAAGATGCTCCAGGAATATGCTCAATATTTTATAAAACTATAATCATGGCATTAAATATTATCTTAATCCACAAAAAATATACATGTATAGATAACTGAGATTACTTTTATATGCATTTTTAATACTTATTGTTTTATAATTAATAGAGTATCCATACTATTGAATTTGCATTTGAAGCCCCTGTGCTGCCATAAATTCCTTGAATACCTGGGGAGGCATAGACAAGCCTGTCTGCTCATAATTGGGCTCAGAGCAAAACCCCTCAGGTAGTATCTTTCAAAATATTTCTACTCACTGTCGCCATGGCATTTAGTGAGTCATTTTGAGTTGTGGCTTCCACAGACTTCAAAACTATAAGGAGAACAGCAACTATCTATAATCATTATTCTAGGCAAAAACAAATCACCTTTCCCAATTCTCCCCCAGAAGACTATATTTTCAATACTCCAGAACACTTCATTCAAAGTAGACTATAACAAAGTCTATCTGGCGCATTTCTATCTCTTTTTACAGTATCAAACATTGAATGAATTAAGGAGGGGCTGAATCAAATATATTTGGGGGTATAATGTTATAAGAAAGTATTGCTTTTTTTAAAAAAAGTTTCTATGTGAAGCTATATTCAATCATAACTTACTATGACAAATGCACAGGTTTAGAATTCTCAGTTCTTCCACCTTATGGCATGATACTGCTGCCGCCTGTGGAGGATGGAGCAAGCAAGCAGATTCTCCCCTAGAGCCTCCAAAAGGAACATAGCCGGCTAACACTTTAATTATAGCCCAGAGGGGTTCATCTTAGACATCTGACCTCTAAAACTTGATGATAATAAATTTGTTGTTTTAAATCATTAAATTGGTCATGATTTGTTAGAACAGCAATAGAAAACTAATACAATGTTTTTTTCCTATCTAGTATTATTTATGGTTGAATTGGGCAATGTGCACTAAAATACTGGTCAATATTCTATGGAATACCTATTCCGTATGTTACAAACTATTGTTCTTATATTAAAGTAACCTAGCAATCATATTTGTTATATATTTTCTTTAAAAGAAAAATAATAGCATAATATTATGGTAATAATATCCTGCAAACATCATGATTTCAGCCTTCTGGCCACCAGAATTGTGAGAGAATAAATTTCTATTATTTTAAACCACCATGTCTGTGATGATTACTGCAGCCCTACGAAACTAATACAGATGGCCAAGATACTTCAATGGAGAAAGAATTGTTTTGGAACAGCTTGATACCCATGTTTTTAAAAATTATCTTTGACCTTTTCCCCACATGTACACAAGTGTTAAATTGAAATAGATTGTAGACCTAAATTTTAAAAGCAAAACTACAAAACTTCTACAGAAAAACAAATAGAAAATGTTTATGACCCTGTGTGAAGCATTTATTTCTTAGATATGACATAAAAGGCAAGAAGCATGAAAGAAAAATTTGATAAATTTTTATTAAAATTAAAAATTCTGCTCTTGAAAGATATGAGAAAACGAAAAGGGAAGCTATCATCTGGGATAAAATATATGAATTTATGAAACATTAAAAGAAAGAATTTGTCTCTAGAAAATATAAAGAACACTTACAACTCAATAAGACAAACAACTCTATTAACAAAATGAACAGAAGACTTAGAGGCATTTTAGAATGATCATATACAAGTGGCCAATAAACACAATAAGTTGCTCTCCATCATTAATCATCGTGGAAATGCAAATTAAAGCCACACTGAGAAACCACTACCACATACCCACTAAAACAGCCAGAATCTAAAAAGAGTGACATCATCACATTTTGGAAAGTATGTGGAACAACTAGGAACATTCATATATTGCTAGTGGGAGTACAAATGATACAACTCTGAAAAACAACTAGTAATTATTATAAAGTTAAACATGCACCTATTATATGATCCAGTAGTTGTGCCCTTGAGTATTTATTCCTTACCCAAAGGAAATTAATATGTATTGCCCACACAAAGACTCATACATGAGTATTCATAGCACATTTGATAAAAATAGTGTTAAGTTAGGTGTACCTGGGTTACCTCAGTTAGTTGAGCATCCAATTCTTGATTTCAGCTCAGGTCATGCTCTCAGGGTCCTGGGATCCAGCCCCAAGTTGGGCTCTGCACTCAGCACAGAGTCTGCTTGAGATTCTCTCCATTTCCACCCCGACCTCGTCTCTCCCCATTACTTGAATTCTCTCTAAGTAAATAAATAAAATCTTTGAAAAAGTAGTGTTATATTAGAAACCCAAATATTCCACACAGTTGAATCAATAAATTATTATACATTTATATAGTAGAATACTACTCAAGAATAAAAAGTAATAAACTATTAATATATGCAACAAAATGAATGAATCTCAAAAACATCAGGTTGCATAGAAAAGTCACAACAGTCACATACTGTTGGTTTCATCTACATAAAAATCTGAATAAGGCAAAATCAATTTATAGTGACAAAGTAGGTCAATAGTTGATGAGGGATGAGGATGGGGATAGGATAACTACAAAGGAGCACAAAGGAATGTTTGGGGATGACGAAAATATTCTATATTTTTATCATGGTCATAATTACATAAGTGTATACATTGGTAAAAATGTATCCTACTATACAAAATTTAAATATTAAAGTACTTTCTAAGGAAAAAAGTGCTGTCACTCTTGTTAATATTGCAGTGAATATCTAGATCAATTTAAGTTTGCCAACTAATGAATATGATATATACCTCCCCTGACTTAGAGGTTCTTTAGGTTCTTTCAATAATATGTTAGGTTTTTCTGTGTAGAGGTCTGTATGTATTTCCTAGAAATATAGTATATACATGGTATCTTTTTTTTATTTCATTTCCTAATTATCTGGTTTTGGTTTATAGAAATACAATTGATTTCTTCCTAAAGTCATTTACTAATACTAGCAATTTATATATAATTTATTTTGGACTCTTATGCACACAGTTAGGTTATCTAAAAATAATATGATTTTCATTTTTTCCTTTCTAGTACTCAGTTTTTTTTCTTGCTATATACTGCTTAAAAGAAAAGATAAATAGAAATGACAGAGCAGGTACTCTCAGGTATATTGCTGAGATACATTCTCAAATGTAAAGAAGTTCCAATATTTAACCATCAAGTATGTTTTCTGGAGGTTTCCTGTAGAGTCCCTTAGCAGATTAAGGAAATTCCTTCCAATCCTTAGATTATGAGTCAATAAGATTGTACAAGACAATGGATTTTATTAAATGCTTTTCTGCATTTATTGAGATAGGGTTTTCTTCCCTCTATTTTATAATTCAGCAAACTTTTTCTATAAAGGACCAGAGAGTAAGTATTTCAAGTTTTGCAGGCCATCTGGGTTCCCTTGCAATTACACAACTCTGTCATTTTAGCTAGAAAGCAAAAATAGAAAAGAATGGGCATAGCTGTTTTTCCAGTAAAACTTTATTTACAAAAATAGACACAGCAGCAGGCCAGAATTGGGTTTGGGGCCATAGGTTGATAACTTCTGTTTTACTCTGTTAATGTGGTGAATTACATTGATAGCTTCCTAGAATAACTTAATTTAGTTGTGATATACACGCAATATAAATTTTTTTGCATATTGCTTATTTTTATTTATTAATATTTTACTTAGGATTTTTATATGCATGTTCATGAGTGAACATGGACTATAATTTTCCTTTCTTATAGTATCCTCAGGTTTTTGCTCTTAAGATTATGCTGCATCCTGGGGCACCTGGCTGGCTGTCAGGAGAGCATAAGATCATTGATCTCAGAGTCATGAGTTTGAATCCCATGTTGGGCATACAGCTTATTAAAAAAAAAAGGTTATTCTGTTTCATAAAAGAAGTATGGAAGTAGTCCCTCTTTTTCTATTTCTGTAATGACTTTATGTAAAATTGGTGTTATTTACTTCTAAAATATTCCATAGGATTCACCAGTGATACCCCTGGGCCAAAGGTCTTCTTTGTAGCAATGTTTTATTTATGGGTTTAATTTCTTTAACAGATTTGGGACCATCAAGACATTTCTCTTATTTCTTGCATTAGTTTTATTATGTTTTTCTAAGAATTTGCCCTTTTATTCTGAATTTTCCAACTTATTGGCATGAAGTTACTCATAACTTTTTAATGTCATTATGACCTCTAATAAGGTCCTCTTTTCATTCCTCATATTGTCTTCTTTTTTCTTGGTAACTTCTGAAAACTATCAATTTTATTATACTTTTCATTTTTGTAAGATTTTATTTACTTATTAATGAGACACACAGAGAGAGAGTCAGAGACATTGGCAGAGGGAGAAGCAGGTTCCCCATAGGGAGCATGATGAGGACTGGATTCCAGGACCCCAGGACCCCAGGATCATGCCCTGACCCAAAGGCATATGCTCAATCACTGAGCCACTCAGGTGCCCCTTATTAGCCTTTTCAATACTCTTTCAGCCTTCTTTGTGTTCCCTATTATATATTTTGTATTTCATTGATTTCTATTCTTCCTTTAATAATTTTTTTAAATTTTATTTATTTATTTATGAGAGATACAGAGAGAGAGGGAGAAGCAGGCTCCATGCAGGAAGCCCGATGTGGGACTCCCTCCCGGGTCTCCAGAATCACGCCCTGGGCTGAAGGTGGCGCTAAACCACTGAGCCACCGGGCTGCCCCACTGATATCTATTCTTATCTTTATATTTCCTTCCTTTTACTTTCCTTGGGTTTAATAAGCTGTTTTTTAATATAACGACTTTGATACTTAGTAATTATTTTTAGTTTTTCTCCTTTTCTAATGTGTATATTAATGCTGTAATTTCCCCCTTAGGCACTGCTTTGGCTGCAACATGTTTTAATATATTTACTTATACTATTTATATTTATTTATAATATATATTAAACATGCATATTTTAATGTATATTTTATATATGTAATATTAAATCATATTAATATGATTCCATTGAAAACATTTTCTAATTTCCATTGTAGATTCTTCCTTAACTCATGTTATTTAGAAACACATTTCTTAATATTCAAATACTTGGGTGTTTTGGTTTTTTTTTTTTAATTTACGATAGTCATACAGAGAGAGAGAGAGAGGCAGAGACACAGGCAGAGGGGGAAGCAGGCTCCATGAACCGGGAGCCTAACGTGGGATTCGATCCCGGGTCTCCAGGATCGCGCCCTGGGCCAAAGGCAGGCACCAAACCGCTGCGCCACCCAGGGATCCCACTTGGGTGTTTTCTAATTATGTTGTTGTTACTTATTTCTGTCTTAATTCTCTGGGGTCAGATAATATATTCTCTATGCTTTTATTCCTTGTAAATTTTTTAGTTTTTTATATGATTTATCAATTACAAGAAAAGCTGTTAAAATCTGACTTTAATTGCAGTTTCTCTATTTCTTCTTTAGTACTATCAATCTTTATCCTGAATATATGGTTGGCATTAGGTACAAATTTAGAATTAAGTATTGCTAATAAATTAGATCCTTTATTACAAAATATCCCTCAATACCTCTTGCTATGAATCTTAACTTGAACTATATTTTGTTATACTACATACTACCTCTTTTTAATGTTTGCATATATTTTTCATCCTTTTACTTTCAATTCTTTTTTACCCTTTAATGTTTTCGCACATAAGCACATATAGGTGCATTTCTTTTTATCCAGCTGGATATGTATATAACTGAAATATTCCATTATAGAAAATATAAGTATTAATGTAGTTATCTTGAAACCTACTAAAATACTATTTGCTTTCTATTTTCCATCCTGTTATATGTCCCTTTTTCTTTCTTTTTGGTGTTCTTTTCATTATTTATTATTATTTCATTATAATAAAGTATTATATATGGTTACATATTTTTATATGGTTCTCTTAGTGGTTTCCTCAGAGATTATAATATGCATTTTGGATCAATTAGTCTAATATAAATAAGAAATGTTACTACCTTTTTAAAAAGATTTTATTTATTTATTCATGAGAGACACACACACAGAGAGAGAGAGAGAGAGAGGCAGAGAAACAGGCAGAGGGAGAAGCAGGCTCCATGCAGGGAGCCCGATGTGAGACTCGATTCTGGGGCTCCAGGATCACATCCCGGGCTGAACCGCTAAGCCACCAGGGCTGCCCGAAATTTAACTACTTTTTATTTTGAAATTTGACTACTTTCTGAAACAATGAAGGGAAGTTAGAACACTTTAATTTCATTTGTTTTGGGGATCCCTGGGTGGCTCAGCAGTTTAGTGCCTGCCTTTGGCCCAGGGCATGATCCTGGAGTCCCGGGATGGAGTTCCGCATTGAGCTCCCGGCATGGAGCCTGCTTCTCCCTCCTCCTGTGTCTCTGCCTCTCTCTCTCTCTCTCTCTCTCAATGTGTGTGTCTATCATAAATAAATAAATAAATCTTTTTAAAAAATTCATTTGTCTTCCTACCCAAATTATGTTATATTCTCAATATTTTAATATTATCTATATATATATTTACAAACCCATAGGGATTATTTTACTGTTAATATTTATTTGAACTTAAGTATATGTTTACCCTTGATCCTTTTTTCTTTTTAAATATTTTTTTATTTATTTATTAGAGACAGAGAGAGAGAGAGAGAGAGAGAGAGAGAGAGGCAGAGGGAGAAGCAGACTCCATGCTGGGAGCCTGACATGGGACTTGATCCCTGGTCTCCAGGACCACAGCCTGGGCTGAAGGCGGCGCTAAACCGCTAAGCCACCGGGGCTGCCCCCCTTGATCCTTTTTATTTCTTCCTCCATCTCCAAATTTCCATCTGTGATAATTTTTCTTCTGTCCGAAGAACAGTCTTTGGTATTTCCTGCAGTGAGTGCTTGCTGGTGTCTAATTCTTTATGGTTTTGTGTGGGGAAATATCTTAATTTTGCCTTCAATTTTAAAGGTTATTTTCACTAGAAATAGATTATTATGCCAGCTTTGCATGTATTTTCTTTTAGCATTTTAAGGTAGAATTCCATGTTACTACACAAATCAGTTCAAAGTCTTATTACCTTCTTTTTGGCAATACAGCTTTTTTTTTTTTTCCTTAAATAGCTTTAAGATTTTCTTTTTTTCCTTTTTTTTTTTTGGTTAAAAAAATTGTATTTAGATTTGTAGCTAGCTGGACTCAGTTTAGATGATCCCAATTTTGTCGGCAACATCCAAAGTTTCATAGTCAGGAGCCAATTGAAGATATGCTTTCTTCTCTCCATCAGGCCTGATCAAGGTGTTGACATTGGCCACATCAATGTCATAGAGCTTCTTCACAGCATGTTTGATTTGGTGCTTGTTGGACTGGACATCCACAATGAACACAAGTGTGTTGTTGTCTTCTATTTTCTTCATGGCTGACTCAGCAGTCAGGGGGAACTTGATGATGGCATAGTGATCAAGCTGGTTTCTTCTGGGGACACTCTTTCGAGGATATTTGGGCTGCCTTCAGAGACACAGGATCTTGGGTCGTTGGAATGTAGGTGAGGTGCAGATCTCTTTTTTTTTTTTTTTCCTGACTGTGGACGACTTTTAGCACCTCTTTTTTTGACTTTCAAAGCCTTTGCTTTGGCCTTGGCTTTGGGAGAGGCAGGAACTTCCTTTGCCTTCAACACCATCCTCATGAAAGATGCTTTAAGATTTTCTCAGTGTCTTTGGTTTACATTGGATTTATTGTGGTTTTCCTAAGTGTGAATTTCTTTTATTTATCCTTCTTGCTGTTAATAGTTTTTCTTAAATCTGTTGCTTGATTCATTTGCCAGTTTGAAAGTATGTAAACAAAATATCTTTATATGTTGTTTCTGTCTTTTTTTTTTTTTAACCTCCAGTTGGAGTCTGGTACTCCAACTACACCTACATTTGGTTTTTCTATGTTTTAGATTATTTTTCAGTGTTCTCTATCCTCTTATCTCTCTCTGCTTTGATATGAAGATTTTAAATACATACATACACACACACACACACACACACACACGCTTATTTTATAATCTTCTAATTCCCTACTTCTCTTTTCAACTAGGTCTGATTTTAAGCCTGATTATTAAGCTCTTAATCTCAATTAATATAGTATTCATTTCTACAGTTTCCAAAACACTCTTCATTAATAGCTCTGGTCCCTGCTGAAAATCTTTTTTGTTTTTTTAATTTATTTATTCATGAGAGACACAGAGAGAGAGAGAGGCAGAGACACAGGCAGAGGGAGAAGCAGGCTCCATGCAGGGAGCCCGACGTGGGACTCGATCCCGGGTCTCCAGGATCACGACCAGGGCTGCAGGTGGTGCTAAACCGCTGAGCCACCAGGGCTGCCCTCCCTGCTGAAAATCTTGATCTTGTTTTTAATCGTTGCATAGGGGCCTGAATGGTTCAGTTGGTTAAGTATCTGCCTTCAGCTCAGGTTATGATCCCAGGATTCTGAGACGGAGCCCCAGGGGCTTCCTGCTCAATGGGGAATCTGCTTCTCCCTCTCCTCCCCACTTGTGCTCTCTCTTGCTTTCTCTCTCTCTTGCTATCTCTGTTGCTATATCTGTCTCTCTCTCAAATAAATAAAATCTAAAAAAAAATCCCCTGCATATAATTAACATGTTTTAAAAATCTGTATTTGATAACTCCATTATCTGGATCTTGTATTAGTCTGCTTCTGTTGCCTGTTGTTTCTCTTGTTCTTTGGTCATATGATCTTTTTGTGTATGCAGGCTTATTTTTGATAGAGCACAGGATACTACACATGAGAAATTGCAACAATTTATGGTTCTGTATGATGTTGTCTTCCTCTACAGAGGATTTACTTTTGCTTTTGGCAGGCAACTAATCCTCTAGGGTACTAGTAATGCTTTGTTCCAGTGCTTCCCAACTTTTTGGCCTTAGGAATACTTTTATCATTCTAAAAATTATTGAAGACCCTGAAGAGCTTTCATTTATGTGGGCTATATCTATCAATATTTACCACATTAAAATTAAAACATTTTACTTATCATTAAAAAGTTAAACTCATTACCTATTTACACATTTCATATATTCTATTAAAACACCTATATTTTTCAGGATGCCTGGGCGGCTCAGTCAGTTAAGCATCCAACTCTTGGTTTAGACTCAGGCCATGATCTCAGGGTTGTGGGATCGAGTCCTAAGCCAGGCTCTGCACTCAGTGGAGAGTTGGCTTGAGATTCTTTCTCTCCTCTCCCTCCTTCCCTCCCCCTCACTCACATGTGCTCACTCTTGTGTGCTCTTTCTCTAAAATAAATAAATCTTTTCAATAAATAAATAAATAAAATGAAAAACCTGTATTTTCCAAAATTTAAAACCATTAATGAGAAGAATGAAATTGTAAATCTTTTTTAATATCCAGCTTAAAAGAATACAGCTGGATTCTTAGATCTGCTTCTACATTCAAACAGTTTTAAAATGTTATTTAGGTTGAAATATATTGGGGAAACAATGTCACCAAAATATATTGGAAAACAAAAATTTTTACAGCCTTTTTAGATCACTTCAGATCAATTATTCAGTGATTTCAACCACTGGATACTCTTTGTTACTAGACCAACATTCAAAATGTGATAGTTCTTAAAGTTAGTTGAAATGTGTCATCTAAAATCACATCAATGAAATTTTAGTACTCTTTTTACATTAAAATCTGCTAGTCTGTGTAAGAATTTGAATGTCTTTTTTATTTTTGCATGATTGTGTATGATTTATGCTTTGGTCACTGGAAAATCCTGGTTCACTGAGTTATGCATATTTTCCAAATGTAGCACTATATAAACAATCACATTTTATTAACACCACCAATCTCATCAGTAAAGTAGTTAATTATGGACAAATTGTCAAGTTCATGGTGATGGATATAAATTTTTCAAAATTCTGATTTTTGCTTTAAAAGCTTAAACCCTTTTTTAATGATTATTTATTTGAGAGAGAGCGCAAGCAAGCATGGGGGTGGTGAGGGAGAGGCATCCTCCCTGTTGAGCAGGGAGCCCAATGCAGGGCTCAATCCCAGGATCTGGAGATCATGACCTGAGCAAAAGGCAGGTGGCCCCAAAACTTGAATTTTATCTTTGGAAATATACCGTCTGTTGTTTTTCTTAGAGTATAGGCTAATATTGTTTATTTTCAGCAGTGTCTGCCCAAATATCTAACTCTGAATAACCATATGTCAGTCACTCTTTCAGGTATAAAAGATATTCCATGATAAAGGGGGCTGGTTCAGCTAGCAACTCAAGGATTTACAAAAGTGCTTTATCTCAAGCTAACCACCTTACTTTGAAGGCAGCAGAAGTACCTTAAGTATACTTCCCATTCTGGAAATTAAAAATATAAGTACACGAGTCAAGATTTGATAAAATTAATAATTTACTGCGTATTCAATGACATTCTTAAATGAAATTGGCATTTTTTTAAAAATGAGTGCTTAGTGGTAAAGAATACAGTGGATACTAGTATAGTTTGGTATTGCTGCCTTGATTCATACTAAGGTTCCAGTAGTTTTACCCATTTCTTTTGCACTGCAAATGTAAATATTCATACAATGAAAGGACAAATACCATTTCAGTATTATCACTATAGTTTTGATATCGTGAATTCCTTGAAAGATTTCTGGGTAATTCCAAAGATCTGCAGACCACAGTTTGAGAAACATTGGTGATGGAGCTGCCAAGTGAATGGTCAAAAAAAGAATTCTTGAGGCATTTTCAGTGCAAAAGGTGCTTTTATTATATAGCATGGGGAAAGGATTCATGGGCAGAAAGAGCTACACCAGAATTGTGAGGAGTGACTGATTGTATACTTTCTAGTTGGTGGGGGTTATGGGTAACATAAGTCTCTAAGGAATTTGTGCTTGTTGAGAGCAAGGTCTCCAGGACCTTGGAGGGCTAGCTATTAAGATAATGTTGCTTTTAGTCTCTAATAAAACATCAACATTAAGGCAGCCATGAGTTCCTTGAGGAATGTCACCCTCTACATGTCTCAGGTATTCATCAGTGGGCTGTGAATTGCAAGGAGATGTAAATTTTTTTTAGGAGATTTAATTTTACCTACATTTCTGTTACTTTTGTTCTCTTCATCAACTGCTTTATTCCAATCTTTAACTAAGGTGATGAAAAACTTGGTGGTAGTTCTTGTAAGAAGAGGTCTACTTTGGGTTCACTCTTAGCTCTGGGTTGTGGTTCTTTGGGTCCCAAACAAAAAGTCTACAACATCTTTACCATGACCCTATACCTTGACTGAGTTTGAAATCCAATTTTTGTCTATCAAAAGTCTGCTTCACTACTCACCTAGCCACTGCAAATAGGAAAATACTTCAAGGAGAAAATCCTAGGCTTACCCCTGCAAGGGTTACTTCTCTTCTGAATCTTGGCATCACAACTCTTCATTCTTTGTTAGCTATTGGAGTCAGAATATATATTTAAAAAAATTTTTTTGTCCGGTATTTCTAGTAGTTTTCAATAGGAGATCTGGATGAAACCATCATGATTGTCATTGCAGGAAGTCTCTAGGCATTAAACTGTTAGTTTACACTGTCTTTATTAAGTATAAAGGTAAACTATGCTTGCTGTAAAATTTTTAAAATACAGATACTAAGTTTAAAACAGTAACTTCTCCTTCCTTACCATATCTCCTCATTCTCTTTCCAATCTCTGGATTCCTGTAAAGAAAAAAACTCTTGTCAACTTGATGTATGCCCTCTCACTCTTTTCTCTATAGATTTAGAAATATGTTTGTACCTACATTTAAAAAATATATAAGTGGGTTCATGCTACATTTTTACTCTTCCTAACTTCTCACTTATAGAATAATCTTAATTTTAGTTAGCTCAATGATTAATAACAAGACTTAACATCTTTCAAGTGCTTATCTGTGATAGGTAATACCTTCATACATTAATATGTTATTTCACTTGCTCTTCACAACAATCTTGTGAAGTCAGTATTATTATCCCCCTTTTACAGGTCAGAAAAGTAGGTTTTAGGAAACTGAAATATACCTACCCAAAACAAAGCCTCACTGTTAAGTTGTAGTGTCAATGTGAACCCTGAGTGTGTAAAGTAATCCTTGTCAAGATTTCGATACTATCTCATTGCTGAAATACATCTATAATACGTCGTAACACTTTCAAATGTCTTCCAATGAAAGCTATGGACATATTTCCTATTGATGTCAATTTCCTAGTTTTGATATTGTGTGTAATGTAACAAACTGGGTAAACTAAATTAAAGGTACAAGGGAACACTGTTAGGATGATTTGATTACAACTTCCTGTAAATCTATAATTATCTTAAAATTAAAAGTCACAAAAATTTACATACCATATGATTCCACCAGTGTAAAATTTTTTAAATGACAAAATTAGACAGATGGAGAACAGATTAATGGTTTCCAGGGTTGGGAGCAGGGGAGAAATGGGCATGACTGTTAAATGGGCAGCACAAGTAATCTTTATAGTCATGGAACAGTTGCGTATCTTGATTGTGGCAGTGGCTAAAAATTGCGTAGAACTATACACACATACACAAATGAGTGCATATATAAGTGGTAAAATCTGAATAGGCTCTGTGGATTTTTACCAATGTCATTTCCTCGTTTTGTTATTGTACCATAGGTTATGTATGATATTACCATGTAGGGAAACTGGGTGAAGGGTAGAGGGGACCTCTCTGCATTTTTTTTAAGTCTCCTGTCATTTGTAAGTATTTCAAAGAATAAATTATGATTACCTAATAAAATGCTAAAACACTTCTTACATAATAGTTTCCTGTAAATGTTGGTGTAACATAACATTCATTGTAAAATTTCATGAACTCTTGAAAAGGTAGAGCGAGTTGTTTTGGTTAGGAATTACTATTTTGTTTTCAGTAGAGCCAAGTTTTTCAATAGTTTCTAATATTAAGAAACTAGATGGGGGGATCCCTGGGTGGCGCAGCGGTTTGGCGCCTGCCTTTGGCCCAGGGCACGATCCTGGAGACCCGGGATCGAATCCCACATCGGGCTCCCGGTGCATGGAGCCTGCTTCTCCCTCTGCCTATGTCTCTGCCTCTCTCTCTTTCTCTCTCTGTGACTATCATAAATAAATAAAAATTAAAAAAAAAATTAAAAAAAAAAAAGAAAGAAACTAGATGGGGATCCCTGGGTGGCGCAGCGGTTTAGCGCCTGTCTTTGGCCCAGGGCACGATCCTGGAGACCCGGGATCGAATCCCACGTCAGGCTCCCGGTGCATGGAGCCTGCTTCTCCCTCTGCCTGTGTCTCTGTGTCTCTGTGTCTCTCTCTCTGTGACTATCATAAATAAATTTAAAAAAATTAAAAAAAAGAAACTAGATGACAGGTAAATACAAATTGCTTTTAGTAGTCAACTAAAATTCTGAATTAAATATTAGGAATTAAAGGTGTTGAGTTTTTCTCTTTTGTAGGTATTCTTTTTTTTCTTTGTTTTAGTCAAGGTTCATTTCACCAAGGGTAAGATCCTCCCCAATGGAAAACAATATATATTAAATACTACATGGAAAGCAATAATAATAACTAAACTTACCTTTTACTACCCACCAGACACCATTTTAAATTATTTATGCCTACAAACACATGTAAACCTGAGCATAACACTTTGCCACTGCGTTTTAAACATCCCCATTTTATAAATGAGGACAAAGAGACAAGAGTTGTTTCACAGGCAGAAATGTTGTACCTGTTTAAAGACTTTCTACTATCGTTACATTTGCAGAGATCTTTTAAGTAGCATACTTTTGGACTTTAAAAGAATTTCTTTGATTAAAATAGTATCATCTTCATTCCTGTCATTAGCAGAAAATAAACATCCTCTGCATCCACAGGGAGAAAATGAAAAACAAAACAAAAAACAAAACCCACTACTTCTAAAATTTTAATTTCTCTCCTTGACTTAAAACGTTGTAAGACACGTGAGAGCGAGAAATGAAATTTACAACTGGAAGCTGAACTGAAGAGGCTGAAATTTAACCTCCCACCGGCGCTCTGCCAGGTTTGCGAAAACCAAAATACCTGAGCGTTGACTTTCTCTTCGCGAAGCCCTCGGCTCGGCCGTCATTTTTATAACTGGAGTGATCTGACAGCACCGTGGGGCAACACCGTGGTGGGGAAACTGGCAAGCGTGCACCAGGCGTAAGGGTAGCAGAGGGACTCTGCCCTCTCAGGGCACAGGGCACAGCCGCGCACAGCGAGCGAGGCGGGACGAGGACCTCTGAGCCGGCTCCGGGCCGCGGGCGCCAGGACTCCCGGAAGGCATCTCGGGGGCTTGCGCGAGCACTTCCGGGAGGCACCTCGAGGCCCTGGGCAAGCACTTCCGGGTGGCACGTGGCAGCCGCAGTGGCTCTTGGGCACGGCTCTCCAGCGGTAGCGTCGTTGACACCGCCGGAATTGGCCTAGGCGTGTGCCATGGCGTCTCGGTATGACCGGGCAATTACGGTCTTCTCCCCAGATGGACACCTTTTCCAAGTGGAATATGCCCAGGAAGCAGTGAAGAAAGGATCCACGGCGGTGAGCGAACAACCCCTTCACTGCCCCCGGCCGCGCCTTCCTTACCCCGCTACCCCAGCCCCGAGGCCCCGGTGTAGGGAGTCAGAAAAGGCGAGTCTCCCGCTTGTGAAAATTGCGGCCTTCTTTTTATTGGGAGAGATGCCCTTTCCGAAATTTGGGCTGGAAGCGGCGGAGTAAAATTCGGTAGATTTCATCGGTGTGCAGCTGCTTTTGAAGAACGATAGCTACAGACCTAAAACTAGGGTGTGAGTTGAAGCCTTGATTTTAGAAGAGGTATTTATGCTAACAAAAAGGGAAGAAAAAACTTCTTCCAGCCAGTAAAAGCCTTCCTGAATGCACTTCCTCAGGAATCTGTAGATGCGTGGAAAAGTGACGGTTCCTTCATATGGGCACTTTTGTTTAATAGTAGTTTATGCCATGCCTGCCCTGAAATACGGACAAATCCATGTAAAATTGAATCCTTTGCCAAGGAAATGGTCAAGAACGCTAAGCCGGTTGTCATACGTTTCCACCTGTTAAAAGTAATTGTCCTAAGAGACTTTTACCCGAATATTTGGCAGCCTTTTAGACGCTCCAGCACCAAGAATCTCCCCATTCTTTTCCCACTTTGTTCTTTGTTTGTTCAAATAATGCTGGAATTTCTTGAAAGATGATTCCCTATTTCATATTTACGTATCCACATTTCTGAAAAACTTTTAAATACTCAGGGTAGCAGTAATGCTCCTGCCAAATTTTAATTACATTTAATAATCATAATGATTTGTAAAAATTAAAAAGGACAAAACTACCCTGGTGACCAAGGAACTATTACCCCAAATCTTCTAAGTCCTAACCTGTGAGTTCAGAAAGATACAATTTTTTTTTAATCTCTCGAATTTCATGAGCATGTTTGTTGTGTATTTTGGAAATTGAGACCCTAGGTATGGGAATACACAGTGCATTTCTGAGTCTAGCAGTATCTCTATTTTCCCTCACTTTCCATACCAATTTAGTTATGGAAGGCAATAATTCACTTTTATTATAAATCTATCAAATGTAAAGTGGTTAAAAAAAAAACACTAGAAAGAATCTTACCATTTTTTAAGTATTTTTCTATTTAATTGGGCCCTCTAGTTTTGCTTCTGTTTTATAAGTAATTTTTTTAGAATTGTAAATTTAAGAAAAGCCTGATGTAGCTTAAACCAAAAGGGTACCATTTTGATAAAAACAAAAAGTTGTGTAATCCCCAGCAAGGCATGAAGCATATGGTTAGAAAATAATGCCCAAGTTTTAGAGCCTAAAATAAAGGAAGTAATGGGAGAAGACTGGGGTGTAATAAGAAGCCACGTTGGCTCATTTAAAATGTTTTAAGAATGCTATAGAACTGATTGATAGTTCCTTTGTAATGAGCTGTAAAAGGGTAAGGATATAAAGATACCTATAGTGGGCATTTTTAAAGATACATTGGAAGGATGAGACAGTTTTTATCTCAGGATTCTGAAATTATAATTTGCATCTTTGTTCATTGTGTTTCCTTGAGGGTGCTATGACCTTTTATGTGGGGTAAAGTTTATAATGGCACTTGTTTATTAAAATATGTTAGAAAATATTCTGTCTATAAATGACAGTTGTTATAATGAGTTGTAAATAAGCCCAAGGTTGGCTAGTTTTGGCCAGTAGATGAATGAAATATTATTTAGTAATAAAGAAGTTATAGGAACCACAATTAGAGACCTGGGTTCTACTTCATTCTTGGTGATTATCTTACAGCACAAAGTGAGGCAAGGGCCTTTTCTTTTTCCTTTAGTTTCTTTTTCTGTAAATGAAAAATACGTTTGAATAGCATTTTGGAGAGGTAATACCTTTCTTCAGAAAAACACAAAAAACAAAAACCAATGGATCCTTTGCAGTATTCCCATGAAAAAGGTAAGATTTACTATCATTCCTCATCCTGTCCTTTGCCTGACCCCAAACTATTACTAGCTCCATGTTTCCTGCTTTTTCAAATCTTAGCTTCACATTCTGGCCATCAAAGTCTTCCATAATCCTTATCCACCCTCTTTAATTAATGGGGTAGCTTCATGGTTTTACTCACTTATATTTGTGGGTAGAAGAGAAAACACTTTCATTTTTGCCACACTCTCTCTTATTTATCCTCAGACAATCTCTGTACATTTCTTCTCCTTGATGAAGCCTTCTCTGATCTCCTCCAGCCATCATGGCTCATAGTCTTTTTCTGTATTTATAATAGGTACCACATAGCATTGTAGAGTATCTCCTATTTGGCCATGTATTCTCTTTAATTTCAGGTATATTTAATAGTCTTCTCATACCAACTGGATAGTAAGATCTTTCAGAATCTAGGTAGCATAATTCTTCCTGTATTTCTACCACATGATACACTACAGTGGAGGGGCAAGGTAAAAAGTAAGCCTTTAAGTAGAGTTTCCTTTGTACCAAGTATTTTGTGTACGTTATGTAATGTTAAGGATAGTATTTAATCCCCTTTTTATATGTGTGGAAACTGATTCAGAAACTTTGATAGCTTGCTGAAGGTAACCAGCTAGAAAGTGATGGAGCCCATATTCACACTTAATTTTTTTCCAGTTCCAAAGCCTCTGCTCTTTTCATTGTATCATGCAGTTAATTCAATAAATACTTTTATGTTAAGTAGCTGTCAGTACCATGAATGTGGAAGCCAGGTATATAACGCAAAAGGCAACTAGCTTCTCTCAGCTACAGTTTAATAGTAAAATAGGTAGCAAAGTAGCACCTGCTTCATAGGGCTGATGTGAAAATTAAATGAGCTAATAATATGTGTTAAGCATCTTGCACAGTGTTTGTTTCACAGCAGGTACTTAATAAAAGCTATTATTTACTATCTCTTCGTTTTCTCTTTTCCCTTCACTTTTGCCTGTGGTTCTTCTAGTGCATTCGTTTATTATTTCAGGACATTTTTGTTGATGCACTTATGTATGCCAAACATGGTGCTGGGTCCTAGGGTTTCAGAATGAATAAGATAGATTCACACCCTGTCCTTAAGGAGCTTACTATCTAGCAGGCGTTTTGGATGATTAAGTAAATAGTCCTAACAAGGCCTAAAGTCATCATGAGTATTATGAGGGGGAGAGAGTATGGGAACTCTAGGTGTTAGGGAGGTTCTCCTGAGGAAGTAGTATATAAATAGACACTTGAAAGATGAATGGTAGCCAGGTTGAAAAGTAGAAAGAAGAAAGAGTATTTTAGACAAAGGAAATAGCATGTAGAAGACCAAGTAACAAAAAGTAACTATATTCTATGAATTGGAAGGCATTCCAGATTGCTGAAGCAATGTGAAAATAGAAAAAAGTAAAGCTAGAAAGAGGGGCTGTATCATAGAATGACTTTAAGGAAATAAGAGGCTTTGAAGAGTTTTAATGTGCCTGTTGTCATTCTCTAGATCACTACTGATCTGTCCTTCTAGTAACAGACTACATTTGTCCAAGCACAGAGGTACTCACATGACCCAGGTAGAATCATTTATAGTTTCTGTTCTCCTGGACACAGTGATGAGCACGTGACTCAAATCTAGCCAATATAAGTCCATCCTTAGGACTTTTTAGACTAGAGATAGTGGTTTTTTTTTTTTTTTTAAATCTGGGATAACTTGTTAGGATGTGTGTCCAAGATTGCCAGTGGCCATCTTTTTTTTCTGTATCAGGGAAAGCTTCTCTACATTAAGAGAGCAAAAGGCCAATACACCGAGAGTAAATACTATAGTCCCTAGATCTTTTTATTCCAAGTCCAGCTCTGTGCTGTCTCAGTATGCTTAGTGAGAAATGATCTTTACTAGTACAAGTTTTTAAGTAGAGGAATACCACATTCAGATTTTTTTTCATGTTTTTATTTTTCAAAGATTTCTCAGACTCCAGTGTAGTCAGTGGATTGAATGATATCAAGACTGAAAGCAGGGAAACCACATAGGAGTCTGTGAAGCAATCCAGCTGACAGATAATTGGCGCAGAAGTGGGAATAAGGCAGATTCCAGAGAAACTTTAGTGGTATATTTGATACAATTTGCTTATTATTTATATGATATGGGGGAGGGAGAGTAGGAGGTACTGAAGAAGGAGGATTTAGCCTCTTAGTACATGGCCCTACTATTTCTTAGGGAATATGAAGCTCTAAGTTTGACTGAAGGATTGAGGTTTGGACTTGTTGGGGTTGAGATGCTTATGGGAACTATAGTAGGTAACCTCTAAAATGACCTCCAGTGATCCCCACTTTCTGGTGCTCATGCCCTTGTGTAATCCTCTCCCCTTGGGTGTGGGCTCAATCTAGTGACTTGCTTCTAGGGAATGGGATAGGCAAAAGTGATGGGATGTCACTTTAGAGGCTAAGTTACAAAGAGATGGTGACTTATCTCTTGTTCATCCTCTTTCATTCTTGCTTGCTTGTTCTTGTGAAACATAGCTGCCATTTTGAGTTACCCTATGGAGGATCCTATGTAGCAAGGAATTGAGAGAAGCTTCTGTTCAAGACACAGTAAGAAACTGAGATCCTTAGTCCCAACAATCTGTGAGGAACTGAATCTAACAATCACGCAAGCAAGCTTGGAAATGGATTGTCCCTCATGAGCCGTGACATGAGTGCAGTCCTGGAGGGCAGTTTGATTGCAGGCTTGTGAGAGACCCTAAACCAGAGGGTAAACTGTGTCCATATTCCTGACCCACAGAGACTATGAGGCATGAGTGTATCTAAATATATGTGTTTGGAACTCAGGAGATTGATATGGGCTGGAGATAGTAATTTTGACTGCATCATTTCTCTCCCCTGCTCAAAATGTATGTTGAAGATCAAGTAAAAGAGTATTATTGAGTATTCTTCTTTACTAATGTACTATGTAGAGTTTAGCCCACAACCATAAGAGACTTTAGTAACTTGTATGTAGTCGACCTTGACTAAACTCTGAGAGGAGTGGGGCTAGAAACCATGTTACCATCAGCTAAGGGATGATGACAATATTTGGGCTTAAAGGGTTTGAGAGAGGAGTGAGATTGAAGTGAAGTGGTCTTTAAGACTTTGTTTAAGATAAGGGAGACTTGGGGATCCCTGGGTGGCCCAGCGATTTAGCGCTGCCTTTGGCCCGGGGTGTGATCCTGGAGACCTGGGATCAAGTCCTGTGTCAGGTTCCCTGGCATGGAGCCTGCTTCTTCTTCTGCCTGTGTCTCTGCCTCTCTCTCTCTCTCTCTCTCTCTGTCTATCATGAGTAAATAAATACATCTTAAAAAAAAAGATAAGGGAGACTTTAGCATGTGTTTAAATTGTTGGTGAGAAAAAGCCGATAGAGAAATTCAAGGTTTGTTTTGTTTTATGTTTATTTATTTTTAACTTTATATTATGGTATATTTTGAACACACAAAGATATAAAGGGAATACCATAATGAACCTCTGTATACCTATTACCCAGCTCCAATAATTGTCAACATTTACCAACCTGTTTTATCTTTCCCCAACTTTTCCCTCTTTCCATTGGAGTAATTTTAATTGAATTTTTTATTGAGATAATTGTAGATTTCACATGCAGTTGTAAGAAATAATAAACATAGAGATTTGGGGGCATCTAGCTGGCTCAGTTGGTAAAGCATGCAGCTCTTGATCACAGGATCATGAGTTCAAGCCTCATGTTGGGTGTAGAGATTACTTAAAATATTGAAACTTAAAAAAAAAGAAATAATACATAGAGATTCCTTGTGTACTTTTCCCATTTTCTGCTAATGGTAGCATTTGCAGAACTATAACAGAGTATCACAACCAGGTTATTGACATTGATACAAGCTTACCTATTTTATTCAGATTTCTCCAGTATCACTTGTACTAATTTGTATATATATTAAGTTCTGTCAGATTTTTATTGCCTGTGTACTTTCTTGTTTCCACAGTCAAGATATAGAACAGTCCCAACTCCACAAGGATTCCGTAAGCTGTTGTTTAATAACCACACCCCCCCAAAAAAAATAATCATACCCACCTCCTTACCCTGCCCCACACACCCTCCTATCCATAGCCCTCATTCCAGAGGCAGTCATTTGTTCACCATTTCTAAAATTTTTTCATTTCAAAATATTATGTAAATGGTATCATACAGTATGAAACCTTTGGGATTTGCTTTTTTTTTCCCTTGAGGTTCATCTAAGTTGTTGTATGTATCAACGTTTTATTGCTAAGTAGTATTCCGTAGTATGGATGTACCACAGTGTATAACAGTATGGATGTACCAAATGTTCAAAAACATTTGGGTTATTTACAGTTTGGAGCTATTATTTATAGATATGCTCTAAAATTTATAGCAGTTTTTTGTGTAAACATAAGTTTTTATTTCTCTGGTATAAATCAACTGCAGTTACTGGATCATATGGTAATTGCACGTTTGGTTTTATAAGTAACTACTAAATTGTTTCCCAGAGTAGCTGTATCATTTTACATCCCCACCAACATTTGGTGTTACTATTTTTCATTTTATTCATTCTGATACGTGTATAGTGATACCTCATCTTGGTTTTAAATCAGTTGTTAAATGGCTAATGATGTCAAACAGATTTTCATGTGCTCATTTGCCATCTGTATGTCTTCTTCAGTGAAATATCTTTCGTGTCTTTTATCCACTTTCTAACCGGATTGGTTTTTCCACTGTTGAGTTTCGACAGTTCTTCATATATTCTAGATTCTAGTCTTTCGTCAGATATGGGTTTGCAAATATTTTCTCACTCTTTGTAGCTGGTGTTTTCATCTTCACATGGACTTTGATAGAGCAAAAGTTTATAATTTTGATGAGACCCAGATTAACAATTTTTCCTCTTATTTATTTCCTCTTATTTTTTGGTGTCAAGTTTAAGAACCCTTTGCCTAGATCCCAAAATTTTCCTCCTGTATTTTTCCCAGAAGTTTATAGTTTTGCATTTTACATTTAAATCTGTGATCTATTTGAGTTAACTTTTGTATATAGTGTGAAGTATAGGTTGAAATTCATTCTTCAGTGGAGTATTTTAAAATAAATCCCAGATAACAAGATATTTCATCAATAAGTATTTTGGCATGCATCTCTGAAAAATAAAGTTCTTTTTTTTTTAAGATTTTTATTTATTTATTCATGAGAGACACACAGAGAGAGAGGGGCAGAGACATAGGCAGAGGGAAAAGCAGGCTCCATGCAGGAAGCCCAATGTGGGACTCGATCCAGGGACTCCAGGATCACACCCTAAGCCAAAGGCAGATGCTCAACCACTGAGCCAGCCAGGCGTCTCAATAAAGTTGTTTCTTAAGACCGTTATCACTTCTAATGAAATAGTCTACCTTCTGATTTCCCACACTGCTCATAAAATATCTCTGTAATTGTGTTGTTTGAGTCTGAATCTAAAGTCCATGTACTGTGCTTAGCCCTTAGGTATCTGTTTTATCCTTGAACCGCATCTCCTCTTTTTTTCATGGCTTTGACTTCTTGAAGAGACAGGGTTAATTATTCAGTGGAGTGTCCCACTTTCCAGATTCATCTGTTTCCTTGCCTTCAGAGATATTACTATTTGGAGAGACAAGTATAATGACAAATAATTATGAATGTGTTGACTGAAAGAAAAGAACAGGTTGTTGTTTAAAGAATGATAGAGGATGACTCCTTGAGGTGAAATGGAAATTGAGACTTGAAATAGGAAGAGAAGCATTCCAGGCAGAGGGAATATTACGTATGAAAATTCAGAGGAGGGAAACAGAATTGTGCTTGAAAAAGTCTTGAAAGAAGGTAATGAAAAAAAAAATAAATAAAATAAGAAGGTAAGTGGCTAGAATTAGAATAACAATGACATACTATTGGAGAAATACGCAGGAGCTAGATCATGCCCAGCTTTATAGGAAAGACTAAAGAGTTTAAAAAGATTTTCTAAGTGCAGTGGAGTGCTGTGGAAGGATATTCAACTGGAGAGCAATTTGACCCTACTCAAGTTTTTAAATGTTCACCCTGGCAGTCTTGTGAAGACTAGATCGCAGTATGGGATGAGGGTGGGAGGATGGAGAGGTGGAGAGAGTAGAAAAGTACAAAGTGAAAAATCTATTAGGCTATGCAGTCCTTTATAGTCCAGGCAAGAAATGATGGTTGCTTATACTAGAGTGTTGTTGGGAAGTTGGATAACTTTTGTAGGTAAAATGGACAAAAACAAGGTAATTGATTGGAAATGGATGGTGTGAGAGGAGGAGCTATAAAGGATAACTGGGTTTTTGACTTGAACATTAGAATGGACGATGACTCATTTTCTCAGATGATTCTGGCTGCCAGTTTTGTTGAGACCAACAACAGGCTTGAGCAACGGAAACTTGATCAAAGCAAAAGGGCCCACAGTGACCCCTAGGCTCCTGGCTGAATACAGACAGGCCCATCAGGCAACCCCCCTCAAAATATCCATAGGCCATAACTAATCAATGGGCTACTTACAACCAGGCACAGTTTAAAAAGGGGAAAATTCCATATGTCCCTCTACCTCCTCACCTTCCCCCTTAATTTTATTTATTTTAATTAAATTATTTTTAAAGATTTTATTTATTTGATAGCATAAGCAGGGGGAGCAGCAGGCGAGGGAGAGGGAGAAGCAGGCTCTCTGCCTAGCAGGGAGCCTGACATGGGGATCGAGCCCCAGACCCCAAGAGGACAATCCAAACCAAAAGGAAGATGTTTAACTGAGCCACCCAAGCACCCCTATTTTTATTTTTTATTTTATTTTTTAAATATTTTATTTATTTGTTTGAGTGAGAGAGTACGCTCAAGCAGGGAGAAGGGCAGAGGGAGAGAATCTCAAGCAGACACTATGCAGACCATGGAGCCTGATGCAGGGCTTGAACCCAGGATCCTGAGGTCATGACCTGAGCTGAAATCAAGAGTCGGATGCTTACCGACTGAGCCACCCAGGCACCCCTTATTTTATTTTATTTACTTTATAGGTAGGTTCCACATCCAGTATGGATCCCAGCATGGGGTTTGAACCCTGTGATCAAGCCCTGAGCTGAGGTCAAGGGTTGAATGCTTAACAGACTAAGCTAAGCCACCCAGATGCCCCCTCACCTTGCCCCTTCAAATATGGCCCCCACCCACTGCCTCCTGGCAGACAGCCTCTCCTTTACTGTTCTGCTCGCTACTCCTTCGCAATATATTTAATAAACCTCTATCTCCTTTGTTCTGCTTCTAGTGAATTAATTTATCACCTGTGCCACTGGCTTCTACCCAGTTGTCACCCCCATACATACACTTGAATGGGAGAGATACCACCACAAGTCTGTGATACTTCTAACAAGTTATGAAATAGTCTTTACAAATATAGTCTTCCTGCTTTTCAGTGTTGTTTTTAAACTAGGTGTGGGTGTTGAATTTTATCAAATGCTTTTATAGCTTTTATCATTTGCTTTCTGCTATTTAATTGTTTTAGTCAGGACTATTTCAGTTACAGGCATCAGAAAGCCAACTCAAACTGATTTAAACAAAAACTGAGGATGAGTTTGAACTACATGGATTCACTTATTCTCAAATTTTTTACAATATAGTACCATAAATGTATATCTCTTCCTTATGATTTTCTTTTTTTCTTATGATTTTCTTAATATTTTCTTTCTCTACCTTAATTTATTGTAAGAATACAGTATATGATACATATAACATGCAGAATATGTATTAATCAACTGTTGATGTTAGCAGTAAGGCTGCCAGGTGACGATAGGCTATTAGTTAAGTTTTGGGGGAGTCAAAAGTTATAACGTGGATTTCCAACTGCATGAAGGGATATGGTTGGCATCCTTAACCCCTATATTGTTCAAGGATCATCTGTATTACTCCCTTACCCAAAGGGAGCAGGAGTAAACTTTCCTTTTAGGCTCAATTATATGGCTAGTAGGGTCTTAAATGATATCCCCAGAACTGGTAGGTGTCTGTTTTTCTTCTCCTCCTTTCCTCTATCTCCTTCTCCATCTCTTGCTTCCTCCTTATTACTTTCACTCTCAGATGTGACCTTTCCAAGAGGTGGCTCCTAAATAGTCCTGGGACCCAGGCTCCTAGCAATAGGTAAACAATTATCCTGTCTTCCAAACACTTTCAGCAAAACTTTAAGGACTTACTGTTTGATGAGGCTGGGCTACATTACAGCCTCAGTTAAAGACTGAGTATTTCTCCAAGAACAGTTGAATTGCTGTTTTTATCAGAAGGGCAAAAATAACAGATCTTCCACATTGTTCTAACATTTATATTAAAAGATTTACTTTTATTGACATTCCTAAAATTCTCAGAAAGAACTGTAAATGTTTATGGTATATTACTGTTTTCCTGTATTGGTAGATTCTATTTGTAAATATCTTGTTTAGAATTTTTGACATCAGCTAAAAGAATTTTTGACATCAATTTTCTTCCTAAGTGAAAATCATTAGTACTTTTTTTTAAATTTTTTTATTTATTTATGATAGTCACAGAGAGAGAGAGAGAGAGGCAGAGACACAGGCAGAGGGAGAAGCAGGCTCCATGCACCGGGAGCCCGATGTGGGATTCGATCCCGGGTCTCTAGGATCGCGCCCTGGGCCAAAGGCAGGCGCCAAACCGCTGCGCCACCCAGGGATCCCATTAGTACTTTTTTTTACCTAGAAAGTGTTTTAGGGATGTCTGGGTGGCTCAGCGGTTGAGCGTCTGCCTTCCACTCCAGGTGTGGTCCCGGACTCCTGGGACGGAGTCCCACATGGGGCTCCCCACAGGGAGCCTGCTTCTCCCTCTGTGTCTATGCCTCTCTCTCTCTCTGTCTCTCATGAATAAACAAATAAAATCTTTTAGAAAAAAAGAAAATGTTTTATTTGCCAGATTTTAACATTGTTACATAGCTTTCCAAAAAAGAGGAGCCTTTCCATTTTGATCTGTATCATGGAATAATTTAAATGACATAAGAATTACCCATAACAGAAGATCAGGAAAAATTCATCCATGAACCTTCCAGGCATGACACTTGTTTTTGAAATTATTCCATGTTTGTTAGGGAGACTGGGGTTTTCTATATTTTCTTGAGTCTGCATGGGCAATTTTGAATTTAGTCTGTCATCCTTTTCAGTCAGGTTTTCACATTGGTTAGCTTAGACTTACAATGTTTAAATTCTTGATTTTTCACACTTGTATACATTTTTTACACTTGCCCCTCTTGGTTAGATTAACTGAGCCATCTCTTCATTATCTTAAAAAAACTATTTCTTGGTATTACTTATCAGTTTTATTGTTTTCTCCATAATCATTAATTTCTGCTTTTTCCTTATTTTACCCTGTAAGCTTAAATACTTTTATTCCTTTTTGAACCTCTTAATTAATTTTTAATTTGATTTTATAAAATGAGATTATGCATTTTCTTCTGAGAATAGTTTTACCCACACTAAAAGACTTTGATATTAGGATTTTCATTATAAACATTTTCTAGATAGTCTGTATTGGAAGTTTTAATTTCTTTATTAAGTCAAAACTGTTTAAGTGAGAATTCTAAAAATTCTATGTAGTGATCAATTTATTACAAGTTTGGAAAAAATACTGAGATTTTCTTGAGTCATAATATATTATATTGTTATGATGTCTCATGGCTTGATAAGAAGGCATAATCCATATAGGCTATAAAGTTTAACATGAGTCTTTTAGATGAGGGTGGGAGTGTTAATGGAGAGCTATTGATTTTAGATAGGATGATTAGGGAAAGACCTATCAGATAAACTGACAGACTGGAATGAAGTGAGGGAACAGAAAGGGAAAAAGCCTTTATAAATTATCTTAAGTTTTATTTAATTGAAAGAGGTAATTCCAGGTCTAGTTCTGTATTTAACCTGTTCTGTATTTCTATTTAAGTGATACTAATTCAAAGCACATCTATTTGCATAGTGAGTACCAATATCACACTTAGCTACACAGCAATCATAAACATAAATACCTATACCAAGGGGTCCCTGGGTGGCTCACTTGGTTAAGTGTTTGCCTTTGGCTCAGGTCATGCCACCTCCCACCTCATTCACACACACACACACACACACACACACACACACACACATTCTCTCTCTCAAATAAATAAAACCTTTTTAAAAAAATAACAAATACCTATATCAAAGTATTTAGATTACCACTGTAATACAGAATTAAACTTCTCATAGATTACCCCTGAGAATATGGGCAGGTTTCTACAGAAGTCCCAATTTGAGAACTATTATCCTTACACATTATTCTTAAAACATTTTCCCACTTCACTCCCAAGGGAAAGAGTAGAGGGAGGAACAATAGTGATTCCTCTTGTATTCATGTTTGGAATGAGGTTTTATTGATCATTGAACTAGAGTGAGTGCATTTGGTCTTTCTCTTGGCTGCTTATGGCCCCCAAGCATTATCCCTACAAATTTTGAGATATATGGGAGAGCTTTCAGAATTTTATCTACTTAGTTTTCTATACTGCCTCTACCACCAATACTAGTATTGCCCATTCTATAAGGAATCCATATGGATTCCCAGCATTTTCTTTCATTTTGGTTAAAATTGTTCTATATATAGTTAGTACTTCTTCAGGCGTATTCTTTGAGTTAGGACACTCATCTAGTTTCGGCATTTGTGGTATATTCTTCCAATTCCTACCTACTTGTCTTAATTGCTTTGGGTTTGGAGAATGGACTTCTAGTAATCATGTACCTATCCAGCTGTTTTCTTGGAAGTTTACTTTTCTCAGTTTTATTGAATGGTTAGATAAAAGCTTTTCCTACAACATATGTATTAGAATAAAATTCATTTTAATGTTAAAACTGACAGCTAATTATGTTTTTTTTTAATCACTCGACAGGTTGGAATCCGAGGTACTGATATAGTTGTGCTTGGAGTAGAAAAAAAATCTGTTGCCAAGCTTCAAGATGAAAGAACTGTGAGAAAGATTTGTGCCCTTGATGACCATGTTTGCATGGCTTTTGCAGGTACTTATGGAACTATGGTCATGATCATAGTATGATAGGGTAATATTACAGGCTCCTCCTGTAGTCATCCTGCTACATTTATGTAACACATGGAGATATGCTCCATTTCTTATTTAACACAAACAGTATACCCTATCATTTCTGGAAAATCACACCTCTATAAACATGGATTTCTGATAACTAGCTTTGATAAAACATAAATGTTTAAAGATATATATTATAGTACCTTAATTATAACTTCAGGTAGCTGTGTTTTCTTTTTAAACTTTTTACATAGAAATAATTATATTCAGGAAGTCATTAAAAAAACATGGTGGGGGGTGGGCACCTGAGTGGCATGGCAGGTTGAGCATCTGACTCTTGGTTTTGGCTACGGTCGTGATCTCCATGTTGTGGGATCGAGCCTTGTGGAGAGTCTGCTTGAGATTCTCTCTCCCTCTCCCTACCCCTCCCACTTGTGTGCGAGTTCTCTCACTCTTTCTAAAATAAGTAAAGCTTTTTTTAAAAAAAAATAAGTAAATCTTTAAAAAAAATTAAAACACAGGGAAATCTCCTTTACTGAGCTTCCCCCGATTCTAACATCTTCAAAAAATAGTACATTGACATTGTTACAAGCCACATAGTTTATTCAAATTAAATAGTTTTACATGCATTCATTCATGTGTGCGTGTGTGTAGTTTTATTAGACTTATCACATGTGTAAGTTCATATTACCATCACCACAATCAAGATACATAACTCTTCCATCAACACAAGACTACCTCATGCTATTCCTCTGGCAGCCACTAATCCATTCTCTGTTCCATCTCTACAATTTTGGCATTTTGAGAATGTTCTATGAATAGAACCCTGTGATATGTAACCTTTTCATCTTGGCTTTTCTTGTTCAGCATAATTCCCTTGCATTTCCATCCAAATTGTTGCATATATCATTAGTCACTTGTTTTTTATGACTGAAAAGTGTTCCATGACATGGATATACCACACTTTTGTTAACAACTCACTGGTTGAAGGACATTTGGATTGTTTCTAGTTTTTGCCCATTAGAAATAAAACTGGTGAGAACATTTATGTACAGGTTTTTGTATGAACATAGGTTTTCCCTTTTTTGCGATAAATGCTCAAGAGTACGGTTCTTGGGTCGTATGGTAATACATGCTTAGTTTATAAAAAGCCGGCAAATTGTTTTTCCAGAGTGCCTGAACTATTTTACATTCTTACTAGCAGTGTATAAATGATTCATTTTCTCTACATCCTCAGCAGCCTTTGGTGTTGTTACTATTTTTAATTTCAGACATTTTTCTGAGTATGTCGCACTATCTCATTGTGGGTTTAATTTGCATTTGACTCATGGCTAATAATGTTGAGCAGATTTTCGAGTGCTTATTTGCCTCTGTATTATAGCAAACAAGGCATGTTTCTTGTCATGGGTAAATGCCCATGCACCCATTTTATTTTTTCTTTTTCTGAAATAAGACTTCAGTGTGCACAAAGAAAGCTCACATTACTGATAGAGGAAGGAAAGTGAGGAGGCCTTAGGGAAATGAGTGTGGAGACAAAGGCTCTGTAGCAGAGGAGACAGCTGGCAGAAGAGAGCTGAGAAGTGGGCCAGGCAGGGAGAGGCCACATCCATTGCCTGGTGGGGCTCAGGGGCAGTGCTGAGGCAGGCTCTTGCTTTATCACAATGGTCCTCCTCTGGCCTCAATTCTTCACTCCCTCGTATTCCCTGAGCCCTGTTCATTTCACCCAAGTGCCAAGAGTCTAGGGCCACCGCTGCCCTGCCACCTTGGCCTTTCCAGGGCCTCCCTTAGTCTTTGTAGTCCTTTACAGGACTTGGGTCTGGCAGTGGGCCAGCAGTTTCTGCCAGCAGATGTAGGTCTGAGCAGCCAAGTCCTTGAATCTGGTTCGGTGTGTGGCCGGGGGCTCTCTTGGATATGGGTGCTAATATGCCAGAGCAACTGCTTGCACAGCAAGCTGCATCTCTCCCCATTGGTCTGGAGTAATGTCCTGGCCATCACCCTGGCCAGTGTCAGAAAGCTGTGGCACAGGTAGCAGACCTTGTGGTCTAATTTGGCACTGGCTTTTGGCTATTGCTCCTGGCAGGGTTGCAAGGTCTCAGAGTCCAGGTACTACAAGAGGGATGATGGCCTCATGAGGGTCAGGAGCCAGCTGAGCAAAGACAGTGGGCCTTCTCTTGCCAGAGAGGGAGTATGTCTCTTGCTGATCTAGCATCAAGGCAATGAGTATAAGGCTGAGCTGGCTTCGAAGCTATCTGCTCCAGAAGGTCATGTCTAGGAAGAACTTCATGAGTGCCAGCAGGCTGCAGTGGTGATCCAACACCTTGCTTAGGGTGCAGCACAGCAGCTGGAGCTTCCCTGGCCCTTCCTGGATGTTCTTGAGGAGCAGGGGCAGAAACTCCTGGAGATAGGTTTTGGTACCGGTTTTGTCCTGGAACCCCCAGGACAGCAAGTGCAGTCCAGGCCAGCTCAGCACAGGACCTCAGTTAGGCCCTAGAGCCCCCATCTGTGTAGGCCCCTGGCTGGGCTAGGGTACCTAGCCCTAGGGTACATATTAGTGTCAGAAACTAATAAATATAGCTCAAGCTGATGTCAGAGACAGTCTCCACGGGAGTGTCCTGTTACTTCAGCTCAGGCTAGTGTCATTTTTAAATACTTGCCCACTGTACTGACAGGGTCCCTGCAGTCCCAGACTGGATTATTTCTGATGTGTAAAGATAGTTCAACACATGAAAATCAATCAGTGTAATATACCGCATTAACAAAATGAAGGGGAAAACTACATGATCATCTAATTGATGCAGAAAAAGAATTTGACAAAATTCAATACCCTTTTATGATGAAAACTCAACAACCTAGGAATAGAAGGAAAAGATCTCAACATAATAAAGACAATTTATGAAAAACTCAACAGAGAACATCATAGTTAAAAAAAACTGAAAGATCTTCCTCTAAGATCAGGAATAAGTCAAGGATGACTGCTTTTGCCATCTCCATTTAACATAATAAAGTCCTAGCCTGAGCAATTAGGCACAGAAAAAAAGGATCCAAATTGGAAAGGAAGACATAAAATTAGCTCTTTTTGCAGATCTTGTATATAGAAAACCCTAAAGATTCCACACACACACACAAAAATGTTAAGAGGTAATAATTAAATTGAACAAAGTTTCAGGAAACAGTGTCAACACAAATCAATTGCATTTCTATATACTGACAATGAACAATCTGAAAAGGAAATTAAGAGAAATAATTTTATTTGCAATAGAATCAAAAAGAATAAAATAATTAGGAATAAACTTAACCGGGGAGACAGAGGGCTTGTATACTAAAAAATATAAAGCATTGCTGAAAGAAATTGAAGATGACACAAATAATTGTAAAGATAGGGGCACCTTGGTGGCACAGTTGGTTAAGTGTCTGACTCTTGGTTTCAGCTCAGGTCATTTCAGGGTCATGAAATTGAGCCACGAGTTGGGCTCTGTGCTCTCTCTCTCCCCCTACCCTTTGCCCCTCCCCTCCCTGCATGCATACTCACTCTCTTTCTCTCTCTCAAATGAATAAATAAATCTTTAAAAATAATTAATTAATTAATTAAATAAAAAGACACCCCCTGGTGGTGGATTAGAAGGCTAATATTGTTAAGATATCAGTACTACCCAAAGCAATGATGTAGTTATCACTATCAAAATTTCAATGGGGGCAGCCCAGGTGGCTCAGTGGTTTAGCACCGCCTTTAGCCCAGTGTGTGATCCCGGAGACCTGAGATCGAGTCCCGCGTTGGGCTCCCTGCATGGAGCCGGCTTCTCCCTCTGCCTGTGTCTCTGCCTCTCTCTCTCTCTCTCTCTCTCTGTCTCTCTCTCTCTCTCTCTCTGTCTCTCATGAATAAATAAATAAAATCTTTAAAAAAAACTCAATGGATTTGTGTTTTTTTTTTTTGCAGAAATAGAAAAAAATCATATGGAATCTCAAAACAGTCTTGAAAAATAACAAATTTGGACAATTCATGCTTCCTGATTTCTTTCTTACTACAAAGCTTACTATAAAACTTACTACAAAGCTACAGTAATCAAAATACGGTGGTAGTAACATAAAGACCAAAAGAATATAATAAAGTGCCCAGAAATAATCCTCAAATATATGGCCAAATGGTTTTTGTTTGACAAAGTTGCCAAGACCATTCAGTGGGGAAGAGACAGTTTTTTCAACAAATGGTGCTAGGGAAACAAGATATCTCCATGTAAAAGAATAAAGTAGAACCTTACCTAACAGCATATACAAAAGTTAACTCAAAATGAGTTAACTAAAATTAAAACCTAAAACTTTGAAACTTAGAAGAATATGTAGGAGAAAAGTTTCATGAGATTGGATTTGGTAATGATTTTTTGGATCTGAGACCAAAAGCACAGGCGAAAAAGAAAGAAATAGTATACTAGACAACCTCAAAATCAAAGTAAAAGGACAAAGTCAAAGGACAAAGTCAAAGGACAGAAGTCAAAGGACAAAGTCAATAGAGTAAAACAGCAGTCTGTGGAATGGGAGAAAATATTTGTAAAACTGTGTATCTGAGAAGGGAGTAATAGCCAGAATACATAAAGAATGCTTAGAACATAACAAGTAGACACCCCAATTCAAAAATGAGCAAAGAATTTAAATATTTATCCAAAGAAGGTATACGAATGGCCAATAAACACATGAAAAAATATTCAGTGTCACTAATCATTAGAGAAATGCAAATCAAAACTACAAAGAATTGCCACTTCTCATCCATTAGGATGGCTATTACCAAGAAAACAAACAAAATAAGGATTAACAAGACTGGAGAATTCCAAACTTTGTAGTCGGTGAGAATGTAAAACGGTATAGTCACTACTGAAAACAATATGGTGTTTTTTTTTAAAAATTAAACAGAATTACCATGTGATCCAACCATTCCACTTCTGGGTATATATCTAAAAGAAGTGAAAGCAGGGACTCAAAGAGATATTTGTATACCCATATTTATAGGAGTGTTAGTCACAATAGGTAAAAGATGGAAACAGCCCAGGTATCCATCAGTGAATGAGTGGGTAAACATAATGTGCTATATACATACAATGGAATATAATTCAGTCATAAAAAAGAAGGAAATTCTGACACATACTATAATATGGATGAATTTTGGAAGACATTATAGTATGTGAAATAAGTGGTCATAATAGTATAATTACATATAGTTCCACTTTATATGAGTACTGGCATAGTCAAATTCATAGACAACAGAAAGTAGAATGTTGGTTGCCAGGGGCTGTGGTGGAGGAGGACTGGGAGGTTATTTCATGGACTCAGAGTTTCAGTTGGGGAAAATAAAAAGTCCTAGAAATGGATGGTGATGATTTTCCAACAGTGTAAAAGTTCTTAATTCCATTGAACTGTTTTTAAACTTAGAAATGGTTAAAATGAGGGGGTCCCTGGGTGGCTCAGTGGTTTAGAGCCTGCCTTCGGCCCAGGGCGAGATCCTGGAGTCCCAGGATCGAGTCCCACATCGGGATACTTGCATGGAGCCTGCTTCTCCCTCTGCCTGCGTCTCTGCCTATCTCTCTCTCTTGTGTCTCTTATGAATAAATAAATAAAATCTTAAAAAAAAAAGAAATTGTTAAATTGATAAATTTCATGTTTTGTATATTTTACTATAATAAAAGAAAAAATTTAAAATGAAATCTTAGTATAAATAATATGGAATGCTTTAACTTCTGGTATGCGTACTTTTCTGACTTTAATATAAATTATATATGAATATGACTTTTTAGCAGAATAAAATAAGCACTTATTAATACTTTTCCCCACATTGATTTTCATAATTGGAAAATACCTAAATGTCTATTATTGGGGAACTAGATGGCATATCCAAGCAGTTGCTTAAAACTATAGGCTCGGGAACCATACCAGCTGGGTTCTAAGCCATACTCCCTTGCACAATACACCTGTGATATACTTAACTGCTCCTTGCCTCAGTTTAGTCTTCTTTAACATGAGGTTAATGACAGTGTGTATCTTATTGATTTGTTACAAGAATTAAATGAGTTAATACATAAGAAACATTAAGAACATTTAGAGCATATATTATTAATATTACCACTACAATTACTACTGCTACTACCATGTTATTTTTCTTATTTAGTAGCAGTTTAAAAAGGAGGTTATGGCCCACAACTATATAGTCAACTAATCTTCAACAAAGCAGGAAAGAATATCATGTGGAAAAAGACTCTAACAAATAGTGTTGGGAAAACTGGACAGCAACATGCAGAAAAATGAAAGTGGGCCACTTATATACACCATACACAATAAACTCAAAGTAGATGAAAGACCTAAGTTTAAGACGGGAAACCATCAAAATCCTAGAGGAGAACACAGGGGAAAGCAAACTATAAGAGACTCTACAGTTAAGAGAACAAACAGGGTTGCTGGAGAGGAGATGGGTGAGGGGGATGGGCTAAATGGGTGATGGGTATTAAAGAGGCCGTTTGTTGGGATGAGCACTAGATGTTATATGTAAGTGATGAATCACCAAATTCCTGAAACCAATATTACACTATATCTTAACTAAATTGAATTTAAACTTTTTTAAAAGGAGGTCATAGGATCTATACATATTGACACCATAAAGTATTCACAATACACATTAAAAATCTGGTTAGTGAATAATATGTATAATTTTGTTGGGATGCCTGGCTGGCTCAGCAGTTGAGCGTCTGTCTGCCTTTGACTCAGGGCATGATCCTGGAGTCCGAGGACTGAGTCCCACATTGGGCTCCCTGCGAGGAGCCTGCTTCTCCCTCTGCCTGTCTCTGCTTCTCTCTCTCTGTCTCTCATGAATAAATCAATAAAATCTTTTAAAAAACATATGTATAATATTGTTTTGTTTATAACTTGTGGAGTTATAGAGTAGCTTTTATTCCCTCTGTTGGAATATTTTACAATGAGTGCATATCAGAAAAAAAGTTTCATCTTGAAAAAATCACATTCTTTTGTCAATATTGTTATATTGTACTTTAATGTTTAGAAAACAGCCCTAGGGCAGCCTGGGTGGCTCAGCGGTTTAGCCTTCAGCCCAGGGCCTGATCCTGGAGACCAGGGATCAAGTCCCACGTCAGGCTACCTGCACGGAGCCTGCTCCTCCCTCTGCCTGTGTCTCTGCCTCTCTCTCTCTCTCTCTCTCTCTCTCTCTCTCTCTCTCTCACAAGAATAAATAAATAAAATCTTAAAAAAAAAAAAAGAAAACAGCCCTAAGGGAAAAAAAATTAAAGATTTTGAAAAAATAGTTCTTTCATGTACCATGTACAATTCCATTTAAAAGTAGAAATTCTGCACTGTGAAAGTATCTTCAAGATAAAGTTGTGGTATGAATTTAAAAGCACTAGACTGAGGACTTTTTTCTTCTATAGATTACTTATTTATAAGAGAAGTGAAATTGTAACTTTTTAAGTTTTTATTTAAATTCCAGTTAAATAAATAAATAAATAAATTCCAGTTAACATACAGTGTAATTAGTTTCAGGTATATAATATAGTGATTCAACACTTCTAATAACACTCAGTGCTCATCACAAGTGCACTGTTTAATCCCCAAAACCTATTTCACCTATTGTCTCTCTTTTTTCCCTTTGCTCATTTGTTTCTTAAGTTTCAGATATGACTGAAATCATATATTAGTCTTTCTCTGACTTATTTTTCTTAGCATAATATTCTCTAGCTCCATCCATATCATTGCAAATGGCAAGATTTTGTTCTTTTTAAGGCTGAATAATATTCCAGTGTGTGTGTGTGTGTGTGTGTGTGTGTGTGTACCACATCTTTATCCATTTATCAGCCAATGGGACTTGAACTATTTCCATAATTTGGCTACTATAGATAATGCTGCTATAAACATTGGGGTGCATATATATCCCTTTGGGTAAATACCTAGTAGTGCAATTCTTGGATCATAGGATAGTCATATTTTTAACTTTTTGAGGAACCTCCATACTGTTTTCCAGAGTGGGTGTACCAGTTTGCATTCCCACCAGCAGTGTAAGAGGATTCCCCTTTCTTCACATCCTCACCGACACCTGTTGTTTCTTGTGTTGTTAGTTTTAGCCATTCTGACAGATGTGATATTTCACTGTAGTTTTGATTTGTATCTCCCTAATGATGAGTGATGTGGAGCATCTTTTCATGTGTTCTGTTGGCCATCTGCATGTCTTCTTTAAAAATCTATTCATATCTTCTGCCCATTTTGTTTATTTTTAATTTTAAAAAAATTTTTATTGGAGTTCAATTTGCCAACATATAGCATAACACCCAATGCTCATCCCATCAAATGCCCCCCTCAGTGCCCGTCACCCAGGCACCCCCCACCCCTCACCCACCTCCCTTTCCACCACCCCATTTTTGCTTTTGTTTCTCTTGCCTTCATGGATGTATCTTGCAAGAAGTTACTGTGGCCAAGTTCAAAAAGGGTGTTGCCTGTGTTCTCCTCTAGGATTTTGGTGGAATCTTGTCTCACATTTAGATCTTTCATCCATTTTGAGTTTATCTTTGTGTATGGTGTAAGAGAATGGTCCAGTTTCATTCTTCTGCATGTGGATGTCCAATTTTCCCAGCATCATTTATTGAAGAGACTGTTTTTTTTCTTTCCAGTGGATAGTCTTTCCTCCTTTGTCGAATTAATATTGTGAAAATGTCAATGCTACCTAGGGCAATTTACACATTTAATGCAATCCCTATCAAAATACCATGGACTTTCTTCAGAGAGTTGGAACAAATTATCTTAAGATTTGTGTGGAATCAGAAAAGACCCCGAATAGCCAGGGGATTATTAAAAAAGAAAACCATATCTGGGGGCATCACAATGCCAGATTTCAGGATGTACTACAAAGCTGTGGTAATCAAGACAGTATGGTACTGGCACAAAAGCAGACACATAGATCAATGGAACAGAATAAAGAATCCAAAAGTGGACCCTCAACTTTATGGTCAACTAATATTCTGCCCATTTTTAATTGGAATATTCATGTTGGGGGTTTGATTTTGTAATTTTTTAATATATTTTATATACAAGCCTTTATCAGATATGCCATTTACAAATATCTTCTCCCATTACGTAGGATGAACAAATATTGTTAAAATGTCTATACTGCCCAAAGCAATCTACACATTTAATGCAATCCATTCATTATGAATTCAAACAAAATACCAACAGTGTTTTCCACAGAGCTAGAACAAACAATCTTAAAACTTTTATGGAACCACAAAAGACCTTGTATAGCCAAAGAAACCTTAAGAAAGAAATGCAGGCATCACAATTCCAGACTTAAAGTAATATTACAAAACAGTATGGTATGGGCACAAAAACAGATACATAGATCAATGGAACAGAAGAGAATACCCAGAAATGAACCCACAACTACATGGTCAATTATCTTCAACAAAGCAGGAAAGAATATCCAGTGGGAAAAAGACTGCCTCAAAAAAAAGTCTCTTCAACAAATGGTGTTGGGCAAACTGGACAGCAACATGCAGAAAAATGAAACTGGGCCACTTTCTTATACCATACAAAAAAATAAATTCAAAATGGATAAAGACCTAAATGTGAGACCTGAAACCATAAAAACCCTAGAGGAGAACAGAGGCAGTAACTTCTTTCTTGATATTCTCCTGAGCCGAGGAAAATAAAAGCAAACATTAATTATTGGGACTTCATCAAAATAAAAAGCTTTTTACACAGTGAAGGAAATAACAAAACTAAAAGTTAACCTACAGAATATGAGATTGCAGTTTTCAATGCTATCTTTAAATTGAAGTTGTTCTGGGGCACCTGGGTGGCTCAGTGGTTGAGCATCTGTCTTTGGCTCTGGTTGTGATCTCAGGGTCCTGGGATTGAGTCCCACATTGGACTCCCTGTAGGGAGCCTGCTCCTCCCTCTGCCTGCTTCTTTCTGTGTGTCTCTCATGAATATATTAATAAAATCCTAAAAAAAAATAAATTGAAGTTCTCTTTTTCCTAGCCATTTAGTATAGATTAGTGTAATTGCTATTTCTTATATTATAAACAAATACAATCACATAACTATTACTCATATGGTTTGGCAAATTTATCACTAATTTTTTTCTTGAATTAGTTATGTTACTACTGTTTAAGCATACTTTTATGTTTCTGTAGCTTTGGTTCATATTTACATAGTAAAGAGGAAATAACTTAGAAATATTCTTTCTGATCACATTTTCCAATTGAGTATAGTTTTTAATCCATAGGATAGGTAAAGTTAATCTCTTCCCATTTTTCTCTCCTATAACATTTATTAATAAATTTTTAAACCTTTTTTATAATGTAGACTTTACCTTCTCGGGGCTCAAACTCACAACCCCAAGATCAAGAGCATGTTCTACCAATGAGGCCAGCCAGGCTCTCCTCATATAACATTTTTTTAAAAAAATAAATGCTTTAAGGAGAACACTCAGTGACCTGTATATGAAAACCCAATTGAGAAATCCCTTTATAAATTTTTAATATATTTTTTAAGTAAATTCTACACCCAAAGTGGAGCTTGAACTCACCACCCCAAGATCAAAAGTCACATGCTCAACTGACTGAGACAGCCAGGCGCTTCTCTCATACAATGTTTGCAGAGAGCAGAGAATCACTTTTTCTGTAACTAACTGATTCAAATGCACCCTACCGATGAGTGTCAGAGTGATTCTTAGTGGCACATTGTGACAGGTTCTTCATTGTTGACTACCATTTATCTTCAGGGATTGACAATTCTTCCAGGTTTGTAGAAACACAATTTGAAATGGTGTGGAAGTGGAACACTAGTTTGTGACTGCAAAAGACTGATGATTATGTCAGAAATGATTTTGTGAATGCATCTTCCTGGCAGTGTGCTATTGAGAGAATGGAGAAAGAAAATGGCCACATAAAGGTCAAATGCCAAAGACCTCTTGAATAGAAATGTTTGCAACCCTTGCACTTAAGTTTTGGGTCAGTTACTTTTATAGAAACATTCTATTTCCTTATGGAGGTTTTGCAAATTCATTACATGATGTTTTGGTGTGGCAAAAGGGAGACAGTGTCTTCTTTTTCTGTTTTAACATTCTTGATTTTCAAACCCTTAATCTTAGACAAAAACCTAAGAGAAATCCATATGTCACAGTTACATTGAATGCAGTTTGAATTCAACGGATATGTGTTTGATAATGAAGTAATGTTTCCACAAGGAGAAATCCAGCTTACTTAATGATTTGGGTAATGAGTAATGAGTATATTGATTTTGGAACCAGGATAAACTATCAGCCTTTGATCAGTCTGCCATTGATACCTTCCCAAAAAATAATTTTAAGAAGATATGATTACATAGATTTTTAGAAAATGTTTAATAAAAACTAATAACCAGCCCAGCTACTGTGACTTAAAACATTTTGATCTTTGGGAAAATTTACTTAACGTTAGTGTTTACCTATTATTCTTTAAAACTATTTTCTTTAGGGACACCTGGGTGGCTCAGTGGTTGAGCGCCTGTCTTCGGCCCAGGGCGTGATGATGGAGACCCGGGACCAAGTCCCACATGGGGCTCGCTGCATGGGGCCTGCTTCTCCCTCTGCCTATGTCTCTGCCTCTCTCTGTGTGTCTCTCATAAATAAATAAAAAATCTTAAGAAAATCAAACTATTTTCTTTAAAAAGTAAATATTAATACATCAGATTAAGTGTTGAATATCACATAAGTGATATTATTTTATAAATTATTTATAATAGACATATACTGAAAAAAATGATATTACAAGAAAGATTTCATGGTAGCTAAAAACAAAACAAAACACTTTTAACCAGGAAAGAGTCATTCGTTTTTGTATTACTTATTTTTACAGGACTGACTGCTGATGCTAGAGTAGTAATAAATAGAGCCCGTGTGGAGTGCCAGAGTCATAAGCTTACAGTTGAGGACCCAGTCACTGTAGAATATATAACTCGCTTCATAGCAACCTTAAAGCAGGTAAGCCAATATTCCAACAGATTTCCTCAGGTTCTGCATCATTATGGTTCCTATCATGGGAATGCTACAATAACTCCAGTCATTTGATCTGTTAAATCTACTAAACTCATTATTCCTTCTAACACTTACTTCATACTCACACTCTTATTCCAGTGGACTGATCTGAACATTAGAAATCTCAATCACAATCAATTCTAGGAATTATATTAAAATTTAAAAAAAGCAATAAATCTCATTTAAGATTTCTACACCTCTGTACATACAGTAATAAAAACTCTTTTTTAAATGTTTACTAGAAAAAAAAAACCATAGTTCTTTCACCTACAAACCTAAACACCATTGATCATTGGATATGACTTTTTTTTTTAAGATTTATTTATTTATTATTTTAGAGATACAATGGGGAGGGAAGGAAGGAGAGGAAGAAAGAGAATCGTAAGCAGGCTTCACACTCAGTGCATAGCCCAACATGGGGCTCAGTCTCACAATCCTGAGATCATTTCCTGAGCTGAAATCAAGAGTCCAACACTCAACCAACTGAAACACCCAGGTGCCCCTGGATATGACTTCTGAGTCCTTACGTAGATACATGGTTTGACATTAAGTATAATCATGATGCATATAAGGATTTGTTCTCTATCATTTTATGTGTCCTTTATGTCAGCATAGTCCTTATGCATACTTACCATTCTTACTAACTATATAAAATACTGTTTCCAGTTCCTCACTGGTAATTATTTAGATTGTTTCCAGTCTTTCCCTTTCTCATTCTCTCATTTAGTACTTTAATAGCATTACTCTATCTTTGTCACAGCTTTTCTCTTTTTTGAATTATATCATTAAATTAATTTTTAGTATGAGATTACTAGATTAGAGATTTATAATTGGTTTTAAGACTAGTTATATGTAGCTAAATTGCTTCCTAAAAAGATTGAACCAATTTTTATTGTGCAACCAGCAATGCATAAATGTATCCCTGAAGGATCATCAGCCTTGGGTTTTCATTTTTATTTTTCAAGTAAGTATAACATAGTACTATAGTGGTTGTTTTAAATTGTATTTTATAATCAGTAGTGAGGTTGATTTTCTTCCCACATGTTGGTTTGCTATTTTCATTTCTTCTGTTGTAAACTGTCTTTCCTTTTGACAGGCACTCCTGTGATTAAGAATGTGCCTCTAGGGGAAAAAAAAAAATGTGCCTCTAGGAGCCAGAATTTGGGAGTTTTGAATCCTGGCTCTGCTACTTCCCTACTTCCTAGTTAGTGCCGTGAGCATACTAGTTAGCCTGTTTTGTCTTAATTTTCTTATTATAGAATAAACATTACAATTATACCTATGTTGTTGAGTTGCGTTATGGATTAAATAATTTAATACACATAAAGCATTTAGAATATTTCTGGCATGGATTTTAACATTAGTCCATGTAGAGATTTATTTTAATAAACTATCCTAGATATTAAAAGTTTTAAATTACATACTTATAAAGAGTTACCTTATTTTTTTTCAATTTAATTTATGTTGCAAGGAAGTCCAACATTTTTATATTACTCTGCTCTTTTTATTTGCTTTCATTTTCTCAGTGGTTAAACAGGTATCCACTGGAGTGCCTACATGCCTCAGTGGGCTTAGCATCCAACTCTTGATCCCACCTCAGGTCTTGATCTCAGGGTCATGAGTTCAAGCCTGATGCTGAGGTCCACACTGTATCCACCAAAAAAGCAACATGTAGAACATTGTGTATACAAGGTTCCCAACCTTGGTTTTTAGTTTTTCTTCTAGTATTATAGAGCCTCCACATAGAACATTTAGTATTCATTGTAAACCTGTAACAGTGTGGTTGCTACTGGGAAGGGGCCTGGGGCTCAGAGACAAAGGAGAGCCTTTATGTATACTTTTATACTTTTAAATTACTTTAACCCTATGCAAGTACTATTTTTTCATTAAAGAAAAAAAAACATGATTGATTAAACAAATGAAAGGGTCTTTCTTCTGAGGTATATTTTACAAACCATCCCTTTCATACCTCTGTGTAAACTAGGAATATTAGGAAATACAAAAGAATGAAGTCATAAACTCTGTTCTTTAATAGTTTATTTACCCTTGTAGCCCAACTATTTGCATTCCAAATTTGAGGTAGCTAATAAAAATACATAATAAAATACAAAAATGAAAAAAAGGTATGAGTTTGAGCTTTCTGTCAGGGCTGCCCTCTGCACAACTTCTAGGGGCACCAGTCTCAGAATTAGTGTGAATTCTACTCTTTGGAGCACTATCCAGGAAGTTCTCAGCACTAAAGTAAAAAAGAAATACAATTGGTTTCCAGTGCCCTGCTGTCTGGGAGGAAAAAACATGCTTTTTCTTCCAGAGAGACAAAGGTTTCCTTGTTCAGGAACTGAAAGAATGTCTTAGTTGGGTTTTTTGTAGAGATAACCTGGTATATAGTGAACAGAATATACTTGATAATAATAGTATCAAGTAAGAATATTGATTATAAAAGTAACAATTACAGTGTCTCTCAGAGTAAACCCCCAGAACTTGTTTCCAAAGCACAGCTCATTAAAATCAGCTTTACTAGGAGGAACCAAAATGGTGTGACATATGGTTTTCTGCTATGTTAACAAGATTACAATCCAGTTATGTCATGAAAAAATATATAAAGCAACAAAAAATACTTTTAAGACCATATATAAGCAAACTTACTTTTTATTTTATACACTGTATACATTAATTTCACTAAAATTTCATCATAAATTGAAGTTAGTCCATAAAAAGGAAGAGGATCTTATAACAAGAATTGACAAAGAAGATCATTGCACCAGGAGTACCTTATTTACTATTAATTTTTTTTAAGATTATTTATTTATTTGGGGGAGACACAGACAGCACAAACTGGGGCGGAGGGAGGCGAGGAAGAGGAAGAAGCAGACTCCCCACTGAGCAGGGAGTGCAACATGGGGCTCCATCCCAGGACCTTGAGATCATGACCTGAGTTGAAGGCTCAACCAACTGAGCCACTGAGGTGCCCCTATTATTAAGATTTCTTAGTTAAGTAATTATTAAGTAATAGTGCTGTTCTTTGTATGGCCTCATACTGGAAGTAGTTATAAAAACATTTTATTTTTCAGAAATATACACAAAGCAATGGACGAAGACCTTTTGGCATTTCTGCCTTAATTGTAGGTTTTGATGATGATGGTATCCCAAGATTGTATCAGACTGATCCCTCTGGTACTTACCATGCTTGGAAGGTAAGTCATGAATTTGTTAATATATTTTAGAAGTTGAGTAAATGTATTTACAGTAAATGTTTTATTGCTTTCAGGGACATGAAAAAAGTTATATTGCATTAAAGTACTGATAGTGGTACAAACTTTATGTAATCATTTAGCTAGTCACCAACTATGATGATTTTTGATGGATAGAGAAACACTTTGGTTCATTAATCACAGGGTCTTTTCCTTACTTTTGAAAAGATGCGACAAACCTAAATAAATATAAATGGCCAAATTAGAGATATATCCAATTCCTATTCATCATTCATTCTTTCAAATAAGTACTGTATTATATGCATATCAAAGCATCCCTCTTTCTGCTTTTAAAACAGAATTGAATGAGCATTTAAACCCTATAGTGAGGGATACCTGGGTGGCTCAGCGGCTGAGCACCTGCCTTCAGCCCAGGGCGTGATCCTGGAGTCCCAGAATCCAGTCCCATATCGGGCTCCCTGCATGGAGCCTGCTTCTCTCTCTGCCTATGTCTCTGCCTCTTTCTCTGTGTCTCTCATGAATAAATAAATAAAATCTTTAAAAAATAAAAAAATAATAAAAGAAATAAACCCCATAGTGAGACATTTAATGCATTCTCTACTCTAGGAGAGTTAGAGTACCCAAACTATGAATATATGTAGAAGTATATTATAATTGTATCCATATAATTCCTGGAATATAGTTTGTTTTCTGCATAAGTTATTTTTCTTTCAGTACCCAAATACTTTGTTTAATGGTACATTCAAATCTAATAAAAAACCTAGTGGCCATTTCCAGAAATAAATTTTTATATATTTTCATATATAAAAATAGAAGTACATTATAGAATCTAAATAATGTTTACTTTATTAAAAGTTTAAATACCCAAGCTTTAAATAATTTCATGAAGTGTTTATTTTACTGTTATTAAAAACCAAATAAATTAATGGGAAATACTGCCTTGGTCTTTATGCCTGTATTAACTAAAGGAATTGATCTGAGCTGACCATACTCATACTGTTTTATAAACTAATTAACCAGGTCAGTAAAACAGTAGATTATATTTTTGCCACAAAGATCTGATTATTTTGTTAGCTGCACATCTTTTAAGCTAACTAGACAAACTAATTGATAATCAGAAACTATGAATTTACCTACTGCAAATACCAGACTTTTTTCTGCCAATTTAAGAAATCTTTTACATGTACTAGATTTCTTATGCCTCCCAAATCTATACCTTGAACAAAACAAGTTACTACCCTCAGTCTTTCTCTAAATATTTTAAAGTCTGCCATCTTCTGTTTGTATTAATCATTACATCATTACACTTCGTTTCAATATCATAACAACTTCCAAGTTTACATAATTTTCCATTTTAATTTGATTGCTCCTTAGGGTCATTCAGAGAAGCATTTTTGTTTTATTTTAAAGCCAACTAGTTAGGAAAATTATGGAATTTTTTTAATTGTTGGGAATTTTGTTTATCATCTAGGTTTGAAACTATGCTTTGTTGTGGTGTCTGAAGGCCATGTGTCATCATTTAACTGATTTCACATATTGTACTTTCTCGTAAGATTTTGGTTGAAATCAAATGCAGCTTTAAAAAAAATAACAAAAAACATTAGAAAACTTTAATTTTACATATTTGGTAAGTGAGACTCGAGTTAAGTTGGCTTTTGTTTGTTTTTTAGGTTCACATCATTAGTTAATAAGAAAACTGTCATTAGAACTCAGGGTCTTCTGCTTTCTTAGTACAGTGTTTCTTCCATTACATTCTGCTGGGGCCAAATGATTCCCTATGCATGTTACATAAATTCTGTTATCCAGTCTTAAAAAGTAGAATAAAATCTTGTGGTAGAATTTCTGTTTTGGGGAGACTACATATAGTACTTTAGCTGTGAGATCAGGTGGGTTTTTTTCCCTTTTTCATTCATTTCTATATTTTATTTTATACTCTGATTTACTATACCAGTAGCCTGATAAAGTGATATAATGGGCCATTGAGGGCACAGTTATGGTACCATATGGTGACGACACTTTGTAGTGCTAGGATGTAGTTTTATAAGGTGCACATAGAGGACATGTGAAATGGGTAGTAGAAATAGGAAATTAAAAATATAAACTGTGGCCACATGACCTGTAGCAGAAATGAGAACAGAAACCTCTGATGTCAACCAGAACTTTGGTTTGTTGGGGTTCTTTACCTGGTATGTAACACAAACTTTTTTTTTTTTTAACATTATGGTCCATTAATGATCCTGTCTTAATGGATTATAGAGCCTTCCATTAGCTTTTTTCACTTTACATGAGAATACTATGAGAGTTTTAGACATCTCCTTCCTGGTCCCATTATATAACAGTAACTTTATTTCTCTTGATAATCAGAATAAATCATACCATCTTTTTGATAACCCATTATTTGCCTACTGGTTCAAAGGCATGAGGTATCCAAAATTGCCAAGTAACAGTCTCAGTTTCTAGTTAAGTGAAATTGTTATATTCCCTAGTAGAACACTGCCTCTTATCCCTTCCCCACCACTCCACCTATTTGGGAAGTAGGACCTTTAATACAATTCAAGAAGCAAAAATTTTATTAATCAGCCATTAGGGGTTTAATGAGACATCTATCCCTTGATTCCTAGATTTGTGGCTATGAGAGAAATTAGTTAACGGTTCCTATTTCAGGGCACATACAGGATCTTGTAGAATAGAAACCTGGCTCCCTAAGATGCTGATGCTATAACTGAGTCTTCAGTTGGCTATTCCCTGTTTTTATCAGGCTGGCTTCTTTAGGATTAGAGAACATGATAAGACTAGTGAATCTCATGGGCATAAGTGCTCTCAGTTCCTCCTTGGTCACCAGCAGGGTCTTGTAGGATCCCATGATGGTGAAGAAAGCATTCATCAAGTTCACAGAAGGTGGTACATTTGATATAGGGAAAGGAAAGTCATATCCAGATTAAGTTTCTCTTCCAGTGAGGGCATACAGCTGCCCCTTCCATGACAAAAAAAAAATCAGTCCTTTAGTTTTGGCAGTATCCAGATCAGTGGTGAGGGGACACCCTATTTTAAATATTTTTTTCTTCTTTACTTATTTTTATATTGCAGAAAGTATTTTTTTTTAATGTGGAGTAACAGGTTCTGGAGTTTGGTGTATTACATTAAATTGAACTAATCAAAAACTCTCCTGCTATAACCATGTAGAAAGCTAGAATGATCATTAACATGTTTTTAATGCATAGCTGAACTCACAGAAAAGACAGAAACTCCTAAAGGGCCAGAAATGAAGAAGGAATTGAGTACCAGAGCAGTAAGCATGTGAGTTGATGATATTGCTGTACTTAGGGATGTTATAGTGTAGGATTCTCAAAGATAATTACCATCAAAAGTTACAAAGTAAAATCTATTATCAGTATATAATTTAACAAATATTCAGTATATAAGTATTTGAATTAAATATCAAATATTGTTCTAGGTTCTGGGGATATAGAGGTGACAAAAAATATGTTCAGATGGCATATACATAATATAAGTCCTGTGGGGGAAAAAGAACAAGATTGGGAGGATGGAGTGTGATTGGTAGGTAAGGTAGTCAGGGAAAGCACCTTTGAAAAGGTGATATTTGAACAGAGGCCTAAAGAAAGTGAAGGAGCAGCCCAGGTAGTTATTTCTGTGGTATTCCAAACAGAGGAACCAATCAGGGCAAGATTCCAAGGAAGCAATATGTTCCATATCTATGAGATACCAAGCTCTACGCAGAGCGTATGACTGTGCTGTGGTGAATCAGTATGATAGTCATGAGGGATCAGTAGCAGATATAGGAGGGAGCTAGATCTTGTAGGGTCTAAAGGCCATGGATAGGACTTGGATATTAAAAGAGAGTGATGTAGAAAGCTACCTGAGGTTTTGGCATATTAGAGTAACATGATCTGACATATTTTTAAAGGATCTGTGTGGCTGCTGTATTAAGTACACTGTGCAGCAGTGTAGAATCAGGCAAACAAGTTAGAAGGCTGTGCCCAATAATAATCCAGGCAAAACCTGATATAGATCAGGGGTAGTGGACTAGTGGAAGGTGGGGAAGGATCCAGCATCATCTGTGAATAAGGAGAACCTAGAGAGTGGTGTCCTGGATTGTAATTGAAAACAGTATTCTGAGAAGAGCTGATCAGCTGACCAGAGCCATTGATGGGTCAGGTAAAAAGTGAAATGATTGGCTCTGGCAATGAGCAGGTCATGGGTGACCTCGACAAGAACACCTCATAGTGATGAGAGCCTGATTGGAGTGGATTTAAAAGAGATAAGAAAGATCAAGAATCATCAGGCTTCCATACTTTCTGTATAAGATCACATAAAGAAGAACTATTGTATTACTCATCAGCTAAGAAATTCCGAAAATAAGTAAAGTATTCCTGCCAAAATGATCTTCTTTATCAATTTTTATTCTTTTTAAAAAGATTTTTATTTATTTGATAGAGAGAAAGAGCACAAGTGGGGGGAGGGGCAGAGGGAGAAGTTAGCTCCCCACTAAGCAAGGAGCCCTACACTGGGTGATCCCAGGACCCTGAGATCATGACCTGAGCCAAAGGCAGACACTTAACTGATTGAGCCATTCCAGTGCCCCATCGATTTTTGTTCTGTATATCTTTAAGATATGCAAAGATTTAGCTGTGAGGTATTGTTTTGGCTCTTAACCACAGAGATATGATGATTCTTAACCCATAAAGATTTATTTTTCTCATGTAATAAGTTTGAAGACAGATGGTTGCTGCTTTTTGTCTCTTTTATTTTTTATTTATTTATTTATTTTTGTCTCTTTTATTATCTTAGTCTTTGCCCATGCTCTCTCATTGTGGCTACCAGATCTCTAGCCAGCCTGTCTGCATTCCAGGCAGCAAAAGTTTCTACAGTTCCACCCATTTATTTTTACTTATATATTCCTATTAACTGACGCTAGGAAATGACACTTTTCAGCAGGCACACTGCCCAGAGTTCTGTCACAAAGGAAGAATGGATTTGGGGGTTGACTGCTAATAATCTTTGCCATAGAAAATTATCATTAATCATTATAGGTAGGCAGAAAAAAAAATCGCAAAACTAACAGTCTGTTGAAGTGGGCTAGGGTGGGTGATAGACTTGGAAGAAGGGTGGGGATATAAGTATGGCAAGAATAAGATTTTAGGGAACCAGCCAAGTAAGTAAGAATTAAAGAACTTTACACCAAAAAAAAAAAAAAAAAAAAAAAAAAAGAATTTTACACCACCGTTTAGAAGAATTAGGAAGGTCACCAGGAATTTATAAGGTAACCTTCTAAGGGCTCAGTGAGATTTCTGGATAAACTCCTATCTTATAGTCTTTGATCTTAGCGAAATTTCAAGGCCACAACATTTATTTTAAAATTTCACAGGTGTTTTTTTTAATCCTTTGAAATATAAAGGAATATAAAAAATTCTGTGAAGTAAAAATAATCTTCTGCTAACCAGAACAATATACTGTCATGCAGTACAAAAGGTATGCTTTCATGCTCTCTTTTGAAATCTCTTTCCTATAATCATAATACTAACCATAGCTAGTTAGAACTGAGACATTCGCTCATTCAGTCCTGGGATCCTTCAGTGAAAGCATGAGCCTTTCCGCTGGTTCTTTCCTCTCTCTACACTCATTATAGCAAAGGGGCATGTGGCAGCATAGTTTATAGACTTCAGAGCTTGGAATGTCAATTCAGACTACTTGGTTTCAAAGCTCAGCTCTTCTATTTATCCCATCTGTGATCTTAGGCAATATTATTCAGGCCACTGGTTCACAAATAAGGGTGATTCTCTACCCTCTAAGAGACACTTGGCAATATCTAGAGACATGTTTGGTTGTCTGTCACAACTGGGGTGGGGATGCTATTGGCATGTAATGGATAGAGGCTGCTAAACATCCTATAGTGTACCAGACAGCCCCCCACAGCAAAAAATCATTCAGCTAAAATGTTAATAGCACTGAAGTTGAGATAGCTTGTTTTAACCTTTTCAAGCCCCCATTTCTTCACTCATGAACTGGGCTTAGTAGTAGTAACTATTGTTTTTGTGCTGGCTAAAGGAAATAATTTAATTGTTTAGCATTGGCTAATGGAAATAATCCATGTAAAATGCTTAGCATAGTGTCTGGCACATAAGTGCTCTATTAATAAGAATTACTTTATCATCATCATTATCATCACTAATACTTGCCTAGATATTTAGACTAAATTAAAAAAAAACATGTCTATACTACCTGTGGTTATGCAGCCAGGAAAAACATGTGCCTCTTTCCTTCATCTGATGAAAATTTCTAAAGAACAAAGAAAAATGAGGAATAGAACAGAAGAATCTTTACTCACTTATAGAATCAAAGATAATGAATCAGTAATTAGATGACCATTTTTTTCCAAGTTCTAAGAACACAGTCCTTATTCATGTAAACAGTTTTGTTCTTTGGGTCAATGTCCTTTTTTTCCTCTTTCTTTCCTCCTTTTTTACTACATTGCAAAGTCATACCTCCTTTCCTCTGTATATATTTTGAATTTCAACTATTTCAGTCTTCCCTGGTTATCAAGGACTTGAGAGCCATTAAAGTAGTAGAAGGCATTAACCAGGACAAGGTATTGGTATGTTTGAAGATGAGTCATGCAATCATGACTATGTTATTCACATAGAAACAAAATGAGCTGCTGAAATGTTTCCTAAGTTTTCAAAAACTATAATTTTCATTTGGTAAGAAATATCTCAGTAAACTCTGAAATTCACTGAGTGACCATAAATTAATTTGTATTGCAATGATATTAATAATTACCTTGTATTTTTCAAGGCAAATGCAATAGGCCGAAGTGCTAAAACAGTCCGAGAATTTCTAGAAAAAAATTACACAGAAGATGCTATAGCAAACGACAATGAGGCTATCAAATTAGCAATAAGAGCTTTGCTAGAAGTAAGTGACCTAATAAAACATACTCAGAAAAACAAGTGTTTTTTTTTCTTATCTATTTCCTTACTAAAAATAAAATGTGCTGAAGTAATTTTAATATTGTGCTTGTTCTACATTAGGTTGTCCAGTCTGGTGGAAAAAACATTGAACTTGCTATAATAAGAAGAAACCAGCCTTTGAAAGTAAGTCATTAACCAAAGAGAAAAAAAAAATCTGTAGCATAAAATAATTGGATAACAGTTGAATCTTGTCAAAATGTTGACACCTGTGAATCTTCATTAAAAGCCTGAAACACCCATTAGCATCCACTGACACTATGATGACATCTGTTTTGTTTCTGTAGGCTAATGTCCACTAATTTGTATGTGCTTGTGCAAGCAGTTACCTATCCTTGGTCCTTTGTGAAGACTTAGAGGAGCTGAAATCTATATGTAGGCTAACCCCATTTAGAATATATTCTTGTAAGTAAGAACCCCTACTGAGTAGTCATATATGGGATTGGTATAATATATCATCTTTGGAGATTTATTCCCAGCCCCACATACAAGCCTACCTTAGAGATACTGAGGATTCAGTTCCAACTATGTTATTAAGCCGATACTGCAAAAAAGCAAGTCAAATGAATTTTTTGGTTTCCCAATGCATATAAAAGCTATATTTACACAATGCTGTAGTCTCTTAAGTATGCATTAGTCTAAAAACAAATACATATCTTAATTTAAAAATACAGTGCTAAAAAATGCTACCTAGCATTTGAGCTGTCAGTGAGTCATAATTACCAATTACAGATCACCACAACAGATATAATAGTAATGAAAAAATTTGAAATATTGCAAGAATTACCAAAATGTGACACAGATACAAGGTGAACAAATGCTGTTGGAAAAAGGGTGCAAAATAAGCTTGCTTGATGTAGGGTTGCCACAGACTTTCAATTTGTAGAAAACGCAGGTTGGTAGAGCATGCAACTCTTTTTTTTTTTTTTTTAAGATTTTATTTATTCATGAGAGACAGAGAGAGAGAGAGAGGCAGAGGCACAGGCAGAGGGACAATTAGGCTCCATGCAGGGAGCCCGACGTGGGACTCGATCCCAGGTTTCCAGGATCACGCTCAGCGGTTTAGTGCCAAAGCACTAAACCACTGAGCCACCCAGGGATTCCCTAAAGCATGCAACTCTTGATCTCAGGATAGTGAGCTCAAGCCCTATGTTGGGCATAAAACTTACTTAAAAAAATAATAAAAATAATAAAACCCCAGCAATTTATTAAAAATGCAGTATCTGCAAAAGCACAATTAAAACAATGTATTCCTGTAGAGAGCCGTTACCATCCTTATCTTTTTAGATATTCTGAAATGAAGTTATGCTTCCAGCCAGTGTCATTCAGCTATCATTTGTATAATTGTTGGGCCTCCAGGCTTCTTACATAGTATTATCCTTCATTATGTCAAAAAGCCTCCATCCCTTGATTGGCTACTAGTTTTTATCTATGTTCTCTTCTTTTCACTTAAAAGTGCCTTGAGCCTCTGTTAAGACTTAAATTTTAATACCTAGTGTAATAACCTTTCTGTATTTCTTTGTGGCAAGACTAGCATTATTTTTTGTATACTTTTTGGTAGCATTATGGGTTAAAACTGCTGAATCACAAAGTAAATCGTCCAGAGTACTGTGATAGAGGACTCATTGGCTAAAGATCATTTGAAACGTGGTTCACTGTTGTTCCTTAGGTAGAACTGTACATGGTATATTTTGCCAAATCTCTGAGCTTGTAAAAAGCACTTAAAGCATGGGAAACTATATGAAAAGTATACTAAAAATATTATTTTAGGGGTATCTGGGTGGCTCAGTCGGTTAAGCATCTGCCTTCAGCTCAGGTCAGGGTCCTAAGATTGAGTCCCACATAGGGCTCCCTGCTCAGCGGGGAGCCTGCTCCTCCCTCTCCCCTTGCTCTTCCCTCCTGCTTATGCTCTCTCCCCCTCTCTCTGGCAAATAAATAAATAAAATCTTATTTAAAAAGTATTATTTTGGGCAGCCTGGGTGGCTCACGGTTTAGTGCTGCCTTCAGCCCAGGGTGTGATCCTGGAGACCCGGAATCGAGTCCCACATTGGGCTCCCTGCATGGAGCCTGCTTCTCCCTCTGCCTGTGTCTCTGCCTTTCTCTCTGTGTGTGTCTCTCATGAATAAATAAATAAAATCTTAAAAAAATAAATAAAAAATAAAAATATTATTTTACATATACCTTTGTTTTGAAGGAAATATTTCAAGAGGAAATAATATTAAAATCAGTGTTGGATGGAGCAGTAGGGTTTTTGTTTTTTGAGTTGTTACATTGTTTTAACACCACATTCCCACTTTTGACTAGTCAACTAGTAGATGGGGATATGGGGAGTTAGAAAAATGGGGAGTGGAGTGTAGGTTCTGCCCCTGCATGGCCCCACAAAAATCGTGGTGCTGATCACAGCATGTGGAGAGAACTGGGCTGTGTTGTCACCCCTGCTGTTAAGGGTCTCAGGATAGATATGCCAACACTACAAAGACACAAAACCACCGAGGCCAGGGTCACCTTTCCAGCTCCATCATATACACATATAATACATACCCACATGAATATACACACCAGTCATGCATATATTTCTTACTAATGTGCGGTAGGATGATATGTGCACTGGCAGCAAAGTTAGACCGCCAACCCACGTGCTATTTCAGGATACGCTGTGTGGCAAATAGGGTATATGCTTTGGAATTGGATAGACTTGGGTTTAAATTTAGAGTTAGACCTAAGTTCCAGCAAATTGATGTTTAATAGTATACCCTTGAGCAAGTTGCTCCCATCTTTAATTTTAAATATAATAAAATTGATTTATATAAAATAAAATATATTTTTGCTTTATATTTAAGGAGTTGTAAACAAAGCAGTGTAAGTCATCTTTTCACTACTTCTGTAGCTATTCTAATGGCTGATAAAATAGGCAAAACCCTATCAGAATCACACAATTGGGTAGAGAGGGGGAGTTAAATAATGAGTTACTTACTCATAAATAGAATAAGCCTGCATTAAAATGTTTCAGAGTTATATGCATATTTAGGATATGTAATGCAATATAACACTTTGCCCTGCTTTCTTAGCACAATGATAGTGGAAATATCAGAATTCAGATTTTGTACATATTTGTTATAAGTATTTTGCTTATATATATATTCATATTTTTGAAGATATAAAATTAAAATTTAAATAGAAAATATAAATGTATAAGATATAATTGGTTCCTCCATATTGGATTTAGAAATTACTGGTATAATTGAAATTTGCTTTTTAAAATATTTTCTTTTCAGATGTTTAGTGCCAAAGAAATTGAATTACAAGTAACAGAAATAGAAAAGGAAAAGGAAGAAGCAGAGAAGAAAAAGTCCAAAAAGACCACCTAATTTTTAGGATGAACATTAGGAACCTAAAATGTTTAATTGTACTCCTTGGAATTACTTAGTGAAGTTTTAAAGAAAGTAAGTTGGTTTGTGGCATTACATTTAGTAGTTATGTGCTGTCTTGAGAATGCCACATATCTGGCTGTCTTCAGTAGGCTACATAGACAAACATATCTTAGTATGAAGATCTTTGAAAACAAATTTTATTAATTGTTGAAGGCAGTCACAATTCCATGTAAGCCTGAGACTATACATAATAACTTGTCCAGTGTGTTACTTTTCTTCATCTGTACAAATTTAAGAAAAAAACCTTAATTTTAAAAAATTAATAATTTGTTAAAAAGATTTTTTAATAAAAATTAATTTGTTGATGTTTGGGTATTGAGTATCAGGTAAAGAGATAGCTATTGCAAAATAAACTGAATACTGAGTTGTACTTCTAGATAAATGATAAAAATACCCTTGTATTGAATTACCAAAATTTTGTCAGAGCCTTCTTTTTGAAACATATTATTTTTGTCATTTCATAAGTTGCAGTATGTTATTTTTTCATGGAACAAATTTAAAGACCTAATCTAAATAGGCAGTTAAAGTGTGGTGGGGCACCTGGGTAGCTCAGTGGTTGAGCATCTGCCTTTGGCTCAGGTCATGATCCAGGGGTCCTGGAATCCAGTCCTGCATTAGGCTCCCTGTGGGGAGCCTGCTTCTTCCTCTGCCTATGTCTCTGCCTCTCTCTGTGTCTTTCATGAATAAACAAAATCTTTGAAAAATAAAAAAATAAAGTGTAGTTAAGAGCTTTTAAGGGCATCCAAATAGGGTACTCTATATATTGGAAAACAAGAGAAATGAACACATGTAATTCTTAATTTCAATTTTTATTTTATCTTTTTTTTTTTTAAGATTTATTTATTCATAAGAGACACAGAGAGAGAGAGAGAGACAGAGACAGAGACACAGGCAGAGGGAGAAGCAGGCTCCTCACCAGGAGTCTGATGCGGGACTCAATTCCGGGTCTGCAGGATCAGGCCCTGGGCTGAAGGCGGTGCTAAACCGCTGAGCCACCTGGGCTGCCCTTATCTTAAAGAGTGTACAGTGTGTTAGGTTTGTTACCTGTACCATGGCTGTCTGAGTGCTTACTATTTGCTTGGCACTGAGCTAGGCTTATTGGGAGTAATAAAATAAATATAAAAAGTGATCCCTGTCCACATTGAGGGTCCACAAAAATATGCTTAGTGCCTGTAATGAGGTTATATTTTTGAAGACAAAAGATATTAGTAGGCATAAAAACAAAAGCCTGTATATCTTACTATTTGAGAGCTCTGTCTTTTTTCTCTTTTTTTAATGTTCTTTTTGAAAACAAGGAAGAGAGAGGTTGAGTTTTTACAGGGGCATGAAAAGCTCAGGGTATTTAGTAAAGAAAAAAATTCAGTTTGGATAAACAGCTCTCAAGAAGATCTAAGCCATTGGTGGTTGTAGTGCTCTGAAGCAAGGGGAAAGTAAAGAGCAGAGTCAGAATTTTAAGAGATACAAACACCTTAACAAGGCCACCCTGCTGGTATTCATCTTTACCAAATTCCTGTGGCCTGCTGCTGGTACATTTCACTTCCTCAGACAGAAAGACTGCAGGGCATTCTCTGGGGCAGGAGGTACAATCTGTATTCCATTCTGACTTATGCCCTGACTGCCTTTCTAGTTTCATTAGAACCATGAAATTTTGTGGCTCCCTATACCCTTCCTCTTGTTTTGTTTTGGTATACTATGGTTCTTGACTTTGAGTCATACTATACCCTTCCTCTTTAAAACTTAAAATCAGGGGATCCCTGGGTGGCGCAGCGGTTTGGAGCCTGCCTTTGGCCCAGGGCGCGATCCTGGAGACCCGTGATCGAATCTCACATCGGGCTCCCGGTGTATGGAGCCTGCTTCTCCCTCTGCCTATGTCTCTGCCTCTCTCTCTCTCACTGTGTGCCTATCATAAATAAATAAAACAAAAAAAATAAATAAAAAAAAAATAAAACTTAAAATCAGGGGTGCCTAGGTGGCTCAGTTGGTTAGGCAGCTGCTTTGGGCTCAGGTCCTGATCTCAGGGTCCTGGGTGAGCCTTCATCAGGCTTCCTGCTCTGCAGGGAGTCTGCTTCTCTCTCTCCCTTTGCCCTTTCCCCTCCCCCTGCTCATGTGGTCTCTCGATTGCTCTCTCAAATTAATTAATTAATTAAATAGAATTAAAAAAAAATAAAACTTAGAATCAAAAACAAATACTGTTTTGTATCATTTCCTGGCCCCTTTTAACTTTCCAGTAGCAAAGGTGCTTCCTACGCAGAAGGCTTGCTAACCAAAATTTTATCACTTTGGAAAAAGAACCCCACAACTTTGATAATCAATGATCAGCTCCTACTGAAGGTTTCTCTTTCAACACACAGCATACTCCACATACAATATAAAGGCAGGGTGTCTAAAATACTCTGCTAATACTGCAGTGAGCCCATTGTGAATCCTTGATAGTCTTGATACAATATTTGACAATAAATATTTGACAAATACTGGGTGTTTTAAGTGGCAGACACTGCTAGGGATATAGTGGTAAAGAGACTCTGATTTGTCCTCATTACTGTGCAGGGAAAAGGTGAGTATTAAATAATTATAATTACAAGGGGGATGAATGTTCTTTTTTTTTTTAAGGGGGATGAATATTCTGAAGTTCTGGGTTTCTGTTTTCATTACTCAACTAGAAGTTCTTCAGGAGGCAGGGCTGGGATTTACCTCTCTTTCATCTCTGTTTCTTCTTCTTTTTTTTAATGTGTGTCTTTCCCACCAAAATGTAAGCTTCTTTTTTTTTGTTTTTAAAAAAATATTTTATCTATTTATTCATGAGAGAGAGAGAGAAAGAGAGAGGCAGAGACACAGGCAGAGGGAGAAGCAGGCTCCATGCAGGGAGCCTGATGCGGGACTTGATCCCAGGACTCCAGGATCATGCCCCAGGTCAAAGGCCGGCGCTAAACTGCTGAGCCACCCAGGGATCCCCCCATCTCTGTTTCCATAGCTTGTCTATGGCTAAGACTTAGAACATGCTGTTGAGCTGTGTTAATTTGCAGACTTTTTTGCAAATGTCAGAAATTGGGAATGGAGAGAAAAATCATCTCTCTTACATCGTGTAGAAGCCAATTTACTATTTCTTTGGCTTCCGTTGTACATTATAGTCAAGGAGAGACATCTCATAATCAATGTATTGTAGGCAGGACCCCTAAAAGGATTCCAAGCCTGGTGAAATAAAAATGGAAGGGCTTCAGGAAGAAAGGAATATGCTATTATGGCCCTAGGAAACCTTTAGAAGATACAGTAATTTGAAGTTCCATTCCCCAACCACTCATGCCTGATTGAACATTCCCTTTGTGCCAGGTACCAGAAATGAACAAGATATGGTCCTTGTATTGAAGAGGTCATAGTGCCAAATTGTTGAGGCCATTCTGACAAGTTATATGAATAATGAAAAGTGCGTTTCCCTTATAATCTGTGAACTTGATATGAAGCATGTTGCTGTTGGTTCTAGGCTAATTTGTTTAGATCTTGCCTAGTAAATGTAGCACACAATACCAGATCTTTTAAAAAAAGAAATGAGACCTATTTTGTGTACTAAATGCAAAAAAGTGATTATATCTCCCTATCTCCCAATTTCTACCTCCGATCTGAGGACATTCTATACCTCTGGATGGATTTGGCTATAAATAGATAAAATGTTAATGACTCTTCTCTGAACCATTGCTCAGCTCTGTGGATTCCATGCTTCCCAACTGGGGGTAATAGGAACACACCATCCAAATGGTATGGTTGTAATTCTACCCATTTTTATTTAAGAAGTACTCACATAATACTACATACCAGACACTTTTGAGTTCTTTACAAACATTAACTCATTTAAGTCTCTCTTTTTTTAAAAGATTTTATTTATTCATTCATGACAGACACACAGAGAGAGAGAGAGACAGGCAGAAGGAGAAGCAAGCTCCATGCAGGGAGCCTGACGTGAAGCTCAATCCCAGGACCCTGGGATCATGATCTGAGCCGAAGGCAGACACTTACCCAACGGTGATCTGAGCCGTAGGCAGACACTTACCAAACGGAGCCACCCAGGTGCCCCTAAAAATTAAAAAAACAAAAAACAAAAAAACTATGGCGACACACTATTTTGCAGCTATTAGGCTGCAAAAATTAAAAAGGACTATGTAAAAAAGTATGTATAAAATGTTGATGAGCATCTGGTGCCACAAGAACTCCTACCTAATGCTATTAGGACTCTAGACCAGGCCAGCTGCTCCAGGCAGCAAGTTAATGAGATCTAGTAATGTCAAAGAGGCATGTGCCCCCTTTAGCCAAGCAATGCCACTCCCAAGCATACAACCTACAGAAACTCTAGCATATGTGCATAAAAATAATCATGTAGTTTGTGATAACAACATACATATACATACATATATGAAGTAACCTAATGTTCATCAACAGAATGAATGAATAAATTATGATATATTCATATAGTAACATACCATATAGGAAGGGAAAAGAAGTCACTACAGGTACATGGGTCAATATGGATATATCTAAAAACATCATATTGAGCAAAAACTAAAGCCATTTGTGAGAAAGTACAATGTAATGTTTCTAGAAAGCCTCAAGACCTACAAAGCTAAATATAGTTTTTTAAAAAAAGGTTTTATTTATTTATTCATGAGACACACAGAGAGAGAGAAAGGCAGAGACATACGCAGAGGGAGAAGCAGGCTCCATGCAGGGAGCCCGATGTGGGACTCCATCCTGACCCCAGGATCACGCCCTGAGCAGAAGGCAGATGCTTAACCGCTGAGCCACCCAGTGTCCCTAAATATGTATTTAAAAGATACAATGTTTGGGATGCCCGAGTGGCTCAGTAGTTGAGTGCCTGCCTTCCACTCAGGGTGTGATCCTAGGTTCGGGGATTGAGTCCCATATCGGGCTCCCTCTGGGGAGCCTGCTTCTCCCTCTGCCTATGTCTCTGCCTCTCTCTCTCTCTCTCACTCTGTCTCTTATGAATAAATAAGTAAAATCTTTGAAAACAAATAAAAGATACAATGTTTGAGTAAAACTGAAGAAAAGCAAGGGAATGGTTGTTGCAAAATTCAGGATAGTGAATGAGTCTGTTGGGAGCCAGGAGAACAAGGCATAAGAACTGGTACCAGTGATTATTTTATCATAACTCCACATACATTTTCAGTGGTTACTGAAGGGTTATAAAAATGCCTAATCCGATTAAAAATTACAAAGTTTTTCACTGTTTTTAATAAAGAGTTATAAAGGTACATTGTGTTTTATAGATCATAGAGAAAACAGGTGACTAGAATTTTTTAAGATCTTAATTTCAAAAGGCATATACCGGAAACAACATGAAGAAATAAATGCACGTTGGGGCTTCTGGGTGGCTCAGTCGGTTAAGCATCTGTATTCAGCTCAGGTCATGAATCCCAGATTCCCGGGATTGGGATTAAGGCCTGAATCAGGCTCTCTGCTCAGCAGGGATCTTGCTTCTCCCTCTCCCTCTGCCCTTCCCCCTGCTCATGCTCTCTCTCTCTTTCTCAAATAAAATATGTTTTTTTTTTAAAAAAAGAAATGCGTGTAATAATTTCTTTGAAAGGATTTTTAAAATATTTTTACTCTTAATAAATAATACATTCACATAGTATATAACTTTTTTAATTGTATCATCAAATATTCCATCTCATTTTTGTCTCGCAGGAACTAAGTTCTTCTTGGAGGCAACCATATCATCAGTATGTTTCCAATGATGTTTTCAATATATTCCTACTGATGTATTTTACATATAGAAAAAATATATCTTTTAATATATTAAAAGTACCATGCTGTATATTCTACATATTGCTTTTTTCACTTTATATTTGAGGATTTTCTCATGTGACGATCATTCTTTCCAATGTATAGATATAACAATAAATTATTAACCAACCAGTCTTCTATTGATGAATACATTCATAGTGTTAAACTGTTCATAGTGTTGATACTGCTGATGCTGCAATGAATAAACTTTTGTCATATCTTTCTCCTAACAATGAGTGAGAATCTCTCCTTTTCTACACCTTCCCGTGGTAGTTATACTGGATTTGTATGGTGTCAACTCAGCTGACCTGGAACTATTTCCCAGAATTCTCTTTTTTTTATGGTTCTGAGTTTGAATTGGCCACAAGAGAAATTTGTACAAAATCTGAAAGGCAGAAGGAAAGCAGCTCAGTTTACGACACCAGGCAGTGTAGCCTCTCACAAAGAATACTGGTTTACTGGCTTGCTTTGTTAGTGTGGGAAGGCATACAGGACCATATAGCTACTCCAGTTCCTCCATATTCTGCAGTTTCTTTTCCTTCAGACTTTTTGGGAACTGGGCAAGGCATGCATGCAGCTTCATGCCAAAGGACACCGGCTTTTCTTGCAGGTCACAAGCATCACATGGGTGCAGGTGGTAAAAGATACATGTAGGTACTATCTGTCTTTGTGAGTTACAGTGAATTCTGACCCTCCCTTCTTCACATCCAACTTTCTTTCCTGACTACCAGGCTGAGCAAATCAGAGTGCTTTCAGGCCCAACACACAGGCAACAGCCTGGCATGGACTTCTCTATCAACCCCCAAAATTGCATGGGGTCTAATTTATATAGAAAAGTGCCAATTCTGAATCATAGTGGTTTTGCTCCTTTAATTGAACCTAAACTGATACAACAGTGCTTAAAACATTTTTTTTGCCAATAAATAGGTGAAATTGTAATACTTTTTGCATTTTTACTTTTTAAAAAAATTTCCAATATTCTATTTTCATTCTTCTTATTATGAATGATGTCAAACATCTTCACGTTCATTTAAAGGCTCCTGAAGTTTACTTCCATTGATTGTTCATATCCATTGCCTAATTTTTCCAATGGATTTTGGGTTTTTTTTTCTCATTGTTTAATTAACAATTTTCTATATATTTGGGAAATTACCCTCTTTTTAAGATTCTTGATCTTGGGGTTGTAAATGTGAGCCCCACATTGGGTGTAGATATTACTAAAAATAAAATCTTTAAAAAAAAATCCCATTGCCAATAGCAATTCTCCAAGCAAAAATCTAGGAACTAAAACTCCTCCTATATTCTGGCTCTGCCACCTTCAACATGCCATTTTCTTTTTAAGATTTATGTATGGGGGTGCCTGGGTGGCTCAGTTGGTTAGGTGTCTGCCCTCAGCTTGGGTCATAATCCCAGGGTACTGGGATTGAGCCCCACATCGGGCTCCCTGCTCAGTGAGGAGTCTATGTTTCCCTCTCCCTCTGGCTTCCCTACCCTTGCTCGTGCTCTCTCTCTGTCTCACAAATAATCTTTAAAAAAAAAAAAAGATTTATGTATGTATGTATGTAATCTCTATACCCAATGTAGGGCTTGAACTCATGACCCTGAGATCAAGAATTGTATGTTTTTCCAACTAAGCTAGCCAAGAGCCCCAACATGCCATTTTCAAATGTTCCCAAGATTTCTGTGTACATTAAAGTACCAAATGGCAAAAGAAAGAGTATGGGGATCTACTACGATTAAAAACAAAACCAAAAAAACAACCAAAACAGTATGCCAAACAGAAGGAAACTTCCTCAATATGATGAAGGGCACCCAAAGCTAACATCAAAATCAGCGATAAAAGCCTGAAAGCTTTCCCCATAAGATCAAGAGAAAGACAAGGATGCCACTTTCACCACTTATATAACACAGTACTGAGTTTTGGGAGTCTTAGCCAAAGCAATTGGGCAAGAAAAACAAGATAGAAAAGGCATCCAAATTGGAAAGAAAGAAGTAAAATTATCTGTTTCCACATGTTTGTTTATTATAACAGCTTTGTTTTTTTTCTTATGAAATCTTTAGAATACCAAAGTCGTAGGATAAAAAAAATCAACTTTAGTTGAGTTTTATATACTAAAACTAAACAATCCAGAAAAGAAAATTAAGAAATTCCATGTAGAATAGCAACAAAAAGAATAAAATTCTTAGGAATAAATTTAACCGAGGAGGCAAAGGCTTATACACTAAGAACTACAAAACACTGCTGAAAAAAATTAAAGATGACACAAATGGAAAGTCACCTGTGTTCACAGAATGGAAGACCTAATGTTGCTAAGATGTCAGTACTACCCAAAACTAGCTACAGAGGTCATTGTGATCCTTTCAAAATCCCAGTATTTTTGGCAGAAATAAAATTCATCCTTAAAGTTTTTTAAAAAGTGCTAATTGTGGTTTCTTATTTCTTCTTATGGAGGAGAGTTAACTTACATAAACTGAACTGAACTGTAGTGTTTCTCATACTTGGACATATGTATGTATAAACATGTGTTGTATATGTTATATACATGTGTTACATAAATGATATATACACACACAGGCTCTGATTCAATAGGTCTGGGGTGGAACCCAACAGTCTTTTCTGTCATGTTCCCAGGCAATGCCTAGGATGCATGGGTATCACCTAGGAACTTGTTAGGTCTCATCAGCTACATATTTAGGAAAAATCTACATGTAGCCTATATGATCTCCTCCTCAGTCCCCCCCACTCCCTCCCACCTCATTTCTTGTCATTTGGCCCATTGTTGTCCTCCCTCCTTCAGCTACAGCCATACTCACCTCACTGTTGTTCCTCATATACCCTAAGGAGGCTTCTGACTCAGGGCCTTGGCGCTAACTGGGTCCTCTGCCTGGATCACTCTATTCCCACTTTATATGGGTATGACCTGCTTCTGTACCTTCACTTGTTGCACAAGTATCACCTTTTCAGAGAGGCATTTTCTGACCACCATATATAAAATAGAATGCCCATTCCCCAACACCCAAAATATGTGTACATGTTTACTGACTGCCCCTCCCCATTAAAATTTTAAGTTCCACATCTGTTTTATTATTGGTAAATGGCCAGGGCCTAGAACAGTGCTGGCCATATCATAGGTTCTTAATAAATAATAAATATTACAGAGCCATTCATTTAGATTAAAACTTAAAAATCTCAAGTCAAATGAGGTACCTGGATGATGCAGTCAGTTGAGCTACCGACTCTAGGTTTCAGCTCATGATCTCAGGGTTCTGGGATTGAGCCCTACATCAGGCTCTGAGCTTAGCAGCATAGTCCATTTGGGTTTGTCTCTCCTTTTTTTTTAATAATAAATTTATTTTTTATTGGTGTTCAATTTACCAACATACAGAATAACACCCAGTGCTCATCTCTACAAGTGCCCCCCTCAGTGCCCATCACCCAGGCACCCCCACCCCTCACCCTCCTCCCTTTCCACCACCCCTAGTTCGTTTCCCAGAGTTAGGAGTCTTTATGTTCTGTCTCCCTTTCTGATATTTCCCACACATTTCTTCTCCCTTCCCTTCTATTCCCTTTCACTATTATTTATATTCCCCAAATGAATGAGAACATACAATGTTTGTCCTTCTCCGATTGACTTACTTCACTCAGCATAATACCCTCCAGTTCCATCCACGTTGAAGCAAATGGTGGGTATTTGTCGTTTCTGTTGGCTGAGTAATATTCCATTGTATACATAAACCACATCTTCTTTATCCATTCATCTTTCGATGGACACCGAGGCTCCTTCCACAGTTTGGCTATTGTGGACATTGCTGCTATAAACATCGGGGTGCAGGTGTCTCGGCGTTTCATTGCATCTGAATCTTTGGAGTAAATCCCCAACAGTGCAATTGCTGGGTCGTAGGGCAGGTCTATTTTGAACTCTTTGAGGAACCTCCACACAGTTTTCCAGAGTGGCTGCACCAGTTCACATTCCCACCAACAGCGTAAGAGGGTTCCCTTTTCTCCGCATCCTCTCCAACATTTGTGGTTTCCTGCCTTGTTAATTTTCCCCATTCTCACTGGTGTGAGGTGGTATCTCATTGTGGTTTTGATTTGTATTTCCCTGATGGCAAGTGATGCAGAGCATTTTCTCATGTGCGTGTTGGCCATGTCTATGTCTTCCTCTGTGAGATTTCTCTTCATGTCTTTTGCCCACTTCATGATTGGATTGTTTGTTTCTTTGCTGTTGAGTTTAATAAGTTCTTTATAGATTTTGGAAACTAGCCCTTTATCTGATACGTCATTTGCAAATATCTTCTCCCATTCTGTAGGTTGTCTTTTAGTTTTGTTGACTGTATCCTTTGCTGTGCAAAAGCTTCTTATCTTGATGAAGTCCCAATAGTTCATTTTTGCTTTTGTTTCTTTTGCCTTCGTGGATGTCTCTTGCAAGAAGTTACTGTGGCCAAGTTCAAAAAGGGTGTTGCCTGTGTTCTCCTCTAGGATTTTGATGGAATCTCATCTCACATTTAGATCTTTCATCTATTTTGAGTTTATCTTTGTGTATGGTGTAAGAGAGTGGTCTAGTTTCATTCTTCTGCATGTGGATGTCCAATTTTCCCAGCACCGTTTATTGAAGAGACTGTCTTTCTTCCAATGGACAGTCTTTTCTCCTTTATCGAATATTAGTTGACTATAAAGTTCAGGGTCTACTTCTGGGTTCTCTATTCTGTTCCATTGATCTATGTGTCTGTTTTTGTGCCAGTACCACACTGTCTTGATGACCACAGCTTTGTAGTACAACCTGAAATCTGGCATTGTGATGCCCCCAGATATGGTTTTCTTTTTTAAAATTCCCCTGGCTATTCGGGGTCTCTTCTGATCCCACACAAATCTTAAAATAATTTGTTCTAACTCTCTGAAGAAAGTCCATGGTATTTTGATAGGGATTGCATTAAACATGTAAATTGCCCTGGGTAACATTGACATCTTCACAATATTAATTCTGCCAATCCATGAGCATGAAATATTTTTCCATCTCTTTGTGTCTTCCTCAATTTCTTTCAGAAGTGTTCTATAGTTTTTAGGGTATAGATCCTTTACCTCTTTGGTTAGGTTTATTCCTAGGTATCTTATGCTTTTGGGTGCAATTGTAAATGGGATTGACTCCTTAATTTCTCTTTCTTCAGTCTCATTTTTAGTGTATAGAAATGCCATTGATTTTGTATACTGCCACGCTACCAAATTGCTGTATGAGTTCTAGCAATCTTGGGGTGGAGGCTTTTGAGTTTTCTATGTAGAGTATCATGTCATTGGCGAAGAGGGAAAGTTTGACTTCTTCTTTGCCAATTTGAATGCCTTTAATGTCTTTTTGTTGTCTGATTGCTGAGGCTAGGACTTCCAGTACTATGTAGAATAGCCGTGGTGAGAGTGGACATCCCTGTCTTGTTCCATCCCTGTCTTGTTCCTGATCTTAGGGGAAAGGCTCCCAGTGCTTCCCCATTGAGAATGATATTTGCTGTGGGCTTTTCGTAGATGGCTTTTAAGATGTTGAGGAATGTTGCCTCTATCCCTACACTCTGAAGAGTTTTGATCAGGAATGGATGCTGTATTTTGTCAAATGCTTTCTCTGCATCTAATGAGAGGATCATATGGTTCTTGGTTTTTCTCTTGCTGATATGATGAATCACATTGATTGTTTTATGAGTGTTGAACTGGTTTGCCTCTCCTTTTGCCCCTCTCTGCCATGCATGCACTCTCTCTAAAATAAGTCTTTAAAAAAATTCCAAGTCAAATACTAATTGTTATGTTTCCTACTTAAAAGATATAAAATATTTATGATATTCATATGATATATGAAACTGGCTAAGATGATACATTTCTTAAATTATTTTAACATAATGTTATATTTATTGATAATGGATAAAACAACAGGAAAGAGAATTTGAAAAGTTCTCTAAATGATGTGTTTGTAAGTTACAATTCTGACTTTGAAATGCATATAACATGTGAGGATCATGCATTTCAGGCTAGCCTGGCTCACTGAAATTTGGGACAATTCAAGGACTCTTTTTTTTTTTTTATAAATTAATTTTTATTGGTGTTCAATTTACCAACATACAGAATAACACCCAGTGCTCATCCCGTCAAGTGTCCCCCTCCGTGCCCGTCACCCATTCACCCCCACTCCCCGCCCTCCTCCCCTTCCACCACCCCTAGTTCATTTCCCAGAGTTAGAAGTCTTTATGTTCTGTGTCCCTTTCTGATATCTCCCACACATTTCTTCTCCCTTCCCTTATATTCCCCTTCACTATTATTCATATTCCCCAAATGAGTGAGAACATACACTGTTTGTCCTTCTCCGATTGACTTACTTCACTCAGCATAATACCCTCCAGTTCCATCCACGTTGAAGCAAATGGTGGGTATTTGTTGTTTCTAATGGCTGAGTAATATTCCATTGTATACATAAACCACATCTTCTTTATCCATTCATCTTTCGATGGGCACCGAGGCTCCTTCCACAGTTTGGCTATTGTGGACATGGCTGCTAGAAACATCGGGGTGCAGGTGCCCCGGCGTTTCATTGCATCTGAATCTTCGGGGTAAATCCCTAACAGTGCAATTGCTGGGTCGTAGGGCAGGTCTATTTTTAATTCTTTGAGGAACCTCCACACAGTTTTCCAGAGTGGCTGCACCAGTTCACATTCCCACCAACAGTGTAAGAGGGTTCCCTTTTCTCCGCATCCTCTCCAACATTTGTTGTTTCCTGCCTTATTAATTTTCCCCATTCTCACTGGTGTGAGGTGGTATCTCATTGTGGTTTTGATTTGTATTTCCCTGATGGCAAGTGATGCAGAGCATTTTCTCATGTGCATGTTGGCCATGTCTATGTCTTCCTCTGTGAGATTTCTCTTCATGTCTTTTGCCCATTTCATGATTGGATTGTTTGTTTCTTTGGTGTTGAGTTTAATAAGTTCTTTATAGATTTTGGAAATCTTTATAGATTTTGGAAAAAGGACTCTTTATTCATACATGATACCTGGACTTTGCTGATTGTGTCATGATTTGCCCATGCCCATTTTAGTTGAGATCTTTGGTTAAAAGAATCAAAGATTCATTCCAGAAAGAAGAAAAGAAGGGTTTTCGTGGGGAAGTACTAAACTCAGAACAATAGTAACCCTTAACCTCCTAAGAATGGCAGCATTAGAAATGTCTGCATCAAGAACTTTTGGGTCTTAATTCTAATGTTGAAGCAGTAAGTGGATCAGTTCCTTTCCATACAACTGTTCTGTTCTTCTCCCTCTCCTGTCTCTCAGCCTCATTTTATTTAATTCATTGCTTATCTTAACTTCTAGCTTAATACATGTGTATTAAGACCTCTCCAGCGTCTGCTTCAATTGTGATTTTTTTGTAGCTTTAACTTTCATAGTTAACTTCCCTTTCTTTTCCAAGCTTCCCAATTTCAATTCTTCAGAGTAAATGTGTTCAGGCCAGTGACTACCATAAGCGTCAAGACTGGCTTGAGTAGCACACACAACCTTCTGCTCACTGAAAAGACTTTTGTCTTCCTCCTTTTCATGGATTGAGCTGACTCTACAAATTTCTTATGACTCACCACAGGTAGTCTTCTCCAAGGAGCCTTTCCTAAGGCTTGATTAGAGATCTGACTTCTATTTCCGTACCTTTTTATTGCAACCTGTCTCACACTATCTAGTAATAGTTTCATACTTGTATCTTCTACTAGAGTGTGAGCATCTCTGGCTTAAGAAATGTAACTTTACAGTTTGGAGGCCTCAATTTATTTATTATTTTTAAGATTTTGTTTATTTATTCATGAGAGACAGAGAGAGAGGCAGAGACATAGGCAGGGGGAGAAGCAGGCTCCTCACAGAAAGTCCGATTCAGGACTCGATCCCAGGACCCCAGGATCATGCCCTGAGCCAAAGGCAGACGCTCAACCCCTGAGCCACCCAGGCATCCCTGGGGGCCTCAATTTAATGTTCATTAAATAAAGTCTCTAAAAAGGTTTTAACTTAATTGAAGTAGTAGGCAAAATCTATTATTCAAGCCCTGAAAAAGAAGAGGGAGTAGGAGGCATTCTTTTTGACGGAAAAGTTAAGCAGGTTATTGGTTAGAGGAGTTACACTCCTTAAAAACTGGCTCTGATGGGAGGGTATGTTATATTAGGTAGAGGAGCCTCAGCAAAGTATCCCAAAACTTATTCCACGTAAGCTTCCTCTGTGCCATGTTAATGGGTGTCAGGTGATCAAAGTGTTCCTGGTTGGGGAAATCTGTGAAATGCTGGCTTAACAAATTAAGCAGTCTTCTTTACTGTAGTGATTATAAAAATCTGTTCTGTCTGCTTCAGGGTATCTGAAACCATTTCATGAGGTACACGGGGGTCTTAATTATTTTCATATAATACTAAAATGATTGCTTTTTCACAGTGTGGACATTTCTGCTGATGGTACAAAAGTAGTGATAGGTAAACATGTGGGAGCAGTTACAAATCAGGACAGTGAGACCAAACTGTACCTAGTCATTGTATTCTTAAAAATATATATATATTTATTTATTTGAGAGAGAGTGATAGTTAGAGAAAGCATGAGCAGAGGGCAGGGAGAGGGAGAAGCAGGCTCCCTGCTGAGCAGAGAGCCTAATCAGAGTCCAATCCCAGGACCTTGATACCATGACCAGAGCCAAAGGCAAGACACCTAACCAACTGAGCCACTCAGGTACCCCTGGTCATTGTATTCTTTTTTTTTTTTTAAGATTTTATTTATTTATTCATGAGACACATGCAGAGGCAGAGACATAGGCAGAGGGGTCTCTGCGGGGAGCCTGATGTGGGACTCAATCCCAGGACCCTGGATCACAACCTGAGCCAAAGGCAGATGCTCAACCACTGAGCCACCCAAGCATCCCCTTAGTCACTATATTCTTTAGTGCCATACACTTACATATTGCTTTTGTTTTTTTAAGGGATTTCTCTTAAGAATGTTCTTGATAAAGCAGTAAACATTGCATGCTTTTAAAATATTCTGTGTAATAAAGAATTATCTTTACATATAAGGTACTTCCACTATTTACCAAAGGAAGAAGACTGATTTGAGAAAAAGCACTTGTGCAACTGTTTGAACTGCCCACTTTTTTTTCATGGACCATTTCTTTTGAGGAAGAAATTATTTTACAAACAGTGTTTTGTCTGAAACATACTGACAAACTTTTTTTTTCAGACTTGGGTATTTAGCAACCATTTTCTCAAAAATGAAAATAATAAACCTGTCACTTCATGACAAACAACTGACAGCATTTAATGCCAATGACAAAGTTCAATTTTCAAGTAAAAATTAGAATTCTGAAAGACCTGTAGACACTACTATGAAATGGACAGTTTCCCTATTCATAAAGCTGATGAGATTGGTGGTGTTATTGAGAAATATGACTTTTTGATAGGGTATAATGAAATATGTGAACATTTGGAAGATCTGAGTAAATCAGTGAAACAATATTCTCCAAAGACATGCACAATATGGCAAAGTCATGTACAGGTAAAAGATCCATTCAAAGAGGTCCAACGCACCCAATGGAATCCAATATATGAAAGTATGAAAAGTTAATTGATAGGATTTTGATTTCCACATTGGAACTAAACTTTAAAAACTGCTACTTGTTAAGTTTGTTGCAGCTTCAAGAAGAATGTCCCCCAAAATGTGAAAAGGCTATTAAAATATTCTTCCATTTGCAACTCCCTATCTGTATGAGGCCAGATTTTCTTCATACTCTTGAACCAAAATAATATATTGCAGGAAACTAAATGCAAAGTAGACATAAAATCCAGCTGTTTTCTATTAAGCCAGACATTAAAGATACTTGCGAAAATACAAAACAATGTTATATATTATGTTTTTTAAAAGTTTTTTTCATTTAAAATATTTATACTAATATGTGTGCTAGTCTCTTATCTGTCAGCTACAAATTCACCCTTCTTTGCCCTCATTTATGATAATAGAACTGGACCCTGAAAACATTTTTCCTTTGCTAGGAGTGACAAGCTACACTTGTCAATAAAGGGCACTAAAGTGATACGGTTGGCCCATAACAACAGGTAGATGCTTGGCTTAAGGATTCTGATACTCCATTATTACTATTACTCAGGGCAATATGAACTCCAGTCACACCCTCAGGCTATGCTCTCCCCACTGTCAGTGGCTTCATAGATCAGCAGTGGCCCATTCCCTATGGCAAGTTTCTGCTTCACTGTTAGGCTGTGTGTTCCATGCTCTCTTTAAGGAGCCCTGAAATTCAGCCATAGGGAAGTCCCTCTACTGGTTCTTTCTTTCTTTTTTTTTTTTTAAGGCTTCAGCTTCTTTTTTTTTTAATTTTATTTATTTATTTATTTATTTATTTGTTTGTTTGTTTGTTTATTTATTTATTTATGATAGTCACACACAGAGAGAGAGAGAGAGAGAGAGGCAGAGACACAGGCAGAGGGAGAAGCAGGCTCCATGCACCGGGAGCCCGACGTGGGATTCGATCCCGGGTCTCCAGGATCACGCCCCGGGCCAAAGGCAGGCGCTAAACCGCTGCGCCACCCAGGGATCCCTCTACTGGTTCTTTCAATGTTCACTGTCCCTCTAGCTGGAGGGAGTAAATGCTTTTCTTGCACCTGCTACTCCTAGATGCCTTAGAGTCCTCTTTTATCCACTGTAGCAGTTACTTACCATCTACTAGCTAATGATTCTATTAAATTTTCCCTCTTCAAAAAACTGGTATGATATCTATCCCTTGACTAGATCCTGTCTAATATAACATATAATGAGGCTTTTTTAAATAGACTCATAAATCAATAATTTAATTTTCTCAGTTTTCATTTCTAACACGGTAAACACTGATATAATCCATATAAACAAAAGATTTTGGAGGTCCTCAATAAGTTTTAATACTGTAAAAGTTTCCAAAATGAAACAGTTTGAAACTGCTGCTTCACTGCAAGTCTTCTCAGAGATTTTTATATACTAATGCAAATTGCAATCACTTCTCGGCCTTTTGGCTAAGATCAAGTATAAATTGCAAACCGGAATTTCAACCCAGATCTAAAATGTATAAACCTGTAGGAGACAGTAAGGTCAACAATTTTTAAGTCTTAAAAATTTGATATTCTTTTTTTCTCCTAAAGAAATTTGTTTAAAAATAAAGAGAAGAGGAGCTCACACCTTATCAGCTAACAATGTAAATAAAATGAAATGCAGGGGCTCCTGGGTGGCTCAGTCAGTTGAGCGTCCAACTCTTGGTTTCAGCTTAAGTCATGTTATCAGTGTCATGAGACTGAGCTCCATGTTGTTGGGCTCCATGTTGTTGGGCTCCACACTTGGAAAGGAAATCTGCTTGAAATTCTCTCCCTCTCCCTCCACCTCTACTCCCACCTCCCATGTGTACGCATCCTTTCTCTCTAATAAATAAATCTTTTTAAAATAAAATGAAATGCATTAACTGGGATTATTTGACAGTACAAGGAAAACATAAGGCAAAATTTGGTGAAGCAGAAGACAGAGAAGTATCTCTGGAAGAAATACCAGGAAACAAATAGAGGTGATGGGAGGTGGGAGGTTTCAGCTAAGTTTTGCATGGGACCTTGACCTTCTACCCTCCTACTATTTAATCTCATAGTACTATACCTCTAAAACTGCAGTTTAAACAGCACAATAAACAGACCCTTCTTTTTTAAAAGACTTTATTTTTAAGTAATCTCTTCACCCAATATGGGGTTCAAACTTACAACCCCAAGATCAACAGTCTCATGCTCCACCGACTGTGCCCCCACAGACCCTTCTGAAAGGAATCTAGAGTCTACTGGGAGTTAGGAAAGTAAGGGAACTACCTGCAGGATCTACCAACAGGAGAAGAAAACACACTGGAGGGTATTTGCTAGGGACAGGGTCAAAGACTTCTTTGGGAAAAGGTTCTCCCACCACTTTGCCTGGCAAGAGGAGCACAGCATCATAAGAAGACAGATTTGGGAAAAGGGAGATGGCCAAAAGTGATGCCAACCAGGGCATCACAATAGGATTTCTACTCTACATTTGGATTTTATTCTTGAGGAATTGCAGGAGGGGAGGGCGGTGATACTGAGGAGGCCATGCAAGTTTTTAAGCCTGGAAGAAACCTCAAATTTTGCTTTAGAGAGGCAAACATGAAACAACTAAACCACTAGACAAAATATATTAAGAAGACTAGGAAACATATCACTGTAATTATTCCCTATTTTTCTGGAGATTATATCTAATCAATGCAATAGTATGACAAAAATACATGATCTACAAACTCAGTCCACAAATATTTATGAAACACATTTTATGGGCTGACCACTGTTCCAGGCTACAGGGCTAGAGCAGCGAACAACAGTAAAAGATCCCTGCCTTCAATAAAATATCATTTCATAAGAGACAGACTGAAGTCTTTCTACCTCTCAGCATTTAACCTAGTGAAACACTTTTATTTTGGCTTCTTGACTCAACTGTTTTGGGTTGTTTTCCCTAACTCTCCAGTCCTTCCTCTTCTCTGCTTCCTTTTATTGGCTTCTTTTTCCATGCTCGCACTAACTGCTGAGATTTGAAGTAGGTTCTTCTCTCTTTACTGTACCTCCTCTCCCTCAGTGATAACACTGAGTCCCATTACTTCAAGTACAATCTATATATACTGTGTCAGGGAATGTAGACAGAAAGGTAATTTAACACCTAGCCTGTGTTTCACATTCAAGTTACATTTGATCTTTCTTGAACTTGAACTCTCGATTTTTTCCATTAGAGCTGCTCTATCTCCAATCTTCCCCATCACTGCAAATGAAATCACCATCCAACCAGTTTCTCAAGATAGAAATGTGAGAGTCCTTCTTAACATTTCTCAGTCCTGGGGTGCCTGGGTGGCTCAGCTGGATAAGTATCTGACTCTTGATCTCAGCTTAGGTCTTGATCTCAAGGTTGAGAGTTCAAGCCCCACATGGAGCCTACTTAAAAAAAAAAAAAAAGCAACATTACATTTCTCAGTCCCTTGGCTACTTTATTCAATTCACCACAAGAATCCATAGACTGTTACCTTCAAATTTACCTACTGCTAACACGTTATTTCTATATCCACTACCATCACGCAATTTCAAGCCACCCTCATCTCTCACATGGCCCACTGTAAGAGTAATCTAACCAGTTTGTTTCTTCTTGTGCCCTCCCCAAGTCCATTCCCTGTATATAACTAGAATGATCTTTTAAGAATGTAAATTACTCAGAAATTGATACAGATTCATCAAAAGGATACAGGAGATAATTTAAAGGAGATCTTACTATCTAAATCTGGGATAATCATGATAATAACTGGTCATAACCCACTGACTAAAAAAGAGTGCAGAAATCCATACTCCTTCCAATAAAATGTCAAATGATAACACAGAAGAAATGAAAATGAGTTTTAAAACATCACCATTGGGGCAGCCTGGGTGGCTCAGAGGTTTAGCACCGCCTTCAGCCCAGGGTCTGATCCTGGAGACCCGGGATTGAGTCCCACGTCAGGCTCCCTGCATGGAGCCTGCTTCTCCCTGTGTCTCTGCGCCTCTCTCTCTCTCTCTCTCTTTCTCTCTCTCTCTGTCTCTCATGAATAAATAAAATCTTAAAAAAAATAAAAATAAAACACCACCATTGTGTATCCATCAAAGTAATAATTGATTCAGCCAAGAGTCAGTAAAGGATGCCAAAATTAAAGGTCAAAGTTTGATGAATAGCAAGATATTCTCAGAGTCTCAGAGTATATTTCACACAGTTATTAGTCACAAAGAGGAAAGATAGTAACTTTACAGTGAGAAAGCCCAAATACGCTAACATAAACAAGTGGTCAAATTGAAGGTAAATAATAACACAAACTTACATCATGTGCCTCCTAATGTGATCTAGAGAATACAGCATCACTCATGCAGTATTTCTGCCCAAATGTTAACCTGACTACTATCAGGAGGAAACAAGAGACAAGCTCGAGTTGAGGACATTCTTCAAAATTGGCAATATCATGAAAAACAAAGAAAGGCAGAGGAACTGTTCTAGATTAAAGGAGACTAAAGAGATCCAAAACTATATGCAAAAGTGATTCTGGATTGGATCCTGGACTAGAAAAAAAATGCTATCAAGGACAGACATTACTGAGATACTTAGCAAAATTGAAAAGATCTGTTTATTTAAGATCTGTTAACTAAATAATTGTATCAACATTAAATTTCCTAAAGTTGTTCATTGTACTTTGGTAATATAAGTGCATGTCTTTGTTTTTAGGAAATATACAATGAAGTATTTGAAAGAAGAGAGCAGGTCTACAATTTACTTTTAGGTAGTTCAGAGAAAAAAGTATATGTAGGGTCAATTCTCATGGTTTATAGTAGTTATGTTCTATTAAGTTACAAAACACTAAATTAGCTAATATTCAACCATCACTCCTAGGGGAAGTACAGGGTTAGGTTCCTGTAAACCTTTAGTCATAACATTTTCTTTTACTCATCACTACATAACCTTGTTTTATGTGTGTTTCTATTTAAAGACACCTTATTTTAAAACATGTTGTTTATTCAGTAACATTGTCCTCACCACCACTAGCACTCTAAGTCATGCCTGAACGACACTTGTCTAACATACGTATTTTCTCTGTAAGGCATGTCACAGCCTTTCTGTGCTTAGGAACCCTAGGCAGTGCTTCAACACTCTGCCTGGGGTCTATTTTAAGCAGTGACATCACCAACAGAAAGCACAAAAATAAGAAAAACATGGCACTAAGTAGACAACAAAAAGGACAACTGGCTACAGTATGAGAGCTGAAACAAGAAGGCAGAGCACTACCTTGTTTGACCTTACCTGGGAACATGCACATTTGGAAACTCAAAGTTTTGGCTGCTCTGCACATGCCTGCAAAAGGTCTCAAAAGTAACATAAGTATGGATTTGGGGAGCGCCATTCCTATAAGTTTTAGGAAGTAGGTGAATTTGCAAAATGGATTCTCTGAGTAATGAGGATTGAGTATGTGTGTGTGTGTGTGTGTGTGTATGTATATATATATGTCTATGCATATACATATATATACACACACATGTATATGCATAGACACATACACAGAGAATGATAAAATAAATCAAAATGTTAAAATTAGTAAATCTGGATGAAGGGGATATGGGAGTTATTTCTTGCAACTTTTCTCTAAGTTTGAAATTATTTCCAAATAAAAAGTTAAAAATGTAAGTAAATTCATTTTACTCCTCTGCTTAAAATATTTCAATTTCTTTCACTTGCACATCACATGACCATTTTCTGAGTCACCAATCTCATTCAGGCAACTCTTCCTCTAGTTAGCTCTGTGCCAGTCTCACGGGCATTCTTTTAATTCCTGGAACACTTCCCTGATGTCCTAGCTAAATTAGATCCTGTCCATTATCCTCTTTCAAAGTACCTTCTTCTTTTTCTGTAGCATTTATCATAATTCATAATTATACATGCAAACAATTATATGTTCTTGTTTAATAAATATGCATAAAATGATAATTACAAAGACATTTTAGAAGTAGGAAATTATGCACATGATCTGTTTAAATGTTTAGTTTAGGCATGGAAAATTATTTGGGTACAGTTGATTCTAACTTATAGGGAAAAGCATATGTATACTTCACATAGTAGCAAGCATGTGATGGGCAAGGATTAGAAAGTAATATGCAAAAAATTCAGCTGAAACGATAGAATTATAAATAGTTAAAAATAGACATTGTTTTCTTTTTAGGTTCCTTTCAGTAAGAAAGAAAAATCCTAAATCAAAGAATGATGATAATGATTATAATGTTAATGCTTAAAGGAACATTCTGAATAAAAATCTCTCTTGTTGCAGAGTAGGGAATAGAACAAAGAGCAAGGCTGGAGTTATACAGAGAGCCCAGTTAGCATAACTTAAGTGTACGTGGGCTTGAACTAAGAGTGACCATGGGAATAGAGAGGAGTCGATGTATTCCAGAGATATTACAGATATGATGCCAGGATTGCCAGGATCTAATGACTCATTGAAACAGAGGAAAAGGAGGGAAAAGTCAAGGTCAATTCCTAATTTTACATCCCAGTCAATTGCAAGGATACTGACCGTCTCACTGAGATAGGGATTATAGAAGAAAAAGCAGGCTTGGAAGTAGAATTATAAAGTTAGTTTGAGCCTGTGAAACAGCCAGGTGGAGATAGTAGGCAGCTGTCCATAAAGACTAGAGGCCAGAAGAGAAATCTGGGTCAAAGATAGGTAGATCCAAAAATCATAAACATATAGATGGAAATTAAGCCATGTAAGTGAATGCTATCACCCAAGGAAAATACAGACTAAGAAGAGAAAGCTGAAATATGAACTTCCTATTACTGTATGGAGAACTGTATTACACACAGTACAATGGGTACCATGGATACACAGACGAGATAAAATTCCTGTCCCTAAGTGCCAATCTAGAGGTTGGGAGTGGGATAGGAGTCAGAAAAGTACTCTTTTTGTCAAGTATCTACTTATATATTAGGTTCTCCCTTCTGGTTCTGAGGTGAACATGACCTTGGCTATGACGAAAATCCAGTTTAGTGAGAGAGGATAGGCAAGTAAAACAACTTAAATGCCATAATATTTTAAGTATTATAGGAAAAGGAGGAGAGGCAATGAATTCATCCAGTGTAGGTTATAGCTTTTGGAAGGTCAAATAAGAATTGGCAAGGTAAAACATGAGTTTCGAATGGGGAAAGTCTTTGAGGAAGTGCAGCAATGTAAGAAAAGGCATGAAGCTGACAGAGAGTTTGAGACATTTAAGGAATTTCTGTAGTTTATCTATGGTGCCAGTAGTAGGGACACAGCAGAGATCACTTGGGTAGTTTAGCAGGTGCCAGGTCATAATGAATCTTGTATGCCACGCCAGCTATTTGAGATTTTCTCATGTAAATAATGGGAGGATGTGAAAAAGTTGTAAGTGGGAGCTACATAAGTAGATTTGCATTTTAGGAAGATTGTTCTAGAAACAATAAGGGACATGGATTGGGTTGGAAGAAGGGAGAAAGATTAGAAGAGAATTTCCTACCAGTGTCTGTGGCCAAGAAATCTGCCTTAGCTTCTGTTGCCATAGATGAATGCTCTATTGCACTCAAAAGCTAAAAGCTCTCCACTTGTGCACTAGATTCCATCCCTTTTTACCTTCAAGGACATGGTTCCAGCAAGCAAGGCTCCCGTTTTTACTCTACTATCAGTAATCTCCCTCCCTACTGGATCATTGCCATGAAGATATAGTATGATGTTATCATAACCTCATCCCCTCTGGCTACTGTCCCATTTTCCTGCCCTACTTTGCATCAAAACTTCAGAGTCTTCAAATCCTCTTTCCATTGTTTCTTGAAAATACTCCAATCAGGCTTTTACCTCCACATCCCACAGAGACTTGTCTGTTTTCAAGGCTACCAATGACCTCATTTTGTGTTGCTGTACCTATTGGGCAATCATCAGTCCTCATTTTACTTGACCTATCAGCTGCATTTGACACATTTGATCCTTCTCTTCATCTGAAACTTGGCCATTTCTTGGCTTTCGGGACTCCTTTCTCTCCTAATTGTCCTCTTATCAAGGGAGATTCATTTTCCATCTCTTACTGCTGGGTCCTCTTCATCAACCCAACTTAATATTAGAGTACCCGGGGCTCTGGCCTCTTCTCTTCTTTATATTCTCTTCCTCCTTGATCATACTGAGCCCAATGGTGTTAAAAAATACCATCTGTATGCTGATATTATAAGCATTTCAAATGAAAATATCCCAGGGGTGCCTGGGTGGCTCAATCAGTTAAGCTTCCGACTCTTGATTTCAGCTCAAGTCATGATCTTAGGGTTGCGAGACTGAACCCCACATAATTCATTCTCTCTTTCTCTCTCTCTCCTTCATTTCCCCTCCTTCTGTCCCTCTCTAAAACAAAATAAAATAAAATATTCCAGACTGGGCACTTGATTTCCCAACTATCGCTGCAGTCATTCCTATTGCAATCTACAGCCCCTTATACTTCCAGTTTGCCTTGGCCAGAAACCTTTACATCATCTTTAACTCCTCTCATACCTCACACTCAAGCCATCAGGAAAACCTGTTGGATCTACCATCAAAATAGTCCCAGAATTTGACGACTTTTTACCACTTACCCCAATATCACCTTAGTCTAAGCCACCAACATCTCTCACCTGGATTTTCCAGTAGCTTCCTTAAGTAGTCTCTCCACAATTATCTCTGTATTACTATCCTGGTATATTATCCATAGTTATCCTATCCAGTTAGCTCTCTTGATCTATTCATACAGCAGCCAGAGTGAGGTTTTAAAAATATGTCAGATAATGCTACTTTGCTGCTCAAAATCTCCCCATGCCTTTCCATGTCTCATGGTAAAAAGCAAAATCCTTCACAGGCCTACACAAGGCCCAGTGTGAATTTGCTGTCTTTCTTTCTTTCCTTTCTTTTTCTTTCCTTTCTTTCTCTTTTTCTTTCCTTCCTTCCTTCCTTCCTTCCTTCCTTCCTTCCTTCCTTCCTTCCTTCCTTCCTTTCTTCATGTACCAACAGTACTTCCTATGCCCTTGTTTGATTTCCTTTTGCATGACTTCATCACCGTCTAATATACCATATATCTGTTCATTTTTTATTTACATTTGTATAATTCACTTTTTTTCATGTCTCCTTCACACTGGAATGCATGCTTCACAGGGACAGGGATGTCTGTCTTTTCTTTTTTTCACTGATACATTCTTTACTGGCACACACACATAGTAAGCATAAACTCTGGTTATGTGAATGAATGAATGATGGATGGGCGTGGGGAGGAAGATCTTCTAAGAAGATATAATTCAAGAAAATGAGTGCTAAAATAGACAAGTAAAAAATTCTATGATTGCAGAATCTTCTAGAAAATAAAAGATTATTTCTGAGCTTATGGCTTCTTGAGCAGTCATTGCTTTTTCTACACTTAATGTGAAATGAAAGGAAGGGAGTACTCACGCTTTTAGAAAATATTCATCTTCCTAGGTGAAGGCAGTGTGTGTAAAAGCTTCTGCCTAGCATAGCTTAGGCAGACTAATATAGTAGTCTAGCTTCATGACATTCAATGCTTTCCTGAATGCTATGGGGAGGAGACCAGGGAGTACTTAGCTATACTTAAAAGATGTCAGTTGTTGGTAAGATTATATATTTTAAGGAAAAGTTTGTGTTAATTTTTGAGTATGTAAATAAATTAGAAAATACACAAATATAAACATAAAATTATCACTTACAATGTCTCCAAACAGATCCTCTGTTAACAGTTTGGTGCATAATCTAGATTTTCTTTTGAGCATATATCTACCTGCTTTTTGGTCAGTTTTCTTTTTTTAGTTCACAAAAAAAATGGAATAATACTTTCTATACTGTTGCATAAGTTCCTTTTTCTATTTAACAATATACATGATCATTTTTCCATTGCTGTACCTCTACAAGTATAAATCTGAGTGGCTGATTAGTATTCCATAGTGTGACACACCTCCTGTGACAGGATCTTTCCATTGTACCCACTTTTTGTAGAAGCATTAAAAGTGTCTCAGGCTTCATTAGTGAAGGCATAAAAATGGAAGTCATTAAAGAAGTCAAACTTCTTAAGACTTTAAACTGCATTCCTTTAAGAGGAAAGGAATGGCAGAATGGTGTTGTAGGAATGTGCTCTACTGCAGAAAAGTATTTAAACGTTTTGATGTAAAAGCCCAGATACTGGACCAGGTTCAAGGTTTAGAAGTTGAGGCCATTTGTTTCTGATTCAATTTGAAGCTGAGGCTTCAATCTTCTCAGGCAGATTTTTCAGCTGACTTCATTTCACAGATAAAGAAAGCTTTCTGTTTAGACTCTACAGAGTAGTAAACTTTTATTCATTTTCTGAGGAGACTGTAGACATTAGATATATGAAAAATCAAAAGGATAGTAAGAGTAATTTGCAATTATCCACCCAATAATTGTACTCTTAGACTTTGGTTTTGTCCAAATTAAAGTTGTGTGCATGTGTGTGTGTAAAATAGTGAAATGTTGGAAATATAAATTTTGCGTTTGTTCAGTTTTATTTCACTACCTGAACTGATGAAGAGAGTATTTGACAATTAATGACCTAATCTTTCATTTAGAAGGTCCTATCTGGTCTGAATGTTTGTGTCTCCCAAAATTCATGTTGAAATCCCAACTCCCAAATGTGATGGTATTAGTAGGTGGGGCCTTGGGAGGTACTTAAATCATGAGGGTAGGATTTGTACCTTATGAAAGAGGCTCCAGAGAGATTCTTTATTCTTTCTGTCATGTGAGGACGTGGGGAGAAGTCTGTGATCTGGAAGAGAGCCTTCAACCGACCATCCCAGCACCCTGATCTCAGATTTTCAGTTTCCAAAACTGTGAGCAATAAGTTTCTGCTGTTTATAAGCCACCCATCACCTAATACCCCTAGGAAAAGGAGGTTAAGAGGTAAACACCCAGTTACAAAATAAATAAATCCTAAGTCATGGGGATGTAATATATAGCACAGGGAATAGTCATTAATATTATAATAACTTTACAGTGACAGCTAGTCCTATCAAAGTGATCATTTCATACTGTATACAAATATTGAATCGCTGTCATACACCTGAAACTACTATTGTATATCTATTATAATTCAATTTTTAAAAAGCCACTCAGTCTGTGGTATTTTGTTACAGCAACCCGAATGGAGTAAGACAGAAGGAAAATGAGTAAGTATTTTTCAGCATCCTTAATTTCACAAATATTTTAACAGATAAACATAATAAAGTCAAGATACAATCTTCCCTTGCATTTTTTCTTTTCTTGTGTAAATGGATAAAATGCATTTTGTTTCCTATGAATCCTGTTTTAGTATAAATTTGTATAGAAAGGAAATGTACCAAACATAATTATTACTAAACTCCAAATTCAGGACACTAGTTACCTGTGCTGGGTAAGAAGTATATTCTTTGCAACTAGAAAATTAAAGTTCCCAGCAATGACACAAATAACAGAGCAAACCAACATAACAAAATGTTCAAGGTCACTTTAAAGAGGAACTGTACTTCCTCAGCCAAGCTTCTTTGTAACTTGATTGAGGTTAATTACATATCTAAACAAAGTATGTGAGTTGGGGGTGGGGTCTAATGAAAGTTTAAAAAAGGGAGAGTCCTCCAACTGCTCTTCTACAAGTGTTTATTGAATTACACTCTATGGGGACGCCTGGGTGGCTCAGCGGTTGAGTTGAGCCTCTGCCTTTGGCTCAGGGCATGATCCTGGAGTCCTGGGATCAAGTCCCACATTGGGCTCCCCACAGAGACCCTGCTTCTTCCTCTGCCTGTGTCTCTGCCCCTCTCTGTCTCTCATGAATAAATAAATAATAAAATCTTTTTTATTATTTTATTTATTTATTTATGATAGAGAGAGAGAGAGAGAGAGAGAGAGAGAGAGAGGCAGAGACACAGGCAGAGGGAGAAGCAGGCTCCACGCTCCGGGAGCCCGACGTGGGATTCCATCCCGGGTCTCCAGGATCGCGCCCTGGGCCAAAGGCAGGCGCCAAACCGCTGCGCCACCCAGGGATCCCAAATAATAAAATCTTAAAAAAAAAAAAAAAAAAAAAAAAAGGAATCACACTCTATGGAGAAAAAATATAAGGCTAAGCAATTTGTTCAGCCATTTAAAAAGCAGATCTGAGATTCGAATTCACTAGGCCATATTGCTTCACTGATTATGTTGCATGGATCTACTTAATTCACTTAGCAAATATTTAGTAAACATCTATTATGTACAAGACGTTTTGCTAGGGGCAGTGTGGGATATACGACGAATTAAGACATATGTGGAGATATGGAAAGAGATATACTTCGGTTTCATACAGACTATTTTGAATCCCAGTTTCTTGGAAAATTACTTTTAACTGTAGTTTTTAAGCCAGTTCAATGAAGTGGTCGTTAAAACAACAACGAAGACGACGGCAACAAGAAAATGCACCTCTTAGTGACCAGCAAACAAGGGGGCCCCTCGATAAATGTAGTTATTCTCTCTCCAACTCCCCTGTGAGTTTTCTAGAAGCTACGTGATCAGGTTAAGTCTTCATGAAATAGGGAAGGTTATTAATGTCTTGGATCAGAAAAATGGGTTCTTGATTTGGACTGGTTGGGATGGGAGAGGTAGCAAACGCAGTGACCTGTGAAGGCTGTCAGTAGACCCTGTCCCTCAGAGTGTACAGGGAGGGAGGAAACTACGAGCCCTAACCATCACGTTACCTGCCTACTTGCAAAATCTCCCTCGGTATACTGTCGGTTCCTACAAACATCATCTTCCGACAAAAGCCCGGAATCAAGGCACCTTCTCTTTTTTTTTTTTAATTTTTTTAAAATTTATTTATTTATGATAGTCACAGAGAGAGAGAGAGAGAGAGAGAGAGAGAGAGAGAGGTAGAGACACAGGCAGAGGGAGAAGCAGGCTCCATGCACCGGGAGCCCGACGTGGGATTCAATCCCGGGTCTCCAGGATCGCGCCCCGGGCCAAAGGCAGGCGCTAAACCGCTGCGCCACCCAGGGATCCCAAGGCACCTTCTCTTAACTACATCTCTGAGGAGCAAGTTTTCCCATATCCTGGACTTAGTGATTCCTTTAAGAAACAGTTTCACCTTTTTTCAAACAACATTTAGTATCGCAGTTAACCTCTAGCTGCCAGGATCTGAGGACGTGGGAATCAAAAGACACTGTCCCAGGTCTTCAAGGAGATAGACGCGTAAACGATGTAAAAACGTTGAGAGGTGACAGAGATCTCCAAACCCGCCCAAAGGAAGAAAACCATTTCCCCTGGGGGCAGTTCAACTCCGAAGTCACATATTTTACAAGACTACACAATTATACGCCATTCTTAAACATTTAAAAGAAAGAAACCATTCTCCCCCCGCTCGCGCCCCCCCCCCCGCGATGTCCATGGTAACGCTCCTTTTGCGACGCTTTCGGGCAAAAACCCGCAGAGAAACAGAGCAAGCGTGATTTAAGTCTGAGTGACCGTTGTCTGAAACCAGTCCCCATTCTTGTCCTCAAAGTAAAAGCGTGTGGAAATCACATTCCTGGCTTCCAAAGGAACATACCGGCGAGCATACCAAGGAGAGGAACGCGAACGTCGCAGTTCTCAAGTGCAGTCCGCCCCTCCCACGTGGTAGATTTTTGGCAACTTGGCCCTCCTTCCTCCTGGTTCTGGGGAAGATTCTAACGCCCTCTGGAGCCGTCCCTAGTGACGTCACGAGCGCGATTCCAGCCTGTGGCCAATCACAGGGCCGGATTCCGGGGGAAGCCCGGGGCGGCGGCGGCGGCGGCCTGTGCGCGTGCGCGAGGTCTCCGCGTGGCTATATAAACATGGCTGGCGTGGCCGCGCGGTGGGGCCACGCTGGGGTGTGTAGGGGGGCTTCGGGGGCGCTCCGCTTTTGCAGTTTTGAAATTTCTGGCGGGGGAACCGCGGCGCAGAGTTTCGCTGGGTGGTGGGAGCCGAAGTGACGCCCTTCCGGGAGCCGCGCAGCCGGGCTCCGCCGCAGCAGGACCCGAGGCTGAGGCGCCGGGCTGAGCCGGCGCACGTGTGAGCGCCGCTGAGGAAGCGGCGAGCGGCCGAGCAGGTGTCGCCGCAGCCGGGGCGGCACGGGCGGGAGGGGGGCCCGGGACGCGCGGGTCTCGGTGCCCAGCCGGCGCCCGTCCCTGACTTGAGTGTCGCGGCCCCTGCGCCTCTCCCCAGCGATGCTGTGGAGCCGGAACTGCACCGGAGTCGGCTGCCGCCTGTCAAGCCTCCCCGCGCCTCTGCTCCCGGAACGGCAGCGCCGCGGCTGCCGCTGATCCACCTGGGGATGCCCGCGGGCCTCACGGAACCGGCCGGCGCCGCTCCCCCGGCCGGTGTGAGCGCCTCCGGGCCCGTGAGCATGGCCCCCGCCGGGACCCTGCCGGTCCGGGTGGAGAGCACCCCGCTGGCCTCCACCTTGGGCGCCGTGACGAAGGCTCCTGTCAGTGTCTGCGCGGAGTCCGCGGCGTCCCAGCCCCCGCGGCCCCCCGTGGGGACCGTAGTGACCAAAGTGGCTCCTGTCAGTGCTCTTCCTAAACTCAGCAGCGGCCCCCCGCTGCCTGCTCCTCAGCTAGTCGCTGTGAAAGCCCCCAACACCACAACAATCCAGTTGCCTGCCAATTTGCAGCTTCCTCCAGGTATGTCGATCCCCTCTTCCAGCTTCCCCATCGGGCCAGCCAGCGGTGACAGGGAGACGTCGCACCTCCGGATTGTGCCTCCTTGCTGCTAGCTCAAAAAAAAAAAAAAAAAAAAAAAGTCAGCTCAGAGAACAACCTTTCAAAATCAACTTTGCAGGGCAGTGATTTGGCTTGACAGTTAACATAGCCTCTTTGAGTCTTTATTGCTCAATATGCTCTCAACATATTTAAAGAAAGAATCTTTTCACCCAGGTGACCTAGTAAACGCCGGAGCAGTGTATTGAGGAGGGCCTTTGAGGCACTGGCTCCTAGGTGGGCGAAGGGAGCATATAGCTAAAGTTTATTTTTATGTGGAGAGGAGACCAATTTCTATATACGTACGGTTAGATAGCCATATTGGGTTTTTTTTTTTATTTTTTTTTATTCATTAAAAAAATTTTTTTGGGGATCCCTGGGTGGCGCAGCGGTTTGGCGCCTGCCTTTGGCCCAGGGCGCGATCCTGGAGACCCGGGATCGAATCCCACGTCGGGCTCCCGGTGCATGGAGCCTGCTTCTCCCTCTGCCTGTGTCTCTGCCTCTCTCTCTCTCTCATTCTATGTGACTATCATAAATAAATAAAAATTAAAAAAATTTAAAAAAAATAAAAATTATCAAAATAATTTAAAAAAAATTTTTTTTGCCATATTGTTTTAAGAGAAGTTTCTTTCTTTTTTTTTTTTTTAAAGAAAAGTTTATTTAAGGAGTTCTTGTGTATTAAGACAAAGAGCATTTTAGACTTAAGCAAGCTGGAGCAAGTTCACTAGTTTTCTCACACCAGAAGTGAGAAAGGCCGTTTCCCGCACAATCTTTAGAGGCGTGATGATCCTAATGTTCAATCAGAAGAATACCTCTCCCAGAGAACAATGCCAGAATTGACAGATCAGGGGCACACGATTGATGTATTTGAGGCAGTGTGTGATGCTACAGTCAACGAGTCTGTGACTGCTTTGTATCCGAGGGTTTACACGTCTGGGCTGTTTTTCAATGATTTGTGCAAAGATTTTTGCCTTGTGATCATTCAGCATATTGTATATTTGAATATGCTACCTTTCTTTACTCAACTGAAAGTGTCTTGGAATTTCAGTGCGGGGGGGGGGGGGGAGGGAAGGCACAAGTCACATTCTTTGGAGTGAACTCTACTTTTAATTATATTGTCTTCTATTTACTTTGCTTGGCAGTAATTGGAACTCTGACCTGCAAAGATGGTAAAGATAATGAAGCATTGGAGTCAAGATTTTAGTTTTTTTTTTTTCTTTTTAAGCAAAAATGATAGGGTAGCTGTCATTTGGTAGCTAATGTTCCCTTTTTCTTTTGTTTTTTAGGATTTTATTTATTAATAATAGGGAGAGAGAGAGAGGGGCAGAGACACAGGCGGAGGGAGAAGCAGGCTCCATCCCGGGAGCCTGACCTGGCCCGGATCCTGGGACCCCAGGATCACCTCCCCAGCCAAAGGCAGGGGCTAAACCCCTGAGCCCCACCCAGGGATTCCCCTAATGTTCCCTTTGATCATGAACATTGTGGAAAGATTATGTTCTCTACTTACTATGAAGTTCTGTTTCAGTTTTGTATGGTACAGCAGGTGCATTGTACTTAAGGCTATGCTGTGTATGCCACTGGATACGTTTTCTGCCAGTTCTAAGTTGGCATCCTGCATATACTTATAAAGTAGTTATGAATGTGTTTGAATGAAATCACCTCCAAATCTGTTAAAAATTAAGTTCCTGTCTAGTTGGTGAATATTGTTTAGAAACGAAAAGGTATTAGAATAGAAAAATTATCAAGAGTGAAAACTTGCTGGCAAGTGGGAACTAATCACTAATCAAAGGCATACTGTGCTATTTACACTTTTTAATCTATTGTTTATATTCTTCTGTTGGTCATAATAGATAGCAAATAAGGTAAAGGTCTTTAAGGGTAAATAACTTGCCCAATGCCAGACACCTCATAGGTGTCAGAGGGAATTTGCATCCAAGTCTTACTCTTTACATGATGTTGTTCTTAACATTTGGGGTGTGTGTGTGTGTGTGTGTGTGTGTAAGATATGCCTTATTGAGTATCAGGGCTAAAAGGTAACATAGAATTTTAGAGCTTAACCTTTTGTACACAAAGAAACCAAAACTGAAACTTGCCAGAGCTATATAGCTACAAACCAGGACCACAGCCTAGGTGTGCACTACACTAAAACATTTTAGGCTATTGACCATGGAGAAACTTCCAGGAGAGAGGAGATAAATTGCCTTTAGGAATTGTTAGTTACAGAAAAGGTGAGGAGGTGTTTTGAAGAGCAGCTTTTGGGAATTTCAACTGATGGGTGGGAGAGGGGCATACTAACCTTTGTGCTCTGGTTAATGCACAATAAGATAACCAATAGTTGAGGGGTGAAATGGAAGCACTTTAGAAGATTTAAGTAACTTTTTAAGAAAATTATAAGTCTTGTAGCATTTCTTTTAGATCCTAAGGATTAGTAATTGATTACTGAAGGATGCTAAAATCATGCAGAAGTCAGCTTTTTTTTTTCCCCTAAGATAATGAATATATTAAGTATTTGATTTCTTTTTACTTCGGAATTTCCTCAATAAACAGAAGTGATTTTTTAAAAAATATAAATATGCACCACAAGTTTTTCTAGAGAGCAGAGACTGGAATTAAAAAAGGTAGGCATTGTGAGGAAATGAAAGAAGATATAATAAAGCTCTGAAAATTATTCCGTTGAATGTTTTTGGTAATCTCTTTGATCTTCTCAGTCTTCTCTTGTATGAACATGTGTGATTTGGGGCCAGACTGCAGCTCTTTATGTTTTTTGGTATTCTGTGTCTCTTCTATCGCTTGTTTGAGAATGATGATCAGGGACTTGGTTGCTTCTGCTACATCATGAACTGGTAAATTCTGCTTGATAGTCATACTGTACAGAAGTTTGTGAAAGTTACTTGTAAAATGGTTCGGGTCTTTTTTTGTTAACTCCTTCATACTCAGGCATGGCATAGGATTTGGATCTTTCTCAAATTCTTGAAGCAGTTCCTAGATAAGCTAGGGATTCTTATGTCCACCATGGCTTTAAAAAAAAGGATGTTGCGCGAGGGTATGGACTCTCGCTGACTTTATTACCCAGGGCCTAATGAATTCCTTGCTCGGAGAAAGCACCTGGTATTGGAGTATACACATTAGTTTATGTGGAGAGAGAAGAAGAGGGGCTATACGGCTGCAGCCCCTAAGGAATCCCCAGGGCCATTACACATATCAGTGCATTTTATTTTTAATTTCTTTACTCCTGCCAACAAAAGCGGCATATGTTTATGTTAAAGAAAAAAGCATTACTGAGGGACGCCTGGGTGGCTCAGCGGTTTGGCGCCTGCCTTCAGCCCAGGGCATAATATTGGAGACCAGGGATCGAGTCCTGCGTGGGGCTCCCTGGATGGAGCCTGCTTCTCTCTCTCGGCCTCTCTCTCTGTGTCTCTCATGAATAAATAAATAAAATCTTTTTTTTTTAAAGCATTACTGAAATGTAATATACCCCTTTCTCCAGAGTATTACTATTAACAATTTGTCATCCTTTTCATGTTAATACTTATAAATCTTTCTCATTTCTTTAAAAAGATTTTATTTATGTATTCATGAGAGACACAGAGAGACAGAGACAGAGGCAGAGGGAGAAGGCAGTCTCCATGCAGAGAGCCCAATGTCGGACTCAATCCCGGTACCCGAAGATCACTCTCTGAGCTGAAGGGCAGATGCTTAACCACTGAGCCACTCAGACGCCCTCTTCCTCATTTTTTAAATAGCTTCGTAGTACATTGTATCAATGTAGCATCATATTTTGACCACTAGACATTGATACTGTTTCCACTACTTTGTCTTATTACAAATGATGCTATAATAAACATGTATTTTTGTGCAGTTCTTTAAATGTATTTTTTATAGGATAAATTGCTAGTAGTGGAATTATTGGTTCAAAAGGCAGTCTTTTCATAGGATTACCAAATTTTGTCCCCAAAAGATCATTTAAATGCAAAATCAACAACGTTAATACTTAATTTTTAAAAGCTACCTGTGGGGGCACTTGAGTGGTTCAGTTGGTTAAGCCTCCTGACTTCAGAGTCCTGGGATGGAGCCCCATGTGTTGGGGTCCCTGCTCAATGGGGATTTTGCTTCTCCCTTTCCCTTTGCCCCTCCCCCTACTTGTGTGCTCTTTCTTGCTCACTACTCCAATCAATCAATCTTTTTATGAAAGCTACCTATGGAATCTAATAAGTAGTTTTCCAGACTTAAGTTTAATTAATAGTAAGAGAAGATAATTCATAGAATTGAATGGAGATATACTTTAAATGTAGAGAAATGTAGATGGATGATAATGTTATATAGATTTGTTTCTTACCAAATAAGGGTGCCTAAGAGGGCTCTTGTTAGTTTGTGAAGTAAAGTAAGTATGTAATATACAGTAGCTAGGAAGGTTTAGTTCAGGGCACAGAGTAAGGATTAGGTGTGCTAATCAAATTTATAGATAATAAGGGACCTGGTGGGTTAGCCTTTTGTGGAAAGCACTGAAGTTGAGCAATAAAGGGCAGAACATTGGTCTTAGAATCAGACCTGGAATTGAATCCCAGCTCTACCACTTAATAGCTTCATCACTTGAGGCAAGTTTAAAAATTCATCCTCTGTCACTTTTCTTTTGTCTAAAATTGGATCATACCTTCTTCCTAGAAGTATCATGGATTAACCAAGGATATAGGTCTACATGTCAGAACTCTAAGGAACAGCATTTGGGTGGAATACAGAGTTGCATAGCAGGCATGTCCTGAGTTTTTAAGGTACTTGTGTAGCATTGGGCTGTAGGTTCTCTGGTTGCTATTTATCTAATATGTATTGGCATCCACCAAATTCACTGTAATTTAGAAGGATGGAGTTTGAAATAACCTCAATGACTATGTGCCCCCATTTTTTTTTTGTTTGCAATACAAAATTTGGAAAATACAGAAAAATTACCCCAAATATTTTGAGTGTATCTTTTAGTTTCCTTTTTTTATATAAACTTAGTGGAACTACAATTTTTTCCATGTATATTTAATTTTGTTTATTTATTTATTTTTAAGATTCTATTTATTCATGGGAAACACAGAGAGAGAGAGGCAGAGACACAGGCAGAGGGAGAAGAAGGCTCCATGCACAGAGCCAGATGTGGGACTCGATCCCGGGTCTCCAGGAATCACGCCCTGGGCTGAAGGCGGCGCTAAACCGCTGAGCCACCGGGGCTGCCCATATATTTATTTTAAAAAGGAAACTATTTACAGTAAGTTTTGAAAAATTTGACAAAGGTATAGCCACCACTCCAAGATATGGGGAATATTTCACTCCCCAAGGCTTTTAGTTTCCTTGGGGAAAAAAAAAGTATGGATGTTTTATTTATTTTTTACATAATTGGGATTCTATTATGTAATTTCTTTAGCCTTCTTTTTCACTTACCATTATATAGTGACAATTTTGTATGTTCTTACCTTAAAATTTTAATTTTATTTATTCATTTTGAACATTTTATTTATAAATAAATTAGTTATTTTGACAAGCCCACTGTGTAAATGGAGAATAGAGAAGATGTGCCATAATCAGTAGTAGAATGTGTGATAAAAACTTACTGATATACTTTAAGTTTTTCTTTTATTCACCTAAGAATTACTGGAATGAGAAAAAAGAAATTTAAGTGACTTTAAGCTTAGTAAGAGAAAATGACATAAAAAGTTAAAGGAATTGGGGTCTTGGTGCCTGAGTAAGAAAACAACTTTGGTATGTTTGGCTCCCTTTAAGGCTTTTAAAGGATTGCCCTGTGGAAATGAAAGTAGGCTTATTTTGTGGGCTTGCACAAGGGACCATCCTATCTGTAACTATTATGGGCAGACTATTTTGGTTTCTTTTCTTTTTTTAAAAAGATTTTATTTATTTATTCATGAAAGACAAAGAGAGAGGCAGAGACATAGGCAAAGGGAGAGAAGCAGGCTCCATGCTGGGAGTCCGATGTGGGACTCGATCCTGGACCCTAGGATCACTCCCTGAGTCGAAGACAGATGCTCAACCACTGAGCCACCCAGGCGTCCCTATTTTGGTTTCAAATTAAGGGGTCTTTCTACTCTACTTGTGAAGGGGTGATCTTTGTATATCTCCACCTTCTTAACCGTAGACTTAAATCAGTAGAGACTAGAAGGTGACCAGTCAGAGAATTATATAGAGATACTAAATTATAACAGGTGAATTCTAAAGTTTTTCTGGCTCTTAGATTTATGTGGGTCTGATATCCTTTCCGGGTCAGTATTTACCAATGCTAGGAAGTCAGACAAATCAGAGACACTATCCAGATCATCTTGCAACCAAGGCAAAATAGGAAAGTCAGCTTGGGATTTAGCAGTTCACTGGGCAGACAAGTAGAGTAGTATGTTAAACTGCCTGCCAGTTATGGATCACTTTACACTTTAACATCTTAATATTTTTAGAGGAAAGGTGCTCTGTAACCTAATGTATGATTACTTTCTTTCAACAGGTCTATAGAATAAGTAGGCAAAGCTGGATATCCTTTTATGATTGGAAAATGAATCAAATTTATCAGGATTTGATTCAAAGAGATTTGGTAGCTGATTTTCAGAAAAGAGACTACTGTTCAGTTTCCTTTATATGTTTATAAGTGCTTTTCACTAGGTTGTTGCGCATTGGAACTGAACCTTTGGGATAAACACTTCAGTTGGAAGAGCATCGAGTTTGATAAGCTCTTGTTATTTTTTTCTCAGTATTGTCTTTGACTCTTCTAATATTACTTCCTACTGATGGTTTGAGTACTTAGTTGAAGAAAAGTTTGGATTATGGACCTTTTGGTATTAATAACAGTTATTACTACTATTTGATAACTTTGAAATTCAAAAGTCTGTTTGAAAGTATTGTCTCATAATCCTGTTAATGATCTTGAAAGGTGGGTATTAAGTCTCCATCCACAAATACAGCATGTCTGTTTATTTAGATCTTCTTTAATTTCTTTCAACAGCATTTTATAGTTTTTAGAGTGTTGGTGTTGTACTTATTTTGTCAAATTTATCAGTATATTTTTATTTTTGGTGCTATTGTAAATGGAATTGCTTTCTTTGTTCGATTTAGCCATTCATTGCAAACGTATAAAAATACAGTTGATTTTTATACATTAATTCTGTATCTTGCTACCTAGCTGAACTTGTTTAATAGTTTTTTCATGGATACCTTAGGATTTCTACATAGAAGATCATCTTCTATGTAGAAATAGTTTTACTTATTTCTTTGGATACCTTTTATTTCATTTTCTTGCTTAATTTCTCTGGTTAGAATTCTTGGTACAATGTTGAATAGAAGTAGTGATTCCAGGCATTCTAAGTCTCATTCCTCATCACAGATCTTTTATTCCTCTCTTAAGGGGAAAGGCTTTAGTCCTTCACTATTAAATGTGATATTAGGTGTAAGTCTTTTGTTGAGGAAGTTTACTTTCATTCCTATTTTGTTGAGTGTTTTCATCATGAAAAAAGGGATGTTATATTTTGTCAGATGCTTTTTCTGCATCTGTTGAGATGATCATGAGGTTTTTGGCCTATATTGAGGTTTTTGGCCTATACTGATATGCTGTTTTATGGTAATGTTTGTATGTTAGACCAGCCTTCCACACAGAGGTAAATATTACTTGATGGGATATAACACCTCTTTTGTGCTGCTGTATTCGGTTTGCTAGCACTTGGTTGGGACTTTCTGCATCTCTATAAGGCATAATGATCTCTAGTTTTTTTGTGATGTCTTTATCTGGTTTTGGTATCAGGGTAATACTGAGCTTACACAATGAATTGAGACATGTTTCCTTTTATTTTTTGGAAGAGTTTGTGTGAATGATTAGTATTAATTTTTCCTTTGATGTTTGGTAGGATTCACCAGTGAAGCCACCTGGACCTGGGCTTAATCTTGTGGATACTTTTTTTGATTCCTAATTAAATTCATTTGTTAGAGGCCTCTTTAGGTTGTCTATTTTTTTTTTAAGATTTTATTTATTTGAGAGAGAGAAAGAGCAGAACAAGAGAGAGAAGCATGAGCCGTGGGGAGGGGCAGAGGGAGAAGGAGGGGAAGCAGACTTTCCGCTCAGCAGGGAGCCTAATGCCAGGGGCTCCATCCCAGGACCCTGGGATGGTGACCTGAGCCAAAGGCAGACCCTTAACGGCCTGAATTACCCAGGCATGCCCAGGTTACCCATTTACTTGAGTCAGTTACAGTAGTTTTTTGTTTTTAGGAATTATTTTTCTCAATTGTTTTTATACTCTCTTTTTACCTCTGCTCGAATCTTATTAATTTCTCTTCATCTGCTTGCCTTAGTTATTTTAGTTTATTCCCCCAGTATCTTAAGATGGAAGCTTATTAAGTTACTGATTTGAATGTTCCTTTTTCTTTCTTTCTTTCTTTCTTTCTTTCTTTCTTTCTTTCTTTCTTTCTTTCTTTTTTCTTTTCTTTTCTTTTCTTTTCTTTTCTTTTCTTTTCTTTTCTTTTCTTTTCTTTTCTTTTCTTTTCTTTTTTTAAGTAGGCTCCATGGCTTGTGTGAAGCCCAGCAGTGGGGTTCAAACTCACAACCTTGAGATCAAGACTGAGCTAAGATCAAGAGTAAGATGCTTAACCAACTCAGCCACCCAGTCACCCCTTGAATCTTCCTTTTTAAGAGAGGGAAGGAGGAATAGGGGTGGGGGAGGGGCAGAGAGAGAGAGAGAGAATCTCACATGGGGCTTGCTCAATCTCATGATCCTGAGATCATCACCCAAACCAAAATCAAGAGTTGGGACACTTAACTGACTGAGTCCCCCAGGCACCCCTCTTTTTAAATACTGTTATATGTAACTATAAATGTCCCTTTAAGCACTGCTTCATCTGCATTCCGTAAATTTTGGTTTATTATGTCTTCATTTTCACTCATTTTAAGGTATTTTCCAGTTTCCCTTGTGATTTCTTCATTGACAAATGACTACTTAGGAGTAATTAATTTCTAAATATTTGTGAGTTCCCCCAATTTCTTTTTGTTACTGATTTCAAATTTCATTCTATTGTAGTTGGAGACTATACACTGTATGATTTCAGTCTTTTAAAATTTACTGGGGCTTGTTTTATGTCCTAGCATATAGTCTGTCCTGAGATTGTTCTATGTGTGCTTAAGAAGAATGCTGTTGTTATTGGGCAGTGTATTCTTATAGGTATGTTTTAGGTTTAGTTGGTTTATAGTATTGTTCAGGTATTTGATTTCATTGTTAATCTTCTGTATAGTTGTCTATCCTTTGTTGAAAGTAGGGTATTGAAATCTCAACTATTATTGTTGAATTTCTGTTTTTCCCTTCCTTTATGTCCGCTTTTACTTCATATATTTTAGGCTCTATTTTTCATTGCATGTATGTTTATAATTGTTAATATTCCTGATCCATTGGGTGGTTTATCAATTATGAAATGCCCCCTCTATATCTCTAGTAACACTTTTAGACTATATTATCTGATATTAGAATGGCCATGCCAGCTTTCTTGTTTTGTTTTTTAAAAGATTTTACTTATTTATGGGAGGGAGAGAAAGAGAGTGTACACACAAGCAGTGGGGGAGGAGCAGAGGGAGGGAGAGAGAGAGAAAGAGAGAGGCAGGTTCCCCGCTGAGTAGGGAGTGTGATGACCTGAGCTGAGGCAGACACTAAACCACTCAGCCGACTGAGCCACCTAGGCACCTCCACACTAGCTTTCCTATGGTTGTTGTTGTATGTGTCATTTACTTTCTATATTTTTTTATAATTGTGTCTAAAGGAAGTCTCCTGTAGGCAGCATATAGTTGGATCTTACCTTTTTTGGTCTGGTTTACACTTGTGCCTTCTAATTGGATTATTGAATCAATTAACATGTAATATTACTTACAAAGTTAGGTTTAGGTCTGCCATTTATTTATTTTTGTTTCGATATATTTCCTTCCCTTTTTTCCTGCTTTCCTTTGCATTAAGTGAATATTTTCTAGTGTGATACTGTTTTCTTTATAATTTTTTTAAAGATTTTATTTATTCATGAAAGACACAGAGAGATGCAGAGGCACAGGCAGAGGGAAAAGCAGGCTCCATGCAGGAAACCTGATGTAGGACTCGATCCCAGAACCCCAGGATCACTCCCTGAGCCGAAACGAAGGCAGATTCTGCTCAACCACTGAGCCACCCAGGCGTCCCTCTTTATAATTTTTCAGTATATATTTGGAGATTCTAGAGGTTACAATGTATATTTAATATCTATTGTGTATATATCTCTAATAAATTCTAATAAGAATTTATTTCACATTCATAATAACTTAGTTGGGTGATATAGAAACATTTCTCCTGGGGATCCCTGGGTGACGCAGCAGTTTAGCGCCTGCCTTTGGCCCAGGGCGCAATCCTGGAGACCCGGGATCAAATCCCACATCGGGCTCCCGGTGCATGGAGCCTGCTTCTCCCTCTGCCTATGTCTCTGCCTCTCTCTCTCTCTCTCTCTGTGACTATCGTAAAAGAAAGAAAAAAAAAAAAACAGAAACATTTCTCCTATTTAGCTCATTTTCCTTTTCCTTTTTTATTTTTGTGCTATTATGCTCTACATATTGCACCTAGATATGTTAGAAACCCAACAATACCTTGTTAAAATTATTACGTTATGTAACTTTATGTTTTTTAAAGAAACTAACAGAAGAAAGGAGCACAAGTATATACTTACAGCATTTAGCATTTGTTTTATTACTTTCTTAGTTACTGTCTGCGTTTCTTCATTTGTTCCTATGAGTTGGAGTTTTCAACCAAAGTCATTTCCTTAGTGTGATACAACTTTAGTCCCACCCACTTCCTTTTTTGCTGTTATTCACAAATATATTACATTTTTATATTATAGGTCCAAAAATGTAATTATATATATATATACATATATATATAGTTCTATATAATTTTTTTAAAAAGTTAAGAGAAAAAAGCAGAATTAATATGAATTTATATTGTCAAATTACATAATTACCTTTACCAGTGCTCTTTCTCATTCTTGTGTGAATTTGAGTTACTGCCTGGGATCACTTGTTCTGAACCTAGACAACTTTATTTAGTATTTCTTGTATGGTGTTTCCACTAGCCAACCAATCCACTCAGTTTTTATCTGGGAATGTCTTTATTTTGCCTTCAATTTTGAAAGGTACTTTTAATGAATATCTGTTGATTAAATTTTCTTTCTTTCTTTTTTTTTTTGGCCTTTAAACAAGTGGAATATGTCATTATGTCATTGCACTGCCTTGTGGCCTCCATTGTTTCTGATGAGAGGTCAACTGTTAATCCTATTTGGGTTCTCTTGTAAATAACTAGTCATTTTTCTCTTACTGTTCTCAAGATTTTGTTTTAATAGTTGAGCTTTTTTTTTTTTTTAAGATTTTATTTATTCATGAGAAACAGAGGGCGGGGGAAGAGACACAGGCAGAGGGAGAAGCAGGTTCCATGCAGGGAGCCTGATGTGGGACTCCATCTGGGGTCTCCAGGATCATGGCCCAGGCCAAAGGCAGCACTAAACTGCTGAGCCACCCGGGCTACCCTTTTTTTTTTTTTTTTAAGATTTTATTTATTTATTCATGAGAGACACAGAGGCAGAGACATAGGCAGAGGGAGGAGTAGGTTCCCTGAGAGGAGCCCGAGTGGGACTCTATCCTGGGACTGTGGGATCATGCCTTGAGCCAAAGGCAGACAGATGCTCAACCGCTGAGCCACCCAGGCATCCCAATAGTTGAGCATTTTTATTATGAAGTGTCTTAATGTGGATTTCTTTGAATGTATTAGAGTTTGTTGAGCTATTTGGACATCTTAGATTATTCTTCATCAAATTTGGGAGTTGCCAGCCATTATTTCGTTGGATAGTTTTCTGTTTATCTCTCTCTCCCTTTCTGTGTCTCTTGTCCTCCTCCTCTGGTACTCACATTATGCCTATGTTGCTGTGCCTATCAGTGATCTACATTTCTCTGAGACTGCTCACTTTTCTTCATTCTTTTTTCTCTCCATTCTTTGGATTTAATCATCTCTGTTGATCTACCTTCAAGTTCACTGATATTTCTTCTCATTCAGTTTCACTGTTGAGGCCTCCAGTGAATTTTTTTTACTGTATTTTTTAACTACAGAAGTTTTGTTTTTTTTTTTATAATATCTATCTTTCTAGCAATAGTCTGTATTTGATACCATCATACCTTCTTTTTGTTTCTTTAAGCATGATCTCTTTCAGTCTTTTGAACAAATTTATAATGTATATTTTGAAGTTTTTGTTAGATCTGATAGCTAGTCCTTCTCATAGGTGGTTTTTGTTGCCTGCCTTTTTTCCTGTGTGTCATACTTTTCTTTTTCTTTACATGTTGTGTAAGTTATTATTCAAAACTAATATATTGGTGCCTGGGTGGCTTCATTGCTTAAATGTCTGCCTTTGGTTCATGATCTCAGGGTCCTAGCAACGAGCCCTGCATTAAACTCCCTGCTCAATAAGGAGTCTGTTTCTCTCTCTTCCTCTGTCCCTCCTTTCCCCCTCCCCCCAAATAAACAGATAAATTTAAAAATTTTTAAATACTAATATATTGCAGCAACTCTGCATACTGCCCCCTGTTCCCTTGAGAGTATTATTGTTATTTACTTGTTTCTTTATTTTAATTGTTTGATTGGTTTATTCTAGTGAAGCCTATTTTTCCACACGTGGGAAGCCTTTGATGTTGCTTCTCAGAGGGCACAGCCTTTGGCATAAGCTCAGCCACCCTGAGATAACAGGGCTCTCTTTGACTTTCTCTTTCTCTGATTTCTCTGTTAAGCTGTGTGTCTCTGTTAGTATCACAGCCAAGTGTTAGGCTCTACCTTGGCCAGCCAAATACCCTATCGTTTTCAACAATGCCATAGACCCTGACTTGCTCCCAGTTAAATTTAGGTTCCTTTACAAGGATAATTTTTGAGGTTATTGTTTGAGGTTTGTAATGACATCAGCAGGGTCTTTCTCAATTGTTTCTTTTTCTGGCTCTTTCTGGTAAACTAGAGGTAGGCCTGTGGTCTATAGCTTGTATCTGTCATGAAGCTATCATTCTTCTTTTAGTTATTTTGTTGTATTTGAGAGTTCTCTTACCTTTGAGCTTCCCTACACTGTGTAGAAATAAAGTCAGCTTCCATAGGAAGATATTTGGAGTGGAGATCAGGACTGTGGAATGCTTCTTTATGGGCAATATCCTTACTTTAGTAATAGGGTACTGGGCTATTACCCTCTCATCTTACCTGCTTGCTTCTTCCAGCATGAAACCTCCATCCTACCAAAGAACTGGGGTGAGGGAGAATGGGGTCCAGATACTTTTAGTGTGCCATCACTGAGGTATAGAGCCTTCCCTTTTATGAGTGGAGATGAGTAAAAGAAGATGCCTAGAAATTTCTGGACCCACTTTTCTCAGATTTGTCCTCTGCTATATGCAGCTCAGTGTGGGGGAGATCAGAAATGCTGATGTGCTCCTTCTAAAGAGATACCATAGCCCTCAACAGGGAGTGTGGGAGAGAGAAGGCCCTTTGTTGGGTCACACTGCCTGATTTGAGAAGGAAAAGGGTGTGTTTTTTGAGATTTGAGAAGGAAAAGTGTGGTTCATATGCCACGATTCTTGCTGTGCTTACTGAGTTTTAGTAAATCCTCCTTAATAATGGTGAAGCTATTTTCTGTATGCCTTAAGGCAATTTCAAAAGACTTTAAATAGTTGTTTTTATTTATTTTTATTTTTAAAAAAGATTTTATTTATTCATGAGAGACAGAGAGAGAGAGAGAGAGAGAGAGAGAGGCAGAGACACAAGCAGAGGGAGAAGCAGGCTCTACACAGGGAGCCTGACGTGGGACTCAATCCCAGGTCTCCAGGATCACGCCCTGGGCTGAAGGCGGCACTAAACCCCTGGGCCACTGGGGCTGCCCTGAATAGTTGTTTTTAAAAATAATTTTCACCAGTTATATTTGCTTTGCTGAGGAGCAGGTTTGTTGAAGTCTTCATGCTCCCATTATGGAAATGGAACTGCAGCTATGAATCCATATTCTTGTTTATGCCTCCTAATGACAAAGACGAGAATTTCTACCATCAGCAAAATATTAGAGTTCCTTTTGCTGCACATCTAACAATATTGTCATTGGACTTCTTAATTTTTGTCTAGGTAGATATAAGGTGATATCTCACTGTGATCTTAATTTACTTTTCCTTGTCATTGGCATCTATGTTGGTTTTGTGTGTTTTGGATATTTGTCCTTGGAACATAAATGAACTAAAATTTTCTCACATTTTGTTTTTTTTACCTGATGGTGTCTTTTGCTAAAGAAAAGTGGCTTGTTTTTTAAATATATTTGGGGCAGCCCAGGTGGCTCAGTGGTTTAGCACCTGCCTTCAGCCTAGGGTGTGATCCTGGAGACCCGGGATCGAGTCCCACGTCAGGCTCCCTGGATGGAGCCTACTTCTCCCTCTGCCTGTGTCTCTGCCTCTCTCTCTCTCTCACACACAAATAAATAAATAAAATATAAATGAATGAATGAATGAATGAATGAATAAATAAGAATGTGTCAAACTGACACTTTAATATACAAGAACGTATCAAATTATTTCCTTTTTTTTCAAATTATTTCCTATTTCAAGTTCAGAAAGTTTTTTTTACATTACTTAAGAATTTAAAAGGTTTTATTTTTAACTTTTGTATTCTTAAAGCCTTTGGGGTTTTGTGTGTAGCATGAAACTTTTAATCTTTTCTGTATAGATAACTAATTGGCCCAGCCTTATTTATTGAATAGTTGCTCTTTTCCTCACTAATCTGTAGTACCTCGTAGGAGAATTTGATATATCTGAGTCTGTTTTGGAATTTTCCAGTTTATTCCATTGGTCACTTTGTATAATCTGATGCCATTACTATATCATCGTACTTACTACAGTTTTTTAACTTGATGTCATGAAAGAAAAGTATTTTGGCTTTTTTTTAAGTAGCTTTGAGTGAAGATATTTTTCTGTATTATGTAACAATTAGTATACATGTAATTATATTGTACTTATTCAGGGCATTTTATAGTGTTGAAGGAAATTCAGTACCTATAATAATTCAGTGCTTATAAAAGAATAATGTAATATTCTACAATAGAATAATTCAGTACTTGTTTTTTTAAAGATTTTATTTATTTATTCACTCAAGAGAGAGGCAGAGACACAGGCAGAGGGAGAAGCAGGCTCCATGAAGAAAGCCTGATGCAGGACTCAATCCCAGGACTCTGGGACCATGCCCTGAGCCAAAGGCAGATGCTCAACCACTGAGCCACTCAGGCATCCCTAGTTCAGTACTTATAATAATAATTATACTGTACTTATTCAGAGCATTTTACAGTGTTGAAAGAAATGTTTAGAACACAAAATATATGATGCCTATGTTTCATTTATTAGCTTAGAAGTCATATTTTGTTTTCTTTTAACTCTAGGAACAGTTTTGATCAAAAGTAACAGTGGCCAGTTGATGTTGGTATCTCCCCAGCAAGCTGTGACAAGAGCAGAGACCACTACCAACGTAACTTCAAGGCCAGCTGTACCAACAAATACTCATACAGTCAAAATCTGTACAGTGCCGGTAATATACCCTAGTTGCTTTTATCCTCCTTAATTTTCCATGTATTTTCTTCATATAGATGTGTGTGAATTTGTCAGTAAAAATAATAGATGCTTCTGCTCAACTTTTCAAATTAAGCCACTTTCTTTAAACATGTTAATCACAGTGTTTAGACTTGTCATTTGGTAATTGCTAAAATAATAAAGATTCAGTTTTCATACTCAAAGATTTTATAGTCCTCAAGGGAATATTCAAAGGGCTATTTGCATTTCTAAATGGAAAGAAAATAATCATTCTGTTTCAATTTTAATTTGTGGTAAAATATTGACACAGCAGTTTATAGTATTTATTTTTGTACATATCTTGGGATGACTTTTAAGAAATTCAGAAATGCATAATATTTCATTAATTGGTAATGTTAGAAAATGGTTTATTTTACACACCTGATAATTTTTCCAGGTAACTAACTAAAGTTTATCTTTTGTGCCAGACATTAAAAAAAATTTTTTTTTTTTTTTTTTTACAGAAAAAGGATAAATACAATAAACAGAATTCTTTAATGGTCTTTCTCTGATAAAAAATGCTGAATGTGAAATAATGTTTTCTTAACGAGTCAAGCTTATCCTTATGAAAGATTGCATAGTTTTCTGTGGTAATATACTATGTCAGTTCTATCCATCACCACCTCCCCACACCAGCCCTCATTTTGTGCTCTCTTACGATTTGGTTCTATATTCTCCACCATTTTCTCTGTTGTTGTATCTTTCTATGACAGTTCCTCCTTTCCTTTCTAGTTTCCTTTATCTGACTAGTAGGAGTTGAGATGACAGGTTAGCAGATTTTTGTTTATAATTAGATGTTAAATAAAAATCAATTTATTTTCTCTATGAGCCAAAAAGTAAAGTTCAAGATTTTAATGCTAAAAGTCTGTGATATTTATTTGTGAAATCAGTTACCTCCTTAGGAATAGGTAAATATAAAGTGATAAATAAAGTGTCAATTGGCCAGTTGACCAGTTAGGTTCATAGTGGAGAAGGTGCTTAGAATCTATAAGGTTATAAAACCAGTTATAGCAAAGAAGCTTGCTACGGTGAAGAGTTTTAACGTTTAATATTTGCCATAATACTGAGTGACTTAAAATTACTAATGCTGATGACTCTCACCTCTCCTTTCTCCTCCCTCCACCCACCCAGAATTCAAGTTCACAGTTAATTAAGAAAGTGGCAGTGGCACCTGTTAAAAAATTGGCACAAATAGGAACTACTGTGGTACCCACTGTTCCAAAGCCTTCCTCAGTACAAGTAAGTTGTGATTGACTTATGTCCATGCATGCACTGGTTTTTCTCTCATCTTTCTTTCCTATTTAGTTATTTCCTGCCAGATATATATGTTGCCACAGTGACCATGTCCTTAGAGAAAGGAATTCAGTGATATTTGGTGACACTTAACAAAGTGGGAACTGTTGGAAGTGTGGAAAGCACAAGATAAACATGGTGTATGTTCTTGGAATATCAGTTTTACTTGAATGTATTAAATTAATACAAATGCATCTAATAGTCACGTGTCATAGCGTCTAGAAGCAGGTGCTGCGACAGAGTTTTGGCATAGGGGATATTTATTAGTTGATACCTGTGGAACGGAAGGAAAGTAAGATTTTGAACTAGATGCAGGCCCAGTGGATGAAGAACATGGGAGCAAGTATGGCCTGTCAGAGTTGTCCTTCTGTGTGCGAGCGTTGGTCATCTGGGCCTTAATTCTCCTCTATGATCAGTCACAATGTCAATTCCACAGGGAGAGTTGTGCTGTTGGGCAAGGCAATTCTCTGAGTTGAGACAAACCCTGAAAGAACTGACAACTGTAGGCTGTATAGGAATAGCATTACTAACAGCAGGGACAACACAGATTGCCTTGCAACAGTATATCACTGTTTACTCCTTGTGTCTCTGGGATCTATTTCCTTATACTGTTGGAGACTAGATCTTTTGGTATTCTGGTGGGTTTCTTCCTTGGGGAAACAAAACGGAAGTTACTAGGATGAACTACAGTCCTTGTTACTGTGACTAATACTCATCAACTCCCTCCTTCACTATCCTATCCATTCTAGATTTCCTCTCTTCCTTTTTTTTTTTTAAATTAAGGATTTTATTTATTCATGAGAGACACAGAGAGAGGGGCAGAGACACAGGCAGAGGGAGAAGCAGGCTCCACGCAGGAAGCCTGACCTGGGACTGGATCCTGGGTCTCCAGGCGCTAAACCGCTGATCCAGCCAGGCTGCCCTCCCTCTCTTCTTAATTAATAACTCTGCTGGTCTTGGTAACTTAACTGGTAGTGTGACCAGATCATCATCCCTGAGAGCTCTAACGTCCTAATCACCATGCTTTTTTGAGGAAAGAGTTGCTGTACTTGTCCATAGATCATAACAGTTGGGCGAAGAAATGCCAGCAGGCGCTAAAATGGATCACCTGGATTCACCACAGTTATTCTTTTCAGTCTCCATTGTGTGCTAGCAACCCTACCTATTCCAGATGCCAGATCAATTACCCCTGCCATGTGAATGATTCTTTACTGCTGTTCCTGGACAAAAAAAAACCGAAGTGCCCAGGAGGCAGCCATAGTGTCTAGTTTATGGGAACTCTTGCTGTGTCCTCCGGTGCCCCCTTTGGACAGAAATGGGAAACACAGGGTCCCCCATTGTGTCTGTAGGAATGATGATAAGTGGTTGCCTTCATCCCTCTACTCCTCAGTTCCTTGGTTTTCATGTATTTGTCCTATTGGAGACATAGTACCGTAAAGAATTTTTAATGCAGTTTACACTGAATCTTGGAGGATGGAATTCCAACTTCATTGAGGATTTATTGCCTCTGCATTTGCACTTTGCCTGTGCCTTCTGCAGGATGTTCTAATACTTTACTAGGCTGCCAGCTTCTAGGTCATGCCCCCCAGACATTCACAGTCAGTGCCGGTGTGGTCTCGCAAAGCATGGAAATAGAATGGGCTGGGCTACCATATCTGGAGTTATGAATTAGTTTAGGGTGGTCCACCCATTACTGAAGTGGGATTATGTAGATAGAGTAAGACTGGGATTGTGTACCTCCTTGTGTCTCTGAAGAGAAAGAATTGGCATGGAAGGTGCAGATATCTGGTAAGATACAGCCAGTAGCTATATTAGGGCAGATTTTGTACTAGAAACAGTAAAATATTGGTAAGGAAAGTAGAAATGCCATAAATGCTTCCTCTGTTCACAAAAAAATAGAATACTTTTCCTCAGCTCACGTTTCATTGAGCCTTATTTTGCCTCATAAGGGAGAGGAACTCTGAGGTTCCCTGAGGGTCCAGAAAGGTAATCATAACCATCAGCTAAAGTTTTAGATTATACTTTCTTTAATATAGTAGTACAAGGAGTTAATGGCAGGGTATAAATATAGATTCACTGAAGAAAGAGTGTTTAATTACTGTAGATTAACCTGAAAAAGTTTATTAGACAGTCTCCAAAAGGATTCAGAGAAACTGCACCGTAGTTGTCCTTGGAGAGTAAGACTGGGGCTAGGAATAGGAAAGAGACCATTTTCATTGTTGCCTTGAGATCTACTTATATTTAATAATATTTTACTAAGGGGTAATTTTTAATTTTACTTTTTTTGCTTAACATTTCATCCTTCATTCTTGTCTTCATTAATCAAGTGATTTTAAACTTCTTCCCACTTTTACTCTTAAAGCATGCTTCATCTAATATATGCTCCAGTTTTTCTAAAGTCGGAAATTTTGGTGTACATTTGAATTCACTTATTGTGACTGTTACCAAAGTAAATTTTCTTGAAGGTGATTGGAACCTGACCTTTTTGGGTTGTTATATGCCTGTAGAATATAAGTATTTAAATTAAAATGATGATGCAGTGTTCAGTTTTCTGGGTCAGTTGTAAATACTGTTGTTTCCCCTACCTCCTCAAACTTGACTCATGTTCTGTAACTTTCAGTGTTTGTTTTAAAATAAGATTGTTGCTTTATCTCAGTATAGTTTTCTAAATTACTGCCTGTTGTATTAAACTTTGTATCCTGCAGGTGGTGCTATAATCACACCTCATTTTGATAGAAGGTTGAAGAAAAAACCAAAATTCTTTTCAGCATGAAAATAAGATACTACAGTTTGTAATATTCATTGTGCTTGCTCTATTAATAGTCTACATAAAAGCAGCTTGTCTGAATATAAGGTGGTCAGTAGATCTCTCTGCTTTATAGTTAAGAAAAAGAAATTATGGAACAGGTATTCTATATTTTCATATAAAGACTTACTATTTCAAATTATTCTTAGAGAAGTATTAATAATGTGTTTTGGGTTTTTTTCCAAGATTTTATGTATTTATCTTAGAGTATAAGCAGGGGATAGAGGCAGAGAGAGAGGGAGAAGCAGACTCCCGCTGAGCAGGGAGCCTGATGTGAGGCTCTGTCCCAGGACCTTGAGATCAAGACTTGAGCTAAAGGCAGGTACTTAACTGACTGAGCCACTCTGGCGCCCCAATATTGTGTCTCGAGGACCATGCACTTGGTACTGTTTTTTGCAGACAACTCCAGGAAAGTAGGGAGGTACCATTTCTAGCCTTGATTTTTTTTTACAGATTTTTTTTACAGACAAGAATCAAAGGATTAGCAAGGTAAGTAACTTGCTTGAGGTAAACACTCTTTAGGTGTCCGTGAAAAGTAGGAAGGTAGATGAGAATGAAACCCAGATCTACTGAAGTTTGGAGCTCTTACAACAGTGTTCCATTGCCTTAGACTAATAGAGCATAACGTGAAAGAAAAGATGTCAAGATCCATTTGTAGTCTGGTAAGTGTGAAAAGAGGCACCCGCTGTGATACATATCATAGTAATACATATCTAAATGTGCACTACTTTTAATTTCAGTCTGTAGCTGTGCCAACCAGTGTTGTCACAGTTACTTCTGTAAAGCCCTTGAATTCTGTAACTACCCTGAAGCCTTCAAGTTTGGGAGCATCAGCTGCCCCATCAAATGAGCCCAGTCTTAAAGCAGAGAACTCAGCAACTACTCAGACAAGTCTTTCTCCGGTAAGCTCCACCTTCTTCCTTATATGAATACAGCTCTTTACAAACTTTCTTGAATTCTGTTTTCCAGCTAACATTTCTGTTTGTTTATATTTCTCTATTTAGGCAATGCTAGAAAATGTGAAGAAGTGTAAGAACTTCCTTGCAATGTTAATAAAACTAGCTTGTAGTGGATCACAGTCCCCAGAAATGGGGCAGAATGTGAAGAAACTGGTGGAACAACTTTTGGTAAGTTAGTATTTATGGAAGCTTAAATTCTGTAAGAATTTGTAGAACATTTTTTAAATGATACTTACCTATAAATAAGGTTTATTTTATTTTTTTAAAGATTTTATTCATTTATTCATTAGAGACACAGAGAGAGAGAGGCAGAGACACAGGCAGAGGGAGAAGCAGGCTCCATGCAGGGAACCTGACCATGGGACTTGATTCTGGGTCTCCAGGATCAGGCCCTGGGCTGAAGGCGGCGCTAAACCGCTGAGCCACCTGGGCTGCCCTAAATGAGGTTTGTTTTAGATGGGTTTTTCGATAAGCTTTTGTTTCTTAATTTGTAATGATAGATAGCAAATGTGAAACAAGTAAATCTATTATATATTACTTTTTGTTACTTTGGCTTAAAAAGGGCCTTGTAGAATGGTGCCTGGGTGGCTCAGTTGATGGTCTGACTCTTGATTTTGGCTCAGACCATGATCTCAGGGTCCTAGGATCGAGCCTTGTGTCAGGCTCCACACTCAATAGAAAGTCTGCTTGAGGATTCTCTCTCTCTCTCTCTCTCCCTCTGCCCCCCCCCACGTGTGTTCTGTTTCTCTCTAAAACAAATAAATAAATCTTCAAACTATTATTTTATTATTTTATCTTTTTATTTCATTTTATTTATTTTACAGAGAGAGGAAGTGCATAAGTAGGGGGAGAAGCAGAGGGAGAGGGAGAAGCAGGCTTCCTGCTGATCAAGGAGCCCAATTCAGGGCTGGATCCCAGGACCCTGGGATCATGGCCTGAGCTAGAGGCGGATGCTTAACCAACTGAGCCACCTAAGTGCCCCGAAAAAAACTTTTTTTTTTTTAAATAAAAGGGCCGTGGAGAGAAGGTTTACTATTTGGTCAAATAAAAAATTGTTAGTAGAACTGCAAATACAGAAAACCAGGCTATCAGCAAATCATGAAATTTAGTTCTATAAATCCCAACGGAACCTGTGGAAGTAAGTTAACTTTCTTAAGTTTTCTTTTCTATAACATGAGAAGAGTAATAAATGTGATGATCTTTGAGTTCCAAGTTCCAAGATGCTGTGGTTTTTAGGATCAAATTATACATCATTCATTTTTTATATCCTCTTTCAGGTAAATTGCTTAGATACATTAAAGCAGATGAAGGGGGAAATTAGCAAATATTCCATATTATATGCTTAAGAAATATGCTGAGGGTATAATAGACAAATTCAAATTTGGATTTTTTTGAACTACTAAAATCTACAGACTTCTCTGATTATCTAATGAGAATTTTGGGTATTTTTTGTATAAAAATGGTCACTTTTTTCCCAGCAGAAAATGTGTATATTTCAAATATCGTAAGGAAAACAAGTATAATTTACAAATATTAAAATACCTTCTTTACTACTGGGTTGTTTTTCTTTTTTCCTACCTGTAATTTGTTAGAAGTAGAGCGCATTTGAAATGGTTCCTTTTCCACCTGGGAAAACTATTTTAGGCATTTAAAATTATAAGTCGTATAAACAAGTATTTAACATTCAAGCATTTTTAAAAACTTATATTTTTAATTTTTTTTTAAAGATTTTATTTATTCATTCATGAGAGACACACAGAGACAGAGACAGAGAGAGGGGTAGAGACACAAGCAGAGGGAGAAGCAGGCTCCATGCAGGGAGCCCCATGTGGGACTCAGTCCCAGGACTCGATCCCAGGACTCCAGGATCACGCCCTGGGCCGAAGGCAGGCACCAAACCGCTGAGGCACCCAGAGATTCCCCCAATATTTTTAATTTTTGATTGAAGTTGACATACAATATTTTGTTACTTTCAGGTGTAGAACATAGTGATCCGGCAATTATATATCTTACAAAATACCGCAAAGTATGGTTACCCCATCTATCACCATAAAATGTTACTGGCTTACTGGCTATATTTCCTATGCTTTATTTTCATCCCTCTGATTTTATCTTATAGCTGGAAGTTTTCCGTTATTTGACCCTTCACCCATTTCGTCCATCCCCTCATTCCTCATCAGTTTGTTCTCTGTGTCGTATCTGTTTTTGTTTGTATTTTTTAAATTCTACATATATGAAATCTTAACAGTATTTGTCTTTCTCTGACTTATTTCTCTTAGCATAATACTCTCTAAGTCCATCCATATTGCAAATGGCAAGATCTCATTCTATTTTATGGCTAATATTTCATTGGAAATATAACAATATAATATAATAACACATAGCCATTGTGTTACTAATATAATAACACATAGCCATTGTGTTACTTCAATTTTTTAATTTTTGAGAAACCTTCATACTCTTTGCTATAGTGATTGCACCAATTTACATTCCTGCCAAAAGTGCACATGGGTTTCCTTTTCTCCACATCCTTGCCAACACTTATTTCTTGTCTTTTTGATATTAGCCATTTTGACTGGTGTGAGGTAGGAGTGCCTGGGTGGCTCAGTCCATTGACTGATGTGGGTTTGATTTGCATTTCCCTGATGACTGGTGATGTTGAGCAGCTTTTCATGTGTTTGTTGGCCATCCTAAGTCGTCTTTGGAGAAATGTCTATTCAGGTCCTCAGTCTATTTTTTAATATTTTTAATCAGATTATTTTTGGTAATGGGATTGTATGAATTCTTTATATATTTTCGATATTAACCCCTTATCAGATATACATTTGCAGATATCTTCTCCCTATTCAGTAAGTTGCCTTTTTGTTTTGTTGATGGTTTCCTTTACTCTGCAGACGCTTTTTAATTTGATGTAATCTCAGTAGTTTGTTTTTTATTTTGTTCCCTTTGCCTGAGAACATATATCCAGGAAAATATTGCTAAGGCTGATGCCTAGAGGTTACCACCTATGTTTTCTTTTAGGAGTTTTATGGTTTTAGGTCTCACATTTATGTCTTTAATCCATTTTGAGTTTATTTTTGGGTATGGTTTAAGAACGTGGTCCAATTTCATTCCTTTGCCATATAGCTGTCCATTTTACCTAATACCATTGATTGAAGAGACTGTCTTTTCCCTCATTGTATATTCTTGCCTCCTTTGTAGATTAATTGACCATATAACTGTGGCTTTATTTTTTAGCTCTCTATTCCATTGATCTCCTTGTCTGTTTTTGTGTCAGTCCCATACTGTTTTAATTACTATAGCTTTGTAGTATAGTTGGAAATCTGGGATTATGATATTTCCAGCTTTGTTCTTTTTCAAGATTTCTTTAGCTGTTCGGGGTCTTTTGTGGTTGCACACAAATTTTAGGATTATTTGTACTAGTTCTGTGAAACGTGCTGTTGGTATTTTGATAGAGATTGCATTGAAACTCTAGATTGCTTTGTATAGTATGGACATTTTAACAGTATACATGTTTCAGTCCATGAACATAGTATATCTTTACATTTAGTTGTGTCCTCTTCAGTTATTTTCATTAACATCTTACAGTTTTCACAGTACAAGTAGGCCTTTTACCTCCTTACATCAATCATGAAATGCACACCTTTTCTCTTTTAAAATATTTGTAAACCTAAAAATATTTTTCTTTCTCCTGTTCCTTAGGATGCAAAAATTGAAGCAGAAGAATTTACTAGGCAACTGTATGTTGAACTCAAGTCTTCACCTCAGCCTCACCTAATTCCTTTTCTTAAGGTAAAGTTATATGTCACTTTGAAGAAATTATTTAGGTTAAATTACCTTAAAATAATTTTTAAAAATAATTAGAAATCTGAATATTTCAATATGATAGCCATGTAAAGATTCTAACAGTGTAGGAGAAAGCTCTCAATGTTGTAATCTGTTAAGATTAAGAACATTCATAATCCACATTCTTTGGATTGGAACACTTTGGGAAAACAGAAGTAACATCATTCATGAACATAACTTAATGATTATATTGGTAAAGCTTACATCTGCAAGGGGGTCTTGACTTTTCCTTTAAGATAGGGCCTTTTGCTTTGACCTAATGACTCATACTCTCCTAAAAATAATAAATCAAATAATGCCAAATTTAGTGGGAAAGCTCTTATTTTTAAAAATTGATTTATACTGTTAATAGGCATATTATTTTCTAAGATTTGTTGAATTAAATAGGATTTTGACATAGAGCAGTAACTTTGATAATGAGACTATCAGATATTTTTTTTGGATACTCAGAAACTGAAGAGGAATCGAATTGAAAATTTAAGTCATTAAAGAACTGGAATTATATTGAACACAGAGTCATCCCATAAATTTTGAAATAATGGAATGAGGAATTGCCTTATAAATAATTGGTTTAGGGGCACCTGGGTGGCACATTCGGTTGAATGTCTGACTCTTGCTTTCAGCCCAGGTCATGATCTCAGTTTTTAGAAGATTGAGCCCAAGTCAGACTCAGTGTGGATGGAGTCTACTCAGGATTCTCTCTCCCACCTCCTCCCTTTCCCACTCATGTACATGTGTGTGTGCACGCTCTCTCTCTCATAAATAAATCTTAAAAAAAAAAAAAAAAAGAAGAACTATTTGGTGTAATTGTCTAGGGGAGATGAAAGAGGTGCCACAGTGGAAGACTCCTTTTGGCTGCCTCATAAAAGAAGAATGGGAAGGGAAATGAGCACCATATTTTCAGAGGGATATTAAAATACTGGAAACTGTTACTAGGAGGGTGAGCACATTGATTAGAAGGTGCCAATCAGGTGATATAAAATGTGGTTGAAGAAACTGAGAATGTTTTACCTAGAAGAGACTTGGTCTGGTGAAAGGGAGGTTGAAGGTTCAGCATAATACCTAATATCAAATGACTAGTGCCTTGTTTTTGGTTGGCCCTCTTGATTAAGAAGTTAGAGGCAGTTCTTCTTGAGTCCCTTTCAGTGCAAAAGTTTTGTGAGCTATAAGTTGTCTACATGGCATTGACAACTCTTGAATTTATCTATATTTCATACTCACTGAAGATACTGTGAGGGAGAAGGGAGAAAATCAAGTTCTTATTATGCATCCTGTGCTTTGCTAGATACTTTACTTTTAATTTGTATTTTAATTTACTTATTTTTCTTATCATTCTTTTGAGAATACTAGATGCTAGATATAGTATTTTCCATTTTTAGAGATAAAAGACTGTTTAAATCTACTAATTTTTTTTTAATCAAACTCATAGGTCCAGAATTTATCCTATCTGACTCTATTTACTATGTAACACCACCTCTAAGTTACCAAATATTACACCACGAATTTTTTGTACTTTGTATATATTTTCTAAGGACCTATTAAGCCTTGTAATTTGTTTGAGAATTTTTTCCCCCTTCATCTTTGACAGCTTTTGGGCATTTAAGCATTTGAGCTTAATTCTGGCTGACCAAGAGAGAATTTAGACATACATTTTTGTAATTGTTTCTTTGAGTCTAATTATTTTAACATTTGTTCCAATTGTATTTTTCTCAGGACCCCTTCATATTAGGTTTCTAGCTAAATTTAATCAAATCACTTCATTTATTCTTATATCTCCAAAACAGTTTGTTTTCTACCATTTTTAAAGTTTGGATAAAGATCATGAGAGACTTTCTGCTTCTTACTTTCCTTTGTTACCATTTATATACATATTTGAAAACCTTCAGAGAGGAGGGTGCCTGGGTGGCTCAGTTAAGTGTCTGCCTTCAGCTCAGGTCATCATCTCCAGGGTTCTGTGATTAAGCAGTAGGCTCCCTGCTCATGGGGGGAATCTGCTTCTCCCTCTCCCCTTGCCCCTCCCACCTTTCTCTTTCTCAAATAAATAAACTCTTTTTTTAAAAAAAACCTTCAGAGAAGAACTTCTCAATCCTTTTTAATAAAAAAAGTAAAGGAGTAAGTATAAAAGGAAAGGAAAAACAGTGGTTCTCTTTTGCTTCTTAAATAAAGGCAGTCTGACTTAATTGTGTCAAAGCAGGGAAAGCTTCCAAACAGCCTTTGAATTTACCAGAAGATAACCTACTATCTACCTCCTTTTCCAGTTTTTCTCCTTACTCAAAAATAAAAAGAAACAAAACCCCCAGGGATGAAAGGCAAGATTTCTACTTTTTAACTTGAACTGCTTTTACTCTTTTAGAAAGATAGAAGGAGAGAGAGACCAACTTAAAATCCCGTCAGAAAATATTCTAGCTCAATTAAGGAAATCGACCTTGTTTGTCTGCATTTTGTTTTGTATTTGTTTTATTTTTATTTAAAGACTTTCTATCCAAAGTTTGAAAGTTAACAAAAACTTTTTTTGTTTAGATTCTATTGTCATATAAACTTATTGATACAAAAATTATTAGTGATCAGTTATGGAGCATAAGTAAATATAAACAAGTATGACACAGTGTTTTATTTTACCAAATTGATGTTGAGGATATAAAATAAGTTTAATATGGAGAGATAGTTTCATATTGAAAAATAAAGCACTTTTGGGCATTAAATTGATTATATCCTGGATATTGGGAGGATATAACTACCAGGTGATACCAGATTTCCTCAACTGAAGTATCTGATATACCTTTGATTTATGTTGTAAAGCTGTGAGATACAGAGTAGTTCTATTTTACTAGCAGCTAATTTGTTTAGTTATCAGGTTCTTTTCTCTCCTGTTTCTAGAAAAGTGTGATTGCCTTACGACAGCTCATGCCCAACTCCCAGAGCTTTATTCAGCAGTGTGTTCAGCAGACCTCTAATGAGGTAGTCATTGCTACCTGTACCACAACGGCAACAACATCCCCCGTGGTGACAACAACAGTTTGTTCAATCCAGTCTGAAAAACCCGTCATTGTTTCTGGAGCAACAACACCCAGTACTGTGTCAGTGCCAACTCTGAATCCACTTGCTGGTCCAGGGGGAGCAAAAACTGGAGTTGTGACACTTCATTCTGTGGGTCCAGCTGCTGTACCAGGAGGAACAACAACTGGAACTGTTTTGCTTCAGACTCCAAAACCACTTGTGACATCTATACAGAACACAGTTACAGCAGTCTCACTTCAACCTGAAAAGCCAGTTGTCTCTGGGGCAGCAGTCACACTGGCCCTTCCATCAGTAACATTTGGAGAAACCTCAGGAACAGCTCTCTGTCTTCCGTCTGTGAAACCTGTTGTTACTTCTCCTGGGACCACATCTGACAAGGCCGTCATTGCCCCAGTCCAAATCAAACTTGCACAGCCGGGTCCTATCCTTTCACAGCCAGCTGGTGTTCCCCAGACAGTCAAAGTCAAACAACTAGTGAGTAACATTTTGTTTCTTCATCGGTTTCTTCTTTGAAAATTTCAAACATTCGAAAAACTAACAAGACTAGTAAAGTGAGTCCCTGAGTGTCCTTGACTGAGTTTGAATAGTTAACATTTTTTTTCACATTTTCTTAGTCTCTCCTTCTCTGTTCACACACACAGGTACACACAACTTTTTCCTGAACCATTTGAGAATAATTGCATATCTCATGACATGGTACCTCTAAACTAAGTACTATGTATCTCTTAAGGAAAGGGGCTTTTTTTTTTTTTTTTACATAACAGCCACATAAACTCATTATCACACTTGAAAAGTTAATATGGTATAATTTTCCCAGTTGTCCCAACAATGTCCTTTCCTTTATAGCTAATAGTGTCCCTTTTTCTGATGTTTCTGATAAAGAACTGCATATTGCATTTACCTGTCATTTCTCTTTAGGCTCCTTTAATCCAGAACAGCTCCCCAGCCTTTTGTGGTTGCTCATTCTGTTGTAATAGTTAAGTACCCAGGATAGTTGTTTTGCAGAATGTCCTTTGTTTATTTCCTCAAGATTAGATTTAGACTAAATCTTTTTGGCAAGGTTATTGCAGAGGTAATGTTATGGTAACATTTCTCAAGAAAAATGTGCTAAGGGGAGAGAGAAACGGGAATAGATGAATATGAAGTTATGTTTTTTTCTAAGCTTGGGAGGTTCTTAGGTAAAAGAAATTTTAGCTGTTTATCAGTGTTGTTGCCCTTAGAGATAAAACTGTCAGTTATTTTATCAGAAAAATGGGTTTTATTTGGGAATAGTGAAGAATTAAAACTCAAGCAAGATATGGCAAAACCATAGGCAGATCTGGAGAACAAAGGAGAATAGCCTTGTACAGCTGAAAGGGGAAAGTTGGGAAGGGGCTTGTTACAAACAAAAGTTCATGGGAGTAAACCAAAGTGTAGTGGCTTCTCATTGGCTGAGTTATGACAGTCTCGTATTGGCTGGGCTGTTGCTGGGCAAGGTGAAAATCTTTCTTCCTCTCTTTCTGTTGGGGTCTGCAATTGATGACTAGCTATAGGCTATGAGAGTTTCCCCTTCTGGCTCTTAACTCATTTTAGTGAGGTTTTCCTTTATTTTCACAGTGCTTAGAACATTCTAGTTTATTCAAAACAGACTGAGAGTATTATTAACCTGTGAGAGATAGTATATGGTGAATTAATTAAAAAACACATTTCTTAGTAAACTAGCTTATCTTGTACTATAACAGAGCTAGCTGTTCTTTTAATTTTTGGTAATTGCCCTTGTTTTCTATTATAAATCTTTATGTTAAAGGCTGTGTTGAATCTCATTGTTCTAGTTTATTCTGCTTCTGGGAATGATAAAATCTAAGTAAATTTTCCAGCCTTATTGTCTAATCAGGGGAAAAGGTTAATATCTGTGGATGATTGTGTTTGAGCATATGGGCATAGGATGAAAGGTGGAAGATCAGTTTGAACAGTAGTTAAACTCTCGGTAGGAAGTAATGTCATTTCCTGGGTGCTAATCATTTTTCATCCCTTCCTACTCTGGGTCTGATTTTCGAATAGAGAAATGTTGCCTGCCTTGCAGAGTTTCTCTTGGGTTGTCTGAATTTAATCTCAGAGATGAAACCTTTTTAGTAGCAGTGATTCTTAAACATCAGTCTGAGCAACCAGCTTTGGGAACCACCGAAACAGGGTAATTGCCTCAAGGAAAAGCCTCTTTTTGGTAGCACTGAACAGAATTGAAGTCTTTTTTATGGGTCATATGTGATTCTTGAATTAGTGCTAATCTTTATTAAACATCTCTATTAGTTCCGGAAATGAAATAACACTTCATAGCTATGTAGAGTTTTAAAAGCATGTTATATATTAACTGTGGGTTTTTAAATAATTTTATGATGAAGAAAAGGCAGGGAGAAAACTAAGAATCCGGAAACATTAAGTGACTCACTCATCCACTGGCACACAACAAGTATTGGATCTCAGATTAAAACCCCGTATCTGTCTTTCCCATTAGGATGTGGTACTCATGGCAGGAACTTTTAAGTTTCTAGAGTGTCCTGAAACAGGAAAACTGTGTGGTAATAATATCTTGACAGTGTTTATATTCTGTATGTTTGACTTGTTATACATTAGAAACAATTTCAATTAAGAAAAAATGTAACTGATTTTTGAGGTGGGGAGCCTGGCTGGGCTGACTCTATGGAGCATGGGACTCTTGATCTCCGGATTGTGAGTTTGAACCCCACATTGTGTATAGAGATTACTTAAAATATTTTTAAAGAAAGAAAAAAAATCTAATGGTAAATTTTAGGGATTTTTTTTTTTTTTACTTCCTACTTTCATTTTAAAAGTGTGTAATCATTTAATATTCCTTGTGAATTATGTTTTCTTGTTTGGCCTTTGTTTTAATTTTACTCAACAAATTTGATGTCAGTATTCATACCTTCCTATTTAAAATGTCAAACACCAGAGCAGCTAGACACTGAAGATGCATTGTAATCTGTTTTATAAGACATTTTTATCTGGGGCACAAAATAAGCCATTCTGTATTGTGTGGTAATGCCACAGAGAGGCTTGAAGTAGGACATTCTTTCAAATCAACTAATTTAGAAAATTAATATTACTAAAGTTTAAATTAGTATTACTCAAGTAATTAAAAAATACCATCCTTGAGCCCATTATAAACCATAGTCCAATTTAATCCCAGACAAGTGAGGAGGAAAAATACTCAGGGTACTAGAAACATAAAGTATTCAGTGCACTTTATAAGAGATATGGCAAATAATAATTTATGAGAATTGCCAAATTGGATCAAATCTGTGGTTTGCACAACTCAGGATATAGTCTCCAAAAATGAGCTAAAGAATACAAGTGTGATTGTTCAATATTAGGTTTAAATTTATTTCTGGGGTGCCTGGGTGGCTAAATTGTTAAGCATCCTACCTATTCTTGATTACAACTCAGGTCATGATCAGGATTGTGTGATTGAGTCCCCCCAACCCTTGGGTTGGGCTCTGTGCTGGGCATGGAGCCTGCTGGAGATTCTTTCTCTCCCACTCCCCATCCCTCCCATCTCGCTCACATGCACCTGCATGCTTTCTCTCTAAAAAAAAAAAATAAATAAATAAATAAATAAAATTTGTGTATTTCCTTTAATAATTCATCATGAATTTTAAAACCTCTTAAATCTTTATCTGTTTCTAGAATTCTCTTAATCTCTCATTGTGGGGTTTAGATTTTATAGAATTATTATTTTAGGAAATTATACATTTTTATTTCAGATTAATGAGGCTTCCCTCCTCCCCCCCCCTTTTTTGGCTTAGATTTGTTACTATGTTATCTTTTCTATCTCATTGATTATTGTATGTTATCCTCTGGGATATGCTAAAGTTCTCATCAAATAAATTAACTAGAATTGTTCACAGCTTTTTGGATATGTTTTTCATTTTGTGCCAGTAGTTCATTGCTTTGTATATTTTGGCCCTCAGTGCTTCAATTGTTGAGATATGGACCTACCAGTAGTTCTTGTGATTCATCTGAGAATCCAGTTCTAAAAATGGTTAATGTTATTGGTTATCTCTCAGTTCTGGCATGGTAGATGTTATGATACTACACAGTTCAACTAAATGTTAAGCTTAACATTTTTACTTTTCTTTAAAAGTTAATGAAAGAAAGTGGATGAATTATAGTCTACTGGTGATGGGTGGTTATAGTAAGTAGAAGCTTTCAGAAATTTTGATGCTTAAAAGTTTTTCCTAGGATATTTGTGAAAAAACTGTTTATAACTGAGCAAAAGCTAAATTTAATTTAAACTAAAGATTATCATTTAAGTTAAATTTAAATCAACTAGCAAAAGCTAATTTAATAGAGAAAATTAAGTTTTAATTTGTCTGATCATTTTTAGAATTACATTTGATATATTTTAATAACTAATTTTACCACATAAAAATTAAACAATAAGCCTCTCAAATTCACATGTAGAAATAAAATTCATGAATGAGAAAGTCAATTCAAGATTCCTAGTCTGGGGCAGCCCCAGTGGCACAGTGGTTTGGCGCTGCCTGCAGCCCGGGGTTTGGTCCTGGAGACCTGGGATCGAGTCCCATGTCGGGCTCCCTGCATGGAGCCTGCTTCTCTCTCTGCCTCTCTCTCTCTCTCTCTCTCTCTCTCTCTCTGTGTCTCTATGAATAAATAAATAAAATCTTAAAAAAAAATTCCTAGTCTGTATTTTTAGGAAAAAATGGTAATAATTTTAGAAAGTAAACTAAATGTTGTTACTCTTAGTAGTAATCTATGTTTATTTATCATTCAAATATCTTTAAAAATGATTTCTATTTGGAGATAGGGCAGGAAGTTTTAGTATTATCTTAGATATTTTCCTTATTTCAAATATGTACTTTCCTAAATGACTTTTACTTGCATTCCTTCCTTAACAGAATTATAGACATTTTATAAATAAGTGGCCAAGTATGTTCAGCAGTCATTCTTCAAATATTAATGTTTTATGAATATAAGACAAAAACAAATATTATTAAATGTAATTTTCCATTTCATTATATTGAAGTAAGCTAATCTAAAATAAATTGACCCAGAATATTAGAAAAAATGTGTTATTGTTGCATCATATTTTCTTGTACCTAATTATTTTAGAGGAACGATTAAAGAATTTTCAACAAATACATTTTTATAAGAAATACTTTATGTGACATAACCCTGCTGGCTGAATCTGACTTCAGTTTATACTGGACAAGGAGAAATATTTTCTTTTTTCTTTTTTTTTTAAGATTTTATTTTATTCATTCATGGGAGACACACACAGAGAGGCAGAGACACAGGCAGAGGGAGAAGCAGGCTCCCTGCAGGGAGCCCGATGCGGGACTTGATCCCAGGGCTCTGGGATCACGATCTGAGCCAAAGGCAGATGCTTAACCATTGAACCACCCAGCTGCCCTAAGGAGAAGTATTTTCAATGTACAAATTTTAGTTTATAAAACTTGGTGGCCGGTATTTTTATTAGAGAACTTGATGTAAAAAATTGAGTGGGGGAAAAAAGATCACTAATTACTTTATTGGACTGACCTAAGGATCCAGATTTAAGCAGTGTCTTTTTCTTTCTTTTTTTTTTCATTCTGTTAAGAGTGAAAGGAAAGGTAGAATTCAGTTGTTGATTATAATCTCACTTAAGTAGGAGGACTAAGGAAGGGTTTGGTGAAGAAAGAGGTTGAATTCAAGTAAGGCCTGCCCTTTATTTACCATTAAGGTTGCACAAAAAATTCTTCACATGCTATATTTAATCAGAGTTTATATAATAATAGTCAATATATAGATTGGTTAACTCGAGTTTACATTTAAATTTACTTAAATTTTTTTTCTTTTAATTTGGTAAAAATACATTAGAATTAATGGACAATAAACTAGAGAGTATTTATATATGTCATCTTATTTCTGGTTTATGCAAGAAAATGTTTTATTATGGAAATGTTGAAACATAACAGTGTTGAAGTTTATAGTGAACACATGTATACCAAGCACTTAGATTCTGATTACAATTACTATACTTGATTTATCATGTATTTATCCAGCCTTCAATCATCTTAACTTCTTGATGCATTTCAAAGATTTCTTCCTAAAGAGTTAAACGTGCATATTACTAATTATGGTTCAATGTTTCCATATTTACAGTTCAATGTTTTTTTCTTTTTAGCTAAAATCTATATGCAATGACACGCACAAACTTTAATTGTACCATTGGATAAGTTTTGACAGGTAGTGCATACCTCTGTGTAACTCAAACCCCTTATGAAGGTAGAAAATGTTAACCATCATCTTGAGGTATCCTTGTGTTCCTTCTCAGTCCCTACCCCTACACCCCTAGAAGCAACAACTCTTCTGATAATTTTTTCCCACAAATTTGGCTCGTTCTAGAATTTCATATAAATCAAATCATACAATAAGCACATTTAAATTTCTTTTTAAGATTTTATTTATTCATGAGAGAGGCAAAGAGAGAGAGAAGCAGAGGGAGAAGCAGGCTCCATGCAGGGAGCCTGATGTGGGACTTGATCCTGGGACTCAATCTTGAGACTCCAGGATCATGACCGGAGCCAAAGGCAGACACTCAACCGTTGAACCACCTAGGCATCCTATCCCGCACATATAAAATTTTTTTTTAAATTTCTTTTTTTTTAATTTTTATTTATTTATTTATGATAGTCACAGAGAGAAAGAGGCAGAGACACAGGCAGAGGGAGAAGTAGGCTCCATGCATCGGGAGCCTGATGTGGGATTCGATCCCGGGTCTCCAGGATCGCGCCCTGGGCCAAAGGCAGGCGCCAAACCGCTGCGCCACCCAGGGATCCCACATATAAAATTTTTAACAGAAATTCATAGATTCTTAATTTGAAGCAGCTTTTGCTGACAATAAAAAAAGCTAGTAGTATAATTAAAAATTCATCTGAATACATTTTTGAAAGTGTTTAGAAGGCCCTTTGAAAAGAAACAGGATATTCTGAAGTGTTTACTAAGGTTCAGTTTTAATTTAGATTGGGCATGGCAGATAGGTTAAGTCCTTTCTTTGTAGGATGTTACTGGAGCTCTATATTAAGATTCTGAGGCTGAGGAGCCCCTGGGTGGCTCAGTTCATTAAGCATCTGCCTTTGACTCAGGACATGATCCCAGGGGCCTGGGATTCAACCCTGCATTGGGCTTCCTGCTCTGTGGAGAATCTGCTTCTCCCTTCCCCACTCCCTCTGCCTCTCCCCCTGTTCATGTGCTCATGCACGTGCTCTCTCTCTTTCTTCTTCTCTCTCTCTCAAATAAATAAAATCTTAAAAAAAAATAAAATAAAACAGATCTGGGACTAGATGAGGGTATATAGAATTGATGGCATTTAGTGATGTATGTCATTATTGTCCCAGAAGATAAGGAATCACATATTAGCTGTTCCTGAGAAATAGTTGGCAACTAACATGTATTTCCTGACTTTTCAGCTGCAGCTTTTGTTTAGTTCGGGTCTCCTATTTTCTAGAACTCAACCTTACTGAGTGCATGTGAGTAATTACATATTGAAAATTTTATAGAAATTAGAGGAGATAATACCCTTGATTCCAATCACTGTGTGTGTGTGTGTGTGTGTGTGTGTGTGTACTACTTGAGTTATTTAGAGATAAGCATTTGATTGCTTTATATTTACGAGCAGGGGAGTAGGTGAGGGTTGAAATACAGGGAAAGCAACATGTAAGGGATGCAGGCACGTGGGCAAGTCAGTTGGTTGAGTGCCCGACTCTTGCTTTCGGCTCAGGTCATAATCTCAGGGTCATGAGATAGAGCACTGAGTCAAGCTCCACGCTTAGTGGGGAGTGTGCTTGAGATTCTTTCCCTCTGCCCCTCCCTCTGCTCACACATGCTCTCTCTCTCAAATAAATAAAATCTTGGGGAGAAAAAGTGTAAGGGATGTTCTCATCTACTTGTTTGTTTGTTTTTTTAAGATTTTATTTATTTATTCATGAGAGACAGAGAGGCAGAGGGAGAAGCAGGCTCCATGCAGGGAGCCTGACGTGGGACTCGATCCGGGGTCCCCAGGATCACATCCTGGGCCAACGGCGGGGCTAAACCACTGGGCCACTGGGGCTGCCCTCATCTACTTGTTTAATCCATATTTGTGTTTCTTTCCTTTCCTTATGAAATTTAAGAATAATTCCTTGTCAGATAATGTCCCAGGGCATAATGTAAAAATCATACTTAGGCTTTTTTTTTTTACATTAATTAATATCGTGTAGCTCTAGACCTGTATTCCTATAAACTACTAGAACATTATTTTATGTTAACATTCAAATAAAATGTCAGAATTTGACATGTCAATAGAAAAGGCCAAGGTATTTATTGATTTTCCTGTTAGTGGAAATTTGGAAGGAAACTAAATAAAAGACTTAAGTTTATAAAAATATAATAGCTTTTTCTTTTGCTTGTCAAGTAGGAGTAAATGCCTCTTTGGGTGAATTTCCATCTCTCTACGATAATTTCAATCTCCATAAGGTAATACTGTGGTTTCAAGTGGTACTTTCTTTGGGAGAACAGCAATGAATGCACTTAGACTTTCTCACTCATTGTATTTTATTTTCTTCAGCAAATGTGCAGGAATATGCAGCACATATGCTGCCCCAAGTGTTACAGTCATTAAGATGAGGAATGATGGGGATCCAGGATTCTTAAATCCTAGCTCAGAACTTTGTGCTATATATAAATATAATGTATCATATATATTTATATATTTAAAACTTCTATTTGTAATATATATAAATATAACTTATAAAGTTACAGTTCTAAATATGTATTTTTTTCAAAGTTTTATTTAAGTAATTACTATACCAAGGTGGATCTCAAACTCACAACTCCAAGATCAGGAGTGCTTGCTCCACCACTATATATCTTTATAGGGTGCCCCTATATATTTTTAGCTCACATGTTAGTCTTCCTCCAAATGCATGATCTTGACCCCCGTTGGGCTATTGTCAGGGCCAGACATACCCAGGATTCTACAAGTGGGCACTGAGGCTTGCTTTCCCCCAGCTTGTTCTTGCCAGGGCTGTACACACTGGTGCCGAGGTCCATTGGGGCCCACCCTTGTCTGGCCCCACGTCCACTCCTTATAGCTGAGAGTACACACAGCCAGGGTACGTAGAGCCCGTGTCCACCTCAGGGCAGGCCTTCGGGCTGTTATATGAGTACCTATGAAGACTATCTCACAAACACCTTTCTAATATTTTATTACTGTTTTTCACAATTAAAATACTATAAAAGAATACTTAATAAAATATAGTAAGGTAGAAAATATGAATAGAGAGATAAGCCAGAATTGTTGGGAATGTTTCTGTTGAGTTTCAGTCTGAATGCATAAATGTGACTCTGTCTATTAATTTGTAGAATTTTTAATTTTTTTCTAATAATCTCATTTTTAGTTATTTGAAAATTCAGTTTTATTTTTATAGTTAAAAGTATAGCTTATGCTAATTATAAAACAAATAACTTAGATATCTATAAAGTATATATAAAATATATAACAAAGAAATAACACAAAGTAGAAAGCAAAATTACTCTGTAGTGGAGTCCTAGGAAATAATCACTGTTTACAGATTATTTTTTAATTTACAGACCTTTCCCTATGCATATTTATAAACAATTTTTAAAGTATAGTTGATTTACAATATTAGTTTCAACATACAATATAGTAATGTACATTTAAATACATTAGGAAGTAATTGCCACACTAAACCTAGCTATCCTCTGTCATCACACAGTTATTAAAATATTATTAACTGTATTCTCTATATTCTATATTGTATTCACATGTCTTATTTTATACTTGGAAGTTTGTGACTTGTTTCACTTAGCATATAATACCCTCTAAATCCATTCTGTTGTTGCAAATGGCAAGATTTCATTCTTTTTGTAGCTGAGTACTATTCCATTGTATATATACCATATCTTCTTTTATCTGTTCATCCAACAAAATCTTACTTTGTAGAATATAAAACTGATCCCTCATACTTTACAACTCAATTTATAATCTCAACTTCTTGAAATACATCAATGTTTTCAAGAGTTCTTTCTCTCTTTCTGGGGTTTCTTCCTATAGATTGATGGCAGTTGAATTATTCTAACTTGTATTTCTTCTCTGTGGGCATTAGTTCCTATGGGATTCTTTACTGGGACACCTTGAGTTTCTTGTGAGTTACTTTTGTTTAGTAATAGACTAAATTTTCTATTTTATTTACAAAAAATTAGAGAATAGAATAAATATCCCCAAAATTCTGTTCAGAAGTCTGTCTCCCAACTTGTTTATACTAGTCATATCTGAGTGTAAGGACTTTTAAGTGGTTCACTATCAGTAGCTGATTCAAATGTACACGGTGACTATTTTCTTTTTTGAAATAAAAAAAATGCAGCTCTGCAATTTTGACTTTTTTTCTTTGTAGCTAAAAATAAGGCCCTACTATTAGTTCAATTTCTCCTCCTTTATCCCCAACCCTTGCCCTCTGGATTTCTTGAACTGTTCTCTTAGAGAATGCCCTAGTATTGTTATTTTCCAGATACTTGTAAAAAGGGGTCCATTAAAAGTCTTTATTTTTTAGAGATACATTTTTAAATGGTTAGGGATAAAAGATACACCTGGGATTAAAAAAAAATAATTGAGGGTGATGATGAGAAAATGAATGGGTAGGAATATGGATAAAACAGGATTGATAAAGGATTAATCATTGTTGAAGGTGGGTAATAATGGAATAGGTGGTTTCGTTTTATTCTTCCTTCCACTTTTGTATATGTTTGAGATTTTCCATAAGTTAAAAAATGAAAATAGGATCCAAAAGGAGATTTAAATTGGGCAGTATATGATGCAAATTTGAATTCTACTCTAAAAATAAAATACATTGTGTGAAACAGTCATGCTTTTCACTTTTGAACAAGATAATTTATACATATATAAATTTTAAGTAGATCTTCTTGTTATGCTAACATAAAGATATATTTAAAGTTAGGTGAGCACAGTCATATGTTCTACTGTTATAGCTGAAAGCTTGTTCTTTCTTCTAAAGCAAGTGTAGTTGAATGAGTGTATTAATAGTTCTCATTGTTTCAGGTAGTCCAGCAGCCTTCAGGAGGTGTTGCAAAACAAGTGACCACATTTTCTCATTCCTCAGCGTTGACCATTCAGAAATCTGGACAGAAGAAGATGCCAGTGAGCACTGCAATACCTACCAGTCAGTTTCCTCCAGGTAGACCCCGGCCCATCCCTGCCCCATCACAGCGGGTTTGGAACATGATGGGGTTATGTATTCTCTATTGTTAGGTTAAGGGAAGATAGTCTTTTAAATAGGACCTAGGATGGAACACTGAAAAATTTTCCTAATATGGCATGGATTTTTTTTTAATTCATTTTTCTTTCTTCTTTCATTTGTATAGCTTCCATTCTAAAGCAAATTACCCTGCCAGGAAATAAAATTCTATCACTCCAAGCATCTCCTATTCAGAAAAATAAAATAAAAGAGAATGGAACATTCTTCAGGTAAGGAAAATAGTTAAAATTTGGTTTGGTGTAAGGAAGTAGTATTTTTTAAAAAGATGGCAGAATAATACTTATAAATATATTGATGCCTTTTTAAAAAGCTGACAGTACTTTATTGACTATAATTTATAAACAAGTGTACAAATCCTAAGTGTATAGTTCAGTGATTTCTGATAAGCATACATCCTTGCATGTAATCAAGATGCTGAACATATATCCTTCCCCTTCCTGTTCCTTTCAAATTAACTACTTCTAACACCTGCCTCCAGCAGTTGCTATTATGTCCATCACCATAGATCATTTTTGTCCATTCTTGAACTTCACATAAATGAAAAATCACATTAACCTTTTTTGCATGTTTTTTCACTGCATATTTTTGAGATTCATCCGTATCGTTTTGAATATTAGATTATTTTTTTGTATTGGTGAGAAGTATTCTTTGTATACATGTAAATCTCTTCATTCTTTTTCCTGTTGATGAACATTGGGTCATTTCTGGTTTTTGACAATAGTATGTAAAGCTGGTATAAATATTTATATACAGATTTTTTATGTGAACATAGGTTTTCATTTCTGTGTAGTAAATATCTAGGAATATGATTGCTGGGTTACTAGGTAAGTGTGTGGTTAACTATTTAAGAAGCTCCCAAACTGTTTACCAAAGGAACCATTTCGCATTTCTACCAGTAATAAGAGTTCATTTGCTCTTCAACTCTGTCAGCTCTTGGTAATGTCAGTTATTTTGATTTTTACTATTCATTAGAATAGTAAAATATATTGTCATTATTATTGTGGTTTTAATTTGCATTTCCCTAATGACTAAAGATGTTGAGCCTAAAGAGTATTTATTTGGTATCCATATACTTTTGATGAAACATGTGTTCAAATTCTTTGTCCAGTTTTTCTTACTGAGTTATTTGTTTTCTTATGGTTTGAGTTCTTAGTATTCTTTATGTATTCAAAATCTAAGTCTTTGCCATGAAAGTGATTTGGAAATATTTCCATTGTGATGTGTTCTATCATCCTCTCGCCAGCGTCTTTCACAGAGCAAACATTTCATTTTGCAGAAGTTCAGTTCATTGTTTTTCCTTGTAAATTATGGTTTTCATGTTTTACTAAGAAATATTTGTGCAATTCTAGCTTACAAAGATTATCTTCTAAAAAAACAAAGATTATCTTCTAGGCTTTGTTCTAGAAGTATTGCAGTATTAAGTTTGTCCTTCTTGTATTAATATTCTTTAATCTCTGCCTATTACCTATATAAGAATCAGTGTGTGGGTATTCTACTTTCTTCTTCCTCAACCTTCTCCAGTTTTAGTTGCATTCTTTGTCATAATATAAAAACATTTGTGCATTAGTCTTTATTCCTCATCTCCACCTGCATTTTAGTTGTAGGGCCCACTTTTATATTAAAATGATCATCTTTGGTCCTTTCTCTAAACTTTTCTTAGTTATCTCTTGGTTGGATGAAGTTCATCTACTCAAAGGAGTCTCATTTAGTGTAGAATTCCCTAAATTCTTATATGTTGAAAACTGTTTTGGGGCACCTGGGAGCTCAGTTGGTTAAACGTCTGCCTTGGGCTCAGTCATGATCCCAGGGTCCTTCGTCAGGCTCCCAGCTCAGTGAGGAGTCTGCTTCTCCCTCTACCCCTAAATTCTTACATGTCTAAATTCCCTAAATCCTTAGATATTAAAAACTGTTTCAGGGTGCCTGGGAGGCTCAGTTGGGTAAGTGTTTGCTTTTGTCTCGGGTCATGATCCTGGGGTCCTGCATCGGGCTCCCTACTCAGTGAAGAGTCTGCTTCTCCCTCTACTCCTCCCCCCTGCTCTTTTCTCTCTAATGTTCTCACACTCTCTCCTCTCTTAAATAAATAAAATCCTTAAAAAAATAAACTATTTCAGTGTCCTCTATACTTGAAGGACAGCTGGCTGGATGTGAAATTAACATTTTGTATTCCAATTTTAAAAATATTTCTCCACTATTGCCTTGATATTTATATTGTTTCTATTTTTTGATCTTTTCATCTGAACACCTTGAGAATTTATTTATCTTTGAAATCTAGTACTTTTATATTAGGATATGCTGTGAAACATTGACCATTCTGACTTCCACTTTTCCTAGATTCCCAGTTGGCCCTTTTATTATGTAGATACTGGTCTCTTGAAATGTCTGAGGTTTTCTTGGGTTATAGTTTGAAATACTCGTTCTAGTCCATTGTTTTATGTTTTACTCTTCAGGGAATACGATAGTATGGATTTTATTCTTTCTACTTCCCTTACTTTCCATTATTTTGCCTCTTATCTTTTCTTTATTTCTTTATCTCCTTTACATTCCCTTGATTGTTTTTAGACCTTTCTGCAACATGTCTTAATAGGATTTTGGTTGCATCTATTGGCCTATGAAAAACCCTTTGATTCTCTTATCTGCAGCACTGTATAATCCTTTCCCCATTTTTGCTTCCTCCCCCCCCCACATTTAAGTGTGCCAGGTTTAATTGAATGTAGCTCATTCTTTGATCTACTAGGACATCTTTTTAATATTTTCTGATTTGGGATGTACTTAGTCTTCCTACTCATAAAATATTTCATCCTTAATGCCTAGCACTGCCACCAGTTCTCTGGCTTCTTTACAGCAGTATTTCTTAGTCTCTTTTGCCATAGGCCTTGAATCAGATGAGGTGGGGGCAAGTTGGGGGGGAAGGCAGGGAGTGAATAGATGGGGAACTGATTGCTGAAAGACAAAAGAGCCTTCTCTGGGATTTTTTTTTTTTAATTTATACTTATTTTGAAGTTTGGGTATTCTTTGTCTTTGAGTTGTGCTGAGGTTGTGGTTTTCCTTGTTCTGTATTGTTTTGGGAGGAAATGTTAGAGGATGGACATCTAGGCAGTCATCATTGTCTTCCAATGCACTGTGTTTAGTCTGTGTCAATCAGGATACATAGACTATTTTCAACACCCCAAAAGCTTCCTGATGCTCCTTCCCAGCCAGTCTCCTTATTACACCCCACCTAGCCATTGACCAGCTTCCTGTCATTATAGTTGAGATTTGTCTTTTTTATTTTTAAAAAAGATTGATTTATTTGAGAGAGAGGGAGAGGGAGAGTGAGCTTGAAGGAAGGGACAGAGGGAAAGAATCTCAAACAGGCTTCCCCCTGAGTGGGGAGCCCAACTCAGGGCTTAATCCTGAGTGTTTACAATGAGCAGAAACCAACAGTCAGATGCTTAACTGACTGAGCCATCCAGGTGCCCCTAGATTTGTCTCATTTTTGTTGTTGTTTTTAAGATTGATTGATTGATTGATTGATGTGAGAGAGAGAGACAGAGACAGAGACAGAGAGACCACATATGGGATGGGGGAGCAATGGGAGAGGGAGAGGCAGACTCGCCAATGAGCAGAGAGCTCCATGCGGGGCTTGATTCCAGAACCCAGGATCGTGACCTGAGCTGAAGGCAGACGCTTAACCAGCTGAGCCACCCAGGTGCCCCAGATTTGTCTTTTTCAAATGGTTGTTTTTAAAAGTTGTATGTTGATTCTATAATTATTAAGTTACTCTGCCATTACCAGAAACCATAACTTCCATTTCTTTTTTAATAGATTATTATCATGTGGAAGTATCTTTTTTTGAGGAAGTTGAGGGGTAGAGAGAGATAATATTAAGCAGGCTCCACACCTACCACAGAGTTGAGGTAAGGCAGGGCTCTATCTCACAGCCCTGAGATCATGACCTGAGCCAAAATACAGCTTCAAGAGTAGATGCTTAACTGACTGAGCTGATGGAAATATCTTTACTTCTGTGTTCTTAAACAATTAATCATAGTTATTTTATTTTTTTAAGATTATTTATTCAGAGAGAGAGAGAGAGAGAGAGAGAGGCATAGACACAGGTAGAGAGAGAAGCAGGCTCCATGCAGGGAGCCCGACGTGGGACTCGATCCCGGGTCTCCAGGATCACATCCCGGGCTGCAGGCAACGCTAAACTGCTGTGCCACCGGGGCTGCCCTAATCATAGTTATTTTAAAGTCCATGCCTAATATTCTGAATATCCATGTTAACTATAAGTGTTTCTTTTCCCTGGCTTTTTTGTCCTGTTGTTCACTTAGTAAAATTTTTTTTGAGTCAATGTCAGATATGTATAAAAAATATTTATAGGAGTTTTGGATTAGTTACCTCCAGAAAGAGAATTTACCCAATTTTCTGGTTGGCAGTAGAGAAGCAGATTGCCTCAATCTAGTCAGTAATTGAGCTGGTTCAAAGTTAGGTGGTAATCTTTCCAAAATTCTGTGTCCCTTTGGTTCTCCAGGCTTTGGGATGTAATCCTGCAGGAGTTTCAACTAAGAGTTAGGGTGCTTTCCTTTGCTGTATTCTGAACCCCAATTTTTATTTTCCGAGTGCTTAAAACTCACCATGCTTTTGTTGTTGTAAACTGTTTTAATTCTTTTTTCCTCTCAATTAAAAAAATTGTTGGAGAATACACATAACATAAAATTTACTGTCTTAATATTTTTTTTTAATTTAAGGTTTTATCTATTTATTCATGAGAGAGACAGAGAGGGGAGAAGAAACACAGGCAGGGGGAGAAGCAGGCTCCCCACAGGGAGCCCCGATGCAGGACTTGATCCTGGGACTCTGGGATCATGCCCTGAGCCCAAGGCAGATGCTCAATCACTAACTCACCCATGTGTCCCCTATCTTAACCATTTTTAAGTGGTATTAATTACATTCATGTTGTTATGCAGCCATCATTACCATCTATCTCCAGAACTCATTTCATTTTATAAAATGAAATTGTATACCTACTAAACAATTAATCTTCATTCTTTCCTTATCCCCTAGCCCCTGGCAACCAACATTGTACTCTTATGTCTTTGTGATCTTGATTACAGCAGTCTCACATAAATGGAATAACACAGTATTTGTCTTTTTGTTACTGGCTTATTTCACTTAGAATAATGTCCTCTGAGTTCATCTATGTTATGGCATAAGTCAGAATTTCCTTCCTTTTTGAGACTGAATTATATTCTGTTGTATATCCACTCATTGTCAGTGGGCACTTGAGTGTCTTCCACATTTTAGCTATTGTGAATAATGTTGCTGTGAACATGGGCATAGAAATATCTTCAGTGTGTTTTCAGTTCTTTTGGTTATATATCCAGAAGTGGAGTTATGGGATAATATGCTATTTTTAATGTTTTGAGGATCTGCCATGCTTTGTTTTCCATAGCAGTTCTGCCATTTTATATGCCCATGAGCAGTGCACAAGAGTACACATTTCTCCACATTCTTGTCAACACTTGTTATTATCTGGTTTTGTTTTGTTTTCTTTGATAATGGTCTTCCTAATGGATATGAAGTGGTATTTCTTTGTGGTTTTGATTTGCATTTCCCTGATGATTAGTGATGTTGAGCATCTTTTCATGTGCTTATTGGCTATTTGTATATCTTTATAATTTTCTATTCAAGTACTTTGCCCATTTTTTAATCAGTTTTTTTGTTATTGAGTTTTATATTCTGTATATTTCTCCTTTATTGGATGTATGATTTGCAAATATTTTCCTCTGTGGATTGCCTTTTTACTCTGAAGTTAATGTCTTAAGCACAAAATTGAAAAATTTTTGTGAGATCCAGTTTGTTTAATATTTTTTTGTTGTCTATGCCTTTGGTGTCATATCCAAGAAATTATTGCCAAATCCAGTTTTGTAAGCTTTTGTCCTGTTTTCTTCTAAGAGTTTTATAGTTTTAGGCCCTATATTTTTTATCATTTTTGGCTATTGATCCTTTTTCAGTTAATTTTTTGTATAAGGAGTTAGGTAAAGGTCCAGAGTCATCTATTTGAATGTGGATATCCAGTTTTTTTTAGCACAGTAGTATTGCTGAAAATACTGTCTCTCCCCACTGAAAGGTCTTGGCACTCATGTCAAAAATCATTTGACCATATATATTAGGGCTTATTTATGTCTTTTTTGTTCTGTTTCATTTGGCTGTATGTCTGTCTTTATGTTAGTACCACACCATATTGTTGATTACTGTAGCATTGTAGTAAATTTTGGTATCAGGAAGTAGGTATTACATCATTGTTCCTTTTTAAGATTGTTTGGCTATTCAGGTTTCCTTGAGATTCCATGTAAAATTTACATTGGTCTTTTCTGTTTCTGCAAAAAAAAAGGTCACTGGGTTTTTGATAGAGATTACATCTGTAGATTGCTCTGAGTAACATTGACATCTTAGTAATATTAAGCCTTCCAATCCATGAATATGGGGTGTGTTTCTATTCATTTATATCTTCTTTAAATTCTTTCAACAACATTTTGTAATTTTCATTGTGCAAGTCTTTTGGCTTCTGGGTTAAGTTTAAGTTTATTACTAAGTATTTTTTTCTCGTTTATGTTATTGTAAATGTAATTTCTTATTTCCTTCACAGATTGTCCATGGTTAATGTATAAAAGTGTAGCTGATTTCTTTGTGTGTTGGCTTTGTATCCTGCTACTTTGTTTAATGCATATATTAATTCTAACCTTTAGGGGTTTCTAACACATGGGATCATATCTATGAATAGGGATAATTTTACTTCTTCCTTTCCAATATGGACTCTTTAATTTCTTTTTCTTGCATAACTTCTCTGGCTAGAACTTCTAGTACCATGTTGAATAGAAGAGGCCAAAGTGAGCATCTTTATCTTGTTCTTGATCTTAGAGGAAAAGTTTTTGTTCTTCCATCATTAAATATGGTGTTCACTGTGGGTTTTTCATATATTGTTTTATTATATTGATAGTTCCATCCTGGTGCTTTGAATGTTTTTATCTTGAAAAGGTGTTGAATTTTGTGAAATTATTTCTCAACATCACTCAAGATGATCAGTGGCTTTTTTTCCTTCTTTTTGTTAATCTGTATTAAATTGATCAGTTTTGCATGTTGAATCATCTTTGTACTCCAGGAATAAATCCCACTTAGTCTTGGTGTATGATCTTTTAATATGCTGTCAAATTCAATTTATTAGTACTTTGTTGAGAAATTTTGCATCATTGCTCATAAGGAATATGGTCTATAGTTTTCTTTTTAAAAAATATTTTAGTATTTTTAAAAATATTTATCTGAGAGAGACAGCATGGGTGGGTGAGGGGCAGAGGGAGAGGAAGAGATAGTTTTAAGCAGTGTCCATACTGAGTGCAGAGCCCAATGCTTGATCTCAAGACCCTAAGATCATGACCCGAGCTGAAACCAAGAGTTGGGTACTTGACCAGGTGCTGCTCTTTTTTTTTTAAGGTAAGCTCCATGCCCAATGTGGAGCTTGAACTCAGCCCCAAGATCAAGAGTCATATGCTGTACCAACTGAATCAGAAAGGCCCCCTGATCTGTAGTTTACTTACAGTATTTTTGTCTGGTTTTGGTATTATGGTAATGCTGGCCTCATAGAATGAATTAGGAGGTATCTTCTCCTCTTTAGTTTTTTGGAAAAGTTTTAAAAGATTTGAGTGATATTAGCTCTGCTCTAAATGTTTGGTATAATTCACAGCGAAACCATCAGGTCCAGAGCTGTTATTTGTTGGAAGATTTTTTTGGTTACTCATTCAGTCTCCTCAGTTAATTATAGATCTATTTAGATTTTCTTTTTTTTTTTTATTTATTTACGATAGTCATACAGAGAGAGAGAGAGAGAGAGAGAGAGGCAGAGACACAGGCAGAGGGAGAAGCAGGCTCCATGCACCGGGAGCCTGACATGGGATTCGATCCTGGGTCTCCAGGATCGCGCCCTGGGCCAAAGGCAGGCACCAAACCGCTGCGCCACCCAGGGATCCCCTATTTAGATTTTCTTTGTGATAAAGTCTTGGTAGGTTTTGTGTTTCTAAGAATTTGTCCATTTCATCTAGGTTATTTTTTTTTTTTTGCATGTAATTTTCTTACTACTCTCTAATAATGATAAGTATAAACTTTAGATCTTAGATTGTTTTTAGCTTTAGACTTTCCCTGGGCATGTCTGGTGACTTTCTAATTTCCTCCATATATGCAGTTGCCTTTGAATGTCCTAATCTTTCATATCTGGCTCCCAAAAGAGGAAAATGAGGAGATGGGGAAAAATGGGACTGACCCTCTTTAAATGCCTTGGAAGGCACCTTGCCTAGAGGGTGAGGCCTTGTAACAGAGGGATAAGTTGCAGCAACTATGGCAACCCACCTCTTACTCTGTACCTCTGAGATCAGAAGCAAAAATCAGTGATCTGAGTACATATTCCTGATATTTGGAGGACAATTTCCCTGCATGCGCACGCACACACAAACACATACATCCTCCTTGCCACAAGCTGGGGCAGACTGCTCTAATGCATGTGCATAGCTGTCTGCCTCAGGGCTGGAGCCTGGGGGATGGGTAGCGCTTGCCAAAACTAACAGCTGAAATTGACCAAAAACCTGCTTTATCTTCTAAGCCTTCCCCTGGAAGTTGAAAACCTTTAAAAGATTCAGAAGTTCCAAAATTGTTAACCAGACAGATTGCTGATGCTCTTCTACTGTCTCCCAGAATCCTTCTCAGAGTGCTCTTCATAAGCTTTTTGCTTGGCTTCCTTGACTTTTCTTTTGTAGAACTTCAATGTTCAATGCCTTGAATGAAAAATCATCTCACAATGTCCAATCTGCTTCTTTGTGCTGCAGTTCTTTTATAGGATCATGGCCCACACCCTGAACATTGGCAGCCTCAGAAGCCTTGAGCTGTAACTCTGTCTCTCCATCATCATGAGATTGCCTAATGCTCTCTTGGCTTTCCTACTTAGTAGCTGCCTTCTCCATGGCTTCGTAGTGTCTTGTTCACATCCAGAATTTGCACATGCCAACATGGAGAAAATTAGGTTTCCATTGGTGAGGTTCTCTTTTCTTGGGACTGTGGCTCCATAATACCTGGTTTTCTCAGCACTGCTCTGCTTTCAAACAAACTTTAAAAAAATGTTCTGGCTTTGTTAGTTTTTCTTAATCAGAACAATTGTCTGTTATAAGTAATAGTCTACAACTAAGCAGAAGTTGTAATGTAATTCTTTATATTTTTGTGTATTGCCAGTATTTATTGGAGTTAGTGTTTTCAGTACACTGGTATATTTTGATGAACAGAAGTTCTTGTTGTGTTTTTAAAAAATAAAGTAGTTGTATTTAGCAATGTCTTATGTAAATTGCTTATGATATCTTTCTTGGCATTAAAAGATAATCTCCTTTATAGTGTTCTAAAAGCTTTGAAATTTTACTTTTTATATTTAAATCATGGTCCAACAGGGTTTAATTTTGGTTTTGGTTTTTCTTATAATGTAGGGTAGGGATCCTAATACATCTTTCCCACATGTATAATCATTTGTTCCAGCAGCATTAATGAAGACTCTGCCTTTCCCTCAGTCATCTGTAGTGTCTCCTACATCATATCTAGGGTCTTTTCTAGGCTAGTTTTTTGTTTATCTTTTCATCCCTATATTAACTTATTGCTTAATTTGTTTATTTCCAGAAGCACGCTTCTAAATTTACTATAGCTTCAGAGTAAATTTTAAATCTGTTAAGGCATCTCCTTTACCTACTTCTCCTCACTTCACTTTCATACCCTACCTTTCCACTCTTCTTGATTTTCTTGGCTATTTGTGGGATTTTGTTGTTCCATATAAATTTAAGTACTAGTTTAAATTCCACCAAAAATGACTATTGAAATTTGAATTAGCATTACATTGAGTCCATTGCCCTTAAGCTGATTTCTTTATAATTTTGGGTCTTTTATCTATAAATATGATTTATATCTTCATTTATGCATGCCTTCTTTAATATCTTTTAATAAAGTAATATAGTTTTATCTATACAGGTTGTACACAATTTGCTATATTTATCTGTTGGGTTTATTCCTAGGTACCTTTTTATTGCTGTTATAAATATTTTTGATAATTGCCTTTGTTGTTCCTACTATATAGAAATGCACTTTGCTTTTTTTAAATCCTATGTCAATTGCCTTCTGATAATTTTTAGATTACTTTAGGTTATTTATATAGACAATATGTCAGGAGTGATAGAATTATGGGTTGACTTTTTTTTTTTCTTTTGCTTTCAGCACTTTAAAAATGTCATTCCATGGTTTTCTGGTATCCGTGTATATGTTCACTTTGAAAAGTAAAACATATAAGGAAGTCACCCTGAGAGTTAAACTACAACAAAACAGCAGCACATTTGAAACCCCGGTGACTTCATACATTGGATGATCAAATATTCAATATAAAAATGGTTAGAAATAAAATGTGGAATCACAGAAGGAGCAGGGAACGATTTTCTATTAAAAAATGAATACAATCATTTGAAAAAGGACATTTAGAAGTGAAAAATGTAGGGGCATCTGGGTGACTCAATCAACTGAGCATCTGACTCTTGATTTTCACTCAGGTCACGATCTCAGAGTCTTGAGATCAAGCCCTGTGTCAGGCTCCATGTTGTGTGTGGAGCCTGCTTAGCATTCTCTCTTTCTCTCTCTCTCCTCCGCTGCTCCCCTGCTTTATGTACATGTGCTCTCTTTCATTAATTAATTAATTAATTGATTGATTAATTAATTAATTAGTTCTGAACTTAAAACCTCATTGGATGGGTAAATCTGATTAGACCTAAGGACCTAAATTGAGTTTGCTTTATTCCAGAGAGATATTGTGACTTTCTCATGGGAACCAGGGTGATTGTTGACTTGTGACCATTTAGTACCTGTTCTAGGGAACCTGACTTAACCCAGTAGTCTCAGATACAATTCCTCCACTTTAACAGAGGTCCAGGAACTAGTGTCAGCCACAGGCATCTGCCCCTCAGGCAGTTCTACCTTTAGAGTGTGGTTATTGCTTATTTTTACTGACAGTTTTTTTGACAACTTCTATGCACCCAACACTGGAATGAAAATGTCTTATCCTGGTCTAGTTAGAATGCCATGTAATTTCTCCACAGTAAATCTAGTCCACTTAGTGCCTGAAGCCAAAATGTCACCATTAGTATTTTCTCTGGGAAATTTCTAGCATATTACTTTTGCTCATTTATCTGTTGAGTGCTTATTGCTTTCTACACATATATATTTTTTGGAGAGTAATTCTTTGTTGTATGTTATATTTTGTTGTATGTTATAAATATTCTCCTAATTTTGAAGTGGTAACTTTGTTTTTAGCATCTTTTTGTTTTAGAAGACTTCAAATCACAGTATTAGATTTATCACTCTCATGCCTATGGCTTTTGAATTTCACTGTAGTCTAAAAAATCCTTCTTCATTCAGAGTCCATAATGATGTGCTTCCATATTTTCTTGGAAGATATCTATATACACACATTACATATTTACATATATCTTTACATCTTCAATAATACTTTATTTTATTTTTGTAAATGTCTGTAGCAGACATTAGCTTTTTCCCAGTTGGGATGCTTGTCTCAATGGTAGTTTCTAAAGAATCCATTATCCTTACTTTTTCTCGTTTGAGATGTCACCTTTATCTTGTAGTAAATTATTATTTATACAAGGGTTCATTTGTAGAATTTCATTTTAGTGCTGTGTTTTTATTTCTTTGTTAATATTTTTATATTTTCAATTATTATACCTTCATTATTTATTTTTTATCTGGTGGAGTAAATCCTGTCTTTTTATTCCTTTTTTATCAGAGGTGTTTCCACTTTACCTTTATTTTTCTACTAAACATGAATTTTATTTTATTTTTTTTTAATTTTTATTTTTTTTAAACATGAATTTTAGAATGAGCAGGGCAGTTCTATGAAAATTTTGTATTGAGGTTATATGAATAGGTTGATTTAGGAGAGAATTGACTTTTTTTTTTTAAATTTTTATTTATTTATGATAGTCACAGAGAGAGAGAGAGAGAGAGAGAGAGGCAAGAGACACAGGCAGAGGGAGAAGCAGGCTCCATGCACCGGGAGCCCGATGTGGGATTCGATCCCGGGTCTCCAGGATCGCGCCCTGGGCCAAAGGCAGGCGCCAAACCACTGCGCCACCCAGGGATCCCGAGAATTGACTTTTTAATGGTATAAATCATCTTGAACCTATGTTAGGTTCAACAAACTATTAGAATTCAGTAAGGTCGTAGATAATAGAAATACTTAAAAAAAAATAAACAGTGGCATACACAAATGGAAGATTCTGTCACATTCAGGAAAACTAGAAGTAAGCAGATCATTGCAAGTATAACATTCCATAGGGTAAGGGACCCAGGCTTGTTGTTCACTTTCCTTTTGTTCTTCAGACACATAGTCATGTTCTTACTGTACAGTTTTTAGATAATGATATTCCCTGGACATTCTGTCCTCCAGTCTTCATTTGGCTTGGTCCTTTTTATTTTATTTTAAAGGTGATCTCTCTAATTAGGGAGTCTCTGTGTAGAGGCAACCACTGTAAAGTAGCTTTTCAGTCACACCTGCTGTCTTGAGGCACTCATCTGAAAGTATCCTGTTTTTTTGTTTACCGTTCCTTTGGTTTCCCACTCCTTTTTAAATCTCTGACAGTTTACAATAACTTTCGTTTACCGTCCTATACCTATTGTTTAGAACAAGGCCTAGTTCATAATAAGTATTCAAATATTTGCTGAAATAATGAATTTTTAAAAAGAGAAAAGAAGGGTCTATAATCATAGCTATTTTTTAAGAGTCCTTTTATTTTTGCAGTAAGATACATTTTTCATTTTGTATAATCCTTTATAGTAATTTTGGCCATATGTGGTTTATGCATATCTTTTTTGAAGCGATGGCTTTTTTAGCTTAAGTTTGGGTTTTCTTGGATACTAAATATCAGTGTCACTTCAGTTGTTAAAGTGAAGCTTAAAATAGACTCTTAATGTTGACTCTTGTTAAATAAGAGGAGGTAATAGTATATGCCATTAGATCTTGTCTTGACTTAACTGGATGAGGCTTAATGACAAAGTGTTATCTACCAATTTTTTTCAAAACTACTTGTTTAACTGAAAAAAAATTTTTTGTTCATGACTTTTTCCACTGAGAGAATTATATTTTCTATTCTGCTTGTCAGTACACCTGGGATGAATAAGGGAAGCTATATAGTACTTAAACACCAGAGGGTGCCAGAGATTCATGTTTTATTCTTCATGTTTCAGGATCAGAAGTAACAAATATTACAGTACCTTTGCATGTTTGTATAGTTAACATCATTTAAACTCACTGGCTATTTAATGATAATAAGGAATTATTATTGTTTTTTTAAGATGATAATGCTTTAAAAATTTTTAAAGAGCTTTTATTTTTACAGAGAAATAATGAAGTATGGATGAGTAATGCGTATATATTCTGCTAGTTACAGTATTTTAACAGCTAGAGTTTAGTGTGATTTTTTAAAAAGTTTTATTTATTTATTTATTTATTTATTTATTTATTTATTAATAATAAATTTATTTTTTATTGGTGTTCAATTTGCCAACATACAGAATAACACCCAGTGCTCATCCCGTCAAGTGCCCCCCTCAGTGCCCGTCACCCATTCACCCCCACCCCCCGCCCTCCTCCCCTTCCACCACCCCTAGTTAGTTTCCCAGAGTTAGGAGTCTTTATGTTCTGTCTCCCTTTCTGATATTTCCTACCCATTTCTTCTCCCTTTCCTTCTATTCCCTTTCACTATTATTTATATTCCCCAAATGAATGAGAACATATAATGTTTGTCCTTCTCCGATTGATTATAAGTTTTATTTAAAACACACTGTTCAAAAATAATGTAGGACAAGATTACATGCTATTGCCATAGATGATATTACTACATTAACTTTAATGTCCTTTATTTCATATTGCAGGAATCAGATTCTATAGTGTTGATTAAACGTGTTCACCTTGCTGCATATGTAATGGTTTCATCATGTGTTTATTAATCTGCTTATCCTTATGTGTACAAATATATCAATAATATATTGTTATATAATATATGACATAATATATATGGTTAATCTTTCCAGAGCAGGGACTTAAACAGAAAACAGCGTCTAGTGACATAAACAAAACAAAAAGCAAAAAAACCCTCTTATCTTGGAAAGATAAAGGAGAGGGAGAAGAAACATCAGTGTGAGCTATGCCTATTAGCTCTAAATCTAGGATTAAAATTCAACAAAACATTCTTCTTGGAGGAGTTGCCTTAAGCTAGATCTTGATAGAAATTAAGTTTTTAAAATTGTTCACAGGGAAACTATATAAATGAACACTTGGGAGATGATCGTGAAGTCTTTCAAAGTTCTAGCTAGATTTTGTCATAGTAAAATGCTGTTTAGGAAAAAATTATGTTTATACTTAGATGCAGAAGAAGTGGAAAGAAAAGATAGTAGATATTAGAGGTAGATACACCATGAAGCAAAGGTTGAAGTTACATGGGCAGGAGATAGGGCATATCTCATTTATGTCATGGGCATCTTCCAAAAAGATCAGAGCCAAAAGACAATGATAAGAGTTGGGTATCATTTATAATAAAACTTTCTTAATAGTATTAATAATTCAATTGAAAATATATAAATAGGTAGGTGAGGGGATGTTGTAAGTGGGTGATGGGCACTTGATAGGATGGGTATTAGATGTTGGCAAATTGAACTTAAATTTAAAAAATTAAAAATTAAAAAAGATATATAAATATAGGAAGGGGGTTGTAGATGTTTTCAAAACAATTTATAAGTAAATAATTACTAGCATAGTACAGATCAACAAATTGAAAACTACCTAGGAAATTCATTGAAATTGTTGAGTTGGGGGCTTATCCAGAATGAACTCTCTGGATACTGAACCTTGGCAGAAATCTGTATTTTTTAAAATCCTCATCGTATTTCTGATTTCATTATAGGCTAGAGATTGTAAGTATGGGACAGCAGGTTCCAAAATGTGATCTACAAAAGATAGTTTTGAAATGCAGACTTTTTCAGGGAGTTTGTAAGATTAAAACAATTTTAATAATGATGATGATGTTGTCATTTGCCTGATTTGGTATATTATTTGAATGATGGTTCAAAAGCCACAGTGGCAAAACTGCTGGCACTTTAGCATTAGTCAAGGCAGAGGCACCAAACTATACTAGTAGCCATTTATTCTTTACCCTCAGACGCTCAGAGTAAATGAAAAGAAGCTAGTTTTGTTTTTTTTTTAATGGTTTTAATGAGGCAGCCAACATTATTATTTTCACTAAGTCTCTACTCTGAAGTACACACATTTTTAATATTCTGTGTGACAAAATGGGAAACTTGCATAAAGCTCTTCTGCATGCCAAAGTCACATGATTATCTTAAGGACAAGTGTTTGTGCTTATGTTTCCTTTTTTTTTTTTTTTTTAGAGATTTTATTTATTTATTTATTTTTAGAGAGAGAGTGAGCACATAGTGGGGAGGGGCAGAGAAAGAGGGAGAGAAGCAGACTCCCTGTGGGGTGCTGCAGATGGGGGGTGCTCTATCCTATGAAATCCCCGCCCCTGCAAAAATCATGACCTAAGCCAAAATCAAGAGTTGGACATTTAACCAACTGAGCCACCCAGGTACTCCACCTGTGTTTCAGTTGTGAGCTAAACCACTTTTTTCATGGAGTACCATTTTTACTTGGAAGAACAAAGAACAACCGGAAAACAAACTGTGATTATTTAGACTTGGGAATTTGACATTTTTGTGAAAATGAAAAAAGTGAGCCTTGTCACTTCAGGGAAAAAAACTGATGGCATTTTTTGCCAGTGGTAAAGTTTGAGCTTTTCAAGCAAAAATTAAAAATTTGGAAAACTTGTATCCACTACCATGAGCATAATATCTTCCTAATACTTAGATTTTCTGATTAGATTGGTGCAGTTTCTAACTTGTGATTTAGGATTATGTGTAATGAGTCTAAATTTGGAAGATCTCTATAACTCAATGTACCAATACTTTTCAGATCACTAATACGTGATGTTACAAAATCATTCATCAGATCCATTCCAAGTGAAGAGAATCAATGGATATTAAAGAGATTAGAAAATAGTAAACAATGCCACCTTTTTGAGTAATTATTTTTAAATTTTGTTATTGTTGGTTTTCATTAAAATGTTTATGTTAATAATATGTAAGGGTTTTATTATTTTTAATTAATATTCATTTTTAAAAAAGATTTTATTTAAAATTTTATTTTATTTAAGTTAATTAAAATATAGTGTATTCTTACTTTCAGAGGTAGAGTTCAGTGATTCATCAGTTGCATATAACACCCAGTATTCATTATATCACCAGCCCTCCTTAATGCCTATCACCCAATTACCCCATCTCCCTCCCCGCAACCCCCCCCCTTGAAGCCAGCTTTCAACTAGCCTCTCATTTATGGGAGTTAGAACCCTGCTCCTTTCTATATGAGGATGTTCCTAGGAAATCGCTGTATTGAACTCGAAGACACAAGACTTCAGGGACTGCAACTTTCGCTTGTCTCTCACAACTTCTATCAGGCATCTAGCTTGTTTCTGATCAATACAGCACTTTCCATGGAAACTCCTCACATAGAGTTGAGCTACTTTGTAATTCTTAGAGGACAGAGGCTAGTTGAAAGTTGGCTTCAAAGCTTACTTACTTCTGAGAGTTGAGCAAAGGTACTGTCCCTCGCAGCTCCACACTCCACCCCAGCAACCCTCAATTTGTTCCTTATAGTTAAGAATCTCATATGATTTGTCTCCTTCTCTGATTTCATCTTATTTTATTTTTCCCTCACTTCCCCTATGATCATCTGTTTTGTTTCTTAAATTCCATATATGAGTGAAATCATATGATAATTGTTTTTCTCTTTGACTATTTCACTTAGCATATTACCTTCAGTTCCATCCACATCATTGCAAATGGTAAGATTTCATTTTTTTGATGGCTGGGTAATATTCCATTGTATTAAAAAGATTTTGTTTTTAAGTAATTTCTATACCCAACATGGGGCTTGAACTCATGACCCCAAGATCAAGAGTCACATGCTCCAATGACTGAGCCAGTCAGGTGCCCCTAAATACTCATTTTTATTTCTAATAAAGTCCTGGTTTCTAATACAGTTTTCATTCAAAATCATGTAACAGGTACAGTTTTTACCTCCATCAATAAAGAGTAGAGATGTAGAGATGAGTAGAGATGTAAAGAAATTCGTTCAAGATCATCCTTTTAATAATTGACAGAGCAGGGACGCCTGGATGGCTCAGTGGTTGAGCGTCTGCCTTTGGCTCAGGGTGTGATCCCAGGGTCTGTGATCAATCAAGTTCTGCATCAGGCTCCTTTTGGGGAGCCTGCTTCTCCCTCTGCCTATGTCTCTGCCTCTGTGTGTTTGTGTGTGTGTCATGAATAAGTAAATAAAACCTTTTTTAAAAATGTACCAAATTCTTATTTAAAAAAATAATAATTGGGTAGCCCCGGTGGTGCAGCAGTTTAGTGTCTCCTGCAGCCCAGGGCATGATCCTGGAGACCCTGGATCGAGTCCCATGTCAGGCTCTCTACATGGAGCCTGCTTCTCCCTCTGCCTTTGTCTCTGCCTCTCTCTCTCTGTCTCTATGAGTAAATAAATAAAATCTTTAAAAAAAATAAATTAAAAATAATAATTGACAGAGTAGGGACTAAAACCTTGGTCTCGTGCTGTAGAATTGGTGCTCTTAATTTTCATGACTCAGTATTTTTCAAGTGTGGTCCACAGAGTGTTTGTCTCAGTCACCTAAGTATGTTTAAGCAAAGATTCCAGGTTTGTGGTCTCCAGCCTAGTCCCACTGAATGCGTATCACAGGTACTATGCAGGTGTGTATTTGAATGCAAGACTTGTATTTTAAATATACTCCCAGGCAGTTCTTAAAGTCACTGAAGTTTGGGAAATCCTGCAGTATGTTATGCTACATTTGAGCCAAAAGAGGAAAGACAAAGGGAATTTCCTATGAGAAAAATAACTTCACAAAGGCATGGAAGGAGGAATAAACAGGGTGTTGTGTGAGTTTATGTGATTATAACTGAGGGTTTACCATAGAGTATTGAAGTCAAAGTTGTCTTACCAGGGATTAATAATCTAAAGGAAGAATTTAATCTTCTTAAAATAAATTTTTTATGCTTTCTAAACAAATTATTTATTAAACCAGGTAATACTACATTTTGTACAATACTGAAAGGAAGAAAAGATATGCAGTGGAAAAACAAAGTTCTTCTTTGCGTCTTTTTCCCTCTGCTACCCAGGATCTCATTGTAGGGCCAAGCGTTGTTAGCAGTTTCTTGTGTATCTTTCTAGATATAATCTTCTCAACACAGATGGTAGCATACAATACATAATGTTTTACATTTTGTTTTTTACAACTTAATAGTAGTCTTTGAGATTGTTCTCTGTTACTGTATAATCATTGTGATTTGAGATTTTTAACAAAATTACATAATGGTGGATAGTTAGGATTTTTCCAGGGTTTTGTACTAGGAAAACAAAGCCACACTGGGTATCATTTCACATAATATCTACAAAGAAGAGCTTATTCATTTTAAATTATCAGATAATATCAAATGACTCCATGGAGGTTAGATTTACAAATTACATTGAGCAGCAAAGCTTATTATAATAGCATATTTTCACATGTTCTGGTGAACATTAAAAAGTTTTTGCCAGTCTAACAGGTGAAAATTCTATTTTATATTTCTCTTATGAATAGAACAGAACATTTTTTAAGAACAGTCTTATTTTTTTAAGATTTTTATTTATTTATTTGTTTGTTTGTTTGTTTTATTCATAGAGACACAGAGAGAAGGAGAGAGGCAGAGACACAGGCAGAGGGGGAAGCAGGCTCCATTGCAGAGAGCCTGATGTGGGACTCGATCCCAGGTCTCCAGGATCACACCCCAGGCTGCAGGCGGTGCTAAACCACTGCACCACGGGGGCTGCCCAGAATATCTTATTTTTGAGTCATTTTAAAATTTTAAGTGAAAATTCATGCGCTTTGTCCATTTTTCCATTGGATCATGGGGTTTTTTTCTTAGTTATTTGTAGAACTCTTTCTATATTAAACTAATTCCTTTCCATATGAATTACTTCCTTGAATCTTCTGTCCAAAATGTAAGGACTGCTATTGCCTCTGTTTTACTGACAATGCAGGTCTAGAAAGATTATTTTGCTTTATTTTCATAGATAATAATTGGTGGTCAGGATTGCACCATAGGCAGTTTGATTCATCATTTTTACCCTCTGTTCTTCTAAGTACATTGCAACAGATAATAGCATGTGTTCTGAACACATGGAAATTCCTCAATTATTTACCATTTATATACTACTGTGCTAGGAATAATAGAGATGAAGATGATATCTTTACTAATTTAATATATTTATTGAATATAATCAATAAAATAAGTCTAGTTGGAGTTTAAGAGAAACTTAATGGAAGACAGAGTAAAACCTACCATAACAGACACAACATTCTTCAGAAGTTGAAAATTTGTAGCAATTGGACAAATGCTTTAAAAGTATAAAAACAGAAAGGAAAAAAAAAGCATGAAAAGAAAAATGTAAAAACAAATTAAACCAGTATTTCTAAATTAGGCATTTGAAACAGAACTGGGCTATAGCTCAAGTTACGGAAAGACATTAGAGCCAGAGTTTGAAGATGAGAACTGGAAAGGGGGAATGGCCTGAGCAAAGGCCAGAATCAGTAGGAGCTGTGTGATAGTGAGTAATGGGAGAGAAGAGTGCTAAGTTAAGGCCATTACCTGGAAAACCTTGAGCATCAGATTAAGTCCTTGGAAACAAAAGAGGTTTGGAATAGGAAAATTATATGATTCCCTGTACTTTAGAAGAATCAGTCTGGGACTGTTCAGACCTTAAGAGGGTGGAGGAGATTTAAGAAGTCAGACATAAGCAGTGGACAGCTTTATCAAAAGCTAAAATCAGTTTTAGAAGCCAGAATGCAAGACATTAATCATAATTGGGTAATGCTTTTTAAATTTTTACACAGTAACTTATTACACCTCACAGAATCTTGAATTGGAAAGCTTTATCTATAAGGCATTATTACATTTCCTTTTTATCTTTTAAAAATAAAACAGATTATTTTGCACAGTATCTTCCTCAAAAGACACTGCGTTAGACCAGAAGACTTGAAGATGTAGTTTGGGGGGCTCTCATTTTCTTCTCCTTTAGAAATAAAACCAACCTAGAATCACAACTATACTTCAACATCAAAGCCTTTAATACTGTCCTGACCTATCTTAGCCTTATTGATATTGCTGCTATTGCACTGTGTTGACTTTCCTTCAGTCTGCCCCCTTTCTTAGAGGAAGTTTTAAGTGGCTTGGGTGCTATATATTGTGTCACCTTTTCTTCTTCCCTCAGTAGGGGTCTTCGTCTATTCCTGCTGCCCTTTGTAACCATAGCAACTGACAGCTGTACTAGAGGGAGCTGTGTTCAGCTTAGGGCCAAATAGGAGGAGGGAAGGAAGGAAAGAACAAATCTTATTGGGCAGTTAGTTCCTTCCTTATTTCAGAGAAGGACTGCAAGAAGAGTCTTAAAAACATGGGACTATCTCATTGATGAATTCTGTTCAATTTTAGTACTATGCTAAGTGCTGGTAGTAAGTATGCTTGATACTGGTCTCTCCAGCCTGTGTGCGAGATCTCAACAGGGGTTATGCAGCAACCCTCCTATGGAACCAAGTTGCAGTTTATAAGGCCTATGTACCTGACACACTGAGATTGTAACTATGTGTGTAAAGCTATTTTTTGCATATCTTAAACAATTCTGATATTCTTTTTAAGGGAATATTGGGGTTATATGTCTAAACTTCATATTTTTTATTTCCAGTTATCTTTTCCTGAATATTTATTTACTATTTTTAAAATATCATTAATAATTTTGATCGGGTAATCCATGTATATAGTACAACATTCAAAAGGTAAAAAAGAATACACTATGGTATCCCACTTCCCTATTTACCTCTCCGGAGGAGAATTTTTCATGTATCTTTCCAGAGATATGTTATGCCCATATGCATGCATGCATGTGTGTGTATCTTTTTTTTCCCCCAAAGGACAGTCTCTTTTCTACCTCATTTTTTTCCCTACTTCATAGTACACCTTGGCAATTGTTCTATATCAGATCAAAGAGAGCTGCCTCATTCTTTTAAGTAACTGAGAAGGACCTTAGAAAGCACCTAATCTGAGTTACCCATGTTTTAAAGGAAAAAATTTGAATCCTAAGGATGTTAAGTAAATAACTGGTTAGGTTTCTGTTTTGGAATAAACTGGCTCTGCATTGATATATAGGTGACTTTTTTCTTTTTTTTTTTTTGGATAAGTTTTGTTTGCAAAGCAGGTTAAGTTTATAGCAAAATTGATTGGAAGATAGAGTCCCTCCTAAACGTGCACATGCATAGCCTCTCTCATTATCAACATCCCCCACCGGAGTGATCCATTTGTTACGGTTGACAGACCTGCATTGACAAGTCATTAAGCCTCAAAGCCTGTGGCTTATGGTTTGCTACTGGTGTAGTACATTCTATGGGTTTTAACAAATGTATAATGAAGGGCGTCTGGGTAGCTCGGTTGGTTAAGCATCCACCTGCTGGTTTTGGCTCAGGTCATGACCTCAGGATGGTGAGATCTAGTCCTATATCAGGCTCCATACTCAGCAGAGACTCTGCTTCCCCTCTCCCTCTCCCATGCCCCTCCCCCTGCTTCTTCTTCTTCTTCTTCTTCTTCTCTCTCTCTCTCTCTCTCTAATAAATATTTTTTTAAAAAAACCAAACGTATAATGATGTGTATCCAACAACATAGTATCCTACTGAGAAGTTACATTGCCCTAAAAATTCTCTCTGTTCTGCCTATTCAACCCTCCTTCCCTGCCAATTCCTGGCAACCATTGGTCTTTTTTTTTTTATGATTTTTTTTTATTTATTCAGAGAGACAGAGAGAGAGAGGCAGAGTCAGGCGGAGGGAGAAGCAGGCTCCCCACAGGGAGCCCGACATGGGACTCGATCCTGGGTCTCCAGGATCAGGCCCTGGGCCGAAGGTGGCGCTAAACTGCTGAGCCACCCGGGTTGCCCACCATTGGTCTTTGTACTGTCTCCATAGTGTGCCTTTTCCTGAATGCCATGTAGTTGGAATCATACAGTATGTAACATTTTCAGATTACTTCTTTCATTTAATAATTTGCATTTAAGTTCCCCTCTGTGTCTTTTCATGGTGTGGACATCTCAGTTCTTCTTAGCACTCAATAGTACTTCATTGTTTGGATGTACCACCGTTGATTTATACGCTCAGCTACTAACAGACATCTTGATTGTTTCCATGTTTTGTTACTTTTGTCAATTATCTCTGAAGCTGCTCTAAGCAGCTGTGTGCAAGTTTTTGTGTGGACATTAATTCCCAGGTCTTTTGAGTAAATACCAATGAATGTGATTGCTGGACTGTAGAGTACAAGTATGTTTAGTTCTCTAATAAACTTCCAAATTGTCTTCCAAAGTAGCTGTACCGTTTTTGCATTACTACCAGCAGTAAACAAGAGTTCCTTTTGCTCCACATCCTCATCAGCATTTGATGTTGTCAGTGTTTGGGATTTTGGCCTTTCTAATAGGTGTATGTATAGTGGTTTCTCATTTTAATTTGTATTTCTCTGATGACAAGGATGTGGGACATCTTTTCATATGCTTATTTGCCATCTGTAGTACATCTTCTTTGATGAGGCATCTATTAGGTCTTTGGCCCGTTTTTTAATTGGTTGGTTTGTTTTCTTATTGTTGGATTTAAGAATTCTTCATATGTTGTGGATAACAGTCCTTTATCTGATGTCTTTTGCAGATATTTCCTCTGCAAAAAGCCAAGTCTGTGGCTTGTCTTTTCATTCTCTTGTGATACTTGGTGGATTTTTTTTTTGGGGGGGGGGAGTTAAACTAATCTCTGCCCCCAACATAGGACTCCAACTCAACCCCAAGATCAAGAGTCACATGCTCTACCAACTCAGCCCGCCAGGCACCCTTGAGACATGTTTTTTTTTAATATTTTTTTATTCAGACCTTTTATTTTTTTACTTGGATCTTGGTCCATCTTTGGGTTTATGGTTTTTACCATTCTTACACTTCAGATGTTTACATGTTTAGATGTTTCTGGAAATACTTTATGTAGGTGGTAAAATGATTCTTAGAACCATTTTAAGCATCCATACTTCTGACAATACCTCTGTGACATTTGATAAGGTGGAGTCCAACCATTTTGATATACTTTGTTTATACTGCATGTTTTATTTGGTTTGAAATACTAAATTTAAATTTTTTTTCTTTTTCCCTTTGTAAAGACCTTTAAATGTTAGGCTTTTAAATCTGCTGTTCAGATCATAAGATCATTGTTCTATTTCTTCACTTTCAAGTGCTGTGTCTAGCTCCTCCTTTCTTTTACTTAGGTTTTTGTTTTGTTTTATTTTGTGGTTTGGGGGGGTTGCTGTTTGTTTGTTTTAATCTCTTATATATGTTTGAGCATGGGCTCTTTCCCCCTCACCCCTAATGTGTTACTTTTTAAAATGGAACAACAGACGCCTTCATTTCTTGTGTGCTTGGCAATTATAATTTATTTCCCTTTCTCATGCACAAATGCATTACCACAGGGAGTTTCATAATTTAAATCCATTGACATGAGACCACATGATATACCATTTGGCCCATGCAATAAAGAGAAGCAACATTTTTTTTCATATAATCATGTTTGTGTAAATTATGTTATGCATTGGTAGGTGAGTTATGATCGGTAACATGCTTATTATTACATATGGTGGTAAGGATTCTGTGAGGGATTTTTCATATTTCTTTTCTCTCTTTCTTCTCTACCCTTAAACATATATACTCTTCTTTGCACTGTAGCCATATAGCAATCCTGTCGGATAAAAACAACTATTTAATTTTGCTGGTACACTGCAAAGAGCTGAAACATATTTTGTGTTTTATATATATGTCATGTTAGTGTGTATGTTTGTGTCCTGTGTAATTTTAGATGTAGACCCTTTGCAGCCATTTGCTTGAGGATGTGGTTTAATGAATTTAATTGGTACAATGGAACACACCAAAAGTCTGCAGCAGAAAATCAAAACTAGTTTTAACCATTTGGTTTCAGAATAGCTAGTCAGGAAAGCTTCTTCTCAAGGATCTTTGTGTGGGTAAGGACCTTTCAGGACCAGTGAATTTCTGCTCCTCAGTGGAACAGTAGAGTGTACTAGGGAAATCTGATGGGCTTTTGATCATCTTGGATGAAAACAAAGAAGACTGTTTTCATTTTTTGTCTCATTGCAGGGCATTTGTTGATAACTTAGTTTAACCTACAAGTCCCTGTTGGTGTATCCATTTACTAAACTGAAAGATGGAGAGATGGGCACTAGAAGACAAAGTTGCTTCTGATTCATCTCTTGATATAAAATGTATGCTGTATTGGTTAGACACACCAATTAATTTTTAAAGACTTCCAGGGGAAGATAACTATTCTTTAGTTCTATTGCTTGGATGAATTGAGTAAAATGATATCTTTAGTTATAAGAGGAGATCTATAATTCTTTGTTCTCTTAAATCATTCATATACATGTCACCCACCACTACACCAAAAAGTTATCTTTTCTTTTGCTTAGAGATGAAGATGACATCAATGATGTGACTTCCATGGCAGGAGTCAACCTCAGTGAAGAAAATGCCTGCATCTTAGCAACAAATTCTGAATTGGTTGGCACACTTGTACAATCATGTAAAGATGAACCATTTCTTTTCATTGGAGCTCTGCAAAAGAGAATTTTAGACATTGGTAAGTGCAGACTTAAGATTATTGACCTAAGAGGACAGTCTGTTCCAGGGAAAGTGTTATCAAAAGAGGCAGCCTGAGTTGGTTTTCCTGAAACTCTGGGGCTTAAGTAAGGCTCTGGAAATAATTGGGATTTCATGGGTATTACAGAAAGAAGTATTTCATTTTAAAAACTAAAAACTATTAACATAACAAATCATAACTTATGGTTTCTGGTTTAGATAATAGAATTTAATATTTTACTTATATTTCTTAGTGGGAGAAAGATGTATATATTTTTCATGCAATGTATATATGATATACTATTTTTTTCTGTCCTGTTCCTTTCTTGGTTGGACTACACATATTTGTATACGTTACAAATTCATGTTTATGAATTCTAGAAACTGCCAAGTACTATGAAATATAGAAATAGTCCCTTTTTCCTTCTCTCAACTCTGAAATTCAAACTCATCCTTACCCTAAAAGAACTAAATTAAAATATTGGATTTCTCCCTAGGTCCCCGAGTAGTTACTCAGTAGCTGCAGTATGTAGAAGGAAATGGGAGAGTATGCTCCAGTTTTGTTCTGGAGCCATACAGCTTTTTTGCTGTTGTTTAATACCAAACTTGCAGTAACATGAAAGACTACATTCTTCCCTGATTGACTGAAAAACAAGACAGTTTGAAGAAAGATTATTGCATGTAAATGATCTAATTTTATGGTCCTAATCCTGGGACTTCTTAGAGTACCTTCTTCATCACTCCTATCAAATTTGGGAGGTCAATACTTGTGACCTTTGAGTATACTTTAGTAAGGATCTTTATATTTTATATTGAAGCCCTAACTCAAAATTGTGAAGGTTTCTGATTTCTGATTTACACCCATAGTATTTTTAAGGACTACAAAGTACATTACTATTACATATTTGAAATCTGTTTCACAAAATAATAAAATGTTTGAGCTCCTACTATGTACTATACAGATTATCATTTTTTTCCTTTTTTTTAAGATTTATTTATTTATTCATGAGAGACACAGAGAGAGAGAGAGAGAGAGAGACAGAGGCACAGGCAGAGGGAGAAGCCGGCTTCTCTCAGAGAGCCGAGAGAGAGAGAGAGAGAGAGAGAGAGAGAGAGAGGCGGAGGCACAGGCAGAGGGAGAAGCAGGTTTCTCGCAGGGAGCCCGATGCGGGACTCGATCCCAGATCCAGGGATCATGCCCTGAGCCGAAGGCAGACGCCCAACCGCTGAGCCACCCAGGCGTCCTTTTTTTTTTCCATTTCTGATGTAACTTGGGTATCTGTTACTGTTCTTTTTAAGATTTATTTATTTGAGAGCACATGCAAGTGAGAGTGTGTGGAGAGGGTCAGAGAGAGAATCTCAAGCCGACTGTACTGAGCCCAACAATGGGGCTTGAGATCATGACCTGAGCCAAAATCAGTTGTTGGACAGTCAACGGACTGAGCCACCCAGGAGTCCCTCTGTTATCTTTCTTTTTTTTTTTTTTTATGAAAAACTAAAATTTACAAGCAGTCCAAAAGAATGGGAATTCAGAGGAGCTGATGATAAAATATTTGCTGTTTGCTTGCATTTTGTTTGACTTTTCTCCCAGCCCTTCCCTCTTCACTCCTTTGCCTTCTTTCCTCCATCTCTCTCTTATTCTCTTTCAGTTTCTTCTTTGCATATGTATTGTGTACTATACAGGAGCCAGTTCCTTAATTTTGGAACAAGCATGATACTTTCCTGTGATGGTTTGAAAAACTCCTGGTATTGACTCAATGTAACCATATAATTATCTAGAGTTTTGGTAGAGTAGAAGTAGATACTTAACTTTTATCAGTTCCCAACCCCCTGACAAATTTTATTTCTAGCTTGACTTACACTTTGTTTCTATGATTGGAAAGTTTTTAGCACTAAAAGAACCGTCTGATCATTTAGGACAGGGATGGGCAACTTTTTTCTACAAAGGGCCAGATAGTAAAGATTTACCACTTTGTGGATCATGTGGTTTGTGTCACTACTGCTCAACTCCATTATACTGCAAAGGCAGCCATAGAGAATACATAAACGAATAGGCAAGACTGTATTCCTATCAAACTGTATACATAAAAAGAGACCAAATTTAGTTTGCCAACCTCTGCTTTCAAGGAGGATTCTGTATGTATCTACTTGGTGTTTTCAGTCCTTAATAATTAAGCACAAACTTATTTAATATAATGGAAAATTGCAAAACTTCTTCTGAATTACCTATGCTTTTTAAAAAACAAACTATAAAGTGAATAGAGTTATGTATTTCTAAGAATGTTTTCCATTTATAGTAAAATTTCATCTTTACAGAACAGCTCAGAACCAGGACTATTCCTTAATAACAGAAACTATAAATTAACCCAAAGAAATTTGGGGCGAAAATTTTTCTATTTGAATAATATTGGTGGGGATCCCTGGGTGGCTCAGCAGTTTAGTGCCTGACATTGGCTCAGGGCATGATCCTGGAGTCCCAGGATCGAGTCCCGCATCGGGCTCCCTGCATGGAGTCTGCTTCTCCCTCTGCCTGTGTCTCTGCCTCTCTCTCTCTCTCTGTGTGTGTGTCTCTCATGAATGAATGAATGAATGAATGAATGAATGAATGAATAAACAAATAAATAAATTCTCTCATGAATAAATAAATAAATAACTTGTAAAAATCTTTGAATAATATTGGAGAATAAATATGCCAGTGTTCTTCCTTTTTTGCTAATTACCTAAATTAAATTACACAGACATTCTATAAAATCACATAACAAGCTTAAAAGCGCCAACTAGATTTTATTCATCAGTTGACTTGACTTATAGTGGCCTTCCTCTATCCAGACAGGTCTCTCTTTTCAAGGGAGTTTGCAGCTTTGGGAGGGATGCACGAGGAAGAGTGGGAGAGGAAGGGGACTTCATGTTGGCAGCCAGATCAACTGAATCCACCCTGCTGATCAGTGCTGTGACAGGTGTCACAGCCAGATAGCCCTCACATCCTATAGCCTACACTTTGAAGTTTATCATTCATTATGGAATAATGTCAAAGAATGTATTTAAGATTTGTGGGCTTATAATTAAAGCTTATTTTTGCTATACTGATTCCATTTTGATGAGTATATGACTATGTTTCAGATGAGAGTGCAAAAGCAAATTGATATGTTTGTTTAAAATAAGCACAATAGTACTATTAAAAATCTCATTTAAATTAGATGACACAATTCATTATATCTTTAGATTTAGGTCTCTGTTGATACGGGTGGTTTTACTGAGCTGAGGAATTACTATTTAAATACTGATAAGGTTGCTTTATAAATGAGCTTCTGCCTTTGGGTATGTGGCCCAAGTTGTTTTCCCGAGTCTTTCTTCCTAGTTAACTGAAAGAAGAGTAGAAGTTTGGTTTATCTATGGAGGGAGATACAGTGAAATAGAATTTATTAAAATGAATGAGTGAAATGATGAAGCTTTGACCCCATTTCAACTTGTAAATTAATTACCAGGTCAATTTATCAGAACATGAGTTAGTGCAAAATAAGCATGATTGGTAATGGACAAAAGGAGTGTAGGCATGTCTTGTAGACAAGGCAGTAGCAGACCCACAGTCTCAATTCATTGAAATAAATGTCATAAATTGTTAACAGTGTCAAACAGGGCAAAATGTAATTTTCTATTTTTTTTAATTACTAAAATTAACAGAATACGGCACTAATTTCTGCAGTTACCATTTTCCTCCCTGAACACTAGACTTGATTTGTGTTCTTATTAACTTTGTCCTATAAATGACCTTGCAAAGAGAATGATTCTAGAGGCTAAGTGAAACAATGTCTATATTTTCTGAGGCTTCAGGCTAGGTTTTATTAATGTAATGTCTAAGATCTTTGAAGTTGTGACTTTACCAGGAAAATCATAATCTCCAAACCTTTATTCATAATGGGTATGACTTCCAGGGGGAACAGAATACCTGCTGTGCTAATTATTTCAATTATCAGCCACTACTAAAACACGTAATGGATTTTCTCTGCTTCTACAGGTAAAAAGCATGACATTACAGAACTTAACTCTGATGCTGTGAACTTGATCTCCCATGCAACACAGGAGCGATTACGAGGCCTTCTAGAAAAACTGACTACAATTGCTCAGCATCGAATGACAACTTACAAGGTAAAGGAAATCGTTAGAGAAGTACAAACTCTTTCTTCTTTGTCATGTTAAAGGTAGTTTTTTGGTATGGATTCATATTTGAAATATATGTTTAAAGGAAATGGTTGAGACATAGTCCATATTGGTAGACAAGAGTTTCACTTCTAATTTGCCTGATTTAGATATGCTTACATGACAAAATTAACATAGAGTTTAAAATTGTACCCAAAGGTTCTGTGTCAGCGTAGATTGAGATACGCATCTGTTCTGCCTGAGACTTCTATAGCTTTTGATTGGGAAGGAGAATATATTAGAATAGAATGTTGGATAGCTTTGTTCTCTTCAGTGCTCTGTACTCTGCTAGCATTGTTGTCCTTTTTAATAAATTAAATAATTGTGTTGAGTGCTAATGGTGGGGCTGCTCATTATCATTATTGGCTGCTTTTTAAACAAATTAAATGCAAGGATAGCCTGTCTTGTCTCTAGTAGTATGAACCAAATCACTTGCCATCATTAAGATGAAAGCACTTGATTTATCTGTATTATGGTTTTAGTGGAGAGCGAATTTATTAGGTGATGAAAAAGAAAAAGATAACCTTTTCCCCCATACCAAGAAATGTTGATAGCTAGATCAAATATTGTGCAGTGTGGTATGTGGATAACCTTATAAGGTTTTGAGTTTGTGAGAGTGGTCATTGTCACGATGTCCTAGCCATAGGTTAAAAGGAACTCACGGAAATAGCGGCTACTGTATCACTCATAAGTTCCCTGGAGGAATCATTCTATTTTCTCTCCTTTCTGCTTTATTTTGAACTTTGGAAGAACTATTGATAGTTGCTTACAGGTCTTTGCTTGTGTAAATCTTCATAAGAATATGCAGGACCAACTTAAAAATCATCAGGAGAAAAAGCTATGGGGGAAAAACAGTATCAATAGTTCTTTTTGTGTGTTTTCAGAAAGAGTCCATTTCTTCTAGGTCCTGTTTTGTTAGCATACAGTTGTTTATAGTGTTTTCTTCAAAAATCTTTTTATTTCTGTAAGATCAGCAGTAATGATCCCACTTTCATTTTTTACTTGAGTTCCTTAAAGTATAAAAATAGGTTACTGATTTGAGATCTTCCTTTTTTAATGTAAGCATTTACTGCTATAAATTTCCCTCTGAGCACTGCTTTCACTGCATTCTGTAAGTTTTGGTACATGTGTTTTTGTTTTCATTTATTTGTAAGTATTTTCTAATTTCCTTTGAGATTTCTTTGATCCTTTGGTTGTTTGAAAGTATGTTGTTTAGTTTCCACATATTTGTGAAATTTCCAATTTCTCTTTTATTGTTGATTTCTAGTTTCATTCCATATGGACAGTAGATTCTTTTGTGATTTGCTCAATTTAAATTTATATAGGCTTGTTTTGTGGCCTAATGTATGATCTCAGAGAATGTTCAACGTACACTTAAGCAGAATGTGTATTCTGCTATTGTTAATAGGAATAAAAGTTCATAAAAGTCTGGTAGATCTAGTTGGGTTATAATGTTAGGTCCTCTATTTCCTTCTTGATCTTCTGTCTAGAAGAGATATTGAAGACGTTTGACCTGTTGTTGTAGAACTATTTCTCTTTTTAGTTCTCTCAATGTTCACTTCATATGTTTGGGGGTGCTGTTGTCTGGTATGTATATCTTCTTGGTGAATTGACTCTTGTCAATATATCATGTCCTTGCTTATCTCTCTACTCTTTTAAAGATTTATTTCTTTAAGAGATAGAGAGTGTGTGCCAGTGTCAGAGGAAAAGCAGAGGGAAGGAGAAGGAAACAATCTCAAGCAGACTTTCTGCTTAGCACAGAGCCCACCACAGGGCTCCATTACATGACCCTGAGATCATGACTGGAGTGGTAATCAAGAGTTGGACACTTAACCAACTGAGCTACCCAGGCGCCCTTGTGTATCTCTATCTCTTTTAACAATTTGACTTAAAGTTTATTTTACCTGATATTAATGTAGCCATTTCTATTTTCCTTGATTGTTTGCATGAAATTTTTTTTCTATCCTTCACTTCCAGTTTATTCATGACTTTTCATCCAAAGTGAATCTCTTGTAGACTTGTAGTTGATCAAGTCTTTTATGCATTCTGTTAGTCTCTATCTTCTGAGTGGGCAGTTTAATCCATTTACATGTAAAGTGATTATTGATAAGGGGAAAGTGCTATTTCACCATTTTTCACCATATACTTTGTAGCTTTTCTCCCCCCCCCCCCACTTCTGTTATTACTGCCTTTTTGGTTTCATTTTTATTGTTGTTACGTACTATTTGGGTCCCCTTCTCATTTCCTTTTGTGTATACTTTTTTAGATATCTTATTGGTGGTTACTTTGGGGATTACAATTAACACCCTAAATTTGTAATAATCTAGTTTGACTCAAAATCAGTTTGCCTTCAGTATTGGGATGTGGGGAAATTTTTTTTTTTACTTTTTACTGTAACTTTTTAAAAATCTTTCAATTTTTTCAAACCTGAATTCTCCCCTATTTCTACCTCAATTGCCATGTATTTTCAAAGATAAATGAGTGAACTTTTATTTACAATGGGCAGATTCTATATAAAATGTAACTGTACAATTTAGTATGAAAGAGAATTTTTCCAAGTAGGGTTTACTATTATGAGTGTCATCCAAATCTCTATTGTGTGTTCCAGCCTTCAGATGGAATTCTTCTGTTGTGTATCAATAGCATATGTTCTAAGGATTTAGTTGCCCTAGGCAAAATGATATATAGTATCTACCCCACCTGGAACCTCAGTAACTTAACTTAAAGCTAACACTTCCTTAACTTTTTTGTCTGTACACTGCCTATCCTGATTGATTTTCCCCAGTCTGCCTTTCCCCACACTCATTCCTTAATACAGTTAATACCACTGTCTGAATTTGTAGCTACATTATTATCCTTCTTTAAACAAATAAATAATCATTTAGTTATATTTGGATATAGTTCAAAATTATACTTATTTTGTAGGCTTTGATATTATAATAATCATTGTGTCACAAATTTAGCCCTGTCCTTATATTTCAGTTCATCCCTGATAGGATTTATTTTTGTCTGTACAGTGTGGGAAATTTTACCCCATGAATTTCACAAAAGCGAGCTTACTTTATTGAAAGCAAAATTCCATCATCTCTTTCCATTTGACATCCATTTACTTTTGGTAATCTTTCACATGTTTATATATAATTATCTAATTAATCATAGTCCATAAACTGAGATTTAAGTAAAGAAGTAGAAAGTGACACGTGTGATACAAAGCTTTTGATCTAGTGCCAGGTGTTTTCCCACTGAAGGTATATTACAGTCTTCTTCTGCACACCAGTGGCTATAGAGAAGCTTCAGTGTTTCTTTTTTCTTTTTAAGATTGCTTTATTTTAGAGAGAGAGCATGTACTCACACACACATGCATGCAAGCTGGCAGGTGAAAGGGATAAAGAGAGAGAGAATCCTCAAGCAGACTCCCCACTGAGTGTGGAACCTCTCTCGGGGCTCAATCCCAGGACCCTGAGATCATGACCTGAGCCAAAATCAAGAGACAGGTGCTCAACTGACTGAGCAACCCAGGTGTCCCGTCAGTGTTTTCTAGTTGAAAGGGGCTGTAATGTTTTCTTTAGATGGGATTTGCTTGATTTGCTTTGTTATTTGGTCTGACTCCTTACATTTTCATTGTTAAACCACTCTATTTAGTGGTGCATCAAGACTTCAGTTAGGCCAGCTTGGTAGAGAGGAAACAATGTTTTAAGATTGGAGTTACTGTTTAAATAAGGTTGGGGAATCAACAGGAATAGGGGAGGCACTCATTTGTTTAACGTCTGTAAGAATAAAGGAAAGATGCATTAAGCCAGATACATTTGTATCCCAAGTTGGGAGAAGAAGGGATTTTAGCACAGGGATGAGATTAGGTTAAATTTTAGAAAGTCTGTGCCCCTTTTTAATTTAGTATTTGTTGTCCTTTTAAAATTAAATTCTGTCAGTAAACTATCTCCAGAGTATCTGAGCACAAAAATGGTAGAGATGAAGTATTTAAGAAACCACTGGTTATTATGTTTATGCCTCATGGTTGGTCTATAATGTATTCCATATTCTATCTTATATTATTTAACTTTAAAAGCATCTGAGAATTCATTTTGTATTAAACATGAACTAAAATAAGTAGCACTAATACATCCTTGTTCGTTATACTACGTAATACTCTTTTGATCTAGTTAAATACCAACAATAAAAATTTAATTTAGAAGGAATCTCGGGCATATGAAATCTCTTGGTCCCAGTTAATTGAATCAGCCATAAGCATGGGATAAAACAAAGATGGAATTGGTGCTGTACCTATGGTTTCTAAGCCAGGCACTGACTATTGAACTAAATGTTTAAAAACATTTCAGTTTTCTTATTATACAGTCTCCCCTAGTCTCCATCCCATAGCTTGAATGTCTGAATTACTTAGATGACTAGATGGCAGTATGTCTTAAATGCTGATTGGGAAAATTGCCCACCACTGACCCCTCATCTTATGTGTATTAGAGAGTAAAGATAGGTAGTCATATCAGATGAAGAAAATTACAAAATATTTAGATCGGAAAGCACTGTCTTACACTCTAGAATATCAGAATAAATGACACTAAATTTTATCATTTTATGAAGCGACTTAAGACAAAAATACTTCATTAGGCTTTCATTTTTAAATTGTATATACACTTAATTTCTTTGACTATAATTTCTACTCAAGTTCATAGCTTAAAGGAATCCTCAAAACAAGGCTTAGGATTTCAGATGTTTGCTATTTTATTTTATATTGCGTTTTGATTAAAGATGTACTCACTTGTCAAGGTTAGACCAACACAGTAATGGAAACAAGGTTGATAACTTTGATCTTTGGTCAGTTTTTTAGTGAAGTGATTAGTTTTTGGTTTTTGGTTTTGTCTTTCACGGACCTAAGATTTAATTAATCATACTAAGGTCTGCAGAGATGGACAATAATTTAACTGAAAAGATTTAGACTATAGATACATGGTACACTTTCTTGCTTTCTATTTGCTATTGTTAGGATCTACTTGGCTTCTCTTTTTTCCCCTCTGAATGAGGCCTACTAGGAAAGCTCTGAAATTTAAATGCTTAATCACCTCTCAACTTTTAAGGATGACTAAGGTTCTTTTTTGTTTGTATCATCAGAAATACCAATAACCTCCTGAAAATTTAGCTCTCTATGTACATGGGTATTGTTGTTAGCTGATTTATAATACCTAATGTAGAATGTATTACCTAGGATCATTGTAACACTTTCTTTTTTTCTTTTTTTCCAGGCAAGTGAAAATTACATCCTGTCTAGTGATACCAGATCACAACTCAAGTTTCTCGAAAAGCTAGATCAATTGGAAAAACAGAGAAAGGATTTAGAAGAAAGAGAAATGTTACTTAGGGTAGCCAAGGTAAGAGCCTATGTGATTTATGATTGACCATGACCTGGCAAGGAGGTTAGAATTGGCTTTATTATTGGCCAACTGTCCTGTTTTTATTAGGCTTTTAGATTTCTCTGAAGGACCTCTTTAAATGAAATTATTAATAAAATCTCTCACAGCCAGAATGATGTGAATTTCAGTTAATTATTTTAAGAGGTATAATCTTTTGTCTCCTCATTATCAGCTCCTGTGTGTCTAGGATCATACTTACTACCCCCAACTAAAAATTGTTTGTTTAAAGATTTATTTATTTGAGGAGGGGCGGGCAGAGGAAGAGAGAGAGAGAGAGAATTTCAAGCAGTCTCCCTGCCCAGCGTGGAGCCCCAGGCAGGGCTTGATCTCAAGACCCTGAGATCATAATCTGAGCTGAAATCAAGAGTCTGGACACTTAACTGACTGAGCTACCCAGGCACCCCCCAAGTAAGAATGTTTTTTAAAATGTTCAAGGTCTTTTTAAGGATATAATTTCATAGGTGCCAAGTTGAACTGGAGAGAGGAAAGTTTGGAAATTTATGGGTAAAATTAGGATTAATAGGATTATATGAAACAAAAATCTGCCCCAAATGGGCAGAAATGGGTTAGAGAATAAAAGAACAGGTAAAAAGAAAGGTATTTATCTTATAAATATATATAATATTTTTATTTTTTTCTCCTTTATTGAAACATTTTCCTGGACTGTTAGTGCTAGATGAAAGGAAAACTAGTTTTACAGTCGTTTGCCTCCTGTTGCTTCACATTTCTCTGTATGCATAGTCCTAAAGGTTGGGCACTAGACTGATTTTTTTTGTTTTAAACACTTTAGTTTTAATTTGTAGTGTTATTGGCAGCCTCCCTGTTTAGAGTATTTCACATACTAATCACTTTTTTAAAAATTAATTTAATTTGAAGTACTTCATACTTACAGGAAAGTTGTCAGAACTATACGAAGGATCCTCATCTCCTTTTCTCAGATGCCCCCTCATTTTAAACACATACTGCATTTTCTCCATCTCCACCTATTCTATACACACATGCACACACACCCCTTATCATTATTCTCTTTCATCTCTGTGTCTTTCTTTTTCTTTCTTTCTTTCTTTCTTTCTTTCTTCTTTCTTTCTTCTTTCTTTCTTTCTTTCTTTCTTTCTTTTTCTTTCTTTCTTTCTTTCTTTCTTTCTTCTTTCTTTCTTTCTTTCTTTCTTCTTCTTTCTTTCTTTCTTTCTTTCTTGATTTAATTTATTTATTCATGAGAGACGGAGAGAGAGAGAGACAGAGGCAGAGACACAGACAGAGGGAGAAGCAGGCTCCATGCAGGGAGCCCGACATGGAACTCAATCCCAGGCTGAAGGTGGCGCTAAACCACTGAGCCACCCGGGCTACCCCTTTCTTCTATTCCATGGGGTTTTTTTTGTATATTTACAAGTTGTACAACTATCATCTCTAATTAGCCTTTCTCTGAACCTTTTGAAAGTAAGCTTCAGCCCTGAGGTCCATAACTTCTAAACATTCTAGCAAATATTTGTGAAAATAGAACATTCTGCTATATAACCCAGTATAACACTGCCATGTAATCCACAAACACCATTCAGATTTTACCAACCGTCTCCTCCCAGTCTCCTTTTCCTTCATGGTCCGTTTTCCCATTCAATAATATGTGTTTCATTCAGTTGTCATCTCTTCAGGCTCCTTTAGTCAGATTTTATGACTTTCTCTTTGATGTCTTTGACAGATTTTAAGAGTACAGGCCTCACCATCTGTAGGGTGACTGATAATTCCTGGGTTCATCTGATAGTTCCTCATGACTTAGGCTATGAATTCTTAGCAGGAATAGATACATTCTTCTCAGCTAATCCTGTTGTAAGACAATCTTGATCACCCAGTCATGTGGGTGCCTGCCAATTCTCTCCATTTCAAATTTGCCATTTTCCCTTTTATAATCAATTAGTTTTTCATAGGAAGGTATTTCAAGACTATACCAATATCTCCCTCCTCACCAAACCTGCATCTATCAACTTTAGTGCCCATAGATGATATCTGCCTGAATCAGCTACCTCTATGATGGGCACTACTTATAAATATAAAAGGTGATTTTTAAATTTTCATCATCTTTTAGATTTACTAGCATTCTATGTGGAAGAGCTTTTCTTTCTCTTTTATTCATTCATAACAAAATGGCTTTGGATTTCTATTTGATTCAATAGATTATAATCCATTACTATCATTATTTATTTTGATACTCAAATTCCTCCTGAGTGGGAGACTCTTCCGGCTGGCACTTCTGTCTATTACTCATGTTGCCATCATTCACTGAACTTACTCTTACTTTTGGCACAATTTATTCCAGGCCCAGCTTTTGCTTGTCTTTCCTCAGCCCTGGAATCAGCCATTTCTACAAAGAATCCTGCATCTTTTAAGCTGAGAATGTTATCCGGAAAGATAAAGATTCTATCCAAGAATAGAATGTACAGTGTGCTCATTGCTACATGTAGACCCTCTCAAATGGGCAGATCTGGGAGATAAATTTATGGTGTATGTATATTACGCATGTAGTGTATATATTCTAAAACCATAAGTTTATATAGATACCTCTGACTCTAGTATCTTAGGGCTTTGTCTAGCCTAAATCTTTCTGTGTTTATAAATACTTTTTCCACAGTCAGAAACCTGACTCTCATTATCCTTGATATATTTACTTATGTCTTCAATTTACTTATTTGCTCAGTCTAACTAATCTCCAAAGCAGCCGTGCTGGCTGCCTCCTCTGTTTGCTACCACTGTTTCCCCTGCCCTCATTTCAATGCCCAGGTAATTGGCAGTCATGCCCACCAGCCCATGCTTTGGTCAGTCTCTCTAGCCCTTCATCATCTGGCATTCTTGGCCACTGATCTATACCTTCATGTGCTCCAACCCCCCACAAGGATGTGGTGCACCACAACCTTATCACTCTGCTGCTTCTCACTGGCCCACAATCTCAATCCTCACACTGACCCCTCTTGCACTGGGAAGAACAGCTGGGATAGGAAGATGCTCTTCCTTGACCCGTCAAGTATTTTATAAACAAGCACACAGCCAATGTAATGAAGTGGTTTATTGGTATTTTATTTCCAATTACTATGCTGCAAACAAGATCATAAATTATTAAATACTTATTTACTTATTGCTTATAATATTTTATACTCTCTTTCTTGGTTTTTCTTTCTTTACCAGACTTCTAAATATTAGAGTATCCAGGTCCAGTCCTAGGGCTTCTTCTCTGCTTCTGTCTTAAATTTATATTTCCAACTCAGTCTACCTTGGGGAACTCTGGACTTGATATAGCTAACTGCCTACTAAGTCTCCATATGGTTGGCCAATAGACATCTCAAATATAATGTGTCCAAAAGAATTTCTGATTTTCCTCCCCCCATAATACCTTTTACTCTCAATAGGTTTTCCTAACTTAGTAAGTGACACTATTATTTGCCCAGATGTTCAAGCTGGGAAATCCTAGGAGTCCTCTCCTCTCCCTACATGCAGTTCACTTCCTGTTGTGTTTCCCAAGTGTATTAATCATCTTCTGTTCATCACCGTTGTCACCACTCTGGTCTAAATCATCTTTCAGTGGACTTTTAATAAAATGTCTCCTAACTGATCTGTTCCTTCTACAATCTATTTTTCATACTGTTGTCAAAATAATGTTTTCATAACAAATCATGCGTATCTCTGTTACTTGAAAGCCTTTAGTGACTTTCTCTTACACTTAAAATAAAATTCAAATTTCTTACCAGATTTTAAAAGATACCTCTCATATCCCTCCCTTCTTTACTTGCTCTGCTCCAGTCACACTGACCTTCTTTGGGGGTGCCAAGTGGGCATTGTAGACTGCTAATTAGGCATCTCAACCTGAAAGTTGAGTTCCCATGTCCTACATCTACTTTGGCCTTTACTGCCTTAGAAAGTTGGCATTCTCATCTTTCCAATTGCTTAGGCCAGAATCCTAGGAAATCATCTATTCTCTTTACTTCACACCCTACATCCAATCCATAAATCTAGTTGGCTATGCCTCCAAAATATATTTCAAACTAATCTCCTCTGCATGACATTAGTTCAAGTTTCCCTCATCTTTTTCTAAAACCACAGTTGTTGTCTCCTAAGTTGTTCTGGAAGCCTGTGCTTCTGATCTCAGATCTCTACAGTGCTGCATCCACTGCATAGCAGCCAGAATGATGTCTAAAGTGTGGTAGCAGTGGCATGTCACTCCTGTGCTCCAAGCCTTTTAGTGGCTTTTTTAAATTATAACTAGAATTAAGCCCCAACTCCATATCTTGGCCTACATGGTCTCCAACGTTATCTCTTTTCAACTTTTCTCTATGGCCCAGCCACATAGGCCTTCCTTTTTTCCTCAACTTTCCCAGGCTTGTTCCCATTTTAATGCTTTTGCAATAACTGTGCCTTTTGCTTATTCTTCCCCAGAATTTTGCGTGGCTGCCTCCTTGTCATTCAGATCTCTACTCAAATGTCACTTCTCTCAGATGTCTTCTCTCCTGTCCTAGCTAAACAAGTACCCCACATACATTCCTTTCTATCACATCATCCAATTTTCTTAATAGTGCTTATCGTTATGAGCAATTGTATTTATTTCTCCCCATCATAAATGTGTTACATATCACAACTGTGTTTCATTTTTATAAAATTTTTTGTTTTATTTTTTTCTCTTCTTAAAATATAAGTCACTCAAAAGCAGAGGCTTTGTCTTGTTATTTCATTTCTATATTTCCAGGCTCAGAATAGAGTCACACAGAGTAGAATTTATTTATGAATAATTAATAAAATATTGGTTGACTGATAAAAACTTGATACTCAAATGTGCCCATTTCATACTAGGCAAAAATCATATACTTACAAATATATAACATACATACACATTTTTAAAATAAATACATATGTACACACTTATTGTCCTTTTTTTTTTTTTTAAGATTTTATTTATTCATGAGAGACACAGAGAATCAGAAGTGGAGACACAGGCAGAGGAAGAAGTAGGCTCCATGCAGAAAGCCCAATGCAGGACTCGATCCTGAGACTTCAGGACCACACCCCGAGCCAAAGGCAGACACTCAACCGCCAAGCCACCCAGACTGGGTGACCCCTATTGTCCTATTATTATAGGTAGAATAATAAAGGAGTTTATTGTAGTTTGGGCTGAAGTTAAGTTGTTTTAGTGGATAGGAGACAAAATGAAAAAAGTTACTAGCTTTTGGTAGCCTTATATAGGTAAACACTTAATATGTTTAAAATTACAAGGCATTCTTGGGGTGTGTGGGTGGCTCAAGTCCATTAGGTGGCTGCCTTTGGCTCAGGTCATGATCCTGGGGCCCTGGAATCAAGCCTCATTGAGCAGGGAGTCTGCTTCTCCCTCTCCTGCTGCCCCTCCCCTTCCGGCTTGTGCTCATTCTCTCTCTCAAATAAATAAATAAAATCTTTTTTTAAAATGACAAGGCACTTTTAAATCTAAATGGCTTCTTTCTTGTACTTCCCTTTAACAAAAGTACTGATACATCAGTAAAACATATCACATAACTTAGTAAATAAGAAAATATTTTAGCTTTTATTTTGCTAGCTATATTTAGTTAGCTGATGTTGCATTTCATAGAACAAATATTCAGCTTTATAAGGAGTCAGAAAACAGAATAAGAAAAAAGAATACTTCTGAGCATATTTCTCAGTGGACAAAAGTTCATAGTCTCAGAAATGAAGTCCCTTACCTTTTGCTTCATCATAGCATTGCATATAGAAGGTAGATCTCTCCTTCTAGCAGTCCTGTAAGATTATTTATTTTTGAATGTTGAACTGAATCAATATGGAAATCAATATTCAATAAAAATTTATTAGGCATTTACTTGTGCATAGTAAGTGCAAATTAAGTGCTTTGGAGGACCCAAAGATGACAAGATAGTCTAATGAAAACGTTGGGAAGTATTTTCTATATAGTTTTAAAAAATCATACTTTGAAGGAGATTGATTTGGTTCAAAGTCAGGTTCCTGATATTATATTATCTATTTTTGTTTTTATTTTAATTCCAGTTAACATACAGTGTTATATCAAGTATACAATATTCAACAATTTCATACATCACCCAGTGAGATCCTTGATTTTAATAGTCCTTGAAATGCCATGTTTTTCCAAAATGGCTTCACCTGAGGATTAGCCAGTGTTGATTGCTTTCCTTCATTTGAGCCAGCAATTATCCTTCTTTTCTTTCCCTTCATCCGTACCATCCATTTTTTAGTTTTTAGTGTTCTAACAAGAACAACGTCATGCCTCAACTGGACCTGACTGACATTGTTAGCATCATTTTCAGTATAAGCTTCCTCGGGGCTAGAACTGCAGCAGCCGGCCCAGATGATGAGAGGGAGGGGGCGTAAAGGAGGGAGTGCACCAGACTGGGTTGAGGCATTTTCCCCCGGAGCTAAGGTTTTCAATCACAAGAGAAAATTGTCATTTATTAAATATTTAACGGCAACTATGGTGTTTAGATGCTAGTAATTTCTATTAAAATTTTCTTTTCCTTTGATAGAGTCGTTCCAATAAAGAAGATCCAGAACAGCTGAGATTAAAGCAGAAAGCCAAAGAGGTAGGACTTTCAAGTTACCATGCTTGTCTTTGTGTTGGAGGGAAGGTTGGCAGCTCTCTCCTGGCAATTAGGTCAGGGTTTATTTTGCTGTTGCATACCATTTGCAGAAGCCTTGGGGAAAGACAGGAACTGCTGAAGGCAAGGGCAGTCCTTCAAATGAGGTCAATGAGTTATGTGCTCTCTTTTTAAAATTTATTTTCAAGGCTTAGGCCTGTCTAGAAATGGCTCTTTGTAAAACTACAGCAGTGTACTTGGAGGAATATAATGTGGGATTAAAAAAAAAAAAAAAGAAAGAAACTTCTGAGATTTAGCATCTGGGACTGTACAATAGGCTACATTTTTCCAGGGTAATTGTTCGTTTTGTAAATCTGATACTGCTTATAATTCTTTGGCTGGGAGGTGGTACTGGGATTTAGTTTTAAATGGAAAACGCCTCTGGCTTTTAATTTTCTGGGCCCAGCAGTTTTCTGTTCTGGAATGGAGCCCTTGTTTCACACAGTTCATGTTTAGCTGCAGGGGTTTTAGTTTATAGCTTAGACTGGTTAAGCTTTTACTCCCAGAGGCCTCTGCATAGCAACTGTAGAAATCAACAAATAAGTTCATTTATGTCTGCAGCCTCCTCTCAGTAGCTGACTTTTTACATTTCCCAATATCCATTTCCTGACTTTTCTAGCCCCAGAGAAAAAAGCTCCACTAATTGGAGCTTATTTTAATTGAGCCTTAATATTGGATCTCACTGGAGTTGCCCCCAGAGCTGCTGAGAACAGAAGGAAATGAAAGTACCTAAGGTTGAAGATGTGGTTTGTGTTTGGGTGTGTGTGTGAAATTTTTCACTTGACCTACAGATTCTTTTCCCTGCTGAATAAATCATCAAGCCTGTTCACATTTCTGATTAAGGATCTGACAGCAGACGATAATAAAGACAATTGAGGTGTGAGACGTGTGATATGGAGCTGAAGAAATTGGTTTCTATAGTTACTTGACTGATTTCATGCAATTTTTAAGGATCTTTGTGCTAAATAAGAGTGATTTCCTGAGCAACCTTTTTCCTTAACTGTGCCTCTTGAACTATGAAATTTGTTGTTGCTTAACATTGCAGCACTCGGCTCCTAGGTGCCAGCAGCAGCAGGTTATTTATGAATGTTTTAAAGGCCCTTATTGTTTGGATTAATGTAGGAGCTAAGGCAAAACAAATGGAAATCTAGTAAGATTCTTCCAATCGATGTGGTGTGTTTTCACTAAAATAGAGAAGGAAAATGCATGAACTCTGGACGCAGAGGTTTCTGGATTGAGATCAGGAGAACTGGAAAGGAAGAACATTAGAAAGGATTGAAGCCAGAAACATTTCATTTCAACAACAGAACACTTCTCATACTCATTTCTTTTTCAGTGGAAAATTTATCTAAAGATATTATCTAAAAAATTAGTATGAGAACCTTAAGAATTACTCTCTTTAAGAAAGCCTGGCTTCATAGGTTATTTGGGAATGGGCAACCTATTGTTGCTCTGAAGCACGGGCATTCCCCTTTTTTAAATTAAGGACTGATTAGATGCTTATCTTACTTTCTTCCAATTCTACCTACTTTTGGGAAAATATATATCAGAAAGCTTGCCCTTTTATCTTTAAAAAATTTTTCCTGTCTCTTCCTCTTTCATAAACCTTCACAAACATCGGATTGATTAATTTTTCCTTCAGGTTTGTATAGAATGATTTTATTTGGTTAGTTTTTCATTTAATATTGTACTTAATTATATCCTGAGGAATGAATAGGTGGACAGTATTTTTATTTTTTATATTTATCTTTATTTTTTGTGTAAATGTGTAAAAAAAAAAAAGGACCTCTCAATGAGAGCCGGTGGTAGCAAACTTGTTTTTTACCCTTTTTGCACCTCCATTATTTCTTTTTCCTAGCAAGATTTAAAGGACTGTTTCTCTCAAAAAAAAAAATAAATAAATATAAAAATAAATAAATATATATATATATATATATATATATATATATTGAAAGTTTTCTACTTGCTTACTATCCTAAATCTTTGTTAAAAAAAAAAAAATCAAATACACTGGCTTCATTCCAAGAACAGAGCCACTCTGTTAGTTGCAAATGTTTGAGGAAACTACAATATTGTCATTTTTGTCATTCCTCTGACCCCTAGAGCTTTTAATAACTTTAATATTCCAAGGGTCTCTAATTTAGAATCAAACACACAGGGATGCCATATTTTGGTTGCAAAAATCATTGACCTTATCTTCATATAGAGTTGATAGAGTTGAAGTGTTCTCTTGTATGGTAAGTTGTAAGGTTATCATTTGGGATATGCCAATTGTTATCACAGTGGTATAAACTGTAAAGCTTTTGTTTCTATTGTTATTTGATATTTGGCTCTCTGGGCAGTTTTCTTTGTTCAATTGTGAAAATTAGCATGGATTTCTTTCAGTTGCTCTATTCGAAATTGGTTTACTTTCCTTTTCCAGGTAACTACCTACCTGAACTGGTCATAGGAAATAGATTAAAGAACAGCACTTTATGAGTGCAGAACTCCAAGGAAATCTTTAGAGAAGTTGTAGGTTTTATTGATCCTGGGAGATGTTTTAGCAATGATGTTTGTCATATAAATATTAAATCTGAACTTGAGTTCCCATCATATATACTTTTATAATCCATGGTGGTTTCAACTCTTAAGGATTAAGAGTTTCAATCTTGATCATTTCTCTTGTGTGTTTTCTTCTAATACCATTTTAGTGTCTATTCATTTCTTCTTTGCATTCTGGGTGTAACGACAAACTGTGTTAAATTAGGCAGGTTTTTATAAAGGTGGTTAATAATTTCTTTTCATCCTTCCTGTAGGCTTCTTGCGATTTTGTCATTCTTTTTGGCACTTAAAAAAATAGGCTGCCTGTGGGATTTGCCTCCAGTCTAGTCTCAGTCCATTGAAGTAGCTCCTGCTGCATACTGTTCTTATTGACCTGACAGGTTATCTGTCTATTTGAAAACCTTCTTGTTGTCTGGCTAAAGTGTCTTTGAGTATCTCTGTAATTCAGACATTTTAGTTTCAACTTTGGGGCAGTTCCCCCGCCCTTTTTTTTCTGTTTTTGCCTGAAAAAAAAAAATAAAAACAATAATATTATAAGCATTCTCTCTATTGTTAACTTTATATTTTAAATATTGATACTTTTAAATTCTGATTTTTAAAATTTTTCCTACTTTTCCAAAATGAAAGTACTGATGTTCCTCCATTTTTATCATTTATGAAAGGTTTAAAATAGATTACTAATTGCCAAATTCTAACTTCAAACAAGTAGGTACATCTTTGCTTAACGCAGCTGTAGACTTGTCGAAATATGTACCGTGTGTCCTAGATTACCATCTAGCCTTCGACGTTTTCTTTTCTTACCACATGATCCAGAATTCTGAGGGGCAAGCCACTGACCTTGTAGTTCAAAAATCCTGATTCCTTAAAACATTTGTTATATATAATGTGACCCTTATTTCCTTTTGAGTATCTTCTTTCTCCTTTGGGAAATGTGAACTCAGCACATCTGTGCAGAGTAAGACAAAGAATTCATTTACTTCCTTTTAACAATTCCTAACATTCCCACTTACATATGTTATCAGACAATAGAAGAAAGAAAAAGGAATGCAAGACGTGTACCTGCTAGTACATTAGCTTCCCACTGCAACCTGTAGAAACTGGGCAAAAGTATTAAATGATTAAATTGCGTGGCAGATTAGAAACTTTGTACCCTGAAGTATTTAGGATTTTTGTTTATAGAAAACATAGAACATAAATACTACAAGTAGTGCAATTCTCCATAAAGTATTATTGTACAAGAAATAAAATAGTGAATCACAAGACTTGTTACTGATTAGAAAAAGTTATTTCAGTATGAGAAAGACAAAAGATATTTTTTAAATGAAATTTTTACAGATATGGAGTCAGTGAAATGTGATACTTAAGGCTAATTATTAAATTACCGCAATTTCTATTTAAAGTTTTATGCTTATTCTGCGTGAGCCAAAACTCAAGAAACACTGGACAGGATAAAGTGAAACTTGTCATTAAAAATATATTCTATCAGTCCAATTAATTTAGTGTGGAGAAGGCATTCTTAAAATGACAAGTTGTGAAAAGCTTATGTACATAGAGGAAAAGGTGCAAATATTTCAAAACACTGATAGTCCAGGACAGTGGTTCTCAAACTTTGGTATATGTGAGAATTATCTGGAAAATATGTTAAAACACAGTTTGGGGCCCCATCCCAAGTTTATGATACAGTAGGTCTGGGTTAAGCCTGAGAATTTGCATTTCTAATAGATTTCCAGGTGATTTGCTATTGCTGCTGTTGCTCTGGCGATCATACTTAGAACCATTGGTCTAAGAGGGGAAGGAAAATCCATCACTGTTATTTTCCCCTTGACTAAATGGTCATAGAAAGTCAAACAAAATACTGTGGTTTGAGAATCTAAGAGTTGGCATCTTGAGCTGGCATAGTCTAATTACCATTCAATGAGTTCTCTCTTGGAGCCAGGAAAGGTATACTCATTTTCTTAGTGGGTATTTTCACAAGAGACATTCTTTGGTTGTATCTCTTAATTGGTATACCTTACATAGGAAAGATAATATTTTGTTTAGAGCATCATCAGAAGATTGCATGCATTAATTTTGAAGTATAGGATCTGTATAGCTTGAGAGATATTCTACCTTTTGGTAGAAGTATGTATTATAAATGAAATTGAACAACAAGTCAGAAGTCTTTAATTCTAGATTCAACTAGCCATTGTCTGCATCTCACTTTGGAGAAGTTAATTTACTTCTTTGAATTTACTCCCATTTCCTTCTACAGTCGATCCTTGAACACCGCATGATCCTCCTGTGCAATCGGTAATCCACATACAACATTTTTTTTAAGAATTTATTTATTTGAGAGAGAGAGAGCACATGAGCAGGGGGAGGGGGAGAAGGACAAGCAGAGTCCACACTGAGCAGAGGCCCAACATGGGACTCAATCCCAGGACCCGGAGATCATGACCTGAGCCAAAGTCAGACACTTAACTGACTGAGCTACCCAGGCGCCCCCCATTTATAACTTTTGACTCTCCTCAAATGTATTTACTAATAATCCTCTGTTGATGAGAAGCCTTACTGGTTGATTAAAATATAGTTATATATTCTGTATGTTATATACTATATTTTTACACTAAAGTAAGCTAGAGAAAAGAAAATGTTATTAAGAAAATCATAAGGAAGAAAAAATACATTTCCAGTACTACACTACACTGTATGGGAAAAAAATCACATATAAGTAGACCCATGCAGTTCAAACCCATGTTGTTCAAGAGTCAGCTGTATTTAAGATTAATGTAATAGTACATGCTCTGCTTATGTTACATAGCTGTCATAATTTAGGAAAAGGTCAGGTTTTATAAAAGGAAAAAATAGAAGTTTAAGAACATTAGCTATAGAAACAGTTAAGATAGAAGCCATCAAGCTCTTAAATAAGTAAACTTGGGATTGACCCATGGATATGTTAGTTTTTTTATGTGTGTGTTTTCTTTCAAGAAGACCAGAAAGAAGATTGAAAAGAAAAAAAAATGTAAAGGGAAGACATAAGGGGAGGGAAGTTATATTTGTATGAAACAATACATAAATTATTATGTTTAAGGAAGAAAGTCTAATTGAGATTATGTGGAATGCTATTTTCCTGAAAGGTAGGGATGAATTAGAAGGGTTGACTAGCAAGGCATTGGACTCTACATTCCAGATTCCAAGTATCTCAGGTGTTCTGGACAGTGTCTTTGACATCATAAGAACTAGTGTTAGTGGTTAGGAGAAAAAAGATACTCAGACCATGTGTTGTTGAGCTTGGTGAAATGCCTGCCTAATAATTTTCTTTGAGGGGTTGAAAGGGATCCTGTGTTTCTGTTTCTATTGTGGTATTCCTGAATTTTAGGTGAGGTAGGGGTAATTTTTTGTAACTTGTTTTGTTGGTTCCTTTGGGTTAGGGTTCACTGTTAATAGTGTTTAATATGGTACTATTTGCTTCTTTTGTAGTATAATTTAGGATTTAACCTTGTTTTTCCCAGTAGGTTGCAGTAAATTAGAAGTGATTATAAGCATTATTGAGAATTTTAGTTTGGTCAATCTTTACAAAGCATATCTAAAATTCTATTTAAATTTTTACTATTAAAAAAAAACATCTGTTATTTGATGGTAGGGTTTTATTGTTTCTGTGTACACTTAATTATGAAATCTAAACAAGGCACTATTCTTAATTCTTTGCTGAACTCAGAATCAGTAGTGTACTTTATTTCTCTTGTTTTTTAGATTCTTCCAAATATTCCCATTTGGTGGCATTAGCTACTTTCATCGCTACTAATGTATGTGTTGTTGGACAGCACACATAAGCTTTGGGGGAGACATTAACTTACCTCTCAATTCCTTCCTTTGCTTTATGCCTTATTATCACTTTCCAAAAGTTTGTAGCAAAATCAGACTGAAGATGACAGTGCTTTGTGTTTTTGGATCATTTGTTACAAAGGACAACTCTACTGTTGCGTTTTGTAGTTTCAGCACTTGCATTTTATTTCTTATGCCTTGCTTTCCTTAAGCACAAAAAAGAAACACATTTTTGGATTTCCCATGGTGTCAGTGTCACAATTATCTAAATAATTTAGTCCTTCCTGTTAATGTGTCCCTATATTTGAGGAGGGACTATGTAATTCTTGATTTATTCATTTTTCGTTCTACTCCTCTAATTCTGCCTAAGGTTTTAGATTCTGGTTTTATTAATTTTTATTTATCCTTGGTTTTTGTCCTTCAAAATTATGTCCTTAGCATCAAGAAGTACTTCTATTAAACTTTACCTCTTAGAGTTTATATGATCTTTAAGGAAACTTATTAACATGTGTTGGACTTGATTAAAGTGAATATTGCCATGTTTTTATTAATTTTTATTTATCCTTGGTTTTTGTCCTTCAAAATTATGTACTTAGCATCAAGAGGTACTTCTATTAAACTTTACCTCTTAGAGCTTATGTGATCTTTAAGGAAATTTATTAACGTGTGTTGGACTTGATTAAAGTGAATATTGCCATGGTTATACTTAAAAATGAACATAGACACGTAGTAAACATCAGAAATAAAATAATCTTCAACTACCATTGCTCTGTTGCTCTTTAGGGCACTGACTTGAATTTTAGGGGACCTCTGCTTGATATCAGAAAGACTGTGTGATAAGGGAAATGAAGGCTTCCGCCTTTTTCATAGCCATAAGGAAGAAGTGGGGGTACTCTTAAAAGAGAACCTGCTAAGCCTGTGTGGACCAAAGTATGTATTGCTAGTGTAAGTGAGCAAGCAGGCATAAGTTTTATGGAACAAGGCCTAGTAGGAATATAACTTAACAGAAACCTGTTGTCAGAATTCTGGTTAAACCAGCTTTTTAAAGGTTAATGGAGTAAAAACACTCCACACTGTCTGCCACTGAATACAGATATAAAATCTAAACAGAATGCACAGAAAAGCTATTTGAAGGCTTTGAAAAAGTAAATGATAGACAAATTGGGGAAGATGAGAATTCAAAATATCACTAAATCAGCCGTGTGGTTGCCATCCCTCTTTCACCTCCCCACCCCTATTCTTCTTGCTGCTTACTATCACAGACATACAGTCACAGAAATGGATGGCAAAGCAGAGTAACTAAAGCCCCAGCTTTTTGGTCCATGGACAAAAACAGGAGCCTAGGGAATCAGAAATTACTGGGAATATTGTGGAATAAGAAGAGCTCAGGATAGGAACCCTATATTATTATTTAAATCTCTAGGCCTACTCTTTAGCTACACATTTGTCATATGTGAATCTGATTTTAATCAATATACATAAAAACTTTAAGAATGGAACTAACAGAGGCCCCTGGGTGGCCTAGTTGGTTACGCGACTGCCACTGGCTCAGGTCATGATCCTAGCGTCCTAGAATCGAGCCCCACACTGGGCTTCCCTGCTCAGCAGAGAGTCTGCTTCTCTCTGCCCTTCCTCCTGCTCATGCTCTCTCTCTCTCTCTTCCTCTTTCTCAAATAAATGAAATCTTTATTAAAAAAGAAAAGAAAAGAAAAGAAAAGAAAAGAAAAGAAAAGAAAAGAAAAGAAGAAAAGAATGGAACTATCAGAACACTGAGGTCCCAGACTGAACACTCACTGAGTGATACCTATTTGGAACAGATCCAAAGGGCACAACAAAGGCTTTGAAGACTGAAGTGATGTTGAAGCTTAAGCCCACAGAAGACATATTGCAACTTGTGGCCTAAATCTAACTGGCCTATTTTACATGCTGAAATAAATATCATACTCTCAAGGATTTAAAGAAGACCCAGAGTCTTTATAATATTTAAATATTCAGGTATTGTTCAAAATTACTTCGCTTGAAGAACCAGGAATAACTGAAGATGATTGTAATTGAAATAAAACACGAGTTGGATCGGCTAGATAGCATAAAAGAGATGAATGAGGAAAGAGTCAATGAACTTGAAGATGGACAAATAGAATTTATCTAATCTGAACAATAAAGGGGAAAATGGATCAAAAACAAAAAGCAGAAAAACAGCCTCAGAGACCTGTGGGACAATGACCAAAGGTCATTAATGTTCTTGAAGTCTCAGAAAGAGTAAGATGCTAAAAATATGTTTGAAAAAATAAATGGCTAACAAACCCCCAAATTTAGAAAAAGACAGGAACCTAAAGATCCTAGAAACTCAGTGAACTCTCAAATAGGGTAATCAGAGGGAAACTAAGGTCCAGTCACATCTAGTCTTAGAAAACTAAAAACATAGAAAAAATTCCTGAAACTAGCTAGAGAAATGTACACTTTTCCAATAAGGGAACAGCAATTCAAATGATTGTAGATTTCTTATCAGAAACCAGGGAGACCAAAAAGAAGTGGCAACAGATTTTTAAAGCACAGTAAGAAAAGAACTGCCAACCAACCTAGAATGCTATATCCTGTGAAAATACCCTGCAGGAATTAAGGTGAAATAAAGACATCGTCTGATGAAGCAATAAGAATAGAATCTGTTGCCAGCAGAGGAAGTTGAACTTCTTCAGAATGAAATGAAATGATACCAAAGGGAACCTTCAAACATCAGGAATGAAGAAAGAGCAACAGAAATGTATAATAGACTAGTTTTCTGCTTTTAAGCTTTTTTAAATATTGAAAGCAAAAATTATAACATTGTCAGGGATTTTCAATGTGGGTGTCATATATATAAAGCAACCTGAAGAGTAAAAGGATATAAATTTTCTGTATTCCACTTGAAGTGGTAAAATATTTATTCTGAATAGACTGAGAATTTAAGTAAGTTTTGTAATCTCTAGAACCACCACTAAAATAAAATTTTAAACTATCTAAATACAAAACTATTTTGTATACAGTACAAAAAAATAATAAATTGAAAACATTAAATATGTTCGAATAACCCAAAAGAGGTAGAATAGGGAAACATGAAAGACAGGGAACAAACAGAAAACAAATAATAAAATGATGGACCTAAGTCGAAACCTGGCTAAGTCATATGAAGTGTAAATGGTCTAAATATACCAATTAAAAGATAGAGATTATCAGAATGGATTTAAAGACTACAACTAAACTATCTACAAGAAACTCATTTCAAATGTAATGATGTAGATAGGCTAAAGTAAAAGGAGAAAAAAATGTTTATGTTAAAAAAGAAAGATCTCAAATCAATAATCTAAGCTTTTACCTTAAGCTGGTCAAAGAAGAGCAATATAGACCCAAAGCAAACAGAAGAAGAGAAATAATAAATAAAAGCAAAAATAAATGACTTCAGCTAACAGAAGGAAAAAAAATAGAGATAATTAGTAAAAAACAAAAGCTGGTTCTTTGGTCCACAAAATTGATAAATCTCTAGTAAGACTGACAAAGAAAAAAATGATATAAATCACAATATCAGGAGAAAGAAATGGAAAATCACTATAAACTCTACAGGTGTCAAAAGAATGAGGGGGAATACAAATGAACAACTCTATTCAAGTAGTTTGACAACTTTGATGAAATAACCAGTTTCTTGAAAACTCAAGCTATGAAAATTTAGCCAAGCAAAGTAGCTAACCACAGTAGTTCTGTAATTATTAAATAAATTGAATTTATAGTTAAAACTTTTAAATAAAGAAATCTCTACTACAGATGATTTTACTTAGTAAATTCTCCTGAACATTTACAGAATAATTAACACCACGTCTACACAATTTCTTCCAGTTCATCTTCTGAAGCCAGCATTACCCTAAAAACAAACCAGAAAAACATACAAAGTAAGAAAACTACATTTCGGTATCCTTCATGAACATAGATGTAAACATGTTCAACAAAATATTAGCAAATCAAATCTAGTAATATATGAAAAGAATATATCTTGACCCAAAAATGCAAAACTGGATTAATATTCAAAATTCAGTAAATATAATCAATCTATTAACAGTCTAAGAAAGATCATATCAATTGATGCAGAAAAACATTAGATAGATTTCACTGTGTATTAATAAGAATAACTCAAGAATCAAGGAATAGAAGGAGGGATCCCTGGGTGGCGCAGCGGTTTGGCGCCTGCCTTTGGCCCAGGGCGCGATCCTGGAGATCCGGGATCGAATCCCACGTCGGGCTCCCGGTGCATGAAGCCTGCTTCTCCCTCTGCCTGTGTCTCTGCCTCTCTCTCTCTCTCTGTGACTATCATAAATAAATAAATAAATAAATATTTTTTAAAAAAAGGAATAGAAGGATCTTCCTCAATCTGATAATGGACAGCTATTAAAACCCTACTATTAATATTATTCTTTTTTAAATATTTATTTATGAGAGACACAGAGGGGCAGAGGGAGAAGCAGGCTCCAGGCAGGGAGCCCGATGTGGGACTTGATCCCAGGTCTCCAGGATCACGCCCTGGGCTGAAGGCAGCGCCAAACTGCCAAGCCACCTGGGCTGCCCTAATATTATTCTTAATGGTGAAATGACCAGATGCTTTCTTCCAAAGATTAGGAAAAAAGACAAAGATGTCTAATTTCATCACCATTACTCAGTGTTATATTGCCAGTACAACAAAGCAAGAAAAAGAAGACATACAGAGATTAAAGAGAGAGAAATGAAACAGTGTGGGTTTTTTTTGTTCTCTTAACTATGCCTTTTATAGTGCAAATGTTTCTAATTTGTATGAAGTCTAATTTATCAGTTTGTTTTTTCAACAGACCTGTTTTGGGTGCCATGTCTTAACTCTTTGCTAGGCCCTAAGTCACAAAGATTTTCTTTTACACTTTTTGATAGAAGCTCGTAGTTTACATCTTCAGTTAATTCTAGTATAAGGAGTAAGATTAAAGGTCAAATTTATTTTTTCACATGTAATGTCCAATTGCTCCAACTTTTTTTGGAAACACTATGCTTCATACCTTCTCAACTGAGAATATGGTCAAAAATCAACCATATTTATGTGGGTATGTTTCTTAATTCTTCATTCTGCCTCATTATTCTATGTGTCTTTTCCTTTTTCAGTACCACATTATTCTGATTACTGTAGCACTCTATAAGTTCTTTAAATCACATGGTGTAATTCTTTCAATTTTTTCCCTTTTTTTTTTCAAAATTGACTTAGCAAAAAAAAAAAATTTTTTTTTTACTTAGCTTTTCCAGTTCCTTCGCTTTTCCTTTTTTTTCTTAAAGATTTTATTTATTTATTCATGAAAGACACACAGAAAGAGGCAGAGACACAGGCAGAGGGAGAAGCAAGCTCCCCTCAGGAAGCCTGATGCAGGACTTGATCCCAGGACCCCAGGATCACACCCTGAAGCAAAGGCAGACACTCAACTACTGAGCCACCCAGGCGCCTCTAGTTCCTTTGCTGTTTCATATAAATTTTACTTTCATTTATTTTATTTTATTTGTTTATTTTTTTAAGTAGGCTCCACACCCAGTGTGGAGCCCAACATGGGGCTTGAACCCTGAGATCAAGACCTGAGCTGAGATGAAGAGTTGGATGCTTAACCAACTGAGCCAGCCAGATGCCTCTCCATATAAATTTTAGAATTAACATCCATATTTGCAAGAAAAACTTTATTGGAATTTTGTTAAATCTATAAAATTTTTGAGAAAAGTAAGATGTTTACTATGTTGAGTCTTGCAGTCCAGGAACACATGTGTCTTTCCATTGTCTATATTTTATTTCTCTCATCTGCTTTTTATGATCTTATCGAGTACAAATACCCATATGTTTTAGATTTTATACCTAAGTTTCCAGTTGTACCTTAATGGTATTTAGAAATGATAATTGTTCACCTTGCATCTTGCAACCTTGCTAATAAATTCATTTATTATTCCTAGGAGGACTTTTATTTTTGTTTTTATAGCTGACTTGAGGTTTTCTGTTTAGATGATCATGTCACTTTCAATCCTATTTCTACCCGCAAGCCTCTAACTCAGTGCCTGGCTGTTTTTACTGAATTCGGCTTACATATCATCTTTCCCCACTTGTGTATGCCAAATCTGCATTAATGCCCAGAATGTTCCTCTGTTCTGGTTAAAAATGCCTAGTTTTTCTCTATTGTGCTGGCCAAGATACATTGTTTTTGAGAAAGTTTGTTGTACATAGGGCAGACCAAAACTATGGTCAGTTTCAATTTTTGTTAGAGTTTTGCAAAATTTTAAAACATTGTGAGATTTCAGAAAACCAAAGTATAATTTGCAGAGTGGGAGAAAGTGTTTGACTACATACATATGTATGGAAATTTGATGACAGAGGCAATTTAAAAACTTTTTATTTGTCGTGACTATCTAGAAGACACCATTTTTCTCCAGAGAAAGATTTTAAAATATAACTCACTATTTTATTTGTGCTGTATTGTAGGTTAACTAAAATTGTATTTTGTAATCTAGAAGTTCCAGATTGTGACAGAATCAGATTCTAACACTATATATTTTATTTAAAAGGCCAGCACCAACAAAAGATAGTTTCTGACTCCTGAAAATAGCTTTCTAGCAATTTATATATAAGTAAACCTGCAATTTAGAAGAGGGAATTTTGCCCTGTAATTTGTGAAGCAAATGAAGAATTGTTCTCCTTTTTTTTAAGTTGTGTTTTCTTCTTTACTAAAGACTCAGTTACCTATGCTTTGTTTTTTATCTTTCCTCTAATATTATAAAATAATCTGAATGATCTGTACTTTGTATTTTGTCCAATTTTCATCCTGCTTCTTCTTTAACATGTTCAAAATTTGGTCAGTGCTCTCTTTAAAAGAATATTGTGTGTGTGTGTGTGTGTGTGTGTGTGTGTGTGTTTAGTTCCTCAACAGATTACTTTCAGTTGGTTATCTTGGAGCCTGATCTTGTTTGAATATTTGTTTAGCAACCAGTGCCAGGTTCTTTCTTCCTTTTCCTCCACAGTCATAAGATTTTGATGGTAATTGAACATTCTTCCTCTTCTGAAGAAGCTTAAGGACCCATGAAGTAATATTTTATTTTGACTTGGTTATTATTTTTTTTTCATGAATACCCATTTGACACTCACCTGCCTTCATGAAATGATGCTCCTTCATGCATTTATTTTCTAGTTTTAATGTCTTATTTATCTGCCTTTTGATAGGGCATTTTCATGAGTATATAGTTTAGTACACACATACTAAATAATACCTTATAGGCTTGGATATTCTGAGTTAATTATGATAAAAAACTGTACAGCAAAATAATACTTTCAGTTTTTTTGTTTTCAGTTGAAAACCTGAATAGAACAAATGCTGACCCTCTCCTTTTTTTTTCAATTTCAAGTTTTTATTTAAATTCAAGTTAACATATATGGTAAAATTGGTGTAATACTCAGTGCTCATCAAAACAAGGGCCCTCCTTAACACCCATCACCCATTTAGCCCATTCCCCCACCTATCTTCCCTTCATCAACCCTCAGTTTGTTCTCTAGGTAAGAGTCTCTTATGGTTTGCTTCCCCCCTCTCTTCTTTTTCTAACTCTTATCTGTTTTGTTTCTTAAATTCCACATGAGTGAAATCATGTGGTATTCATCTTTCTCTAACATATTTCACTTAGCATAATACATTCTAGCTCCATCCATGTCATTGCAAATGGCAAGATTTCATTCTTTTTTATGGCTAAGTAATATTTCTTGTTACACACCTATACACACACCCCATATCCTCTTTATTCATTCAGCAGTTGATGGACATTTGGATTCTTTCCATAGTTTAGCTGTTGTTGATAATGCTCCATTTGAATCTGTTTTTAGCCATTCTGACAAGTGTAAGGTAGTATTGCATCATGGTTTTGATTTGTATTTCCCTGATGATGAGTTATGTTGAGCATCTTTTCGTGTCTATCAGCCATCTCTCTGTCTTCCTTGGAAAAATGTCTGTTCACGTCTTCTGTCCTTTTTTAACTGAATTACTTGTTTTTTGGGTGTTGAGTTTGATAACTTCTTTATAGATTTTGGATACTAAACTTTTATTACATATGTCATTGCAAATATCTTCTCCCATTCCATCAGTTGCCTTTTAATTTTGTTGATTGTTTCCTTCGCTGTGTAGAAGCTTTTTATCTTTATGAAGTCTCTATGGTTCATATTTACTTTTGTTTCCCTTGCCTCCAAAACATGTCTAGTAAGAAGTTGCTACAGCCAAAGTCAAAAAGGTTGTTGCTGCCTGTGTTCTCCTCTGGGATTTTGATGGCTTCCTGTCTCACATTTAGGTCTTTCATCCATTTTGAATTTATTTTTATGTGTAAGAAAGTGGTCCCAGTTCATTCTTCTGCATGTCACTGTCCAATTTTCCCAACACCATTTGTTATCTTTTTTCCATTGGATACTCTTTCCTACTTTGTTGAAGACCATATAGTTGTGGGTCCATTTCTGGGTTTTCTGTTCTATTCCATTGATCTATGTCAGTTTTTGTGCCAGTAACATAATGTCTTGATCACTATAGCTTTGTAATATACCTTGATGTCTGGAATTGTGATGCCTCTGATTTTGCTTTCTTTTTCAAGATTGCTTTGGCTATTGGGGCTCCTTTGTGGTTCCATGCAAACTTTGTATGGTTTGTTCCTTCTAGATCTGTGAAAAATGCTGATGTTTTCTAAAGCTCTTAACGCATGTCTTCCTTAGTAAAAGAAAGAGGGGGAGATGAATACATGTATAATTTTAATTTTCATATTCTATTATAGTAATTAATATATACTTTTCAATGTGGTTGTGAGCATTAATTTTTAAGGAAGTAGTTTGTAAATCATACAGCATTGAACTGTTTCCTATGAAACACAAAAACTGTCTTTATTTTCAAGTAATTTTTCTTTTAATCTAAAAAGATTGATTATAGTTTGGCCAATTTCTCTCCAATTTACTGTGCAATATATTTTTTAGGCATTTCTCACCTGTGATTAACAATAAATTAAGCTCTAGATGCCTTTCTTTTCTTGTTTTTCTTCTATTCTATACTTCTTCCTTATTTAAATTCTGCCTCTTCTGTTTATAGATTCAGGACTAAAGAGTTTGTTGGAGTAAAGAGATCAGGAAATGATATGCTTTTGGCTATTAGGGGAATCTTTTATACTGTAACTTCTTTGATGAAGAACATAGAAGTAGGATTAGTGATCAATTTTTTATCCCTTCTGAGCATGCCTGTGCGTAACCATACTTTTTTTTTTTTTCCATCTTCTAGTTACAACAGTTGGAGCTTGCGCAGATACAGCATAGAGATGCTAACCTCACAGCTCTTGCAGCCATTGGACCAAGAAAGAAGAGACCACTAGAATCTGGGTCTGGAAGTGAGGTATTAAAGTCATGTTTGTTATTTTATTTTTCATGCCAAGATAGCAAGTCAGAAGGATGCAAAGGTATATAGATAGTTTACCCTCTCTATCATGCTTGTGCTGCCAAATGCTTATTAAAATTCTCCTTTTCCTGTTTTGTAAAATCTTCATTTTCCTTGGTTTTTAGGATATATATCACCTTGAACTACTCCTTCCTGCTGATTACCTATTTTACACCTCCTCCTGTTCTCCATCTCTAGTCATACTAAGTCTCATTATCTCAATATTTTATTGAGATTCTTTCTTTCCAGGGGTCTTCCTGCTGTGTATCTAAATATCACTCATCTCTTAAGCTCAAATTTACCCTCTTTATTTATTTCATGAACCCCAACTGTTCATTTCCTCATTGACTTCTTGTCTCAGTACATAATGTGTGTGCATGGCAAATTATTCACTGTTCCTTATATGACGCATATTTTTTCTTTGTAAGACTTTAAATTTTTTGAACAAGACTCTAATTCTATCTATTGGTATTCCTCCACAGAATCAGGCACTTATATACGCAATAAAAATCAATTGTTTGATTAGCACCAAGGAAGGATCTTACATCTCTAGAGCAAATATTTGATGTAATGGTAGATTTACAGATCTATCATCAGGATGAGATAGAGGTATGGTAAGAGCCCTGAGATAGGGTCAGCAATAAGAGTCAAGGCTCATCTGTAAAATTGCGGTGTAAAATTTAAATGTGCTTTGAGACAAATTCCTCTCTAGCATTGACCCTGAACACTGACAGTTCCTGAATGAATGATAATAATCCCAATAGAAGGATTTAAAAGAATCAGTTGTTTTTCATTATAAATGTAGTGAATGCGATGTGTTCGCATCCCCCCCAAAACCACAGTATAAAAACGTTTGAAAAATAAATGCTTCCTCCACAGACTTCTAGTCCCCCATCTCTTGTTCAAGCAGATGTCTCCATTATTAAGATTTTAACATAGCCTTCCAGAAATTTGTTATGAATATGGACATGTATCTCATAGGTGTTCACAAATCCATGTTTGATTTTGTTTTTACTTAACTAGGACCAAACTATAGTTATTGGTTTGGGTTTTTTTTTTTTTTTTTTTTTACATTAAAATTGTTTTGTACCTGCTACAAACAGCTACAAACATGTTACTTTTGAAACCTTTGCCCACCCATGCCTGGAACAGAGTTTTCCAAAACTTGGGCCCTTTGTGGCTTCATTCCCCTGCCTGGGCAGCTGTTCTTCCTGTAACTCAGTCCCCTGTTCTCCAGGCACTGTGGGGCCTGCAAATTGTAGCAAATGGTGTTGGCATTTAGGCCTCTATGACAATCAGGTCCCTGGTGACCTGGAAAGCAGCAATGAAGGAACTTAGCTGAATCTTCTCATTGGTGCCAACAGAAAGTCTGTACTCTATGTCTGCCACTTTGGTCAATAACTGAAGATGGAAAATCAACTCTGTCCACAAACAAGTGTATTTTTGTTAGAATATCATGTAGTGCCAACCCATTCAGCATTTTAAACTCTGCAATATTTCTGTAAGCTGTAGTGAAGTCCTTTTTTTTTTTTTTTAAGATTTTATTTATCCATCTGACAGAGGGAGAGGGCAAGCAGGAGGAGGGGCAGTCAGAGAGGAATAAGCAGACTCCACACCAATCGTGGAGCCCAATATCAGGCTCAGTCCCAGGACCCTGAGATCATGACGTGAGGCAAAACCAAGAGCCAGACACTTAACTGAGCTACCCAGGTGCCCAATAATTTTAAGTGTTTTTTTTTTTCTTTATGTTTCAATCTGAGAAAGGTCATAGATTAGGGATCAGGGGAAATGTATTCTTGGTACTCAAATAGATATAAAATCAGTTTATATCTACTGGAGTTAAAATGCAAAATTACTGATTTTTAAATTTCAAAACAGATATGTGTGTCCTGACTTGTATATAAATATATTGAATAGTATGTTTGCTTGGTGTTTCTTTAGTTTTGAGAATTTGGGTATGTATACTTTCCCCTGTATTTCTTGAACTCTAAGCTTAGATAGTTGTCAGATTTTACTGTATTATATAACAGCCAGTACTTTAAGTAATACTAACGTAAACTAAAAATACCCATTTTAACGAGCTGCTGACATTTTAGTATGATCCGTATTTTGAAATAAGTTAAAGACTACTTTTTTGTTGATTTTTATTTGTGTTTTAACTTTAAAGGCAATTTTCTTTAAAAAATGTGAAACTGGAGAGAAGCCTATTTTATGTTCTTTTGATGTTTAAGTTTATTGCTCATTTATTTGCCCTTCCAATAACTTAAATTGCATGAATCAGGACTGTTTAATACCCTTTTTTTTTATTCATTTGTTTTACTCCCTCACAAATAACACAAAAATGACATATGATACATTTTTATTTTTAATATTCTATTACCTTGGAAACCGAGGCTTTACATTCTGTATGCTAGATTTACCTGTTAGATTTAAATTTCTTAGAATAAGCATATAATCCCAGAGGGGAGTGAGGTAGAGTCTGGTTCTTTGAAGAGTAACTCCTTAGTTCAGATGCAGTTTCTTGTCTACACTAAAAGTTCAGAAAAGTTTGTTGGTAATAAATCAAAAGTAATAATAAATTTAGAGAAATTAGTTTTAGACTTTTGTCCTTTGGTACTTTTTTCTGTTATGTAAAATCAAAATTGTCTCTTATCCTTAAAAAGATTTATTTGTGCAATTTATATATTAAACTGGCCTCTTATAGATTTGATATTCTCAGGAGTCTTGAACAAGTTGAATAGCGTCAGCTACTATCTGCTTCTGTTACCCTGGCAAAGAGCAACAAGTACCAAATATCACTTTGGATCAAATATTTGTTGACATTAAAAAATAAACCTGGTGACATTAAAAACAGAGGAAAATAGTTAAAATTTACTACTTGGGAGTACTTGAATTTGTCCTTAATTTACTGCTATAGTTTGAAGTTTTATGTATGTGGTGTGCTGTGCGTACGTGTATGTGTGTGTATGAAATTAGCTTTTAAATTAATAATAGGCTATATAGGGACACTTTGGTGTCTGAGTTGGTTAAGTGTCTACCTTAGCTCAGGTTCTGGGATTGAGCCCCACATCGGGCTCCCTTCTTAGTGGAGAGCAGACTTCTCCCTCTCCTATTACCTCTCCCCATGCTTGTGCACATGCACACACCCGTGTTCTCTCTCTGTAAAATAAATAAAATCTTTTTTAAAAAATAGACTGTACAGATACTTACACAGTAAATTAGGACCCACTTTAAGATTTAGTGTTTGCATGTTTGTATTGTTTATGTGTATTGCTTAAGTGATGTGTTTGGGGTCCTTTGGAATATTAAAACATTAATAACTTTATTTCCTGTATTAATTTTAGATCCTTGAATTAGAAAAGATCTTTTTTCCTATTAGCAATATTTTTAGATAGTTCATGTAGCTTATCAATGATCCGACATTCATAACAATATTTCTCAATTTTTGTTGAATATAAAGATAGGTTTTATTTTGACTTTATAACATATATTAAAAAATCACATCATTATACATAAAAGCACTTTTGGAGCTATGAAAGTAAAAGTTTTGGAACATCTGCATGCAGTTTTACTTACAGTGCTTTTTTTATAAACATAAATGAAGACTCCTGAGTATATTAATTATTCACTTGGCTTGAAATGGTGATATTTCTTTGTTTTTTAAATTTAATTTAAATTCAATTAATTAACGTATAGTATATTATTAGTTTCAGAAATAGAGTTCAGTGATTCATCAGTCTTCTGTAACACCCAGTGCTCATTACATCGCGTGCTCTCCTTAATGTCCATCACCCAACTACCCTGTGCTGATTTTTTTTTTAATTAAGTGGTTATTGTACCACATCAGTTACATGGTGCTTCTAGTATTGATGTGTCTGGTATATATTACTTAAAATAGTGTTCATTTGCTAACCAGAATAAAAACATTATCCAGTAGAGAGTATATTCTCTTTCTGTCAAGAAGCGCAGGATAGAGCCCTACCCTGTAAGATTTTTAACTCTTGAAATAAGAGGAGAAGGGACTTTTATGAAACTTTGCTTAGCAACAAATTAGAAAATTTGAAATCAAAATTAAGGTTATTGACATGAAAGTACACAGGCTTAATCTTTATGTTCTTGAGGAGCACAGGTAGTGCCATTCTTCATCCCTTTTCTTTTTTGCCAGGCTCCAGGGAAACCATAACTTTCTGAAGTGTGTATTGTTATCTTTTGTCACTGACTTAGTACATATTTTAAAAATACTTATCGTCATCTAACATTTTCTATAAATGTCACATAAATTCACTGGAATTTAGAGTATGTTATTACTGTAGATAAAGAAACAGCTCATATTTTGAGATCTTTTTTTTAAATGTTATTTAGTTCACACTTCTATAAACAAATCTGCTGCTTTTTCATAAATAACTTAAACATAAATCTAAATTACAGTTGAATCTTTTAAATTTTCCCGAGATTTAAAGGTTGACTCTTTGTCAGCTATGTTTAGGGACTTCTTGTGAAATATGTTGAATTGCACATTATGGGTTTATCTTTCCCTCTTCCCAAATTTCCCGTAAATGTTAGTAAAGGAGTGGAAAACATAAATACACAAGAATAAAGAAGAGAGGAGAAAACAGTAGTAAGAGTATTTAGTAGTATATGAGTTAAAATTGCCTACAGACTAGAGGCATTCTTTCTGAAAAAAGTAACTAACCAAGAAAAGAGGTTTTAAATATTAATATTAACTTTTAAATATGAACATATCAGTGAGAATAGCCACATGTAAGGAGACCTCTTACATAAAAGATTAAGAGGAGAATCTGGAAGAAAAGGCACAAAGCAGTGGGAAACTGGAAAAAAATTTAAAAAGCAGCAGAATGTGTTGCAACCATGAAACAAGAATAGAAAGCTGTTTTTAACAAGGACTGGAAAAAATGAAAAACCTCTTGGAAATTGAAAGTATGAAAGCAGAAATAAATGATAGAAGGGTTAGAAGTTAAAACTTAGGATCAATCCAAACAAGTATTTAAAAAAAGAAAAAGAGACATAGATGGTATGATGGATTTGTATTATGTCAAATTTACTAAGCTGGAGGTGCATGTCCCAGAATTCCTTTTCTTGCATAGCTCCTGGTTACTGTGAGCAGTGAGGCATTTATTTTGATTTTGCAAGGTGGAAGTGAAACTACAGCCATACTCATTTTCAGAAGGTTGCTGTGGACACTGGAAACTCTTGCAGTTCACAAATGTTATTGGCATGGGAGAGCCACAGGGCTCCTCAGCTTCCCCTATATCCTCTCTCTTGGCTTCTCCAAACCTTGGGCCAGGCCTACCACCAGAGTCAACAGCTGAACATAAACTGACCAGGTTCATAATTACTTAGGGCCAAATCTCTGTTATAAAACCCATATTCTGTATCATTCTTGTGTTCTCTGTTCAAATGCTGATTGATACATCTGTATCATAAGTAGTTGTAAAGGAACAGTAATGTAATGATGGGTTCCTAAATTAGTTCTAGGTTTTCCAGAATGGGTTCTTGAGTCTAATTAGGTCCAAAAGTATTTAATGGCCCTATTTTAAGTGTCAGAGGAGACACTGGTGATCCATGGCGTACTGTAGCAAAATAGTTATTTTATCAGCTATAGACTGTAATAATCAAGTGCCCATAGAAGGTAAGGCTTTCAGAGGCCAAGTATCTACTGCCACAGAACATTTTAACATGAAAATAAGAATAATAGTTCCCTTCAAAGTACACTGGGGAATTTAGGGAAAGAAAGGCTTTTAGATTCTGAGCTCAGAGTCCACATAAGGGAGTAAAGCCCCTGTGATTGCTCTAAAAGAAACCCTTATCTCTTGTAGCCAAGGGCAGAGATTTCTGAAAACTAAACCCAAAGTCTAATCCTGCAGGTGTCTGAGTTACAATACAAATTGAATTTCTAGTTTTGTAGTCTCTTGTGTTAAGGTTACATTGGGAAAGAATGGAAAACTAAAAGTTGGGGTGGGTAATAATGGGTAGATTCCAGTGAAGGTACCTTGGACTCCCTAGGTCTGCCTAGCCACCTTTACCAGTCATGTCTCTGTCTGAGGGCGGTCAGTCTCCTGAGGAATCTGTAATGGCTTCCCCTAAGGTTGTAGCCTTTTATTCAGAGACTGCTGATCTCCTTCTGGACCTACTCTCACCATTTCTAATTGCTTTTATACCTCTGCAACCCCACTTCCAACAGTCCCAGAGCATGAGGGATGTACCTACTAGGTGTTACCCATGAGGAAGTGTGAATAATTTTGCCTGTTATTACCTGGGGAATGCTGTGGGAAGAATAGAGCAGAAGGCATATAAAATTGGATCAGGGTGATGGTATTGATAAGGGCTCATAAGCAAATATTCCAGATTGAAGGTACTAGGTCAGAGGGCTATGAATGGCTCTAACAGTTTGCTTCATTGATTGAAAACTAAACCAAAAAGTGGCCTAAACTACGTAAAGTTGAAGATAGATGCTAGAACTTTATTTTTATACTGTAGAGGAACTTATCCAAATATTTAAGGAGATTAAAATGCTGGAGTAGGTTTTTCTTTTTTTAAAGATTTTGTTTATTTATTTGAGAAAGAAAAAGAGAGTACAGCAGGGGGGAGGAGCAGAGGGAAAGGGAGGAGCAGACTGCCTGCTGAGCAGGGATCCCAACCTGGGGCTCCATCCTAAGACCCCAGGATCATGACCTGAGTTGAAAGCAGATGCTTAACGTACTGAGCCTCCCAGGCACCCTGAATGGATTTTTCATTTAAAAACAGGGGATCCCTGGGTGGCTCAGCGGTTTGGCGCCTGCCTTTGACCCAAGGCGTGATCCTGGAGTCCCGGGATCGAGTCCCGCATTGGGCTCCCGGCATGGAGCCTGCTTCTCCCTCCTCCTGTGTCTCTGCCTCTTTCTCTCTCTCTCTCTCTCTGTCTATCATAAATAAATAAATAAATAAATCTCAAAAAAATAAAAATAAAAAAAATAAATAAAAACAACAATGGGATCCCTGGGTAGCTCAGCGGTTGAGCGTCTGCCTTCGGCTCAGGGTGTGATCATGGAGTCCTGGGATCGAGTCCCACATCAGGCTCCCTGCATGGAGCCTGCTTCTCCCTCTGCCGGTGTCTCTGCCTCTCTCTGTGTCTCTCATGAATAAATAAAATCTTTAAAACAACAACAACAACAAAAACAACCACACACGTCCCCTGGGTTGGTCTAGGGAATACTCCTTTTCTCAGGACTCTGAGAAATACATTCATGAGGAGAGCCACAACAGCCTTCAAGATCTATGTTGGCTGTTTTTTTTTTTTTTAAGCCATTAATGAAAGGACAATTTGCCATCAAATTAGGATCCTTGAATTCATCAGAAATAATGGAATCCCAGGTGAGAGAGACAAGTACTGGCACTTAATTGCAGGAAACAAAGGAAGAAGGTGTGGTTACTGTAATGGTCAGTGAAACCAAAGCAGTAATCAGAGAAGTCCGAGTTGCAGAGATTTTTGACATGGGATAGTTGCTCATAGTTTCCATACAACTAAATAGATGGGAAAGCTTGTGAATTATTCATTGATTTCCATAAACAGAAGAGCTCTAGACCCTGGGGAACAAAAGTATGACTTGGATGATCTTAATAAAGAGTTTATAGCTCCTCAGCCCATCCCTAGACTTAAGCCACACAGATCCAAGAACCTTTAAATGAAGGGAAAGCCAGGTCCTGGCGTACAGCCAAAATTTATGCTGTTGATCGTCTTCTAGGCTTCCCCCAAAGACCTGTGACTATTTATTAAAGTAATGGACATTGGAGAATGATAAATAATTAGGCTTTGGAGGGATTGCTGAATATTGGGTCAGAATGTTATGAATTCTAGAATACCCAAACACCACTGTTTTCTATCAGTCAGTGGAGTTTTGGCTTAGGGCCACCTAACAGTGAGCCCAATGTGGTTGTTTCCATATTCTTGGAATGCATAATTAGAATTCAACAGAGATCCCACTTTAGTTTACTGACTTGTGGAAGTGAGGGAAAGTCATTTGAAAGCTACTAGAGTTTTATCTACCTACCAAGATAGTACACTATTACCTAGAGGGATTACAGAACTACCATTAAGAATTTGAAAGATGCAGAAGTGTTAAATCCGATCACATCCCTATTCAACTCATCTATTTGGCATTGAAGAAGACAAATGGGTCTTGAAGAATGATGGTGAGTTATTATAAACTTAATCAGGTGGTGGCTTCAACTGCATTTGTGCCAGGCAGGGTTTTGTTGCTGAAACGAGTCCATGCAACCCCTAGCAGTTGGTATGCAAATATTGATCTGGCATATGCTTTTTTTCCTATATATTTATTAGTAAAACCCATCAGAATTTGTTTGCTTTCAACTGGTGGGGTCAGTAATATATCTCCACTAACTTATCTCAGAACTCTCTTGAGCTTTCTGTCATAAGCTAGTCTACAAGGACCTGGAAAACCTCTCCCACAGGACATTATGCTGATCCATCATATTGATACCATGCCGATTTGCTCTGGTGAGCTGGATGTAACAATTCCTATTGACATTTTGGTAAGGTGCATATATGTCAGAGGATGAGGAAAATTCCCACAAAAATTCAGGTGCCTGTTACCTCGGTGAACTTTCTAGGAGTCCAATGGTTTGGATTATGTTGGGGTATCTCTTCCAAGGTAACAAAAACAAAAACCTCTGCTATATCTAGTTGACTTCTCTCATCACAAAGAAAGGGGCACATTTGGATTTTAAAGGGAACATCTACCTCATTTGACCTGAAATGGAGACTGTCCCCCTTCCACAAACCTTTCTCTACTCATAAGCTCTGAAGCCTACCTCTTTTACCTAGTGCCTGGAATCTATTCTGTCTGCTTTCTCTATTTTATATTCAGTGGGTTCTTTTCTGTCAATGCCTCTTGGGTCCCTTTATTGTTCCTGTCACTTATACCTTTTGATTCCTCAGATTGGTGATTTCATTAAAAAGTGCCTCTATAAAGTAAATTTTCATATTTAAAATTTTTGTTTTCATCAAGATAGAAAATATAGAGAAGGAAATTAAGCTATCCACATCCTATCACATTTTTACAAAATTCACAGTATAGAAATATTGGTAGCTTACTTTTTTACTTAATGATATCATATATACCTCTTATCTATGTCATTAAATGTTTTTCTACAAATGTCATTGGCATACTATAATTTATCCATTTCTCATTGGAGATGTTTTAATTTCTAATATAATGCTGTATGAGCCTATTTATAATTAAATCTTTGACCATGGGTTTTGTTTTTTTTTCTTCCAGAAATAGAGCTGCAAGGTCAAATGAGTGTTTATTAAACTTCCTTTTAAGTATCTACTGCCAATTGCTGTCCACCAAAATTGAACTAGTTTATATTTCCAACCAGCAATATATGAAAGCGTATGTTTATTAGTATCTCTATCAGTACTGGATATTGTTATTTTAAAACCTTTTTTTTTTTTAAAGATTTTATTTGTTTGAGAGAGAGAGAGGGGAGCAAGGGAGGGGCACAGGGAGAGAGAGAAGCCGACTACCCGCTGTGCAGGGAACCAGGCATGGAACTTGATCCCAATACTCCAGGATCACAACCTGAGCAGGAGGCAGATGCTTAACCAACTGAGACACCCAGGAGCCCCTGTTATTTTAAAACCTCAATGCCATTTGTTATGTATTAGTTTTTGGTTAATCTTCTTTCTATTCTCTATTTAGAAGAGATGGCATTTGTATTTACTTATTCATTTATTTAGTCACCCAACTGTGCTAGGTACAGTGGTGAGAATAGAACTAGGTCTCAGCTTGCTTGGAATTTATAATCTAAAAAAGTTACAGTTTTCTTTATGGCAGCTATGCTGGCTACATACACACTACTATGACCTAGTCTGCCTTACAACTGAGCGTGATTAGGAAAGAACTTGGAGTTTGTGATACGGAACACCAATGATGAACCTTATTAGCAGGGTGGGCCTTTTTTTTAGCAGTTAGCCATGGATACTTGTGGTTAAACTGGAAATTAGAATAATGTATATAAAATTACAAGTTATCTGTGAAGAGTTTCAGTGAACCTTTAAGATTCCCATGTCTTTTCCTCAGATATTGTTAAATTCCTCTGCATCATTAAGTATTTTGGTCACCATTCCTCCCAGGGCAAATAATGTTTTAAATGTAATATTTGAGGCTTTCTAAGTATTTTCTTTCCCTTCCAAGCACTTTAATTATAGTTAGCATAATAATTGGCTTATGCTAAGAGAGATTATTTTTTTAACTTATCAAACTGTAAGATGATTCCTGTAAATTGTCAGGCTCCTAAGAAACAGTTTTTAAAAGTGTGCCTATATGCATACTGCTTCTGTAATTTACACTAGTATTACCCTCCTTAGATTTCTTGTAGTAGTCTCACATCACCAGTTATACTGTTATGCTTATTCCCTACTGTGCTAGTAGCTTTCTGTTTCAGCCTTGTATGAAGCTATTTGGTTCCAACTTTAGTGACTGTGCAAAGCAAGAATTGCCTGTCTATTGTAGGGCTGCCTATAATAAATATCAGGCCTTAGAGGGTTTTCCAAAGTGATAGATGATTGCTAATTAACAACAAACTAATGTTTATGGGAAAAGTGGTTGGTAATTCCTTTGCTAAGCATATCTTTCCATAGTTTAAATGACAGTTAATTTCTCTGTGAAATTCTCCTAAAGTAGATGCTCAAATTGTCAATAAATGTTACCAGTGAAAACCTAGGTTTTCTTGAAAAGCAATACATCTGCCTTAGGTATTATAACAGTACTTTCTGATAACATTTAGAGTATATTGTTGAATTCCTGTTTATGTATTTTTCCCAAGAATTCCATAGAGTATTGAAAACAGTAAGTCTAAGTTGCTTTCAGAATGTTTATTTGAACTTGTTTGGCTTACCAGATTGTGCCAATCTTTCAGATATAATTCATATACCATAAAATTTTAAAGTATACAGTTCAGTAGTTTTTAGTATATTCCCATGACTATGCAGCTGTCTCCATTTAACCCCAAAACATTTTCATCATTCCAAAAAGAAACTCCATAACCATTAGCAGTCACTCCCTCCCAGCCCTTTGCAACCACCAATCTGCTTTGTGGTTGTAAGAATTTGCCTATTCTGGACATTCAGTAAATGGAATTATATAATATGTGGCCTTTTATGTCTAGCCCCTTGACTTCACATGATGTTTTCAAGATCCATCCACGTTGTAGCATGTATCAGTACTTCATTCCTGCTTATGGCTGAATAATACTCCATTATCCATAAGTTGTATGGATACACCATATTTTGTTTATCCATTTATCAGTTGATTGTTTCTGTACTTGGCTATTATAAACAATGCTGTTATGAACATTCATACTCAAATTTTATTTCTTTTGTATGTATTCCTAGGAGTGGAATTGCTGGGTCGTGTGATAACTGATTTTTTTAAGATTTTATTTGAGAGAGAGAGAGTGAGAGCATGAGGGGCGCAGGGAAGAGGGACAGAGAGAGGGGGAGAAGCAGACTCACTACTGAGCACAGAGCCCCATGAGGGGCTTAATCCCAGGACCCTGGGATTATAACCTGAGCCAAAGGCAGGCTTAACCAACTGAGCCACCCAGGTGCCCTATGTTGACTTTTTGAGAAACTGTCAAACTGCCTAACATAGCACTTGTACCATTTTACATTCCTACTTGCAATGCATAAGGGTTCCCATTTATCCACATAATGGTCAGCAGTTGTTACTACCTGTTTTTTGGTTTTATTTTGTTGTTGTTTTTTTAATAGTCATTCCAGTGGGTGTAAAGTAGATCTCATTATGATTTTGTTTTGTAATTCTCTGATGACTAATATTTTGGATATCTTTTCATTTCCCTGTTGGTCATTTGTATGTTTACTTTGTAGAAATGAAGTCTAGTCAATCTATCTTCTTCTTTCCTTGCTTTTGCTTTAGGTGTCCTATCCAAGAAATCATTGCCCAAATCAGTGTTACAGGATTTGTATCTAAGAATGTTACAGTTTTAGCTCATACATTTACATCTTTGATCCTTTCAAGAGTTCATTTTTGTATGTATCGTGTGAGATGGGTTCAAATTCATTCTTTTGGTGTAGATATCCAGTTGTCCTGGCACAATATTTTGTAAAGACCATCCTTTCCCATTGAATGGTCTTAACACCCTTGTTGAAAATAAATTAATCATAAATGTATGGGTTTATATCTGGACTTTCTAGTCTATTGATGTATATATCTTTTCTATCCTTTTTTTTTTTAATCTTTTCTATCCTTATACAAACACCACAGTGTCTTGACTACTATAGCTTTGCAGGAATTTTTGAAGTCAGAAAGTGATTTTTTTCCAACTTGACTTTCTTGTTTTCAAGATGTTTTGGCTATTCTGGGTCATTTAAGTTTACATTTGTATCTTAGGATCATTTTGTCAATATCTGCAAAAAAAGGTAACTGGAATTCTGATACAGATTACATTGGATTTATAGATAAATTTGAATAGTACTTCTATGGGGGAAAGTAAGAAAGAGAATGAGAATCTCAAGCAGGCTTCATGTCCAGTGCAGAGCCCATTGCAGGGCTTGATCTCACAACCCCGAGATCATGACCTGAGCCGAAATCAAGAGTCGGCCACTTAACTGAGAGAGAAGTAACCATGTTCCTTCGGGGGAAGTCTTGAGGAGGGAATAACTTTTAAAACTTCAGATGAACTTTCCACTTGTTTTTGAGATCAAGGTGTAATTTATTTACAATAAGATATGCTGGTTTTGGGGTGCCTGGGTGGCTAAGTCGATTGAGAGTCTGCTTTTGGCTCGGGTCATGATTCCAGGATGCTGAAATTGAGCCCTGAGTTGGCCTCTCTGTTCTCCCTTTGCCCCACCCCCCTGCTTATGCTCGCTTGTGCTCTCTCAAATAAATAAAATCTTTAAAAAAAAAATACTGGTTTTAATTATAACCACCATCCCAAATCAAAATACAAAACATTTCTGTGATCCCAGAAAGTTCTGTCATGCCTTTTTTAGTCATGACCACCTCCTTCCAACCTTTATTCCACAGTTACTGTGATCTAATTTCCGTTACCGTAGCTTAGTCATGCCTGTTTTAGAACTTTGTGTAATTGGGAATCATGTGGTAATATACTTTTTTTGTTTTTAAATTTTCACTCTGCATATATGTTTTTAAGATTTTTCACATTGCACATGTCAGTACATTCCTTTTCAGTGCTGAGTAGTATTCCATTGTAATAAACGCTCCATAATTTGTTCATTTATTGGACACTTGGGCTTTTTCTAATTTTTGACAAGTATAAATAAAGCTGCTATGAACATCCCTGTAAAAGTCATTTTGTGGACATATGTTTTCATTTCTCTTGAATAAATACTGTTAAATCATAAGACAGACTGGTAGCAGTGGGAGTCCCCTGCCAGCCTCCAACTTCACAGCGGTGCCTGCCTATGCGCACTACATGGGGTATCCCCATATGCCCAGCGTGGATCCTCACGGGCCATCGCTGGGGGTCTGGGGTTCACCCTATAGCCCCTCTCGAGAAGACTGGAATGTGTACCCTGGGCCATCCGGTACAGTGGGCACGGTGCCTATGAACGACATGATCTCGAACCCTTCCGCTTTTGGCTGTCAGGAATACAGCAACTTGGGCCCTGTGGGCGGGGGAAGCACCAGTGGAAGCCTGCCAGCCCCAGCCAGCAGGTTGCTGTTCCCCATAGATGCCGAAGCTGCAGATGCCAGTTCTCCCAACAGAAGCCGCCACAGCCCCATGCATGGATGTGAAAGACCGTGCAGGTGACTGGGAAAACCAGGACAAAAGAAAAGTATCGTGTGGTTTACACCGATGATCAAAGATTGGAGCTAGAGAAGGAATTCCACTGCAACAGATACATCATCATTCGGAGAAAATCAGAACTGGCAGTCAACCTGGGCCTTTCTGAAAGGTGAAAATCTGGTTTCAGAATTGCAGAGCCAAGGAGAAAAAGATGATAAGAAAGAAAATCTCCCAGTTTGAGAACAGTGGAAGCTCAGTACAAAGTAATTCTGGCTCCATCAGCCCTGGGGAATTACCTCCAACCAACCTTTTTTTTACCACCTCATCTGCTGTTCATAGATTTCAGCCTATTGAGATACAAAGAAAGGCAAAGAGAAATGGAAAACCCCCTATCCCTTAGCATTGTCTTCTTGGTCTCTAAGATATCAGCAGGGGAGTAAGGACAGGATGTAATTTCTCCTAAGGCAGTATTCAGAACAAATGGATGTGGAATGGTTGAAGAGGTCACTTACTGTTAGAAACCATCCTCAGAAAACTCTTATCATATGCTATGTTATATGGCGGTCACTTAGGAACTTGATGGTAAACTATACAATTGAAAGCTACAATCACAGGCCTTTGCAACTCTATTCACAATTTTGGAAACTTATTTATGAACAAATTATAAAAAACAGTTCAGGCAGAAGGCACATTTGTGTATATGTACTTGTGTTATTTGATGCTGGGTGTATTCTTTTATGCTATCTGGAGGGGAAGAGTTAAGCAGAAATTTATCCAGCTGTAGCTACCTTTGCAAGTGATTAATTCAAAAGCTAACGGCATTTTCATAACAAGACAAATGTTTAAAAATCAGTAGGAGATGATTCTGAATCCATTACCACTGATTAATAAAAATAATAAATAGAAAAAAAATCATAGATATATGGTTAATTTTATAACGAATTTTAAACCGTTTTTCAAATGGTTGTGCCATTTCACACTCCCTTTAGCAGTGTACTTTTATTTTCATGATAGTATATTCTAGAAGGACAGAACGTTTTAACTTTGAGGTATAACTTACCATTTTCTTTTATAGTTACTGCTTTCTATTTCCTAAAAAAAAAAAAAATATGTACCCATAATTTTGAAGATGTTTTTGCTAGAAGCTTTACATTTTACATTTAAGTAATCTTAATTTTTATGTCTGATCTGAAAGTTAGGGGTTGAGCCTAATTTTTTAATATACAAATATCTTGTTACTCCATCCCATTTATTGAAAAGACTTACTCCATTTATCATGACTTAATATTTAAAATCAATTAACTGTATATGCAGAAATGCATATTCATACTTTATTCTGTTGATCTGTTTTTCCATACTTATGCCAATACTACAGTCTCTTGCTTACTGTGCTTACTAATAATTTTGAAATCTGATAGTCGAAATCCTCCAACTATGTCCCTTTTCAATAGTGTTTTTGACAATTCTGGGTCCTTTGCCTATTCATATGAATTTCAGAATCATCTTGTCATTCTTAGAAAAATGTAAATATGTGTTAGGATGGCATTGAATCTATAGATCAATTTGCAAAGAACTGACATCTTGACAGTATTGAGGCAATATGAGCTTTCTATATCTATCATCTTTAACTTCTCTCTGCAGTGTTTTAGCTTTCTCTTTAGAAGTCTTTCATGTCTTTTATTATATTTACATATAGATACTATTTTCTTGATGCTATTGAAATGGTATTTTTTAAATTATACTTTTCAGTTTGTTGCTCATATAGCAAGTCTTGTATCCTCTAACCTGCTAAATTTATTTAGTTGTTCTGGTAGTTTTGGGTGTAAATTCCTAAAGAGTCACTAAACAATCATGTTTACAAATCAAAATAGAGTACTTCTTTCTTTCATTTATTTTTTCTTGCCTTAGAACACTAGCTAACATCCCCAGTACTGTCTTGAATAGAAATGGTAAGAGTGGACATCCTTGCCTTGTTTTTGAGTGTAGGGAAAGCGTACTCAGTATTTAACCTTTAAGTATGACTTTGGGTGTAGGTTTTTCATAGAGGAAATTCTTCTCTTCCTCATTGACTAAGAACATTTATAATGGTGGGTATGGAATTTTGCCAAGGCTTACATGAATTTATCTGATTATCATATGCATTTTCTCCTTTATTCTCATAATTTGGTAACTTGCATTTGTTTTTAAATTTTAGCCAGCTTTTTAATTAAGGGATAGATCCCAGTTGGTCACAGTATAAAATTGATTATACATATTCCTGGGTTCTGTTTGCTATTCATTCATTTTGTTTAGTATTTAAAAAATATATATGTTATTTATTTATTCATGAGAGACACAGAAAGAGAGAGGCAAAGACACAGGCAGAAACACAGACAGAGGGAGAAGCAGGCTCCATGGAGGGAGCCCGATGTGTGACTCAGTCCTGGGAGCCCAGGATCACGCCCTGAGCCAAAGGCAGACGCTCAACCACTGAGCCACCCAGGTGTCCCTGTTTAGTATTTTTGTATCTGTGTTCATGAATGATACTGGTCTATAATTTTATTTTGTTATAGTGTCCTTGTTAGTTTTTGTTTGAGTTATGCCAGTGTTCTTTCTTCCTTTTTTTTTTTTTTTCTAAATCTTTGTCTAGGATAGGTCTTATTTCCTCCTTAAATGTTTGATAGAATTTACCAAGGAAGCCATCTGAGCCAGGGGTTCTCATTGTGCAGGAAACTCAAACTAGATTTTTCATTTTGTGTGTGTGTTAGTATTTGAAAGTTGTGTTTCTCAGAGGTTTTTGCATTCATCTAGGTTGTTGAGACATTGACAAAATTATTCATTGTATCTGATCATTGTCTTTTAATGTCTGTGGTAATGTTATCTTTTCTTTCATTCCTGATACTGATCATTTGTGTGTTCTCTTTCTTCCTGATCAGTCTAGATAATGGTTCATATGTTTTATTGATCTTTTCCAAAAACTAATTTATGGCTTTCTTTTTTCAAAAATTTTTGTCTATTTCCTACTTCACTGGATTTCTACTCCTATTTATTTCCTTTCTTCTACTTCCATTGAGTTTAACATTTTCTTTTTCTAGCTTCTTGAGATGAAGGTTGGGTATACATTTTTATTCTAATATAAACATTTAGTGTTATAAATTTCTGGTAGTTTGTGGGAGTGAAGCTAAAGAAGAAAAGTTCTGATTTGTTAGATATGTTGTGTTTTTATTATTGTTAAGTTAAAAAATATTTCCTAATTTCCTTTTTTGGTATCTTCTTTGAAATACAGACTGTTTAGAAGTGTGTTGTTTAATTTCAAATATTTGGTGTTTTCATTGTGGTTAAGAATACATTCTGTGATTTCAATCCTTTGAAATTTATTGAGACTTGTCCTAGTATATTATATATCTTAGGAAATATTCTCTGTGCACTTGCAAATGATAAGTGTTCTTTAGTAAGTTGAATGAAGTGTCTATAAATCTTCTATATCCTAACGATTTCTTTCTTTTTTTTTTTTTTTTTTTTTTTTTGGCTGCTTGTTTCTTTGGCTACCAAGAGACGTTTGTTTGTTTTCTTTTTTTAAAAAACTATGGTTGTACATTTGTCTGTTTCTATTTGTCAATCTTTGTTTCTTTTATTTAATGGTCCTATTATTAGTTATAAACACATTCTGTCTTTCTGATGAATTTACCTCTTGTGTCATTGTGAAATTTTTTTCCTTTCTGGTAATATTCCTTGCCTTAAGGTCTTACATTGTTTAATATTATTATAGCCACACCAAATACTATTATCCTTCATATTTGCATTTACCTTTTATCTTTTTCTGTCCTTTTACTTCCAGCCCATCTGTGTCTTTATTTAAAATTGGTTTCTATGAATAGCATTTAATTGAGTTCAATTTGTGTCCAGTCTGAAAATGTATTTGGAGTGTTTAGTCCATTTACATTTAATGTAATTTCACTGTGATTGAATTTGGGTCTATCATCTTGTCATTTATTTTGTTTGTCCCCTTTGTCATTTTGTTTCTCCTTTCCAGTCATCTTTGGAATTAATTATGTAGTATTTAGTGTGATGTTCTATATCCTCTGTTAGCTTTTAACTATCCTCCTCTTTTATTTATTTTTTTAATGGTTACTGTATGTATCCATTAAAAGGCATAGTAGATATCCTTAACTGACTGTACCTAACCTTGAATTAATACCACTTCACATAAGATGTGAAACCTTTTAACTGTGTAATTCCATTACACAATTCCTTCCCATCCTTTGTACCATTGTTATCACCTTTTTTACTTCTACGTATGTTTTATTTTTTATTTTTTTTACATATGTTTTAAACTCTAGCATATTGTCGTTACTTGGTCATGATCTTTTAAAGAGTTTATGAAAATAAAAATAGTTATTTTATTTCTACCATTTGTAATATTTTATTTTTCCTATAAATTCATATTTCTTTGTAATATCATTGTCCACTAGTCCTATGCAACTTACCAACTCTAGAATTACCATAGTTTTAAGTAAAGCTACTATTAATACTTAAATATAGTGGTAAATTTACCTTTAGTTGTTGTGAGGCACAACAACCTTTATTGATACTGTTGTAGCTTTTCTTAACATAAAGTCCTCCAAGGATAAAATCAAAGCTGATTGTGAAAGAAAAAAAAAGTTAACGGACAGTCCTTTGAAGTTTTCATAAAATAATAGATTTGAGTTTGAATTTTCAGAGACTTTGTAAGTGTCTTAATTAAAGATTCAAGAAAATAACTGCAGTGTTAAAAGGAAAGTTATTACATTTCAGAGTTGATTATTTGGTAACGTATTGTTCTTGTCTGTTGTATTATTTGGTGAGCTGAAGCATTTTCTATTTGCAAGGAGTGACAAAAAATAGCCTTTTGAGCAAATTCATCTGGTGGCAGCTTGGTGGGGATGAGTGTGTGAGATATGTTATTAGGAGGCTAGGTAATACTTAAGAACAGGCCATCAAAGGACTTTACATTTTCTCCCAGATTTATTTGGCTTAAAGCGAAGAATAACAGCAGAGTCTTGATTATAAAGCCATACTATGGCTCATTTTCATTGTTAATTCACGTAAGCGATATTATCGGGTGACATAGACACATGATCATCTGTGACATTGAATGGATACCAGGTAAGTGACAAACGCTGTATAAAATACAGCTCCAAAGTCCTTCCCCTCTAGCAAGTGAGAAAGTTAAAGTGGTAGTTGCATTATGCTGAATGCATGTGACAGAAGAATGAAATTCAGAGTACTACTGAAGTACACAGTACTGGCACCTGATCCAGACCTGGGCTAAGTTTGAGTTTCTAGTGCTGGGGAAACAGGTATCTGAACTGAATTTTAAAGAACTTAGTAAGGTGATGTTACTTAGTAAGGTGATGTGATATAAGGATAGGACAGAGAGATTGGAAATGAGTTCAGAAGGAGAGGTTTACCTGTCTTGGAGCAAAGAAGAAAAATATACTCTATGGCATGCTTCGTAGTTTGGGACAGAAAGAAGGAAATGAAGATGAGACTGGGTAGAGGTTTTGGTATGCTCATGATTGTGTATGTCATGCTCGGATACTTGGACTGGGTCCTATAGATTTTTAGCTACTAGAGCATTTTGTGCAGGAAAACAAGTGTTATCTGATTTTTTATAATTTCAGAAAGATCATTCCCATTCCAGTGTGAGCAGTATTAATACTGGAACTAGGGAAGTTGCTTAAGAAGGTTGTTGAAGTAATGTAGGCAAGAGATAATGGCAGTGAAAATACAGAAAGAAACAGATGGGGGCAGCCCAGGTGGCTCAGTGGTCTGAGCCTGTGTCTCTGCTTCTCTCTCTCTGTGTGTGTCTCTCATGAATAAATAAAATCTTAAAAAAAAAACACAGCAAATGATTTGGAAACTGTTAAGAGGTAGAACTGATAAGTTACAGATGTAGAGGAAGAAAGAGTTGAGGATGACACCCAATTTTCTGGCTTGGGCATTGGTGGTAAATGGTATTACCATTCCTTTATTTTTTTTTAAAGATTTTATTTATTCATGAGAGACAGAGAGAGAGAGAGAGAGAGAGAGGCGGAGGCGGAGGGAGAAGCAGGCTCCATGAAAGGAGCCCGACGTGGGACTCGATCCTGGGTCTCCAGGATCACACCCTGGGCTGAAGGCGGCACTAAACCGCTGAGCCACCAGGGCTGCCTACCATTCCTTTAAATAAGAAAAAAGAGGAGAAAAGAATAACTGTTTGAAACATGAGAAATTTAGGATATATCCAGTTGGGGACTTCATTAGAAAATTAAACAATGTGGTCTGAATTTTAAGAAAGCATTCCTTTGGAGATAAAGAAGGGGGATTGTCATTAGCACATAAGAACCGGGCTTCTCTTTGTATCTCTCCTAATTACACAACTAGAATTAGAACTAAATGCCGATGATTACATGTCATATCAGTCTGTTTAAACATACTATTTCTACAAAATACTGTTGAATAATAGATATGTAGAAGTAACACAATTCTAGGGCGGAATATAACATGTAGGGTTGTCAATATTCAGAAATGACTTAAAAGGGATAAAATGAAGGTGATAAAAGTGGGAGCTCTGTTGCTTCAAAAGTTCTTCTCGTTGACCAGTAGAGGGCACTCAGTCCTGAAGCTCAGTATTTTTTGCTCTGTGCTGCCCTAAAGGCCTGGAAGCTCACGTCTTTCTAATATAGATTTTTAGTGCTCTTGTTACATAAGGCCATGCTGCCAGGATACTTTTATTTATCCTTGCTTTCAGGACTTCAAAGATATTTGATTTTTTTCTTCTGGAACCAGTCTTCATTGTACCCCCTGTTCCCATGTCTATTCCTTGTTTCTTCCCTGAAGTGTAAGACCTGAGTGATCACATTAAGAGCTGCCATGATACATGGGGTTAGGATAAAATCAGGTGCAGGACCTGAGAAATGTGATGAATCTTTGCCTCTATTAAAATGTCCAATTTTTGTTTCTGGTTAATTATTAGGATTCAGGGACATCTTTGTGTTTTGTTAGTCTTCTGATCCAGGGAATAGAATGGAAGAAGTTGACATTAGCTTCTAGAAACAGTATTGATAAGCCTGGTTGGGTCTGTAAAGCATCAAGCTCCTTCAGTATTTGATTGGAGGAGCCTATGAAAAACTTCCTGGGATATATTTTTTTGTCCACCTACCACATGTCTGAAATGCCCATTAGTCTTTTTTTATCATTAGGCATTCAGAGCTCCACTAAAACTCAAAGATTTCACTGGAAGGAACAAAGTAAATGTGGTAGGAGAAATTATTTAAGTTAGCTAGGAATTAAATATGGGCAGGAAGTTTATTATAATTAGTTTTAACTAGGGAATGTTAGGAAAGATCTGGAACTAGAATCATACTGTTTACTGTTTATAAACCTTCAAACCTTCCAACTGACTAATGAATTAGTTTATTATAAGAAGTGCTGGCATTTAAGAATGTATACTATATGCCAGGCATTGTCCTCATTTAAATCTCAAGACAACCCTATGAGATAATTACTATTAGTGTCCCTATTTTCCAGATTAGGAAACTGAGTTACAGAGAACTTAAGTAATTTGTCTGAGGTTGCTTATGGAGGAGACAGCCAGTACTCACTGCTGTTCAATCTTCTTATCATATGCTGCCTAACACAGTTCCTTGCCCATAATAGATGCCCAGTAACCCAGGTAACTTTTAAACTGTATCAGTGTGTGAACCAGCATGAAGCTGTGTTGCGGTGGATGGCAGCTTTTAGAAGAAGCCCATACAAAGTTACTGCAAACTTCAGCAGGATTCATGAAGCCTCCGGGCTCATAAGGATGTTGTTTTTGCTTTTCAGTTACTATGGCAATAATAGAATTTAAGGAAATGTGGGGAAAAAACATAGATAAACTTTTTATTTTTTTTTAAAGATTTTTATTTATTTATTCATGAGAGACACACACAGAGAGAGAGGCAGAGACACAGGCAGAGGGAGAAGCAGGCTCCATGCAGGGAGCCCAACACAGGACTTGATCCCGGGACTCCAGGATCAGGCCCTGGGCTGAAGGCGGCGCTAAACCGCTGAGCCACCCGGGCTGCCCTTAGATAAACTTTTTAAAGGTTTTATTTCACAGCACCCATTCCATTGACTTAAGGGAATAAAAATTCAGATAACTGGTTATTTTTAATTAGTGTTATTCTTAAAATGGAGTTATTTCTCTGAAATTGGTAACTTAATAGTATTCATTTTTTTCTTATTAGAGAAGAGTTCCTCAAAATAAAAGTAAGAAACTTTGTTCAGTGATATAACTGAACAGAGTAGTGAAGCCTAACTTAATTGACCTAGCAGTAGTAGAGTATGTGAGCATTTAGGTCTGATTGTGATTTCAAGAACATCTGTTTTGCACTTGGTAACTGAATTGTTTCTTTCATCTTCTTTGACCTTTCTCTGCCGTTTTACCTCTTTTCATCCAGGTGAAGAATCCAAGTTAAGGAATATCTTCATGTAGAAAGATGATTGGGGGAAATAACCCTATTTCAGAATGAAATAGTATGTTGTCACAGGGTCTTCCCCACCCCCCACCCCCCACCCCCCGCATACAAATCTGGTCTCTTAACCACATTAGTGTTCTTTGGCATTGATAGTGTCATGTAACCAGAAATCAATCCTGGACAACTTTGGGAAAGGGACTTGGTGAGGTGGGAGAAAATTAAAGGTGATGGTGAAAAGGCAGGTTTGAGTTTTTATGGCTTTAAGTTATATGTGCATGATCCATCCACTCTCTTGACCATGGATAATTGAGCAGTAGCTGATTCTGGCCAGGTCATTGTGAAACTGACAAGTCAGACGGTTGGCATCCCCAAACCATAAGCATAGGGATAAAAATGCTATATATTTATATCCATGTTCAAGAAAGATTGACTTTCTTAAGTGTGTCGCTATTTGGGAGAAGAGGATGCTATCACCTTTGTAAAGTTGTGAATTATGAAAGACATTTCTGTTGGGTTACTGAATATCCCTTGGGGTTTGTTTCATTTATAACATTGCCTCAGGCCCTCTGCTACATCCTGTTGGAATGACCTTCTTTTCAACCCCGTGCTGGCAGCTGTAATATGGCTCTTTCTCCTGAATCCTTTTGGCTTGTCACATGACAAACATGAACTGTGACCCCTTTGTTCTTTACCCAGATGATTCGGTTTCTTTAATTTTTTTTCGGTTTAACATTTTTGCCTTATTTCCTTTTCTCTTTTTCCCTCTTTGCTCCCTTTTTTATTTCCTACCTAGACAAAGGTTTTTGGAAGTACCTTGTTTTGTTTTGTTTTTTTAATTAAAATGTAACACTGATGCAGAAAAGCACACAAATCAAGGCTCACTGAATTTTCATAGCACAAGCACACTCATGTAGACAATACTCCAGGCAAGACAGAGAACGTCACCAGAACCCCACATAACACTCTTCTCTACTTCTGGTCACTACTCCTCCTGCAAGGGGAACCCTTGTCCTGATTTCTGTAGCTCTGAACTTTATAGAAATGGAATCAAACTGTATGTGTTTTTACATCTGGATCCTTTCATTTAGCATTTTTGTGATCTTCATCCATGTTATCAATTTGTTACTGCTGCATAGTATTCCACTTGTATGAATACTCCACAACTTATCTATTCTAAATGGGCATTTGGATTGTTTCTCGTTTTGGACTACTATGAATAATCTTGCTAAACATTCTCATACATGTCTTTTCAGTGAACATATGATATAGTTCTGGGTATTTGCATAGAAGTGGAATTGCCAAAGCATACTGTGTCCAGCTAGCCATTTAATTTCAAAAGTCATATAAAACACCAAATGACTGATTTTAGGCAAACTCTTGGTACAAAACATTCAGCTTTAGTGTATTGTATCTATTTTTTGGCTAAGAAATGTGCCTCTATTTAAATGTACTATAGTTTGGGCAGCCCTGGTGGTGGCAGCGGTTTAGCGCCACCTGCAGCCCAGGGCATGATCCTGGAGACCCTGGATCAAGTCCCACATAGGGCTCTCTGCATGGTGCCTGCTTCTCCCTCTGCCTGTGTCTCTGCCTCTCTCTGTGTCTCTATGAATAAATAAATAAAAACCTTTAAAAAAAATAAATGTACTATAGTTTAAAAATAAATGTACTATAGTTTTACACAGATAACTCCTATATACAAAAAAATTGCTACTCACTGCCCATAATGTGTTTTATTAACACTCTTCCCAATGTTTCTTTTTTTATCCAGTTTTCACAAAGCTGAATTGGCCAGTCCATTCTGCAAAAATCTCATGAAAAAACTGTGCTGGTGATAATTTACAGTAGTTAAGATTACATCTATGTGGTAACATTAACAGGGAAGAGGAATGTGCTAGTGCTTATCTGCCATGCTTAGTCGAACTTACAAAGGCTGACACTTGTATTTGTACAAACTGCATTCGTTATTAAGAACCTTGCAAAAGTGGTAAAAGACTGGCTCTATACCATAGATGGGCTCCAGGACAAGTAGCCAGGCAACTGTGCAGCCAGAGAGTAATGTTTTTGTCCCTTTTTGTTTGTTTGTTTTTTTAAGATTTTTTTTATTTGACAGAGAGAGCACAAGCAGGGAGAGGTAGAAGCAGACTCCCCACTGAGCAGAGAGCCTAATGCAGAGTTCCATCTCAGGACCCTGAGATCATGACCTGAGCCAAAGGCAGCCACTTAACTGACTGAGCCACCTAGGTATCCCTCTTTTTGTCCTTTCTAAAAATATGGATTTTCCAAAATTTGTTCCATGGACCCTTTTGAAGTTTACCTAATGAGTATAGAAATGTGATTGTGATATCATATTCCCTCCAAATTGCAAAGCATCTTTCAGGGAAATTTTATTTGACCATCAGATAACATGCCCCTCAGTCATTCTGTGAACATGCATGGAATTAAGTTGACTTGTTTGGACCATGGTGTTATTGGAGACTGTAGAAAGGATTTCTTTCTCCTTCAGCAAAACAAAGCAAAACAAAACAGAAATGTAGAGGGAATAATTAAAATTTGATGGTTATATAAATATAGTTATGGAACCACAAGATTTGCTTCCCACGTTAGGTAAATATCTTTTCTTATATGCGTCTTTTGGAGGGTGAAAAGAGGGCTACCAACCCTATCATGTTTTTTTTTTAATTTTTATTTCTTTATGATAGTCACAGAGAGAGAGAGAGAGAGAGAGAGGCAGAGACACAGGCAGAGGGAGAAGCAGGCTCCATGCACTGGGAGCCCGACGTGGGATTCGATCCCGGGTCTCCAGGATCGCGCCCTGGGCCAAAGGCAGGCGCCAAACCGCTGCGCCACCCAGGGATCCCCCATCATGTTTTTGCAAACAAAATGTTTTTTAAAAAGGAGAGAATAAAGTATTTCACTTTTACAAAATTATCCTTTGTCTGAAAATTCTGTACTTTTCAATCCTTCCGATATTTTTTAATACTATGTGTAGGGATGTCTGGGTGGCTGGTTGAGCATCTGCCTTTGGCTCAGGGCATGATCCCAGGGCCTGGGGATCAAGTCCCGCGTTGGGCTCCCTGCGAGCAGCCTGCTTCTCCCTCTGCTTATGTCTCTGCCTCTCTCTTGTGTCTCTCATGAATAAATAAATAGAATCTTAAAAAATGCTATGTGTATTTTTAGAAAACTGTCTTAGTATAGGTATACTGGGTTTCATTCATTTTTGAATGACATATAGATCCACATTGGTTGATAGTCTGTCTTCTAAAAGCTTATCAAGTGGGTATGTAGTAGTGGTAGTAGGTTATACATATTACTATAGTACAATGTAAGGTAATTGCTACAGTGAGAATTCCTTTTGGGGGGTAAGGTAAGTAGACCCATTTGAAATGGGTTCTTTAAAAATGAGTAGATTGGTCTTAAATAGCCTTTTGCTTATCTTTACCTGTTGGCCAGTGTTAAGATGTTTTGTAAAGGAGTGGGAAGTGAGCCTGTAGAGAAGCCATGTGATGAGTTTGTACCTCATGCGGTAGATAATATAGCACAGTAACTAAGTGTGCTCACTTCAGATCAAATTCGAAATTGAGTCCCAGTTTAGTTTTGCTGTGTGACTTTGAACAGGCTTCTTAACCTAAGCTCAGTTTTCTCATTTGATAAATGGAGACAGCACCTGTGTAACTTGCTGCAATGTTAAATGAAAGAAAAGCAATCGTGTGTGGGAGGTGATTCACATAGGTGTCAATATAATGGGTGCTCAAGGTAGCTACTCTGGATAGCAACGAGCCATCAAAGATTTTTGAACCACATAATGGTGGGATATGAACCATGTAAGACTTTTTCTTTTATTTTTATAATTGATATACAAAAGGCTGCACACATTTAAAGTATACAGTCTGATAGGTTTTTACATACACCTATGAAATCATCACCACAATTGAAATGACCACATCCATCACTCCCAAAGGTCCCAAAACTTTTGTCTAAGACCTGTAAAGAAGAAAGTCTGGCCTTCAAAATCCACAGCAAAGAATGTTGTGAAGTAGAGTCTGGGAGTGGAGAAATCAGTTAAGAGGCTGTGGCCATGGTCCAGGTGAGAGAGAGGGAGAATGAATGAGGTCATGAACTAGGTGTGGCAGCAGTTGGCCTCCCCCAGGAGATGGGGCTGCTTGGGGACAGGATTGAGCCTGCTGCATCTTGTATTCTTTCTAGCACCTTACTCAGTAGCCAGAGGCTAGTGAGCTCTTCCATTCTGAAGACCATTTTTCCCTTTATGAAAGATTGCTTACTTTAAACTTTTTTCTCCGTTTATTCTGTTTAGGGCTTAAAAGACAATCTTCTTGCTTCTGGAACGTCCAGCCTGACAGCCACCAAACAGTTGCTTCGTCCAAGAATCACAAGAATTTGTCTCAGGGACTTGATATTCTGTATGGAACAGGAAAGAGAGATGAGGTATTCTCGAGCTCTATACCTTGCCCTTCTGAAGTGACCGCTGCACTCTCCATCCAGATCCTTGCTGTTTACTGCCAAAGAAGACATAAAGAGCATTGTTGCACTCTCCTGAAATTTCAGTTTCTGGAAAATAATCACTAATAGGGAACACCATTGTTTACAGTTATAAACTTTTATTAAATCTTACTTATACATCCCATGGGGTTCTTAATGATTAGAATTCAACTTTGTCTTCTGGAAATTGGTTAATGAAATACAGTTTATACAGGCATAGGTTTCTGTCTACCTGTGCATTTAATTACAGCAAGTTAAGGCCCTGTTTGATACCACCTGTTTCATTTGCCAAACTGTTAACGGGTGAGGTGACTTTCCCTAATACAGCCTGCATTAAGATGCAGGGAAAGAAAGGAAGAATCACTGCTTACCAAGCAAACTGTATTTCATCCTCTGCTGAACCTGTCTTAGGTTTTCTGGGCTGGGATCAGAAGTCGCCTAGCTAATTGTGACAGTCACCTTCTGTAGTTGCAGGTGACAAGCCACAGAGTACAGTCTCTGGTGACTGGTCAGCTGCGTCCCAATGTTGTCAAAACTGAGACAGATGGGGATAGTGTGTGCCATATGCTGCTTCTGATAACCAAGTGAGGGGACATCTTTGTCAGGGAAACTGTAAAACGGGAGCTGCTGATATACCTCACTGAAAACTGGAAAAGGTGGGAAGTATTGGAAGGAATGAAGGGACATTGCATCACCCTGAGGAGGGGAGAGTGAAAATGGAATCCCAGAACTTGAAGTGTGCTGTGCATGCTCGCTCCATTCCAGTGGTGGGAATGGAATGCCAATGCAGCTGGTACGCATTTTGTTGACAGGACAAAAAACACAGTCCAACCAAAAAGGAAAATGTATCAAACATTTTCAAATTTGCAGTATTTCAAAAGAAAGAAGTTATTTTTTTCTTTTGTGTATTGTTTTAAACCTCAAGAAGGATAGTTTTGTAAAATCTTTTTCGTTACTGCAAGTTTTAAGCATCTTGTTGCATTTCAAAAATCCTAATTGATGATTAGAAATTTTTAACAATAGGACTCCATTTTGGATTCAGTACTCAAAAGGTAATGTCAGCATCTCATTGTTGGAGATCTTTTCTCTAAATGTATTTTGAGAAGCATGTCATATATATATGTGAAATATATATATATTCATCTGAGGAGGAACCTGATGTTTTGTAAAGCAAATGTTTGTTTGTTTGTTTGTTTTAATTCTACCTTTGTGGCACATAGCTGGTGAAAAGTAGTAGCTGTATTTAGAATCACATACAGAAAGAACCAGTAAATCCTCCGTAAGGTTGTAAAAAAAAACAACAACAAGAAAGCTGTGCTTTTTAAGAAAAGAATTCAGGGGAAAAAAAAAACACACCTCCAGTATGTTACTCCTCATCCTATTCTTCCCATCAGGACTGTACGGCCATATTCTCTATAGTAATAAATGTTAAATTGGCCACATTTTTTGTTTCAGCAGTTATTATGTAAAATGCTATAAATTATGTATATGTTAAAAAGAATACTTTCAGAAGAGATCTATACCTAAAGTTGTTTTTGTATATTTAAATGCTTAGCTTTATTTTTTTGTAAAGTGCAGCATATTCCCATATTTGTGTATAATCTTATTGATCAGATGTTTAAAATTATTTCAAATACTTCATTAAAATAATTATTTTATTATAAGAATAACTTTGGTCAGTCCCTGACTTTGAAAACCAGTATCTTTAGTAGTAGGGCCCCCACAGCTGGGGTTGGGCAGCAGATCTTTCTTGGCTCTGATTGTTACTTACTTACATTGGAGTATCAGCATTTGGATTCCAGAACCTAACTTCAAATCCAAGTTACTGTATCACTTTCTTTGGAATAGTTGTGAATTTGCATGCTATTTGACTCACAAAGAAAGCTAAGTATATTTATTACAAAAGCTTTTCTTGGCCCACCAGGATTTTCTTACTAAAGTATTCTTTTTCAAGATTTATTTTTAATATATATTTTTAAGCTTTGTGTCATGAAATATATCTTACACACAAAAGAACAAATACAGTGTATCCAAACTATTCTTCCGCTCAGTTTGCAAAATGGTGGCCTTGGGGTAGATTTGATCTATAAATGCATTCTCTGTGACTCATACAGTGTTGCCCATGTTTTAATTTACAAAAATCTATATTTCCACTTCTTTTGAAAAATCAGAAGATCTGGAATCATAAAGTATATGGTAATCCATTGGGGCTGTCCAGTGCCTATTCACTTTAGATATAAGGGCATAAGTTTACCTTCCCACGTCTGAACGCTTTAAGTATTGCCTTTCACTATTTATCTTGGGTGATGAACAGTAAGAGTAAAGTACTGGAAAGTCTCTTACCTTTTTTTTTTCTTAGCAACTTTATTGAAATATATTTTATTTTTAAAAATATTTATTCATGAGATACACACACACACAGAGAGAGAGAGAGAGAGAAAGGCAGAGACACAGGCAGAGGGAGAAGCAGGCCCCATGCAAGGAACCTGACGTGGGACTCAATCCTGGATCTCCAGAATCACGCCCTGGGCTGAAGGCGGTGCTAAACCACTGAGCCACCCAGGCTGCCCTATTGAAGGGCATATATATTTTTATATATTTTATATATATATTTTTTATATATAAAATATATATTTATATATTTTATATATAAAATTCACCCATATTTCATCCATTTACTTTTAATGTGACTGAACTTTTAAATTATTCCTTCTTGAGTATCTTTAAGATTCTTCTAAAAAAAAGAGCAACATTTAACATTCTTTTCAGGCCTACATTTCTTATAACCTGCATTTGAGCTAAAGTTTGTTTCGTTAGAATTTTGGCAAAACTTTATTTAGAATTAAGGCCATTTATACTAATTATGTCTTGGTTGCAGTAAAGAACACAAGTCATGTTAGTGCATATTTAGAAAAATTTGGAACCAAGATCTCAGGCTGATTAAGTTGGACTTTATGTCCATCCCTAGTTGTATAATGAAGCAGCTTGTGTTTTTAAAAGCCTAACCTCAACAGGACTCAGTGATTCTGCATGAAATAAAAGTATAATATGTCATATGTTTATACATGACCTAGTAGCTAGTTTTTTTATTTTACTGTTAGCACTGTTATCTTTTCAGGCACTTTGATATTCCTCCCTGAACAGAAATGACTTTTTTTTTCATGTAGGTATGATTTACATCAGTATCTTTTTCTCTGACTTTTTAACTACTTTTGCGTATTTTCACATGCATTTCAGTTGTAGTGCATTTGCGTTTTTATTGAAGTTGCTTCACAAGTTGAAAATTGGTCCTCAGGAGAATTTCGTTTGCCATATTTTTCTTTTGGGAAACATTGAGAGCCTGTCATGCAGGCAAGCAGCCTACAGTTCACCACCATGTACTTGAACACTGACAGGAAGGTGAACAGTAAGAGGTTCAGACTTTATGGAGACCTAGCACATTGAATATTTCTGGAAGAAAATACTCCCTAGGAACTCATTGTAAGACTTCTAACAATGAGAACAATTTTAATAGCAATTCTTCTCCTTTAAAGGAATAATGCCAGATTGACACCTAAGTTTTCTTACTGTACGTGGTATTAAGGCAACATTGCCTGGTGCCAGTCTCAGGCTTGCCTCTTACCAGTTGTCTGACCTTGGGCCAATTATTTAACTTCTCTGCGCCTTTGTTTCCTCATCTGGAAAATAAAAGACTATAAGGAAAATGAAAACAATATTTTTGGTGCTTTTCTTCTTTTTTTAAAAAAAAATGATTTATTCTAGAGAGACAAGGAGAGCCAGCACGAGCGGGAGTAGGAGCAGAAGGAAAGAATTGCCAAGCAGACTCCCACTGAGCACAGAGTTCTACTTGGGGTTCAATCCCAGGACCTCAAGATCATGATGAGAGCCAACCACCCAACTGACCAAGCCACCCAGGCACCTCACTTCCTTTTTTTTCCTACACTATGCTATTTTTTTCCCATGCTAAATCTGTAGATGTTTTAGGTTGTACTATTGATCCAGCTTTGTGTCCTTTCCTACATAACACTGGAAATGCTGGGAGAAAATGAGAAGAAAACACAACTAGGAGAATAAAACATTGCTTTTGAAGTCTGTCCTTCAAAACAATATTGAGGCCATGTTTCTCATTTCCTCATAACAGCATTTGGATTTGTTTAAAACTATTTTAATTTGTTATCCTTAAGGGTGAAATGAAGTACCCTTTTAATCTCATCATTGCTTGCACTGGCCTTCTACATGATGAGGTAACATGGAAGAAGAACTGCCATAATTCTATGTAAGCTACTCATTAGCACATTGAAAGCTAGTATAGAAATGCTACCCATAAGATTTAGGCTATTAGACTGATAACTCCTGTTTGTAATTTTAGTGATGGCTTTGTCTGAAGATGAGGGGAAGGTTGGCTTCCTCATGAAATCTTCTTAGGCCTCCACTTCCCTGAATAGAAGTATGAAGTTATTATACAGAGTGGTCTTCAAAGAACCTTTAAACCAGCAGGTGGCAATATGAATATCTCACTGGGTACTTCTCAGCAATGTTAATTCCTATAGAAGTAGACAGTGGTCACCTCTAACACAGAGGAGAGAAAGACAACTGAGTAAGTGGTAAATTGTGTCATTTCTGTGCCTTTTGCCAGTATCAAAAAGTGGGTGATAGACCCCAATCAAAGAACAATTCAAGTATCACTATTGAGCTGTAGTGAGCTATAAACATTTCTTAGGGCTGACATAATAAATTTCCACAAACTGAGTGGCTTCAAGCAACAGAAACATATTTTTTTACAGTTCTGGAGTCCAGAAGTCTAAAGTCGAGGTGTTGGAAGGGCCAGGTTCCCTCCATGGGCTCTAGGAGAGAACTTTCCTTGCCTTTACAGCTACTTGTAGCTTTTTTTTTTTTTTTTTTTAATTTATGATAGTCACACAGAGAGAGAGAGAGAGAGAGGCAGAGACACAGGCAGAGGGAGAAGCAGGCTCCATGCACTGGGAGCCCGACATGGGATTCGATCCCGGTCTCCAGGATCGTGCCATGGGCTAAAGGCAGGCGCCAAACCGCTGCGCCACCCAGGGTTCCCTACTTGTGGCTTTGATGTTCCTTGACTGCGGCAGAAAGCCAGTGTCTGCTTCCATCCTCACATGGCCTCTGTATCTTCTGTGTATACACAGACACCTAGTGTCTAGTCAGGATGCCTGGGTGGCTCAGCGGTTGAGCGTCTGCCTTCAGCTCAGGGTATGATCCTGGAGACCCGGGATCAAGTCCCATATCGAGCTCCCTACATGGAGCCTGCTTCTCCCTCTGCCTGTGTCTCTGCCTCTCTCTCTCTATGTGTGTCTCTCATGAATAAATAAATAAAATCTTAAAAAAAAAAAAACACCTAGTCATTGGATTTAGGGCCTACTCCAGTATGATCTCATCTTGGCTATTAACCAGCATCTGCAAAGATCCCATTTCCAAATAGGGTCCATTGTAAGTTCCAAGTGGACATGAAGGGCGGGGGCAGTGAGGCAGTGAGAATGACACTATTCAGCCCGCTGTGGGAGGATCCTAAATGTGATTAAATATTTCTGATACTTCTATTTTCTGCCTTTGACTTCCCTAATAGTGAAAAACTTAATGGTTGTTAAAATGGAAGAGGTTGGTTTATGATCTCTTTACAGTGGAGACTTAGAATTTTGAGTTCTGTCAAGATGCCTATCCTCCCTGCTTCTCTTCCCCTGCAGGCAAGGCTTTTGGTGGCTTTGTTCTGAGAAACGGGTCTTTGAGGTGGTTAAGACTGTGCTGTCCTAGTGTTTATAGTAGTGTATTCAAGTGAATCTGCCTTCTATATTATTGGGGAAGGAAAGGAAGGAGCAAAGTCCAGAATTCCTGGGGAGAGACACATCACCAAGAAGAGATTTGGAAAATGGAAAAACATCAAGAATAGCTTTACTGACTAACTATAGACTGGGCATTAGCTTCTGGAACTGGGAGTTATTACCAAGTTCTAAATCTTGAGTCATTACAGGCAGTTTAGTTTTTTATCAGATTTCTTCTGAGGTAGAATATTAAAAAGATCCCAATTTTTAAATAATGTATATTTTGCCTACTATAGTTTTAAAAACCATCCTCTATTTCTTATGGATTTACTAAATAACTAAGCAAACAGTTGGTAATGGTTTGGAGGAAATGCCCTTAGAAGTCTGCATATACTCTAGGGAGAACCCCACAGGAAAGTCTACCAAATGCTGTCTGTAAATGTCAGAAAACAGCATCCTTCACCTAAAATATTAACATAGGAACAATCATTGAACAGATTCTCAAACTTGTTTTCACAGCACAATGTCTTCAGTTATCTCAAGGGAAGACTGAAATATCAGATTTCAAGATTAAGTTTTTTTGTTTAAGACTGTATTTACTTATTCATGAGAGACACAGAGAGAGAGGCAGAGACACAGGCAGAGGGAGAAGAAGGCTCCATGCAAGGAAGCCCAATGCGGGACTTGATCCCAGGATCCCAGGATCATGCCCCGAGCTGAAGGCAGACGCTCAACAGCCGAGCCACCCAGGTGTCCCTCCAAGATTAAGCTTTAATCAATCTTTTTGAAAGATGCAGAGGCAGGCATGGGGATTGGGAGAGAGAGATACCAAATCAAGCAAGACAATGAAATGTTGCAACTTCTATCTGGTTAAGTTTGTTTCAAGGTTACTGAATGACATTGATTGCTAAGGCACAGTCTAGGTTACAAAGATGAGTATCTGTTGAACAAGATGTTTATGTGGTCTGGTCTACCACGTTTAAGTATAAATCCACTTAAAATCAAGCCTTTTTTTGCAGCCTAAAGTTCTAGGTATTTCTGAGGCTATCTAGAGGTTATCTAATCCCATCTAATAAAGGAATTCCCTTCAGCATCCCTGAAATCCAAGTCCTCTACTGGAGTAAAGCCAGTAGCAGTGGCCTTAATATCTTATACAATCCATAAATCAATTGTCCTGTTATTTCTATGTTCTGTCTTGGCTTAATTTGAAATGTGCCTTCTTATAATTTAGCATTTGGTGCCTACTTTTGTTCTGTTAAGTAATATAATAACAGTAGCAATTTGGGATCCCTGGGTGGTGCAGCGGTTTAGCGCCTGCCTTTGGCCCAGGGCGCGATCCTGGAGACCCGGGATCGAATCCCACGTCGGGCTCCCAGTGCATGGAGCCTGCTTATCCCTCTGCCTGTGTCTCTGCCTCTCTCTCTCTCTCTCTCTCTCTCTCTCTCTCTCTCTGTGTGTGACTGTCATAAATAAATAAAAATTAAAAAAAAATAACAGTAGCAATTTATTGAGCACCGATTAGGGCCACCTGCACCATCTAAGCCCACCCTCACACAGCCTCATGAGAGAGTGGCAGGGACCCGTTTCCTCGTGCACATAGGGAGAAGTAATGTGCGATATTTCTGATCTGGCTCAGGACAACCTGCCATGCATGATCTTCAATGTTCTTTCATTTTCCACGGAGATTTCAGAAGGCCCATGATGAAGATGGCAGAGCCACCAGATGCAGGGAGCCTTGGGTCACTGAATTGTGGCTTGCAGCAAAACTGCCTGTTGACCAAGAACACCATTTTGGTCTACATACAAGGTGGAAATAACCACTAACAATGTATCTGTTATTGCAGTTCATGGAGGTGTATTAACACTATAGACAGCTACTACTAGTATTTGTATTTTATGGATAAGGAAACTGGTGTGTCGAGACTAAACGATTTAGTGGAAGTCTCAGTCTCAGAGAAAGTAGTTGAGTCAGGATTTGAACATAGGTCTGTCCAACCCCAGAACCTGCACTCTTAATTCCTACCCTGAGCCAGCTAGGGCTTTGGTTTTGTTGTTTTGCTTGTTTGTTAATGCTTCAGAGCTAATCTCTGTCCTCATGTGATAGCACTTTAACTCTGTGAGGATAACTCCATTTCCTTTCCCACATTTCATGTCCCTTCTGCAACTGAAGGGGCCCAGTTCATCAATTCTTACAATGGTCATCTAGATTTCTCAGTATTTTAATTGTTTCCTTGGCAGTATTCCATCACACTAAAAGACACATTATAGTGTTGTTCCCACGCTGAATGCCAACACAGCTGATAGGGCTTGGAGAGTCAGGAGGGTGGCGAGCCCATTTACCATCTAGGACAGAAGTCCATCTAGTGCTGTTGATGCAGTCAGATTGTGGAAGTGTGAAGTTTGTGGCTTAACAACTCACCCCAGGGCTATTTCACTCTCTGGTTCAGAGAGTAGCCAGTGAGCCAGCAGTTTCTCTTTACCTACGAATTAGAAACACAGGATCTCAAGGCCCACTCCTGACCTACTGAATCAGATCCTACATTTTAGCAAGATCCCCAGATGATTCCTGTGCCCCATGAAGTCGGAGAAGCCCTGCTGATTGATTTGCCTTTAATCAACCTAGAGAAAACCTCCCATATGTTCTGCAGTGATATATATATATATATATATATATATATATATATATATATATATATATATATATATTTGCATGTTGGTTTTAGCCAGTCACAATCGTTTAAATTTTGATTCTGTAATATATTGAGGACATTTGAGTTCAAGTTAATAAATCAACTATATTATTATCCCTTTCAGCCTGTGTCACCCACATGTTTCCTAAACATGCCTTCTGCATTCATTCAAGTTGTCCATAAATGGGTTGACCAGGACAGGGCCAGCTATAAAACTGTGAAGCATGTTGCTGCCCTCCAACATCAGCCTATTAACTGGCAGTGATGGCATGCCATGGCCAACTGTGACTATATCCAACTGATAGTGTCGTTGTAGAGTTCATTAGGTTTCCATGAGCAGCTCTGGAGAACTTGGTCATTATATGCACCATCCAGCCTCTGGTTAGCCAGCCTAGCAGCCATCTCAAAGAAGAGTATGATAATGATTTAGAAGATCCACAAAAGAGGAGGCTGAAACAACAGAAATCTATTTTGGGAGGTGTCCCTCACCCCCAAATTCATATATTGACATTCTAACCCCTAGTACTTCAGAATGGGGCTGTATTTGAATACAGGGTCTTTAAAGATGTAGTTAAATTAAAAGTTCTTTAGAGTGGCCCTAATCCAATGTGACTCAGTGTCTCCTCTTATAAGGGGAGATTAGGACACAGCAAGAAGATTGCCATCTACAAGCTAAGGAGAGGGCCCTCAGAAGAACTCAGCCCTGCTGTCATCTTGATCTCAGACTCCTGGGCTCCAGGATCATGAAAAAATAGATTTCTGTTTTTCTATCTATCCCATTTTGTGGTACTTTGTTACAGCAGCCAGGCTAACTAGTACATCTTCCCTCCCTGCTCCTGCCATTACTTTTTGGCAGAATTGATCATCTAACTCTAGCAGATAAACTGAGGTGGTATCTAGCTGTACCAGAAACTTAGGCATATTGATATATTTAAAATGCCTCAGGGGTATTTGCTACTGTAAAGTCCCGGGTGAAGTAAAGGATGGCTTTAAATGGAATAAACACCACGAGGGTCACCAGGTACACAAGGCATCTGGGTGACTCAGTGGCTGAGCATCTGCCTTCAGCTCAGATCGTGATCCCGAGGTCCTGGGTTTGAGTCCCACATCGGGCTCTCCACAGGGAGCCTGCTTCTGCCTCTCCCTGTGTGTGTCTCACATGAATAAATAAATAAAGTCTTTAAAATCTAAAAAAAAAAGTACAGAGGAATGTTCAAGGTGTCTACATTCATGAGATTTAATCAAAGCTTACAGGAAAAGTCAGTATACAGCACCCCTGAGCCGAACTGCTAGGAGAACCAAAAAATTGTTTGCCAGCACAAACTCTAGCAAGCTCTACCATCTTGTCCCCTCGATGTCAGAACCCCTGTCTCTCAACTCCAATGCTTCTGACGGGGCAGTCCCCCAGCCCTGTGCCCCTGCCTCTCCTACTAATGTTTCTACTACTGCTTTTTTTCTCTATTTATAGTGCCTTCTTCTTGGACATTTTTGCACCTAGGAACAATTCTCTGTCATGTTCAAACCTGAGAGAGGAAGTGCTTGGGTCCATTAAATATTCTTCTTCTTGGATATTCATACTTATTGGATGTGATTTTGTGCTAAACTACCTAATAGGGGCTGGCCAGCCTAATGGCTGCTCTAGTGTCAGCTGCTGACAGACAGCTGTGGCCAGGTAGAAAGCAACACAGATCCCATGCAAGGAAGTGCCCTTGGCCATGTGCTTTAGAGGGAGATTGCAGGTGTGCTACACCCTTGCCACTCAAAGTGTGGTCCGTGAACCAGCAGCAACATGGGCATCACAAGGAACTTGGATGCAGAACCTTGGCCCGTCCCCCATAGCTGCTCAATCAGAATCTGTACTTTGACAAGATGCCCAGGGGATTTGTGTGCCCACAGTATGTTTAAGAAGCACTACACAACCAACCATCTCACTGTTTGTTTGTTTGTTTTTTAGTAAATCTGGTCCTTTCTGTATATTAGGTTTGCTTAAAACTGCATACCCCTTGTGGGTCAGATCAGATCCAGGCTTAGGAATTTTAAAGCTGTCTGAACCTTAGCCATATAGTCAGATTTCAGAATGAGACACGGAAGCCCAGAGAGAAGAGGTGATTTGCCTGAAGCCATGATGCTTGAATGTATTTAATTATGCACATTTCTCTAGGAAGAGGCTGGTAACATAAAAAGGTATTTTCTTATGCAATCTGGCAATTCTGTGTCAGTTTCTGAGCCAGATACACTTAAGAACCAGGTCTAAAGTTAAAATAATGGGCAACTCAGCTATTATTAATATCAGTATTAACTGTATTTGAAGGGGTCAGTGCAATCGAGAGTTGGAGAAACGTTCGTTACAAGGATTCTCCACCAAAGAGAAACACCACCATTCTTCCAGTGAGAGGGGACAACGCTTGGCAGTTTGCTCTATCTGGCCTTCCTCGGGACAGTAAAGCCTGTCCCATTTCTGAGAAAATTCTCTCCCATCTTATACATTTCAAATTCCCATTTTGGCGCACATCAGAATGCCTTGGGCCCCCACAGGTTTTTAATCTAAAAAGACACCACAATGATAAAAGTAGTAGCAACGCTGTAATTATAGTACAATTGTAATAATTGTAGTAGTAGTAACACTGACAGCAATAATAGTAACGACAGCACTTTAGGATGACTACAGAAATGAGCTGTGTATGTTAAATTGATATTATGATTCTGAAAAAAAATGTACCATTACAATCTTGGGGATTTACTGCAATGGATTTCCCATTTGATTCATAAATCGATCTTATATTTTAAAATATTTTTATTAGGCTTTGTAATGGTTGTTGTTGTTCATTTGAGATTTACCTACAGAATATCTGCCTTACAGAATTTTGAGGTGGTGGAGTTATACACATGAATACTCAAAAAAATTTTAGAGAGGGACACCTGGGTGGCTGGTTGAGCATCTGCCTTCGGCTCAGGGCATTATCCCGGGTCCAGGGATCAAGTCCCACATCGGGCTCCCTATAAGGATCCTGCTTCTCCTTTTGTCTATGTCTCTGCCTCTCTCTGTATGTCTCTCATGAATAAATAAGTAAAATCTTTAAAAAAATTTTTAGAGAGCTGAGAACAAGGACATCATTTTACAGTACAGATGAGAAAAATAATGCCCATAAAAGGTCAATGGTAAAGCAGACACTGGAACCCAGGGGGACAGTCAAAAGGCCTGTTGAGTGTCCCCTGCAGCTGTGAACTGGGGTTGGGAGTAGCCTTGACTGCCTGACATCTGGGCATTTCCCTGGGCCACTGGCAAAATATTTATACCTGTTCACCAGTGACAGGTCTTACTTACCATTGGCTCTTCCTTTCCGATATACAGGTTTCTGCTTTGTAAGTTGGATACACTTCAATTCACTCTGCCGTCTTCCCTCAGTGTGCAGTAGTGCTGGTCTTGTCTCTAGATATTTTGTGTTCATTGGTTTTGCCATGCATCCGACAGATCTATATTTGGTGCCTGCTGTATACCAAGCAGCGCATCTCATAAAGGGGTGTTCCAGGATGAAGAACGCATGTGCCCTGCCTCTAGGAGCTCCCTGCATAGCAGATGAGACATAGAGGAAGCAAGTGATTGGAACACAATGTGCCAAGGGTGAAGGATGAACTGAGTGCTGTGGGAGGGTTTCAGCTGTTTGCATCAACCTCTATTTCTTTCATTTTCTGCCTTTTCTTTCAGTGTCTTTTTCTTTGTGAAAAAGAATAAATATCAGATAGTTTAAGGATAGAACCTTGTTTTATTTGATCACATGTCCGTGGTACTCCGAACACCATGACAGGTACACTGAGATGAACCACATGGGGGAGACAAACCTGTCACCAAATAACTGTGTGGTGTGTGTGCTGAGTGCTGGGAATGAGGCCATGGGATACACAGGAGGAGATGGGGACTTGGGACCCTTTATGCTTTGAGAAAGAAGGTTGTCCAAGCAGAAGGCAAAGGCATCATGACGTGTCTTATTTGGGGAATACTTAGTTTACTAAGGCTAGAACATGTCAAGTGCAAAGGACAGAATGACCACTTTCATAAGCCAAGTTCAAGGGGTCCAGGAGTTTACCAGACTATCTTGTCAGATTCCACTGGTGATGGCATAGGGCATGTATCCCAGGCTCCTTTGATTCTTAAAGCCCTTTAATTACAATATGCTGATGCAGGAACACAAAGGCACACGAGAGGTAAGACCTACTCGAATATAGGTGCCAGAGGTCCTCAGCTTTCACATCATCTCCACTTCTGTCCACAGTTCACACACACCAGCCCACCTCCACTCATTGGCTTTGATCTTTCGTCTGTGGCAGGGCTCATGATAGGACATCTCATGGTGGCCCTACCTGCCTGCCAGGCACTATCACTGAGAACAGCCAGTGGGTGGGTCACTGCCCTGCTGCCTGAGCCACCATTCAAAGGGGGACCCTGCTGAGCCCCTGCCTTGCAGGACCCTGAGGCCTCTTTCTGGGTCTTCTTCTTGGTGGGATTGGTGGGGGTGAGTTAAGGCTAAGAACACAGCTCCAGGTTGAGGTTGGGCTACTGAGGCCCCACTTGTATTGTGGTAACAAGAAGAAGTACCCCATTTACTGCAAACTTGTTTGGGTAAAGCCCACATTAGGTTAGAGGTCCGAAGGCTGAGGAGGTGTTTGTGGGCCCTGGTGGGACTGGTGTTGGGGAATTTGGTGCCAGCAGGGGTCCCCTTCCCAGGCACTGGCACCTGGGAAGCTTCTTAGGCGCCTGCCAGGTAGCTGGAGCCTGGGGAAGGAAGGGCCTACAGAAGTCATAATTAGGGATTTTATCATCTTCTTTAAGCTCCTCTAGAATGGAAATTCTGGAAGTCAGCAGGAGCCAAACCGGCCAGGCAGGGCCTGATGGTTGTTCTGACTGTTGGTGGCAGCACAGGCCGCCTTCAGGTCCCAGGCGTGGTCCTGGGCTCTTCCTTTTGAAGGAGCCGGAGCCAGCAGGTTTGCTTGTGCCATTCAAACCATGAACCTGGCTAAGCCTCTTCAAACGTGTTCTATAATAAAAAGGTTTCCCCTAGCTTCCTAGGCACTTGTTTGTGGGGCCAGGAGGCTCACAAAGCCATTCTTTTCAGCATGCATCAAACCAGCAGTATCTCCTGTCATAGCCCCCTCTCCTTCCAAGGTGGGCTCTCATGGTATCCCATCCGTTTCTCCTCCACAGGACTGCATAGTATCTCCACATCAGCCAGAAAGCCTGAAGAAAGAAGGTTGGTAATTCTACTTCCCACCACTCTGTTGTCCTGGGAGTGAAGCCGCAGACCCAACAATCAAAGAGAACTACTTTACATCCAGACCCTTCGACCCCTAACTGGAGCCCCACCTCTTTTATTCGGGCACCAGCTAAAGGCCTATTAACCAAAGGACTGGCTTCCTAGTCCTTTAGCTGGAGGAACTAGTTTCCTGACTAGTAACCTAGTCTGTCCATTATGGGAAGGAGTTCAAGAAAAGAAAGCCCTTCCAAATACTAACATCATAGATGGTGAGCCCCAAGGGGTTGTGCATGGATTTGTGAGTACAAAGGAGATTAGATGGGCAGCCCTGCCCGTGTGGCTGTCATCACCCAGGCTGAAAGGGAAGCCCTCAGTTACAGCAGGGCTAGGGGATGTTACTTGAGAAGATTTGGGTGGAGGCTCCCCACCCTCCATCTCACAAACCACATTGTCAGAGGCCTTGTCACCACACAGCTCAGAAATAGGAGGCTGGAGGTCAGAACAATCAAGACATTTGTTCTGTGCCTCAGTGTGTGACAGGAGGCCAACAGTGCCCCTGGGACACACCCCCAGGAAGGACTTCAAGGAGAAGGTATGGCCAAAGGCAGAGGGAGGGTCACTGTGGCTCTATAGTCTGTACCAAAACTTCCAACTCAAAATCCAAATTGGTACTTTGATATTGAGGACCTATAGGTGCCATCTCCATAGTATGGCTCTTGTCACAGGGTCTGCCTCTAGGTTGGGGTCATTTCGTGGGTGCCCACCTGGATGGCAGAGAGAACCCAAAGGAGGTGAGCAGAAAGCATGATGGCAGGAAAGAGTGAAGTGGGTGCAGCAGGCAGCTCTGCCTTCCACACATTCAGTGACCGAGCAGCCTGTCCTGTGCACCTTACTCTCCTCTCCAGCCTCCATGAGTCATCTGTGCCAGGGGAGGGATGCCTGCCTTGTGGGATCACTGGATGACTCAATATGTAAATGCCCACGGCCCAAGCCAGGGCAACTGAGTTGCTTAGCAAACAAAATGGTAAGAGAACAACACCCCCCTACTAAATGGGACACCCTGTAGATATTTCCTTCCAACCTTTGCTTCAAAAATTGCACCTTTAATTTGACTAAGTTTAACATCCATTCATGATAAAAACTCTCAACAAAATAGGTTGAGAGGGAACATGTCTCAACAAAATAAAGGTTATATATGAAAAACTCACAGATAACATCCTCAATGGGGAAAAACTGAGAGCTTTTCCTCTACAGTCAGGACCAAGACAGGGATGTCCACTGTCATCACTTTTATTCAGCATTGTACTAGAAGTCCCAGCCTCAGCTATCAGACAACAAAAAGAAATAAAACTCATTCAAATTGGAAGGCAGAAAAAAAAATTGGAAGGAAGAAGTAAAACTTTCACTATTTGCAGATGACATAATACTATATGTAGACAACCCAAAAGACTCCACCAAATAACTGCTAGAACTGATAAACAAATTCAGTAAAGTCACAGTATACAAAATCAACGTACAGAAATCTGTTGCATTTCTATACACCAATAATGAAACATCAGAAAGAGAAATTTAGGAATCAATCAATTTATAATCACACCAAAACCAGTAAAATACCTAGGAATAAACCTAACCAAAGAGGTGAAAGACCTGTATTCTGAAAACTATAAAGCACTGATGAGAGAAATTGAAGATGACACAAAGAAATAGAAGAACAGGTCTATGCTTATAGATGAAAAGAACAAATATTATTCAAATGTCTATACTACCCAAAACAATCTTCACATTTAATGCAATCCCTATGGAAATACCACCAGGATTTTTCACAGACCTAGAACAGATAGCACTAAAATTTGTACGAAAACATAAAAGTCCCCAAATAGACAAAGCAATCTCAAAAGAGAAAAGCAATGCGGGAGGCATCACAATTCTGGACTTTAAGGTATATTACAAAGTTGTAGTCATCAAAACAGTATGGTACTAGCACAGAAACAGACATGTAGGTCAATGGAACAATAGAACATCCAGAAATAATCCCACAATTATATGGTCAATTACTCTTGATGAAGCAGGAAAGAATACCCAATGGGAAACAAACTGTCTCTTCAACAAATGGCGTTGTTAAAACTGGACAGTCACATGCAGAAGAATGAAACCGGACCACTTCCTTACACCATACACAAATTGGATGAAAGACCTAAATGTGAGACAAGAAGCTGTCAAAATCTTAGAGAACACAGGCACTAACTTCTTTGACATTGGCCATTGCAATTTCTTTCTAGATATGTTTCCTGAGGCAAAGGAAATAAAAGCAAAATTAAACTATGGTGGCAGGGGGACGCAGAGGGGGCTGATTGGTTCAGTCAGTAGAGCATGTGACACTTGATCTCAGGGTCCTGAGTTCAAGCCCCAGGCTGGGTATGGAGCCTACAATAATAAAATAAACTACTGGAACTACATCAAAATAAAAAGCTTCTGCACAGTGAAGGAAACAATCCACAAAATTAAAAGGCCACCTATAGAATGGAAGAAGGCGTTTGCAAATGACATATCTGATAATGGGTTAGCATCCAAAATATACAAAGAACTTAGAAAACTCAACACCCCAACAATGAATAATCCGATTTAAACATGGGCAGAGGACATAAATAGACATTTTTCCAAAGAAGACAGATAGTTGATCAACAGACACATAAAAAGATACTCATCATCACTCATTATCAGGGAAATGCAAATTAAAACCACAATGAGATATCACCTCACACCTGTCAGAATGGCTAAAATCAACAACACAAGAAACAACAGGTGCTGGCGAGGATGCGGAGAAAGGGGACCCACCTACACTATTGGTAGGAATGCAAGCTGGTGCAGCCACTCAGGAAAACAGTAAGGGGGTTGCTCAACAAGCTGGAAATAGAACTACCCTATAATCCAGCAATTGTACTACTGGGTATTTACCCAAATAATACAAATACACTAATTGGAAAGGATACATGCACCCCGATGTTTACAGCAGCATTATCCACAATAGCCAAATTACGATTAACAGCCCAAGTGTCCATCGATTGATGAATGGATAAAGAAGAGTGGTATTTATTTATACAATGGAATATTACTGAGTCGTAAAAAAGAATGAAATCTTGCCATTTACAATGACATGGATGGAGCTAGAGAGTATTAATGCTAAAGGAAATAAGCTGATCAGAGGGCAAATGCCATGTGATTTCATGCATATGTGGACTTTAAGAAACCAAACAAAAGGGAACAAGAGATAGGCAAACCAGGAAACAAACTCTTAACCATGGAGAACAAACTGCTGGTTACCAGAAGAGAGGTGGCTAGAGGAAAGGATTAAATAGGTGATGGGGATTAAGGAGTGTACTTGTGACGAGCCCCGGGTGACATATAGAAATGTTGAATCACTATCTTGTCCACCTGAAACTAATATAACACTATGTTAACTAGCCGAATTTAAGTAAAAACTTAAATAAAAAAAAAAAAAAAAAGACTTGCAGTTTCAGGGAAGTTAAATGGAAAAGAATTGTGAATCGTCCCCCGGCAGGAAGTATGGAGTTTGGAAATCTGTCTTAAGGGGCCACTCAGTAAGTCTGTGCAGGAAAGAACAGAACACAGGGGTTCGCTTCCTCTGCACTGCCCCTCTGCAAACTCACTCGTGTCCACTGCCAAACTTCTCCGGGGTCTGAATAAACAAGACCGAATGCAGACTATGAAACAGAACGAAGGGAGTGTCTTTTCATCTTGGGTTTAACAATTTCAAACTTTCATCTGATGTTTTTTTCAAGGGAGTCGAAGGGAAAGTCTTAACTCTTAATAAAAAAAAGCAGGCCTCGGCGTCTTCTGTAGAGCCGAGGCCTCTGGTGCTGGACCTGGAGCCTTTGAGCTCTGAGAGTTTATTGTAAACATCAGGATCGCCAAAACCCACAACTGAGTGCTGTTATTGGGAAGTGGGTGGATGGGTGAATTTTTTTTTTTTTTTAATTCAGCAAATAATGTGGCTTCTCTCTGTATCTTTACTTCTCCTGGATCCTGAATTTGCCAAGCCGGTCAATCTCTTTTATGGGTAAATATGTGCCCATTTTATTAAAACAAAAGCCTCTTAAAATGCAGATGGTATGCTTCCTGCTTGCTAGCCCTCACAGATTCCTTGTTGCAACCGAAGCGGGCGTGTTACTTTGATAGTGGTATGAAATAACCTTCACTTTGCCTGAGGATATTTATAACAAAACATGCAGAATTATTGCACCATAAAGCCTGCTTCACTGATTCTTGCTGATTAAAAACTTTTTTTAAGGCTAATGTAATAAAAACCAAAAAGACCCAACAGCTGGAGATCTGAAGACAGCCCAACTGGAGACACGGAGGCTCCCCCCTCTGTCCTTTGATTCAAACCCTGAGCCCGGAGAAGCCAGACCAGCTCCGCGGGGGCCCCTTCCCAGCAGCGCTTCATGCATCACCTACCTTCCCGCCCCAAGCTGAGGCGAAGAATGAATGGCCTGGGAGGGATGGGCTTGTCTTCCTGCCATGCTGGAGGTCAGTGCCAAGTTTTGCTTCAGGAAAAAAAGAAATGCAGAGCAATCCTGGTATTAGGTGAGGCCAATGTATTCCCCCGGAAGACAGGCCAAACAGGACGGAGGCATTTTGAACTGATGCTAGAACCGTGCAAGGATACGAAGCTGGCAGGAATTGACATAGCTCTTTATTCCTCCTTCCCAGGTGCCCCTTTACCAGACACATCCTCAAGGCCACTAGGAAATCAGGCCCTGGTTTCCCCACCACCACCCGGCTGTTGGCCAAAAAGAATCAAACTGGTTTCATCAGGCCCTGAGAGTAGATGCAGTATGTATTAATTGCTGTTTTCAGCATTAATCTTCATTTTCTTTGGGTGCTATGATGAGCTTTCCCATTAACCTGTCCCCCTCCGTGCCTTCCTTGTCTTTGGGGCCCTAAATGGTACCACCACACCCTGTTCTCTTTTCTCCCTTCCCCTCTTTCTTCATCAACCCCTCCCCTGGCACACACACGTTCACACATTCATAATCCTCAGTCCACCAGGGTCAGAGATTTCCCTGCATCTAGCTCAAGTGGGAAACCTGTTATACAAAGGAAAAAAAAAAAAAAAAGGCATTTTCTTATTCCTGAGGGGTGACCAAAGAATATTGCTACGTATTCTTCCCTAGGCCCACCTGACTCCAGGCTGGATAGGAACTGCTGTCCTGTAGAGCACCTCTGGCCACACCAATTACCCATCCTGGATGACCCTTACTGACTGTTTTGAATAAGATGGAGTAGAATCGGGGATCCCTGGGTGGCTCAGTGGTTTAGCGCCTGCCTTTGGCCCAGGGCGTGATCCTGGAGTCCCGGGATCGAGTCCCGCGTCAGGCTCCTGGCATGGAGCCTGCTTCTCCCTCTGCCTGTGTCTCTGCCTCTCTCTCTGTCTATGTCTATCATAAATAATAAATAAATATATAAATATAAAAAAAAGATGGAGTAGAATCAAAACACTAATGATTCAGGAAACACCTATATACCCAGCACCTACTTTAAGTAAAAGATCATGGCTCTTACCTTTGGTGTCTCCTGTGTGACCTTCTTGTTCACCATTCCCTTGCTTTTCTGTATATTTTCACGTATACTGTCAGTTTGTATATTTCTGGACTTTACACGATGGGATAATTTCTACAACTTGCTTCTTTCTGCTGACATCAGGCTCCTGAGAAGCATCATTGTGACTGTGGCTCTGATTCATTCACTTTCTCTCATGCGTTGAGTCCCATTGTATGGAGGTATTGATTCTGACGGACATTTACTTGGTTTTCAGGTTTTTACTATTACAGACTTCTCTGCTATGCTACAGACATCCTAGAAATGTCTCCTTAGTCAGGACTTTCTCTCGAAGCGAAACTACTGAGGTCCAGGCTATGTGTATCTTAAATTTTCTAAAGTGGCTGGGTCAGTTTTCAATCTGCCCTGGAATGTGGTAAAAGTACTATTTGTTTCCTTACCAACACGTGATAACTGTTTTTAATGTTTGTCAATCTGATGGGCAGGAAGTGACCCCTCGCTGTAGCTTTGATTTCAATTCTCTTGTTGCTAAGTAAGATGGGCATCTTCTAATATGCAAATTTGCCATTGTGCCACACATCTTCAAAAATGTTGCCTATTTTTCTTAATGAATATATAGATGTTCTTTATTTATTTGGGATACCAATCTTTAAGCAATTATGTGTGTTGTAAATATATATTCCCATTTTTGGCTTATTATTTCATTCTATCCTGTGTTTTAATAAAGCATAATGTTTTAATGTTTACTAATTTTTACAGCTCAATTGTTAAATCTTTCCCTTTAGAAATTGTGTAATTGTGGGATACCTGGGTGGCTCACTCAGTTAAGTGGCCAACTCTTCATTTCAGCTCAGGTCATGATTTCAGGGTTGTGAGATCAAGCCCTGAGTCCAGCTCTGCACTCAGTCGGGGAGTCGGCTTGATGTCCTCTCTCTCCCTCTGCCCTCCCCACCCTGCTTGTGCATGCTCTGTCTCTTTTTAAAAAAAAAAAAAAATCTTTTTTAAATAGAAATTGTATATTTGTGTCTGGTTCGGAATCAGATTCTTTTCTACTACATAAAAGATAGTCTTCTATCTTATCTTCTGAAAGCTGTATAGTTTTATCTTAATATTTTAGCTCTTTAGCCCACCTGAAATTGATATTTTTCCAATGGTGTGAGTTTATGGTCCAGTTTTCATTTTTCCTCCATATAGATAAACCATTGTTCGATCAATTTATTGAATAATTTGTCCTTTCCCATTGATTGGCAATGCTGCCTATTTCATATATATATATATATATATATATATAGGTTTATTTGAGGCTCTCACTTTTATTGGTCACTTTGCCTGCTCCAGTACTGCACTGTTTTATTTACTATGGCTTAACTAAATATTTATACTTTTTGATACAAGTTCTGCATGCCTCCCCATTGGTCTTTTTCAAGGGTGTCTTGGCTACTAAGCTGTTCTTTGTCCCCTTTGCACATCCATATAAATTTTAGAATCAGCTTGGTTTTTTTTGTTTTTAAAGATTTTATTTATTTCTTCGTGAGAGACGCAGAGAGAGAGAGGCAGAGACACAGGCAGAGGGAGAAGCAGGCTCCATGCACCGGGAGCCCGACGTGGGATTCGATCCTGGGTCTCCAGGATCGCGCCCTGGGCCAAAGGCAGGCGCTAAACCACTGCGCCACCCAGGGATCCCTACAATCAGCTTGTTAAGTACCACAAAAACGTTGTTGGCATTTTGACTGGAATTGAATGGAATCTGTAGATGAATTTGGGGAAAATTGGTATCTTTACTGATTAAAAATTTTTAACACGACTTTAATTGTATTTTTAAAAAAGATTTTATTTATTTATTCATGAGAGACACACAGAGAGAGGCAGAGACATAGCCAGAGGGAGAAACAGGTTCCCTGTAGGGAGTCTGATACAGGACTTGATTCCAGGACTCTGGGATCACGCCCTGAGTTGAAGGCAAACACTCAACCACTGAGCCACCCAGGCGCCCTTTAACTGTATTTTTAAAACAAATTTTCCAGCATTTGTTTCGACAGATGAAAAAGCAACTGAGCTTTTATTTTATATCTAGCACCTTACTAAAATCTCTTCAATACTAATACTACTGTCTGTAGATTTTTTTTCTTTTTTTTTCCTGTAGATTTTTTAGGTTGTTTTTGAAAACAATTGTATCATTTGCAAATAAGAGCTCTACTTTTTCCTTTGCAATCTTTGCTTGCTTGCTTGCTTTCTTCCTTTCTTTCCTTCATTTCCTTCTTTCCTTCTTTCTTTTTCTTCCCCTCCACTGTTGGCTTCAATCTCAAGTTCAAAATGAGTTGAAATAGTGTGAGATTGGATGCATTCACCTTGTAGTTGATATTAAAGGGAATACATATGATGTTTCACCATTAATGATGATGTCTGTAGAATGGTGCCTAGGCGAGGAAATTCTTTTATATCCTTAGGTTGTTATGAGTTGTTTTTATTTATTTATTCATTCATTGATTTTTAAAATTTTTACTTTATTTATTTTAGAGAGAGAGAGAAAGAGCAGTGGGAAGAGGGAGAGGGAGAGAGAAACCTAAGCAAACTCTGTGCTGAGTCCACAGCCTGATGCAAGACTTAATCTCATGATCCTGAGATCATGACCTGAGCCAAAACCAAGAGTTAGATGCTTAACCAACTGTGCCACTCAGGTACCCCTATTTATTTATTTTTAAAATATTTTATTTATTTATTTGAGAGAAAGAGCCAGCACAAGCAGGGAAAGAGGCAGAGGGATAGGGAGAAACAGATTCCCTCCCTCCCCCTCCCCGCCCCAAGTGGAGAGCCCAACATGGGGCTCAATCCCAGAATTCTGAGTTTATGACCTGAGCCAAAGTCACACCAACCAACTGAGCCACTTAGGCACTCCTGTTTTGTTTTGTTTTTAAATCATGAATGGATGTGGTGTTTTAACAGCTACTTTTTTCTGCTTTAATTGAGAGAATAGCGTGACTTTTCTCCATTAATCTGTTAATGGAGTAAATTGCATAAATTGATTTTCTAATGTTATAACCAACTAGGTCATAATGATTTTAAACAATGCTTGAGGGGCATCTGGGTGGCTCAGTCGGTTAAGCCGTTGCTTTCAGCTTGCATCATGATCCCATGATCCTAGGATAGAGCCCCACATTGGGCTCCTTACTCAGTGAGGAGACTTCTTCTTTCTCTCCCTCTGCCTGCTACTCCCCCTGTTGTGCTCTCTCTCTCTGTGTCAAATAAATAAATAAAATCTTAATTTAAAAAAAAACAACACTCAAGTTCATTAGTGTTCTGGTTATCTCTCATTTTAAATTATGTATTTATTTATTTGAGAGAGGGAGAGAGAGAGAAAACGCCCACATGCACATGAGGGCAAGGAGGGAGAAGGAGAGAGAGTCTCAAGCAGACTCCACACTTAGCACAAAGCCTGACTTAGGGTTCAGTCTCATGACCCTGAGATCATGACTTGAGTCAAAACCAAGAGTCAGATGCTTAACCACCCAGGCACCCTTGATCTCTTACTGCATAACAAACTACCCTCACAACTTGATGAAAACAACATTTATTTTATTTATCTATAATTTTGCAATTCAGGAATCTGGAGAGAAGTCAGCTCAGAGCTTTTCCTGCTCCACAGGGACTCCTTGAGGTCATTTGGTAGATTTAAGCTGGCAGATAAGCTGGTCTTCTAGGTCCAAAACTGCCTCATACAAATGTCTAGCATCTTGATAGAGACACAGCTGAAAAGCTGGATTCTCCTGGGATTATCTACTGCAGCGCCTTCTTGTTGCCTCCCCAGCTGGCATTCTCAGGGTAGTCTTACTTCTTACTTGGCAACTCAGGGTTCCTAGAGTGCTTTCGGAGTTTATGGAGGGAACTACAGGCTCCTTCTCATTCTCCTAGGAAGTCATGCTGAGGCACTTCTACCACATTCTATTCTATTCTAAGAAGCACTTTCCTAGAGCCAACCTAGATTCAAAGGGGAAAGGAATTAGACTCTACCTCTCAGTGGGAGGAGTGGCATTGAATGTATAGTCGGTTTCATCTGCCATCTGTTACCTGGTAGTTTATGATTTTTATACCTATATTTCCTAAGTGAGATTAAAACTTTCCTTTCTGTCCTTATCTGGTTTTGATACCAAAGATGTGCTAGCCTCATTAAAATAAGTTATTGAGTCTTACCTACTTTTCTCTATTTTCAAAGAATTTAAGTCTAGTTTTATTTCTTGAATGTTGGTAGAACTTACTGGTAAAATCACCGAGCCTCGTATTTCCATTTAGAATGATTTTAAACTATTGTTTCAGTTTATTTAATGCTAAGGACTATTTGAATTTTCTATTTTTTTCTTCAGTTAGTAATGGAAAGTTCTATTTATCTACATTTCATCTATACATTTTCAAACATATTGGCAAAAGATTGCTTTATAGTAAGCTCTTACATCCTTGTAAACTCAAAATGGATAAAAGACCTAGATCTGAGACAGGAATCCATCAAAATCCTAGAGGAGAACATTTTTTACCTCAGCCACAGCAACTTGCTAGAGACATCTCCGAAGACAAGAGAAACAAAAGCAAAAATGAACTATTGGGACTTCATCAAGATCAAAAGCTTCTGCACAGCAAAGGAAACAGTCAACAAAACTAAAAGGCAACCTACAAAATGGGAGGAGATATTTACAAATGGCATATCAGATAAAGGGCTATTTATCCAGGTATCCAAGATCCAAGTATAGTATCCAAGATCTATTAAGAACTTATCAAACTCAAAAAAAAAAAATAACTTATCAAACTCAACATCGTAAAAACAAATGATCTAGTCAAGAAATGGGCAGAAGACTCAAACAGACATTTCTCCAAGGAAGACATACAAATGGCCAACAGGCACAGGAAAAAATGCTCCATATCACTTGGCATCAGGGAAATACAAATCAAAACCACAATGAGATACCACTTTACACCAATCAGAATGGCAAAAATTAACAAAGCAGGAAACAACAATTGATGAGGATGTAGAGAAAGGGGAACCCTCTTACATTGTTGGTGGGAATGCAAGCTGATACAGCCACTCTGGGAAACAGTATGGAGGTTCCTCAAAAGGTTAAAAATAGACTTACCCTACGACCCACCAACTGCACTACTAGGTATTACCCCAAAGATGCAAATGTAGTGATCCAAAGGGGCACCTGCACCCCAAAGTTTATAGCAGCAATGTCCACAAAAGACAAAGTATGGAAAGAGCCCAGATGTCCATCTACAAATGAAGATACAGGAAACGAAGATGTGGTACATATATTTGTGTGTGTGTGTGTGTGTGTGTGTGTGTGTGTGTATATATATATACATATATATGTCACAATGGACTATTAGCCATCAGAAAGGACAAATACCATTTACATTGATGTGGATGGAACTGGAAGGTATTATGCTGAGTGAAATAAGTCAATCAGAGAAAGACAATTTTCATATGGTTTCACTCATATGTAGAGTAAGAAACAGCAAAGAGGATCATAGGGGAAAAGAGGGAAAACTAAATGGGAAGTCATCAGAGGAAGAAAAACCATGAGGGACTCTTAACTATAGGAAACAAACTGAGAGTTGAAGGAGGAGAGGTGGGTAGGAGGATGAGCACTAAGGAGAGCACGTGATGAGCACTGGGTGTTATACAAAACTGATAAATCATTGAACATTGCTACGTGTCAGTAGCATCTATAATTATGTCTCACTTTTCATTTCATATATTTTTATTTGTATTTTCTCTTTTTTTTAATCAATCTCACCAGAAATTTATCAATTTTATTAATTTTGCCAAAGATGTAACTTCTGGCTGTGTTGATTCTATTTTAATTTTGTCTTGTATTTCACTAATTTCTTCTTTCTTTTATCATTCTTCAGGCTTATTATATTTTTTTCTATCTTACATTATATACTAGGGCCATTATTTCTATTATAAGTTATATGTTTTAGCTTCTTTGAACCTATGGTTATAAGCATATTTTTAAATTTCCAATCATTGGGAAATTGTGGGGGTTTTTTTGTTATTGATTTCTTATTTAACTGCAGTGTAGTCAGATAATGTAATCTGTCGAATACTAATACCTTAAAATCTGTTCAGACTTTTTTTTTTGGCTCAGGTTGTTGTTGCTGAAGAGAGTATATATTTTATAGTTGTTGGGTATGTTTTTCTGTAAATATATATTAGATCATATCTTTTAAACATTCCTCCATATTTTCTATTTCTTTGACTCTCTGTGATATATTATATCCAATTTCTTCTAGGAGCACCTGGTTGGCTCAGTTGGTTGAGCGTCCAACTCTTGGTTTCAAGTCAAGTCATGATCTCAGGGTGGTTGGATTGAGCCCCACATCAGGCTCTGTGCTGGGGGCAGAGTCTGCTTCAGATTCTCTCCCCACTCTCTCTCTCTCAAATAAATAAATAATATCTTAAAAAAAAGAACTATCTTCTAGTTCACCAATTCTCTCTTCGATTATATCTCTAATCTGTTATTAAACTGAACTACAGAGTTTCACACTTTATCATTTAATTTCATGAAGTTTTATTTAGTTCTTTTAAAAAATGTGGTCACGTATGTTCTCTTACTCATTACTCATAGTTTAAACTCCTTATTTTATCTTTAAAATATGTTAAGCATTTATTTTATATTTTGTATCTGATAAATCTAAATCTTCTGTTTTTTTCCTCCTGCTTTTTACTTACTCATGCATCGATTCCTTGTCATTTCCTTTATGATCGCTTCACTGTAAGCTTATATCTGTGAAAATTATTTGAGGCTGTTGTTGAGTTTCTTTTAGGAAGATTTATATTTTCCTCTTCCAGGCATCTGGGGCACCCTTAGTTCTAGACATTTTTTAACTAAATAATCAATTTGAAGTTTTTCCTTCCTCCTCAGTTCAAGGTTCAAGGAGGCAAAGTCTTTGCACCCCCCTCCACCCCTTAGAGGAGAGAATAGGCAGATCTATTTCCCAGCTTATTCTTACATGGAAGATATAACCCATTGGGGTTCTAGCTTTATGTAGAGGCCTCTTCTATTAGACTCCTCACTGTGATTGGGCCCTGTTTCCTTCACCCAACAAGACTGTGAAAATAAAAATCCAAGTTTATTGTCCCAGTCAATGTCATCAAAGTATAAGCTGGCTTTAGAAGTCTACTTATCTCTGTTTTTGCTTTTTTGTTGTTGTTGGTTTTTTTTTACTTTCACTTAGTTTCAATCTCTTGCTATTTTTCTGGTCAAACTCAGCAATGCTTTTTGTGTGTGTGTGTGTGTACATAGGTATATATGTATGAGTGTATATAATTTTAAAAAAATTTACTATATGCATTATAAAAAATTATAACAATTAAATAAAAATTTAAATATACATTATATATATATATTTTTTTTTTCATAGGAGAACAGGCCAGGGTATCTTTTTCATCATGTTCCAGAAACAAAAGTCTTCCCAACAGTTACTATTCCAATCCCTAATAGTCCAGAGTGCTAATTTTTGTTAGACACAATTTTGGAAGTTTTAAACATTAATAGAGTGAGCTCATCTGGCTGCTTTACAGTTTCTGTCTTCATCTCTTTCAGATTCATATTTTCTTCTTGACCTTGAACCCTGACTCTTTGCTTTCAGACGCTCCTCTGCTTGTCTGTATTACCTAGTACCGTGAGACCATCAGGTATGAGTTCTCTCATATTCTGTTGTCCCTGTTGTACAATACCTCTTTATCCTATTTATTCTTCTTAAATATTCTTCCCTTAACTACCACTTGCAGAACTGTTCCTCCCTTTCAAGGCCAACTCTTCTATCCTTGCCTCTGGAATTCCTCCTTTTTCCACATCTTCCACTGCATGTTTTGTCAATTATACGGTTGCTAATCTTCCAAGGCTGAGTTTAGTACTCTTCTGTGATATTTTTTTAGATGTCCCTTCCCCCTTAATCCCAAAATTCCTCTCTAACTCCAGTAGCACTTTATTGTTAACATGAACACAGGGCTTACACTGCAATGCAATATTATTATGCGCAACTCAATTCTCCTCCTAAGTTGTGAGCTACTTACAGAAGACACTGGTTTCTGTTTTCTCCTCCTATTTCTTACTGTGCTGAGCACACTGTTTCACATGTAGTGGCTCACTATAAATGCTGTTGAGTTAACAACGGAATCCCTTGCCTTCTGTAGAAATCAGCTTTTTCAGTGATCTCTTTTCCATACTCAATCTCCATCTTCACTAGATCTTTCCCTTCTATGGTCAGACACACTCAAGTATTTGACATTGAAGGAAAAGAAAAATATATTTACTTAATCATGCTGTTCCCTTTTTTTATCTTTTCCCTTCTAAATATCTTAAACATATGGTCTATGACTTCTGTCTTCTCTCTTTGCCCTGAGTCTTTCTTTAGCCATCTGTAGTCTGACCTCCACTCTCACCACTCTATTGAGATTACAGTCTTAAAAATGAGAGCTTTCCTTCTATTACCACTACCTCTCCCCTGCTTTTTGTACGAGTCTGAGCACTCGTGCTGGGAAAGTCTTCTCTGCTCCAGGTTGTCCTACAGTGTCTGCTCCCCCTGCCCTCTGACTGCTCTTCTCTCCTGCCCACTCCTCCATCCAAGCCCGGGCTCATGTCACAGCTTTCCTCTGTGTGTGAGGGAAGCCCACTGCCTTTATAACTTCAGGTTTTGTTAATGTGGCTGCTTGTCATATCTTAATTCTCTGTTCTTAATCTCTTTTTAAATCTAAATGTCCTCCAGACATTTTCATTTAGTGTCCTTATGCTCAAAATGGCTCTCTTTCCTAAATTTTTTGCACTGTGCTCTTCTATCACCTCTTGCATCATTTAGGCTCTAAAATCTATTTAGTTTGGTCCCTCCCACTTTCTTATTCCTCTGTTTCTCACCTCCTCTTAGATTAGTTCAGTCTTCATAGTATCTCTTTCCCTTCCAGTTGCCTTTTCTCTGGTTTAGGACCTCATCCTCTGAGTTGGTGTGTCAGGCTCCCTGCTGCTGTTTCTGCTGTCAGCCTTTTCCCTTTCTCAGCCATCATGTACATCATTGCTTAGTATTCCAAAAACTCCCCCCAGGTTATGATGGAAGTTTAGAGAAAAAGTGTAGCATGGGTTTCTTTTGTTTTCTTTTTTTTTTAAGATTTTATTTTTAAGTAATCTCTACAGCCAATGAGGGCTTGAGCTCACAACCATGAGATCAAGAGTCACATGTTCCACTGACTGAGCTACCCAGGTGCCCCCAAAAAAGTAGTATAGGTTTTAGAATCAGACAAACTCAGGACTGCAATCCCAAATCCACTATTTACTGGCTGCGGAGTGTCAGTTCCTCATTTCTGTGAGGGTAATATCACTCATTGCTTAGGATTTTGGTGAATATTGAGTGAGATGATATAAAAAAGTTTTATTTCCGTATTTTAAAAAATTCTAACAGAGAAATACACAGTTTCAGAGCAATCAAGTACTTTTCCTAAGGTCATAGTCTACGAAGCAGAGTATAGTCTATAAAGAGATTTTTCAAACATCTCACAGGTCAAGGTGAATATAAGCTTTTAATTGGTTTATATTTGTCAATGAATCCATATTCCTAATATCTGGGAACAAATTCTAGATTCATCTGGTTCTTCAGAATCCAAGAGAAGACACTGGCTTTAATAGGGCTAGAGCAGGTCCAGGCTGATATCAGAGGTTGAGGACAGGGATGGAAGACAAGGCTGAGTGGGGTTAGTGAGAAGGCCAACACATGTGGATGCTGGGAAGTAGACATGGTGAGGTGAGAGAAGGTCGTGGCCAAAGAAGCCCTGCCCAGCGTGACTATTGCTGGAAAATGAGAAAGGTCATTGTGTATTTTTATGATGTTGAGTAAATTCAATCCTTTTCTGCCTAGGGCAGTTCACTCTTCATAGGGGTCTTGGGGATTTGGCCAATTGTGAGAATGTCTGTGGTAATATTAAAGCTCATTTTATGAGGCTGGCGGCCATTTTATGAGGTTGGTGGCCATTACTTCAAACCATAAATTTCATCCTTTAAAACAATGAGAATGACTGCTTTGAAAGTGCCATTTGATGATGAAAAGTATGGTCATAGAAACACCAAAACAAGATGCAGAACTTCATTTCTGCCTGAATTCTGGTTGTGGGCTGGGGTCAGGCATCTGGCACCATGTGAGGGCCTGGAGCCTTCCACATGGGAGCTTCTCTGACGGTGCTGTGGTGGAGGAACAAAAGAAGGGAGAGGAAAAAGTAAGAGGAATGTACCTCAGTTCATGACAACCCATCCTTTGCTTGGCTACTTTGGGTGGTGCATCTTGCTTCTTCAATGTGGCAAGAGCGTGGCCTTGACTTGCTTACCCTGCCCTTGTGCCCAGGAGCTGTGTCTTTTCTCTTTGCCTCCTGCCCCTAGATGAATGGCTTGAGGTAACTACTCATTTGGAGTTCCTCAAATAAAAGCATTTTGTTATGAATTGTTTGGGAAATGCTGCATGTTATTTTCTCCTTCTGGATATTCACAGTGAACATCAACAGTGGTAATTAAGACTGTTTCTTAGCTAATGGCCCTCAGAGCCAGGGTTACAGGTCTTGGGTTGTTCCCACAGCCGAAGTCATGCCTCCCTGAAAGAACAAGGCTTAAAATGTTATAGAAACTCTCATACCTCCAGAGATTTCCACACTTTCCATTATTATTTTTTTTCCATTATTTTTTTGTCAGTGGCTCTCCTTCCTGCCTGCACAGGATCAGGAGGTCCTTAAATAATAATTTAAATGATTTTCAATAATTTCCTTCCCCATTCATTCCTCTCTCCAGTAGAAAGTGGGGGAAGGGTATCATCTTTTATGTGCTAATAGGTATTCTGTTGCTAGTTTATTTTATTTTATTAAAAGATTTTATTTATTCATGAGAAACACAGAGAGAAAGGCAGAGGGAGAAGCAGGCTTCCCGCAGGGGGCCTGTTGTGGAATTTGATCCCAGGACCCGAGGATCACGACCTGAGCCGAAGGCAGACGCTCAACCACTGAGCCACCCAGATGCCTCTCTGTTGCTAGTTTAAACATATAAAGTATGGTTGAGGGATGTGAAAACTTGAAGCAGTGTTTTCGAGAGCAGCTTGCATTTGCTGCAACTAAAGACATTTGCTGGTGTGCAGCAAGCAAGGAGTAGTGGGGGATAGTGGATAAATTCAGGGGAATTATCGGGAGTCCCGTTCTCCGCCATTACTAGAGACCAAAGCCACGGCAGTGGATTCACAAGGGAAAACTGGTGCTACTGGGCAGGCATCCCATAGGGGTTCTGGGAGATAGAGTAAAGACAATAATTTTATGAAAAATCAGCTTTCCACCCAGAATATCTCTAACCACTTGACTGCTAAGAACCCTCCAGATTGAGGATATTTGTTTTAGGGAACTGGGCAGAACTTGTAACACTTAGACAACATTTATTAGACTCTCATTGTGTGCCAGACACAGGGTTAAAAATGGTTTCATTTTCACGTCCATCTTCCCATTCCATACTTATGGCATTACTGTAATTCGTGGCAACAGACTATTATTATATCCCTTTATTATAGATGAGGGAAGTTAGGTGTTGTGGGGCTAAGTTACCCTCCGTGAAACTAGGCGGGAAGCCCAGGCTCCCACCCACTGCATGTTTGTGCTTCAGGATACAGTTTGGAGTCTTCTGTGGACACCTCCTCACATTCCAGGAAGGGATTTAAGCCCTAGAAAAATAAGAGCTTAAGAAATCACATCTACCATTGGGGTGCCTGGGTGGCTCATGGGGTTAAGCATCTGCCTTTGGCTCAGGTCATGACCTGGGATCAAGCCCCACATCGGGCTCCCTGCTCATCAGAGAGTCTGCTTCTCCCTCTCCCTTGGCCCCTCCACCCCACTCATGTGCACATGCTCTCTCTCAAATAAAGAAAGGAAATCTTAAAAAATAAAATAAATAAATAAATAAGAAGAAAGAAAGAAATTGCATCTATTAAGGGTTGCAAGTTGCCTTCTCACATGCTGCTGACCTGGAGGGGGCCGGGCTCACTTCTTAGTGGTGTGGCAGCAAGCAGAGCCTTCTCTCTGCTGGGTTCTCTGGGTGGAGAAGGGGGCACTATCATAGCCTTGGCCTTCCCGTGGCAGTGGAGCCTGACCTTGTATCCTGATGGAATTCTGCAGGTCCCGTGGGGCCCCAGGGAGCTGGACCAGCCCCCGCCTCAGGGGCGAAGGGGAGATGGGAGAGCTGCCGAGAGGAGGGTCCTCACCTACCCTTTTAAAAAACACGGCCCCGGGATCCCTGGGTGGCGCAGCGGTTTGGCGCCTGCCTTTGGCCCAGGGCGCGATCCTGGAGACCCGGGATCGAATCCCACGTCGGGCTCCCGGTGCATGGAGCCTGCTTCTCCCTCTGCCTGTGTCTCTGCCTCTCTCTCTTTCTCTCTCTGTGACTATCATAAATAAATAAAAATTAAAAAAAAAAAAAAAAAAAAACACGGCCCTGGGATCCCTGGGTGGCGCAGCGGTTTGGTGCCTGCCTTTGGCCCAGGGCGCGATCCTGGAGACCCGGGATCGAATCCCGCGTCGGGCTCCTGGTGCATGGAGCCTGCTTCTCCATCTGCCTGTGTCTTTGCCCCCCCCCCCTCTCTCTGTGTGTGACTATCATAAAAAAATAAAAATAAAAAAAAATTAAAAAACACGGCCCCCTTTCTCTCCAAAGCTGCCTTCTCCTAGCCATGTAGTGAGAGAAATTCTTAGGGAGTTTCATGTTGAATTTAGAGGGCTTATCTGTAAAATATGTAGAGGGAAAGTTTCAAAATCCTGCTGTGGCCAGAAGTTAAACATCAGTCGTCACCACAGTTAATAAGGCAGCGCTGGCTCCAGACCCTAGCAGGGACTTAGGTGCGTGCCAGCTGGGGGGGGGGGGGGGGGGGCACTCAGTAATCTACTTGGGCCTCCACTGTAGGCCTTCCTGTTGAAGAAGAGCCATTCTGGCAAAAGTTGCTTCTGAAAGAAGTTTTGGTGAATAGAATAATTTACATATTTAATGGTATGTAGTATTTAAAAACACATTGTCAATATCCCATAAGGTCTTAAAATATACATTTTAAGTCCTGTATTTGAAGAAAAAGTAAAATCGCAATAATACCAAGACAATACAAGTGTAAAGCCTTTCCTGACGGAGACTGGGAATCTCCTGGGACTGGATTCCTTCCCCACACCACACCCGGGGCCTGTTCCCAGGGGTGTGGCCCATCGCACAGCCCCCCTCGCCCCCCCAGACCTGCACTTGGTTTATTTATTTATTTTTTTTTTTCCTGCACTTGGTTTAATGCTCTCTTGCCACCCGCTTGAGATCCCGAGCCCTCTCTGAACAGGGGGCCCCGCGTTTTCATTTTGCACTGGGCGCCCTGATAGGCAGCCAGTCCTGGCGCGCAGGTTGCCCATCCCCGCGGAATGCAGGGGGGCTGTGGCCCGGAGCCCCCTCCCGCCCGTCCCAGGCGCCGGGGCTCAGGGCCTCCCCTCCCCTGAGCAGCTCCTCCTCGGCTCCCGGCTCCCCGCACCCTGGCCTGTGCCCGATTTGCTCCTGGGAGCGCCCCCCCCCACACGCGCCCCTGCAACCTCGCGACGCACCCACAGAGCTGCACCCACATGCCCCACGTCTGAACCCCACGGCTCGGGAGGCCCCTGCAGGCCAGGCCGCCCTCGCCCCAGGTCCAGGTCCGGCCCAGGGCCTGGTACACAGCCCGAAATGACTAAGGAAGCTTCCATCTGTGGGGAGCAGTGCTCTTCGGAGACACCACCGGGGGGCTTGTCCTTCCACCCTCCCCAAATATCCCTTTTTCAAACCGTACCCATTTCCTAGCTGAAAATCAAGTGTAAAGAGACACTTTCCGGGGGCTCACCAACTAGGGTGTGTGTATGTAATCAGGCTACCATTAAATTTTGTTTTAAAGATTTTTATTCCTGAGAGACACAGAGAGAGGCAGAGACACAGGCAGAGGGAGAAGCAGGCTCCCTGCGGGAAGGCGGATGCAGGACTCGATCCCAGGACCCCGGGATCCCGACCTGAGCCAATGGCAGACTCTCAACCACTGAGCCCCCCAGGTCCCGGCTACCAATAGATTTCAAACACTTTATTTAAACCCACCTTCTTCTTTCATTTCTTTTGGTATTATTCATAACACCAAAAGTGCTGTTTCTGTTTTTGTTAAAAGGAGCCTGTCTCTAGTTACTTATTTTAGCACACGCAGTCTTTTACATGGAGGGTTCTTTTATTCAACTAACTTAACACCTGAACCTACCCCCCATCTCACCGCCCAGGGGTGGTGACGGGTGGTTGGCTCAGTCTAAGGAGGACGGGCATCGACTGAAGGCATCAGCAGGCTCTTCCGCTGCCCAGGTTTCAGGGTCGACTTCTCCCCTCGGTATAGGGCACACAGAACCTGGGCCCCATGGCAATGTCTTAATTTCTTTTAAAATCAGAAGAAATAATAGTAATAATAATAGTAATAATAATAATAATAAATATGTAATGTGAAACCTATAAATCCAGTCTGGATTGTATTTGTCTTCATGCCAGTGCGGTCATAAAATTTAATTTTTAAAAAAAGATTTTGTAAGGAGGGGCCCAGAGGGGCAAAGGTGCTTTGGCCCCCGAAAGGCACAACACAGCTGTGCCTGTTTGGCATTTGTCGCTGTTACTGGACATCTCCCGACGCCTGCCCTCGGGTTCTATCAGCAGCAAGAAGGCGAGCCAGACAATTCTGCAAGTTTGGTAAGAGTAGGTGGGACAAGTGCTCAGCAGCACCCCAGGGACCCAGCATAGTCGGAAGAGAACAGCGCCTGTGTGCAGGGCCCTAGGGAGGGAGGGCGGGCTGCTGGGCCTCCTTTCCTGTCCCGGGCACCGAGCCCACTAAGCACTGAGGCCAGGCGGATGCCTATTATGCAAGCCTAATTGGTACACTTATTTTTTTTTTTTTTTTTTTTTTTTTAGAAAACCCCTTTTAACTTCTGGGTCTGTGAAGGAGTGAGAAGCCTGTGAGGAACAGTAGCTGTTCTCCATTACCCCCACTACCCTAGGGCAGCAGGAGCCTTGGGACACGTGCTCACAGGACAAGTCACGAAGCACCCCCTGAGGTCGACTGCATGGCACTGACAGGTGCGTGGGCTTAGGGGGACAGCCTTGTGTCACTGCAGGGGCCCTGGACGAGCATGTAGGCCTTCTAGGTGGAGGTGCCAGCTCCAGTCCTCCCAGCTGTGGGTAGGGTAGTGCCCTTTCCCTGCACTGACAGTATGCCGGGCGAAAGACTACAGGCACTTGCCATCTTAACCTCTCCACAATCCTGTTGGGAAGGTGCTATTGCACCCATTTTACAGATGAAGAAACTGAGATGGAGAGAGGATGCGGAGAGACAAGATGAGCTGTTCTGTGGATAACCCTCAAGTCGCCTGGCGACAGGGTCTCTGGGACTGAGGTGGGAAGGGCTGTGCACAGTCTTATCTTGCCCACTGTCTCCAAATCCTGGGCACTGGCATTCCTAGCACCTCCTAGAACAGCCCGTGTTTGTGTTCAGACTTCCTTGTATCCCAGCATGACTTGTCCCTTACCCTCCGAAACTCCCGTCATGCCCGATAGAAAGGGAGAGCTTTCTTCCACTGGAGCACAAGCATGGCCTGTGGTGCTGGAAGAACTCACCCCCTGGGTACCAGCCGACCCTGCCTCCTGTGAGATCCAGCCTGCCCCAGCACCCCTGTGCAGTTGCCCATGTTCATTAGCACAGCCAAGGTCAAGCAAAGTTCCCAAGGTCACATAGCTAGCAAGAGAGACAGAGCCATGGCTTAACTCAGGCCAGGTGATTCTAGAACCTGTGTCCTAAACCACGCCATTCTACCTAAGCGCTGTTTCTTCATCAAAAATAGCCTGAAACAAAAACAAAAACAAAAACAAAACAAAAACAAAAAACAGCCTAAATAATCCCTGCCCTGGCTTTCTCACTGGGTTTCTGGGAAGGCCAGATGAGACAACATATGCAAAAGCCCTTCCTAAGTTAAAAGTTCCATGCTTCCTGGTTTAATACCTCCCCCAACCCTCCAACCCACTCACCCCTCTTGTCTTCAAATTCCTTAGTCAGCAGTTGGTTTTGTTCTTGATTTGGGGGCCTAAGAATTTCTGAAAGGCAGAATTACTGATATGTGCAAGGTCACAGCCCTTTCGGAGACTGCATTTCAGCATGGTGTAGTCGTTGGAAGATAGAAGGCTGGTATCGGGACATCTGACTTCTCATCTTGTCAGTGCCACTGTCCTTATTTTCCCCCTGTAGATGTGGGCACCATCCTTTCATTCTTGAGCACTCCGCGATAACCAGACTCTGTGCTAGGCAGTGGGGACACAGGAAAAAAGTCACAATTCTTGCTTTCAAGAAGTACAGCCTCGTCTTTCTGACAGTGTTTGGAAAAGTGCTGTACTCTGGAATTGTTTGCAGCTTGTTTTGTGAGAGGATTATTTTTCTCTACCTCATTTACACTGGGCTTCAGCACATGACTTATACTGGCCAATGAATGCAAGTCAAATGGCAACTACCACTTCCAAGCCAGTGCATGTCTCTACTGGTTCTCTTGCTTTTTCTTCTCTGCAACCAGTGCAGCTTGCCCCAGAGACTAGCTACATGTGTACTTCATCCTTGGTCCTGAAATGAAAGAAAAGCTATGCTTGACCATAGAAGATGTAAAATATGAGCAAAGAATAAACCTTTTATTGTTGTGGTTGTAAGACTCAAACTGAGGGGACATTTGTTATGCAGCTTAAGCTAGCAAAAGCTGAGTGCTACAAAAGGAGAAAAGTGGGCTTTATTTTCCTGTTCCCTTGTTTGCATCAGTTTGGAGATAAGAATGGTCTAAATTCATGTCTAAATTGATTTAGGGCTCTAGGCAATCAGGGCAGGCCGAATCCAGAGCAAGTTTCCTGCCCCCTTGCCTCTGGCCTTGGTGGTCCTTGGGTCCTAGGCTTGAATGTTTCTTTGCCACTGTTTCTGGCAAGTGGTTGGTTCTTTGTGTTGAAATTGCCCTGAGCTGCTTTTCTACCCACATTTGTAAGGTAGGCTCCTGGGGATACTTGTCATTCAGGTTGGGTGAGGACTTAGACATTTTTTCTATTATACAATCCTGAATCAGGTGCATCAGATGCATCTGCCTGTCTACCCTTCCCCTGAGTCAGCTAGCAGAGTTCTTCTCTGTGGGACACCCTTAGTCCCTTCTGTCTAATCTTCCATTTCTTTTCTTTACTCATCGTTACTGATTTTTTCTTCCTATTTGATGAAACTGCAGGGGTAGAGTCACTTCCTTCACAGTGTAAAATCTGGAAGACAAAAAAACAAACCTTCACACTAATAGTGAACGCTTCTTACAGCCTAACTTCCACGTGTGATCATGCTGAGGCCCACGCTCCCTCTCTTATTGCTTCCCTACCTCCTTCCCTCTCTCCCTCCTTTCTTCCTTTTCTCCTCCCATCCCTTTTTTTTCTTCCTTCAGCCTTACTTTCTTTCTTTCAGTGAATATCCATTGAGCCCCTGTGATACTCCATGTCACTGGCTAGGCACTGGAGAGGCTTCAATGAGTAAAACAGATCAAGAAACTCTTCCCAAAAGCTGGAGGAATGGTATGAGTGGATAGGGTAGACCTCCCAACCTATTATTCTTCTAGCAAGAAAGTTGAAATATTAGGGACCTTGGGTGGCACAGTTGGTTAAGTGTCCAACTCTTGATTTTGGCTCAGGTTGTGATCTCAGGGTCGTGAGATGGAGCCTCTCATGGGCTCCACGCTCAGCACGGAGTCTGCTCAAGATTCTTCCTCTCCCTCTGCTCCTCCCCCCTGTGCTTGCATACATGAGCGTGCGTACACACACACACACACACACACGCATACATACACTCTCTCAAATAAATAAATGAATCTTAAAAAAAGAGGAAGCTGATATTGGTATAATCTTGCGATTTTTTTCAGTTATTCTGAATGTAAACCTGTGGTGGAGATGAAGGGGAAAAAGTGGTAACAGAAGGTCACTAATAATTTCTCCTGGAAAGTCTCTGTAGGTTTATCATGTTGGGCCTTGGCATCTTCTCAAGGTTGGAGCTGCAATGGTGATAAGAGATCATGAAGTGCAATGTCCCCCAGGATTTTCACAAAGTGGCCAGAGCAGCATGAATCACTGTGCCTGAAGGAGTTTGAACTTAGCATGAAGGTACCAGACACATGGGAAATTTCTTTGAAATATCTTTTGTGATTTAAAAATTAATGTGCTTCTTGCATGCTTTTCATAACATAGCTGTTTGTTTTAATATAAAAATTATCCTCCCCAAACCACATACTGTATGATTCCATTTATATGAAATGCCCAGAATAGGCAAATCCATAGAGATAGACAGTAGATTAGCAGTTGCCCTGGGCTGTATGGGCAGAGAGCCAGGAGAATGATGGCTCAAGTATACAGGGTTTGTTTTGGGGGCAATGGAAAGATCTCAAATTGATTGTGAGATTGTTATACAATCTGTAAATATACTAAAAGCCATTGAATTGTATGCTTTAAATGGATGGATTTTATGGGATATGAATCTTATATTATGAAGCTGTTAAAAAAAATTGTCCCTCCCAGTCTTCAAGTCAAACTGGCATCATGGGAAGAGGAGTGTCTTATAGTTTTTCACCACTGAGTAAAATGCATGGGTGTTAAATGCACCTACTTGAGAATGGAATGGAGACTCTAGTCCAAACCCATTAATATAACAGACCTATAGAAACCTGAGATATGATGTGACTTGCCCAAGGCCACCCAGAGTAAGCAGCAGAGCCAGATTTCCTGTGTCCCAGTTCAGGACAATGGGATTAGCCTCCAAATGTACTTTGCAATGAATTTGCATTTGCCTTCTTTCACCTCCTAAATCATTTACTTACCAAGTTGATTTAGCCACACATATACCCTGGTCTGCATCATCGTCCTTCTTCTCTTGCCTTTCTCTGGCTTTCCTCATCCTAGATGTCTCCAAAACAAGGGGCTAAGTCTGCGGATACCTCATCCCCACTCTCCACAGGGGCCAGGTGGGAGTGGCAGGAGGAGGAGTGGCTCCACCCATTCTTGCCTTGAGCCCCACTGAGCCAAAGGCCAGCTCTGCCTTCAAGAGGCTGTGGGAGTAAGAACCATTATCTGATTAATCACAGAAGAACCAGTGGAATCTAGATGGAATCTCAGCCAGGATACTTTCATTCTAACTTGCCAGGCATTGGGCAAGCCGTGAAAGTGAACTGCTGGGATCAGATGTGTGGACGGATCATGTAGTAACCTGCAGACCCTGTGGTCTCACTTTCTCCAGGTCACTTCATGCCCTGAAATCCATGAGGAACATGGCCCCTCCCTGCCAAGCTGGACCTTTGCAGCAAGGGGTAGGCTTAGATGATCTCTGGTAACCTTGGGGCCTCCCTTCTGTCTGATTCTATATGGTTCTTGCCTCCATTCTTCCATGGAATCTTGAAAAATCCTGTGAGGTGAGGAAGGAGAGCATTAGTTCATTTGTCCTTCATTTTAAAGATGTGGAATCAAGGCTTCAGAATGCAAGTTATTTGCCCACAGTTTTTTGTTTTGTTTGTAAAGATTTTATTTATTTGAGAGACAGTGAGAGAGAGAGAGAGAGAGAGAGCATGAGAGGGGGGAGGGTCAGAGGGAGAAGCAGGCTCCCTGCTGAGCTGGGAGCCCCATGTGGGGCTCGATGCTGGGACTCCAGGATCATGACCTGAGTGGAAGGCAGATGCTTAATCAACTGAGCCACTCAGGTGCCCCTTGCCCAAGTTTTTTAAACCAATAAATGAAGGAGCTGGATCTGCTCTACACTTACAGACCAAGCTATTTCCACCAGATTCTGAGCTCAGATTAGCAACGATCATGGAGGACAGTGTGAGCATGCACCGTCATCTGTTGCACTTGAAGACCACCTCCAGGATAGCTGTGCTTTAAATCCATATCCATGGCTGAAATGGGATTGAAAAGATGTGAGGGATGGAAGTCTGAATGTACTCAGAAGTATTTCCCCCCCCCTTTTTTTTAAGATTTTATTTATTTATTTCAGAAAGAGAAAGCAAGAGAGCACATGTGGGGAGGTGAGGGGCAGAGGGAGAGGGACTTTGCTGAGAAGCAGAGAGCAGACTCTGCTGAGCAGGGAGCCCAACATGGGGCTCGATCCCACGACCCCGAGATCATGACCTGAGCCAAACTCAGATGCTTAATCAACCGAGCTACCCAGGCGTCCTATCAGAAATATTTCCAAATAACTAATTATTTCTCCTCTCCTCCCTTCATTAAATATGAGAAATTAGGAAATAAGCAGTTGAGGGCAGAGATAGCAGTGTGAGATATTCCACGGAGGAGGTATTTAACCGCCTGTCCAGGAAATGAGCAACTGGTCCTTCCTAGAGGTTGTTCTAACAGAGAACCAGTCCTTACACAGGCTGGTGAAGGGAATTCAGGAAATTTGGGGTCTAGACTTCTGGGCCAAGCCATCCCACTTTTCCTGTCAGGCAAGATCCCCTGTCCCACTGACTGGGGGTCAATCATCTCACCATCTTTCAGTTAGAGTCATAAGATTAAAAATTATCTGATGCTCTAAACCAGTATTTTTAAAGCACTTTTTAAAATCTGCAGGTTTCTTTGTTCAAATGAAATAAAACCCTTAAATCTGAGAAAAATAGAGCTAGAAAAAAGAGGCGTCTTGGAGACTGAGCTACCTAGAGCCTCTTGCCGTCATAGTTCTGGCAGCTGTTAAAAATTCTGGAATTTTGACTTAATCTCTTACTTTACATATGGGGAAACTGGACATAATAGCAGTGAACATGATTATATTTTATTGTGGTTCTATATTATACTCATCTTTTTATTCTCTCAACAGATCCATAAGATAGGTATGTTAATTTCTTGGATCATTAGAACAGGAACTTGAGACTCAGGATGATTAAGCAACTTGCTCAAAGTGACTTAAGAAATGCATGGAGGGACAAGTCATGTCCAGGACTGTCTGGCTGCAAAGCCAGCACTGGGCTACGTCTTCAAAAATGTGGACTTCCCACTAGACCCATACGCTGTGGGAATAGGACCTTAATGGAAACTCGATGTAAATTTGTTTTTCTATCCCTCAAAGGGCCACCTTTCATGATGCCTACTTTGAATGGTGGAAGGGCGCCAACTGGTCTGTGGCTTTTGGCGTCCTCGAGGAGGGGCTGACAGTTTGTCTGTGGCTGACATGAAAGTTAGGCCACGTCCCCAAAGCTGCCCTGAAGCTGGGGCAGCAGGGATGAAGCGCCTCCCTCCCTGAAAAAGAATTGTGTCATCTCTTAGAATGACTTCTACGTAGCAGTTGGTGTTTGGGTAGGGAACTTGGCATTGTAGAAGGTTAAGTACTTTGGGAGCATCTGATCAGAGTTCCTTATTTTACAGTTGAAAAAACTGGAGGATAGATTGACAAGAAAAGAGGAGGAGAAGGACACGTGTAGCATTTGGGGCAGTGCCAGTAACAGCAGCCAGGCTTCATCCTCCCAACAGCTATTCAATGAAACTTTATGACATGCCGGGCACTGTTCAGGGGTGTGGGATACACGTGTGGACAAAACACAGTCTCCCGCCGTCGTGGAACTCACAGTTTAGTAGGGTGAACCAGAGAACACAAAATAATTCTAACAGAGTCTCCAAAGTTTGTTGACCTGGGAGTACAAAGTCTTTGATGATGTTCCTTAGATGTCAGTCTATTTATTTATAAGTTACATACTTGGCTGTCAGTACTATTCCATATTATGCATATTTAAATATATTTCCACATTTAAAAAAATTAAAGAATGAAATAAAATATATGCATAGAGATTCCAATATTTTTTCCTCTCCCCCAGTTGGATTGTGTTAAGAATAGATTTAGAGCACTCAGTTTGGAGAACTCTGGACCAGCCCATGAGCTGGGAAATTTTCCCATGAGCTGGGAAATTTTCCCATGAGCTGGGAAATTTAGGAACCTTGAGATTAGATATTTAGTTTTAGGTAATCTTTTTTCATTCTAAATTGCAGGGGCCCCCCATATCATTACTTCATTCAATTTTTTTATTGTGGTAAAATATACATAACATAAGACTTACCATCTTAGCCATCTTTAAGTGCACAGTTCAGTGGTATTAAGAACATTTACCTTGTTGTATGGCCAACGCCATCATTCACCTCTAGAACTTTTTCATCTCCCCAAACTGAAACTCTGTCTCCATTAAACAATAACTCCCATTTCCCAGGCCCTGGTAATCACCATTCTATGTTCTGCCTTTATGAATTTGACTACTCCAAGTCAATAACTATTTTTAAGCTCCTATGATGACTCAGGTGGTGAGTCGGCATGTGGGATTCAGTGGTGAGCAAGGTGATTGAAGCTCCCACCCTCCAACCCCAGGAAAGTCTGCTTTAATTAACTTAGCTAATCGCCGACCTAGCCCCACTTTAGGTTAGCATCTTTGGAGAGCCCAGGAAGTGGGCTATATCCAAGCTGGTGTTCAGGTGTGGAAGATCAAACAGGTGGGATGGGCAGGGATGGGGAGGTAAGACTGGAATTGAGTGAGGTCTGATGACAGGTGGCCTCTACTGGTTGAAAGAGAAAATACCTTCCCTTGGAATTCCTAAAGAACTGGAGGAGAGGTGAGACTTCCTGCATGGTGTAGGTTGAAGCTGTATTTCTTTTAATTGAATGCTGTAAGAAAGAGTCATCCCAAAAGGCTGGTGGACATGCACACATTAAGGTGGCCTCGTTATCAGCAACCTGTGAGTGACTCAGGCTTGGGAGCCTGGGAGGAACAGGTTTCAGGTGTGGAGAGAAGTGAACCGGGCAGGGGCCATACCTCCCAAGGTAAAGCTTGGCTGTGTGGCCTCATCTGACTGGATTCCACGCTCTGCCCCTCTGCCTGCCTCTGCCTTAGGATAAAATTATACATTTCCAATTACAGGGCTGTTCAAAAATCAATACAAAGGTGGGAGAGCACAGATCATTTTTCTTATGGAAGTAACCATTTTCATTAATTTTTCATTAGTGCTGCCTTTGTTTTGCTATCCATCACTGGCGAAGCTGTAGCCTGCATCAGCAAGTGTGTGTGTTTCTTGGATTCAGGAGCCCCTGCGTGATAAAGCCAGCAGGTCACTGCCCAGGACTACTGCCTGTGCAACTGGTTTAGGGGACTGTTTTATGATCATCATGTTGGTTAAAATGTGCTTAAAACCATCCTGTTTTCGGGATGCCTGGGTGGCTCAGTGGTTGAGTGTCTGCCTTTGGCTCAGGTCATGATCACAGAGTCCTCGGATCCAGTCCCACATCAGGCTCCTTGCAAAGAACCTACTTCTCCCTCTGCCTATGTCTCTGCCTCTCTCTCTGTGTGTCTCTCATGAATAAATAAATAAATAAGTAAATCTTAAAAAAAAATTCTGTTTCCACTCACCAAAACTCAGTCCTATCATGGAAATTCTATTTGTAGCATGAGCACATGTTGAGCTTGGTCGCATTTCTTTTCAGGGGTGTATATAAGTCAATCTCTTCATGGATGCTTGGTGTTGATTGATAGGATGGGTCCATTTGGCTGGTGCACTTGGCTAAAGGTTGCCGGCTTTATGCCTTTAGGATCTTGGGTCCGTGCCTGAGGGAGGGCAGCTTCTTCTGTCTTGACTTCTCTGTGCTTATAATGCACGTATTTTATCCTTCAAACCTTTCCCCCAGTTTCCTAACCTCTAGCCTGCCCTGTCACTCCCCATCAGAGCAGAAATGCATGACCCATAAACCTTATTCCCCATCCTATGATGCTCTTCACACAAGTGTGTTGTCTATTCACATGGGTCTCCCCTCACCCCGCCTTTAGTTCTCTGAGAACAGAGGCAGCGGCTTTTTATTTTTGAATTTTCAGCACCTAACAGCACCTGACCAACGGTAGGTGATTAATGAATGCCATTAAAAGACAAAAACCACAAGCTGACTGGAAGTCACTCCTCACTGTGTGTCGGCCAGGGTAAGAGCCCTCATTAGCTGTGGGAGGTGGAGCAGGCCTCACGCTGCCCCAATTGACTTACCCCGTTGATGTGAAAGAACTCGAGCTAATCCCAGCTCGTGGCTAATTAGCTGTGTAACCACGAAGAAGTCTCACACACTGAGTCCTCATCTATAAAGGGAGGGGGCTTTCTCTTCCAGCCCTAATGTCCTCAACCCCGAGAACCTCTGCCCGGGGAAGAGAATCCGCCCCCGTGCTCACTCGTCCAGCCAAAAGACACGGGAGCTTTCAGGTGCTGACTCCCGCCACTGGCCTGGCTCGGCCCCGGGCGCTCGCCCTCCTTCCCCTGCGTCGGGGGCTTGTCTGGAGCTCGGCCTGCCCTGCTGGTTGTTACCAGCCTGTGCCTCAGGCTCGCGACATGAATTACCTCTGCACCCTTTACTGTTTTCTTTTCTTTTCTTTTTTTTTTTAATTTTTATTTATTTATGATAGTCAGAGAGAGGGGCAGAGACACAGGCGGAGGGAGAAGCAGGCTCCATGCACCGGGAGCCCGACGTGGGATTCGATCCCGGGTCTCCAGGATCGCGCCCTGGGCCAAAGGCAGGCGCTAAACCGCTGCACCACCCAGGGATCCCTGTTTTCTTTTCTTTTAAAAATATTTTATTTGTTTATTCATGAGAGACACACGAGAGAAAGGCAGAGACACAGGCAGAGGGAGAAGCGGGCTCCCCGCAGGAAGGCGGATGCAGGACTCGATCCCGGGCATCGCGGGCGGGATCACGCTCTGGGCTGAATGCAGACGCTCAACCGTGGAGCCACCCAGGCGCCCTATCCTTTACTGTTTTCTAAAATGTATTAGATCCCGCTACATTTGGGACAATCACCCTCATAGAAAACGTTGCCATACTCCCCCCAATTCCCTTGAGCCTCTTTCCAGCCGCTGGCCCCCCACTCTCTTGCTTCTACCCTAGAGGCAACCACATCTGTCATGGTGCAGCTCTGGAGTGTCATATAAATGGAACTGTGTAGCACACGTATTCCTTCGGTCCCAGATCTTTCATTCCGCATAACTTTCTTGAGGTTCATTCATATTGTTGCAGGTGCCATTCCTTTTAATCACCGACTAGTATTTTGTTGTTGGAATTAACCACAATTTGTTTACCGATTCTCTCTTGCTGGAGGACATTTGGGTTGTTTCTGGTTCTGGTCTTTTTGTGTTTTTAACTTCTTTTATTTTTGACCATTTCCCCCTTAATTTCTAATTTTAGTATATGTGCTGCCCAAGCGACCACTCCTCCTTAATTTCTAGATGTAATAAATCATTTAAAAAAATTCACCCCCCACTTCCTAGCTATGTGACCTGGTAGTGGATTACTCAGACACTCTGAGCTTGTTTCCTTATCTGTAAAATGGGATAATAATAGGATCTTTTTTGCGGCACCTGGGTGGCTCAGCGGTTGAGCATCTGCCTTTGGTTCAGGTCATGATATTGGGGTCCTGGGATCAAGTTCCCCCATTGGGCTCCCTGTAGGGAGCCTGCTTCTTTCCTGTGTCTCTCATGAATAAATAAATAAAATATAAAAAAATAATAGTATCTTTTTCATAAGATTGCTTAGGGTATTTTTTCCTTGCAAGGGTAAAAATTTTATATTTGAAGAACTTCATACTGGATTTTCAAAGACAGTCATGTAAGAAAGCAGTAATGTATCCTTCCCTCAATCTAGAAATAAAGAAGGGAATAACATTTTTTTTTAAATCACAATACTTGGAAGTTTAGCACCAGCATACAAAATGAACAAAAAAGGCTAAAACAAACAAATAAACAAAAAAACATAAAAAAAACATTTACTATATATTTCAGATTTCTTTGGTTGGGGTTCTCTGCATGTGATATTAATATTTCTTCTTTCAATTTCTATTACTGAAACAGTAAAAAAACAGGAAAATATATTTCTTATATTAATATAAATATATAGCCAAGTTATAGTGGTTAGGTTCATCTATTGAAGCACTTAGGATATTCTCTGAACTATGGTAAACACTATGTAAATGGTTGTTATCATTTGTATTATTATTGAACTGTTGTGAGGATAAATGGGTCCCCCCACTCATGGCAACACATGTGTGATGCAAGCGTTATGTGAGGAGTATGGATATTGAGCCTCATTTTTGTCATTTATATCGCTTCTTACAAATATCATGTAAACTCACTTGTAATCCTGGTATTAATTATTTTTTTACTGCAAGAATATTAGATGACGTGACATAGATATGGTTCTCAAATATTCAAAGTGGAAAAATATTGTCACTCTAACTTGCTGAGCCTGTACCCTTTGCAAATACATTGTTAGGAATTGCTGAAGTAGAAAATATTTCGCATAATTCTTGGTTTATAGGACATAGAAAATAATAACTGTATGAAATAATTTATATTACAGCATGCCATTTAGATAAAGTAAGAAGTTTTTTGGAAGAGGAATTATGTATTTCCGCCTGCCATTTCTTTCTGGATCCCAGCTGGCTCTCTTTTCCTCCAGAAGTTCTTAAAAGGACCATCTACAATCACTGTCTTTACTTCCTCGTCTCTGATGCCCTTCTCAGCCTGCTGTGGTCTGGCTCTGGACTCGAGCTCTTCAGAATCACTTCCTCTTTGTCAGCCATGGCCTTGTAATCACCATACGTGATAAACAGGTTTCGGTCCTGTCCCTGTTTGCCATCTCTCAGGCATTGGAGACTTTCATTCTGTCTTTGAATCGTCCCTCCACCTCAGTTTCCCAGCCCATTTCACTCCTTTGCCTGGGCTGTTTGTTCTGGGTCTCCACCCCCATCTGAGAGTTAGTGGTCTTTCCAGGTGCACTCTTCCTCCCCCACTCACTCCCTGGGCTTCAGGGCAACTTCTTGTCAGTCATCACTCCAACGCCACATGTGTCAACTCAGCTGCCCTGCCACACAGTCCACTCTGACTGCCTCCATCTCTGGACATCTGGTCGCCCACAGCCACCACCCTTGCCTGCTCAAAACCAAACTCTGTTGAGAGTCCTCTTTATGCACCCTGCAGATGCAAGCTCCGTCCTGACCCCCATTCCCTCTTTCTCTTAAGGGCTCTCCAACCATCTGGGGGCCTGAGGTAGAAATTTTAGAATCATTCTTGATTCTTTTCTCTCCTTCACCACCCACATCCAACGGCTCATCAAGCTCTGTTGTTTCTACCTTGGAAATATCTCATGAATTCACCCCCTCTCCTACCTCCCAATTGCTTTCATTTATCATAATAGCTCTGTAAGACAGCTGGAATAATCTCTTGATTTATCTCTTCAGTCCCTGTCTGCTCTGCTTCCTTCTCCATTCTGCCACAAAAATTCGTAAAAACAAGTCTAGTTATATCACCCTTCTGCTTAAAAATAGAATGATCCCTTGTTGGCTATGGCCGGTTCCCACACTGGGCCTGCTGGCCTCAGGGTCACTCAGAGGTAGATTCCTGGGGCCCCACCTCAGGGATTCTGAATTCGTTTTGGGGCCTAGATTTCTGCAATAAAGAGTTTCCTTCCCTGCCCCTCTTCCTGCTCCACAGGGAACTTGCTATTCTCAGCACACCAGCATCATGCTTGTTCAAGCTTCTGTGCTTTGGCCTGGGCTGTTGTCTCTACCTGGAACACTCACTGCTTCTCATTCCCTTCCTTTGTCTTCCTGGTGGAGTCATCCTACCAGATTCTCCTCCTGCCCCCAGCCCTGTGAGGCCTTCTCTGGCTCCCTAGGATGAGATGAATTGCTTCTTCCTTCCTCCATGTTTCCAGGACTGTTTCCACATACCTGAAAGGGCATCGCCTGACTCTGCTCACCTATTACAAGGCTACCTGCCTCTCCTTGCTGGGAGCTCCCTCTTTGTGGGGAGCTAGCCATCCTTGGTGGCTAGCTCTGTGCCTGGCCAGCCCCACTCAATGGTTGGCCCACAAGTAAATGGATGAACCTCCCTTCTTCCTTCCTTTTTTTTTTCTAAAGACTTTATTTATTTGATTGAGAGAGAAAGAGAGACAGAGACAGAGAGAGAGCACAAGCAGGGGGAGATGCACAGGGAGAGGGAAAAGCAGACTCTCTGCTGAATACAGAGCCTGATGCATGGGGCTCTCCCCATTCCAGGACCCTGGGATCATGGCTTAAGCCAAAAGCAGAGGCTTAGCTGACTGAGCCACCCTGGCACCCCTGGGGACCTGCCTTCTTGCCTGGCTTTTGCAGCACCGGGAAGCCTCACAGCCCAGGGAAGGGGCACTGGCAGAGTCTGAAGCCTGTGAAGGTGACATCTGGAAAAGAAGAGCAGCCTTCAGAGACAAATATAGGGCTGAGCACTCATTGGTGCACTGGGACATTCCAGGAGTGAATTTTTCCTATTGGTAGGCTAGGCTACTTAAGTTAGTAGTCAGCCTTGGTTTCATTTTCTCAGTCACAAGAAAATCCTAAGAAAAAATAAGATACATTAAAAAAGGCAGGAGTAAAAATGAAGCTTATACATAGGGACTTTGAATGTACACACAAAAGAAGGCTCTTTTAGCTTTAGTCACAATAAGAAGAGAAAAAAAGAATGGTGAATACGTATTGAGCCCTGTTACTGTCCTCTGTTAATTCATTGATTCAAATTCTCACGAAAGTCCTAAACATGAGCCACTGCCATTACCCCTAGTTCATAGGTGGGGACTGTGAGACAGAGGGGTTGCCTGATTTTCCCAAGGTCACACAGCCAGTGAGCAGGATCTAAACCTACACTAGTATCCATTGTGCTACAGCGCGACTCAAGGCAGAAAGGAGGGAGAGGCTGGGCTTGACTGGGGCCAAGAGAAGACAGGTCTGCTTCACTGCTGTTTTATTTCTGCCTGCCTGACCTCAGAGCATAGACTCTAAACTGCAAGGAGGAAAACAAACCCAATAAGGAAGGAACTGGATTTCAAGATGGTGCTGAGTATGAGCTGGCAGGAATTTAAGTCTCTTGATGAACTATAATCCCAGATAAGAAAAGAACTCATAGATTTCCTAGAGAGAGCAGAGAGGGGGTTAAAAACTGAAAGTCAGTATGTGTTCCTATCATCAGAACGGATCCAAAAATAGACTAGTAATGGCATCTTTTCTGTATTCTGTATTGTGATTTTAAAATTGCAAACAACAAGGCGCCTGGCTGGCTCAGTTGGTAGAGCATGTGACTCGTAATCTTGGGGTTGCAAGTTTGAGCTCCATGTTGGGTGTAGAGATTACTTAAAAATAAAATCGTAAAAATATTAAAAAAAATAAAATTGCAAAAACATAAGTCAATGTAAACAGCTTAAGTAAAGTAGAATTTACTGTAAGGACACAGAGCTGTGTCACAGAAGCCAGGGCAGAGATCAATCAGGCCTCAGGAGCGAACAGAACCCGAGAATCAGATGCTGTCACTGTTGATTCCACTGTACATTTGCCTCTGAATTTTCCCGTGGCTGTGAACTTGGTGGTTCACGGAGTCCAAGTTGACGATCCCTCTTTTGAAGAGCTAGTCAGCCTGAGGCCGGAGTCTCTGGGATCCAGTGATATATTCTCAGGTAAAGGATTCTGGACTGATCAGTGGTCCTGGGTAAACAGAGGTGCTCTACCTACAGTGGTGGTGGAGGGGTTGTATGTAGTGGTCAGTTCACAGGGGACTGGGCAATGGGGGGGTAGGGAACTGTACTTAGACAAGAAGAGGACTTCTAAGCTGTTACCCAGATTTCTTGCCAAATTCTGGAACAAGTGTTTATAAATAGTCTTCAAGGGAGCCGACTCCTCGGAACCTCTTAGAAGACGTCATTTTGACAGACTTACTGAATGGATAAAGAGAATAGCATAGATGTAATAATCACGATGATCTTGTGAAAAGCAGCAAGGGCGCCACCTTCACCTTCTTCGGCTTTGAGTGGCTGGTGCATAGAGCAGTGCTGGTGCACAGTGGTGGGGAGGGCAGAAAAATGAATGAATGAACGGTGTTGTGTGACAACACGGTCCTATGAGGTCATGGCTGTTGAGAACACCTGTACCCACAGAACACTGATCGATAGACCCGGGTCATCCTGGAGAGATGATTCTGATGGTGAGCTTTGGCAGGACAATTACATTCGTGATTTGGGGGAAGAACAGGCCGTGCTCACAGAACTCAGATGACTCGAAGCTGGGAGAGTGAAACAGCCTCCTGAGGACAGATGCAAGAGTCCCAAAGCACCCAAGATGCAGGAATGAAGGAAAACCCAATTCTCTGAAGTTTCACCAGGACTGCCAGCAAGTTCTTCACGTGGTTACAAATGAGGTTACTCAAGGGATACGGGGTACCTGGCTTTGATCGAGGTGCAACTCAGGGTGGTGTCCGTTTCTTGGGCTGCACTAAGCTGGGTATACTGCCAAGATCAAGGGTACTTTGGTTGAAGAAAATGGGGCTGCTTCATCTGGTGCAGAAAGTTTTAAGGGCTGATGCCAGGTCTTTCTCCCAACGGTGGGGGCCAGTGGACCAACGGGGAGACAAAGGGAAACAAAGACTGTTGCATCTGCTGGCAGTGAGCTCCCCACAATGGTAGGAAAGGCCTGCATTATTTGTTCCGCACACGGCCTTCAGGCAGAGTTGAGGCAGACGATGCCGTGTTCTCATTATAGTTGGAGAAACTGTACGGCTAAAGAGATAAACGTCTGAGTGACCTACCTGCCCCGGGTTCACTAGTGCCACGGCGAGGGCTGGAACCCTGGTGTTCTGGCTTTCAGCGCGATGGACTCTTCGAGCTTCCTGTGGTCCAGGTGTTGAAACAGAAGCCAGAAGACCACGGCAGGGATGCTGTGGAGGGGAGCCCTTCCGTAGGAGGGTGAAGGGCTGCCTTATGACCCCAGCTCTGAGTGCCCGCGATGGTGAGGATGCCCCGTGAAGGACGCTTGTCACTGTGCAGAGGAAAGGTTGCAAGTGGTCAACGTTCTTCTGTCCCCCCCCACCAGCTACCGGGCAAGCACCAGCATGGCTTGAGAGGGCAGGGTTCGGCGTGAGGGCTGCAGCAGGGCTGTGCCTGACTGTGCCCTCCACCAGTTTCAAATGACTGATGTCATTTATTCACAAGGGTGACTTAAGGAAATAGCTGCTTCTGCCTCTGGGAACCAGGTGTCTAGTACTCAGGGCCTTACGTCAAGGGCTATCACTTCTGAATTAATTGCAAAGAGTCAAGCTTTCATTTATCGGAGCCTTCCTAGCTGGTGGGAGTGGCAACCAGACACATTTAGTGTGGGTTAAAAAGCACTGAGCAGTATGACAACGAAAGGCAACATGTGATTCTTGACTCATACCAGAGTCAGCAAACAAAACAAAACCGTTCTAAAAAAAGTTATTGGGACAGTTGGACAAATTTGAATATTGACTCTGTGTGTGTGTGTGTGTGTGTGTGAGAGAGAGAGAGAGAGAGAGAGAGAGAGAGATAGACAGAGAGAGAGAGAGAGAGAGGAGAGAAGGAGGAGGGAAGAAGGGAGGGTGCGATTATCGAATCAGTGTTAAATTTTTTGAGAGTTGTGTAGGAGTGTGTTCTTAGGAGATTTCATGCTGAAGGACTTAGGGGTGAACTGTCAGCATAGTCGCACTTTACTTTCAAACAGCTCAGTAAAAACAACACAGAGAGAAGTGAGAGAGCCGATGTGGCAAAGTGCTGATTCACTGATGAATCAAAGTGAGGGGGATATGGTGTTATTCATACTATTGTTGCAACTTTTCTGAAGGTTTGAATATTTCCCAGTGAAATTTGGGGCAAAAGTAGTTAAAAATAGAGGCACATTTCAAGAATTGTTTCTACTGTCCTGTGAGCCTAAAAATGAAAACCTCCAGTGTGTGGTAAGTAGTAGGCAAGTTGAGGCAAACCACGTTACCTCTTGTCTTTTCTTAGCAGTGTAAAGCCAGTAAGCTACAGAATAAAACAAAGGCTGTTTTGTGTGGTAGATGAACTCATTTATCAGCCGCATTCAGACTGGAGAGGCAGAGAAAAAGATCAGACTGTTTAAGTTTCTTTTCCCCACCCCTATTCCATGGCTCTGGTTAACCCTATAGTTACTTCCGATGTTTATAAGAAGAGAGGCCAGCCCCACCTGAAACTCTGATATAGCCAGCGTTCCAGCATGTCGCCACACATAAAGCATCTCCGAAATATCAGCCATAATTACTTTTACTTTTCTGGCAAATATGCTTAGTTTGAAAGGGGTGCAGAATTTAAGAATCTATTTTTAGAATTAATTTGTTGTTGAAAAATCAGAGAATTTGCCAAGTGAAAGAAGTGACGTTTCTAGTAATTCATTACAAATGCAGATATGTTTTTATGTAAATAAAAGTGTTGCTGGGAAGTGTTTGGGTTGCAAATGTGTAATTTAGAAAGTTGTTAAGCTTGTTAGAGACAAGTTTATGGAACCAGGAAAATGTTACACAAGGCAGGCCCAACCCATTTGTCAATCTGGTGTGCCTCCTGGAACCCCAAGATGTCCATGGGGGCTGGGGTGCAATAGTTGGCCAGATCTGACTTAGAGTCTGGGCTCCTTCATTGATTTACTCTTTGGCTCATCCCTAATATTAACTGTTTGTGTCTTGCTTTTTCCCCCTGATCGGTCTGGCTACCTTCTACAGTGTTAATGATTTTCTCAAAGAACCAGTTTTGGTTTTATTGTTTTTCTCTATTGTGTTTTCTGTTTCTGTTTTATTGACTTCCATCCTGATCTTTACTATTTTCATCCTTCTGCTTCCTTTGGATTTCGTTTGCTCTTCTTTCTTTTAGTTCCTTAAGGTGGAAGTTGGGGTAATTGATTGGAAGCCTTCCTTCTTTTCTCAGGTAGATGTTTAGTGTTATAATTACCCCCTGGGTACTGTTTTAGCAGTATTCCACACATTTTGATATGTTGTGTTTTCATTTTAATTCAGTTCAAAATACTTTCTAATTGCCCTTTCGATTTCTTCTTAGGTTCTTGTGTTATTTAGATATGTATGTTTAGTGTTCAAATATTTAGGGATTTTCTAGAGATCTTTTTGTTTTTGATTTCTAATTTAATTCCATTATGATTAGAGAACATCCTTTGTGTAGACCTAACTCATTTCTGTTTCATGTTGTTCAGGTTGTTCAAATGATCTACATCCTTACTGATTTTCTGTCTACTTTCTCAATTCTTGAGAGAGCTATGTTGAAATCTCTGACAATAATTGCCATTTGCCTCTATCTCCTTGCAATTCTATCAGTTTTTAGTTCTTGTATTCTATTCTAATGCTTGGTTGTTAGGTGCAAAAAGGAAAGCCTGGGAATATGTCTTCTTGACCCCTTTATGATTATGAAATCACCTTTTTATCATGGGTAGTATTCTTTGCCCTGAAATCGACTTTGCCCAATATTAATATAGCAACTCCAGCTATTTGGATATTAGTTGGATTGGTATTGGTATAGTATATCTTTTTCCATTCTACTTTTAACCTGGTTTTATTGAAAAATAAAAAAAAAAAGGCAGCCTATGTTACACGGTGTTACATTTTTATCTGATCTGACAACATTTGTCTCTTAAGTGAGGTGTTAGGCCATTTACATTTAATGTGATTATTGATATGGTTTGGTTTACTTCTGGTTGTATGCTTTTTTTTTTCCTTATTTCATCTACTTTGTTTGCTTTTCTTCTTTTTCTGCCTTCATTTGGATAAAATGAAGATTTTTATGACTTCATTTTATCCCTGCTGGCTGATCAGCTGTAACTCCACTGCATTATTTTAATGGCTGCTTTAGTGTTTATAGTATCATTTTAACATCACAGTCTGCCTTTGAGTGTTAGCATATCACTTGATGTATAGTATGAGAACATTATACTTTGGTCTCCCTTTCTTGTGCTATCATTGTCACACATTTCACTTCTAGCTATGCTCTAACAATGTAGTGTTATTGCTTGCTGTAGCCAGTTAATTATCCTTTAAAAATATTTGAATAATAAGGAAGAAAGTCTTTGATGTTTGCCGGTGTAGTTAACATTTCCAGGGCTCTTCATTCTTTCTATAGACCCAGGTTTCCATCTGGCATCACTTTCATTCTACCTGAAGGACTTCCTTCAACATTTTTCAGAGGGATCTGCAGGTGATTAAATCTTTTAGCCTTTGTAGGTTCGGAAAAGTCTTTGTTTGACCATTGGTTTTGAAAGATATTTTTACTGGGTATAGAAATATATGTTGGGTTTTTGTCTCTCAGTACTTTAAAGTTGTTGCTTCAAAGTCTTTTGGCTTGTATTATTTCTGACAAGAAATTTTCTAGCCAGGGTTCCAGCATATCGCTTTGTTCCTCTTCTTCTTCCTCTGTTCATATCTTCCCTCTCCCCCCATGGCTGCTTTGGAGTTTGTTTTTTTTTTTTAATCACTGTCTTTAAGCACTTTGATTATGATGTGCCTTGCTGTGTTTTTCTTCAAATTTCTTTTGCTCAGAGTTCATTGAGCTCCTTGGATCTCAGTCATCTCCAAGTTTGGAAAATATTTATCCTTTATTTATTCAAATATTTTGTTCTCTCCAACCTCCCACCACACACACACTCCTGAGAGAGACGTCAATTACATGCAGTTGTCCCCCAGCTCAGTGATGCTCTGTTCACTTTGTTTCAGCCTTTAAAAAAAAAAATCTGTTTCATTTTCAGAGAGTTTCTATTGCTGTATCTTCAAGTTCACTAATTTTTTCTCCTTTAACATGTAATCTGCTGTGAATCCTATCAGGAATATTTTTCAGGCATTGTAATTTTCATTTCCAGAAATTTTATTTTATTTTTTTTAATTTTCCACATTGCAACACAATATGTTCAGTCTTTAACTCCTTGAACATATGGGATATAGATTAATAACTTTTTAAAAAAGATTAATGATTCTTTTCATGTCTCTGTCAACTAATTCTGTCATCTCTATAATTTCTAGGTTCATTTAGATTGATTTATTTTTCTTCTTAGTGTGGGTTTTATTTTCCTGCTTCTTTGCGTGCTTGGTAATTTTATATTAGATGCCAGATATGGTGGATTTTACCTTGTTGGGTGCTGGATATATTTGTATTTCTATAAATATTCTTGAACTTTGTTTTAGCATGAGGTTGAGTTACTTGGAAATAGTTTGACCCCTTTGGGATTTGCTTTTAAGCTTTGTTAGGTGAGATCAGAGCTATGTTTAGTCTAGGGCTAATATTTCCCTACCACTGAGGCATTCTCAGTATTCTAGCCAATGCTCCCTTAATTATGAAGTTTTCCACTCTGGCTGGTGGGAATAGGAACTGTTACTGGCTCTGTCTGGGCAATAGTTTTTCTGTCTTTCAACATGGTTCTTTGCCTAGCCTTGGGGAACGTCCTCAGACATGCACTGATCAGTACGCAGGTAAAGGCCCTCTTCAGTTCACTGCTCCCCTTGTGTATGCAGCTATCTCCTCTCCATTATCCTACCCTAGCTGCCTTTGCTTCCATAGACTGCCAGCTCCGTCTCTCCAACTAAGGGAAGCCACTGGCTTCTGCCTGGATTGCCCTTCCCTGTACCATGTCTGGAAACTTCCTCAAGGCTGTCAGCCAGGGCAACCTTAGGGATCTCTGTCATCTCTTGGCTGATATCCAATCTCTTGAAAACCATTGTTTCATATATTTTTGTCTAGTTTTTCAGTTGTTTCAGGTGGGAAAGTAAATCTGTCATTCCATATTGGTCAAACATTGAAGTCCACCGTGACTTTTAATTGGGCAAATAAACATTTAATAGCTCATAGTCCTTGAGGGATTCAATATTGCTAATAATCAATTCCCTATTGTATGTCAATTACTTTACATATGTTTTCATTTAATCTAGTGTTTATGAGTATTAACAAGCTCTCCAACTGATGGAGTTAGTAGCATGAAACCTGTGCTCTGCCTTATTCTAGGAATAATAGACTTCATTTGTTTATCTGTCATTGGCAAGCATTTCTTTAGCACCTACTAGATGTGACACAAATACAAATAAGTCAGATTTCCCCCAATGAAGATCTTAAGTTTGGTCATTAGATGTAGACATGTAAATAGATTTTCCTTTTCCTTAAGATTTATTTATTTTAGAGAGAGAGAGAATGAGAGAGAGTGAGAGCAGGGGGAGGGGCAGAGGGAAAGAGAGAGAGAATTCTCAAGCAGACTCCTTGCTGATCACGGAATCCAATGCAGGGCGTAATCGCAGGACCCAGAGATCATGACCTAAACTGAAATCCAGAGTCAGCCACTTAATGGACTGAGTCACTCAAGTGCCCCCAAAATAGATTTTGCAATATTATATGGTAAGTGCAATAATAAAAGTACAAATTGGGTGCTTTAGGACCACAGAGAAGGGTCATCCAGCTGAGGGACATATGGGAAAGTGGTGATAGGTAAAGGATGTCTTTTTTTTTTAAGATTTTATTTATTCATCACAAACACACACACACACACACTCACACAGGCAGAGGGAGAAGCAGGCTCCCTGCAAGGAGCCCAGTGTGGGACTCAATCCCAGACCCTAGGATCATGCCCTGAGCTGAAGACAGATGCTAACCAGGCATCCTGGTAAAGGGTGTCCTAAACGATGAGTGACAGGTAGGTCATTAAGAAAATAAGAGGAAAAATGTATTCCAAAGCAGGGAGATTTAAAACAGTATGACACATAGGGGAGTTGAAAGGATTATGCAGGAAGCTGGGAATGGCCACAAATGAGGTTGAGAGGTAGGTAGAATTAGATCAGGAAGGGCCTTGAATGCCACACTAAGTAAGGAGCTGAGATGATTCTGAAAGCAGCGAGGAATCACACTGGGGCTTTTAACAGGTGAGTGAGCAGGCTGCACTATAGGGGGAGCGCATTGCAGGATGACACTTCCAATCCCCAGCAGAAGAACTAATTAAGATCTTATGGAAAGAGTCCACATAGGAGAAATTGCTAATACGACATTGCGAGGTGGCAGTAGGGATGGAGAGGAAGAGACTGGGTTGAGAAACATTTAGGAGATACTTTATGTTGAATTCGGTGACCAGAGTGGCTATGGTGGGAAGTAGATTCCTGGTTTGAATGGAAGGGGGCATCCTGAACAGAGATAGGAAATTTTTTTATTTTTTTATTTTTAATTTTTTAAAAAAGATTTTATTTATTTATTCGTGAGAGATGCAGACAGAGAGGCAGAGACACAGGCAGGGGGAGAAGCAGGCTCCCTGCAGGGGGCCCAACGTGGAACTCGATCCAGGGACTCTGGGACTCTCAATTGCCGAGCCACTCGGGCATCCCCAGAGATAGGAAATTTAAAAAGAAAGAGTATAGGGTTAGGGGTCAAAAAATAAGTTCAGTTCTGGATGGTCTTGTGGAAATATTTTGCAGACTCTGCATCTGTTCTTGCTTATGACCGAACATATTGAAATAAATCATTTCAGTAAGTAAGATTGCTTAAACTTAAGATTACATCTTACTTGCTTCACTCAGAGTCAGGTGGCAGGACCAAGTCATATTTGTTCCTGCATCCTCAGAGCTCGCTACCCTGCCCGGGGCTCTGGGAGAGGCTGGCCCTGAAGCATACATGGGTGGTGGGGAAGCCATCGGTGGATGAGATCATACCAGGAGACACAGCACAGACCCAGAAGAGCAGTGACACACAAGAAAAAGATGTTCATGCCTTGGGGTAAGTGAGAATTTGAGAAGGGAGTGATCTGGTGGCCTCACGTGGTCATGGGAAGCATTCACGGGCCCTGTGAAATAGCATCTAGATGCCATCCTGCTATTCCATTGGTGCTTTGGGTTTTTGGTAAGTCGTTGCCTTTGTGTATTTTTCATAACAACACAAAGTTTCTTGGTGATTATGCAAAAATCGTTGTGATCTATCACTCGGCTAACTTCTCTTGGAAGAAAAGTTGTAAGAAGTGGGTGGGAGTGCAGGTAAGGGGTGGAGGGTGATTAACACAGAGGCAGAAAGCTATTGAGAGGATCTGGGGGTGTGGAGGTAGTTCCTCTGGGGCAGTGGGAAGTAACTCAGATTTCGAAATTACAATGGCTGTAGGGAAAATATTATATAGGTCAATGTTCTATTGTAGAAATGCATCTACTCTGTTTAAAGTAAAAGCTGTAACTGAATTATTTTCATGAATATGCAATCTACTTAACAGAATTCCACATTTTCTGGTATTTATATGTAATAAGAGACCACATAGTTGAGAATGACTTTAGGACAACAATATTTTAAATAACACAATATCATTTCAAACAAAGAGCAATAATGGATGAACTATTTAAAATTCAGGGCCACCAGCAGTCCACCCCCCACCACTTCCTCTTGCCAATTCATTGCCCATTACCACTAATACACAAGCCAGCTGCATCAAATAGATCACTCAAGTTGCAGACCTTTAAATGATCCTTTAAGGCCTCCTCACGCTGGATTTAATCAACTGTCCCTACTGGTCTTTCTTCTTTTCCAACTAATGTGATATGTCTTTGACAAGGATTTGATCTTTAGCTTCCAGAACAGGCTTTTTGAGCTAAGTTCCAGAGTTTGAATGGAATGCACAGCAAGTGTCTCTCTGGCTTTTTGCAGGCCTGTTAGCCAACAGGATAATTTAATACCTGTACTGTCTGTTCCTTATTCTGACAAGCACAATCTGATAGAAGGACTGGGAGGAGTGATGAAATGCTGGGTTTCACACTGAGAGTGAAGGAGAAAGAGAAACTGGAGGGTGGGGAGGGGACAGGGAGAGAAGATGAACTCAGAGTCCTGGGAACTACAGTGGGACTGGAGCTCTCTGAATGTCACGTAAGTCACAGCAGGTGCAAAGGAGTTTTGTGGTAAATGCTTAGCGTTATAGATTTATACACCTTTTCAAATTAAGGTCTAAGATCATCATTTAAATTTGAAAAGAAATTCACACTAATTAAAATATATGGAAAAAATAGATTCCTGCACACCTGTAGGAAGCTATTGTTACAGGTGGTAGATGCTACTCTAATGACTTCCTATGTTGTAACTTTTCTGTTCATTCAAGCCTCTGATAGCTTTTTAAGGCGGGTGGGTGGGTGAAGAATTCTGTAGCTGGTGGACTATTTCCACAGGCTTGGGCAGTTCCCTTAACTAATTAGGAAAGGACGAGGGCCCTCAGGTTAAATTTCAGTTAGGTATGTCCCCTCCCCCACTACCTCCATCTGAAGTATTCAATCTGGCTTTCAAAAGAACAGAAGCCAACTATTGTTTAATAAACATCAATGAAGTAATAAAAAGCACTTCACAAAAGGGCCCCTGGAGGATTCTCCTCCACTATTCTTAGCTTGGATGGAGGGAGCACAGTGAGAGTAGCAAGTATTTTCCAAACATGCCCCATCAAGGCATCAACTATAGTTAAACTGTTAAAATACAGACTCTCAGGCTCTTAAGAGATTGAGATTCAGGACGTCTTTGGGGACATGGGGTGAAGTGGGTGGTAGTACACTGGAACCTATAGCTTTAACAAGTGCCTTTTGTATGTCTTAGGAATGGGCAAGTCTGGGGGCGCCTGCGCCTCAGTCGGTTAAGTGTCTGCCTTTGGCTCAGGTCACGATCCCAGGGTCTGGAATGGAGTCCAACAGTGGCAGGCTCTCTGCTCAGTGGGGAGTCTGCTTCTCCCGCTCCTTCTGCCCCTCCTTCCTGCTCATGCTCTCTCTCGCGTGCTCTCTCTCTCTCTCTCTCTCTCTCTCAAATAAACAAAATCTTAAAAAAAATGAATGGGCAAGTTTGGGGAACCTCAATATAACCAATGTAAACTCTGACCGAGAAGAGCTGCTTGATGGTTACAAAGTCAGAGACGCTATGTCTTCTCAGGGTTTAGTAATTCCTTTTCTTTTTCTTTTTTTTTTTTTTTGGAAGATTTTATTTATTTATGCATGAGAGACACACAGAGAGAGGCAGAGACATAGGCAGAGGGAGAGAGGGAGAAGCAGGCTCCCTGTAGGGAGCTGGATGTGGGACTCGATCCCAGGACTGCGGGATTACACCCCGAGCTGAAGGCAGATGCTTAACCCCTGAGCCACCCAGACGTCCTAAGTTTAGTAATTCCTAATCTATAACCAGTAAATCACTGCAGTGACATTTTTGTCTAGTGGCTTTATAATGAAGCACACTGAACTTGCCAAGGACAGAGCAAAATATTTTTTGCATGAGTTAGAAAACCAGAAATAGTTGAGTCCAAGGCATTTATCAAATATGGGTGTGTGTGTGTGTGTATGTGTGTGTGTACACATGGTTCCAAGTATCTAGTGGACTTTGGCAAAATTTTTTTGACATACCAGTGTTCTCATCTGCAAAATTGGGATAGTAATGCCAATTTCATAGGGTTTCTATGAGGATTAAAGGGAAGAGCATCTGCAAAGCCCTAGTACAGTGCCTGGCACATCGTAAGCATTTAATGAAAGGTTATTATTGCTACTGTCATTTATATTCTAGGATTTCAATCTTTATGATCAAATGATTATGACTATAAGTTAGCCCTGAATCTTCACATTTTTTTAATAAGTTATGTCCTCAAACAACTTAGTTCTGGTGCCATCACATGTGATTTTACCCAAATGGAATTCTTCTAGAATGTCTGAAGCTGTTTTATTATTTCATAATTCTCAGAACTACAAACTCTGCAGATATCTTGTTCGATTTGTACACTTGAAAAAATGAATCAGGGGATCCCTGGGTGGCTTGGCGGTTTGGCGCCTGCCTTTGGCCCAGGGTGTGATCCTGGAGTCCCGGGATTGAGTCCCACATCTGGATCCCTGCATGGAGCCTGCTTCTCCCTCTGCCTATGTCTCTGCCTCTCTCTGTCTATCATGAATAAATCTTTAAAAAAAATGAATCAGTTCTAACATTCATACAACTAGAGATTACATAAAAACCTAGATTTCCATGTTTTCTAGGAAAAATGAGACATTTAAGTTTACAGGACCCTCATTCTCCTGTTGGAGAGCCTCCTGGCATTGAGTAGGGGTTGCCCCTTTGAATGGGGCACACGTGCTCCTGCCTGTCTCCTAATTTATGCAACTCACCTGGCTCTTGGAGACTGCTGAGTTTATACCCCTCCACCCGGGGTGATGCCTTATTTTCCTCATACATCCATGGATTGTCAGTTCTTAGCCTGGTTAGTAGGTCATAGATGAATGAAGGGGAGAGACAACACCTTCACTGCCCCTCACACCAACAGACTCTTTCAGCCTGTCAAGCCTATAGACCCCCAGCTGAATAGCCACAGGGCCCAGTTTCCATGATTCCCCAAAAGCTTCTGAACACAGTCCATCCCCCAGCCTGCCACCCAAGATCAACCCCAACTCCCACCCAATTCCATCTTCCTTTTCCAGCCATTTTTCTTCTCCAACGAACCCAGCTGCCTCCTACACCATTCTCTGAACCTGCCTTATGTTTCTCCAGCTCGGAGCCTCTGGCCTCCTATATACACCTTCCTTGCAAAAGCCTCCCCATCTTTCAAGTGCCACACTGGCAGTCCTTGGCTTGTAAATATAAACTGACACATATGGTATATATAGTGCCTCACAGTGAGCTAAGTACATACCCTAATTTTGCCTCTGGAAGTGCAGGTCTTTGCCACCCTCCAGCACCCTGTGGCAGAAGCCATGTCAGAGGCATCATAGTATCACCAGAATGGGGTGCCCAACATATTGTAAGCGATGCTCACAATATCTAAATACAGGAACACATTTCCATTTTAAGGAGAAAATGAGGCTAACAAATAATCTACGTTCTTCCTCACCCTACTACAACATGAAAACTCATCTTTTCTCAACGTGTTCGTTTGGGCTCTCCTTATAAAGCTTAACTGAATATTAACCTTTATCATATCATTTACTTGATGTCTGAGAGTATTAATTTCTTTAGTGAGAAATGGGGATAATGCAAGCTCTAGTGTGGGCATCCGGGTTCAATGAGGTAAATGCAGAAAAATGTGCTTAGCACAGTGCCTGGCATAGAGCAAATATTAAGGGCATGGCTATTATTATTACTATGTAGAAATTCACCTAATATTTAGAAGCCATTTTAGAAGTGGCTGTCTTCATTCTGTTCTTCTAAAAGCCTTCTTAGAAAAGAACAGGTCAAAGAATATAGTTTGTGTACCTGACTAAAGAAATGTATTTTGCTCAAAAAAAAAAATTAAAATTTAAAATACCAGTGGTTCAGGCAACAGTAGCTTTTTTTAAAAGTATGCTTTTATAACCACCAAGGTAATGATTGATTCAGGGAAAGAGTACCAATGAATGTTCATACTGGTGGGCAAAAGTGTGTTGAACAGGTATTTACAGTCTCACAATCTTAGCCTATCGATTACTTATTAATCCCAAAGGGAGAAAACTACTTTTACATTGGAGAAATTTGGTGGATGTCACTTTAAGCGGTCAAATTATCATCACAAAAGAAAAACTATAACTCATGTGAAATAAGATCTATAAAAGCCAGAAATAAAAATAAAAAAAAACAAGAAATAGAAATTAAAAAAAAAATTACCACCACCGTTATGGGCCAAATGGACCCTTGTGGAGTGACATAATAAGGACAAAACATCACCTACGTGGTATTCTTGCAAAGAAAAAAAATTAACCTGACTTTACCAATGAGAGACCAACCAGATAAATCCAAACACATGACTAAACATGGCAGAACAGATCCTCTTTAGGGAAAATAAGCACCGTCATAAAGATCCTTATTGGGCTGACTAGTGAAGTTTGAATATGTACTACATATTGTATAATAAAAAAAGGGCAAAATACAATTGTCTCTCTCTATATATATTTTAAATATTTTATTTATTTATGAGAAAGGCAGAGACATAGGCAGAGGGAGAAGCAGGCTCCGTGCAGGGACTTGATCCCGGGTCTCCAGGATCACACCCTGGGCCGAAGGCGGCGCTAAACCACTGAGCCACCTGGGCCGCCCTCAATTATATTTTGAATGACCAGATCTTTCCGGAAGATCTAGGGATCTATGTTTTAAGGCCTACCAGTATTAAAATTACATGTGATATGTCTCCTGCATTGGGTTGGATTAGAGGTTTAGGACAAAGAATGTGCAACTGGCTTGTCGTTGTATACGTGGGCATAAAAACTTAGAAAAGAAGAAAGTGGATGCTAATAATGCATGTAATTCTGTGCAGCGTTTGTGGGGATGATGCTAACTGCACAGAGAGTGCTGGGTAAATGTTACCAGATCACAACCACCAGTAGAAAGTTCCAAAGTGGGGTGCTTGTTTTATCTCAAGCTTTTAGGAACTTTGGCCTGATGAGGATGGATTACTAGGAAAATCAGAGCGCAATTTCATTGTCCTTTCAGTACAGCGGGGATGAGCTGTATATAATATATAATCCAATGCATACAGCTGGTGGGAGCAGCCCCGGCCGTCTCTTCGGAGACAGTGCTGTGTTAGCCTCAAATGAGGGGAAACCAAACAACCATGTGGAAGACTGGCTGGTAGTCATTAGAGTCATTCAGTGTTTGGGTCTCTGTGTTTCAGGGGGTGATAGGACCCATTAACAGCTTACTTTTGGTTTCAGAAGCCAGAGATATTTTCATTACTAGTGTCCTCAGGCATAGACTTTTTAATTTAAAAAAAGAAAGAAAGTTCAGGATGGAAATCACCTATCACTACAGGAACGTCTCTGCAGCAGAAACACATTATAGTTTACCTGTCAATCTTAACATCATGCGAGGTTTATTGTGAGCGTCTGGAATGAGGAAGAGGAAGTAGGGAAGAGAGGTGATGGCGGGGTTCACAAAGGAGCCTCTGGAATCACTAACACTGCGGAAAAGCTGAGGCTTAATTCCAAAGTGGTACTGAGACTGGGGCTAATAAGAAAGCAACCATTCTGGCTCTCAGATTTTCCCTACTTCTTCCAAAGCCACAATGCCCTATGTTTTGGACTTTTTGGGCAGGTGTGATGGTAGATTCCAGCTGGCTACAGATTCTTTGTCACTCTCCCCAGCAGGAAGTGGATTTTATTTCCCTTTCGTTTGAGTCTGGGCTGGCTCTGGATCTCCTGAACCACCAGACTGCCCCAGAAGGGCACCGAGCAGTTCCAGGCCTGGCCTTTCGGAGCATGGCGGCTTCCGCTTCCTCCCTCTTGGAACACTTGTGCCAGTTATGCTTCCTCTGAGAACCCAGCTCCCGTGCTGGGACAGGGCCAAGCCACACCCAGAGGCCCTAAGCCGGTATCCAGTGGCAGCCCGTGGGAAAGCCATGTAGGACATCACAGCCCAACCTCGCCCCCTGACATCCTGTGCCACAGAGGCAGGCCAGCAAAGGTCAGGCCACTCAGGAGAACCACAGAACCATGAGAGAGGATAAACTGTCCTAAGCTGCTAAGTTTTGGCATGCAGCAACAGATAACTGAAATTTAAAAACGAAAGGTTCATGAGAAGGAAAATGATCTTGCTAACCAGAGCAGAGTAACCAAGCACAGGTCAGGACACTCGCTGAGCGGAAGCAGAACTGTGTAGAACACATGACAACATCTTTATCCTTGAGCGGGTTTGACCTCAAAACTGGCTTCAGGTTCTTAGGCCTCTTTCTGATGTTTGACACAGAACATTTAGAAAAAGAAAAAAAAATCTCATTTTAATACAGCCTCATCCCAACACGTGTGTTTCACACAGGCCTTATTTTTTAAACAGAGTTTATTGTATTTAATACATTATAAAATTTGAAAAATTGTAGGAAAGCAGCAGACTCAAACTGGAGCAACTCTAACAAGTAATAATTTCTGGCCCCTTTGCAAAACTGATCAGTTTAAAAACAAAGTAATGTTCACATCTGTGAGGCGGACAAAAAATTGTGACTTCTGTACAAACTACATTTAAAATTTCATGTCTAATGTCTTTCGAATGCAGTGTGCTCATGAGAGTTTTCTGAAGTCCTGCCAGTCCCCGCCTAAAGAGAGGACATGAAACCTCCATACGCAAAATAAACTCGAGTCAAGGTGTTTTTTTTTTTGTTTTTTGTTTTTTTAAAAAAAAGGAAAAAGAAAGACAAAGGAAAAGAAACGATGGATGGCTGTTGGCAATGGAAACTGTAAGGAGATGCGTCCTCACTGCTCATGGCTTGTTTATTGGTCAGGGGCCTCGGGAGGCCCAGGACACTTCACGGCCATCACAGCACCAACTGTAGCTACCACCTTTTTTAAAACATTTTTTGTTCCTTTTTTTTTGCATTTCCTACCTTTTGACATATATATATATTTATATATTTTTTTACACCTTGAGGATATCACTATTCCAATTGTTCCCATATGAATACAGGTGTGGTCTCTATTGGATATAAATGTGTCTTTTTATTCATTTTAGGTCCAGGACTTGGTTTGCTGTCCCAACTGCACATAAATGTCCCTTTTTTGTTTGCGTTATTAGTTGTGTACGTTTTTTTTCTTTTTGCATAAGAAATCTGTCCATTTAGTCCAGAGGCTCTTGCTTTATCCGGATGACGGAGGGCACGCGGGGCGTCCGCCTCAGCTCCCGCCGCAGGACGTACTCGCTGAACTGGGACGAGTCCACTCCTCCTCCACAGGAGCCCACGATTTCAAATCCTCTCTGCTGTAACCTCTCGAGGACCTGCACGGGGCCAAGACAAGCATTGGGTTAGGGGGAGACAGGTCCTCTGGCCACACACACACACACACCCAAAGAAGTGTCCTGAAGTTTGAGATCTTGTGCAGCCCTGGTCACTCTTGCTCGATTCCCAAATCTCTTGAGTTCTTACTTTTTATTTTTTTATTTTTTAAATTTTATTTATTCATGAGAGACACACAGACAGAGAGAGAGCCAGAGACACAGGCAGAGGGAGAAGCAGGCTCCATGCAGGGAGCCTGATGTGGGACTCGATCCCAGGACTCCAGCTGAGGCGGACATGCCTCTTCGCCCTGGGCTGAAGGCAGCACTAAACCGCTGGGCCACTGGGGCTGCCCCGAGTTCCTACTTTTAAAGGAAGAGCCTTTACGAAGACTGAAGGGCAGGAGGGAGGGAACATCATTTCCAATACCTCAGATGCGCCTTTCCATGCTTGCCTCGCACGCACCGATACATTTAATGATTACAACCACCCGGCATTGCGGGTGATCAGCCCATTTCCTACATGGGAAAACCGAGGCTCCCAGCCTGTAAGTGATAGAACTGGGTTTCCAACTCAGGTCCGTTTGGCCTCAGATGCCACGTTTCTTGCAACATGCAACGCTACCTTCTCTGCCAAAAGAGAGGATTCACATTTCAAATCTCATTTATCACTAAGATATCGTCTAGGAGATATGATAAATGATATGGCCTGACAGCGATTTTATCTGAATTTACTCAGCCAGTGATTCATTCCCAACTCACTCTCCATTGTTGAAAGCTGCCAGTACTAACTTAATATATTTTGGTTTGGAAGATGGATATCATTTCAATAGCAGAACAAATGGGCTGCTGAAGACAGTAGAGGTTTATCTACAGGTTTTCAAGTTTATGGCGTCTGAAATAGATTTATTGCCCACTGTGCATTCAGAGAGGCAAGAATAAATGCAGTGGTTATATGTTGGAAAACACATCCAAAATAGAGTTCTAAACTTCTCACTTAATGATCACTTCTCATAATCTCTTCAATTTTGAAATCAAATACGTGACGCCAGAAAGACACTTGGGTCAGTCACCTACATGTCTGACAGTCTTAAATCCCGGAAACAACTCCTACAATCTTAGATAAGCAGAAATAAGGAAAAATTATCTAGAGCGCCATTTCCTTAGAAATCCAACAGATACTGGACTTGCAAATGTTCCCTAGGCTTCTGGGTAAAATTAAATTACTGCTATACCACTCTAAAGGAAAGACAACTCAATCATAACTTAAAAAAAACAAGTCTGGCTCAAAATTTCTTGCGGGGGATGAAGTGAAATGTTATTAAATAACTTTCAAAATTTACTTACTGTAAAGTGAGCCCTTACTATTTCTCTTTAAATTATTATTAGTTTGAGATGCCTGGGTGGCTCAGTGGTTGAGCATCTGCCTTTGGCTCAGGTCATGATCCTGGAGTCCTAGGATCGAGTCCCACATCAGGCTCCCCAAAGGGAGCCTGCTTCTCCCCCACCTATGTTTGCCTCTCTCTCTCTGTGTCTCTCATGAATAAATAAGTAAAATCTTTAAAAAATTATTATTATTGGGTCGCCTACTTCTATGTGGAATATAATTTGCTATTTTGCAAAACAGCTAACTAGAGATTGGAAAACAATACAGGCTGCTTTCTAAAAACTCAAACTTTGAATGCTGGCAAATTAAAAAAAAAAAGTCCTTATGAGAACATTGTACCCTGCAGCACTCTGTGTCTGTAGCTACATTCACAATGCATATGCACACCAGTCAGCAAAGGGACAGGATGAAGGAAACAATCCCTGAGCTCAAAATCAAGATGTACTTTGGTGGCAAGTCAATAAAAAGGTGAGGACCCAAGAGCCCACTCTAAGATTTCCCCAGCAAAGGCAGGGATGTAGCCTGCCAGCAAGAAAAACTCCAGTTTGCTTGGCTAAACCACTGCACTGAAAAGGATTCTTTGCTTTGATAAGGAGAGGAATTACCGAGGTAGAAGAAGCTGTGAACAATGAAGCACCTAACTCTGGTACTGTTTGTCTTGCAGTGTTGTTAGGTTGCTAAATTGTTAAGTAGGGAAATCCCGAAGCTTCCTACTCAGGCATCTGATAGAGCTAATATCATTATTCCAGATGTTATCATTATGTTATCATTATTCCATATTATTCAATGTTACCTTGATGCGGTCAAAGCTTATTTCCATGTCACACAAATAGCCACACTCCTTGGCCATTTATTTTTATTTTTTTAAAGATTTTATTTATTTACTTGACAGAGGGAGGGAGAGAGCCCAAGCAGGGGGAGTGGCAGCCAGAGGGAGAGGAAGAAGCAGACTGTCCGAGGAGCAGGGAGACTGATGTAGGGCTGGATCCCAGGAACCTCGGGATCATGACCTACAATGAAGGCAGATGCTTAACCAACTGAGCCACCCAGGCCCCCCTGGCCATTTCTTTTTAAACATAAATTTGTAAATAGTAAAATTCCTTAAAGTTAGTGATCACTTGAGAATATTAAAATCTTTCTGGGGGTGGATGGGAGTATCAGTTCTTGTGCATCTTATCCTAAAAGCCTAAAAGACAAGTGCCTATTTTCTTGGTTGGTGGAGCAGGAAGCTAGAGTTATTGACTGGTCATGGTCACATCAGGCTGTGTCACTGATGATCTTAATCCAGATGAAAATGTCCACATCTGATGAGACTTGAATAACTGGGAAACTTGTCAGGCATGTGAATTTATTCAGTGGCCTGAGTGGTGGGGCTGGGCTTCTGTGTGAGAGATGGGGCCCTAGGGAAGCAATGCTGTCATGGCTCTGATGGGTGCTGCCCCTCCCTCCATCTGGAGGGAAGCTGGGGCAGGTTGTGTGTGGGGGACGTGAAAGGCTTTCAGAGCTTTAGAGGCTGTGATAAATAGCGGGGGCCCTGCTCAGGAACACAGGGTGATGCGGGGTGCACCTCTGGCCCCATCCAACATAATGGCTGCCACACTGCCTAAGAACACCTGGCTCTCTCTCCTGCACTCCTGCGACACTGCTTCTGCCAGTGTCTCCTGCCGTTCTGTTCTCAGACATCTGTTTATACATTTTAAAAATTATAAATAGTTGTGGAACAATCTTCAGGGGGCAGAATGGTAGAGTGGGCACTTCTAGTCTTTGAGCTGTGGGAGAGGTTTCATTGGGTCTATTCTGAACAAAACCATGGGCCCATCCCAATTAAGAAGAGGAATAGGGGGAAACCCCAAGCCCTTATTCCACTGACTTCAAATCGTTTTGAGTCACATAGACCTGGAGCCAAGACCCAGGTATGCCTCTACTTTCTCCTCAGCAAGACAGAGGACTCCCAGTGCTTACCTGTTCTAAGAAGACAAGGCATGTACAACACTTGGCCCAGGGCTGCCATGCATTAGTTAAGATGGTGAGCATACCCACTAGCATCTAAGGGACACATCACCTCACGTGTCATCCAAACTTCTGAATTCTATGCCTAAGTCTCCTTCTCCCATAGATTTTTCTGTCTCAGAAAATAGCAATTCCATTCACCCAGTTCCTCTGTCAACAATCTTAGTCACCCTTGGCCTCCTAGGACCCGCAGCCATTGTCAGAAACCTTGTTAGCTCTACTACACTCAAGATACTCAGGATTGGACCCTTCTCAAAGTTTGCTAACTGGTTGCTTGCACTGTTTTCCATTTACTGCTAGAATATTCATTTTCAAATGTGAGTTACATCATGCCACACTTTTGCTCAAAATCCGCAAATGGCTTTCCATTTTACTCACACAAGCAAATAATTCAAAACCACAAGAAACTGAAACAAAAAATCCCAGCGTGCTTACCACCGCCCAAAAGGCAAACCATGATCTGTCCCTGGCCACCTGCTGGCTTCGTGTCTCAGCACGCACTACGCCTTACTCACTTTCTTCAAGCCACATGGGCTCTCCTGATAACTCCTCAACATGCCAAGCAGACTCCTACCTCAGAGTTGTCACACCTTGCTGGTCCCTCTGCCTGGGAGACTCCATCCTCCTCTTGCTACCTGACCAACATTTCTGTTGATTACTGTTTGCTGCATTCACCCACCACCCCCCTATGCCGCTCTCCCCCGTCCCATCCTTCCTCAGAAGGTAAATTCCGTGAAAATAGAGGTATCGTTTCTTTCTTCATCTTCTAGATCTCCAGTGCTCATACCAGCATTGGGCACATAGTAGATGTTTAACAAACACCTGTGGATTGAATGAGTGCGTAGCAGGTGCACACAGTTACCTACCCAACAGAGGTGATGCCACGTGAGAGTTTTCCAGCTCTCCGGAGGAAAGGCGCTATGTTAAGTAGCTTAAGGCAAGGTTAAGTAACAGCATTAAGAGCGACATTTGATGCCACACAGTGTATGACAAGGCTATACCTGGACCGAATTGAGGTGACAGTAGCCATTCAGTGGAAACCTAATGACGTGCGTTGAGTCGTGATTCCAGCCTGCGTTGACAGAGTTACACATCACGTCGCCGATCTCTGGAAACACCTCTTCTATCAAGGATTTGTCACCGCTAAGCGTGATCCTTTCTCCGAGGTCTGGGGCGACACGCACCACTAGGCACTCACAGGGCCTTGAAAAGCGACCAGTTTCTCTGTCCTGCTTCCATCTTTCCATCTCCAACAACATGGGCTGAAGCTGAAAATATTTTGCCTCTTCATATAACAAAGTGTAGTCCTGAGGGGAAACAAAAGGTATTTCACAGTGCAAAATACAAACACGAAGCACTGAAAATGCTCACAGGTAAGGGGGTGATTTTTTTCCCCACCTCTGTTACTTCAATAATCAAATATGTGTGTAAATGTTTCATGCACAGCACATTGGTGCATGCATTCATTCAGTGATGATAAAAGGAGCTTAAGGGAATTAAGGGCCAGATTGGCCCTATTCTAAATGCTCCCCATAAATCAAGTCCTATAACCCCCACAACCGCCCCTGAACTTGGAACCATTATTATTCCCATTGTGCAGATGAGATAACTGAGATGAGAAGGGCCGAACCCATGACTTCGCTCTTTCAGCAGAAGAGTGCCTGGGTATTTAAAATCTGTGGGATGAGAATCCTCTTTACATTCTCCCTGTGGAGCCAGGCATGGGATGCTGTGAGGGAGGCGCAGGTGCCCTATTCACGGGAGGCCCCTGTTCCCCTTCACCTTCATGGAAGCTGAGGGCTCCTGCGGGAGGCAGGGGGCCACTGGAGGTGGGAGCGGGGCTGGAGATGGTGGCGGGTGGGCACCTGGAGGCCGAGTGCTGCTTTTACCGAAGTGTGGGTGCCGATCTGTGCTGGTCTGGGGGCGGTGGGTGCACAGCCCTCAGCTGCTCTCTGTGCTGCCATCCTAAAGTGAGGGAGGCCAACTAGCCCATGATCCCTGCAGGATAGACGTGCAAGAAACGAAACCCATCCCTTTCTGAAAGCACAGCCACCCATTCTATGAGCATGGTTTCTTTTTCTTTTGCCTTAAAAAAAATCTACTGAATTAAAGCAGAAATCTAGCAAGCAGGTATTAAAACACACACACAAGGGGCGCCTGGGTGGCTCAGTCAGTTAAGAAGCTGCCTTTGGCTCAGGTCATGATCCCAGGGTCCCAGGATCAAGCCCCATGTAGGGCTCACTGCTCAGTGGGGAGCCTGCTTCTCCCTCTCCCCCTGCTCCTCTACTCCCCCTGCTTGTGCTCTCTCTGTCTCTCAAATAAATATGCAAAATCTTTAAAGAAAAATAAATAAAGCACACATACAAGTCACTGAATGGGAGGACTAAAGAGGTGGAGGGGGAGGCAGCGAGGTAGGAATGATATTAGGAAGAGGGTCAATATTATGCCTACACGTAGCTATGACCACAATCATCTCTGGGTGTGTGGCAAGTGGACACTTGTCCCAGCTTGTTGACTGAGAACATTTTAATGAGCTGACACGGGCGTGTCTGCCAACCTTCCCGGGGCTGGAGCTGGCAGGTGATGCCTGGAGCCTGGTGCCTGCAGCAGGGCCGACACCGGGAGCCCAGGGCCCGAGTGTTGCCAGACGGAGGCCCCTGCCATCTGGATGGGGTGGCACGTGGAGAGGATGACCACAGGAGAACAGGTTTTAGGTGGCACTTTGCTCTTTTTCTTGCAAATTAAGCAACAAAGGCAGCAGCAGCAGCAGCATTATTTGGGGCCTCCAGAGAAAAATGTGGAGAGGTGGGGTAAGACAGTGCCAGTGGGCCCCCAGCTGGATCTTCCACTTTCTGTGTCGAGACATCCGGGCCAGGTGAAGGTGCTGTCCCAGCCACTCAGCGTCCGGACCGCTTCTGCATCCTGCCTTCTCCCGGCAACCCCAGTTCTACAAGAGTCTGGGTTCCCCGCTGGAGAGGCGCATGGACTGACACCTGCTTCGCCTCCCGACCCACAGGAGGTACGGTTGGCTTTGAGGAGGTGAGAACGAAGCTGAGGAGTGGCCACTCTGAAGACAGGACAGAGACAGAACCGAGGCCCCCTCGGCCAGCTGGAGGGCAGGCGTGGGGAGACTGGGGGTTCCTCCCGGGTACCTGGGACCCCTGTGTGGGGACCGAGCTGTCTCTGAAGTACATCAGCTGTGAGTTAGCGACCTCAGTCCTGTACTTACTTGTCAAGATGACAGCTCTCAAGGAGATTTAAAAACAGCACCGACAGTCACACAAGCAATAGAAGTGAGAGCTTCTGCTACTGCTTTTTATTTTCCTCTGAGAATGAAAAATTTTAGCACAAAGAAGAATCTGGACTCCAGTGCAAATGTGTCATCCAGTCTTCAAATCTGAGGCTGCCTAGAGCAGTCTTAATTGACCAACCTTGGCCCTTATGGAGGAATTCTTTCAAACACTGCTGAATAGTGACCATTAGCCTCTGATTAGATGCTTCCAGTGACGGGAAGCTTACTACTAACAGGCCACAGCATCGACTTTGTTGGACGCTCTGGTTAAACTTCGGTACACTTCTTGGTTAGAGTGACCTGATTTTCCCTGTAGTTCCAACTTATTCAGATTCTGCTATCTGAGGCTACAGTGATCCTGAACTTTCTTTGACACATGAACCTTTCTTACATTTGAAGACAATGGTTATGTCTTACTACCATTCAGGCTGAAAATACCCAATCTTTTCAGGTCTTGCTCATTTGTTATGACGTAGAGGTCCTTCAACATTTGCTACGTGCTTGACTTTGTCAACATACTTCTAAAACCCAAACCGGAAGTGAACCTAACATTTCAGAGGTGACCTAATGAGTGTGCTGTAAAACCTTCGCTTGGCCGGACATTCTAACCACTCTTAAAGCAGCCTGCATTCATCTCCGATGGCTGCTGCAACACTTAACCACACACCGCGTGGCTTAAAACCACACACATTTATTCTCTTACAGTTTTGGAAGCTGGAAGCCTAAAATGGATCATTAAGGTGGTGTTTCTTCTGGAAACTCCAGAGAAGTATCCATGCCCTTGCCTTTTTTCAGCTTGCAGAAGCAGCCTGCATTCCTCAGCCTGTGGTCCCATATCACTCTCGCCTCCACTAAGGTCATATCTTCTCTGACTCTGAGGAGTCACATCCTCCTGCCTCCTCCTTTCACTTGGAAGGACCCTTGTGAGTACACTGGACCCACCTGGATGACCCACAATGATCTCCCCATAGCAAGACCCTTAACTTATCACACCTGCAAAGTCCTTTCTGCCATGTAAGGTGACATATTCCTGGGCTTCCAGAAATCATGATGCGGACATCTTTGGGGGGCCATTATTCTGCGTACCTCCCAGCATAAGGCTGTATTAACTTTCTTGTCTGTCCTATTACCCAGCCAGTTTACATTTTGTTTCCAGTGGAGTCTCTACACCTTTCCCAAGAGCTGCTCTCGAGCTAGGTCCTCCTCTTACAGCATTTGTGAACAATTTTAAATCTCCACTATTTATCCTTCTTCAAATTGCCTACTGTGGGTTCTGAATTTGTTCCACTGAGAAAATGTGGATTCTTTCGCCCAGTGCTCTGCTCTCTCATTTTTTTTGTCATTTTGAACCGGATGTTCTGTTTCTGTATGTGAATCATTTCTTAAATGTAATGACAGGACAGGGCTACATGCAGGCCTTGGTTCAGGCTGATGGCTCAGGTAATAAATTAAGGTTCTGGATTCTGGCTATTTGAACAGTTATAAAGTCTATAATTCTGAGATCAACCAGTCCACAGTTGCGGCATTTGCTGGGTGTCTGGTTGAAATACCGTGTGTTTGGAGGGGCCTCCAATGGGAAGGCTGGACATGTGGGAGGGACCCGAGTCTCCCTACTGCCCAGAGATTCTCCTTAATTATTTTCCAGTCTCCTTATCTATAAAATGAGAGGAATAAATCACATTAAAGTCACTACCAGGGGACGCCTGGGTGGCTCAGTGGTTGAGCACCTGCCTTTGGCTCAGGGCATGATCCTAGGATCTGGGATTGAGTCCCGTGTCTGTCTCCCTGCGAGGAGCCTGCTTCTCCCTCTGCCTATGCCTCTGCCTCTCTCTCTCTCTCTCTGTCTCTCATGAATAAATAAATAAAATCTTAAAAAAAAAAAAAGTCACTACCGGGCCCGATATTCTGAGCCTACATCCAGGGCAATGTCCTGATCCAACAGTTTGTCCACCATAACCTGAAGGTAATAAGGCTGGCAGGATGGGGCTACAAATCCCCTATGCCGACTCTAAATCCTCAACACTTTCTTTTTCCTTCTGAGTTCCCAAGCCACATGGGTAATTCACCCTGAGGTCCGGCCATGGACTGACAGAGAGCCTCCCTGTATGGTGCTGCTCATGTTCATCACTCCCTGCTCTTGGAAAAATAGGGAAACACTGGCCCTTATCAGATTTGTGGCCTGCTCAGTGATTGCTCCAGGATCCTGCCAGTGGTTTTTAATGTGTAGGTTAAAGGGGTCCCCTGAAGGTCATTGTATGCTCAGGGATGTATCTCAGGGGCCTAGCTTTGAGCTACCTCAGGCCACCAGGTCATCTTGCCCATCTCTACTCGACCATCTGGCTCCATCTCTTCCTTTACTATGTCATTCCTCCTGGTGTCTGGGCACAGTGCCGTCTGCGTGGGGGCAGCAGACGCTGGGGAGTAGCCGAGCACCCAGGCTCCACTTGGCCATCGCCCCCCCCCCCGAGGCCGACTTACCTCCCAACATCTGCCAGCTCAAGAATGAAAAAGGCCCTTCTTGTTGGTGTTACCATTTTCTGCATGGTTAAGCTCACACTGGCCATTGGTTTTCTTGGCAGGTTCCTTTATATTCATCTTTCTCTACTTCCTAACACGCTTCCAGTCTTAGCTTGTCAGAGAACCAGTGCCCCCGGCTGCCCTTCCTTAGGAACCTCGTCCTCCTTCCCTTCCTCAATCAGCATCAGTTAATTTTATTGTCTAAATCCCATATATTTTAGAGTTGATCAAGTTTCTCTTTAGAACTCTCTGACCTTGTGCTTGTTTCCTTCTGCTCTCTGAATCTTTTGAAATCGTCTTTCCTTACACCCTGGTTCCTATCTGGCAACACCCACTGTTCCTTTCTTTGGCTTTTACAACCTCTAGACAACTCAGTCTCTTATCCCCAAGGTATGAGGTAGAAATCAGCAGAACTTTATGGGGCAGCAGCCGAAGGTTTGGCTCTAGATTTTTTTTTCTGTTCTTTCTTTCTTTTCTTTTCTTTTTTCTTTCTTTCTGATTTTATTTGCTTATTTGAGAGAGGGTAAGAGAGCATGAGTAGGGGGAGGAAGAGATCAGAGGCAGAGGGAGAAGGGGAGAGAAAATCTCTCAAGCAGACTCTGAGCTGAGTGTGGAGCCTCACACAGGGTTCGATCTCAGAACCCTGAGATCATGACCTGAGCCGAAACCAAGTCAGACACTCAACCGACTGAACCATTCTGGTGCCCCTGGCCCCAGATTTTCTTTTGAGGGAAATGAACCCAAAGCATCCACATTTGCTTTCGGCAAAGCAATTCCAGAATATACTAGACACCGTCATTCCTCTGCCCTAGCTTCTGTGCCAGTTTTATCTTCTCCAATTAAGAAAGCATCATTCATATTTCTTGCTTAGCTTGCTTATCATATCCAGATAAAGGAAAACAGATTATTTAGACCTATTATCATGTTTAAATAATTTTAAAATCCTAGAATACATATTTTTAAAATAATTTTTTGGGAGATTTACGGTGGTTTTTTTGAGGCATAGAAATATCAAGATCCCATTTTATAGACAAATACATTGAGCTTTGCTAAGACCCCAGAGATAGGTACATGGAACAAGAAGGAAAATATGGGTAAACTCCAAAATGCAAATTGACCATGTTTCAAAAGCTTACTTCTTGATTAAATATCTGGAAATCAGAAAACATCTCCCTAGAAGAAGAAAAGGGATATAGACCGTGTATTGGTTTCCAATCGCTGCTGTAAGAAATTACCACATATTCGGTTGCCTTAAAACAACACAGAGTCACTCTTGTAGTTCTGGAGGTCAGAAGTCTGAGGTGGGTCTTAGGGCTAGCTAGCATCGAGCTCCCCGCAGGACTGCCTTCCTTCAGAAGCCTGTAGGGGACAATGGCTTTCCTTGCCCTTCTCAGCATCCAGAGGCTGCCTGCATTCCTTGGCTTGTGGCCAATAATCACAATACTTCCTTGATCACATCTTCTCTGACTCTGACCCTGACCCTCCTCCTTCTCTCTTTCACTTATAAGGACCTTTGTGATTCCACTGGCCCACCTGGATTATCCAGGATAATCTCCCCATTTCAAGACTCTTAATCACATCTGCAAAATCCCTTTTGCCACATAAAGTAATATATCCTGGGGATTAGAATGTGGACCCCCTTGGGGGTCATTATTAAGCCTGCCACACACATTTACTGGTTTCACCGAATAGTTCAGAGGTTTATTTAACTTCTAATGGCCTTGAAGTTTTACACAGTAGTTGGCACATCCTTGCATTTAAAAGTCAACTCAGTCACTTGTTCATTTTAAAATCCATTCATGTGCCAGACGCCGTGCTAGACTTTGTACCATGGGGACAAAGAGGGATTTTCTCTGGGGAATGCATCCAGGTCGTCCCAGGAGTTCCCAAGCAGTGCTTAGCTCTCCAGAAGGTAGCATATGTACATCAGGGGACCCACAAGGCAGGGGCACTGAGAAAACGAGGAAAATGAAGAACTTTATAGTTTATATTTCAAAAATAGACTCCAGGTAGTAGTCTCGAAAAAAGAAAAACCATCTCTGCAGGATTTAACTTCCTTTCATTTTAAAGTTTTTCAGATTTTTTGTTTGTTTCTTTTCTTTGCTTTCTTCTTCTCTTCTTCTTCTTCTTTTTTTTTTTTTTTTTTTTTTGGTGTGAGGTGGGTCACCATAGTTTTTCCAGTATTTCAGGTCTGGGGTGTCTAAAATTCTTAATTTCCCTGGCTCTGCAATACTTTTTTCTTTAAGAGGACTTGATATTTTTATAGCAGTTTTAGTTCATAGTTAAAATTGAGGGGAAAGGGACTCCTGGGTGGCTCAGTCAGTTAAGCTTCTGACTCTTGGTTTCCGCTCAGGTCATGATCTCGGGGTCATGAAATGGAGCTCCGCTTGGAGTTCCATGCTCAGTGGGGCTCTTCCCCTGCCCCCCACCCAATTGCTTTCTCTTTAAAAATAAACAAAATAAAATCTATAAATAAATAAATGAATAATAGAGGGGAGAGTACAGATATTTCCCATACCCTGCTCCCCACACATGCACAGTCTCCTCATTATCAACATCTCCCACCATAGTGGTGCATTTGTTACAGCTGCTGAACCTACACAATCATCCAAAGCCCATGATTTATACTGGAATTCACTTTTGCCCTTGTGCGTTCTTTGGGTTTGGGCAAATGTACAATGGACATGGACCCACCCGTTACCATACCATACAGGGTAGTTGCACTGCCCTAAACTCCTCTTTGTTCTTGCCATTCATCCCTCCCACCCCCTAACCTCCTTTCTTTTCTTCAAAGCCCAGAAAGACTGGCCCACTTACTCCTTTTCCTCTGCCACCATGTGAAACTTCTGGCCAGGAGGCCTCCTTCCCCTCCAGCAGCACCAACTGCCTGCTTCTCCTGACTATTCTTGTTTTTCTGGGGGGAGGATATCCAGCTGAGATTTATCCTGATGGCTAGTGAAGGAACAAGAAGCAGCGGCAAGGTGTCCCTTCTCTACCTGACCACGGTCTCCATCACCCATTGCCTCCAAATGTCCTAGAGAAAGGTAAGGTGATAATGACGGGGTGTTTGTGGCAGCGTTGGGGAGCAGATCACTCTGCATTCTGAAGCCACACCCTGCCTTGGCAAGTTCCCTGAATACTAACTGCAGGAGTTGGGGCCGATGTGTAGAGTGGGGCATGGGCAGGGGCTAGAGATGCTATCTGAGATGGTGCCCAGACTGCTGGCTGGCTGTTCCGTCTGCCTCCCAGTCCTCTTTGGTTGCTATGGCTAGCCTTGCCTCTAAGTAAGTGTCTTTGGGAGAGGGAGAGAAGTGGCCCTGGGCAGGGGTACTGGGAGTAATAATCTCTGCACCAGAGACACAAATACTAGGAGGCAGCAGCTGAGACTATGACTGGAGCAGCCACCCTAAGTGGCCACTCTCCTGGGTCCCAGAGAAGAGATTTCTTGGGGGTCTACCCGGCTCACCACTCTGTCTTCTCTGGAGTGAGTGCCTATAAGCCATGTCTGCTTGCCACAGCTGACTGGCTAAAGCATAAGCACAGGAGCCACTTGAGCCAATTAGATGATCTCTGTACAACCAAGGAAGGGGAAGGAAACCCAGGGCATTGTTGGAGCAGAGCCACGGGCCTCACTCCTGAAAGCCCCAAATTCCCACGACTGAGGTCCTCAGAATTGCCCTGGTATTTCCACCTCTGAGAGAATGCTCCTGCTAATTCTATGAGATAAGCTAGTATCCTTCCCATAAAAACTTCCTTCCTCTCTTTCTGGTTTTCAACTAGGGCTGACTTTGACCTTAGATGACGTTTAGCAAAGTCTGGAGACATTCTGGGTTGTCATAAACGAGAGAGGGGGTTGGTGCTACTGGCTTGCAGTGGGTGGAAGCCAGGGATACTGCACAACATCCTATGATGCACAGGATAGCCCTGCCACAGATAATTTATTTGGCTCAAAAGGTTAATAGTGCAAGATGAGAAACTCTAAGCTTGACCGGGGTCATTCTTGTTGCTAGCATTCGAGCACATATGATTACTAACATGATGTAATATGAAGTGCACAATATCACTAGAGATGTATTCTCACCAAAATGTTTAATCTAAACCCGTCGGGCCTTCAGACATGACTTGCAGTTTACAGGCAATCAGAGGCTAGAGTAGTGAACTAAACTACACAGGACAAGGCAGCCAGACAAATCCAGAAGGGGGGCATTCTGCGGGGCACCTGGCCCAGTTTCTTCAGCAAGTCGGCACCATATGAAAAGTGACAGACTATGCTAGGTAATAAAAGGAAGGAACATAACTGGATTCAATATGTGCTCTTACAGCAGATACCATCCTGGAAAAAACATCTGCAAAGGACATTTTGGGGTCAACCTGGGAAATGTGAATATGGTTCCAGTGTTAGAGAAAATTAGATTTTACTGAAATAGGAAGGTAGAGATTATTGTCTGAAATAAGGATAGGAAAAGATCCAGAAGGCCATGCGTGTGCTAAGGTTGGCAATCTCCGAGGGGTGGGAACATGGGGTTTAAACTTTTTTGCCTATATATGTTTTCAAATTTTGTACAATGTGCATAAAGGTTATTAGAAATAACTAATACATTTTTAAACTTAAGACAGGGATAGATAAGTTGTGGGCTGTGTGTTAGTGAATTTTTCTAAATCTAGGAAGGGTAGTCATCAGAGACTATAAAAGATGCTAGCAACAGAGGACACTGACCAAAGATGCCCAGAATAAAAGGCTAGAAAAAATGTAATTTTTTTGTGGTTCCCCATGAAAAAGGGAATCAAAGTGTACTGGACTCTTGGTGTACTGTGAATCACAACTCTGTGTGTGTGTGTGTGTGTGTGTGTGTGTGTGTGTGTGACCACCTGTACAATGCAGAAAACAGAGCAAAGATGAACAAGTCAGTGTCACTGGGAGGAGGGGAGAATGAAGGGAAGGAGGACAGTCATCTCCATAATATAACAGCACGGGGAAGTTCTACAATCACTTATTAGAGAATAGATTCCAATGGCTTTCAGAGGGAGCAGGGCATAAGCAGCTGCCACTTCAATGGTGTTGTGAAATATGAAATTATCTAAGTTGCTAAGTGGGTATCCAGCTCAGACAGCACATTTGCAAGATGGCATTTCAAGGGGTGTAGGACACTGTGACGTCAATGTTGCACACATTGGCTCAACCTTGCATTGAATAACTGGAGAGGGAAGCCAGAAATCAAGGAACTCTTTCCCTGGCAAACCCAGTTAGGGCAGATTCTCTCCTCATGCCATGTCCCCTCTTCCAAGTCAGGAAATCGACTTGGATGAGGAACACAACACAACTTGGGTTGTTTGGGGATGGGCAGTCTGAGGGCTCCTCTGCGTGCACGTCTGTATTTGTGGTCAGCACAAGCTGCTGCTTCCCACCATCAGTCATGGGAGCTGAATGGTCACTTTGGCTTGCACTCTCCTCCTGCTGCTCCTCTAGGTTCCAGAACACCCTGTCATGGACGTATAGCCTGTCGCCCAGAGGTTCTGTGGGAAACATCTCAGGGCCTTGAGAGACGAGAGTTTCATTTGACAAGCTTTTTGTCTTTTTCCCCAAGCGTGGGCTACAGCTAAATCCTTGGCCAATTAACAGGTATGTTTTGCACTTGGCACTGATAGATAGCACATCTTACAGGGTTCTGGCATCCTCAGGGAGCTCGAAAGGTTCAGGCAACCATCCCCATCCTAGCCCAGTGGGTGAAGCCTCAGGGGACTGTCCTCCGGGATCAGCCACAGCTTAACTCCTGTGAGGAAGTCCATCTCTCAGCATCTAACTTGGATGCTCTTGAAGAAAAAGAATAACACCTGCTACATTTAAATATGTTCGAAATACCTAGCTCCATTTCTGGAACATACTGCAACTCACAACAAATGGCTGTTATCATGTACTAACTGTAATTCCCCATCAGTTGTTTTGTATTTCCAGGATTCTGTATCTTTTTTAATCATGAGATTACAAATTAATATTTTACCCTCATAGTTGTTTAGGATGATGGTATTATACACACGTTTTATATGTGCCCTTTTGTCCTACAAATTAGTGTCCTGCCTACTTACATTTAGCTTCTGGCTTCCTGTGACTCTTTTGACCCTTTTCTGCCATATTTAAGGTAATTAATACTAAGTAATTATTATGTGCCCAGCACACAATGTCCTTTAGAATAATATAAAAATGTCCCTGCCTGTGAGACTCTTACAAAGTAGAGAGTCCTGATATATACATAAGATCTCCAGTTTGAATGTAATCAAGTATATGACCGGGTATGGGGTAGGAACCAGAATCTGGTTTGAATGCGGGACTCATTTCATTCATTTATGTATCCATCCATGCATTCATTCACTCATGCCATAAATATTCACATGCTTAGTATGTGCCAGGGCTGAGCTAGTGCCACAGTCACTGCTGGCCAGCTTCCCCAATAGCTATTCCCAGCCCCTATCCCTTGCTCATTTTTCTCTATAGAGGCTAAAAAAGAAAAATATCCCTTTCTAGCCAATGCCCTCTAAAGGGAAAGTCTACTGGGGAATTTTCTGGCAAGGACAATATCTTGTGAGTTAAAAAGGCTTTCACCTATATTTTTTCTGCCTTGAATGAGGAGGTGATGCCTGGGGCTGTGGCGGGCACTTTATGACCTTGAGGGGACAAGTGCGAGGCCAAAACATCAACACTAAAGATGGAAAAGCAAACAGACAGAGAGTTCTGGTCCTTGAAGACACCACTGGGCACATACCCCTGTCAGTAACAGGCTTCCCTCTTCAGCTATTCATGGACCTCTGATTTCTAATGTGAGAAAAGAAAAACAAATCTCCATTAATTTAAGGAGATTATGTACTTCCAAGAAGTATCTGGAAGGTACTACGGATTAATCTCCATTAATTTAAGGTGTATTCCAACACCTGCTGCCGAAAGCACGTGTAACCAACAGTTGGGTATACAGTGCTACACAATGGAGACAAATAATTACAAATGTACTGTGTGTGACCATGGCGAGAATCTCAGGGTACAGGCAAACCTAAGCTGGACTAGGCAGGGATGGCTCAACAATGAATACAATGAGCCCTAACGACAAATAAAGGCCAAGAAAAGAGCATTAAATAGATCGGTCTCTTTGAAGAGGGCAAGAAGACGGTGTGCTTGTGGAAGTAATAAAAGCCCTGTAGGGCATATGTGCAGAGGAGAGTCCAGTGGTGGGGAGCAGGGGGCGTGGAGCCCTCTGGGCCTCATAGACTCTGACAAGGATGTGCTGCTTTGCTCTGTGAACAATGAATGGGAAGCCTCTGTAAAGTTGTAAGCAGAAGCAAGTCATGATAACACCATTTTTTTTTCAAAAAGTGTTCCTTGGTGAGGGATGGGTTGGGAGACAGGGGAGGAGGGAAAAAGGCAGAAGGGTAGATCTATTAAAGAGCAACAGGAGGGATCCTTACCATGATGGAAATGTTCTGTGCCTTGATTATATCAAGGTCAATATCCTGGTTGTGCTGTTGTACTATCATTTTGCAAGATGTTACTATTGGGTGGAATTGGGTAACATAGGATCTATTATTTCTTACAAATGCCTGAGCATCTCCCATGATCTCAAAATAAAAAATCTAATGAGAAAGTGTGTCCCCGGTTTCGACATGGAGAGTGGATGAGAGGGGGAAAGGGTGGGAGAGGTAAATCAATTATGAAGCTGCTCCAAGTCATCCAGAGAGCTGAGCCTTGGATAGGGAGGTGGGATGAGAAGAGTGAATTGATTCAAGAAGTATCTGGAAGGTACTATGGACTGGCTTGCTGATGGATGGTGTGTAGCAGGTGAAGAAGAGGACAAAGTGCAGAATGACTTCCAGGTTCCTGCCCAGAGTTGGCAGGTGGATTCTGACATTTCTTACACGGATGGGACGCAAAGCCAGAGAGCAGGTTCCATGGTGGTAGTAGGGTTGGGGAGGTAGGCATGGCCAGCTCATGATTGGGCAGCTTGAGGAACCAATGAACTCTCCACGTAGATTCTATTCTGAGTAGTCATTTGGAAATGCAATCCCCTTAAAATAGAACTAAACGTGAAACTTCCTCCCTTCACCCTCTTTCTAATTTCACTGCCTTCCTTCTATGAAAACGTGAGCGATTAGGAAAATGTTGGCCTCCCCACCATTGCCATATCACACTTTCAGCCCTTCTTTTTCTACTCGCTCTCTGACATGGGAAGAAGTCCAGATCTGACTGGTGAACACCTGACATCCCAGGTGCCAGGGCTGATTACTGGCTGGGGCCACTGCTAAAGTCTGTGCCCATTTACAGCAGGCCCCTCTGCCCCCTTCTCTCACTCCCTATGCCCAATGCAGAACTCAGCCCCACTTCCTGTCTCCACACGGACCAGTGCCTGCTTTCTAGTAGCAGTCTGGACTTTCTTCTGCTCTTCTGCTTCTAGCTTCTGTTCTGCCTGCAGCTGGTGTGAGGCCTGCTGCCTAAACTGGCCAGCCTTCTCTGTCCATGTCTGAACAGGTGTGTCCCCAGGTTTACACTGAGGGCTGCAGGTAGGAGACCTCCCTTTGGACTCTGCATAAGATGCTTGCCAGGGAGTGAAATGGTGTGAGGGGAAGGCAGGAAAGAGGTTGGAAAGTTGGCACAGAAAAAAAAATTTAACACATTGAAAATTACCCTTGCAAACCTTCCAGGAAGGTGCCATCTGAGAAACAGATTCCCAATATGTTTTCCTTCCTGAGTTGGAAGAGCTCACCACTGATAAAGTAGCTTACTTCCATAAGGAGCCTATGTTGCACAAACCAGCTTCATATGTGTCTTTAGAGCCTGAATGACCCTCAGCACCGTCAGAGGCACACTCTGGGAGGCCCCTAGTCATCGCCACTAGCTGGGGAGCCACGGGGTCACACGCCACCACAGGCTGGTTCCAGGGCTGCCAGGACGTGTCCAATGTGAGCTGCAGGTCTGCTCTTTCTTTCCCATTTTCTCACTAAGTGTATATACTTGACTAGTGCCCCACTGCTCAAAATCCTGAAGGAGAGGATGAACGCAGGTCCCCTGAATCCCTATTAATTTTGGATGTAATTTTCTATATCTTTGTGTATTTATGCACACATATACATAATTTTTTACATAAATATGAAAATGACTATGCATCTTCTGCAACTTAGTATTTTCACTGATAAAATCATGGTGATTCCCCACCCACCCCGCCAGCTGCTAGCTAATGGAGCTATTGGTAAGTATGTGCCATTGCTGAACATTTTTTTTTTAGTTGTGTTAAGGTTTTGCTATTACAAATAATATGACCACAATAAACATCCCATGTACATTTATCTTTGCATATTTATGCAACTATTTCTAGAAAATAAAGAGACTCTGAATTGCTAGATCAAAGAGTATGTACGATTGAAAATTTAAAAACTGCTGAATTGCCCTCCAGAAATGTTTATTCCCAACCACAACGTATATCCCCAACACTGTATGTTACCAATTTCTTACTTTTTGCCAGTCTGATAGATAAAAAGGGGTATCTACATTTTTGTTTCTTTGATTCTACAGAGATTAAATATTGGCAATTTCTATATTCTTCTTTGGGAGATTTTTGTTTCTATCTCATGTTTTCCATTGGGTTGTTATATGTTTCTTATAGATTTTATTAGCTCTATTAATGATAATAATCTTTTATTGCAAATATTTTTGGTAGGCTAACACTCATCTTTTATTTCTATGTGGTGTCCTTCATACAACTTTTTTCTTTTAAAGGCTACGTCTGGGTATTCAGTCTTCCTTAGGTAGGCCCTCTCTGCCTCAAAATTATACTTTCAGAAATTCCTTTATTTTTTTCTGATATTTTGTATAGTTTTAATTTTTATGTTCATTTCTGGAATATCTATGAACTTATGATAGGAGATAGGGCTTTGGCTTTACATTTTTTCCAAATGTCTCTGTGCCAGCTACCTCAGTGCCAGTGACTGATTGTTCCTTTGTTTTCCCACTGATTGAAATACCACCCTTATAATATATCAGATTCCTTATACACACATCTGTCTCCAGACCCTATGCTCCTCCACTGATCTATTTGTCAATTTCAGCTCAGATGGGATCACACTTTTGAATTACTCTAGCTTAGGTGCCTGGGTGGCTCAATCAGGTAAGCATCTACCTTCGGCTCAGCCCATGATCCCAGGGTCCTGGGATCCAGCCCCTCTTTGGGCTCCTTGCTCAGCAGGGTGTCTGCTTCTCCCCTCTCCCTCTGCCTACTGCTCTCCCTGCTTGTGCTCTCTCATTCAGATACATAAACAAAATCTTAAAAAAAAAAAAAAAGAATTACTCTAGGTCTATAGTAAGATCTTATGTCTTATAGGATACTATTATAATATAGGTATAGCCTACTATTACCACCACTATTATCATCCATAATAATTTATTTAGCTAGTCTTTTTAAAAAATTAGAGCTAGTCTTAAGCTTTGTTTCTTCTTCTTTTTTAAAGATTTTATTTATTTATTCATGAGAGACACAGAGAGAGGCAGAGACATAGGCAGAAGGAGAAGCAGGCTCCCTGCAGGGAGCCCAATGTAGTACTAGATCCCAAGACCCCAGGGTCATGACCTGAGCCAAAGGTAGACGCTCAACCACTAAGCCACCCAGGTGCCCCAAGCTTTGTTCCTTCTATGTAACCTTTATATATGGATCAAATTTCATTTAAAAAAAATGTATGACTTAAATGGGTTTGTGCTGAATTATCATCTGGGGACAGGTGACATCTTAACAGTATTGACGCTTCCCATCCAGTAACACAGAATTTCCCTTCATTTATACAACTCATCTCTTATACTTTATGTAGAGATTTGCAGTTTTTTATTTTTTTAAGTTTTTTTTTTAATTTATTTATGAGAGACAGAGAGAGGTGCAGAGACATAGACACAGAGATGACTCTGGGATCAGGCCCTGAGCCAAAGGCAGACACTCAACCACTGAGCCACCCAGGTGTCCCAAGATTTGCAGTTTTTTAAATCAGACTTTGCCCATTTCTTGTTAGGTTTGCTGCTAGGTATTATAAATTTTGTTGTTGTTGTGAGTGGTATGTCTTTCCATTATATCATATGACTGGCTCTTGCTAACTTGTAGGAAAGCTATTGATTGATATATATTGATCCTGAATGTAGAGGCCTTAATGAGTTCTTCATTAGTTCTAACAGTACTTAGCTGATTCTTTAGAATCTATTTAGAGAATATTAACAGCTGCAAAGATTACATTTTTGTATATTTCCTTCTAATATTAACACTTTCTGTTTGTCCTTCTTGTCTGATTCCACTGCCTAGAGTTGCGATCACAGTGTGAGACTAACACTTGTTACTCACTTCAAAGAGAACAATCTAAAATTTTACTGTTGAGTATAAAGCATGCTTTAACATCTGAGAGAATAAGTCTATTAAGCTAAGGACGTTTCCTTTTATTTTCTACCTTACTAAGACTTAGCAGAAGCTTTGAATTTAATCAACTTATTTTCAGTGTGTTAAAATAAATGATGATTCAGTCTTTAAATAAAATCAGTCCTCTTTTGGTCACATAAAACTTTAATGACCATATACTCTATTTCATGAAGACAGTATAACCATGTCAGAGACCTCTGATGCCATTAGAGTTGGTAAATGTTAAAAATGTAAGAGCTTGAAATATTTAGGGGGGAGCACATCAAAACAAATCACATATTTATGCTATTGGTAATTTAACGTGAATCCCTCACCTTGAAATCATCAGGAATGAGGAGTTTTGATGTTCGTAGAAAATTCAAGATATATCTGAACATCTGTCCATCTCTGTCAATGAAATAATGCTGTTTGAGACTGTCCAAAACAATGGGCTCTGTACCATCAAAAAGTCTTCCGATTCTGTGATAGAAAAGAGGGAACAGTGAAAACAATTAGAATCAATTGTTTGGCCGCTAAAACTAGGAGCTACCATTTTGTGTCACTGTCAAAGGTAGCCGTTTCAAAGATGGCAGTTAGGAAAAATCACCCGTTACGTAGTTATGGTTCTCTGAGAAGTACTAGCCCTTGCTTGATAAATACTTCAGGACCAGACAATTCAAAATAGTCTCAGGCTTTCTCAAGTAAATCCTTTTATTCACTGTCTGTTACCTGTAAAGAAAATGTCCCTGACATGGTGATTATGGCTAAGTGCTGTCACTGTAATGGAAGAGCATGTCTTTCCCCTGGGTTACTTCAAACCACCTTCTCTGCTACTTCTTAAAAAATGTTATTGCTCCAAAGTGTCTTTTAAACAGATTCTACAGAGAAAGCAATTTCATTTTTAAGAAATCTGTTTTCTGAGCTTTCCCCACCCATGAATCACAAACTTCCCAAAAATAAAGCAATGCCTATATGCTAACATCTACATTTAATTATAGAAAGAATCATTGAAAATATCACTTGTCTAGGAAAATATGTTTTCCATTAACAATATACAGTCTAGTTTCTTAGTTCTCAGCAAAAATCATTTCTAACAGCCAGGCATCATTTTAAAAAATAAATATGTTGACCACCCCAAAAATATGACCTAGTACTGGAACATGAGTGGCTACAGGTAATTTTTTAAAAAACAGGAATCCACAATATGTTTTTCCCATTTGTAGAGTTAACATTTGAACAGTGTACTATAGTTAAAGCATCCTGCATCCATTTGTTATCATTTATCCCTTTAAGGATGGCTGAACCTACATATTTTAGGATATATTCAGTTAATAGAAAGTGGTCACATTTGTACCATAAACGAGTAGAGAGCTGACTAATGACAAACAAATATCCTATATCAGAAAATAGAATTTACACACTAGAAATCACTTCCTTGACCAAGAGGTGCACTGCACTTTTTATTAACAGTGTAGGCAGGCAAATGGCTCTATTTCTTTATGAAAAGCTTTCTTTGGGACTCCTGAAATGTGGCAGAGGTTATGGTAAGTCAATAATTTCACCCCTCCTAAAATACAAAAAAAACCCCAAAAAACCAACAAATAGAGAAGCAGCTCCTCCTCCCCCCCCCCCCAAAAAAAGAAAAGCTTGGGAATTTGTTTTATAAAAATTTTTAAAAGATAACCAGAAAACTCACGTCCCACCCGAAGGTAGTAAGTGCAAAGAACAAAGCAACTTACTGCAGTCAGGTCCTATTTCTAAAACTCAGTATATTATTCTCAGCTAATGTTTGTGTCCAACTTTCCATGAATTGAGGGTGATTCACTATTTGTTCCTTCCACAATTTTACCCAAGGTGTGGGGCTCCCAACCATCCTAGCACTCTTTCACTGAATGCAACCTTGTCATTCATTTCCATTAACATATCAATCAAACAGGCTACAGAAAGAGGCAGTGAAACTAAAATACACTTAGTCACTTATTTAGAGTGTTTCCAGGACTGTTTGGTGTAAGCTGGGAAAGAACAAGACTTGTTTGCTCATTACTAAGACATTTTACTCTTCATTGTTAACATGATAAATTTATGGTTGACAGGAGGAGAAAAGAGAGTTCTGTTTATTAAGTGCTGTCCAGATAGCAAGCACTATGCTTAGCACTTCATGTATGTAAAGGATCCATTATCTTCGTTTTAAAGATGAAGAAACAGGCTCAAAATGATGAGTAACTTGCCCAACTAGTTAAGTAGCACTGGGGGATCTGTGCACAGTCTGATCTTAAAGGGGCCTCCCTACAAAGAATGGAATGAAAAGAATGACCACTATTGAAGGAAAACTTTTGGTCTAGAGTTTTTCTCTCTAACTTGTTTAGCAAGGGCTCTCTGCAATGAAATCCAAGCATGTGTATTGATTATTTTTGTGGCCTGTAATTTATTAGTGTCAGTGACTGCAAGTCACTGGAGTCAAGAGATGAAAAGTAAATATTTTATTCTTAAATAAATCCTGTGCTTATTTTCTGAAATGCTCATTTTCAAAATCGAGACTGGGGCGTACTCTGGCACAGCATGAGTGATTAGTAAATCTCTACGGAGTCAACGAGTAAAGGAGTGGTTGAGTGGTGTGGGGAGTATGGCTCGGCCCTTCACTAGCTGTCCTCTGGGTCAATCGACTTCTCTGTGTCTCCATTTCTCTGACAAAATGTCTGTTTCTTTTATAAAACTGCCCTTTCTTCTTGGGGTTGATGAGAAAATCAAATGGGGTCATGGAACACTCAAGAAGAGCACAGCCAAAGAAGGCGTCCCCAACTAGCAAACACAGATTTCCAGGAAAGCGTATCTCGGAAGACTGGGGGCACTATAAGGAATAGGATTCTGGGGCCAAATGCAAAACCTGAGCTTAGGCGTCTTCTTCTTTAAAAAAAAAAAAAAAAAAATATATATATATATATATATATATATATATATATATATATTTATTCATGAGAGACACAGAGAGAGGCAGAGACATAGGCAGAAGGAGAAGCAGGCTCCCTGAGGGGAGCCCAAGGCGGGTCTGGATCCCCGGACCCCGGGATCACGACCCCAGCCAAACGCAGACGCTCAACCGCTGAGCCACCCAGGCGTCCCTGGAGTATCTTCTTTACAGACCTTAGTGAGGTCGGGAGAGATGCTCCATTTAGAAGGCCTTTAGGGGACACCTGGGTGGCTCGGTTGGCTCAGCGTCTGCCTTGGGCTCAGGTCATGATCCCGGGTCCTGGGATGGAGCCCCGCACCTGGCTCCCTGCTCAGCAGAGCCTGCTTCTCCCTCTCCCTCTTCTGCTCCCCTGCTTCTGCTCTCTCGCTCTGTCAAATACATAAACACATAAAATCTTGAAAACACATAAAAATTAAAGGCTTTTCGGATGGAAAACACCAACCCGCCAGCCACCCCTCCTCCAGCAGGTGCAGGATACTGGACCTGTGAGAAGCACCTTCGCGGGGCACGCGGCCCAAACGGGAGGTGCGGAACGAAGACTGAAGGGAGGCCCAGCGTAGGCCGGAGGGCTGCCTGGGGGAGGCTGGGTCTCCGGGGGAATCACTCAGGCCCGACGAGGGCGGGAGGTGAGGAGAGAGGGAGGTGAGAGGCCCCGGTGGTTTGGCTGCGCGGGGGCGGCGCGCGGCCTCGCCTGGAACCTTCGCATCCCCCGGAACCTTCGCCGCCCACTCACGCCGGGCCGGGAGGCTGCGGCGGGCGGACCAGCGCGAGCGGACACCAGCCGTGGGCCGCGCCGGGGCCCCTTCCGGTCTGAGGTGCGAGGCCTCCCCACAGGGAGGCAGCGCCGTCTTGGAGACACCGAACGTTAGGAGCGGGAGGGGGCAGCCTCACGCGGCTGGTTTTTTTCCGGACTTCAAAAGGAAGCCTGTTCTGGGCTGTGAGAACCAAGCGGAAGGACAGGGCGGTGCCGACGGCCGTAAAATGGCGGCCGGGGCGGGCGCGGAGCGTGGCCCGGATGGGAGAGCATTGTCTGGCCCCGCCGACAGGGCGGCCGACGACGCAGGCCGCGTTTCTTGCGGACACATGAATGGACTCACACATCAAACCGCAGTGATTTGTAGACTCTGCGGCCTGGAAACTATGTGGCACTGATTACAGTTTACCAACCTTGGAGAACATTCCTGCTTTCCACCTGACCGAGACCCGGCGGGCCCCCGCTCTTGTGTGGCCGCCTCGGCGTTTGGGCGCACTGACCCAGGGAGCCGTGCGGGGAAACACTTCCTTCCACGGTTGTTTTTTTTTTTTTTTTTTTAAAGATTTTATTTATTTATTCATGAGAGACACACACAGAGAGAGAGAGAGAGAGAAGCAGAGACACAGGCTGAGGGAGAAGCGGGCCCCGCGCAGGGAGCCCGACCGGGACTTGACCCCGGGTCACCAGGGTCACGCCCTGGGCCGAAGGCGGCGCTAAACCACTGAGCCCCCGGGCTGCCTTGACTTTTTTTTTTTTTTTTTTTTTAAACATTTTGTTTGGGACAATTTCAAACTCAACGCCAAAGCCAAGAAAATGATATAAGAAGTCCCGCCCCCCGCCGCCCCAATGTGTCCATCCGCCTCCAGGAGCCGTCAGCTCTTGGCCAAGCTTGTTTCGCCTCTGCTGCCACCGCTCCCTCTCTCTCCCGCAGCGGGATTTTTATAGGAAATCCCAAACATCCTGTCATTTTATCTGTGACTATTTCATTGACTAGTAAGATGATCAAGGCTCACGAAAAATACGCATTAAAAGATACTGAAGTATTTTGCTCTTGCTTTTTAATATTAACATTCTGTTGATTATTGTTTATGGAACAAACGATGCAGGATCAAGTCTGCAAGGAAACTAAGCTCCTTCTTGTAGAAAGGAAGTCTGGTTCCCCACCATGGCTCCCCTCTCCCTGGCATTAAAGAATGTTTTTTTTTTTTTTTTTTTTTTTTTTTTTTTTTTAGGATTTTATTTATTGGGACGCCTGGGTGGCTCAGTGGTTGAGCGTCTGCCTTTGGTTCAGGTCATGATCCCCGGGGTCCTGGGTCTGAGTCCTGCCTCGGGCTCCCCACAGGGAGCCTGCTTCTCCCTCTGCCTATGTCTCTGCCTCTCTCTCTGTGTGTCTCTCATGAATAAATAAACATCTTTAAAAAAAATTTTTTTTAAAAGATGTTTATTTATTTGAGAGAGAGTGAGAGTGCACAAGCAGGGGAACAGCATAGGGAAAGGGAGAAGCAGACACCGGGCTGAGCAGAGAGCCTGATGCAGGTCTGGATGCAGGGCTCCACCCCAGGACCCTGGGATCATGACCTGAGCTGAAGCCAGACCTTTAACCTGCTGAGCCACCCAGGCGTCCCAAAAGAATGGTCTTACGTGAAAGAGAGGATAGGGGTAGGGCCTGATAATTTGCTGTGAATCAGTTACTAAGAATTTATTTTTTCTTGTGCATTCACTCATTCATTTATTCATTCATTCATTCGACCTGGTTTCTTTGACTTACTGTGACTCGAGTCCTTAAGAATTTCCCTTTATTGTGCAGTCATTCAGCTATTCATTTATTCTACCTATATTCGCTGCACTTGACCATGCGAAATATAGGGAATGCAGTGGTGAATAAACCACACATCCTTGCTTTTGTGGAATTTAACAGTCTGTGGAGCTGGGAATGCAGATCAAGTGCAGTGTGTCCCTGGGTGTGCAGTGGGTTAGGCAAGTACACAGGAGGTGCACTCAACTTTGGGGACACGTGGAAGAAAGGGAAAGTTCATGGAGACCTGAAGGATAAACAGAAGTTGGCCAAGTACCGGGGTGGCAGGAAGGTCAGGTAAGAAAGGAGAGGGGTAGGGAAGATAGAGAGGCTTGAAGCTAGAAGAAACGAGGCATGTGATTACTCCCCACTGGGGGCAGAGTCAGGAAAACTGAAAAAGGAGGCTGGAGCAGCAGAGTGAGATGGTGAAAAGCTGTACCATCCAGGTCAAGGAGTCTGGATTGGGCTTGGAGGCTGATAGGGGCTGAAGTCAGGCTATGCTCTCCGATGCTGTTAGGTGGAAGAGCAAATTTAGAAGTGAGACTGAATGAAACACGGATCTGAAATCACATCTCCTCAAAGATGCAGTTTGTGGCTTATTCAAGTCCTTTCTTCTCTGCCTTGCTTTTGGCTGTTACTTGCATACAGCAGAGGTTCTTCACCCTGGTGGCACACTGAAATCACCCGAGGAGCTTTTAAAAAGTACTGCCAGATATTCTGATGTAATTACTGCTCAGGGCTGGGGCTCAGGCATCTCCCCAAATAAGCCTGACAAACAGCTGAGTTGAGAAGCAGTGCAAAGGAGGATGAGCAGACTACAGAGGAACAAGTCAACATCATGAACGTGAGAGGTGTTCAGTTAGTCATTCCGTCCCTTTGAACTGTCGCAGCACCTCTTCTTAAATAGCCATCCACATTTTTAAAAGTGAAAGGTCTCCGGGATGACCTAGATCAACATCCCATTTTACAAACGGAGAAACGGAGTCCCAGATATGCAGTGCTTGAGGATGCACAGCTGGGTGGACGCAGAGCTGGCTCTGAAACCACCATGCTGTCCCTGGGGTAATGGGCAGGGGTCACATTCAAGCCCGTGGAGGACAACTGCTCTAATGCTGGTTACTAGTTATTGAATTGTGTTCCATGCCAAAGAGTGAGCTGGCTGTTTTACGGGCTTTATCTCATTTGGTTTTACAATGATCCTACAAGGTGGCCATATTACTCCCAATTCACAGATGAGGAATCTGAAGCCCAGAATGGTTGTCACTTGGCTTAAGTTACAACCTGGATCTGATTCAAAGCCTGTGTTCTTGACCAGTAATTTATAATACCTTTGCAATGTGTAATTTCAAACAAAGAAAACAACACCTCGACAGCTTTCCTGGGGGAGTGCACAATTTTTATAGTTCAGTAGAGTTTGCTAGAAAATCTGGTGATTATCAACTCTGTAGAGAAACTATTTAATAGCTGCGATACAGAAAGTTGAGGCTCAGGGGCAGGGTAGGTACCCTAAACTCAACCGAAGCAAATCAAAATACTCCAAGACTTCAGAGGCGACTTCCAAACTGTTGGTACAACGTGAAGGGGGCATAAAATGAGTTGGGAAATTCTGAGGACAATGAAAATTTCTGGAGAGAGGAATTACACATGAGGTTCCAACGCCAGTTACCTTGCAGGTCTCATGTTCTCCTATGCGCCGTGTCCCTCCATTTAATCCTGACACACCCTGTGGGGATTTGTCGCTTTGCAGCTAAGGAGAGGTTTCCAACGCTTCCAAGACTCCACACACCCTCTTCAAGCCGCCTGGTGAACACCAGGTCACATCAGGCACCGTGGCGTGTAAGATGATACCGGGCCCTCGCTTTCCCAGAGGCAAGCGAGTTAATCCTCTCAGTTCTCCAGAGCCAGAACGCACACGGTAATTATACAGCAAGGGAGGGCCTTTCATCTGCAGGGGTGCAGGATCATCTTGCTCTGGGAGGGTGGAGAAGACCCTGCTCAGGGCTGAGGAACAAGTGCCGAAGACAGACCAAGGGATAAGCTGGTGACAAAAGGTCAGGACAGAGGCTGTTGGGCCGTGTCACCCACTTAGCTTCCCTTGGCCAAGAAATGCCTTTTTTCTCCACCGCTGGGCTTCCATGCCACAGAAAATATGGTCTGGACTCAAGGAAAAGATCTCATTTAGTTTCTTGACCAGATTTATTTTGCTGGGTAAGAGTTTCAGAAGCAACGGGCAAATTACCCCTTTTAGCATTTGGGGGATATTTTTAAATTATAAAAGTGATACCTACTCATTGTTGAAAATTGGAAAAGTGTAGAGTAGAGGACGAAGAAGCAGCAGAAGAGAAAAACAACTTGCCATTAGCCCACCAATCAGGACATCACTTTTTTAAAAATTGGATTTGAAGGGTATTTTTCTCTGAGTAATTTCCTTTTCAGAAGCACCTGTACCTTCATGCTTTTTTTAGGTCTACTATTCCAAATTAGTCTGTTATGTTAGTAAGTTATGTCTACTGCTCCAAGTTACCTTCCCAGCCAAGTTTTCGTCCTAATATTTGAAACTCGAGAAAGATAGCAAATAGGGTAGAGGGCTGGGTGAAGGTGGGTGTGTCTGTGGCCACATAATCGTGAGCGTGCAAGTGCATGCCCGTGCCAGAGGTGTGTGGACAGCTGTCACTGCCATTGAAACCAGAGTCAGGACAGCAGAGAGGGAGGGGAACACAGAGAGAGGGGCAACCAGGGGGTGCCTCTTCCCCCTTCTGCTGAGATGGGAAAGGAGAGAAACAGTGGTGGGAGGGAAGAGACATGCTAGGTTGATGGCTGAAAACTGGACCCTTGGGAGTTCAATATTGTACTCTCTCTATTCTTATATATATATATTTTTTAAATGTCCATAATAAAAATATTTTTTTCTTAAAAAAAAGGGAATGCTGGGTATTATTATTATAATGTTTAAAAAGAAAGAAATCACCAATCCACTTAGTGTTCTGGAAGTCTGAATTATCATAAACACTGTTTAATATGCTTAAAGTATTATAACTGTTAAAACAATTCTGGGAAGAGTTCTTTATAGTTCCCACACATGGGAAATTTTGTCTATATTTCATGCACACTGATACAAATTAATTCAGAGCTTGTTACAGAAATGGACAGAAGTAATTTAAGAGAGGGAGAAAATACCTTCTTGGTAGGAATAAACAAAACAAATTGTATCTACTTATGGGGAAGTAATGTTTCCAGTACTGTTCCCTGAGGCAGCATCATTTTCTTAAATGATACATAGAACTGAAGAAAGCAGGGGAGAAAGGAAAGGCAAGTTTAAAATATAAGAAAAACGATGAGAGCGAAACAACCCCGGAACTTGGCATTTTCGAGAATTGATCACGGATGGTACTACTCGGCATGAGTGTGGCTCGAGGGCGAGCTCGGGGCCACTCAGGGGTGCCCCCCCAGGACTCTGACTAGAACAATTATTATTTTTTTTTAATTTCAAGAGTTACATTGACTGTGAACTATGGAAAAATATATTATTACAATTAACATGATTTTTTTAAGCCACCAAAATTTACATAAGTAGGCTTTTTATTTCTGCATTTATTGAGTGCCTACCATGTTCCTGGTGCTTGGCCAGGCCTTTTAAAGGTTTTTTTTTTTTTTAAGATTTTATTTATTCATGATAGTCACACAGAGAGAGACAGAGAGGCAGAGACACAGGCAGAAGGAGAAGCAGGCTCCATGCAGGGAGCCTGACGTGGGAGTCGATCCTGGGTCTCCAGGATCACGCCCCGGGCCAAAGGCAGGCGCCAAACCGCTGCGCCACCCAGGGATCCCGGCCAGGCCTTTTAAAATGAGCCTGCTGCAGACCCACTGGGAGTCAAGGAAGGATAGTGAAGGACCCAGCCAGCCCAGAGCAGTCAGGGAAGGCTTCCTGCAGGAGGCAGTCAGTGCAGAGTCCTAGGGCTCAAGAGGTATAAGGAGATGGGTACAGGGTCTTGGAAAGAGATTTCAAGCAAGAAGGAACATGATGGGGGCAGCCCGGGTGGCTCAGCGGTTTAGCGCCGCCTTGAGCCCGGGGCGTGATCCTGGAGACCCGGGATCGAGTCCCACGTCAGGCTCCCTGCATGGAGCCTGCTTCTCCCTCTGCCTGTGTCTCTGCCTTTCTCTCTCTCTGTGTGTGTGTGTGTGTCTCTCATGAATAAATAAATAAAATCTTAAAAAAAAAAAAAAGGAACATGATGGGTGAGGTGGGAGCACAGCCCATGAAGAGCATCTCTCTCAAAGTATGGAGCCCAGAGGAGCAGGTGAGGGCACCATTATTCACAAAAGTTTGGGCATGGTGCTTTCAGGAATGTAGGAGTGTAGGAAGCCCCAGCACACTTGGCCCTAAAACTCACAGACCTGGGTTTGAATCCTGGCTTTATCATCTTTCAGACCAAATCAGTAAGTTTTGATTTCATCATCTGAGAAGTGGGATAATACCTAGCCCAAAGAATTCTTAGGAGAATAAATGGAGGTCCAATAAGAACTATGCTTCCTGAGAGTTCACTGTGTGTAGGACCCAGTAGTGAGTGCTCACGACATGCCTACTAGGTGGGTACTCTCACCCCGTTTTATGGGGACGCTGCAGCCAGCTTCTCAGCCCCGAGGCCAGAATTCACACTCGGGCAGCTGGACTGCAGACCCGGGCCCGGAGCCGCTCCCTCAATGCCTGCTGGGCGCTCTGTGCCTCAGCAGAGCACTGTGCCCACCTGGCACGGGCTCGGGGGAGGCTGACAGATTTTCGTCCTTCGGCAATGGTGTGCTACGCCAAAACAGGACTCTGACTCTATATGAAATCCTGCTGTGCATCTGGAATTGGAAGAAAACCTTTACAGTCACCTGGTCCTGTTCTCTGGCTCGAGCAAATGCCTGCTTAAAAATGATTTCTAGAGCTATTTTTCTAAGATCAGTCCAGGATCAGATCATCATAACCTCCCCTGAGAGGCCACTTGGATATTTTCGGCTCAAACAGTTTCTGTTTAGGTTTTCTCTCGCTTTTTATTTGGGCAGGCAAGCATGCACATGTGCACACGAGCCTGCCCCCATAGGCCACCCCGCCCTCCTCCCAACAGTCTATTCTATATTTGGAGGTATTTTTGACACTCTTTTTTTTTCTCTTGATTTAAAACCCTAGAATGTTTTCCATTTTACAATAATTACTATTCAGAGAAAAAAAATATTACAATAGCCAACAGTTTTTGAGTTTGTTAGATATGCTGCTAAAAACTTCATGGAATATCTGATTTAAACCTCACAACTCCATAAAGTAGTATTTTGATTTTACAGATGGAGAAACAGAAGCCAAAGCCATTAGGTGGGTTGCTGAGGGGCGCTGAGGGCTGCAGCCTCTTTTCCCTGCAGAGTAAGGGCAGCCCATGCTCCGTGCTGCCCCTGACCCTCTGTGGCTGGCTGTCCCAGAACATTCTGCTGCCCCTTCCCACTCTGGCACCTTCCACTGGCCTTCATTCACCTTGCAGTTCCACTCTGATTTTCTTGTTTCTAGTTTCTTGTTATACGAGCAAACTCTTTTATATGTGTTCTCATTGATTTTAATCTGTTTTTGAGTGACTGTTCTTATTCCTGGGGTAATACTCCTGAATATTAGCTGACCTAACAATTGAACCAGTGCTCTCCTGTGTGATGACACATTCTCGGACATCACTCTGTGTATCACTCTTCTAATAAACGGACCCTGCTTGGTCCCTCCCCTGTGACTGTGCTCTCCCGGTGGCCCCACTTGCTCTGCTCCACTTTGAGATTATCAGTGACCAGGATGTGGAAGGGAACCTGTCTCCATTTCCTCTGGTGTTTTATTGTGACTCTGGGAGGTGGCTGACAACATGTCACAGTAGTCACTTCAAATAAACACGTCACATTAATTATATGCCACTCAGACAGAGGACTATGGTGAAGCCAGCTGTTTCTATTTTCAATTTAAAATTTTTTCCTGCTTATCATGAAGCCAGCAGAACAGCAGTTTACAGTGAAGTACTTCAATATTTTGCTTAGTACCCAGAGGTGAAAAACCAGAGACTTAACAAAGTGCTTAATAAAAAAAAGAAAGAATGAGGTGACCCAGGTGGCTCAGTGGTTGAGCATCTGCCTTCGGTTCAGGTTGTGATCCTGGGGTCCTGGGATTGCGTCCTACATCGGGCTCCCTGTAGGGAGCCTGCTTCTCCCTCTGTCTATGTCTCTGCCTCTCTGTCTCTGTGTCTCTCATGAACAAATAAATAAAATCGTTTTAAAAAATGAGAAAAATACCATTTACCTAAAAATGAGGTAAATGATCTTTTGAAAGCCTAAGAGAAGATATATGGAAGAAAGCAAGTGAAAAAAAAAAAAGAAGGAAAGAAAGTGAATCTACCCTAAGTCTTCTGTACCCCATCCTTGCTCCTACACACACACCACACACATTCACTCAGCCAGTACTGATATGGTCCAAAGGTCTTAGTATAGCAACAAAGAATGGTTCAACTGCTCATGAGTATAGTATGGTTGGATGAATGAAGATGACTGAGTTCTTCTGTCCCTGCCTGACTTCACAGTGACAAGGAAGCTTGAAAGTACACTCAAAAATGAGGCTTTGAGGAACAAAGCCAAAAGGGAGGAGGGTTAGCCTCGAGACTGTGAGTTAGGCCTCTATAGATGGAAAGAAGGCTGCAAATAGGACAACAGTCACATTTACACAGCTTCAAAAGTACATAAACATTGTAAAGTATATGTAAAAAATGTTCAGACTGCCTTTTTAAAAAAGTCCAGGATTTGCTTCCTCAAATCATGATGGACAACATGCCTGGTAGGCTTTTTATTCTGAGAAGATTAAGATTTTGAATTTATGTCATAAGATGATTTAAATAATCACCAAGTGAAAATGACATCTGAAAAATACTAAGTTTCTATCAGCTTATGATTCAAAGACAACATTCTCGGGTGTGTGTGGTTGGGAAACAAGGAACACGTTGCTGACAGCATCCTGCCTTTGGCTACACCATAGTCAACAATGTGTGGTGGTAGGTGTGTATCTTGTGTAACCATCTCCGCCCTGCTGGGGTTTATCATAGTTCAAGAATTTACCCAGAGTCCCCACGCCGGTCCATAGACACCCAAGCAGTGGGTGTTAGCTCTCTATTTCTCCCCGGCCCTTCCAACAAAATTCAGAACGGAGCCCTAACCTGCAAAACATTTTAAAAAATGAATATTCTCGGCTAATAACAAGAATTTCTTATTTTTTCTTTCCCTTTTTAGATGATTATTAAACAGCAGGTGACAATGTTTAGCTGTCATCACAAGCCATCGTTTCCCATACTTGTTGCTCCATTTGAAAGTCCTGTGGGAGAAGTGTACTGAAGCCAGAGCTCCCTTGACAAATAAATACTTTTGCTAAGTTTGAAAATCTACATAAAAGGGGCGTCTGGGTGGATCAGTGGTTGAGCGTCTGCCTTTGGCTCAGGTCATGATCCCGGGGTCCTGGGATCGAGTCCTGTATCCCTCTTCGATCGAGCCTGCTTCTCCCTCTGCCCGTGTCTCTGCCTCTCTCTTTATTCTCTCATGAATAAATAAATAAATAAAATCTTCAAAAAAATCTACATAAAGGATTACAAATGGGTTCTTCAAGAGCCCAACGGCATGCATACTTGGAAATACAAATTATATTGTCACTGTTTGGTGTTTCTAACTGGCACAGACATCCAGGCAAGGTGAAGACCAGAGCTTCATCCATATTTAACATTGTTCCCTGGGTTTGCTGGGTTGTTACAGTCTTTATTCCAGTCCACTTTAATGAGTGCGACAATTTTCTCTGATTTCCACCCTTCATGCCATCTTGTTCCTTCTGCAATGTATCATCAAAATGGTGATGTGCTGATGAAGAACTTTCCATAGGGCCCCTAAGATTATGGATCAGTGGGATACACTTAAAAGATCCTTCTTTTCTGCTTTGCTATTGACTGCACTGCTTTGAGTTTAGAAGAGTTTTCATTTTTTAGGTAAGCTTTCAGCCCTCAGGGCCTTCTAAACTGTTTCTTAAAAAAAAATCAATTTTTGGAGGGATGGCAGGGGCCTTGACAAGTCTAATGAAGCTGGGCAGGAGTTCTGGAACACATTCAGCTCAGATCACGAAAGCAAGTTTGGGCGCGCTCAGATCCACCTTCCAGTGATGAAGCCCTTGGCCTGGCAAGGTTCACTGCTGTTTGAAAGTGGTGGTTAGCTGTTATGCACAGTTGTAATTTCTCTTCTGAATATGGGAACACAGTAAGAAACACTGCGCAGAAGTAAAAATAATCATTACCACCAAAAAAGATAAGCAGCAATGTCATTACTAAGCAAACGGACACATGGCACTTATGTAGCAGCAGGAAGCCATTATCCAGTGACAGTGTCATTTCCACTGACACTGTATCTTGATTAGATTCAGATGGTCTAGCAAAAAGCTGATATAATTGGGGGATTGAGACTTGGAATTTCTTTTTCTTTAACATTTTCTTTTGCAAAAGAGATTGCCACCAGATTGAAGCTTCTGGGTATCTGCCTTTGGAATATTAATACACGACATGGATACAGTTGTAACAGTACAATTTATTTCTAGACACCCCCACAGCACTACGTCTCACACTTTCTTCCTTCTTTCACTAGGGCCACCGTGAGCACACTCAGAAGCCCTCCATTGGAATGGAGGCATAACATTATGCCCCCACATCAGCTTGCTGCTTTAAGGACCAATTGTGGGTACTTTTTTAAAAATTTTATTTATTTGAGAGAGACAGTGAGTAAGCATGAGCTTGAGGAAGGACAGAGGGAGAGAGAGAAGCAGCCTCCCAGCTGAGCATGGAGCCAAATTTGGGGCTCAATCTCAAGCAACCGGGATGGAGACCTGAGTTGAAGTCAGATGCTTAACCAACTGAGCCACCCAGGTGCCCTCAATTGTTGCTACTTTCTATCTCCAGGCATCCTGAGGGTAATCTTTCAGAGGCAGAACATTGATAATCCACCTAGTTGAAGCTATAAATCCTGCATTTTTACCAAAAAGAAATGGCATTTTAATGAGTTACTTCTATAGTGATAATAGAACAAACAGTCTGGCAGATGTAGTGAACCAGACTCCTCTATTAATGTACCTTGGCTTTCAGCAAGGAGCATGCGTGTGCTCAGTGGGCCCACAAGGAATCCTTCAATGTGACTCTCTGAGGCTTACTATTATTTTTAGAGTTCTCAAAATTCAAATGCAAATTACAACATCAGGTGTTTTGGTTTTGAATAATAAACGCTTTTGTTTGGAATCTAAGGGGGGAAAAGTTTATTTTCTGCACTGGTTTAATACAGAAGACTCCCCTAACTTGAGAATAACTTGCATTGTTTTATTTCAGCCACGAATACACACAGCATAGACACAGGGGTGCCTCCTTTCTGATACAGAGAGATTTCACATCTCTATGAAGTGGATCATGGCAGCCTGGGAAGATGCTGTGAAGAACTATATGGTAGACACAAGAATAACGCTGTAGGGTGTAGTACTCCTGCCCACAGAGCTCTCTACGTAACCAAAATACAGTTCATCCTCTGGAAGTTCACCTAAAATGTTTCAATGTTGGTCCTCATTTACCATAAAGTAAGTCTCAAATGAAGCACTCCACCAAAATCGGTTATGTGACTGACAGGAACTACACTCTGTTTTGTTTTGAAGAAACTACACGGTTTGAGGATCCAAAGTCCTAAGAGATTCATGAGCTGGGTTGTGTGAAATAACAATGCCAATTCTCAGCCCTTTTAATGGAATTGTTCTTAAGACACAGTTTATAAAGTGGAGTCTATTATTCACATATTAACCTTGTGAAAGATTACCAGAATCTTCTATGAACTACCTACTAATTAACTTTTCAAATGAGTAAATAGAGCATAGAGCATTATAAAGTACTTTGTTGTATGATGAGGGGAAACATGAAAATACAATAAAAAACACAGGGCAAAAATGATCTTGGCATTGCTCAATGACACTATTCATTACGACATATCAAAAGAAGCACTGTCCATATCATTGTCCCAAGTGACGAGACTCAAGCCAGAATCAATAGGAAAAGTCTCCCTTTAATGACTTGTCTCCTGCCACACCACTGCCATCCCTTCTCTGCCCCCCACTGACCCCGGTGGGGATGTTGGCACGTTTCTGTTCCACACCCGCCTCTGAAGACCTGGTGCCCAAACTTTGAGCTGCAGGTGGATCACCTGATGCTGATGAAAACTGCAGACTCCCTCGGATCCTGACACACAGGTCACTTGAATGGTGGGGAGGGCCCAGGAATCTGCATTTTTAACTCTGGTCTGGGGGGATTAGGGAGGAGGTATCAGTTGGAGAAAAACATTTAGAAGACAGGTGTCACCCTTCTGTTCATCTGATTCACTGGGGGTTGTTGACTGGGTTGATTTATTTCCTTCTCCTTACTCTTTCCCTTAGGGTAAAGAGACTATAGAAAAATCCCTTTCTGGGCTTTGTCTTTGAAGAAAAAAAGCATGTACATCCTTGAGGCTCTGATTAGCCTAGGCCTACCATTAAGTCCTTACATCACCCCAGAGCCTAAAGAACTGAGTGAAGGCCACCTTAAGAATAAAATGGCTTGAAGTTACCATTGATGATCTGCTCTCTTGGCTCACAACCACTGTGAGAAAACATTCCAGAAGGTGGTAAGAAGGATTACATGGCTGGCCATGGGAAACATTAGACTGTCCCATGCCCTGCTCCAGACTGATGAAACTTGAATCTTTGCAGGTAGAGCCAGGTTGGTTTGTTGGTTGATTCTAACATGCCCTGAGGGTTGAGAAGCACAGCTCTAAAAGAGGAAACCACAAAGGGCCTGGAGTTGGAATGAGAGTGGGAATCCTACTCAGTCACTTGACCCCTCAGAGTTGCAGTGTTTTTATCTATAAGCTGGGCTAAATACCAGTCCCTACCTCTAAGATCACTGTGGCGTGTTAGATGAGAAACACAGACAAGGAGTCCAGCCTGGCCTGTAAACTAAACTATTTTGAACACCTTTACTCAGTTACTTGTCCTTTACTGTTTTGAGGACCTGGCCCCCATACACCATTACTTCACCCAATAATTAATTCATGTATCAAGCAAACTTCTGAACATACACTCGGCGGTGGTCACCATACCACGTAGGAAGAATATAGGAGACTGAGAAAGAGCTCTCTAGGGCCAGTGTTTCTATCCCAAATGAGGTTGAGTTCCTGGTGAGTTAGAAGGTCAGAAAGATCGAGAACAAGACCCAGGGTCCAGTCCTGAGTGGCCTCATGCTAGATACCCAGCAAAGGAAGTTTGCCGAATCTGCTCTGCCGTCGATGGCACTGCGGCCGCCACTGGCCCGGGGCGGTAGGGTGGCCTTCACCTTCTTCCCAGCCTAAGCCAGGAGTGGCTAGGGGAAAAAAACAGCTTTGTTATTTGCCACCAAGGGGGCTTCTGCCCTCATTCATTCATTCATTCATTCATCCATTCATTTACTACTTTGGTCAAACCCGAGTATAACTTCTGCGACCAATGAATGCAAAATGAAAGAAAATGTCTCAGGAATAGTATGAGGGTCAGTACAGCAGTGAAGTGATCTGGCCCTGGGAGAAGACTTTACTCCGTATCCCCCTCCTGCTGAGCTGAGGGGTGAACATCTATCTGTATGTGCCAGGGAGCACATGTCAGGGAGCAGGAGATGAGTAACAGAACTCAAAAGAGGCAACCGAGCCTAGATTGGGGTGATTTGTCTAAATGACAAAAATCTGCTTCTAAATTGAAACTAGGGGGATCCCTGGATGGCTCAGCAGTTTGGTGCCTGCCTTTGGCCCAGGGCGTGGTCCTGGAGACTGGGGATCGAGTCCCACATTGGGCTCCCTGCGTGGAGCCTGCTTCTCCCTCTGCCTCTCTCTCTCTCTCTCTCTCTCTGTCTCCCATGAATAAATAAATAAATAATATCAAAAAAATAAAAATAAATAAATTGAAACTAACAAATAAACTAGATTTTGTCATGAAAATTTAGATGAGCAATATGTAGGAATATAATGATCTTTTGGCCTAATACAGGGGGCACGCTATATCCCAAAGTGGGCGCATTTATTCTGTGTGTTATTCTTCTTACTTCCTACCTCACCTGGTACTAACTCAAATGCCATTTATTGACTGTCCTCCGTGCTTCCCCATGTAAACCACAGGGGAGCAAGGACTTCTGTTGGCCTGTATACGCCCTGGCCACTGGGGAGCATGGAAGAAATCATCCAGTAGATGAAAGAACAGGACAGGAATAAATACAGGCACCGTAGCAAGGCTCCATGTTTCTTTGAAGTCTGCTCTAAGACAAGACTTTATGAGTTATATCACTTTAAAATCTAGGTCTGTTTTGTTCTCAAGTGGCAAAGGAAGTTTGCTGAATCCGCCAGTAGTGTAGCGTTAAGTTCCTGGCTTTTCAGTACTGAAGAGAAAATCCAGTTTCATCATTCAAAAAAAAAAAAAGTCTTCTTTTGAAGCTGGTTTCATTTACTCTTTGCCTATATAACTGAGGAGCAATTTTGGAAAAGCAATAATGTAAGATGACAAGAAGAGACAGAGAAAAGGAAAATTGCCCCTATTACCCTGGAGAAACTTTCCATTTTTCATTTGCCAGGTTGCTTTACCTCCGTTTCAATCCTCCTGTAAACTAATTTTCTTTTTTAAAAGATCAACTCATCTGAGCAATCAAAACTGTTCACCATTAGGTTAGACTGTCCTCCTTTTATGCATTTCCATAGGCGTTTTCAAAGCAGCAGGGATATGCTCTTTCTTTCCATTTGTGCTGAGAGTTTATATCTCAGTATGACTTCTACTTCCCCGGTAATCTGTTCTGTGATTTTTTTTTTTAATGTGAGATAGATACTGCATTATAAGATTTATTTATTTGAGAGGGAGGAAGAGTGAGAGAGAGCGCAGGAGGAGGGACAAAGGGAGAGGGAGAGACAGTCTTAAGCAGACAGTCTTAAGCAGTGTGGAGCCCTATGGGGGCTTAATCTCAAGAGCTCACAACCTGAACTGAAACCAAGAGTTGGACACGTAACGGATGCACCACCTAGGCACCCTGATGGGCACTGCATTATAAACCATGTTGATCTAAAGAATAGGTTATATTAAAAAGCCCCCTTCTGGGTATCCTACAGTAATTCTGCAAGAAAGCTCAGTGAACTGTGCTCCAAGGAGGATGCATTTATTTTTTTTTTGGTATATTTGTTGGGATCCTGAAATGCAGGCCCACGTGATGACAGGACGGGACCATGTCTAGGGCCTGGCGTACGAAACTGGAACCATGATGTCAGAGTCACGGCACAGAATCCTCAGCCCTAATGCAGGATTACAGAAAACCTCCTCGGCTGGCCTACCACAATTACATGGAAATCCAAACGCTGCAATTCAGTTGTCCTGAGAGAGTGTGCACATCAGTCTCTTACTGGAGCGCTCATCCAACTGCTCTTTTGGGGCAGCTCCACGTGAACCATGCCTTCATGGCTAACACAGCAAGAGTGAAGCACGCCAGAAGCTGATCTCTGCTGGCAAGGCACACATGTTTGGCATCTCCATCCTAAAGCTCCAAATACACACACCCCTTGGGTGGCCATGGGTGTTGACTGTAAGGCTGAAAGGCCGTCTCTTGAGTTTTGCAATTACCCACATATGCCAGTGTGCTTAGTAACTCTGCTGCTATTTAGGAGAGACCAATTTAGCATAATCTACTTATGTGGGAGTTAACTCATGTACCGGGTTTAAAATACACAAAAGCTCTGTCAAGCAGTCAGATCGGATGGCTCAGGGGATTGTAACATGAGATCTCGTCTTTCACCTCTGGGTCACTGGCTGACCCGCTCTTTTAGTTAAGACCCCTGTCTTATTACCACCCGAGAGGTTTCTCTCATTAGCAGTCACAGCCCACTTTCCGGGTTTAAAAAGTCTACATCTGAATAACCATCAATAAAGCTGCTGTTAATACTGGTTTTGTTCATAATAAAGGATGAAAAATGGACCTGTGGACTCAGACTTTCAAAGCACAGAATATTTTTGTTTTGTTCTGTTTCGTTTTAAGTAGACTCTGTGCACAGTGTGGAGCCCAACTCGGGGCTTGAACTCCCAACACCGAGATCAAGGCCTGAGTGGAAATCGAGCTGGACACTTAACCTACTGAGCCTCCCAGACCCCTGCACAGGGTGCTTCTTTAATATCACACACACGTGGCTACAAAGATATTTCAGTGGCAACAGCGGGAGATTTTAAAGAGGCCATGTCATTTGGTACCAATCTTAATTACTTAGGACAAATGATTTAGATACCTAGATTTTGTTGTTATCAATGATGTTAACAATGGGTACCTTAGATTTTTTAAATCAGATATAATCAGGTGTATTCTTGAAACATGCAGGGCCCGGGGCAAGAGAATAAGTGAGGGCCACCTCCCATGTTCTAGATACTAGCAAGTAACAAGTATCAAGTTAGCAAACTGTCAAGTAAAATATATTCTATTTTCTTTGTAAATCCATTAAGAATCTTCCTGATGGTACTATATTTTTTTGACTTCTGTTTTGTTTTGTTTTACTCATTTGATGTAAGTTGTTGCAGATCTGAACTGGGCGTTTTTCTTGGTGATTACAATTCCGAATAGCAACTGGAATCAGAGACTTGTCAGCTCCTCTGCAAGGGATCTACCTCCTTGATCCCTGAGGTGGTGTGGATCAGCCTTGGTCTCATAAACACCTCCACAGAGCTGTTTCCATCTTACACAAAACATTAGTAAGACAGAGCACATCACCGATGTATTCACCATGTATGCACTACGGCAGTTAATTTGAAACCTTCCGTCCCTTTAGCTAGAAACCACCTGACGATGGATGTGAATAACAATGTGAGTGATGAACCGTGCTGTAAAATTAAAAGTCAGCTTGCTTACTGAATCCCTACTCACGGCTTACAAGTCTCCCCCATCCAAAAAAAAAAAAGCACAGGGGGTACCCACAAACAGGGAAGGCTGGTAACCTTGGTAATTAAAGAAATAAAGATCAAAAGGTATTTTCTTTTGGTGGAATGGCCATGATGATATAGCATGAAATATTCATTGAGGAAGAAGCTTATATTCACTTGGAGGAACTATACATCTTGGTGTTGTTTCAAAGCCAGATGGTGAAAATCAGGATCTCTTAGGCAAATCGAAAAGATTCCTATTTTATTGGTCTGGGGCAGGACTGGGCCTGGCCTTTTAATGCTTCCCAGGTGCTTCTAATGTTTAGCTGTGTGGTCCATTGTACCATTTTCTGGGGTTCTAAAGGTAGTCTTTAGCCAAGAAGGTGATAAATAGAGACAGAATAAAAAGCTACCTAAAGTATTTCAAAATGGAATAAAGGCTCTCTGCAGGACCTTTGAAGTTGTAGAAAGACATGACATCTTTTACAATCACTTACTACAAACAAATTAGGATTTTTTACACTACAAGTCTCCCCTTGAATTTCTAGAAAACAAAACCAAGGAAAAAGTCTTCTTCCCCTTTGGGCTACACCAAGAGAAAGGCAAGTGGGAGAGAAACTAGGGTGTGCTGAAGGGGAAGAGGACAGGGAATGGTCCCATGGGGTGGGAAGAGTTGGAGCTATTTGTAATTACATAGTCATGGACAAACTAATCTCCTAAGATTTATCCCCAAAGGGTTGATGATATGCAAGAGATATTCTCAGAAGTTGGAAGGAGCACCTGACATGCATAAGAAAAGCGCAAAACTCTTTCTTCCCCGTATCTTTGACTATGAAAATTTATGTAAAGATCCCATTAAACTGATCGTTGCCTTGAAATGAGCAATGAGTGATTTATAACACACACACACACACACACACACAATCCAAGAGGGAGCAGAGTGGTCTATTCAACATCTAAAGCACTGTCATCTGCTTTAGGTGTAAGCAAAAGAAAGAGAAGTCACTTTGTAAGGCTTGTTTCAGAGTCTCAACATATATGCTTTAAAATATCTCCCTAACAATAAAGATGATCTTGGAACAGCTCAGCAGCTCTGGGACAGGTAGGAGCACCAAGATCAACAGTACAGGCAAGGATTCCCTGGAGCCTGCATTAATTCAGACAAGAATCTAAAGTGTGCCTGTTTCCATGGTCTAGAAAATGAAGGAATGGGATATATTTGATATTTGGAAGCCAGTTTGAAAAGAAACAATTGCTAGGTTTGGCAGAAGATTAAGCATAAATGCAATACTATGTGTTGGGCGTAGGGCCATGGCGTGCTTTTCGTAATCACATTTAATCCTCTCAATAGCCTTGAGAGGTTAGACAGATCTGTGTCTATTTTACAAGAGAGAAGACAGGCGCTTAGAAATGGGACCTGTCCATAGCCAAACAACTACTGAATGAAAGAGTCAGCATTCAAATGTGGCACTAATGAACCATAACATTGATGTTTTCCCCATGATACCTTGGCCCAGTGGTGACAAGAAGTGTAGGGAAGGATCGGGAAAGGAAGATGAGCAATTTCATCTTTTCTAAGTAAGTTGGTGAAAGAAAAATTCAAGTTTTGATGCATGGGAGTATCAGGTTGGGGGAGAAGTAGGTTTGATTAGAAGTTTAAAAACCTGTGTATAGTTCAGCACTGTCCAATAGAAATAAAAATGTAATTTGGGATTTCCTGGGAGACACATTAAAAGAGTAAAAGGCAACAGGTGAAATTAATTTTAATGACACATTTTATTCAACTCAGAATATTCTCATTCCAGCACGAAATCAATAATAAAAAACTACTGAGATTTTTTTTATACTAATTCTTTACAATCCAGTGTATGTTTACACTTAGAGGGCATTTTGATTTGGACCGGCCACATTTCAAGTGCTCAGTGACTGCACAAGGCTAGTGGCTGTCATAGAGACAGTGCAGATATCCAGAGTACTGAGATCACGGAATGCGATGCATGTCTCAGGGTGTGGGGAATGAGGATGCGAATGCAGACTCTTAGAAAAACCCATGCACAGGTGGCCAGAGGCAGACTCTCCCAGCGGAACACTGTTTGAGGTCTTTAAAGTGGCAAATTATTTGAGAGAGGAGTTGAAATAAATACATCATATGTGAATGGGGTAATTATTAACTTCCCTCCTGGATCAGAGTTTAAGAATCTGACTGAAGGAAAAGGCCATCAGATCAGATTCATGAATTCTGCTATTGCTAAGGATTGGCTTTCTGACTCCTCCGTTTTGTAGCTTGCCCCCTAGAATTCAGGACTCATCTGAAGAGGCACGGTGATTTTCTTTTGTTGGTATTAGCTCAGAAGGAATGGAAGTATTTTTTTAAAGAAACATTACTTACTTATATCATGATATTCTTGGGAAATATAGCCATCACGTGGCATGATTTTGGAGCACCTCTTACAATGCGCTGAGGGAAAGCGGGGACTCAGTAATATTAATAACTGATTAAATAATTCCATTTAATAATATACAGTTTCTTTGAGAATAGAATTAATAGTCATCTGTGCTTTAAGAAATCATTTCACTTCAATGGCAGAAAATGAATCTGGAAATCGAGAGAAAATATTTTCATCTTTCCTCTTCTCAACCTTCACGTTCTGTCATAAAGTATCAGGTAGTAGAGTGAGAATAAAGAAACAGAAGCAAAGAAACTGGTCTTCATGCAGTTACCAGATGCCAGCGATGTCTGCGTTGGTGCTACCTGTGCAGGCTATAAGCTACCTGGTATCTGTCATTTTATGAGAAGTTCTCAAAGATGCAATTAGTGCTCTCCTGAAGCCCAAGTGGTGTGTTTCCATTTCATGTGAGCAAAACCAAGCAGAGAAACTCCCTTAACCTGAGTTTAGTCCACATGAGTTCCTGCCTCCTCCTCCTCCACCCACCAGCAGAGCTGCCGAAGATCGGCTCCCTTAGAGGACCTGGGCATAGCCCCCAAATAGAGGCAGAGCCAGGAGGGGTGTCCCAGAGGTGATAACAAAGCAAACTGTTTCCCTGGAACTCCTTTAGAAGAGGGTGGGTGGGGACACGGGAGGGGCTGTCTCATGAGCATCAAGCGTGTACTGCCGATTTGTAAACCACTCTGCCTCTTCAAACACTTTCTATATTTACTTATCTGCCTTGAGTGCTCAGAGATCCCACTGCTCTTCTTCTTCTTCTTCTTCTTTTTTTTTAAAGCAAGTCAATCTTGGCTTCCTGGACTTTTGCATACTGTTCTAAATATACTGCCCCACTCACTGATAGGAGTCTCTCGTATTTTTTTTTCCCTCTAGTTCACAAGTTGGCGGGCCAAATGATCTCCTAGAAAATTCTAGGAACTGATAAGAAAGTAGATGGAAGAAAAGCTCATGGCAGATAGAAAGCATCCTTCTTTTTGTACTACGACAAGAAACGTGAAGATCTTCGCAGGGAGAAATATCATAAACTCCATTCCCATGTGACATGTCTACATGCACCTGACTAAGCTGTGGGTCAGGCCCTGACCAGGGTGAGATTTACAGCCACATCCAAGGGCAATCCTGGTGGCCGGGTGGCCCACACGGCGCACTCATGTTCTAACCCTGGGCCCCAGTGAGGCCACGCTGCTATGCTGGTCAAAGGAAAAACAGTTAGAGCATCAAATACATGCACTTCCGAGCATGACTTTTCCTTTTTTCAGATTACCTGGATTCGGGGTATTTGGTGAGGGTGGCCAGGCTGCTGGTGTACATGTGACCACCCACATCAATGTGGACGGGCGCATTGGATTTTGTGAGCTGTGCTGGAGTAGGAATGCCTTGGTTGTTCAGTGGAGATGCAGGAGATCTAGTGATCAGAGGTCTTGACATATTGGGTCGACTGTCCTACAGAGAGATAAGCAAGTTTAGACACGTTTTCGTTTTTCAGTGGAGAGAAAGGAAACACATGCATCATAAAGAATGAGCCAGCGACTAGTGCTGATACTCATTCAGCAATAAAATCTCCCCAAATCAGCAGGCTCTCGTTCTTGTTGTAATGGATGTTAGAAAAACAAAATCTGTAACAAAGAAAAGGAAAACTTCCTGTGCTCAGAATCAAGGAGCTGAACTAATGTTCATTTCCAATCATCCTGAGCTCTATGACGGCTTATTTTACTAATGAATTCTCACATTTAACAACTGGTAAATGGCACGTGGAGAGCTACTACTCATTCCAAATGAAAAGACAATCAACACTTAAAACAGCCCACGTCTAAATAAACTACGCGTGCCTTATCCTTCTTTTCGGAAACTTAACTGCTATGCAGTTGGGATATATACAGACCTTTTGGCCCTTGTGTTCTGCAACATGTTTTCCTCGATTTCTGTTTTTTAAATCAGGAAAAAGAGGGTAGGACTAGCCTGGCCATCAGCACTGATTCTCAAAGCAACCTTGTAAATAGGCACCATAAGTTCATCAGCCAAGAGTTTTAAAACAAACAAACAAAACAAATCAATGCACACTCTGCCCGTCTGTCCTCTGCCTCTCTCTCTGTGAGACCATGGGTCTGGGGAAACTGTGAAAAGACTGTACCCTTCAGTGATAAGTATGTGTTTGTGAGCCACAAGCAAGCTGCTCTTCTCTATGTCAGACTTCTCAAAGAGATCAAGCTCCCAAGGTAGACATGGGGCAGGTGCCGAAGGAGCAGTCCCAAAGGCAGAGGTACAGTGTGAGTGACAGAGCAGATGGAGGACATTGCACGGTGGCAGTGAGAACATGCTGGAGGAAGTGTACTCTTCAGGAAATAAAATACTACATCCTTTCCATGGATACAATATAAATATTTCAAACACTCTCTAAACATGGTCGATTGCTTTTAAACAAGAGCCCAAACCACAGACAAGTCAAGTCAGGTCTCTGGCACTCAATGAAGGGGTCAAATATTTAGAGTCTACAATTGAGGAATAAGCTAAAATAGCATTTATGTCTGAGTTCTGCAAGATGAACGCCACAACAATACTCTCAGATTTATAATTTAGCCAGAGATTGTTTTCAAACATGCAAACAATGTGTGGCAAAGCCCATGATAAAGCATAATAAAGGGATTTTGAAAAATGCCTTTGATGGAGATTATAAAGGGGAAGTCATCTAGTTTTTGTGCATAAAACCCAGCATGATAAAATATAAATTTGCAAAACATCACAGATTTTATGATCTGAAACAGCTTTAGGAGTTACCTAGGGCACAACTGTAAGACTACTTAGCATTAACCACATGTCCAGGCAAGACCGTGAATGCACATGCTTTCTGAAACTGCATCTACCATGAATGGGGTGGGATGGGGCCTTTGCACAAAATGCTGACCATCTGTGTTGTGTTTTTCTCCATGCTGAATTAAACAGGGCCCAAACACAGTCATAAGAAAAGAGTTCATGTTTTATTTCTTAAATTGGGTGGTCGGTTCCTGGGTGTTCGTTGTATTATTCTTTGTACCTTCCTATGTATTTTTAATAATGCAAAATGGATATTAAGAAAACATAAAAGGATGTTTGTAGTACACAGTGAAGGGACGCTGAAGAGGTGTACCGGATGGGGAAAAAACTAAAAAAAAAAAAAAAACAAAAAAAAAACAAAGACACGGTTGATAGAAAAGAGAAAACAGTTAAGGTTTGAAAATATTGAAAGTTAGCATTTTAAACTTCTAATGACAAAGAACATTTTTCCTTTAAAAATGCAATCACATAACCTCTACTTTTAAGAGATACTTCCTACCTGGCTAAAGACACTCCCCTCCTCCCTCCCCAACACATACCCGCCCCTCCCTGGTACGATTCATCCCATCACAGCACTGCAGTGTCTGTAATAGTTTTTCAATTGGACACATTCTGTATCCTGCCTGAGGGTGCTCAGGCGAAAATGAACAGATTTGCAGGGTTAATACTGTAGTTAGACTGTGACCTCATTCAGCACAGCTCCAACACTGCGAGGTCTATATAGAAGCAGAAAAAAATTAAAGCATAACTGATCGGCTGAAGGATTCCAGACTTCCCAGAATATATACCATTTACATTGTAAATCATAAATGTATGGATATTGCTACATTTAAAATTAAGCTAGTGTTCCTTCAGCGGCAGGGGGTGGGGGGGATTAATCCTTAAGGGCCAGGAGGGAGTTTCACGATGGCCCAGCTCGGGCCCCGCTCTGGCAGGACTGCCAAGTATTGGAACTGGTCTTTGGGGAGCTGCCTGACTTTCTCCCCTTTGCTCTTCTCTATTCTGAGAGCCTTCCCTGGTCTGTGTGTGTCCTGTTAGCTGGATCACTCCTAAGGCATTTTTATGTCAGTGGCAGATCGAGAGAACTTTTAAAATCCGTAGGCTGGGATGTGGGGAGGATACTTGGGGTTGGAAGGTCTTGGCACTTATAAAGGATACTCAGTACCTACTGTGTCTACTCCAGATGCTTCATCTCACCCACTCTGGCCACCCCCTTCCTCACCAATGACTTTTGCTTCTTGCCCTCGATGCTGAGTTTCCAGATGGGGTGTCTGTACCTGCAGCAGCCTTTTCCTACCAGCCTCATGGGTACCAGAGTTGGTACCAACACTCCTACCAGGGCGTTGGAGGAAGCCAACACCCAGGGTGGCCAGTTGAGTTGGAAAGACCTAGGTTCTCAGTGACATTGCCAACACTCTGAATCAACCAACTCTGAGCCTCTCTCAATTTCCTGTTACTCGGGAAAATAAAGTTCTTTATTTTTAAAGCTAGTCTGAGCTGGGGCTTCTGGTACCTATCCTTCCTTTCTTTACATGGCTGCCTCCCTGTGAGGTCATCTGGCTTGGTGAGACGTGGCCTGTGATGTCAACAACAGCTGCCTGCTGACAGATGCAGCATTTTCTACCATATTATGACCATTTTGAAGCTCCACTTCCCCATCTGCTTTCCCTTTGATTGCTCACCCAGCATCATCTCAGTGCGGATGTCTTTTAGTATTATTTCACAGGAAAGGCAAACCAAACACTTTTACTGGGAAGGGTGCAAATGTCTTGGTTGTGCCATCATCACCCCTGAAGAAACAGCTCAGGGTGCTGATGTGTATTCAGTAAGGTGCCCAGACCCAAAGTCACCTCTAATAAACTCCTCTGGGAAACAGACCCCTCTACCTGGGAGACAGAGACCGTGACACGAAGCTACTTGGTTCCGGCCCTTCCTTCTGCAGCCCATTGTTCCCTCTTTTCTTCCACAGTATTTACTAAGCCCTCCTAAGAGCCAGCTGCTGCACCAGACATCAATATAAAACAGAGAACATGACACAATGGCCCCTGACCTCACCGGGCTTGCTGTATGGTGGGAGACAGAAGCCAAGAAACAAGCAGCTGCTACGAGGCAGGGGAAGGCCCAGTCACTAGGACAGCTGAGTTGAGGGGACACGTAACCCAGGCTTGGGTGCCGGGAGGAGGGATGGGGAAGGTGCCCTGGAGCCAGCCTAGGCTGAGATCTGATAAAAGAGAAATTGACACAGAGTTGGATGCTGGAAGGAGGGTGTCAAACAGTATTGCCATGGCCCCAAGGTCAGAGAGCACACAGTACTTTCTAGAAATTAAAAGTGTAGCGTGTTGTGAGAACTCTCCCACTTATTTTTTTTCCCCAAGGTCTGGTGGGATAAGGTAAGACACAGAAACTTGTAAGATGATGGTCTGAGAACCACAGAATTAAATGTTAATGAAAACGAGAAAAATAAAACCCACTACCACATCCTTATGTCTGGAAAGGGAGAAAGGGTAGGGGAAGGCGGCCAACAGCCAGCTTTCTAAGCAGCGCTGTCCAACAGGGCTTTCTAACAATGGGAACATTCCAGATCTGCTCCATTCAGGAAGGTGGCCACTAGCAACACGTGATGATTTGAGCATTTGAAGTGTGGTTAGTGGAACTGAAGACTGATTTTTACATTTCAACTCATTTAATGTATTTTAATTAATTTAAATTGTAATGGACATAGCCACATGTGGCTAGTGGCTGTCCCACTGAACACCATAGTAAACCCTGCTTGAATTTTTCTTTATATATGGATGCCCAAATCATGAGAGACTTGAGCTTACCAGCTATGTTTATTGTATGTATTTATTGACTGATTTTATAAAGTATTTTTAAAAGACTTTATTTTTAAGTAATCTCTACATCCAGCATGGGGTTCAAACTTACAACCCCAAGATCCAGGGGCATGCCCTACCAACCCAGCCAGGCAGGTGCCCCCAGCCAGGCTTAAATGGAGAAGCAGAGTTACTTCAGAAGTGAATATAAACTGCTTATGACCTCACAGCACTGTATCTCCCTTTTAACTGATTTTACAAAAATAAATGAAATTAATAGCCATGTGGTGAGGAAAACGCAACATTTAGGGCTCTCCCAGAGAGAGCAGTGAGAAAAGGCGCCAGACACAAGAGCACATCCCATGTGATTCCACTCACACGAAGTTACAGACCACGAAATGAGTCCGTGAAGACAGAGCTCAGCATGCTGGCCACCTGTCGGGGGTGGGGGGGTGTTTACTGACTGGAAGGGGTAAGAGCGAGCCTTCTGGACTGCTAGACAAGTTCTAAATCTTTTTTTTCTTTAAGATTTTATTATATTTATTTATTTTCTCATGAGAGACACAAGGAGAGAGGCAGAGACATAGGCAGAGAGAGAACCAGGCTCCCTGCAGGGAGCGCAATGTAAGACCCAATCCCAGGACGCCAGGATCACGACCTGAGCCAAAGGCAGACCCTCAGCCACTGAGCCTCCCAGGTGTTCCTGACAATATCTAAATCTTGATCTGGGTGGTTTCACGATTGTACACATGTGGACACTTAATATTTGTTCACTTAAAGTTCTACTTAAAAAGAAAGTGAACCGAAAATAATCTTGCAAAACATGTCAACCAAAACACCTTACTGCTCAAATACCCATCCAAATTTCTGCGAAATAATTGCCTCTTTTAAAAGCTAAAAAGATGTTTATTATTTCCTTCCATAGGATGCATCAAAGCTGACTCTACTACTCTGACATGAAAGAGCCATTTGAAATTTTATTCCAATTCCTCTTTCCCTCATTTCTATCCTGTGTGGATTTTCCAGGCATGTGGATCAGTTTACCTTTAAAATTTCCATTTCCCAGCTGCTCTAAGTCTGAGGCTTCCTTAGCTCAATCATCCACCTCACCTACCCAGCAAAGCAGCAGTGATTTTTTGGTAGGAGACTCCTTCAAGGGATTTGACTTTAGGCATCTTTCAAAAGAAGCTAATGAAAACTTTGCCTTCTAAATCTAACCTAGCTGAGTGTGCTATTCCAACAGAAGCCCCAGGGGCAGTGCCGGGGACAAATGAGCTCAAGTTTAAACTGGAAGTCTTAATGACTTTATTTGTTAAAAACGTATGCCCCTGTCTTATGTCACGTTTCACTATCAAGTGGGACTATATTATCTCTTTCACTGGGAAAAGAAACGGGTTTCTTGGGGATATTTCCAGAAAAGCATGTCAATAGAAAAATACTTATCTATATTATTATAACATTCAATACAGCAGTGAGGGAATTTAATACAAATCATAACTTCTACAAATTTCAACCTGGGTTTAAAATATATATATATTTCTCTCTCTCTCTCTCTCTCTCTCTCTCTCTCTCTCTCACACACACACACACACACACACACACACACACACACACAGACAGACTCAAGTAGCATCCATACTACATGGAATGCCCAGACACTGGAGCTTTCCCATTAATTCTATTTTCTGATAGTTGGTCAACTGCTTAGGGTATGCAAACTGTGATCACAGTATCTTCAGCATGGACCCTGCCAGTTCCTAGGATTACCTTGGGAGTGTTAATTCAGACCTGACACAATCTCAATGGACTCACAATAATGGCTCCTGTAGAAAAACATTGCTTTACTGACCACAGCCGTATGACAAGACTCCCAACAGTAATGTCAATGTATTTTGGAGAGATCTCATTATTTCTTCATTTATTCAGGTAATACTTAATTGGGCTCCTACCATGTGTCAAGCTCTGTGGTCTCTACTGACTTTAACTAAATAGCAGAATGACCCTGAAGAGAGAGAGAGAGAAAAAAAAATCTTACAATTCCACATGAGTTTAAATAAAATAAGGGCAGCCCCGGTGGCTTAGCGGTTTAGTGCCACCTTCAGCCCAAGGCGTGATCCCAGAGACCCGGAATCGAGTCCCACGTGGGCTCCCTGCATGGAGCCTGCTTCTCCCTCTGTGTCTCTGCTTCTCTCTCTCTCAATCTCTCTCTCTAATAAAATAAATAAATAAATAAATAAATAAATAATAAAATAAAATAAAATAAAATAAAATAAAATAAAATAGCCCAGCAGTGATTTAAAAGCAATGAGTATTGAAGGGTGCCTGGGTGGCTCAGTCAGTTAAGTGTCTGCCTTCGGCTCAGGTCATGATCTCAGGTCCTGCGATGGAGCCTCACAGCAGCCACCCTGCTCCATGAGGAGTCTGACTCTCCCTCTCTCTCTGCCCCTCCCACTGCTCAAGCTCTTTCTCTCTCAAATAAATAAAATATTTTTAAAAATATTAAAAATATTTTAAAATAATATTTTTTAAAAAATAAAATCAATGGGTATTGTATTTACATTTAGAGGACTGTTTCTGTCAGTCTCTGAAGACATCTAAGAATTAGGCCCCAAACCCTTCTGATCATCCAAATTTGACATCAAATCCTCCATTCACTGTATCATAGGAGCCCCCTTCAAACCCACAGAATATACTTAATCTATGCATTTATAACAGGTGTGATCATGGTTTTCTAGTGCATAGGACAGTATCTACTTATAAAAATAATCTAGAATTACATCATTTCCAAAACAAACTCCAGACTAGCTTAGATTGGAAAGCACATAATATACTGAAGAAAGATTTCTGCCCAAAAACAGGAAAGAAAAACATGTCCTTCAGGTAAGACTACTTTCAAACCTTGATATAGTAGGAAAAGTTACCTACACAGAACACACTATGTGTACAGGAGAAAGAACCCTGGTTTTGGAATGTGGCCCTGCTTTGAGCTCAGCCTCACCCTTTGTGTGATCTTGGAGAAGTTTCCAAACCTATCAGACTCCAGTTTCTCCTATCATCTCTAAGACCGGGCTGAATCTTCTCACCCTACACAGAGAGAAAGCCAGCAGCGGGGGAGATGTGTTTGTGAAGGCATACAATACAGTGCTGGCACGGAGAAGGATGAAGGTCGTTTCTTTCTTTCTGCACATGGAAAATGAAATTTCACAGAGCAGTAAACCAGAGGTACAGAGGAGCCTCCTACGGACCTACTGAGAAGTACAGAGAACTTTAAAAATAGTTGAGGAGGTAAGATCCATGGGGGAAAAAAGGCAGCATTTTGCACTGATAAAAGGATTCCACGGTGGGGTACAGATAAGTAAAAAAGAAAATAGGACAGAGCATAACACAATGCTAGTTATGTGCTTTGGACAAGTGTATGAAAGGAAGTAGAGAATGAAATCATTATGGTATGTTCATAAAATGAAGTGGCACTTGAAGTGTAGTGATTTTCCTTTTCAGATCAAAATCAGATTATAAAAACCCCAGACAGCAAAAATAGGAGGCTTCCAAGTTGTTTCAAAACGACTAGCAACTGTGTTAAATTAATCTGCAATTGCTTCCTAATCTGAAATAGCAAAATGTTACTCTTCTTGCTGCCTGCCAAGAGGAGGGGCTACTAATGTTTATCTGTTTCAATGCACAGTCTCTGCCAGATACCCAGTGCATGCCCTCAACATGCCTCTTTGTTTTTTTCTTTTTCAAATGAAACATGTATCTGAGAAGCTCCTTTATTAGATTACCAAACTGGGACCATGAAAAAGTACAACTATTTGCCAAAATTTCTCTGCTTTCCCTCCACAAAAGGAAAGTGAACTTGAAAAAAACCCACCATTTTGATACAATTTTCCTGTGCAAAAATAGTTGCATTACTTTTTAAATTATATCTCTTAGATATTTTAAATATATTTAAAATATCAGAGTATTTTATTTTTTATTTAAAATATTTTTTTGAAGATTTTATTTATTTATTCATGAGAGACAGAGAGGGGTGGGGGTGGGTGCGGCAGAGACACAGGCAGAGGGAGAAGCAGGCTCCATGCAGGGAGGCTGATGTGGGATTCGATCCTGGGACTCCAGGGTTAGGCCCTAGGCCGAAGGCAGGCGCTAAACTGCTGAGCTACCCAGGGATCCCAATATCAGAGTATTTTAAAGACACACTACAACTCAACTATGGGTGTTACTAATTTTTGTTTTCTAAATTAAAACATTAAAGTGAAAAGCACAGATTCTGTAAAAGTTATATAGGGAAAGGCTATTAATTCAAAGATATGTGTAATAAAAACCTCTGGAATTAAACACATCAAGATATTAGTAAGGTTTAGGACTGGGTGATGATATGATGGGCAAATTTTGTTTTTGTTTTTATTCTCTTGTGCTTTGTGGCATTGAACATTTATTACTCTTGACATTTTTAAAAAACAGTATTTTTAAAAAGGAAAAGTATGTATTGTCCAATTAAATCATTAGTACATATTCTTGGCATGTTGCTATATTTTACCTTCCTAATCAGGATTTTTATTTTTTTGATATTTTTGAACAAATGATTGAATGAAGAAATACAGAAATGGAACTGAAGTTTGGGATAATGCTTCCTTTCCCTTTATTTTCTTGCCAGGGAGGAAATGTGCAGAACAGAAAATTAAATGGATGCCTCAGGTTATGGTAAGCTCATATTTAGCTGACACAGAAGTCTATTTAGTTGGATCCTGAAAGATCATGGCAGGAGTGTATGGTTTCCACATTCTTGAAAACTATCTGGTCATTTGTACCTTCTCCCAAGTCACCCCCATTCCCAGACCTAAAACACAGCAAAAGTAAGATGATAAAAGCTGTCCAGGCACACCTCCCAAGTTTTCAGAAGTTGGTGTTCTGCATGCACTCTCTTGGAAGGAGACTGCAAACAGCAGAGGTTGGCAGTGAAACTGTATCTAACCCTCATAGAAGGCCTTTTAGTTTGAAATCAGAAACCTCTGCACAATGTTAAGTATTATCACCATTTAACAAAGAAGGAAGCTGCTGTGGGGTCAAGTGGCTTAGCCTATAATTATCTAGTAATGAATTTATGGTGATATTTTATACACTTGCCACTGTGTACCAGGAAAAGGTTACCACTCTCCATTACTAGGCTATCCATACTTTGGCTTTCGCAAGAGAAGGGACAGATTTACCTTGCTCCATCCACCTTCTTCCACTTGGTCTGTCTTAAAATGAACACAACTGGCTGGAGGGTTAGCAGGATGGTCAGTGGTCATGCAGAAGGCAGGAGCCAGCTGGCCCAGCATGCGGACTCCTCGCCCCACCCCCCACAGACTGTATCTCCCCACCATAGAGAACTGGCATTTTATTTACTCCTCTAACTGCTGGTCCTAGATCTTAACTACAGGACACATCTGCCTCTAAAAAGACAATAAACTTGACTTATTGACTTCTTGGATGTGGTCATAAAAACTCCTTGTATAGCAGTGTCAAAAGCTAAATGTGTTCCTTCTAACTTTAATTGCATCCCTGGGAACCTCCTCTTAAGATTCTTAGATGGCTATTTGCTTGCCCTTTGTGCATTAAAAAAATAAAAAATTAAAATATACAGCTTTCAAAATATACTAGCCTACTCTAACTTACATAACAGATGTTTCAAAAGGTTCATTTGCTCACTTGTTCATTCATTTAGAAAATGTTGGCTGGCTATTCTACTTGAAATGGGCTGGGCTGGGCTGGGGCAAGGTGGAATTGAATTTTTCAGGGAGCTGACATTTTGGAGAATCAGCCATATGCACAGGGAAATCCTGAAGAAAAGAGATATCCATGCGAATAAAAAGTTTTTAAATCAAATCATGCTTTAAATGCTCTGAGAACTGGAAGAGCAGCACCTGATGGCTCAGTCAGTGAATCATCTGACTCTGGGATTTGGCTTAGGTTGTGATCTTGTGGGTTGAGAGATCAAGCCCTGTGTAGGGTTCTGTGCTCAGTGGGGAGTCTGCTTGAGATTCTCTCCCTCTGCCCCTCCTCTTACTCCCTCTCTCTCAAATAAATGGATAAATCTTTAAAAAATAAAAGTAAATGCTCTGAGAACTACTTATCGACACTTTTAAGCATATCCTTTCAAGGGCAAGCAATACTTTGGTCCAACAAGGAATGCATTCCTCTTCCTTTTATGAACCTAGAGTACACTGTTGTTAAATAACACACACATGTACTTAGCCATTTCATGTTACGAGGATCATATAACTTTTGACTCAATTATTTTTTACAGAATTTTTTTCAGATTTTATTTATTTATTTGAGAGAGAGAGAGAGAGAGAGAGCAGAAGCAGGGAGGAGAGGTGGGGGAAAAGCAGACTCCCTACTTAGCAGGGAGCCCAGTGTGAGACTTGATCCCAGGACCCTGGGATCATGACCGAGCTAAAGGCAGACACTTCACTGAAGGAGATCCCCAGGTACCCTGACCCAATTATTTTTCAAAAGAGGGAATTCCTGCAAGTACTTCTGACAGTGCTGACATTAACTGAGGTTTCTAAACTCAGTGTTCTTCAGAGGAGGGGACAAAGGAGAGATAGGCTCAAGCTGCAGCCCGGGCCATGTCACTGATGAGTTCCAGGGCGTATCACTTCAGTCTTCCCACTGAGAATATATGCTGTTGGACTAGATGGTCCATAATGCTGTTTTCAGTCCTCATTTTTTTACTATTCTGTGATTTAAAAAATGTATCAGTCACAGAGATTCAAATATCTTAAGGTAGATAGCATTTTAGGTCAGAAATTGGAATTCAAATCTTCTTTGAAATCAAGGAGAACCGGTCATGAAATGAAAGGCATTCCAAAAGCATGAATGCAAAAGAAAAAAAGAAAGAAGCCAGCCCAGAGAAGTTTCCGAACAGTCACAGCACTTTCTCTAGCCTACTAGGAAGATTAAATTTCATTTTATTATTATTATTTAATTTTTTAAAAGATTTTATTTATTTGAGAGGGAGAGAGAGAGAACACAAGTAGGGGAAGAAGAGGCAGTGGAGGACAGCAGAATCCCCACTGAGCAGGGAGCCTGACTCAGGGTTCAATTCCATGACCCTGAGATTAAGACCTGAGCCAAAGGCAGACGCTTAACCAATGGAACCACCCAGGTGCCCCTGGAAGATTAAATTTTAATCACTACAGTTTTCTATTTGCCTTCACTGACAGGAGGAAATAATAAAATATGGTGCTTAATGAACAGAATGCTTACTTCAGAGATTCTTTACTTGGCACCATTTAATGGGAGTATTGTTTACTTATTTATATCTTGCATTGTTCTAAAATACAAGAGTTGTCTGAAAGCAGCTTGAGATCTCCTTACAGAACAGGAAAACATTGTATTAGTGATACAAAATGGATGCTTTTTAATAAAGTAACACTCTCATATAGGCAGTATCAGTGTCAACTTTTCAAAAAGACGTATTGGGTGATAAAAAAAATTGGGGGTGATAGAGAGAAGCAGTCTCAATGTTTACACACTAGAACCAACTGGTGGTATGTCGCATCGATTGGCTTGCCAGAGGTCTAGCAGTTTGCCGAAAATGCTTCTCCTGGGTGAAATCTGGTGCCAGGTAGGTTCTTTATCAGGAGAAGATGTAGACTGATCCTCTTATGGATGTTTGGGTCCTACTGATGCTTAGTTACATCATTCTGTTTGAGCTGCTAGTGGGAACCGGGGTGACTCAGTGGGCTACCCAGCTCTGCTCTTGTGAGGCGGCTGATGCTATGTCAGCTAGCAGCCAACTGAGTGAGGCCAAGAGGCCTGAAAGCATCCATAACTGAACCGCCAGGCCTGGTAAGAGCACAGTACACTCGAGTCTCAGGATATTTTTGAGGGGATGTCGGCTGATGAAACTTCCTGCTTAGGAGCAGATGGGAGAGAAGATAGCATTGAAAACACAGATTAGCAAGAAGGCGAATGAGCAGTAAAGACAGCAGCCAAACAGTCATCCTCCTCGCTACTTCACTGCAATGAGCTATTCTTTACAATTTTCACACTGTAAAGGAGACATCTGTGTTCTTGGAGAAGTATCTTAAAATAAATACCAACAAGAGTAAAAAAAAAAAAAAACACCCAACTTTTTAAAGATCAACCTGATTGGCAAGAAAAGTTTGGTACAAAAATGGAAATGCAGCAGAGAAAACAAAAATTATACCTGGAATTTACATCCTGCCTATGCACATGAAGTAGTTACCTACTAGATCCTAGAACACCCAAGGCCTCATGAACAGTCATAACCCACAGCCTTCCAAAGGGTCCAGAGAGGGAGGAGGGTAAAGCCAATACTGTCTTCTGCAAATATTTGCAGGAATATTTAGATTAATTGACCAAGGTTAAAAAAAAAAAAGAGTAGCTGATTTAAAGTTAGAAGCAAAATATTCTAAGATCTAAGCCTGCATTCCCCCATCTCATCTGTGCTGTCTCCGTCTGGGGCAATCTGGTAGCGTCTGACCCACTAGGACTTGGATCAGACTCTGAAAACAGCCCTTTCATCTGCCTGTGGCAGCAGACGGCACCGCGCCGGAGCATTTCCGCTAGCGGGAAGGGAACCGGGCAGCAGACTGCCTCTGGTATTCCTAAAAGCCCCAGCTGAATTTTATGAGATGATTATTTAACCACAAGACACAGTACGTAATGCCACGACAGCCATGGAGGTAAATGCAGTTTTGTCTAGATAGAAAAGCAGTCAGTGACAGAGAAGCAGGACAGGGACAGAGAAGCCACAAGAAGATGTAAGAACCGGAGAAGGGGCAGAAAGTGAGAAAGGGACGGTCATGTGGGAGGGAGATGGGAAGAGAAAATGATGGCAAGTACAGGAAAGACAAGAAGAGTGAGCAAGAAAAGCCTGTGTGCTAGCAGAGAGCGGAACCTCATTTCCCAACCACACGTCTACCTATCTACTCAGAAGGTCAGTTTCTGATGCCATCCTGTGGATCGTCCTGTTTATTCCCTAGTAGGATCTTCCTTGATCCCTCTATGTGGGTAGCTGTGAGGGAGGTTTGGGAAGAAGGTTTAAAGTGTTCTCCAGGCCCTGCAATTTGTTGTGGTCTTCTCTCTTATTTTAAAAATTTAAAAAAAGATTTTATTTATTTGAGAGAGAGAGAGAAAGTGAGCACAAGCAGGGAGAGGGGCATGTAGAGGGAGAGGGAGAAGCAGACTCCCCACTGTGCAGGGAGCCCAACACAGGGCTTGATCCCAGGACCCTGGGATCATGACCTGAGCAGAAGGCAGATGCTTATTAACCGACTGAGCCACCCAGGGGCCCCACTGTGGCCTTCTCTAGAACACATCTGAAGCATCCCTCCCTCTATGTATTGCTTCCTTGTAAAGGATGTGGGGTTGAAGCCTAATTTCTGGAGAACCATGTAAATCCTTCACCCGGGGAAAAAGTTTACTGATATATGGGCTCACAGATAAATGGTTCTAGCCTGTGGTGTGGAGGATCACAGGCATCCACAGAAAGCCTACAGATACAATCAGAATGAAATTGGGGGTAAGCACTACCCAGTTATCTTTCCTATCAACTCCCCACGGTACTTAATGAAATACTTTATTTTTGCACACAGTAGAAAATGAATAAACGGTACTGATGATGATAAAGCAAATCTATAATTGAGGGCTCTGATCTTCTGGTAAACAACCTCAGTGATTTTTCCTTTGGGGCAGTGGTCCTCACACACTTTCTAATGTGTCACCTACCCATCCCATCCATCACATAAAAAATAAACAAAACCCACAATCTCATGGTGCTAATGGGCACAAATTTTAATTAAGGCCACATTAAGCTAATGAGGTGATAGGGATTTTGTGGAAATCAACGCATAATACTTCCCAGTGCAGAAGCCCGATGCTGTCACACCCCACACTAAAATCACCAGCACTGCGGGGAACTGGGCAGCTCTGGGCTTGCAGGGGAAACTCCGGGGTTGGCAGTCTTTGCCAAGGTTTACAAAATGACAAACAAGGTGGCAGACCAGTTCTGTGGGGTTGGCTGGCTCTGGATCCCTGCAGCTCCGAGGGACACACCGGGACATGTGGGGTGGGGCTGACCCGGACCACGGAGTCAAACCCCAGTAAGTCCCATCCGGGGTGAGGCGTTTCCCTAAGTGAAACGTGCTCACAATCACCCCTGGGAATCCAGCAGGCTGTGGGCTCCCGGGCACAAGCGTGGGTTCTGTTCACTCTATGCCAGTCTCGAGCCCAGAGCACAGCACTTAGTAGGCGCCAAATAAACATCTGCTGCAGAACTGAATCCTGAATTCCACGAAGAGAATGTAAAAGGTGGGTAACACCATAGCCACCTCCATCTTTCACCTTCCTTCTCACAGACCTCTTTCTCTTCTCTCCAATAACCCTTTAAAGTATTGGAAACCACTTTCGAACAGAGAAAAGGAACAGAAGGGGAAATAAAAAATGAACCTGGTGCTCAATAGGTAGAATGCTTCAGGTGGGAGCACAGCAATAGAGCCACACGTCATTTCAACACAGAGACTACAGAGATGTTAAGAATAACTTGGGTGGAGGGGCGCCTGGGTGGCTCGGTGGGTTAAGGATCTGGTCTGCCTTGGGCTCAGGTCATGATCCCGGGGTCCTGGGATAGAGCCTGCTTCTCCCTCTCCTCCCCGCTCATGCTCTCTCTTTCACTATCTCTATCACTATCTCTCTCTCTCTCTTTCTCTCAAATAAGTGAATAAAATCTTAAAAAAAAATAACTGAGGTGGACATTTATTCTGTAATAGAAGTCCTACTGCTTTTAAGGGAAGTAAACTATTTTATGGTATAATCTTATGAACTGACAAGCTACTCCTTATAAATTGTATGTGGAAAACCACTAGTAGCACTTTAACAATGGTATACAGAGGCAGCACGGAGTTGGAGTCATGGGCTGCAGGCTGGAGTGCTGGGCTTCGGTCCTCATTCCACCACATGCTTGCTGGGTGATTTAATCCTCTGTGCCTCGGTTTCTCCATCTTTAAGAAGGTATTAACAACATCTTTCATCATTATTGTGAAAAATCTGTAACTCACATCAAAAGTAGCAAGTTATGAAAAGCACTTACCTAGTTCTTAAAATATAACACCCCAAAATATGTAAGCTATTATTTTTAATGATGGCTTTAAAGATTTTTACAAATGGCAATTGTTCTTTTTAAAGGATTTAATGATCATTTTTAAGGGATACTTAAAAAATACAGGTCTGCGCATAAGCTGCTCATCTAACCATCTTATTTGTTCTCTACTTTCTACCGGTTCTGAACTTGCTGTGAAATCCCAGCTTACTTTACACTACACAGTATGCAGTGCTGCACAACTATTCAGAAACAGAAACTCAGCAAAGATAATACACATTATCTGATACACATAATATGTATCAAGCTGCGTTCAATATTATTAACCACCAAGAATAAGCAGTAATTCCTTTGTCCTATTACTTCTCAAATCTCTTAAAGCACAACATCTATCTTGATGAAGACACTTGGTGAACAAAAATTTGCCTGACAACAATAGCGAATCTCACCAGTACTGCCTTTCCCCTATCTCCAGGAACTCCTGACTCTGACACTGGCCTTGGAGAGCCACTGTGTAAAGAATCCCCCGTGGGAATGGAAGTGCCCTTGGAGACACAGAACACACATCTCCTTTCTGTAGCTCTGAAGTATGACAAATAAGCCAGATGAGACCCTGGTATGTGAGTGATGTTAACATACCAACTCCCTGTTTCTAGGTCAGTCCAGTATTTCTTGGAAAGGTGTTTCTTGTGGAAACAAGTAAGAATTCTAAATCTTTTTCTTTCTTTTTTTTTTAAGATTTTATTTATTTATTTATTTATTTATTTATTTATTTATTTGACACACACACACAGAGAGAGAGAGAGAGGCAGAGGCAATAGGTAGAAGGAGAAGCAGGCTCCCTGTGGGGAGCCCAATGTGGAACTTGATCCCAGGACTCCAGAATCACCACCTGAGCTGAAGGCAGATGCTCAACCACTGAGCCACCCAAATGCCCAAAAATTCTAAATCTTTTTTTTTAAAATATTTTATTTATTTATTCATGAGAGACACACAGAGAGAGAGAAAGGCAGAGACACAGGCAGAAGGAGAAGCAGGCTCCATGCAGGGAGCCCAATGTGGGACTCGATCCCAGGATCACACCCTGGGCCAAAGGCAGGTGCTAAACCGCTGAGCCACACCCAGAGATCCCCATAAGAATTCTAAATCTTGACATTTGAAAATGTGCTGACTTTCTAATGGAAACCCCAAACGAAAAGGTAGATCAACTAAAGTCAACAATAACCGCACTTAGCTTCCTCACCTATTACTAGCTGGAGAAGACGATTTGGGTATTAGTATTCACTCAACCATTTATATACACTAAGACTCAAAATAAATCCCATCACTGGAATTATTTTATCTGCTAGTAATGGATTTGATATCCTGTTTCATATAGTTGGTATACAGAAATTAAAATGTTAAACAAATTAAGCAGTGATTACCATTTCTCTCTCCAAAGCTATATTAAGCTATATTCAGTTGCACCAATATAATTAAGTTGGATGATAATAAAGAAGGCAGTAGGAGATAGCAAGAAGTTTGCATACACGAAATGTAAAAAATAATTGTGGAGAGGTACTATAATGGTTGTAGGTAAAAGTCTATATATTTGGAGCCAGTTGCTGTCATTTGTTACTCTTAATTTATAAATCTGTAAGAAAGCATCAAAATCAATTCAATTCAGTCTTAATGAGACAGCTCTAGCAGGAGCCCATTCACTATACCTGTTCTAATTAGCATGAATATGTCCTCCATGTCAAATCTGACAATACATTTAACTAAATTAATGTTAATCCCATAACACAGGATCATAGTTGAGTCAGCAGCTCTAAAACAGAATTTGCATATTGATATTTTGATAATGAAGAGCAAATGAGCTCAGGGCTGGAAAAGAACTGGATTGTGATTGTTTCCCCCAAAAGGGAGACTAAGACTCAAGGTGAGACTCAGAGGCTTGGTCAGGGCCCAGAGCTGAGAAGTGCCTGGAAAGCACAGCGTTGGTGCATGTGTGCGCCCAGCTAGTCACCCCCGCTGCCATCTCCTGAGAGATGCTGGGAGTCCTGCATCACCTTGTAAAACTAAATGGAAGTCAGATGATTTCCCACCTCAATTATTGATGATGAAGAGCATTTCTTAAGATTCCCAAACAGAAGACCTCAGGTACCCCTGTGGAGGTTATTAAGTATAATTCTTGCTTTTTAATTGCCAGTTAGGCTAAAATTACTACCTCTTCAAGATTTATATGAAGATAATTTGGAGATTTAGTTTGGGGTGGATGTCAACACAGACGCTAATTGACCCTAATTCACATGTATTCCATATCACATGTAAAGTGATATGAAGGATAAGAGAGGAGAAAAATATGACAAATTAGAACCCAAACAACCAAAAACTAAAGTAGCTGCTGGAAAGACACTGTCAGCTAATTCCCTACCTTAGCTCTAAAATGTTCAGTATGTCCCCTCACAAAAAACTAAGATGATTAACTTTCAATTTATGCCTAGAAACATGTACTCCAGCCTGGCTGGCACTAGAGATATTGACATGGGTAAGAACAGTCCCACTTTGAACTGGCATGACTTTAAAACGTCTCAGTGTTGGGCTAGCATCTCCCCTGTTTTCATTTCCCAAAAGCTGGAAGCATGGGGAGCTGGATTTGAGTGCTCCTGCCCAAACCAGCGGCCCCACGTTGCTAAACCTTCTCTGCCATAAAATGTGGAGGCTGAACTCCTTCAGGAGAGTACCCACATTTGTTCATGTGAGACCCTTCTCTTTTCAGAGGAAAGCTTACACTTTAGTGGCAGTGTGCTGGGGAAGGGGTGAAAGAAGAGGTCAGGCCCGCTGCTCCCTAGAGGAGGGTGAACGATCCAGGACCCTGAAGAGTGACGAGCTCAGGCCTGGATTATCACCCAGGGGCTCCAGCCTCTGAGTCCACTAATAACAGCAATGATAGTTAATGTTTTGTGTGTCCTTCTGGCATGCTGGACCCCAGTCACATTCAACTCTTGAAACGCACTCATTTAATCTTTACAATGACCTGCAATATTTCACTAAAAATACCATTACAGGTATACACCATGCTCTGAAGCTCTGATCTTGGCAAAAGTTCACCTTCCCTCAACTAAATCCATTCCTCAGGTGGCAGTAATCAACGATTTTAAAAAAACAAGTGAAAAAACTTCCTTTTATTAAATGGCGAAGAGTGCTTACCCCATAAGACTGATCTCAGGATTTAATGAGGATATGAGGTATCTAATATAGGGCCATGATGGGCATAGTAAGGAAATAAATGTTTTTTCTTAAGTCTATCATGATTGTGCTCCATCTAGCTACAGCATTTCTTTTAAGATTGTATTTATTTGAAAGAGAGAAAGCCAAAGACAAGCATGAGTGGCAAACATGAGCGGAGGGGGTGGGGAGCAGAGGGAGAGGAGAAGCAGACTTTCCTCTGAGCAGGGAGTCTGATATGGGACTCAATCCCAGGACTCTGGAATCATGAACTGAGCTGAAGGCAGACTCTTTACTGACCGAGCCACCTAGGTGCCCTAGCTACAAAATTTTAAGGGCCAGATTTATTATATTAAAAACTTCTCTGCTAGATGACTGTGGATTAATGATTCACTTTAAGAGCAGACACAGGCAAAAAAAAAAAAAACAAACAAAAAAACTAGCACAGATTACATATACTATATACTTTCATTTCTATGAAATGTTAGCAAAGGTACTTATAACTAGTCTACAGTGGTAGGAAGCAGATTATTTATTTATTTATTTGTTTGTTTGTTTATTTGTTTATTTAGAGTGCACGTGGCTGGGGTGGGGTTGGGGGGGTAGGGGAGGGAGAAACAGAGAGACAAGGTAAGAGAAACTCAAGCGGACTCCCTGCTGAGTGTGGAGCCCAATGCCGGGCACTTGATCTCATAGCGCCAGACTGTGATTGTTTCCCCCAAAGGGGAGACCTGAGCGGAAACTAAGAATCCGTTGATCTTAGTTTCCACAGGCACCCGGGAGATAACTTGTATCTTGACTGAGGGGGTGGATACATAGGTATATACACTTGTTAAAACTCACTGAATTGTACACTTAAAATTGATTCACTTTGTTGTATGTAAATTATCTCAATAAAAGTGATTGAGAAAAAGGGTAGTTCCAAGGTAAAAAAGCAAGCACAAAATTTTACAACTGGATGTTTAACCAAGTCTCTTCTCTTGCATGCTCTCATTGGGACTTACTAAATCACTATTGTGGGCTGAACTGTGTTCCCCAAATATTCTTTTGTTGAAGTCCTAACCTCTGGTACCTCAGAATGTGACCTTATTTGGAGAGGATCATTGCAGATATAATTTGTTAAGATGAGGTTATAATGGAGTAGGGTGCACCTTAATCCAATATGACTGGATTGTGTCATATAGGACTTGTATTCTTACAAAAAGGAGAAACCTGCACATGGGAAGAATGTTATGTGACCATGAAGGCAGAGATCAGGGTGATGCTTCTACAAGCCAAGGACTGCCAGAGATGGCCAGCAAACCACTGGGAGCAAGGACAGGCGAAAAGATACTCTCTCACAGCTCTCAGAAGGAGCCAAATCAGCTGACACCCTGATCTTGGATTTCTGGCCTCTGGGGCTGTGAAACAATAAATTTCTGTCTTTAAAGCCACTTAGTCTGTGGTACTTTCTTATTGGTAGCCCTAGGAAACTAATACAAAAGAGTTCATCTTTTTTCCTTCAGTTACATTAGGACTGGACAGTTTAGCCAACTATAATTTTTTCATGTTTCCCATTAATCAATTCTTGAGGACATCTATCCCCAAGACAGAGTCCATCAAACTTTGCTGAACTCTGTGGAACTCATTAAATAACAATAAATGTATTTTCTAAACACTTACTGTGTGCCAGATACTGTGCCAAGTGCTTTGTGAGCCAACTCATTTAATCCCTGCCACGATCGTAAAGAATTAATATAACATCATTTTCAAAGAGAGAGAAACTGAGGTTTATAGAGGTTAACTAATTTGACCAAGTCACAATGCCCGTAAGTGGCCAAGACCTAAAGTAGATTTCAAGCATTTCCTGCAGTGCCATGTATGCTGCTCCATGAATCTGAAAATAGCATTAGTGGCTGAAAGCCATGTGTATAACTTTCACAGTTACTGTATTAGAGCTAAAATTATTTTAAAGAATACAAGTAAATTTACGGGTATGTATTTTTTTAAAAGCTCCTCAAAAATTGTACTTTTTTCTTTCTTTTCTTTTTTTAAAGATTTTATTTTATTATTTATTCATGAGAGACAGAGAGAGAAGCAGAGACACAGGCAGAGGGAGAAGCAGGCTCATGCAGGGAGCCTGATGTGGGACTCGATCCTGGGACTCCAGGATCATGCCCTGGGCTGAAGGTAGGTGCTAAACTGCTGAGCCACCCAGGGATTCCCTACTTTTTTCATAGCAATATCACAGCATTGTGTTTCCTAAAATATTGTGAGAAACAGTAGTGAGAGATATTATCAGGTGGGGGAAGATGGCAAGTTAATGATCAAATAAATATGAGAAACATCAAGGTAAACAGATTTCTTTATTTGGGCTTCCAACTTGATGGGACTGTACCCTAAATTTACCTGACTGGGAACCCTATGTTTTTATTTTATTTTCTTAAAGGTTTATTTATTTTAGAGAGAGAGAGAGAGAGAGAGAGAGAGCATAAGAGCAGAGTGAGGGGCAGAGGGAGAGAGAGAGAGAAATCTCAAGCCGACTCTCCCCTGAACACAGAACCAGACTTGAGGCTTGATCTTAGGACCCTGAGATCATGACCTGAGCCGAAATCAAGAGTTGGATGCTTAATTGACTGAGCCACCCAGGTGACCCAATGTTTTTATTTTTTTTCAGAGGGGGGAGGGGCGGAGGGAGAGGGAAAGAGCATCTTAAGCAGGCTCCACACCTAGCACAGAGTCTGAAGCAGGGTTAGCTCAATCTCATGATTCTGAGCTCATGACCTGAGCCAAAATCAAGAGCTGGATGCTTAACCAACTGAACCACCTAGGTGCCCCACCTCTATGTTTTTAGACACCTATTATTGCAGGACTTGTGTTTCCCCTCACTTTGGGGAAAGTCAATGGTGTACAATGATTTACTCTCTGTTTAAACTAGCCATGGATTTATTTGCCTATTACAAGACTCAACAGTTTCATTCTAGAATATGGATAATAATCAAAGTTTCACTATCTCAAAGGGTTGCTGCAAGGGTTAAATTAGGCAATATCCATGAAAGGACATTAAAATGGAAAAAAATCATAAACCTAAGGCAAGTTTTGTGTAGTTCTGTGAAAAATCTTACTGTTTAACACAGTTTTTGAGTTTGGAAAAATAGTGGTGGGGAGCTTCCTTTAATCTGTTGACTACTCTCTGCTCATTTAAGAAAAGCTTCTATCATTTTAGAAAATGCAACCCATGTTGCAAGGATTAAAGTTTAGGTGATCAAACGCTGGCTGTCGCCATTCAGAACCACTCCCGGGTCCCAGAGTCTGGACACACTCACCAGAAAACACGGCCAGTACTAGTGGCTTCAAGCAGAGAACAGATTGCAACCTGCAGTTCAGGAACACCCTGAACCAAAAGGATTCAGTCCAGGAGTGGCTCTGGGGTGGGGTAGTGAGGTGTCAACTAAGGAGCTTCTCAGCTGTGACCCAGGGCTTCTAATGCAAATGCCTTGAGACCACAAGCTTGGACATCCAGCCCCTGCCCATTCAGGAGGTGCATCCAGGAACCCACCTGGAGCTGAAGTGCTCACTCTGACAACTAGAGTAGGATGCTGGCTGCCTCACCTGCACAGACTGTCTGCTTTCCATCAGGGGGCCTGCCTGCTGACTGGGGACAGTTCCCAGGACCACAGATGACCACCCGCACTCCTGGCCTCATCTGCTTACCAGGGATGCCAAGATGAAGACACCCACAAACAACCCAATCACTTTCAGGCTTCAGTGAGAGAAGAAAAGATTCCAAAGGATTCCCCTAGAGTATATACAATGAGAATACTCAAGGTCCCATTTTATTTCCAAAACATTCTCTCTACAGACAGAATTGGCTTCATTTAATAGTACATAAGATTTTTAATTTTCCCTTAGCAAGGATCTGTACTATTTGCAAGTCCCCAAATTCACTCGTGCTCAGAAATCGATATCCTCGTGACATCCCATCTTCTATGTTGTCCTATTCTTACCAAACCTTGGGGAAGCTACCATATACCCAAGGATTTAAGAACATTCTGCCTTCCAAAAATCATAAGGAATGCATGCAAAGCATCTGAATATGTATACTGAATGCTTGAATCCATAAGCATTCATCAGAAAATGTAACAGTGGTTGTCTCTAGGGAATCAAAAGTAGAGGTTCCTTTTAATGGTATATTCAAATTTTTTTAACATGCATGCATTAAATTAGAAAATATTTTCAAATCAGAAAAACCCGGGGTACCTGGGTGGCTCCAGTTGGGCATCCAATTCTCAATTTTGGCTTGGGTCATGGATCACGCCCTGCAATGGGCTCCCTGGTGGACATGGATTCTGCTTCTTAGGATTCATTCTCATTCTCTCTCTCTCCCTCTCTCCCTCTCTCCCTCTCCCTCTCCCTCTTTCCCTCCTCCCAGCTCCTGCATGTGAACTTGAGCTCTCTTTTGCTCAACAGAAAAGAAAAATCTATTTTTTTTAATCTTTTTTTTTATATTTATCTATGATAGTCATACACAGAGAGAGAGAGAGAGAGGCAGAGACACAGGCAGAGGGAGAAGCAGGCTCCATGCACCAGGAGCCCGACGTGGGATTCGATCCTGGGTCTCCAGGATCGCGCCCTGGGCCAAAGGCAGGCGCCAAACCGCTGCGCCACCCAGGGATCCCAGAAAAGAAAAATCTAAAGGCACAAAACCACATATGCCCTTCCAGGGCTCTTTGTTCCAGCCACAACTTTTATTCCTCCTCTGACACAATGCCTTGATTACACTGCCTGGTAAACTGCACTCAAAAAGGTCCTCTAGAAAGAATGCTAAATATCAAGGGTTCATGCCCCTAAAATCACTCCCAGAAAACCCAGCCAATACCAGCCAACAATCTCCAGCACTTTCTTCTGATGAGTCCAGCAAAGGGCAGAATTATCCAAACACCAACTTGAAAAATCTTGGCTTATTTCTGGGGGCACCTGGCTGGTTCAGGTAGTTAACTGTCCGACTCCTGATTTCAGCTCGGGTCATCATCTCAGGGTTTTGAGATCCAGCCCCATATTGGCATGGAGTCTTGCTCCTGCCTCTCTCGCTGTTCCTCCCTGTGCAAATGTAGGGGCGCTTTCTCTCTAATTAAAAATAAATAAATAAATAAATAATAAATAAATAAATAAATAAATAATAAAAATCTTTAAAAAAAATCTTGGCTTATTTTTGGTAATGAAACTCTTTTTTCTACCAGTAAGGGTGTCCCAGGAGGCCTAAGGGGTTAAGAGGAAGATACCTGCACTGGGTGCTTCAGCACACCAGTACTGTGCTAGGTGTGGTACACATGCCCCTCTGTGAGGCAGGGATGCCAGTAATGTTAAAGTGTAGTTAAGAGATTAAGGCAACCTGCTTCAGGCTTCAGACAAAGTCTAACACACTAGGTCTGGTATGCCCTGTGATCTGCTTTGTGTCTGGAGCTGAATTCTGGGATATGATTCCCTGGTATGAGCTAGTGTCCCAATTCCCCACTGCCCTCCGTGAGGTCCGACCAACTGGTCCACCTCATTCCCTTCTCTGCACCCCAGAGTTCAACTGAACTGGCTTGGTATTTCCCAAAGATTTTCCAAAACTTTTGTAGGAGCTGTTCCCTCTGCCTGGACTGCTCTTCCCAGGGTGGGCCCCTTCATGCCTTGAGACTTCTTTCCAGAAGGCCACATCTAAGCAGCCCCACTCCCCCAAACCACCTGTCATGTCCCTGTGTTTCCATTCTCTGTAGAACACTTACTACTATATAATATTTCCTTGTTATTACCTATTTCCCTTTTGTCCCTGTCATTCATTCTTCCTGGAATGTAAACTCCAGAAGGCCTGGGCCCTTGTCAGTTTGCGGGACAGCACCTTTTCCAGGGCATACACAGCACCTGGGGTGGGTGTTTAAGGGAGAGATAGGCAAATTATTTAGATATCTCTAAGCCCCTACCCTCAGGGCTCAGCCTTCAGTTTACACAATCCTGTGGGGCAGGAGACCAGTCTTTACCAGCAATTAACCCTGAGTGGGGAAAAAAAAAATCTGAAAATGCACAAACTTGTAAGAAGAGACCAGCAAGGAGGCATGCCTGCCTTGACATTTGCCGGTACCTGGGAAGGAAGGAGATGTTGTCTCAAATGCACCACAAACCTCCCTGGACTTCATGAACTTCAGGAAATCTGGGGCATCCTTCCAGCTCTGTGAGGCTGTGGTCTACATCCGTGTTCTGAACAGTGGGACACACATCACTGTGGAGATGCAGGGTTATTTCAGGTGGTACCCAGACGACTACTTTGTTGTTTCTAAATACTTACAAGTGTTTTTTAGTAAGTATTAGAGAATATAGCCAGCACATCAAACCTGTGATTTCATGCCTACTTTCATTTGGGATGAGGGTAAAAACAGTCAATAGATAAATACTAGGTAAATACGAATACTGGTGAAATGAGAAAAAAGGTGCACGGTGAAGTCCAGAAAGGGGTGCCTGCTTTACTCCTGTCTCCGCCAAGGCATCCAGAAGGACTCCGAAAAGGAGGAGATGCTGGATAAAGGCTTGGTAATGGGGAACACTAGGTGTGGGTAAAGCTGATGTGGAAGGTGGCCCTTCCCAGAAGAATTGGTCTTTTCAATCCAACCTACCCCCCACCTTTAAGGGATATTTCCCAACCACTTTCAAACAGGAGAGTTTACAATGGCCAGTTTCCCTGGCTTTAAAGCAACGTATTTTCGGTAGAGAGTAGCTGTGAGTAAACAGCAGAGTCTAGAATGCTAATGATTTAACCCCTTAATCCCCAAACTACCTTTCTCCGTCTTTCTTTTAAAGTCCCTGCTGAGAACACTGTTGTTAGTACCTTTAAGAGCCACAGCTTTCCCTTCTCAGCTCTTTAGGAACAGAAATCTACTCCGCAACACCCAGGAGGGGGCCAAATACAAATACAAAGAACACAGGCTCAGCTGACTGCCCCGCAGGGATTTGGGAGGCAAGGGTCAAGGGCGGGTCTGCTTCCCCTCCTGCCCTCTGCCAAAGAAGAAAAGAAAAAAAAAAAAGCTTCTGTTGAAATGTTAACTACAGAGAGTTTAAATGGGGGGTGGGGAGGAAGGAATACTGACGGAGAGAGGAAAAAGGCTGGAATTAGATTCCTTATTGCTTTAAAGTTGTAATTCCAGGTCAGTGGCTGAATTTTTCTGTTGTACACAAAAGTGCTCAAATCAAATCAAAGTTGTTATTATCAGGGTTCTATCGAGATCTTCAGAAAGGAGGAAGGTGAAAAACAAATTTTTATGTTTACTATGGAAGAGGATTACTGCAAACAAACAAGTACAGAAATCGAGGGGAGGGGTGCACCTGGGTGGCTCAGTGGTTGGGCATCTGCCTTCCCCGGAGTCCTGGGATCAAGTCCCACATCAGGCTCCTCACGGAGAGCCTGCTTCTCTCCCTATGTCTCTGCCTCTCTCTCTCTCTCTCTCTCTCTCTCTCTCTGTCTCTCATGAATAAATAAATGAAATCTAAAAAAAAAAAAAGAAATCTAAAAAAAAAAAAACCCACCACCACCAACAAAAAAAAACAGAAAGGAAGAAATAGAGGGGAGGGGGAGACGAGCAGGTGAAGCACAGAGGGTTTTTAGGGCAGTGAAAGTACTCTGTGTGATACAACAGGGTGGAAGCATGTCCCTGTAGAATGTGGAACCCCAAGAATGAACACAAATGTAAAATAAGGGAGTTTGGGTGCCAAGGATGTATCATTGTGGGCGTCATCAATTGTAACAACGTATCATTGGGGTACGGGAGGTTGGCTGTTGGGGAGGCTATGCTACTTAGGGCCAGGCTGTATATGGGTACTTTCTGGATTTTCTGCTTAATTTTGTTGGGAACCCAAAACTGCTCTAGAAAATAAAGTTTATTAAGAAAAAATAAGTTGAAAAAATTATACTTGCTGCAAAAAACTATTTTTTTTCTCCCAGAAAAAGCCAGCAAATTAAAGCCCTTTTCTTTGAGCATCTACTTTATTCAGGCCCAATTCAGACTGGAGTCTAAAACCTCTCTGCATACCTGCACGATACTTAAAATCCATTAAGGTGAATGCTAATGAATTCCCCAAAACTCAAGACCCAGCCAGTTGGGTGTATACAAGGCAACGCATAAGTTGCCTCCCTGGTCTGAGAAACATTTTCATACAATGTTTCTATTTTATCTTAGCATTTCTTTCAATAAAGTAGGGCTCTATCTTGAACTGGATCTTCTGCTTTGTCAATTACTCCACTCAAATACAAAAGATAAAAGATGTTCGTATTCTGCTCGGTGAATGAGGGCTGTCTTTTAAGTGGGGAGATGCATCCCCTCACTGACCAGGAGTTCAGACTCTTCAGGGAGCACGCTGGGGGGCTGGCAGAGGAGGGGCCTCTGAGTGCTAGTGAGGGAGGTAGGCTACTGTGTCGTAGTAGTCTAACCTGGGTCAGTCTCTTTCATCGGGGATTTTAGAAAAGTACATAAAAGAATTAACAAAACAACCCAAAGCCAACCATGCCACCCATCCTCTGGATCTTGCCACCCTGCAGGCCCTCTTGCTCCCTACGGACTCCTTTCCAACAACATGTAAACATGTTTGGGTCTCTTCCATCTTAAAAAACATACAAAATTGGGCAGCCCGGGTGGCTCAGCTGTTTAGCGCCGCCTCCAGCCCAGGGCCTGATCCTGGAGACCCTGGATCGAGTTCCACATCGGGCTCCCCTTGCATGGAGCCTGCTTCTCCCTCTGCCTCTCTCTCTCAGTCTGGGTCTCTCATGAATAAATAAATAAAATATTTTAAAAAAAAATACCAAATCTGTCCCTTCAACTCCAGTCCCAACTCTCCTGCAGTCAAGCAGGGAAGAGGTGGCTGGTTCTCTCTCTTGGCTTCTCACTGTGCCCTCAGATCACTCAAGCATGTCTTCTGCTTGCCACCCACAAAACTACTCTGCTAAGACCACTAATGGGCTCCCTGTAGAGAAGCCAGAGCCGGACTCCCAGGTGCCATCTTATTTGAAATCTCAGCTGCATTAACAAAATCGACCACTCCACCAGCTCCTGATCCACTATGCCCTACAAGTTCCTTGGGGCTCCGTGCCAGCAACCCCTTCTCTGCTCTGCCTGGGAACATCTGAGTGTCTTGGGGCTGCCTTCCCTCGCTACAATTTCTTTCCACGCAACACAACCCACCCCAAGTGGCTTCAATTATCATCTATAAGCCAATGAACTTCCGAGTTTTGCCCTCCAGCCCAGACCTTTGCCAGACCTGTTATCTACCTCCTTATCCAACATTCTCACTTGGTTATCCCAGGAACCTCTCAGATTCAGTATCTCCAAAGCAGAATTCCCCCTTCTATTCCCCAGGGCTCCTTTGGCAGCAAGCGGGCCTTCTTCTGACACACAGCAGCAGCACAGAACCACCGTTTGCCTCGTCTATTACTATTACGTGAACTCCTCCTGCCCCACCCCCGCCAGTCTCAACACCCTGTGGATTCGATTCTACCTCTCAAATATCACACAATCACCTGCTGCTTCTCTTCTCTTCACAATCACCTACTGTAGTAGTTACACCACTATAACCATCTCATAGCTCTTAGGCATCAACACCTCGGTCCACCTTTGTTCTATTTTCTCTGTAATCCATGGTCCACATCTTGGAGAGAACTTGTTTAAAAAAAAAAAAAAGTAAGTTGGATTGTGTCCTCCTTTGCTTAAAACATATCCAATAACTAACTGCCCAGGCCATAGAAGAGGTCTGAAACCTTTAACATAGCCTAGACATAATGGCCTTGTTGAGAATGCTCTAGCTTTCTCTCTCACCACCTCGCCATCACTCTCTATGCTCAAAGCCCACATTTCCTTTCAGTCCCGGGATATTCTGGAATGTTCCATGCTCTTTCCTGCCTCACGGCCTTTGCACATGCATTTCCATCTCTGTCTACCATATCTCTCAGATCAAAATCCTTCTTCCCTTCTGTATTCTCTCTGAACCCCCTTGAAGTGAAAATAAAGAGTAAAGGCTAAAGAACAACCAATAGTTAACAGACCAGTGGGAAAAAAAAGTACTAAGGAAAAGGAAAAACAGACAGGTGGGTTTATATCTTTTTATTAACTGTACTTGATCTTCTCAGACCATTCTTTAAATTTAAAAGAAACTATAACCCAAGGAGGTTGTGCCTAAAACCAGAACAGACACAAATTCCCCAATGATATTAAAGAACCTTGAGAGGACTGATTTTATTTTCTGTAGCTGTGGACAATCAAAAAAGGCATCTGGAATCCATGAGCAAATCTCATAAAAGTAAAATGGGGTTAGCGGCAACAGTCGATATTTCCTAACACGATATATGTATGACATGTCTTAATATTAATAGAATTAACACTACGAAAGCAAAAAAAAAAAAAAAAACCACTAAATAACCACAAAACCCAAGGTAGCAAGCCCAGACAGCAAAACACAGATCAGAAGTGAACAGATTTCTTCTCCCTAAACCCAAACGAAAACACTGCCCCCGTAAAGTTGGAGTTCCCTGAGAAATTCTACATTTTACACTCTCAATTCTATAATGTGAGCAAATACAATAGATTGCATGATTCTGTGAAATCAAATGTGTGCCTTCATAAAAGCGTTTCTCTTAGCTGTTATGGGGGGTTGGAGCTTGAGCCTGGGAGAAACAGGGGAAATGAGGGAGATGGGGAAATGATAAAAGGAAAGACAAGACAGTCTGAGTAGGCCTGTAGGAGAGAGGGGAACACTGGTCCCTACTTAATACACAGAGGAAGAGGCTGACGTCCAGGTCTGGTGACCTCGGCAAAGTCCATCTTAGTCCCTCCCTCGTCCCCAGAGTGCACAACCTTGCTGATCAGACCCACACATCTGTGAGGACAGCCCTGCTCCTACCACCAGTTACCCTGGGTGGTGAGTCATTTGGGTATAAGGGATTCCCATGGTGTGCCAAGAAATCAATAGAAGAGAGCAAATTAAATTTGGAACATATGAAACAGAACTTGTCCTAATCTCCAGGGTCACTGTCTTAACCATCTGATGCTCAGAGCATAACATGGTAGAGGCACACAGTAGATGTGCAAGAAATGTTTAAGGAAAAGTAGGTCTGTTTTCTAATGTGTAATCAGAGGGATGTGTTGTTTCTAACCTGCAAAGCTAAAGAATTCGTTTTCATTTCTTCAAATGAAGGTGAAATATTTAAATCCTTTCTGCTCAAAGCTATGAAGGCAAAGATTATTAATTAACCTTAAAATGTTCACATAAAACAGTTTCATTCATTTCTACGAATGTTTTTGAGCACATAAAATGTGCCATCCACTATACCAGGTGTGGTAAATAATACAGCAATGAGTGAAATGGCAATGTCCCAGGAATGGACGTTATTGAAAGAGTAAAACAAATAAAAATTATGAAAATATTAACTCTCACTTTTAAAAGTATTCAACCATTAGTATTTGAAGGGCTACTCTGCATATGGCAAATAAAGATAAAATAACCCAAAATCAATTAGAAAATTTCAACCACAGGTTGAAATACAGTTAAGTCAGATACATGACTTTCTTTATACATAATGTTAGGTTGAATATTGCAAAAAAAAAGATATATATATATATACACATCCTTAAAACATAAATCCCCAAAACAGAAATGGCGACAGACATGATCAGTATGCCAAGGTGTGTTTAAACAGACCAACCTGATACTGGAATTCACATCAAAGAGTAATGAAGGCTCTAAAAGAAAATTTCCCTCAGTGCATTTAAACTGCGATCTAATTTATAAACATGCAATTTGTAAAAATTTGATTTGCAGACATTCTTGCCAGGATAGGATAGTAGGAAGGGATTAAGGGGAAGGAAGTCTAAAGGTCACCTGACCAGGTGTTCCTGTAATAGTTGGCTTATTGAGAAGGGCTTCTCGTAAATTGGTTTAGGTGAGTTAGCTGATTAACAGCCAGTGAGGTTAGGACACAGTTTAGTTTAACCAGCAGCTGTGCCAGCTCATCTCTCATTCTCAGGCGCTAATCCCAGGATTCCTTAGCATCACAAATATGGACTAAGGCTTTAACAAACAAGCGCCCACCTGTGTTAATATTTTCTCTTGATTCCATCCATAACACCTAAGCTGCTTTCTTTTGCAGGATGGGGAAAAAACGCAGATTTCCTGACAGACCTATTTGGAGAGGAAGTCCAGGGGAGTGTGTACCCCAAAGAAGAAAGACCTTAGCCCCTCAGCAGCTAACGCTGCAGTGGGTGGTGCGGAAGAACCATGCCCTACACAAGTATTAACTCAGTTAAGTCTGAAGCAATCATGTCGGAAAGGCTGCAAGTAATCTAGCAAGTGAGGAGACGGAGGCTCTGTGACCAGGAAAGAGATTCTGAGCCTGTAAATCAGGACTAATTCCTGACTCTAGGTCAGATTCTGCTACTCAATCTCCCTGGGCCTCCATTTCCTCACCCTACCTAACAAATTGAGGTGGTCAGAGGTGTTATGCCCTCTGAGCTCTTAAGAAATGAACCATGCTGACACCCGGGCTATAGCTTACTGTCCTATCCTGTCCCTAATTATCTCGTTAGGGAAGCTTCAAGTCTGCTCTCGCTCATCCCACAGCAAGCATCTTAATCTGGAAGAATGATTGAGGCCAGTCACAGCTCCATCTGCCCTGGGTTCATGCCTCATCCATGATCAGGTTCACACAAGCAGCCAGTATGTGTGGTCTGCTTCTGTATGGGTGGGACCCAACTGATGGAGGGGGGGGGGATCAGAAGGAAGGAGTAGCCACCCAGTCACTTCGGTCTGCTAAAGATAGTTTCTTTAGTTTTAAAGTCACTCTCATTTGAATGCCAAGTCCACGAGAAATGAGACCTCTATCTTGCTCTTCACTTGGTTGTCAGTGATTAGCACACACTAGGTGCTCAATAAATATGTATTGAATAAATGGACAAGTGAGAGACCCAGAATCCAGTCCTGAATTCACTACAGACTGCCTGTCTTTCCTGGGGCAGGCTATTAATCTCTTTCGCCTATAAGACTGTTGTGGGGATTAGATGGAATAATGAGCACTGAGTATTTACGGGAACATGTTATTCATATATGTTAGCAATTTGATTGACTATGGGGATGAATTCTTCAGGAATGAGAGGCGTAGCCCTAACACCAAGCAATGCACTCAATGCTAACGATCTAGTATATAACTTCATGACGTAGTGTTTACTGACCTCATTCCTAAACAAGTTGGTATAGACGAAATTAAGAGTAAAATGTGAATTATTTCATGATTTATGACAGTTGAGTAAGTATTTTATTTGTCAAGCAGGAAAAGAGAGTTAAGAGAATGACATAATCTCTCTCAAATTAGCACTTTAACACAAAGAGTGCCACTGTTCTATGTAATACATTGCCAGAAAGTTTCATACTCTTTATTGCATCTGGATGAGATCTTTTCTGGTTGTAAAGTGGCCACGAGAATGTTTTTTAAAACTATTTTTAAAAAAACAGCGCTGCAATTTATCCTATGGTCATATGTATTGTTTTTAAGACAGAAGTTTAAAAGATCCTATTTCTATATTCTATAGGATCAAGATACTTGTGTATTCAAACAAATTTAGAATATGCTTTACTGGTATCAGTATGTTCTCATGAAAAACTATAAAAGAAAAAAAGAACACTATGAAAGAGATCAGTTTCTATAAACTCCATCCTTATAATTAGGAAAAAACAAATGGTGTGCTTTTTAATGAGATGGATAATTTTATTGAACACTGAGGACTTATACTGCCATATTTATGTCATTTCAACTTTGCTGTATAAAACCTACTTAAAAGTTAGTCCAAAATTAATCCTTTAAACATTTTCTATAAAGTATGTTTAAATTTTCCTCTTCATAATATAAATAAGAGAATAAAAGCTTGAGAGTTTATTTTTATACTTCAGTGAATTACACACTGGCTCAAAAAGGAATATGTAGGTAGACTATAGTAACCACCTCCCTCTGAACTGTACAGTTTTTATGATGCACCATCTGGTAATCATTATTTTATTCTTAGCATAGATGTGGGTTCTCTAATTAGTTTTTTTTTTTTGCATGCTTACGTTCTTTCACCTGTGTTTATAAATATTTTGTGATTTTTTTGGAGGGGAGATCTTCAGTCTTAGCTTTAAAAGAGGATACTGAGGGACACCTGGCTGGCTCACTTGGTATAGCACGTGACCCTTCATCTCAGGGTCCTAAGTCTGAGCCCCACAATGGGTGTGGAGATTATTTAAAAAATAAACTCTTGAGGTGCTTGGGTGGCTGAGTCGGTTAAATGTCTGACTCTTGATTTCAGCTCAGGTCTCGATCTTAGAGTTGTGAGCTCAAGTCCCACATGGGGCTCCATACTGGGCGTGGAGCCTACTTTTTAAAAAAGTCTTAAAAAAGAGAACATTGAGGATCAACTATAAATTATAACCATCTCTCTACTTTTCCTCTAGCCTGTCAATAACCTCCAGCCAACATAATTTTTAACAAAGAATTGTTATTGAGCCCATACTATGGGCTTTTACTACTTACAGTATTCCTATTATCTTCCTCTAACAGAGGAGAAACTAAGTAACTTGCCCAAGGCCATTCAGGGTAATTCTTCTCCTACCTCTAACTTGGTCTATCCTTTGGTTAGTTTGATTAGAACTGATACGGAGTGTTAAATATTTGCTCCAAATTTCCTGTAAGACTGGAGGTAGCTTTGCTACTTACCTCCCCTTCCCTTTTCTTTTTTCCTGCATCTCTTCCTTGGTTTCCTTTTTGCTCCTGGGTCACCAAAGTGTCCTTTATCCCTGTTATCGGTTGTCACCAACAAATGGGCCACATGTCAGTCGCTGATACTTCCCTGAGATCTTCTTGCAGTATGAAGTCAGGTGACCCCAGACGGACAGATCTGTCTCACTCGCCTGTTCCGGCTGGACAAGACCTGCCTGCCAAGAGCAGCGGCAAGGGAAAAGCCTCTGTGGGAAGGTCTGTTATCCCGAGCCAAGAGGTAAACCCATGCCCCATAAAGCGCCTTAGTATTATTAAACATTTTCTATTTGTCAGGCACTTTATAGTCATTTTTATTGGTTCTTTTTACTAGTCATAACTCTGCATCAGAACTGGGCTCACTTTTTCTTTTAATTAAGTGGTCTGAGCAAATGGGAAAGAGTGAAGGACTTTGGGGCGGGGTGCAAGCCCTCAACCTCTGCAAAGAATAGCGAGAGGCCAGCAGAGCCCACAACCTGCCCCAGTAGCAGGCCTGACAGGGAGCCACCAGCCCTCAACCATCACACACAGGGCTCCACAGGAGGTCCCCAAATCAACCCAACTACAGCTTTCAGCCACTGTCGTCTTGACTGCGTGCTGACATTTGGAAGACTGAGCCATTCTATTTCACCCTAATCCAGAATGTTCCCTTCATTTTCCTGCAACTCCAAAAGCACAAAAATCACATTAACATTTTTTTAGTTTTGGGATCCCTGGGTGGCTCAGCGGTTCAGCGCCTGCCTTCAGCTCAGGGTGTGGTCCTGGAGTCCCGGGATTGAGTCCCGCATAGGGCTCCCTGTGTGGAGCCTGCTTCTCCCTCTGCCTGTGTCTCTGCCTCTCTCTCTCTGTCTCATGAATAAATAAATAAAATCTTAAAAAAAAAAGATTCTTTTAGTTTTTAAAAGACACATCCAGGGGCGCCTGGGTGGCTCAGTCGGTTAACCATCTGCCTTCATGATCCCGAGGGCCTGGTCCTGGGATCAAGCCCCTCCACAGGCTGCCTCCTCAGTGAGGAGTCTGATTTTCCCTCTGCCCCCACCTCTCCCAATCCTTGCTCCTGCTGTCTCTCTCAAATAAATCTTTTTAAAAAGATAAAAATAAAGACACATCCATGTGCACACTTGTGGTTCAGTCCTTTTACTTTTCTTCAGTGCTATGTACCTGCTGCACCGCTTTTATAACGTTAGTTATAAATTATTCTCAAAAAAGTACCAGTGTAGAAGAGGTCTGGACCTGGGGTTGGAATCAGAACTTTATCTTTGCTCCTCCATAGCGAGGTGAACTTGAGAAAGTCTCTAACCTCTCTGAGGGTCAGTTTTTCTCACCTGCAGAATGGGTTTAAGGACCTATCCAACCCCTTCAGCTTGCTTGTGGGTAGACTATCACAGAACATGCCTCATGATCAGGGTTTATTCTCCATGTTCCTTGTCTGCCTTTGCCACAAGACTATGAGTGAGTCCTCTAAGGACAAGGACTTCATCTGTTTCCCACCATCTACCTAACCCAGTCCCTGACTCTAGAAAGCGCCCTTTGCAGCCTCCTTACAATGGAGTCCCATAGAAGAGAGTCCTTTGCAAATGGTTAAAGCACTATTCACAAGTACCTCAGTATAACCAATTGCTCATAGTATGGTCCCACAGTCCTGAGATGTGAAAGAAATAATGCTGGGCACCAAAGGAGCCAGGATTCGTAGTGACTGGAAAAGCGATAATTAAAATGTAAACTATGAAAAAGTATCAGTTCTGAATTTCTTTGGGTTATTACACGAATACTTAACTTTAAAATACATGGTTTAACAACTGGGTGAACATTTAGAGGGGCTGATATGTGGTGAAATGTGGTACCTTCCTTCGTGTTGGGACATCTAAAATAGCCATGTTCTCAATGTGATAGCAAAGAAAAGGCTTAAATTTTGACAAGACAAGATTTTATTTTTTCCAAGTTTTCACATTCTCCTTATACACTTTCAAGATTTCAGTGTTTAGTCTTTCAGTTTCATTAGGCCACCTTCGGTCTCATTTCTTAGACAGTGATACATACCATTTACTCTCCAAGGTTTACTTGTGAATAGTAATTAAATGAGACAAGACCTTCTTCCTCTCCCAACTAGTCCTTCCTTTTGACTTTACCTCGGTATTGCCATTCTGGTTTCTCTGGTGTCTTAACTATTTTTAAGTTATTCCTTACCTCCAAATTCCCACCTTGCACACAGTAAGTGCTCAATAAATGCTTTTTATAAATAAATGCTATTTTGAGAGTTTTTCTGTATTCTCCTTCACCTTGACTTTTTTCACTCATCTTCCAAAAGGTACTAAAGCATATCACTTAGATGGTAGTTAAATGCAAGGATGGAATCTATGACCCCATGATCCTCTTCATAAGTCCAAAAAAAAAAAAAAAAGCAATTGGAAAAACATACCTGGAAACTCATCACTCCTCTTTCCCCTTATGAAATGATCCAGAAAACATGAAATCACCAGCATTATGAATATCCCATCATTATATGTTGGCAAATTGAACTTAAATAAAAAATTTTAAAAAAAGAATATCCTATCATTTATTATAAAAAACTAACATGTAAATGAACACTGAGTTGGGAAGGAAAAGAAAACAAAGCTACCTCAATCAGTTTTCTAATATTCTGTTATACTTTTATTTAGTTCCATGTGTTTCTACAGCAACATGATTTTAAACTGCTACCTCAATCCAATGAAAAATAAACATCTGCACGTCTTTTCTTCCTGGAGTAAAAAACAATGAGATATTTGTTCATGACAGAAGAAGATATCTAAAATTTATTTAGATATAATTTTGTCAGAAAGAATGTCATAAAACAGAAGCCAACATTCCAGATGAGCTGGCTTACTAAAATTAACAGAATTATATTTATTAACTAACAGAATTAATACAATTCTAAAAGCCCACAAAAGTATCCCTATAAGGACTGTGGTGGCTGAATACTGAATAATTGAAGGGCAAACTAAATTAGGGGTAATGAATCCCTGCATCATCTTATCAATCATTTCTACTTTATAAGAGCACTTTGTCAAACTTAAAACACATCATAAGAGGTCATTAATTGGTCAGCAATACTGCATCAAAACACTACCAATTACCCTGATTTTGCTCTGTTCAAAACACGTATTATTACATCTCAACTTTAAGTGAAATGTCTATTGATTTATATAATCTCCAGGGCAGAAGTCAAGTTTTAGAAGATTATAGTCCATTCATGCATTAAGGAAATGTGAATACCACAACATAGGATCTAGCCAAATATAGGCCCTACTTCTAGAAGAATGGGAGTTATTACTATAATGACCTTCCTAATGCTGTCAAAACTCCTGGGTTTCGATCATTTCTGGAATCCTAAACCATTCCAAATAAAATTCAATCTCTTGTGAAAAGCTGTTGATCTCATTCTAAGCTAACTTTTGCAAATCTGATGGAGTCTGGGCATCAATTATGCCCTTCGGGGAACTCTCCCTAACTCCTTCACTTGAAAATTTCCAGGGCTTTGGAAAGAGAAATAGGAGCACTCTGCAGAATGAACCTACAAAATGTAGTGATCAATCTTACCCGGGGCTACAGTGTATGCAAATCTTAAAAAGCAGAGGACAGAATAACAGGCTTTGGGGTAAAGCATCCACAGGGATGGGATGGGCTTTCTTTTCCTTTTTTTTTTTTTTTTTTTTTAAGTTTTATTTATTTAAGTAATCTCCACAGCCCATGTGGGGCTCAAACTCATGACCCAAGATCAAGAGTCACACTCTCTTCCGACTGGGTCCACCAAGCGCCCCAAAGGCTTTCTGAGGTAAGTGAGAGACAGGAGGGCCCTGGTGAGCCACAGTGCAAGAGGCCGCCTGGAGACTTCCTGGCTCCTAGGAGAGCAGAGCAACTGCTATCGGCAGGAGTGTAGGCATGCCCCAGGAGAAGAGAGGCCCCGCACAGCACCCACACAAGCTTTTCACCAGGGAAAACTGAAGTCTCAGACTGGGACTCTAACACCAAGATCAGCAGTTTTCCAAAAGTACGACATCCTGTGCTAAGATAACAAAATGATGGAAAGGCTTTCAGCACTTCTCAAATAGTAATTCCCTTTACACTGGTGACCCTGCAAGTAGGTACACTGGTGACCCTGCAAGTAGGTGTGACCGCGTTCCCCCTGACCAAGGAGGAAAGGGAAATACAGGGAAACTCTGGGCAAGACCTGAAACGGTCCAGGGGGTCTGGCACTGGCATCTGTTCTTAACTGCTATAAGACGGGGCTTCTCAAGAGGCTACTATAGTCTCCAGGTCCACCGAAGGCTGGGGGACCCCCACACAGTGAGAAAGAAGTACGTATGCACTTGGAAATACTCTTGAATTCTCTGCTAATGACTGATTGATTTTTGCTTGATTGTAACAAGTTCTCTCTTAAGTGGCTCTAGGAAAGCACCGAATGTAGTAATAAGAATCCGATGGTATGTCACCTTCTCTTTGTTGGATTTTTCTATTGGTAAGAATTGTGGAATCAACAGATTATGGATTTAAAAGCAGAGATTTGGGGCACCTGGGTGGCTCAGTGGCTGAGTGTCTGCCTTTGGCTTCAGGGCATGATCCTGGGGTACTGGGATCGAGTTCCGCATCGGGCTCCCCACAGGGAACCTGCTTCTCCCTCCGCCTGTGTCTCTGCCTCTCTCCTTGGGTCTCTCATGAATAAATAAATAAAATCTAAAATCTAAATTAATTAATTAATTAATAAGCAGGCAAGCAGAGACTCCAGAATCAAACAGGTCTGGATCCAAATCCTGGCACAGTTACTTATCAGTTGTTAGACCTTAAACAGGTTAGTCAAGTACAGCTAAACCTTTGTCTCCTCCCTCAAAAATGGAAATGATAACCATAACTCCTTGAGGAACTGGATGAGGACCAGGTGAGACACCATGCGAACCAATGTTCATCAAGGTGGTCTGCACACAGAAATTGCCTGGGAATTATGTGAAAATCAGCGGGAGCTGATTCAGGGATACGGAGTGGAGGGAGTCTGTATTTCTGACAAGTTCCCAAGTGATGCAGAGGCTGCCGGTCAGTAGGCCATGGTAAAAACAAAATAAAACAAAACAAAAAAACACAAACCTCTGTCTGTCTGTCTGGTGTGTCTGTCTTGGCCATTATAATGGCAACACACCACTTTATAACTACAGAATCAGTTAGAGGTTGTGACAGCTGACATTAAGACTCGGCAAGAAGGGGGTCTCGTTTGTTTCCCCAGACTGCGGCCCCATAGGATGAGACCTTCACAGCCAAAGCAGGCCTCTCATTCACTCCTGCCTGGACTGGGTCCAACTGCTTACCTAGAACCTAGGCTAGGGAGCTGGGAATGCTGAAACAGTTCTCATTTCTAGGTTATATTCCTTCAAACTAACTGGCAAACAACATAATGAGTTCAGGTATCAAAACTCACCTGCAAGCTCAAGAAATTTGCCTTCAATACTTATTTCTCAGACCACAAGTCACAGGTGGGATAGGAAACAAAATGGAGGGTTTTTTCATGTGTCAAGTTTGTATACACATATGTGTGCATCTGTATCTGTATGAATGTATTATCCATGACCAGGCTGTCTAAATGGAGGGGGATGGAGAAATCAGAAATATCAAATAAATGTGTGTGTGTGTGTGTGTATACACACATACATATAGTGAGTGCATCTACTAGCTTGATCCATGGCATATGGTGGAAAGCACCCACATGGGACAGATGCTATAAGTAACAGTTCCATTTTTCTTAGGTGGGAGAGGAAGGGCAAGGGCTGAATGGTGAGACACCTGACTGAGCTGGGTGAACCTGCACTGGAGATGTGGCGTTAAACTAGAAAATGATGATTAAAAGCTTCCAAACTAGTCCTGACATTCTAATTTGGTGACCATATTACTCACAAAGGAAGTGCCATTCATCTCTGCCATCCTTCAGCATTCCTTTCTGAATTCCTCTTTTTTTTTTTTCCTAGAAGCCTACAACCTGATGCTCTCTTAAATCTGTCAGCCCTTTCAGGTAGTACATTTTACCTTCCTTCCTCCCAGTTGGGATCAAAATACCCATCTTCCTGGGTTCACTGCCAGGTGATCAGGAGAAAGCAGTGGCTGGAGGTGTGAATTTGACGCTAGGCCCTCCCAGGAAAGGTTTGCAGGTTAAAGGTGATTTTCAAATACCTACCTGGGGGGGGCGGGCTGGGGTGGAGGGGTGGGAGGCGGGGCATGGTCCGCTGATGGGTAGCTAAACAACTCTGGCGGGCTCCCAGTCCTCTTTCCTTCAGGGTTGCCCCACGTCCCTCAGCTTTCCAGGGTTATATACATGGACTCAATCAACATGGGAGCCCTTTACCATCCTCACACCATTCCTCCAGTATGACGTGTGGAGGCCGAGACAATTAAGGCCATTCCATCTCAAGTTCAACGTTAGCACAAGTACAGCCATCTCAGGCCCCTGTGCATAAGAGCTGAACTTTACCCTAGTTCAGTTACAGGAAAAACCACAGAACACCCTTGACAGAAAGTCCCATATCAGAATGAGAACAGAGCTTAACGCCCTTGAAAGCCCCATATCAGAATGAGAACAGAGCTTAACGCCCGTGGCAGGAAGTCCCATATCGGAATGAAAACAGAGCTTAAGAAATTCCTCCACCCCTTCTGGAAATCCCCTAGACCAGCCCATAAAAACCCAGCTGTAACCCACCTTGGGGTCCAAGTCCCTGCTCCGCTGTGTCGGGTATACTTGGACCCAAGCTCAAGTTTGCTAATAAACCCTCGTGTGCTTGCATTGGTGTCGGCTCCTTGGTGGTTTCTCGGATTCGCAATCTTGGGCACAACATGAAGGGCACACTTTCCCTGCATCCTGCATATTAAACACCAAACTCATTGCCTGGAGAGCCAATTTGCAGGAATCACAGGTCTAAACAGGAATCACAGGTTTCAGAATGCAGTGGGTTTCCAGAAGGAAGCAGCCCCACAGCAAACCACTGTGACAAAACCTCTGATGAAACACTCAGACGCTCTGGACTTTCACGGTCTTATAAGAGATCTCCCACTTTGCTGTTTTTGAAAATTCGGTCATCCCATACTTGGACCAAGTTTAGGATAGGATGTGAAAAAAAAATGAGTGACTAATAAAAATTTGCGGTCACATATAATGTTATCTTTTTTAGAGAGAAAGAACAGGCTCTGTCAGGTTGTTAAAAGTAGAAGTTGAGAGAAGTCTGAGTGTAAAGAAAGTTGAACAGAGGATGTAGAGAATTACCAAAAACCTACAACACGTCTCATTAGGTTTGGTCTCCTGTAGTACAGTGGATCTACTGTGGTCGGCTGTCTGGTTTCAAGCCGCAGGCATCTGGAAATATAGCCCTTGCTGTGGTGAGCTATCTCAACTGGCTTAAACACTCATTTATTTCTAGACTACGTAGAAACTCATTCCCAGTTATAAAGACCATTCAGAGCCCATCCTCTCTTGAAGAATAGCAGGCCAAGAGAAACTTTTACAAATCTGAAAACCCAACGAACCTAAAATCGTACAGAACCTGAAACATTAAAAGTTCATCTGTTTCCACTGTGATGTGTGCGTATCACACAGTCACTCTAGTCTGAAGCCCACACTAACTTGCCCATCCTCTGCAAAGCCCCACTGAGGACTAAGGGCAAGGGCCAGATCCTACTCCTTTAGACAGCACTTAGCAGGTCAACAGGGGCTCAATCAACAATGGTTGAATTCAGTGGCCTTACACCACCATTAGTGTTAAATAAAAAAGTTTGCCCATGCAATGTTTCAAATCTGAAAGGTACGTTTTCTTTAATTTTGCTTTATCAAGGGCAATCGATATCCCTTCTTGGACCAACTAATTTCCTCTACCTTCTCTTTTTAAATTGTCCAGAGAAGTCTTTAAAAAGGCATCCTGACTAACTGGTATAATGCAGTGAAGGATCAATCAAGAGAAGTAAAAATAGGTCCTGGAAATAGAGTATTGGCAAATGAAAGACCCACAGATTACCAGCTTATAGGTTTGTTCCCAAGATTGTCAACATGGGCCACCACACCACAACTCCTATATCAATTTTGCTTTTCAAATGGCAGCTAAGACACCAAAAGGTCATCTTGAAACTGAACTTTTTATTAAATAACTGAAGTGGGCCCAAGCCAAGGCAGAAACAGCCTCAGCATTCCCACGTGCAATGAGCAGTCCTATCTGAAGAAGGAGCTCTTATTTGCAAGAAGAGGATGGCCTTTTAGGTAACATTTGTTTTGGGGAGCCAGATTTTAAAATCGGGGTGACAACACAGATTTAAGTTTCAAATGAACGGGAGCCCCTTTCTCGTTCAGCAGCATACTTCTTTTCCCGTTTCCTGGAGCAGACTTAATAGTAAGCTAATACACACGTGGGTTCATAGCAATTTAAAAGAATTTACTTGCATAATGACTGCGGTAATAATATATGAGTTAAAAATACAGATTTCTTTCCCAAAAGGACTGCTGCTAAACACTAAGGGCATCACCTTTTAACTTTCTTTATTTTGATCTGGTTTTAATAGTTAATGAGGCCCAAATCCTGCCAATGCAACTGCCTGCCAAGTGGAAAATGGATTAATTTATAAAGATTCCTGGTACAAAAGCCAAAATAGTAGGTGCTCAATAACTGTTTCCTGAATGAATGAAAAAAGTTACATACTTAGGTTACTGACATTTAGTTTCTCCACCAATTTGAACGGGAGGGCAAATATTCCTACAGTAGAAAAAGGAAGATAGCCATAAGCCAACATTCAAGATCAGGGAAAATACCTGTTTTATACAAGGCAGCTAATCCGAATAGCTCCAGATAACCATTACAAAAAAGTCTTGTTAGAACAGCTTTGGCTGTTAAACCCATGACTCCCTTCATGTTTACTGAAGTTTGATTCCCTCTTTAAGAAAGAGAGTAAGTAGCCCTCCCAAATTAAAAACAAGACTTTGGCGATTATAAAATACATGTTTTTGTTTTTGTTTTTTTCCCCCATTGGTAGACAGATTGAATATACGCTCTCCCTTACCACAGTAAGCACCTGAACGATCACCGTTTTCCCTCCCGGTGCTATCAATATCTGACTTCTCAAAGGCAAGGCTCAACTGTGTGTGCCCCACAGAGAGGCTGCTTCAACTTTCAGCTGGGAAACTCTAAGGATGACTCTGGTCCCTAGGGAAGCCAATGAAACAGACACAGTAGTTGTGTACCACCAACTCCAGATTCTTCCCACTGCTTATTTCCTATGTGCAGAATTCCTTACAAGTATTTCTGGAAATAATCTGGGTAAAAGTCAAATAAGAGCAACTGAAGACACCTTTGTCACAAGCCTACGACTTCGTCTAAGTATATTTTAGGGAGCTGACTTCCACATTTTTGTTTGGTGCTGGAGAGAGGCACAGTCTATAAAGCTTTAGCAACAAAACTATGATATTTAGGATCTAGACTCTTATTACATTCTTTTTGTGTAAGTGATAAAGACTAAAGTTAGAAATCTTGTTCTCCATCTAAGCTGAGGTATTATTCTCTGAGGCAGGAGAAATGCTGTATTTTCATGCAAGGAGAACAGCTCTGAAAATGTAGGATGGGCTATGCTAAAACCTTTTAAAATGTACCATGTGATCTCCAAGATTGCTAGGAAGCTCCACCAGTAACTGGATCATCTTAGGTCACAACAGCTATGCAGGAGGAGGGGAGACAAGAATTGCCCTTTGCTTTTAACAGCCATTCCAGAGAATTAAAGAGTGAACTTCTTAAAGCAACCATCACAACCACAACTCTCCCTCCTCAACTCCACAAAAGCCAGGAACTTCACATGCGTAAAAAAATCACAAATTCTATAATCGTTAATCCTTGAATGCATTCATTTTTACACCAGTCCCACAAATGACACACTTAGTAATATGCTCAAGAAGTAAAAAGAGTAAATGCACTTAAAGTAACGGGCTCTTCATTCTTTGAGAAACCTGCCACGTTAAAAGAGAACCAGAGTATCAGGGTGCGTGTTATCAAGAAGTCTAGGATAATACAATCAACAGTGATTTCCATGCAATGCCACTTGATAAACCTGGCCAATATTAAGGTTAGACAGTCTATGTTTATAATTAAGTAACAATGACCGAAGCTCAAGGTACACACAGCACTTCCTGAAGATTAATGACCAGCAAGAGCAGTTGATGGCTTGAAGCCGTGCCTCGGGCCAGTAACCCCAGCCAGTCAACAATCCCAAGGAAATGCCATGGACCTCAAAGGTTCCAGTGATGTTAATAAATACAAGAGGAAAAAGTTTAATATCGGCTTTCTACATAAACCAAACATTCGTTTCATTCTTAGAATGCTCAGACTTCATAAAGTGAGTTCTACAGAAGTTACTAAAGAGTTTCCTTAAAACTTCTTAATGCTGATGAAAAAAACTTACTTTAACATAGATGAAAAGCTGACTTGAATATGGGCAAAAAGAACAACTTTTTGTAGTGTTTTAGCTAAAGTAATGTTTGCATAATAACAATATAGCCAACATATGGACACCCAAATCTATATTTAACTTGAAACTATATTTATCTGACTGTAACTCAGAAAAGAATCAGTAGTCAGGTTTACAGAACTCATTTATCTCATTCGGTTGAAACAAGACTGTGACAGAGCAACTACATTCCTTAGGCCAAAACAAAACCCACTAAACAACTCCCGCCTCCACCTTTTGTGAATCTTAACTCTTGATTCTGTAGAACACTGATGTCAAGAAACCGGCAGACAGATGCCAACAGACAAACTGTTTCATTATTATTCCAAGCAGATATATACTTTAGTAAACTTTCTCAGGCTTTTTTAACTCTTAATTCATCATGTGTGACTCTAAACCAGGATTATTTTAAGGGTCTTACTTTACAAGAAGGTGAATATTTACTTTTGCTTTCAAGGAAAAAGCAAACTCAACTTCTCCCAAAGAAGAATTCTCCTCTGTAGCCTTACAACTCCATAAAACCACCTCCTGATCTGTCGGAAATGTACCCCCGCCACACACTAGAAGCACATAAAGACACATAGCCTGCAGGTCTTGTGTATTTTAGAGAACTTTGGTGTTTATATTACTGTTCACAGCCCCTTTCTCTGCTGGCCTTGAGGCTTGCTGATTAGCTGGTAAACCTTTGAAAGGGTCAGTTTGTCCAGAACTGGAATTTCCACTTTGGAAAAAGCACAGAGGTACCTGACATCTGTTTCTTGAAAGGCCTGCACTACACCTTCCAGACTTACAGTCACAATTCCTACTTCTGCTGGATGGCAGGGAGGTCAGAGTTGTAAAACCTCCGTGGGTACTACTGCCTGCAGAACAGAGCAGAATCCCCAAAGACCTCGGCTTTCTGGCTCCTGGAGAAGAGTATCCAAAAGATTAACACAATTTTAACAATTGAATATATCCCTCTCAACGAGACAAGCATCATCCAAGGAAGCCCTCGATCTCAACCTAAAATTTGGTACTGCTCAAAATTAAATCATTTTAATATTAAAACAGTTCCCTAATCCTTGATGAGGACTCTGAAGCCCAGAGAGGTGAACTCATCTGCCCACGGTGGCTCAGCTTCTGGGCTACATACAACTCTTTAACTCTGGGTTAAGAGCGCCACACTGCCGTGCTGTGCTGTTTTCTCTTAATGAAATATCTACGTTCTTAAGTCTTATCTGTCCCCTAGCTGGTGAGCTTCATGGGGCTGGGGAAAGGCAGCAATGTTTGGTGGTCACAGTGCTGGGCACCACAGGGCACAGAGCCTGGCTGGTAGTGCAGAGACCCCTTCCATCTCTTAACAAGAGATGACTTCAGTTTATGGGGGCTGCACCCGGAACATCACTTTACGTTCAGCTACCTGTTATAGTCTAAACTGGCCACTGGACTGCCCATCTCTCTCCACTCCACTCTCCACCACCCACTTACAGGAAGCGGGCTTGGGGTGTTTTCTTTTTCAGTACCGAGTTGTTTTTGTTTTAAATCTTCATAAGTTGGGGTGAATGTGCAAGAGAATATTGTAATGGTTACTTTATGCAGATAAATTTTAAGTAACTGCTTCCTTTAAATGCACGGTTATTCCTGCTCCCTGCCTTAGCAAACTCAAGCGTTCAATGGAGAGTCCGGGCTGCCGCCATCCCTTTTGTTCTGCGAACTTTGAAGTTTTAGCCTTATACTGCGCTGCAGGGATTTAGGGAGCGTGCCTTCTCACATCTTTTAAGGTTAGATGTAAACTTTCCAGAAAAGCACCGAAAGTTAAGCTTCTGAGGGTGAGATCAAATCTGACTCGGTATATTTAGTACTTTTCAAAGCAACGCCCCGCCCCCACCCCAGAGCTGCATTAGCACACGAGTTAGTCCCCCGAAATGGTACCAGAGAAACATTTCATGCATAGAGTTTGGTTTGGTTACCTGGGTGGGGGAAACAATAGCAGGTGAAACTACTGTGGGAGAATTGGTGCTTCTGTGCCCATTGGCTTCTGGAAGAAGAGGCAGGGGGTCGTGTTTCACGGAAACCACCACCACCGCATCCACAGGCTCCGAGGGGCGGATACAAAGTCTTTTGGGGGAAGAGGGGCCGCAGATATCCCCCGACCCGAACACGGACTCGTACAGAGCGCGCTTGGGCGCAGCCTCGGATTTCACGTCGGGCCCGACCTGGCTGCTGTCTTTGGGGAGGATATAGGTGTTCCCCAGCGAGGGCGGCTGGGGGCGGTGGTGGTGGGAGGGATGGGTGGGGGGGTGGTGGTGGTGGGGGTGGTGGCGAGCCGCCCCGTTGAGGGCCTCGGCGTAGCAGCCCTGCGGGGCGGGCGAGCCCAGTTTGGTGCCGATGCCCGCGATGCTGTTGAGCGTGGCGATGGAGACGGCGCCGATGCAGTGGTTGGTGTAGGTCTTGGAGAGCTTGGCCGCCTTGGAGAGCATCTGCATCCTGGTGCCCAGCAAGTTCTTGCCGATGGCTTTGTTCTCGTACCAGGTCACATCGCCCTCGCTGCAGTGGTCCCGGGGCCGCTGGAAGAACGCCTTGCAGAGGGGGTTCCGCTTGGACAGGTACTTGACGAAGCTGGCGTAGGGGCAGAACTCGGTGCCCGTCTCGTACATGCGGGGCAAGTTCTCCTCGTCGCTGCTCTCGGCACGCTTCTTGCTCCACGACGACGAGCGCGACTTGTGGTAAGGCCCGAGGGACTTAAAGTAGACGAACTTGCGGCCGTCCTCGTCCATGGCCAGCCCAAAGGAGTCCTCCTCCAGCTCGCGCTGGTTCTCGCGGCCGCGCGTGCAGAAGTACATGCACGTCTCGAACCAGACCTTGTTGAGAAGCCCGAAGGGCGTGTTGGTGCTGAAGACGCTAGAGGTGTAGAGCTTGCGCAGGTCGGCGCGCGTGATGGCTTGCTTCTGCACCACGGGCCCGGCGCCCTGCTCCTCGAGCTTGCGGATGACCGCGGCCAGCGTCAGGTTGGCGCTGCGCAGCTCGGGGTCCTTGGTGAGGTCGAGCGTGCGGCAGTACGGGGGCTCGTTGAGGTAGCGGTTGAGGGAGCTGCGGATGCTGATGAGCGACGACTTGCTGTAGAGCTGGCCGCTCTTGGAGCGGGCCTCGGCGTAGAAGGAGCGCAGCACGCGGCACAGCGCCCCCTTGTCCATGGTCTCGAAGTCCGGGCTCTGCGCCTTCTCGCTCAGGTACTCCCGGAAGATGCGCACGGCGTAGCGGGTGGCCAGCCGGGTGTTCTCGCTCAGCCGGGCCCGCTCGGGGCGCTGCAGCACGTCGGGGTCCAGCTCGGCGCTGTCCCCGGGCGGCCCGCCGCGGGCCCGGGGCGCCAGCAGTCGCGGCGGCGCCTCGGGCTCGAGCGCGGCGCTCTGGTCCATATTGATCATATGGACCGGCTCGGGCTCCAGCTCCTCCCCGGCCGAGTCCTCGGGCTCCAGGGGCTCGTCCCAGTCCAGCCCCATCTCCTCCTCCTCCTCCTCCTCCTCCTCCTCCTCCTCCTCGTCCTCCTCCTCCAGCCCCCCACCTCCGTCCTCCTCCTCCTCGTCCCCCGTTATCTGCACCTCCTGGATCTCGTCGTCCTCCTCCTCTTCCTCCTCCTCCTCCTCGCCCGCGCTGCAGTAGTGCGGGCGGCCGTGGCGGCGGCCGCGGCCCCCCGCACCGCGCTCGCCCTCGCCCCGCTCCCCATTGTTCTCGGCGGCGGCGGCGGCGGCGGCGGCGGCGGCGGCGCCGGCGCTGCCGCCCGCGCTGGTGTTACAGTCCCCGCTGCCAGGCATTCTCGCCATATTGCCGTCTCTCTGCCAGTCCTCGGGCAGGGCGCATGCGCTATATTGGACCGCAGCGCTGAGAGCTTTTGTGTTTAATGACCTTCAGCTACCGGGAGGCAAAGCCGGGCTCTTAAAGGAGCCGCGCTCCAATTGTCAGCTCGGAGCGCTGCTCCGGAGGGGCAGCGGCGCGCAGGGGATGGAGGGGAAGGGAGGCGGGGGTGGGTTAGACAGGGAGAGGGCAAGGACGGGGGCTGGCTGGACCCTCTTCCTCCCTCACCCCTCTCCCCACTCCTAAGAAAACTTTGAAGGGGGGGGAGGTAAAAAAAAAAGAAGAAGAAGAAGAAGAAGAAGAAGAAGAAGAAGAAGAAAGGGGAGGGAGAGCTGTCGGTGGGGGTGAAACACTCCCAACTTACCCTCTGGCGGAGTGGCGCGCGGGCCCGGGCGGGAGAGAGGGAGGGCCGGCGGGAGGGCGGGGCGGTCTCGCGTCTCTAAGTAATGCCCGAGGAGCAGTGCCCCTTCCGCCGCCCCCGCATTGCCCCCCGGAGCCGGGGGTTCGGGGAGGCGGCAGTGCCGGGCGGGCCGCGGGTGCTCCTCCGAGAAGCCCGTGTCTGGGGCCGCCCAGAGCGGAGCGGAGCCGGCAGGTTAATGAGCAGGGTGGAGGAGGCACGGCGAGGCCCCGCACCCTCTCTGCGCCCGCGGCCAGGGCGCAGCGGGCGAGGCTTGGGAGCGGGATGGGGCTGGCGGCGGCGGCTCCCCCACCTACTTGCTGGCGGCGAGGCGCGGGGGCCTGGGGCCAGCCGCACGGCTCCCAGCTCCCTTTCCGACTCTTGCAGAGGAGCGAAACACGCCCCACGTCAGCCTCATCCCTTTCGACTTTTCCAACAGCCTCTTTTAAGCTGTCATTAAAGACCCGGGGCGCTCCCCGTAGGTCTAGGGCAAGTCCGCGCCGGTCCCGCCAGCCTGGGGAAGGAGCGAGAGAGAAAAGACTGGGAGGGGCGGGTGGGAGGGCAGACACGGGGAGAGGCGCTGGGGGCCCCGGGGACCCCTCCCCACCCGCGCGGGCCGCCGCCCTGTCTGCCCCGGAGCGCACGGACACGACTCCCTCTGGCGAGGCGCTCCACCTGGCTGGAGCTAGAGCAGCGCGCGTCCCTAAGGCCCGTCGGCGGGTGGGCGGAAAGAGTGAACTTGGTCTCGGCCGCCCCCGCCCCCGCCCCCGCCACAATTCCGGCAGTTCGGATCCCGAGCGCGCTCTCGTTCCAAGTTTGCCAACCGCCATTCTTTCGCCCTCCGGGCTGCGCTGCCTCCGGCGCACGGGGGCGGATACCTCCGAAACTGGAAAGGCGGCCAAAGAGCTCGCCGGGTCCCGCTTTCCCATAGGAGACACTGTCCCACTTCCAGCCCAGCGCCCGCCCCCGGCGCGCCCAGACTCCGGGCACGTCCTCGCGTCGCCGCCTCCCGCGCTCTCCCGGCCCACGGGCAGCGCCCCCAGAGCCGCCCCAGACCTCGGCTGTTTTCTTTGGCGGCACAGCCCCGGCCACCTCCGGAGCTCGGACTGCATCCTAATCTGATCCTCCTCGGGCAGCCTCAGTGTCCCCTGGCGCCCCCGCCAGCTGCGAGTCGCAGGGGCTAGGGGAACCGACGGAGCCGAGTCCCAGCAGCGCGACCCCCGGGCGCGCCGACCCTGCAACGAGACCGCCTCGCCAGCTCCCCCGGGGCGTCCTCGGATTTGCCCCCGAGTCCTAATTGTAGGCACTTCGGCTATAGAAGTGTTGTCAGTTGCCCGTCCCCCCTCCCCCCACCCCCGGCCTCCCGGATCCCCCCGTTTTGCTTTCAGGGCAGTTTTATAAGTTTACGCATCAATAGAAGCCCGTCCGTCAATTCGTAATTAAAAAAAAAAAAAGAAAGAAAGAAACGGTAAGGGGGGGTAGACTACGTCTCTGGGCCGTGTGGGCGTCTAAGTGGGAGTTGACGACGTCTTCTCCAACAATCAGTGCGCGCCCTACGCGTGGTTCCTCGGCCCTGGACGCCGCAGAGAGTTGGGGAATCGGCGCCAGGTGTGAACAAGTCGGAGCAAGTCGGTGCTTTCCGGCCCCCCCTCCTCCGCGCGCGCGCGCACACACACACACACACACACACACACACACACACACGGCACACGCTCTCATCTGCCCTACTGTCCGCAGAGAACCGTCCGGGGAGGTGAGGAATTCGGTGGTTGCACTCCTCGGGAATCATCCCCAAGGTTCTGCGGGCTTTGTCCCAAATGCACAGTGACCCCAGAAATATGTAGGAAGGCGTTTGTTTCCTGGAGCTCAGGGCAATAGGCACTAAGTTAGTTGCCCTGGAGAACCCGTGCACACACCAGTCGCACGGGGCTACTTCCGGAGGGCTGGTCCCTTGTCCCGGGATGCTCCCAGGTTTTCCCGAACACTCGGGCAGGGACTTCCAGCAGCGCTGAACACTCAGGTGGGCGCCCAGCAGGTTACCTACCAGGGGCTGCTCTCCGGTGGGCCTCACCGCGAGCGCAGTGCACTGAGGGGCGGCGCTCCCGGAGCGGCCTGGGGACCCCGGCCCACGCTCGAGCATCGGAGCAGAGCGGCTCCCCAGGTCTCCCCACTTAGGCAGGCGACCCCCCCCCCAGCTTCCCTCCCTGCTGGGCGAGCTGCTTTGAATTGCTTGCAATTTGCCGGAGGCGGTGTGCTGGGTTGGACGCTCCGGGAAACAAAGCAACCAAAAACAGCTCCCAGTTGACGTCAACTTATTTCCAGAAAAGAAAATAGTTTTGTGCTCCCAGGACAAAATACCCCTCAGGGCAGGTCCCTACCGGCAAAAGCCAAAGGGGAGAGGGGGGTGATGGGCAACAGCAGAACCAAAAAAATAAAAAATAAAAAATAAAAAAACCAAACAAACAAACAAAAAAAAAACCCACAACCCCAAGTGCAGATAAGTCTTTAACGGATGTAGCAAAACAACAGTTTCAGATGCTGCCTGGACAGTTTGCAAACAACGGGCAGGACCCTTGCAGACATTAGATGGAAAAACGCACCTTGGAAAGTATGCCTTGGCCTGATTTTCTGGCAACTATGAACCTGCTTTGTGGCACCAGCTCCTGAGAAGCTACCAAAATTCTTTGCCCATTTAATGATTCTTCATCAAATACTGGAAAAGACCTCTTCAGGTTAGAACCTACAGTGTTCATCCAGAAGAACACCCAGAAAAGCCCTTCCCACCACCACCAAACATAAATAAATAAGTTGCTTGACTTTAAAAACCCAGTAACACAAAATTACAGTTGAGTTTATAAAGGAGTTCAACCCCATGTTTGGTAAGTGATTCCTTAAAAACATCCTGTGGTACCATAACTCAATACCAAACTGAGAGGATCAAAAAGGTTTCTTATTTCCGCAAAGAGGCAGTAATGGTTGTCTTCTATCAGCCCAGCTGGGATCCCTCCACTTTGATTCCACCCCATCATAAAATCCACTGAACTCCCCCACCACTTATAACTGATGGCTCCTCTTTGTAAGGATGATTTCTTTATTTCTTGTGCAGAATGCATAGCTTCTTTATATTAAGTCATTCTGGTGCTGCATGAAACATTTATTACAATTATTTAACTGTCACAACTCATTACTATAAAAGCTGTGCTGAGATGTTTATATGTTCAACAATATGGTCCACATTTTCTAATCGCTTTCATAATCATTAAAAAGTACCGTCTATATATTTGTGCTGCTCTATTTCTTAGATGACTTGAAAGTAGTGACATGGTTATTTTGGAAGGAAAAACTCCAAATGTTTACCCCTCATTTTACAACCCACCTACTCCCACTCCATGTTCATACTTTATGAGAGGTTATACCGTGTAGACACACATTCAGCTCTTCTTCCTTTTTGCTTCCAATCTATGGAGCATCATCTGTTATATCATTGATGTAGTTGCTTTTTATCTGCCTTTTTCTTCTGCTACACCAATATACCTTTGTAGTTGAAGCTGGAGCCTGGGCCATGATGAGCACTCCAGTCATTTACATTAAATGAATGAATGAACAGATTAGTTAGATTTATATTTAGCGAGAAACTTCTTGGTAAAAAACTTAAAATATCATGGATCTGAATTTCTACAGTGAAAAATCAGGACAAAAAGCAACTGCAAGGCGGCATTATTGTTTGCAAATAAAATACACGTAAAGACTGCTTTGGTTTACTATTTCCCTGCCATAATTGCCTCTCTGGGAGAACATACTGTAGGAAGTTATGGCAGAAGTAGATTGAAGGATGGAGGAATGGAGGTATCAGTATAATAAACTAGGTGGGAAATATCAGAAAGGGAGATAGAACATGAGAGACTCCTAACTCTGGGAACCTAACTAGGGGTGGTGGAAGGGGAGGTGGGGGGTGTGTGACTGGGCACTGAGGGGGTCACTTGATGGGATGAGCACTGGGTGTTATTCTATATGTTGGAAAATTGAACACCAATAAAAAAATTATAAAAAAATAAACTAGGTGGTTTGGGGAGGATTTAAATTGATAAAATCAAGAAATTTTGTGGGTTCTTGGGGGCAGAGACCAGAAAAAGCATAGGGTTTATCACATTCAAGTCCTGCTTTCTTGATTTGATTACTAAAAGATTCGTAAACTACTGTGGAGGTTAAATTGTAATTCAAATTGAAGCTATTCTGATCTTTGTTTCAAAGTTTCACTGTTAAATTCTGTTGAATTCATGTGAAGATCATCTTGAGTAATAGGTTTTGAACTCAGATGAAAAATAGAACCCATGTACTCTAACTCTGTAAAGTGGAAGAAAACAATAATAACTCCAGAAGAGCAAAACTAGGTCTTATTTATTGCTGCATCTCTGGTCCATTTTCAATACAATTCCTTAGCATATTTTAGCAGAGTGGTTGGCGCCTGATAGATACTCAGTACGCATACAAGTATTTGTGTGTGGGAGAGAGCTGCCCTCAACAAAAGGAAATGTAGCAGACTGCTTAAAACTTTATCTTTGAAACAAGACTACATGGGTTACCATGTACCAGTCACCTTTTTAATTTTTTAATTATTTCTTGAAGATCTTATCTGTTGAAGTAATCTCTACGTGTCACCCCACTGTATGTGGTCAGGTGGCTAAGGTGTGGACTATGAAGCCAAACTTTCCTGCCCTACCAAGGTCATCCCAAGACCAAGTGTCACATGCTCTACCCACTGTGCCAACCAGGTGCCCCATCTAGTTGCCTTTTTAAAATGTGTTGGTTCTCTCATTATTTTATTATCTGGATGATAGCTAACAGCCCCTACCTCAAAGGATTATTTCAATAATTAAATGAGTTAATATGAGTAAGGCACATAATACAGTGTCTGGAACAGTAGTAAACATTCAGCTGTTAGCTCTTATTTATTAAGGCTCTATTTGCCAGGTTTGATTATTAAAAAGAAAAGCAGGGCCAGAAGGGCTCACAAAGATTAAGCCACTTTCCCAGGGTATCCCAGACCATAGTAGGGCAGGAAAGTTTGGCTTCATAGTCCACACCTTAGCCACCTGACCACATACAGCCTTCTAGGAACCAAAGAATTGAAGAAGAAAAGTCTTTAAGGGAGCATTTACTTACCATTAAAATACCTCTGTGTGTCATTTTATTTGGGAATCAAATTTGCAAAGCCAGGATTGTACTAAATGGAGTCCTAAACTTGGATTGTGAGCAGAGCAGAGATGCCCTAGGAAACTGTCATCTTTGTCACTTGGTCCCTAAAACACTAGTATTATTTTCCTGGGCTCTTCTAAGTAGGGACCCATCTGTGTCTTAGAAAAAATGACAATCAAGAATATTGGAGATTGAAGGAATGTCCACAAACCGGACCAGACCAGCGCGAGGTGTTTTCTATTGAAATCCTGGGCTGTTCTGCATAAAACTCCTGGGGACAAGGAGGGTATTACCTATTTTTATCTTCGGTACTTTGTCAAAAAACAGGTCAGAGTGAACTTAACACGGTGATTGACAGGAGTAGAATTCTTAAGTTTCTAATTGCCACCCAGTAACTATTCTACCTAATAATCACCTACTGGTCCCTGGGCTGTTCTTAAAACAAGTAATGTATGAGGGGAATGTAGTTTTCCATAAGTAAATTGTGGTTTTTGTGGAACTACAAAGTGTGCTCTTTGTTATAATAATTTGATAATGAAACCACTTGGTTACTAAAAAACCTCAAATGTAACGGCTATCAAAATTAAACATAAAATCAATGATATGTTTCTTTCTCTTCTAGTCACATCTCTTTAAAGGATAAGTGGGTGAAGTGGATGTTAGTCCTCTTATTAATAAAATGTATTTCTCTGCCACTGAAATACTAATTAAGGTGGAAAAAGAAGTAAAGATATGTGTTAATGTCATGTCACAAGTACATATATAATAAATAATGGAGGAGCTATTTACAGTTGTTTTGGCACATAAAACAGTCCTTAAACTACTTGGTACAGTTTTTAAAAGTAGCCTATTCAGTAAACACAAAGCAAAACAAACAACAAAAAATAAAAACCCATTTTATACCGAAATATTGTATGAAAATGTTATTCTCATACTTTTAAATTGTTAATATTAATTAAGATAGCCTTTTATAAGAAAGCAATTAGGCAATTTCTCAAAAGCCATAAAAATGTTCATGTTCTATGACCTAGAAGTTACTTCCGGAAATTACCTTCTTCAGAAATACTTAATTTTCTCTGTATTTTGGTAAAGTTTGGTTTATTGCATCCAGACCACTTGGACAAATGAGTTTTGCAGTACCTGTCACAAAGTTTGCTCTAGAAAAACATTTCATAATATCTTAGAGACTGCTCTTGTTTACAAAGTTTAGAGAATAATTATTTGTTCAGTGAATGAAGGAAGAAGTTCAATTAGAGTAAAATCATGTCTTTTCAATGTTCTATAGCAATGTCAAGCACCCTTGGATGAATATGGAAAATGATGGTGAAGATAAAGGTTATAAAATAAAAAGGGGAAGCAAAATAAAATCTAAAGTTCACATTTCAGTATCTTCACAAGTTTGAGAAAGTTTAAGGACTGGATTTCGGAGCTCTAGATATCAGAAATTAGTATCTAGATATATCATGGCAATTCACAGGACATGCTGAGGAGTGGGTATATACCTGCCCCGTGGCTATGTTTCTAAATGAACTAAAAAAGAAGAAAAAAATCCCCTTTTAAATACCCAGAAGCACTAACCCACATTTTGAACTAATTGACTTACTTTTTCTTAGGAAAGCTTAATTTAAGTGATAGGGGCACATGGGTTTATCTGAATATTTAAAGAAGCCCTGGGATGGGGGTTTGTTCTATTTCTTTAATTTGATGCTGGAAATCCAGGCTTTGCACCCCATCAAACAGAAAAACCTCAAAGAGGGGCGGGAAAGCAGAAAACCTTGTGAACTAATCACTCTGTTTTGGGACCTAAATTTGCAGAGCCAGGACACAGTTGATACCAGTATAGAGCTCATAATTCTTCATGTGGACTCTTCCTACAGTCTGTACTTTGATTAGGATATGCCTAGGGCCACAAGTTGTCATTACTTCAAATAAAAGCAGACTCCTCGATCCATGATTGCATCTGTTTTATTGTCTTTTCTCTCTTTCTGGCTCATTCTCTTAAAAAAAAAAAAAAGGGCAAAGCTGTGGTCCATGATTTTTTTCAGATTATAAAAGCCGTAAGTCTTCATTGGAGAAGATTCAGAAAGTATAGAACTCTGGAAAAATATATACACGCCATATTTCTTTCTTAACATTTGGTGAATGTTTCCTGCGGGTCTGGTTTTTGTGTGAGCACTCTTGAGTTGTTCTCAGGAATATATGTGACGATTGTTCCTATTTTCCAGATGAGTAGAAACCCCCGAGGACTTAAATAACTCACCCAACATCACATAGCTAATGAGGGTCACTGTGGAGCACCTACACTTCCTTAACAATCTACCAGACCAAGTCCTTTCATTCTATTTCCAGGGCCTAAAAGAAAAACACTCCTTCTATTTGAGTATATTTCCATAAAATCAGTACCATTGGTTTACTGTGAAAGTATGACATCATTCAAAATATGTAATCAGTAGATTTTTGGCAAAAAATGTAAAGTATTTGTTGAAAAAAAATAACAGAACTAAAATCATATGTGCAGATTTTACAAATGTGCCTAGTACACCTAAAACCACAATAGTGATCTTCCTACCACCCTCCATGGTAGACGTTTCAGTTACACTGCCTGGAATGCCCCAGGACCTTTCTAAGGGATCCTACATTGTTCATGCTACTGATGAAGGGACAGATTTGTCAAGCCAAGTGTTCCATCATATGACCACTAGCCCTGACTGATTAGATCAAGGATAGTTCTTTGGACAACCAATCCCTAGGCTAACTAGAAGCCTGGACTGCAACTCTTGAACCAAACAGTCTCTCTCTCTAGGAATTATGACAAGAGTGAGAAAAAAAGGCAGCAGAGCCATTGAATCAGCCCAGTCCTGCTTGAGGAGCTTGTTCCTACTGAGAGTGCTGTGGTGGGGCTCAGGGTACTCAACCCTCCAAGAATCCTCACCTTGGTTTTCAGTGAGGTTCCACTTCCATTTTAGTCTCTCTCTATCCCCACAGTTAACACTCCTTGCTTATAACCAGGAAATCCTAACTATGCCTTTACTCTCAGTCCAGGTCCAACTCCCAAATCTCAGACTTTGTGAAAGTCACCAGAATTCACCCTCTATCCAAGACTGAAACCTGGACAACATCCCTTCTTCTTCCTCCTCTGTCATACCGTCACTCACCCTCTACTTCCACTGAAGCACAAAGCCCTGCCAATTCTCATGATTTGCTTTATTTATTTTTATTTATTTATTTTTAAGTAGGCTCCACGTCCAGTGTGGAGCCCAACACTGGGCTTGAACTCACAACGCTGAGATCAAGACCTGAGCTAAGATCAAGAGTTGGGCACTTAACCAACTGAGCGACCCAGATGCCCCTCACAATTCATTTTAAATCCATGTATTATCTTAATTCAAGTGTGGATTAATTATCTTTCCCTCTGTATCGGTCATCTTGGGCTACCATAATAAAATACCACAAACTGGATGGATTAAACAACAGAAATTTATTTCCTCATAGTTCTGGTGCTGTCAGAGTTTTGGTGAGACCTCTCTTCCTGGCTTGTGGACAGCTGCCTTTTCTGTGTCCTCACATGGCTTTTTCTCTGTGATTGTGTAGAGAGAGTCAGATGCAGATCTCTGGTGTATCTCTCTCTCTTCTTATAAGGACACCAGTTCTATTGGATCAGGTCCCCGCCCTTTCGAGCTCATTTAACCAAACTACCTCCTTAAAGACCCCATTTTCATATACAGCTACTACCCTGGGAGTTAGGCCTTCAACACACGAATCTGGGGGGCACGCAGTTCAGTCCATAATTCCCTCCAAACCTGCTCCTCCTTCCTTATTTCCTGTCTCTGCAGTGCACTCAACTTAGGAGCCCAGGGGTCACCTTCACTGCTCCCTCATGTTCAGATCACATCTGTCCCTTTCGGCTTGTGCTCTCCAGTCCCAATGGCATTACCTTAATCCCGGTCACCTTTGCTGTTCTGTCTCAGAGAACAGAGTAGAAGCTGAGGCTGGGGTATTGCCACCCATGGAGGAGGGAACAGCCTTCACGTGTGTCCTGGCTGTGATTAGTTTTTTGTCCTTGGATGTCCACGGGATGCCTTCAGATCCTCTAACTTGCCCTATTTGTATAAGCTCCTCTTCCTTGAAACCAAGAAACGTAGACTAGGTCCTTTAGTGGTGCCCACCATCCCCCCAAAACCACCTTACCATCTAGCCAAAAAAATAATTGCTCTTCTTTAAAAACGCTTGTCTCTCATCCTGCATACCTTGGTCCATACACCCTTGACCCAACATTCTCTTCATCCCCTTGCTCAATGGTTGAACTCCCAGAGAACTTTTTGGAATGATTCCACATGTTACCTCTGTTTGGAAGCCTTCCCCGACTTCAGCAGACTCATGGGTCTCCTTCTCTATAATGAGAGAGTATATCACAGTGGTTGAGTGCTGGGGCTCTAGTGCCAGAAACCTGGATTCAGATCCTGGTTCTGCCACATTGGTGTTGTGTAATTTTGGGCAAAAATTTTCACCTCTTTATGCTTGTGTCTTTGTTGATAGCATGAGGGGGGTGCTGCTATGAGAATTAAATGAGTTAATATAGGGGAAAAGTTTAGAATAGCACCTGGCATACTGTAAGTGCTTAATAAATGCTAGCAGTCATCATGATCCCGTACAATATGGATGGCACCCACCACAGGATTGTGAACCTTTCAGTCTCCACTCAAGTCTTCTGAGGCACCTTCTCTGATTGTTTTGGGCCAGTCTTCCCTATGCTCCCTGCCATTCTGGGCAGACTGGTGTTTTAGTAGTTGCATGTATTATAATTGCTGTTCTCTCCTTAACCAGACTCCTTGGACTCCATTAAAAGACAGGAGCTTATTATTATCATTATCATTGTCATTGTCATTATTATTTGTATTCACTTTGCCCAGTATAGTTACTGGCACATAGATGTCTGTTGCATGTGTTACAACCACAAACTTACTTGCCTGTACCATCCGTTAGTCAGCAAGATCCTTGTATCCATCTTATTCTTTGTATAAGGAGGGGCAGTGGTGGTAAGTTAGACTGAGCATGGACTCAGAGCCAGACAGCCCACTTTAAATCATGGCTGTGCCACTTCCTAGCCGTGCAATCATGAGCAAGCCACTTTTCCAGCCTCATTCCAATTAACTTGACCCTTACCCCAGCCTGGGCTCTTGCTCACTGCATTGTGCCTTAGGTCTAGACCATCAGTGACCATTCATCTCCTGGGCCTTTGTCTATGTGGCTCCCCTCTGTGTCAGGTACCTTTCCCTCTTATGCATTTGATGCATTCCTGCTTATCTGTTAGGACCCAGGTCACCTGTCTTAGAGGCTTTCATGAAGCCATCCCTACTCTTTGTCCTATGCTCATACTCCTATATTTTTTCATTATAATAATATCTCTGCTGAGAGGCTTTGATGTACCTGCATATGTGCGTATGTTCCTAAAGAACAGTTTTTCAAGGTTGCAGAATATACAGTACCTACTCAAAACAAGCCAAAGGAAACATCACAAATCATTAAAAGGAAATAAATACTTATGGCTATATCCTAGAATGATATGATAATGGGAAGCAAGTCTTCAAAAGAAGTCAGACCAACTTTTCTTTAAAGAGTAGCTATTCTGGGAGTCAATGAAAGGAAAGGAGGCAAAGAATTCATTAAAATCGGTCAGGTCCTTTGAAGATGAAGACAGCCAGGCAAGAGTGCTAAGTATCAGATTTCTGTGTAATTAGGGAGCAGGTCTGTTCCAGATCATCTCCATCTCTGGCAGAGCCTCACTTTATTTTTGCACACAATTGAATTCTTTCATTCATAACCTTTCCCTTCATTTGAATATGGCTCTTAGGGGAGGCATCAAAGGGCTTGGAGATCATTGTTGAATCAGGTTGTCTTTATATATTACGTGGTGGATATGGAATCTTTATCTTCCTTTCTGTTTTTCGATCAGGAGGAAGCCATTCTTTCTTTGAAAATGAAGCAAGCCTTCCCAAGAATGTACTCTGCACCTTAGGTCTCTGAGAGATAAGGAAAGCCCAACAAGAATACACAAAGGTGCATTAGAGAGGTTTTCATGCCCACCTGCAAGAAAGAGACTTGCATTTCTTCATTTGGGGACTTTCATTTTGTGGGCCTTGGTTCGGTTCTTGTGAGTCTCAACTCACTTTTTTTGAATAAATTAAACTGTCTCTAATTTGCTGCTTGATGCTTATGTGGGGGTGAGCATACTTCGCTTCCAGAACTTCTTCCCTGTGGGATGTTGAAGTGTTAGTGCCAATTTTTTTTTCCCAAAAGGAGATGGAAGAGTCAGGTTTAGTACTAAGGATTAGCTCAGCAGTGGTTGTTAAACTCTTTGAGATCATTAGATGAAAGGCAAAAATAAAACTGTACTAAGTATACATGTCATCACTGTTTTTGTTATTATTGTGGGAATTTGCTATTCAAAGAGTATTTTATTTTATGATTTTTAAAAGATTTTATTTATTCATGAGAGACACGGGGAGAGAGAGAGAGGCAGAGGGGAAAGCAGGCTCCCTGTGGGGAGCCCGATGTGGAACTCGATCCACAGGACCCAGGGATCATGCCCTGAGCCAAAAGCAGATGCTCAACCACTGAGCCACCCAGGCACCCCACAGAATATTTTATTACTGAATACTTTTTTCTCTGAATTTGTGATATCCTAAGTTTTATTTAGGAAAACTGTGTTTCTTTCATAGGCATTCCTTAGATTTCTAACTGAAGGTAGCTATATCTTAGTAGAGTCTGAAGCCTCTGGGATATAGTCTTTCTGTCCCTTCATTCTATACCTGTGCCTAACACAAAGCCAAGCATATAGCAGGGACCAAGAATCATTGGTTGAACTGAATTGAATCTAACGCCTTGCTGTTTTGAAATGTGATCAAATAGCTATAATTAAATACTATTTCTTCTTCAATAAAGTCAAGGCAGGCTTTTGGCAATTTTAATCATTTTTCTTCCTGAAAATCCAGTTTTCAAGGTTTTATGGTCTGTCCCAGGATCCTAGCACTGAATCTGTGGCCTGAGTAGGGTAAAGAGGAGGGCAGATTTCACAAGGACAGCCGAGTCTGCCCAGGCACCTGCCCTGTGTTTTCCCTGGCTGCACTTCCTACCCCACCAGGTCCACACCTGCACTACAGAGGCACCAGACCAGTTCCACCAAGCTCCTTCTGGCTGTCCCTAAAACAAACCAACAAAAGCTTGCCACTCCCGGTGCACTGCCAGGCTCTGAGTTGGTTAACAATTCACTGAGAAGACAGCTCTGAAATTGCTCCTGCCTACAGAGGGTGAGGGTGGGTATATATAGAGATTTCCAACTTGATGAATCTGTTTGGGAAGACTGAATTTGCAGTTTGGGGAGAGAGCTTGTGCAGGGACCGTCTGCATGAACATTCTGCTGGAGCAGCCTGTGTGCTGAATTCACGAGGCTGGCACTTGACGGTTCAGCTTGACTCTGCAGGCTCTGTGGTCTCATCCCAAAGTCACAGCCCACACAACTGGCATTTCCCATGGTGGCTTGGAGAACTTTAGACAATAATCCCCAAGCTCTGTTTTGGAGGCCGATCTTGAAGGAGAGAGGGAGAGTAGTGATGAAGCCATCTGTTCCTTTCCACCCAGGAATCTAGGCCCCCATGTCCTCGAGTTGGTCTGGGCCTCAGCTTTGAGGTTGGTGCCACAGAAGGCTGCTTCCTGAGACAAGAGAAGAGGAAAAGCTTTCTTTCCCTGCCAGGAAACTCTCTGGGAGCTAGGGAAGAAGGGAAATGACCCCGAGCGTCCCCTGCATCCCTCTTTCTCCCAGTGGAGTTCAAATATTCATCAGGCTTCCTGTGATACTAGTTACCTGTTATTCCACAAATTACTTTTTTCAGAAGACACATTCATACAACATCAATATCTCTATCTTTGGTACATCTCCCAGGACAGGGCACTGGATGGTTTTTGCTAATCTCTATTTTAGGATAAGAAATCTTGAGGCATTTGTCAATGTTTTAAGAAATATGTCACTAACTCTAAAATGTTGATATTGGAAAATTATTTACATACAAATTATATGAAAACCATCCTGGAATTTATTTGCAACCCCAACATGCTTTCTCAAGAGTAAGGCAATAGAGTAATTGTTAGAGCTCTAGAGGAAGACCCATCTTAGGGCTGATGTGAGAATGAGAAGGAAACTGCTATTGTTCTAGACACACAGGTCTAGTACTTCTCCCTTTTAAAACACCCACCATAGGGGCATCTGAGTGGTCTTGGGATTGAGTACCGCACTGCGCTCCCCACAGGGAGCCTGCTTCTCCCTCTGCTTCTCTCTGTGTCTCTCATGAATAAATAAATAAAATCTAAAAAGATTTTTAAAAATAAAAAAAATAATAAAACACCCACCACAGCAAATTGGAATAGGATACCCACTTTAAAGATGTGATTCCCGCTTATCCATGTCAAAAAAGCAGTTGTCTCTGTATGTGATCCCATCAGAAGAAAACCAGCAATGAAATGATATATTTTCAGAAAAAACATTGTTTATGAAATCAAAGTCAAGACGATCAAAGCCTTGCTTTCTTAAACATTTGTAGAATTTTAAGTTACAAAATTTTATATTATTTTCTTCTCTGGCCACTTGAAAATTCATTCTCTGTTTCCTCTCTGTTTAATAAGACATGATTAACAGATCCCATAAGGTGATGTTAAATGAAACCCCAAATACAGCAAAAGTAATGTAAGTGGAATTATCAAGGGGGAACGAGTGGAGGAGGTAAGTATAAATGGACCAGCTCATGCATTTTTAATGATCTCTTTTCTTCAACACGAAACAAAAACAAGGAGGTAGGAAAGGTGCAAAGGCAGTCATTTATATAATCATTGCATCTAAAACCGTTACACCATAGAATAATAGAAGTAAAAAAAAATAGAGTAATTAGAATGATCCATTGAGAGCTTAATCAAGGCCAACACTGTTTGCTGCCTGTTAATTTGTAACTAATTTGCTGCCATTGAAACACTTTGAGACTGAACTCTATAGAATGGAAGTGGAATCCTGGAAGCTGTGTACACAGCCCTGATACCTTCCTGTGCTGCGCTGACCTTCATGTTGGTACTGTTGAAAAGCCTAAAGTTGTATTCCAAATGTATCTTCTTTGGGAAAATAAGTGTTCGTCCTTCTTTTCCTCCTCTCTCCCATCTTCTCTCCTTTTTCTTTTGAGCCCAATCCCAGGACCCCAGGATCAAGACCTGACCTAAGGCAGACACTTACAGACTGAACCACCGAGCTGTTGGTGGGGGAGGGCAATTTAATATTTTAAAAAGGCAATTAGCTTGTTAATCCTATCTGCATTGCACAGAGCATTTTATCAAGGCCTGAGTTGAGGCATCTTTAATAGTATGTGCCTGACCCTTGGATGGTGAATTAAAGTTTACGAAGAAGCACATTTGTCTGTATCATCTCATCTAAACTTCACGACAAAGAAGGGCTATTATTATTCCCCAGATGACAGATAAGAACATTGAGACAGTGAGCCTTTAAACAGTTTGCTCCCAAATTATTTCACCCAGGTATTAAGATGCAAGGTCCAGACTTGAACCCAGTATTTAGGTCCCCAAATCCTGTATTTTTTCTATTTTTTCACTATGCTTGGCTACCACCTAAAAGTTGTAGAACCCCAAGGGAGGCTCTGAGAAATGAGCTTGGCGTTTTGAGCAGAGAGCTTCACTCTGTAACTGATAAAAACCCACTCAGATCTCTCCTTTCCTGACAACTCACAGCTCAAATGTCATGGAAAAGAAACACTTCCTACCTCTCTCGCCTTTCTCCCGCCCCCGACAACACTCTTCTATTCAGGCTGTCAGATTTTTCTTGCAAGGCATTTGGGACTCAAATCAGGGAAAGGGGGGAGGCACCTTGCCTTGATTCTCATGGCAATGACAACCAAACTGTTACATTAATTGTTGAGGGGGAAGTAGGGGCACAGATTATTCACAGAGAACAGATAATTCCCAACGCACCTCTAGTTATGAAATACCTTCTCTAACTTGATCTTAACCTTCTCCTAGCTCAGACCTGAAATCACCGATTGGAACTTAGTTTTAGGCAGAGAGATACACAGCTCATAAACTTATTCATTCTCGGATAATGAAGATTAATATATTGTCTGAGAAACAGAATTAATTAGATATCAGCAGTGAATTAACTAAAAGATGGTATAGATTTGGCACCAAGGTCAACCAAAGTCAAGTGCGAGCCAAAGTTATGGGACAGCCAGGGGCCTGTGAGTAAGAATAGGCAATCTGTGTGCAGCAAGAGCTTAACTTCTCTGCAACCAAAGATCCTTGACTACAATCTTGAGAAAAGACTTATATTGGTAAAACCATTGTCCAACAATACCAATCAGGCTGTCCTCAGGCTGTACTCATATACTAGGTAGTAAAGCAACTAAGTTCCAGGTGAAGCAAGCTAAATACACTTTGGAACAACAAGGGAGGGCTTGTTGTTGTTCCACGGAGGCAGAGAGCCTTTGTGTTATCCTTCAGGAAGTGTTTATGTAGGGTGTGATAGGTCTCAAGCTGGGGAGTGACCTGAAAAAGCTGTGTGCAGAGAATATTAACTCTGCAAGAATGTGTAGAGGAATTTGGAGGAAAAAGATGCTTAGAAGAACCCAGAGATGAGGAAGGGTAAAATCTGACAAGCCTTGCAAGGGACAGTTTCTAGAATGGACAATTAATTGGAAGGAATTCAACAAGGACATCCTCATCAAGGCACTGGACTTTCACTTGAGTACTTTATTTTTAAAAGATTTTGTTTATTCATGAGAGACACAGAGACATAGGCAGAGAGAGAAGCAGACTCCCTGTGGGGAGCCCAATGCAGGACTTGATTCCAGGACCCTGGGATCGCGACCTGAACCAAAGGCAGACACTCAACCACTGAGACACCCAGGCACTCTATGTCCATGGTTCTAAGGATATTTTTGCAGAGGAAATTTCAAAATTCTTTACTTCCATTGCTACCCATCATAAAACATTTCTACTGGTAAATATCCATCACTTCTAAAATTCCTCAGCTTTATTTTATAGAATATAAGGGCTCAAGAGTAAATTTCTAAGTAATCACTGAATATGAAAAAAAAATCTACAACTCTTTCACTAGTTAGAGGGCAGGGACTGAGTCTCATTCATCTTTGAGTTAACAGGAACCAGTGTGGTCCCTTGCATATACACAACCAGTGACTATAATACATTTTGAACAAATGAATGAATGGATTAGTAATTACATGAGTGACAGAGTTCCAATTCTGGAATTCCAATTGGAATTCCAATTCCAATTTGGGAAAACTTTCCATAGCCTTAAAAGGAGGAGAAATAATCAAGAATACTCCATATTGCATATCTTTTAAAACATCTATATTGGCACAATTACTTCAAGGATAAACAGTTAATGTTTTATATAGGTATTCTGGAATCATGTATGGTGATTGTGCATATTAACTGGCAGTCATAGCGTGACTCATTTCAAAGAGACATTCCTTAAAAATAATCACAGAGTAGCAAATGTAAGCTTTGCTAAAATGTACCTCCATACATAATGTTCCATAATGCCTCTTTAAACAGGGGCATGAAGTGTTTGGTATAGTAGCCAAGAACGAATTAACTCACTAAGTGAGTTTACTCTGAGTACGAAATAGTAGATGGTACTTAATTGTGTATCCATTTAAAAATACTGAAACCTCATGCTATTGGTAGGATTTTTATTCTTAGATGGTACCATTAAAGAATGACAAATGAGATTCCTCTTGGTGTGAAAAAATTACCTCAGGTAATTCAAGGCAAGTGAAATCACAGGCATGGTATAAACGACTTCATGAGTCGGATTATAGCAAGTTTTTTTTATTGGTTTTGGATGGCATTTTATTGGGGCCAGAGTTATGAGAAGGACTAATGGATGTCAACTCAGGATAATTGTGACAGTACAGTGCTCCTATTAAAACTGATCAGTATGTGGGGCCATGACCCAGGTGAGGTGCTTGGTTGCTTCCAGAAGCAGGAACTGCAAAGTGAGACATGGAATCATACTGATGAACCACTTGGGGTAGGGCTGCCAAGCACTCCAGTTTTCTTCTCCTTAAAATGTCTTTCCATCAATCAAGCAGCAATTATTTATTCAGGAATTGCCAAGCATGGTGGTGAACCCTGAGACAGTAAATCAAGTGTACCTCAGTCTAGGCGAGGAGCTTCCATTTTTGTTAACTAGAGTAAATTCAATTTCAAGATGGTTGTCGTGTTCCTCAGAGTCAAACTTGTGTAGGAGTCGAAATAATACTGGAGAAATTCACGTCAACATTAAGGCTGTCCTCAAAAGAGCTTAGGTTTGGAGTGAGTTTATCTTATCTTAAATATGTTACTATATTAAAGGCTGATTTTCTAAGATACAGACCATGCAAATGTACTGTTACCTGACTTGTAGATACCAGCGGTTCTAACCCTGTTAGACTCAATCCTCTTTTTCCTAACAACTAGGAAATTCCTCCTTGCTGTCCTGTAATGCAATTTATAGCTAGTATAGCCTATCTGCACATAGACTCTCAAGAATCATTACTCTGTGAGTACCAAAACAGTCACAGAGAAACAGAAAGAAGAAGAGTGGCTGCCAAATGCTGGAGGAACAGGGATGAGGAGTTATTGTTTAACAGGGACAGAGTTTCAGCTGTGCAAGATGAAAAGATTTCTATGGATGGATGATGGTGCACAACAATGTGAGTATACTCAATACTGGACTGTACACTTAAATACGGTTAAGGTGGTAAATATTATGTGTAATTGTAAAATCATTATATCAGCTTAGTTGTGATAAGGGAAATACAGGGAAAGTAATTTATTTTCAAATAATATAAACAACAAATCATTAATGTCTGGGCATAAATCTGCTAGAAGGCATAAAGAATCGGTTAGAACCTGGCTATCTGCGGAATCACCATGAATGTGAGCGATACAGATGTGATCTGATACGTGTGTTTCCAGAGCAGTCCTGCTGAGGAGGGCATTCACCAAATGGCGAATGACTCTTGGAAAGTTCTGCACAAAACAAGGCACTCTTTTCTCTTAATGACTATGGTTAGGTGTATTTTGGGAAAATTTAGCGTGTTTAAAATTGTGCAAAGGACTGTATTTATAAGTAAAGCAAGTTGGATTCTTAGATAAACATAAGCAAGTTTTTCATCTACATATTGGGTTGTATGAGAACGTCACGAAGAACACAGAGCAGGACTTTGCTGTTTGAGACTGTTCCTAGCACCGTGGGACATCTCCCATCCCTGGCCCCTGCCCGCCAAATACCAGTGGTATAGTCCACTGGTACCACTTCTAACAACCAAAAGTCTCCTTCTTGAGAGCTAGTGATGGAGGCTGCCCACACTTGATACCCCAGATCCAGCCACTCTCTCAGTGATGCCATATCGAGTTTGTCATTTCACTAGGATTTTCTCCTTTTTTGGAGCTCATAGTTTGATAGTCTTTTACCCATCAAAATTAATAAATAATACAATGCCTCTCAACAGTGTTGCCCAGTTAGCTGAAGACCAAATAACTGAGGATCTTCAACATGTTTTCCTCTCTACTTTTTTTTTTTATTTTAAAAAAATATCTTATTTATTCATGAGAGACAGAGAGAGGGAGGCAGAGACATAGGCAGAGGGAGTAGCAGGCTCCCCGCTGGGAGCCTGATGTGAGACTTGATCCCAAGACCCAGGGATCACGCCCTGAGCCAAAGGCAGAGGCTCAACCACTGAGCCACCAGGCATCCCATCCTCTCTACTTTCAGAAAAGCTGACAAATAAATTAGCTGATGTCAAATATTGGTTTTAAAAACTAATGCTTAGTGGTATTACCATGGGACACTTCACCACTGCCTTTCAGGTGAGTGCAGTGTCCTGAACTGCTTGCAATCATTTAGGGAAGATTAACTCCCATTCACAATGGGTCCGAGTTAGTATGTACTTTTACTGTGCTCTTTTCATTACAAAATTCATAATTGTCGAGAAAGCAAGAGCTTTGAGGAGGGCAGGCCTTCTTCGCTTTTTACATTTCTCACAGCACCTCTTACATAGTCTTGAGCACAGGAGGCACTCAAATATCTGAGGAGACGAATTGAATTTGTCCATGCAAGATATTTATAGTAACTATCAATATCAAAGTATTCAAAACACCCTATCTTCAATCCCTCCAGAGAGACGGATTTTACGGTACTGTGTTTCACCTTAAACTGTGTCATCATCTCACAACTCACCGAGACAAACGTGAGTCAGTCATAGTGAAGATCAAAACTCTTCATGTAGGTTATTCTTCCCGTGATTTCACTGTAGATAAAATGAAGTAACCTGAAATCTGCAGAGTAATTATGTCAGATAGCCTCGCGTCATCATTTATTCATTCCCAGGATAAAACTGTTTCTCCTGGGCCCTGCAAGAAACAAGTTTGGCTAAGGCAAGCAACCCCCAATTATAATGATATCTTTGCTGTGGAAAAATAAATAAATAAATAAATACAAGTGTAATTAAATTTTGCAGGTGCAACCACCCTGCTCCATGAACCGCGGAGGAAACCTGTGAAATTATCCTAGGCAATTTTCTCTAGTGTAATCTGGAAATTTGCCCACCTGGAGACATAAACCCACAATTTCCTCTGCCCTTGTCTTATCACTTTTATCTTGTCCTGTTGCAGAAAAGAAGCTGGACCCAACACGGAAATCTCAGCGACAGGGTCAGATTTCTGTCAGAAGTGTTTGAGTGCTGGGCCCAGTGACTTCCATGGTGGCTTTCAAGGCCGGAGAAACCAACCGAAAGTCCTGCAGGGCCCGGCTGCCGGGCACCCGGGAGGCGCGGGAGGCGCGCGCGGACTTGCAGGGCCCAGCGCGGGGCCAGAGCCCGCCTCCCTCGGAACCGCAGGCCTGCGAGCACCCTCCTGGGAACCAAGCTCCCCGCCACCCGACTCCGGGGACCCCCTCCACCCCCCAACAGAACCCTTGGTAACTTTCCTCTCCCTGGTGGAGGAGGGCCCGAGCCCATCCCATCGCAGCAGAGGGGCAGAGCCAGAAGCCGCGCGTCTGCTTTGTTTCTGCACGTCCCTGTCTGTGTGACTTGGGGAAATGGCTTTCTTAGCCTCGGGCTCACCCTCTCGTTAAAGGAGCGTCTTTATTTGCACAAGTGCTTTAGGATCTTCAAAGGGAAGACGCTCAACCATTATTCACATATTTGGACGGCTTGCAGGCTATGCCCGTCACACCTTGCTGTGCCTCCCAAATTTCTCAGGGAGCTTGGGTCTGGGGAGTGGGAGAGCCTTGTCTTCCTCTACTCCCCACGCCCTGGCCAGCCCTGGCCACCGAAGCCCCATTAAGCACACCTATCTTTGATGACTGGAGCTCCTGGGACAGAGCCAAGGATTGAGGCTCTGGGGTCAGCTACAGCCACAATCCGAGTCGCTGTGTTATTAGAGTGGCTTGCTTGCTTTTACTTCCTACAAACACTTAAAACACCTATGAATACCTGCAGGAGCATACACTGTGTATGGGTCTGGATTCTCAGGTAGCTGTCCTTTACTTGGACACCACTCTTTCTGGAAGCCCTGCCAACACTGCCCCCACAAACCTCATTAGGAGTAGGACTAGGAGTCTCTTTTATACCCTTCTCCCACACTCCATGCCTCCATCTATCAGAGCACTTATCACCATGTAGTATAATTGTGTGTTTATTGACCATCGAGCGTTTGCCTGTGAATTCCTTGAAGGCAGAGATGATGGCTTATTGCCCTTTCACCTATGATTGATACACTGTGTAGCCCACAGTAGGAATTCAGTATATGTTTGTTAACTGGATGAATGGATACATAGGTGTGTGGAACATTTGTAGGATTATAATGTATTCTTTCCATTCTCTTGATTTCTTTAATTTATTGGTTTTCATGAATTGTATTTTCTTAGGTTTCAAAAGTTATAGAGGTTGCTGGTGGCCATTTCAAATAATCCAGAAGTACAGAAAGAAGAAAAAAATGAGTCTTCTTTTGTCCTTCCTCATCAATCCCATTCCACTCCTCCAGAGGGAATCACTGTTAAAATCTTTTCTTTGCATTTATAAACATATACTTAATCCACCAACACAAATATTTTGAAAAACACGACAGGCTTATATTTTAGGCATTGTTCTGGTCTTGTTTCTTGCCCCCACCTAATATATAAATTATCCCATTCTTGTTTGTAAGTCCAGAATGTTTATTTGTTCCGGCACTCCTCTTCTTACTTATTCATTATAAAAATGTTCAATACCTCGTTTTAAAAAAATCAAACAATGCAGAAGGTATAAAGTGAAAAGTAAAATTGTCTTTGTTCACTGCTCCTCTTGGGCATTCTATATCTCAGACGTAAATAGTGGTAATCATGCCTAGTTTTACTACTTTGGGTGGTTATCCCAACAATCCCAAATTACATCTTGATTTCTTAACATTAGGTTGTATCTATCAACTTGATACGAAAGGAGAAGATTGTTCTACTATTACTCCACCTCCACCTCGATTCCTGATTTTCTTTCTGTCTTTATGTTTGTTTTAGTGGTTGCACTGATAACCTTATATAAAGTCCATACAATTCTGTCAGGACCTCTGAACCTTGCCCTGCTGTTCGGAGATGCTCTAGCATCTTCCCTCTCCCTGCACTCCAATCTTGTCTCAGTGACACCATTACTGTCCAGGTTTATGACACTGACATCTGGGCCTTAGTAGTTTCCACTTCTCCTGTGCAATGCTTCTGCGTTTGGTGTCCAGAAACTAGATGAGATTTCTTGTTGGTTAATAATACCTATCTTGTTATTGTAGTTGCTATAAATCAATTTTTTTAGGATATCTTTTTTATTATCTCAGTAGGGTTTGGGGGAGGTAATAGAGATACTTAGCCTGCCATCTTGAATTGGGTTCTCTTGCTTCTTTTGAAGATGATTTTTTTTTCCAAACAAATGTATTAGTACTCCTTAATTCTGAAAGCCCAGAAGTACAATTGTGACTGTGGTTTGGATTGTGTTTGAAAGAATTTAAGGATTTGGGAACATGTCAATCAAGATGATTATTTCCATGCCTTCACTGTTCTTCCTATTCACCACCTCTGCTTGCTTCCCAATAAGTAATAATAGCAAAGCTCTTCTACAAGATATATTTTTGCTCTCCCATAAGTATCAAGGAATTGAAATTGCTTATATCATAAACCATTGTCTCCATTCATTCTTGTGTCCTACCTTCCCAAGTAAATAGTAAACTCTTTGAAGAATCACTAAGAGCTTCTGAGGCTGCATTTTCCCCCTTCTTTTGAAAATTCGTACCTCACAAAGTGCATGTTGTGTGGTTGGCGTTTGATTAGGTTTGCCAAATTTAAGCGGACTGACCTCAGCAGTTGGTTCTCCATTGCAGGCTTCTGGGCTCCACGCCATGGGAATAGCATGACTTTACCCAGTTTGTCTCTGGGTCATTGTATGAAGGAGCCCTTGAAATGCCTGAGCAACTCCATTTTGATCATAATTACACATGGTTTCTTTTCCCCTTCTTAGGGTGACAATATTAAATGCAAGAGGGAAACCGATTTCAATTACAGTGGATGCCTTACCCTTCCAGTTCATCAAATTACACATACACCACTTCCGTGGAGGTGATCCAGTGTAATTCTTACTACTGGGGAGCATGAACAGGGTGCCAATTACTTAAGAAGTGCTCATTAGGAATTAGAAAGCAAATATAATTACCACATGCCAATTGCATAGGAAATAAGAATGCTTTTCAACAAAGCCCGGGTTATTTTATATGTCCCATATAGCTCCCACGGGATCTGTTCTTACCTGTTTTTTTACTCCACCAGATACAGAATGCATATAGAAGACAAAGACATAAGAAATGGTCAATGTACTAGACTAAAAACTCCTTATTTGTCTTACTCCCTATATCTCCTGTACCTAGCTGTGTGCACCGTAGGTGCTCTAAGTATACTTAATGGAGCTTTTCAATACTTATAGTAGAAAAGAAGTTTATTGTTTTACAACATGGGGCTTTTTCTTGACATCACAAAATAGGCACTGAAAGGTCTGAATGTGCTAAGGTGGTATTTAAATTTAGAAAAAGTTTTAGAGATGGATATTACTTTAGTGATTAATAAGCTAGCCTACCCCTCACCAATTTCACAATGGGTATAAATAATGCTCAGTATGCCAGTGTGACTGTAAGACCAAAAAGCCTCTTTTCCCAGATTCCTACAATCTCTATTTGATTGGAATCACTCTGTAGGAAAAGACCTTGCCAAACATACCTCTTGTATGTGCCCTGAACCCATATTTACCCCCAGTTAGTGACCAAAATTGATGTCTTACACACCTGGCAATCACAACATATTCGGGGATTGGGACAGTTTTATTTTGTGCGTGACCTTAAGAACTAATTAAACTAGACAACTATTTTGCAGATGACTATAGAGAAAACTGTAACAGCTTCAATACCCACCATCTGGAGCATTCAACCTGATATAGATAAAGTTTACGCAGGGTTTTCTGTAGTGCTTCCTCTAGGAGGTTTAATTTTCTTCTTAAATTTTAGTTGGGTTCTATTTAAATTATAAATATCATATAGAAATATTTTTGGGAAAAAAGTCCGTCTTCCATAAATTACATGCAAAAACCAGAAGTTATTTCCCACCATGAAAATTTCATATTCTCATTCCTCATTAGCGCAGAAACGTTTCAGTAATGATGAACTGGTCCAGAAATGGCCAAACTGGTGCCTGAGAACAAGAAGTAGGCAAGTGCTTTATTTTTGACTTTGGGTCAAAGTAAAAAACTTTTGCTCTGGGTACCCAAGCAGAGAAACTGCTTCTTCCAGCTTAAGAGTCAAAAGCATACACTCATTGGTGTATGAATGAACATACACTTATTCATCATTGGTGCTTAGGTGTTCGGTCATTGAAATGGACCTTATTTATCCTTTGAGTTGTGGGGGAAGTGTAGGACAATGAAGAAACTGTGAGCTGCCCCTCACCCCCACCCCCATTTGCCTCTTCTACTCAATCTACACAACTGTACAGAGACTTTGGCTAATAGTAACCTGGTCCTCACTGATTCTCTCTGAAGCAGAAATTTCCATTTGCATAGTAAGACTTTCCGTATTTATGAGAGTTCAGACCCCACCTACCTGATGCCAAGTGGGGGATTTATGGAGATAGGTGATTCATCCAGTTGACAAATGTGTATTGAATACCCACCATATGCCAAGCCTGGTTCTAGGGTCTGGGAATAAACAATGAATAGGGCAGACAATGTTCCTGCCCTCATTCTGGTGGGGAAGACAGGCAAGAAACATGTGAATATATAATGTAATGTCAGGTGCCCTGAGTGCAATGTGGAAAAACAAAACAGGATTGGTGGATAGATTGATGAGTGAAAGGCATCTGGGATGCCCAGTGGCGCCAGGGCTCAGGGAACATATTGCCTGATTCTGGTGTGAACCTGGCACCCTAGTCATTCAACCAGAGCTCCACTGTGCTAAGAGCAGGATACACTGTCATGCCCAGTGCTGCAGGACAAACAGAGACTGGGGCCGGCCCTTTCTTTACTGCAATTGAAGATGTGATTTATTATTATTGTTATTACCGTGACTATTATTATTACCACTGTTGGCTTTGGCAGTGGAGTTCTCCGTTGTTTCATAATCTGATTCTATAAGAGGCCATTGAAATTCATAGCTCAGAGGATCTTTGGGAAGAAATGCACTAGAATGGTTTAGAGCAGAGGTCAGTAAACTAAGGCCCACATGCCAAATCCAGCCCACTTTCTGTTTTCATGTCTGTTTTATAAGGCTGAGTTTCTGTGGGTTTTGTTTTGTTTTGTTTTTCTATTTTTAAATGGGAAAAAATAGAAGTAAATAAAATATTGTATGTGATGTGAAAATTTTGTGAAATTAAAATTTTAGTGTCCATAAATAAAGTTTTGCTGGAATACAGCTGTGCTTATTTTTTCAAGGTATTATTGATGGCTGCTTTTGTGTTACAACAATATGGTTTATGAAACCTAAAATATATATGATTTGACCCTAAAGAGTTGGCTGATCCTTGGTTATGAGTATGGGCTCAGCAAGGAACTGGCTGCAACCTTTATTTTTTATTGTTATTATTTTTTTAATAAAGTAATTTTTTAAAAAAGATGTATCTATCTATCTATCTAAGAGAGAAAGAGAGAGAGAGAGAGAGGAGGGGCAAAAGAAGACTGAGAAAGTGAATCTACAAGCAGACTCCCAGCTGAGCATGAGCTCCATGCCCAACACAGAGCCTACCCAGGGCTCTATCCCAGGGCTCTGAGGACATGACCTGAGCCAAAACCAAGAGTTGGCCGTTTAACCAACTGAGCCACCCAGGCAGACTACAACATTTATGTTATGTGCTGAAAAAAGAATACTAGAACCATGAAAAAAAGTAGATAAATCTCTATAATTGCAACGGGAAGATGTTTGTGATGTGTTAAGTAAAACAAAAACAATTTGAGTGCAATAGATTTGGCTTTTGAAAAATCCAAAAATCCAATGTTTGGAATCTAAACATTTCATAATGATATAAGCTCCATTAGTGCAGCTCTTGGTCTGTGTTGTTCACTGTTGTATCTAGAACTTTGTGACCCATGGTGCACTCTCAATAAATATTTGTTGATAAATAAATAAATTGCTATCACACAACATCTAAGGAACTATAAACAAAAAAGATTTATAAATCTGACTACATAAAAACATAAAAGATTAAAAAAAATTTTTTTTGGCATGCTGAACACCACCATGAACAAAGTCAGCAGACTAATGATAAACCTCAAAAAAAAACAAAAAACAAAAAACAGGCATCTACTCCTTGATGAGCTCGTACAAATCAAGATCAACAACAGCCATGAAATAGAAAAGAGGGTAAAGGGTATCAACAGCCAGTTCCCAGAAAAGGAACTGCAAAGGGCTCTTCCTTATGATGACTTATAAGAGAAAATAAAATTAAACTAAATTTAAAGGCGATAACTCAAAAAAAAATAATAAAGGAGACAACTCTTTTTCCAGCTCCCAACTGACAAAGTTACATTGTACTAGTGGAATTGCAAATTGGCCAAACTTTCGGGAGTATTTTTGACAATATCTAACCAGAATGTAAAGTGAATATATACTTCGATCTAGCGGCTCTAATTCTAAAAAATCATCCTGTACAAATATCACATTTGAAATGACACAACTGTGCAGCTATTTATTACATCATTGCTTACAATCCCAAAATACTGAAAATAACCTAAATGTTATAGGAAAAATGAATCAACGTGCAGTCTAAAAAATACCATGCAGACCTAGAAAAGAGTGAGGGAGCTTTTCGTGTATAGACATATGCTAGGATCTCCAAATTATATTAAGTGAAAAAGGGACAAACACTGTGTATAGAATATCATTTCTTTAAAAAAAAAAAAGAAAAAAGTGTTTATATGGAGTCCTTTGTCCAGAACAACTTTAAAAAAAATACAGAAGAGATTGTTGATGGAGATTACCTTTGGAAGAGGGAATGTTTGGTAGGGAAAAGGGAGGAAGGAAGCCTCACTTTACTTCATACCTTTTACTCATTTTAATCATATATTTTTTTAAAAGTTTATTTTTTTTAGTAATCGCTACACCCAATGTAGGGCTCTAATTCACAGCCCTGAGATCAAGAGTCTCATGCTCTTCCAACTGAGCTGGCCAGGTGCCCTCATATCATATCTAATAAACATAATTAATACTGAAATACTAATTGTATGAACTTCATCTTGAAAAAAACATACATAGCATAGACTTCTATTTTTTTATTCAGAGCACAGTACTTACTATGACATCCATTACAACCACCAAATCATCTAAAATATGTAATTTGGCTCCAAGTGTGACTTTATTCTATGCAAATAGATACTGTCTGATGTACTCTGCCTTATAGGAATTCAAAAGCACTTGACCATTGATAAGTTGAATTAATTGGATAAAAGACTCATCTATGTTTTAAAAATTCTGTTTATTTACTTGAGAGAAAAAGAGAGACAGAGATAGAGAGAGCATGGTGGTGGAGGGCAGAGGAAGAGGGAGAAGCAGACTGTCTGCTGAGCAGGGAGCCTGATGCAGGCCAATCCCAGGAGCCCAGGATCATGACCAGAGCTGAAGGTAGACACTTAACTGACTGAGCCACCAGGGGCCCCAAGATTCTTTCATCTTGATCCAGTTATCATAGAGATCTTTAGCACAACAAAGATACAGCAAGGTCACTATCATTTTGATTATATGATATTTTCTTAAGAGTTGTTTTAGGAAATTAAAAAAAAATATCCTTTCTGCTTAAGAAAGCTGTTTCAACAAGAAATAACAAATATTGGTGAGAATATAGAGAAAAGGAAACACTTATGCACTGTTGGTGGGAATCTAAGTTGGTGTAGCCACTCTGGGAAATCTCCACATGGAGGTTCCTCCAAAAATTTAAAAGTAAATATTGTATGATCCACACTGGGTATTTACCCAAAGAAAACAAAGATACACACGCACCCCTATATTCATTGCAGTATTATTTACAAAAGTCAAGTTATGGAAATAACCTGTCTATTGATAGATGAATGCATAAAGAAGATGTCACACACACACACACACACAGAGGAATATTAGGCGTAAAAAAAGAATAAGATCTTGCCATTTATGACAACAAGATGGACCTAGAGTATATTATGCTAAGTGAAAGAAGTCAGAGAAAAACAAATACCATATGATTTCACTTACGTGTAAAATCTAAAAAACAAAACAAAAAACTAAAAAAACCCAAACAGGCTCAGAGAACTAACTAATGATTGCCAGAAAGGGAGGGGGTTAAGGGGATGGGTGAAATAGGTGAGGGGGATTAAGAGGTACAAAATACAGCTATGAAATAAGTAAGTCATAGGGATGAAAAGTACAGCACTGGGAATATAATCAATAATATTGTGATAGTCTTGTGTGGCAAAAGATGGAAACTACCTATCTCATGGTGGGCATAGCATAACATATAAAATTGTCAGATCAGTATGTTGTACACCTGAAACTAATATAACATTGTATATCACCTATATTTCAGTTTAAGAAAAGTGGTTTAAGAAAAGACTCCTCGGTCTATCAAAATGCAAGAACAACTCCTTAGGACTCTGGGGGAAGAGTCAGATAGCTCAGTAATGGTGTCTACTTTCTTGCTGTATAGGACAGTGCCCAGTTATTCCTCCAAATGAATGCTGGGCTTACCTCAATTTTGAGTTTGGTTTGTTGTTTTATTTATTTTAAAAAAGATTTTTATTTATTTATTTATTCATAGAGACACACACAGAGAGAGGCAGAGACACAGGCAGAGGGAGAAGCAGGCTCCATGCAGGGACCCTGTCGTGGGACTCAATCCAGGGTCTCCAGGATCACTCCCCGGGCTGCAGGCGGCGCCAAACCGCTGCGCCACCGGGGCTGCCCTGGTTTGTTGTTTTAAATCCTCAAGTTAACATCAGTCTTAAAGGTCAAGGGGCAAGCCCTACAGTAGGTGCCTGTCTCTATTTGCCAGATGCCACTTGGGGTTGGTACCAACCCAGAATGTTTCATGTTTCATGTAACTTGATGTAATTCCTGGCCAGGGAGACTAAGATTCTCAGGAAATATTGGGATTGGAGTGAGCCTCAAATGCACCGTGAGTGGCTTGGCCATCTCTCGAGAACAGAAATTTCTTAGAGTGGATCTATGTATGCTGCCCAGTCCAGTAGCACTAGCTTTGAAATGTGCTTAACACAGACTGAGATGTGCTCTGGGTGTAAAACACATACTGAATTTTGAGGACTTAAGCCACACAAAAGAAGTGAAACATCTCATTCATAATATTGAGTACATGATGAAAAATAGTATTTCAGGTATACTGGACTAAACAAAATGTATTAATAACATTAGTTTCATCTGTTTCTTTTCTTTAAATTTTTTTTTTCATGTTTCTGCTAGAAAATAAACAACTTCATCCATGGGCTTGTGTTCTATTTCTACTGCATAGAGCTGTGTTAGAGGGTTAACACTCACTGGCTCACTCTTCTAGTCAGTCATTCAACAATTATTCATGAGGAGGTGACCAAATGCCAGACATGGTGCGGGGCCTACGAGATACCGTGAGAAATAGGGCGTGGTCTCTGGCTTCAAGGAGCTTAGTGTTAGGACAGAGAAGAGAAGAAAGCAGAGTATTTGGGAGTGCTGTGAGTGGGGTGTGCTGAAGAAGCCTGAGGGAGGGAAGTTTCCCAGGGTAGACAGAGTATGAATCAAATGCTGAAGAACTGGCAGGAGTTAAGCAAATTGGGCAAAAGAGGAGTACGGGTGAAGAAGTTGCAGGAATGGGCAGCTGCAGGTATGAGTGTGGAGGCAGAGAGAAGGTGGTCTCCTTTAAGGAGCAGCAGTGGCTCTGCTGGAGGCTTGGGGATGGAGGAAAGTGGTTGTAGAAGATTCGGGCAGGTTTCAGGTGACCAGGACCTCTCCTTCCAGGTGTTTCTTGCTTCTGATTTTGGGTGACTCCTTACCCTGGTTGGATTCACACCAGGTTAGGGAGCAGAGTAGCAAGGTGAATTTAGCTGGAGCCTGAGCAGCTGGGACTTAGCATCAGCTGGAAGATTCCCTCCATGTTCGTGTTGGTTACCAGCCTGCTTCTGGGGATCAGTCCTTTTTTAGCAAATACATTTTCAGTTAGGGTAAGACCACTGTTCACACTGACAACTTTTTAAAGGGCAAGTTTACTGTCCAAACAGGATTCTTTACCTGTACAAAGAATGAAATGTTTGACCAGAGCACTGTGATACACACTCGGGCCAGAAGCTGTGCTCCACTATTTACTGAGTGACTTTCGATTAGTCAGCCAACATACTAGGGCCACTGTTCATTGCCTAACCAAGGGTTTCAACTCGATAATCTCTATTTTGTTTTCAGTTTTATTTTATTTTTTTTATTTTAAAGGTTTTTCTATTATTTTATTCAGAGAGAGAGAGAGAGAGAGAGAGAGAGAGGCAGAGTCACAGGCAAAGGGAGAAGCAGGCTCCATGCAGGGAGCCCAATGTGGGACTCGATCCTGGGGCTCCAGGATCACACCCCGGGCTGCAGGCGGCACTAAACCACTGTGCCACCAGGGCTGCCCTTAATTTTCAGTTTTTTTTTTTAATTTTCAGTTTTAACTGGCAAATGATATGCACACCAACAAAGAATTATCTAATGAGGAAAAATCCAGGTATAATGGCAAGAAGACAAAAATGGGATTTCATTTCAGTTTAATGATTCAAGTCAGAGAACTAATTACATATTTTACAACTATTATTCAAAATGTCACATTTTATTGAATGATGCTATGTGATGCATCTGATTATTTTATTTGTTTGTTTGTTTGTTTGTTTATTGGGAAAATTGGCAAAATAAAAGCAATAAGAACTTGTTGGACACATTATTCCTGATAATAATTTTGGGGCAACTGACTGGCTCAGTCAGTTAAGCATCTGCCTTCAGCTCTGTTCACGATCCAGGGCTCCTGGGATCGAGCCCCTCATCAGGTTCCCTGCCTGTTAAGCAGGGAGCCTCTTCTCCCTCTCCCTCTGGCTGCCACTCCCCCTGCTTGTACTCTGTCAAATAAAGAAAATCTTTTTTAAAAAAAGTAAGTCTACCAAATTTGTTCAACTGTGGTTAAAACTTTAAAAAATGTTATAATCCAATAAAAATGTTATAAAAATAATAAATATGCTGAGAAAACTAAGCATAGTTTTGACCCAAAAGATTTTATAGAAGTTGTGGAGGTTTTTGCAGCCCAACTCAATTGGTCAGCAGCCATCATGGAGTTCTAGTTGTGTGGAACATTCTAGATTCCACTGTGGAATATAGTGCACTGTGCTGGGAAATATGAAAACAACACAGTGTAGAAGAGTAGTTCTAAACCTTTTCGGTATCAGAATGCCTTTATACTCTCAAGAGTTATTGAAGACCCCCAAAAGCCTCATCTATGTGAGTTATATCTTCAATGTTTATCATCTAAGAAATTAAAATGGAGAAAACATTTAAACATTGATTGTAAACTCATTTAAAGAAACAATTAAATGATTACATGTTATATCGGACACAATGTATTTTTATAATAGCTATACTTTTCAAAACAAAAATTTAGTGAGAAATGTATTATTTTACATTTTTGCAAATCTCTTTCATGTCTGGCTTCATAGAAGACAGCTGGATTTTCAGCTCTGCTTCTGCATATTCAGTCTGTTGCTCTCTCTCATATCATGTGGCCTCTGGAAAACCCCACTCTCAGCAGTGTGAGAGAATAAGAGTAAGAGGAAAACGATGCCTAGTATTGTCAATATAGCATGACTCACAGGCCCCCTGGATGTTTTTATGAGGAACCACTGGAGCCTCTTGACCACACTTTGAGAACTTCTGGCATAGAGATGAACTCAAAAGAATTTGTACCCTGTGGACAACCTTTGAATATCGATGAAGCTTAAACTAAGTATGGAATTAGTAATGAAGAGCGGCTGAGACCTTGGTCCCTGGGGACAACTGTAGATGAACTGTATATAGCACTGAGGAACAAAATGGCCCAGGTGGCACTTGACATCAGAAACAAGGTAACAGATGTTTATAAAACCCATCAACAAAGAGCTGAAAAGAGGGGTCTGCAAGCCATTCCATTTTCTTAACTGAAGTGTAGAATTACAGTTCAGTTAAGTTAACTTAACTCTAAGGTTCCTGACAGACCACTGGACAGATCATTGAGCCCATTGTTTTTTGGACTTTCTACAAGGAGTGGAACTTCTTTTTTCAAACGAATCTAATAGGAAGGTCTAATATACAAAATATAGAACAGTCTGGCTGAAATAGGGAAGGCATTCATGTGGCCTGGCTTCCTTATTCCTCCTCCTGTCCCCACTCTAGACCCAGTCAACCCTGGGACATGGCCTCCCATGCCTAGACTTCCAGGAAAAGTGAGAGGGAAACCATTGATGTAACAGTCAATGATCAGCAGAGCAGTGTCTGGTCTGAGGTTCTCTTCCTGGGCCGATGTGCAGATGAGATAAGGGCAGGCAGGCTGGGAAGGGAGGCTTACCTACAGGAGGCTACAGCACAATTCAGAGACTAGACCAGTGGCTGTGGGATTAGCCACATCTGGGGGAGGATGGGATGACAACAGAGAGATGGGACTCAGGGGCGGGACTTAGCCTTTGAATCTCTGACCCTGGGCTGGCCAGTTACTATTAAGGGCTTACCTATTGACCATTCTCTCTCTTGCTTGCTAACAGAACCCCAATTTTATTGAGGTATCTGGCGGCCATGCATATGAAGAGAGGTTGAGCTCCTCCTTGGCCCTAGAACATAGATCTTGACTGGTTTAAGCACAACAGAATGATTACATCTCCTAGTTAGGTTAGAAATGGGGCACACAAGGCCATTCCACCCAGTAAGAGATGAGAAGTTTACTGGAAAATTGTTTATGTGCTGCTGCTGATGCTAAGGATTTGCAAGGGAAGAAAACAACCCTTTTCCCCACTTCATGGCATCATATGACATGTGATGCCTGGATCTGTGGCAGCCATCTTGTGAGCATGAGGGAAACCAATTTAAAGGAAGCCAAGCTTTTGTTGTTGAGCTGCTGAATTAGCAAGCCCTGGAACAACCCAACACCGTACTTCTTAAGTGACAAATTTTTCTTATTTATTAGAAATATATTAGACTATTTTTCAGTCTCATTATTTCAGCCCAAGCATCCTAAATGACATTGTTCCTTATATTGCTCTGTTTAGAAAAGTAGCTGATCCAGCAATACCTTCAAATGTACTAGTTGTTTTGTTTTAGCAAGGCTTCGCTTACAAACTATAAACTCCATCAGTCCTCCTTTTCTGCTTGCCTGGCCCCATTGTACCTGCTGAAGAATAGATAGCTATTTGCAGAGCAGTGTTAAAAGGTTACGTGATGCAGCTGCAGATATTCATTTATTCAGGTTATGGTTTACAGTCCATAATGGGTAGAAACTGCCTACATGCATTTTCAATATTTCTAATTCCAGAAATCCAGATCTGCTACATACAAGTATAACATTTTATCAACGATTTGGTAGATTCTGGATAAGTACCATACTGTCCTTCTTACAGGAACTAATTTTAAAATAAAACTATGTAAATAATGATTTTTAAAAATTCCCGTGCCCAACATTTCTGATGGTGAACTCCAAATCAGTACTGTTTATTTGACAGACCAGTAGAACTAATTATTGATTAACCACACTGAAGGTAAAATAAAGATTAATGGTTCAGATTAGATAACGTATATGAAAATACTTGAGAAAATGAAATAATATTCAACACCCTTTATCCATCTTTATTTTTAAACATTTTATTTATTTATTCATGATAGACAGAGAGAGAGAAAGAGAGAGAGAGGCAGAGACTCAGTCAGAGGGAGAAGCAGGCTCCATGCAGGGAGCCCGATGTGGGACTCCATCCTGGGTCTCAAAGGATCATGCCCTGGACTGAAGGCAGGCACTAAACCGTTGAGCCACCCAGGGATGCCCTCCTTTATCCATCTTTTAAAAGTTATTTTATCCTCTTCCAGAAAAGGTAACGGATGATGAAAGATAAAGCATACTGCCCAAAGTCTCCCAGCTGGTAAAAAAGAGGTCCTGGACTAGGATAGAGCCCCAGGTCTACCTGCCTATAGAACCCAGAAGCACCCCAAACTCCATTCAAGATACTGGAATTACCCCTTTGCTTCCTCACAGCCACTTGCCTGCAAAAATCGTAATAAATAGCAAACTGATCAGAAGACACACAGGAGACAGTAGCAAAAGAGCTCCATAATCTCCATACCTAGTAATCAGCCAGCTGTACAAAATCTCTAGTAGCTCTTATATCCTATGGAAAGCAATGAAATTAAAATCCCGAGATAATGAATTATTTTAATATTGGAGCCCCAATCACCCACTTAACAAGTAACCATAACTATTGGTTACTTTGTTACTCTAACAAAGGATTAAGCTCTCAGTTTCCATCTATTTTTTAAAATTTTTTTAATTCTAATGCTTTATTCTACTTCCTCCTTCATCATCTCCCCAGTATTACAACGACGTGGCTGTGGCATCGGCATCACTGGGGAGACACGAAGATCCCCCCTGCCAGTTTCCATCTATTAAAAGTAGAATTGTCTCCATTCTTAAAACCCATCTTTCAAAAAATCCCTTGTAATATAAAAACTTAGAAATTGTTTTTTTTCCTTTGCTAGAAAAATAGTTTAAATAATCCTTCGGAACTGTTTCATTCTTCTGTGGTGAAGTATATAGGAAGATGCTCCTGTGAAACTACATCATATCCTTTGCAGAGAAAAATACAGCAAATTGTTTTTAGTATCTTGAGCAAACTTGCACTGACACTAAGCTGGAGACTACATGCTACCCCACGTTCCCCCAATTTGGTCCCCACAGGCCAAGACTGACGAACACTTTTCTCTCATACCATCATGTTCTTAAAGAACAGCGATTATTACTCTCCCTCTTTTTGGCCTTCTCATGAGCTTTTTGAAGAACCACTTCTCGATACATTGCTGGTCTGTGATTGCCTCAGACACCACTCAGTCCCCAGTAGCAGCTACAGATGGGCATGCTTAGACATATTTCAAGATTTCGGATGGATTCCTCTCTTTAGATATTTAAACAAGAACTTTAAACCCCCTCCTGCGAGAAGCCACCCCCCTACCACCAAAAAAAGAGAAACAGGAAAAGGATAAAAACAGATCTCTGCAGTTACGTTGGGATTTTGCATGTGCAATATTTCCGTGGCTAGCATATCACTGAGCTATAATGGTTTTGTCCCCAACTTCCACTCAGTTTCTATCTAACCTTTTTTCTTTGCTTCTCTTCAGACAAGCCTCCTGGATGAACTCAGTGTCTATCCTGATGGTCCATTCAACATGAGCGCCACAGTCTCCTGACCTGCTCTATCTTTGGATAGATCTTGTCCTCTATGCCATTTCAGCGTGCCACCCTCCATGGCCACACCCTTGAATGGAAACTGGTCCAGCATGGCAGGCTTGAGCATAATCCTTCCCTTTTCTCTGCAACTTCCCATTTTCCAGTTTTCCCACATCCTTGGTGGTAGCTGATGTAATAGGCAAATAAAACACAGGTTTTGGAATCTGAGAGATCTGGGTTTAAATAGGATCTCTGCCCCTTAGCTAGTTGAATGACAGCAAATGACTGTATTTCTGAGCCCCATATCCCTTACCTGTGAAAGAGGGGTAACATCACCTCTGTTTCAGGACTGTAATATGGGTTACAGCCCTGGAACTGAACGCACAGAACACCCCACTTAGCTGATTCTCAGTAAACCTAGTTTTCCCCCTTCTGTTCATCTTCCTGGTTCTCACTCCCACTCACTTCATTCTGAGGTCTCACAGCAAATTCTGGTCTTTCGAACCTCCTGGTGTCTCACCCTCTCTGGGCTTCAAGATCACTCACTGTTGAATCCCCTGCAGCAGATGTCCCAGAGCCTGATGCCCAGGCTGCTGAGGGTGTTCAGCTTGGTCAGGAAGCTCTGGGCATTTTTGTTTTTGAAGCTGCTCATATATTTATTAAAGGTGAAGGAGGAAGGGAGGGAGAAAGAGGTAGGGGGAGAAAGAGGATAAGGAAAGGAGGAGACAAAATGTCAAAAACCTGTGGATTATTTAAATATTTATTTTTTGGGGAAATACACCATGGCCCTGAAAATCCATTAGCAGAAGTGGCCATTTCTCAGCTTGGTGTATTTGGAGCAGAAACAGGGCCCTGGTAGCTCCTCTTCTGTGCTTTAGGCATCTCTGCTCCCTGTACTCTTCTACACCAGAGTTTCATAGGGGTTGCCTTCTAATGTTTAGAAGTCAGGTTGGAGAAGCAATTCTTAGTGAGTTTCCTTAAAGGGGAGCCTGGATGGCTTAGTCAGTTAAGCAACCGACTCTTGATTTAGGTCATGATCCTAAGTTGATCCTAGGTCCTGGAATCAAGCCCCGCATCCAGCCCTGTGTTGGGCTCCGTGCTCAGCATGGTGTCTTCTTATCCCTCTCCCTATGCTCCTCCCCCTGGTCTCTATCTCAAAGAAATAAATAAAATCTTTTTTAAAAATTCCTAAAGTTTATATTTAACAAACTAGGTTTTTAATGTTAAAACCATAATGCATTTTGACAGTGCTGTTTGTATGATTGAGAAATTGAAACAAAAAGCACAATGTGATGTGGATGGATGGTGGCACAAGTGCTATGGGGAGAGTATTTCAATCCCACCAGTGAGTCCTTCTGATCCTGGGATGGTTCATTGTCTGTCAATTGAACAGCTCATGCTTTGAATTCAGATCTAAATTTGTATTTCACTTTGCCCATAAGAGTTGAGTGACTTTGAAAGAGATAGATGTTTTACCTTCTTAAACATCAGGTTCTTCTTCTGAAAAATGGAGATAATAATTAATATCTAACTCACAAGGTTATTGTGAGGATAAAATTAAATCAAAGTGCCCAGCACACAGTAATTGTTTAATGAATGACAGGTAGCCATTACTATTATTTTTACTATTCTCATTTCTGCCATAATGGTTATTTTTTTGAAAGAGTTTGTTTGTTTGTTTACTTATTTATTTATAGAGCATGAGCAGGAGGAGGGGCAGAGGCAGAGAATCTTAAGCAGACTCTCCACTGAGTGTCGAGCCTGACACAGGATCTCATGGCCCTGAAATCATGACCTGAGCCAAAATCCATAGTCTGACACACTTAACCAACTGAGCCACCCAGGCACAACCATAATGGTTATTTTAAATATTCTTCTTGCTTCTAGCCTCAAACTCCATCTCTCACTCTCAGGAGGCAACTCAGAAACTAGTTCACAAAGAAAAGAGATGTCGGTGAGATTGCTTTTGAAATACCTCTTAAAAATCACAGGTGGCTCTTTGTTTTCCTCTTTTTCATCTACTTCCCTTCTTGAAAAATTTGGTTGTAAAGCCTTTAGGGCAGAGTACAGTGGGCATCTGGGCTTACCTGGGGACAGCTATGAGGGCCAGGAGCACAGTATTGGAGCCCCAGGGGTAAGGAGGATATATGCCTGGGAAGGCTACCTTTTGGAGGAAGTAGAGCCCCAGCTGAGTGAGGCAGGCAGATTGTGCAGGCTGTTGGAGCCCAAGCAAGGTTGAGGAGGGCACTCCCAGAATGGGGAAGCCTGGGATGGAAGTCAGAGCCCATGGTGAGGGCAGGAGGGCAGCCCTGCAAAGCAGGGACCAGAGTAGGTTACCAGAGTCCAAGGCAGGTGAATAAAATATCCAGGTGGAAAGGATGGACGGCCTTGTTGTGCTATTAATGTAAAGGAGGGAATCCATGCAGGGGTGGGCTGCAGTGGTACTAGGATATTGATTGCTTATTAGTGTATTGATCAAGTAAGTAAATATATTAAGGACAATGGGAGCTGATTCTCACTGTCAGAAAAGGGAGTTAATGGGATCTAAGAAGGGAGAGAACTCTCCTCTAATGAGGGATTAGAACTGGAGGTATCCATATGACTTCAAATTTTTCAATATAGGTAGATACTGAAATAAATACAGATGCAAACATATGTGTATGATATATAAGTTCCCTATCTCTTTAACAGACAGCATCCGGGAGTGACACCATCCCGGTAGGAATGAGCACACCTAGCACTGAAATTTTGGCTTCTAAATACCCCTCAAGTGCAAGAAGCCAGGACTCACTGGAGAAATGGCTGATTCTGAGACACCAAACCCATTAATAGTCACTCCCCATTTTCTGCTCCCCCCCCTAGCTTCTGGCACCCAATCCACTGTGTCTGTGATTTGTCTATTCTGAACATTTATATAAATAAAATCACCCAATATACGGCCTTTTGTGTCTGGCTGCTTTCATGTACCATAATGTTTACAAAGTTCATCCATATTATAGCATGTATCAGAATCGCATTTGCTCTCATGGTGGAATAATATTCCATTGTATGGATATACTACATTTTGTTATCCATTCATTGGCTGATGGGCAATTTGCCCTGTTTCCACTGTTTAGCCACTATGAATAATGTTGGTATGAACATTTGTGTAAAAGTTTTTGTGTGAATATTTGTTTTCAGTTTTGGGGGGTAAAAACCTAGGAATGGAATTGCATGGTCATACGTTAATTCTACATTTAACTTTTTAAGGAACTGTCAAACTGTTTCCAAAGCAGCTGAAATATTTAACATTCCTACTAAGATGTCTTGAGCCTTCCAGTTTCTTCACATCCTCATCAACATTTGCTGTTGTCTGTGAGTATTTTTTAGGTATGAAGTGGTATCTCATTGTATTTCTCATTTGCATTTTCCTAATGACCAATGGTGTTGCACATCTTTCCACGTGCTTACTGGCCATTTATATATCTTCTTTGAAGAAATGTCTATTAAAATTCTTTGCCCATTTTTGACTGAATTTGTTTTTTTTTTATTGTTGAGTTGTAAGAGATCTTTATATACTCTGAATACAAATATTTTAACACTTATGATTTATAAATATTTTTTCCTATTTTGTGTGTTGTCTTTTAACTTTCTGGATGATATCCTTTGAAGCAAAAATGTTTTCACTTTGATCAAGCCCAATTTATCTATCTTTTCTTTTGTTTCTTGTGCTTTTGGTGTCATATCAAGAAACCACTGCCAAATTCAAGAAAATAAAGACTTACTTTTATATTCTCATCTAAGTTTAACTATTTTGGTTTTTACATTTGATGTCAGAGTTAACTTGTATATATGGTAACATTGTGTATGATAGATGTATAATTTTGTATATAGTATGAGATAGGATACCTCTTATTTAACTTTCTTGTCACATTCTTTTGCATGTGGATACCCAGTTGTACCATTATCATTTGTGGAAAAGACTATTCTTTACCCTGTTGGATTGCCTTGACAAACTTAAATTCAGTTGACCATATATGTAAAGGCTAACTTATGAACTCTCAATTCTATTCTATCGATCTTTATCTGATCTTTATGCCAATAACACACTGTCTTGATTACTGGAGTCTTGTATTAAGTTTTGAAATGGAAAAGTGTGGGATGCCTGGGTGGCTTAGTGGTTGAGTGTCTGTCTTTGTCTCAGGTCGTGGTCCCGGGGTTCTGGGATTGAGTCCCGCATCAGGCTTCCTGCACAGAGCCTGCTTCTCCCTCTGCCTATATCTCTGCCTCTTTCTCTCTCTGTGTCTCTCATAAATAAATAAAATCTTTTTTAAAAAATGAAATGGAAAAGTGTGTTTTCCATTCCCCCCCCCCCCAAGATTGTTTTGGCTTTTCTGGGTTCTTTGCAGTTTCACATGAATTTCAGGATGAATTTGTGAATTTCTGCAACACATGCAGCTGTGATTTTGATAGAGATTGCACTGAATCTGCAGATCAGCTGGGAGAAAATCTCAATCTTAATAAAATTATGTTTTCCAATATATAAACGTGGGGTATTTTTCCATTGGAAAAAAAATTTCCTATTTTCTTGTGCAGAATTGTTTCAGTATGCAAGTCTTACCCTTCCTTTGTTGAATAATTCCTAAATATTTTATCCTTTTTTTTTTCTTTAAGTGAACTCTACCCTCAACATGCGGGAGCTCAAACTCATGACCCCAAGGTCAAGAGTTGCATGCTCTACTAATTGAGCCAGCCAGGTGCCCCATAAATATTTTATTCTTTTTGAGGCTTTTGTAAATGGAATTTTTTCTTAATTTCATTTTCAGATCATTTATTGTTGGTGCATGCAATTGATTTTTTGTAATTGATCTTTGTGTCTTGCAACCTTGTAGAACTTACTCATTTTTATAGTTTTTTGGTGGGTTCCTTAGTATTTTCTATGTAAAAAGTTATGTCATCTGAGAAGAGAGAGTTTTCCTTCTTCCCTTTCAGTCTGGATGCTTTTATTTTATTTTCTTGTCTAATTGCCCTTGCTAGAACCTCCAGTATAATAATAAACCAAATTGATGAGGACACACATTCTTGCTCTGTTAGTGATTTTAGTGAGAAAGCATCCAGTGTTTCACCAATAAGTACAGTGTTAACTGTGGGTATTTCACAGATGCCTTTTTATCAGGTTGAAGAAGTTTTTTTTAGTGTTTTCATCATGAAACACCGTTGAATTTTGTCAAATGATTTTTCTGTGCTGATTGAGGTGAACCCATAATTTTTGTCTTTTATTCTGTTAAAATGGTGTATTATACCACCAATTTTCTTATGTTAAATCAAGCTTATTTCATGGGAATAAATCCCACTTAATCACGGTCCTATGTGTTACTGAATTTAGTTTGCTAGCATTTTGTTGAGAATTTTTGCATTTATATTTACTAGAAATACTGGTGTAGTGTTCTTGTGAGGTCTTTATCTTGTTTTGGTATCAGAATAATACTGTCCTCATAAAATGAGCTAGAAAGATTCTCTCCTCTTTTATTTTTGGGAAGTGTTTGTGAAGTATTAGTATTTATTTATGCTTAGGTAAAACAAGCAAATGGTACAAAATACATTTGAAAGACACCAAATGTTTTAGTATAAGGCTTTTAGTATTCTCCCCTAGGCTCTCCTCCTACAGTTCTTCCCCCAGAGGTAAAAATCTTCATGTCTGTGTGTGTGTGTGTGTGTGTGTGTGTGTGTGTTTCTCAAGGCATTATAAATGTATCAGTTCTTGAACTTCCCTTGGAGACTTGCTCTTCCTCCTGGCCTAATAACTTCATGATCCAAACAAATCTTAATCCTTTCCACATTTGTATCAGTCTAGATTAGGTTCAGTTATATGTAACAGAGACCCTAAATAACAGAGGCCTAAATGTGATAGTGGCTTATTTCTCTTTCATTGAAGATATCAGGACATTGACAGGCCACCAGAGCTGCTATGGTGGCTTCAGTCTATGAATTCTTTAGGATCCCATGTTCCTTTTAGCTCACACCTCTGCCATCCCCAAGGTGTAGTGTTTATCCTCCCAGTCCCAAAATGGATGTCTGCATTCCAGGCAATTGCATAGAGAAAAGAAAGAGGTAGGCAAAGGGGATGCCTCAACTATCTTTTAGTGAAGATCCAGGAGACTGCTACAGGATGCACCTGTTTACATCTCACGGCCAGGAAGTACTCATGTGGTCTCCTTTAGCAAGGGAAGCTGGGAGTGTAGTCTTTATTCTGAATCAACATATGCTTGCAAAAATTAGGGGGATTACTATCATGGAAAAGGAGAAGAGATAAAAAGTAGTTACTTCCACACACTCAGTCTATCAATTGTCCCAATATTTTTCCAAATTTGACACCTCTTTTTCTTCTTGATTCCTCTTTCCCTTGTACAAATTCTAATCAGTTCTCCACTGAATTGCCATAGTAGCATCTTAACTAGTTTTCTACCTCCTTCCTCTCCTCCAGGATATTGTGTATTATATTTTTTCTAAAATACAGATGTAATTGCATCCATTGCATAATAACTTTCCAACTGACTTAAAAAAAAAACAAACTTCAAATTTCTAAATGTGGGTTACTTCCAAATGAAGTCCTTTCATGACCCAGCTCTAGTTTACAGCTTTTTCTTCTGTTCATCTCATTCTCTACTTGCAACTTGCACTTTATGAGCAAGCCAGACCTAAATCCTGGATTTTTCCTGAATATGCTACATTCTTCTACATCTTTGTATAACTGTCTTAGACTAATGACAACAATGTTTTACTCCTCTTTGTATAAAATGTGACTTTGTAGCTTCTCATCAAGAGATGGAGTCATTTCTTCACTCCTTGACTCTGGACTGGCCTCATGACATGTGCCGGCTGGTGGGATATATCTGAAATCCATGTGTGCCATGCTAAGACTCGGCCTATAGAGCTGCTTTGTGTATTCCAGCTGCCTCTTGGATCTCTGTCTCTGTGATTAGAACAAGTCTGGGCTAGCCTGGTGTATAATGAGAGACCAAGCTGAGTGGTGCTGAGTCATCCCAGCAAAGGCCAACTCTGCCATCCAACCCTCAGCTGATGTGTCAGGTCACCTCAGAACTGTGAGCCAGCCCAGCCAAGATCAGCCAAGCCACACTGATATCAGCAGAATGGCTCCACTGATTTGTAGACTCATGAAAACATAATAAATGGTTTTGTTTTTAATCACTGTGTTTTGGGAAGCCTTGTTTGCAGTGTTCATCATGGCAATAGCTCAAAGATACAGTCCTTTTCCATTTGCTATCCCTTTTCCTTCAAATGCCTATTTTTTTTCCGATCTAGTAACTTTCTAAATTTATCTATCAAGACCCAGATCAAATATAATATTAACTGGGAAATTTTCTTGTCCCTATCTGGGCAGACCCAGCCACTTTCTTTAATGAGCTTCACACCTCTATTACAGCATGCACCACACAGTTATTTTTTCCCCACATCCATTTCTCCTTTAGGCTAAGCTAGATCAAGCAAGGATGACCCATGTATGGGTGTATGAAAAGCACCAAAAATATCAGTTGCAGGAATGAACAAAGAAATGCTGGTGTGTCTAAAATATATAATCCTTTCTCTTTTCTGTCTCTTCCGAACTGTAAATATACTTTCTCTTCTGCCTAGGTGCTTGCTTCTGCAATGCTCTCCCAGATTTCAGTCATTTTGCACACATTGGCTGTTGTGTTCATGCTTCTTTTCTTTTAAGTCTAGAAAGTGCCATTTTTTCCTTAATTGGTAATTTCCCATAGTGGACAGTCATGTTAGTTGCAAGTACTCTTTGAAATTTTCAATTTCTTAGTTTCCCAATGGTTCTGTTTAATTTTCAACTCCATTCATCACTACCCTTGTAAACAGACTAAAATCTACCTATTTGTTTTTAATGTCTTACCATCAGCTTCCTTGAAAGTGATTAAAAGTCACCCTGTCTGATTTCTCTTCCTATTCGCCTCACTAATTTTCTATTCCTAAGTGAGAGTAGAGATTGCTGAGTAAATCGTTCTAACCACAGGTTTATTGGCAACTAGGTAGGATTTTAGTTCTTTAGATTATGCCCCATTCACTTAGAGCTGCATTTGTTATAAGCCAGTCGGACAAGGCTCAATTGTCAGTCCTTAGTGCAAAATGGTAAAGTTGTGACAGAATGGAGCTGAAGAGAGGCACCAAAATGACCTTTCTGATCACCACGGCATTCCTGGAAGGAGCCTGGATGATGACACCAGTCTACACTCAGGAAGGGTTTTTTTGTGTGCTGTTTCCAATCCGCTCTGCTGCCCCTTACCCCACTGCCCCTTCATTACCCTTTGTTGTATTTTATGTGTCTGTCCCTAAACACTGGAATGTATAATTAATCACATCCTATGTCTTCTTGTGCACAGTAATTCTTCATCAACTTTATACTGAATACAGTGTATTTAATTATTTTGAAGAAGGAAATCTACTGGCGAGAAGTATGTTGTGTTCTTGCAAGATCAGATTTCATCAGAAAGCTTTACTGTCACAAACCAATTGCTTCTGATGTCAAAGTTAACAATCATTTACATAGTAATACAACAACAATAACATTTAATGCCTTTCATCAAACCAGATTGTAAATACTAATTAGTTATACTTCGTTGTATTCTGGTGGGGCTCAGTAAATTATGATGCTTGTTTTATAGATATTGAAACCCAGACAAGAGATGAGTGACTTGCCCAGGGCTGTAGAAGATGATGTCAAAATTGGGGTTATAACTCTTGTGCCCTGTCCACGAGACCTCTCTGGATTCACAGGATAAATTTTTAAAGTAGTACCAAGACCTCATATAATGCAATGAAGAGTCCTGCCACATCAGCCATTGCATTTTTGTATGATACATTTAAATAAAAATCCCAAAGCATTAAATATTTAAGAAGAAAAACATTAATGAAAAGAGTAAACATCCCAAGTGTCTCTCACTAGCGCATCATGGCCTAATTCTCTCTAATGGGCTGAGATTTTAAAATGAATTCAGCTCCTCCCTCTATGGTACAGTACACTACCATGCTGGGCAAATTAAGCCAGCTGTGTTGAGGCAAAATGCTTCTTGCTTAAGCACCAAGTTTAGTCCTCAGGGGGTTAATGGGGCCATATTATCAGGTGATGAACTACCGTCCCTAAAAGTGGCATCTCACTAACAGTTGTGGGAACAGGGATGCCTTGCTGTAAAGTACTTTGCTCTTTAACATTCTGGGTACAATTTACCTTCAAAATTATTAACTGATTTTCTCCCATTAAGATTATTTCTCAGAAAAAAAAAAGATTATTTCTCAGAATGGTATGGAAGCCTTGCCTTTGGGGTTGTTTGGATCAAATCCAATGCTCAGGGTTAATGTGCCTGTCAATCTAATAATCAATGGGATTTTTCTGTTCTCTCAATGGCTGAACTACAGCCTTTAAATTCTAGAAAGAGCCTTCAAATGTGACTTCTACAAACACAAAACCAACTATATTTCACCTGGGGTAGTGCTCTTAATTCTAAAGGCTCCAATGATAAGCTTCTAAAATGGAATTGCCAAAAGTGAGCTAAATTTCCTCCCTAAAATATATAAAGTGTGTCAACTTGATGATTTTGGCCTGTGATCTGCAAGATGGGGATATTTCCACTACATTCACATGGTGAGTATTTTATCTACTGAATATTTAACAACTCATTCAAAAGCTTTTCATTTAGGGTGATGAGCATTAAGGAGGGCACTTGTGATGAGCACTGGCTGTTGTATTTAAGTGATGAATCACTAAATTCTATTCAGGAAACCAATACTGCACTGTATGTTAACTAACTTGAATTTAAATTTTAAAAAGGATCCATTTAAAAATTTTGGGGGAGGAAGCCAAGTGAATGAGGTACCATGTAAGATGTATGGGGTACTTGTAACCCTATGTATAAGTATAAATGCACATTGTTGAGTGTCAGGGCAGGGAGAGTGTAGTAGGATTAAAGATGACGAGGAGTTCCTTAGCATTCTTCCCATTGAGACGTTGGATCTATTTATCCTCTCCTTGAGTCTGGCCTGGGCCTGAGAGCTGCTTTGACCAAAAAAACCCACATGACTTCTGAATCTAGATCATAAGCAGCCTTGCTGTTTCTACCTGGCTTTCTTGACTCTCCTGTTCCTGACATGCTCCCTCTCAGAACTCAGCTGCCATGCTGTGAAAGTGTTGCAGTAGCCAGCCCTATCTGAACTCCTTGCCAGGTGAAGGAGTTATCTTGGATGTTCCAGCTCACACCACACATGGCAGAAGATTCACCCACTCAACCCACAGAATCATGAGCAATAAGAAACATATGTGCTAAGGCATTAAGTTTTGGGGTGGTAGTTTGTTACACAGCAATAGATAACCAAAACAGAAGAAAGAACAATCATATTTGGAGTAGAAATCACCACAAAATGTAGATTCAGACTTCATCTTCTATGTGGGCACATACATTATATCCTCACTGGAGTCCCTTAAAGAGACAATGAAAAATATTCATTAATTCCTTTCCCCCATCTTTGCTTCTGCTGTGCTCCCCACCTGGTACTCCTTCACTCCTCCTGCCCATACAAATCTCACCTACACTGTAAGGTTCCATCTTCAAAGAAGACCTTCCCCATTCACTCTCGCTCTTAGCATTTTCTCCCTTTCTGACCATTTCTGAAGGTCATCATCTGGATCATTCACTTGATTAAAAACAAAAACCCATCTTTACTGAGGTATGATTGATATACAATAAACTGCACATATTTAGATTGTACAATTTGATAAATTTTTCCATAGGTATATGCTTGTGAAACCATCACCACAATCAAGATAATGAACATATATCCATCACCTCAGAAACTTTCCTCTCACCCTCTGTAAACTCTTCACACACATCTCCGAAACCCTAACACAGGCAACCACTGATCTGTTTTCTGTCACTGTACATTGATTTGCATTTTCTAGTAATTTATGTAAGTGGAATCATACAGTATGTACCTTTTGGGGTCTGGCTTCTTTCACTCAGCTTAATCATTTTGAAATTCATCCATTTATTGTATCAATTGCTCATTTTTTTTTCTGAGTAGTGTCCCATTGTATAGAAATAGCAAAATCTGTTCATCCAGTCACCTATTGATGCCCATTTGGGTTATTGTTAGCTTGGGGTTTTAATCAATAAAGCGCTGGGAACATTCACGTGCAAGTGTTTGTATGGATGTATGCTTTATTTTCTCTTTGGTAGTTCTCTAGGGATGGTATGGCTAGATCACTGGTAAGTGTATACTTAACTTTTTAAGAAATTGCCAAACCATTTTCCAGAGTGGCTGTACCATTTTACACTTCACCAGCATTAGCATGAGTTCTTGTTCCTCTACATCCTTGCCAACACCTGGTGTGATCAATATTTTAAATGTTAATCATTATAATAGGTGTATAGGGTATCTGATTATGGTTTTAATTTGCATTTCCCTAATGATGAATTGCATTGAATATCTTTTTATGTGCTTATTTGTCATCCAAATTTCTTGTTTGGTGAAGTATTTGGGTCTTTTGCCCACTTTCGGGGGGGAGGGGTTGTTTTTTCCCCTAATATTGAGTTTGAGAGTCCTTTATACATTCTGAATACAAGTCCTTTATTAGATATATGCTTCACAAATATGATCTTACAGTCTATGGATAGTTTTGAAAATCTCAACTATTATTTTGAAGATTGGAACTTTAAATTTTTTTCAAATTCATTTTATCAGTTTGTTTTTTTTATGAATTGTGGTTTTGGTGTTGTATGAAAGAAATCTTTGATCTGAGGTCAGAATGATCTTCTCCTATTGTCTTCAGAAGTTTTATAGTTTTGGGTTTCCAATGTAGATGGATAGTCCATTTTGAGTTATTTCTTGTATATAGCGTGAGGTACAAAGTTCCTTTTTTTTTCTTCCATATGAATATACAATTTTATAGCCCCATTTGTTGAAAAGATTTTTTCCCACTGAATTGCCTTTGTATTTTTGTCAACTATCAGTTGTATGTACATATTTGGGTCAATTTATGGACTCTCTGACAAGAAATCTGTGACACCTTTATATTTGTTCTTCTGTAATTAACATTTTTTTCTCTATTTTTAAGATTTTATAACTGATCCTGAGCAATTTGATTAGGATATGTCTTGATGTAGTTTTGTTCATGTTTCTCATGTTTTTGTTCATTGATCTAGTTGGATCTGTGGGTTCATGGCCTTCGTCGAGTTTGGAAAGTTTTTGGCCATTATTTCTCCAAATATTTTTGTATCCTCTGGCTCTGCCTCTTCTTTGGGTACCTTAATTACAGGAAGATTAGGCTGCTGGAAGTTGTCACATATCTCACTGATGCTCTCTACATTTTTAATTTATTTTTATTTTTTTCCTCTCTGCATTTTTAAAATCAATTTTTCTTTTCTGTGTGTTTCATTTTGGGTAGGTTTTGTTGGTGTCTTCAGGGTCACCATAATAGTGCTATAGTCTAGAAATTCTCTCCAGGCAATAGGCTGGAACAATCACCGGGCTCACTGAGTTAGTTTCTTATCTCTCAGGGATCACATAGTCCCAGTCTTTTGTTGTCTGAGAGCCAGTGTCTTAAAAACCAGCGTCATTGATTTTTGCTGTTGTTTCAGGTGGAAGGGGAAATCTGGCCCTTGTTACTCCTTCTTGGCTGGAAGCAGAAGTTTTCATCCATTTGATTTTTAATTGCATGGTGTCCACTATCACTGTCTAATATACCTGTGGTCATGTGTTGGCCAGCCAGTGGGATTATAAACCTTGAGATCAGAGGCCATGTCTAATACTTCTTTGCACTAACCACAATGTCTGGGCTAGTGCCCTGCACATCATCGGAGTGCAAACACATATCTGAGCTAACCAGCATATTTTTGGTTCCTTGGACTCAGCATACTGAGGATTGACTCACGATGAAAAATCAATGGATGTGAAATTTCTTATTCAACTTGATATTTTTAGTGTGTGAAAAATAGCCTGAAACTAAAATATTTTTGTTCCTATCTTGTTTTCAAAGAAGTGACACTCTACTACTTCCTTTTGAAATTAACAGCCACAGACGTTACAGCACAGAGCTGTGCAAGAAACTCTTGGGCTCAAACCACTCAGACTGTGAAGTAAAATGAACAGCTTGTCACTGCTCATCTGGATTTCCTCCCTGTCATTTCTGTTTGTCTCTCGGCGCTTCTCAAAGAGGAATTTAACACTATTTGGTACCCAGGCTTTCCCTGAGAGGGGCATAAAAGGAATAACATAGAATCACATTTTGGGGTTTCATTCTGGAGATTGAAATTAATCCAGTTTTTTATTGTACTGCTAACGGGAGGTGTCCACAGAGACATAAAGGATATACAAGAAACTCTGGTCTAAGATTTTCTGAATATAAGCTGTTTGAGTTGTATAGGTATAGATTCATGGCTTTAATATATCATTTACAAGGCAAGCAGGAATTTTTGTCCTGCTTTGAACAAAGATAGAAAAGGCACTTTCAGTGGTGCCTGGGTGGTTCAGTTGGTTAAGTATCTGACTCTTGGTTTCAGCTCAGGTCCATTCAGGGTCCTGAATTGAGCCCTGCATGGGCTGTGCTGGGTATGGAGCCTGCCTAAGATTCCCTTTCTCCCTCTCCTTCTGCCCCTCCCCTTGCCCACTGCTCTCTCGCTCTCTCTCTCTCAGAAAAAATAAACGCACTTTCATAGAACCAGATTGCTGATGAAATGTACTAATAACATAATTTTATACTTTTATTCAACAATGATTTAGCATGTCCCTATCTCAGGGCCTTAGCACTCATGGTTCCTGCTGGTTTGTTATTCTCTCAGATATCTACAAGGCTCACTTCCTCACTTCATTCAAGCCTACACTTAAAAGTCACCTTCAGAGGCACACTTTCCCTGAGACCCTATCTAAAAGAGTACTGCACCCCCCCACTACCACTCAATGTGATATTCTTTTCACTTATCCTGCTTTATTCAAGTCATTTATCACTTACCATCTGACAGTCAAAAAATATGTACAATACATACACAGAGATCTGTTTCTTCAACACATATGCATGTGCTTATTGTCTATTCCCTGGCTAGAGTATACATGCCATGAGAATAGAAAATTTTCTACTATATTCTCAGCATCTATACTGGTGCCCTCCACATAGCCTGCATTCAATAAGTATTTGTTGAATGAGTGAACAAATATTTATGGATTTTCTACTCTGGGCAAAGACGCTGGAAGGACTATGATATAAATCATCCCAATCCTTCCTTTCAAGGAACTCCTCTTCCAGAGGAGGACAAGCACAAGAATCCAGGGCTATGCTACAAAGCAGGAGAACGGATTAAACCATATATTTTGAACGCACAAAGGATGGAAGTCTGCAGAGGAAGGCTGTAGAGGCAGCATGGATTTTGAGATGACCCTTACCATGGAAGTTGGGGGCATGGAGAGGAGGGTTGGGGAGTTCAGCCTGAAGGTTCAGGGTGAGCACTGCTAGGAGCCCTAGGAAGGGCAGGCCTGTTTTGGACCTGAGAGGAGACCTGTATGGCTGGGTTTGCAAGGATATAACAGGAAAACAGGTGAGAATGGAAGCTTTTAGGTCGGATCCTGGAAAGCCAAGCAGAGCTTTTAGAATTTATCTTAAAGGAGTTATGTAAGGTAGTATTTTGCAACCGTCTTTAGCTAGTCCAGTTCCCACCTGGGGAAACCGAGATGTCTATCAGCATGCTATCAAACTCATTATTATGGTGACTACACTTATCTTGTTGTCCTAAATACATGTATTGACACCTTTTCTCTTAGCATTAAAATGTGGCACCACCATGAGGTAATTAAGAGCTTTCACTGACAATTTGCTCACTGATTTCATTTACTTATTTTTTTAAATGATAAACTTACCTTGCATGAGATCTTCACTTATGCGCCTGCATAAAAACGAACCCAGCATTTTCTCAAGGAAACCTCTGGATCTGATCCCATGGGTCAAATGAATTCCATGTGATCAATTTAAGAAGGACAGAACAGTATAATGGGACATAAATCATTACATTCTCCCCACCTGAGCAGGAAATATTATGGACTGCTGGAAATCTTATAGACTATTAAAGTTTTGTAAACAACTTCATAACCCATGCCATCCAGGCCAAACCAATCCTACCACCTTACAGGTGAGAAACTGAGCCTCGGCCAGATGGAAATGACTGGGCCCATGGGTCAAACCTGAGTTAGATCAGAGCTCCATCTACCCCTCTCTCAGCTCTGTGGTAAAAGTGGGTTAGGTCATGGCTCCTAGAAACCACAGCAATGATGTGGATATTTTGCTAGTCTGTCAGTTTTACTCAGGAGTTTCGGGGGGAGGGCTGTTGGAGGAAGAGGAGAGAGAAGAGTAAAATAATTGAAGACATAAGTCTTGAGCGTTTTAACGTTCAAATGATGATTTGTTGTGAGTAGAATGAAAAATCTACTTGGGTTTTAAAGCTGGAGCAGGAGAGGTCCGGGGAATGTCTGCTTTGGGTAGCCTCCTTCAAACACAGTATTCTGTCCCCATAAAGTATCGCACTTAAAAAGTTTGTGATACCCTCCACTGTGATTGGAACATGGACACTTATTTCCTTATTTCAAAATGGCAGTGTTTTTGTTGGATAGAAATGAAAGGAAGTCCCAAAGATACGACCCGGACTCTAAGGAAAATATTACAGCACTACCCATTGAAGTAGGAGTTGAGATCATCAGTGGTTTTAATTGCCTTGAAAAACAATATTTTCTTAAACATTTTTTTTTAATTTCCCCTCTTTTCCTAGTTGGGCTGTTGGTGCTAAAGTCCTCAGTTCATGGCTCTTCATCCTGGGTCATCTGGTCCTCTCTTGATTAAGCAATTAGTAGATTGATTAAGGGGGCGCCTGGGTGGCTCAGTTGGTTAAGCGTCTGACTCTTGGTTTCGGCTCAGGTCATGACCACAGGGCCATGAGATCCAGCCCCAGTAGGGCTCTGCACCCAGCAGGTAGTCTGCTTGAGCTCCTCTCTCTTCTTCTCCCTCTGCCCCTCCCTCCACTCCCGTTTTCTCTCACTCGCTCGCTCTAAAATAAATAAATCTTAAAAAAATTGAGTACTTTGACCCATATCCCGCCCCTCGCACCCCATCCCTCACAAGTCCCCTTCTTCTATGTTGTACGTGTTCTTGCCAGATGTAGACAGCTGTTTCATATGCCTTTTTTGTTCTTTTTAAACTTTGTCCTATTTCTTCAGTCCCATCCACTATATTATGTTCCATGTTATCCATTACTTCAAGTGTAACCTAGAACTCCACACATTTGTTACCCATTCTCCCAGTGATGGCATAGAGATTGCCTGGTGGGGAGGCTATTTCCCAGGGAATTGGATTCTCAACCCAGTCCAACAGAGTTGATATATAAATTAAATTCTCTGTGCTTCACCAATGAGGAAAACAAGCAAAACTTGTCCATGTTATTATTAAACTGCCAAGTGGCTCTGCCTGACCTTGACTTGTTTGGGTAAGGAAGGGGAAGAGGACAGGAACTGCTCAGCTTGTCTTTCTCAGCTCACATAACACCTTTGAGTGGTGGGCCAGGCGTTTTAAACAAATTGGCCGTTTCAAGATAATCTTTCAAGGTCATTTCTCCAGGCTGAGCCCATTCCAAAACACCACTCGAAAAATAGGCTACATGTTGCGTACTGTTATATTCAGGGTCAAGGAGCAACCATCACAATAATCCACAGCTAGTGATGTCAGCCAAGAAGAATGTATGCTGCCAACCGCCCATACAGAGATGCATATCATAGCTGAAGCTTCTCAACACACTTCTCTCCCATGCTTTGCCTGGGGAGGAGAGTCTCTCAGTAAGCAGGGTCGCCAATAATTTAAACTTTTGAAATATGATATGGAAAAATCAGGATAAGCAAGTAAGTCTTCTGTTCCACTGGATACTTATTGAGCTAAAACTGTGAGAAACCAAAGGGGAGGATGTTTTATAAATGATGAGAGGTATTTTAAGTAGTCAACAATATAATTTTAATGCATTTAATTTTTCAAACTATGCCACAGTCTCCTATGTGGTAGAAAGTGGTTTTGGCATTTAGAATGCGGTGTCCATGTCTCCCATATGTTGGTTATAATTGAACCAAAAATGGATAAGGCAATAGAGGGTGTGGGTGGAAGAGAGAACTTAGTTTAATGTATTTGTTTTTATTCCAAATACTGCAGCTATGCACTTTTTAAAGAGAGACAGAGAAGAAGGGAGAGAGAGATGGGAAAAGAGAAAGAAAAAAAAAGGAAGAAAGAAAGTCCATGTGAACTTCTAAAATCTAACCCTTCTCAGCACAATAGTAGAAATACCTAGTGCCTCTTTTTGACTGAGTCTTCCTCTGCCTGAGTATGGAGACTGTGTTAATGAGGAACTTGTATGAGTAAGACCAAGATTAAGAAAAATGAACTCTGCCACTCAAAGCCACATGACCTTGAACAAGTCACTTTCTTTTTCTAAATCTTATTTTTTCTCATTTGTACAATAAGTGGGACAACTATCTTGCAAGTGGTTATGCAGAGTAGGGGGGAAATGCCCTTGGAAGTCATCAAGTGTTATACAAATGTAAGAGATTCTCACGAGGTCAAAGGAAGGCATACAGGTTTCCCCTATCATCTGAAAGAGCGTTCCTATGAAACCACTGGTGAGCCGAAATGACCTAAAGCAGACGCAGTTACCATTTCATAAAAGCAAAAATCCTATTTGGATTTTTCTGTTAGCAAACTCAGTTACTAGTGTAGGTCCATTCTACATTAGTGAAAGTGAAGCGGCTTAAAGTGAATTTCCTAATACTGGGGGAAATCTGTACCTCCAAAGAAGTTAAATGCGTGGATCAGGGAATGAAACAACACTCTTTGGCAGTATTCCTTTATGATAAAATCTGGTGCCTATCTGGTTTCTGAGAACCCTACCAAGTGGACTGGAGCTCACGTTCCAGAGACTTGGTGCATTCCATCCAACACCTCTAACACCATCTTTAGAGAACCACAGGTCCAGGACTCAAGAAAACAGGTTATCAGAATAACAATGCCTTGATCTTCCTCTTTCTCAGACACTCAGATCCTCTGACACAGATAAATGTGAATGCGGAAGGACCTAAGGCAAGAATGTTTTAAGACTGACCTGTTGGCCCATTTTATTTACAGTCCTCTCCAGGACTTGCTGTGCAGCATATCCAATTAGTGTCCTGTTCCAACTGTCTTCCAAATTGAGGCTGTAATGATTTAGAACTGAAATTATATTCTGTTTATATTTAGGGAGTCACACACACACAGAAGACCGGTATTTTTGTTCGGATGTTGTCCTTCTTGGTGTTTCTTTAAGAATAGGAAAATGAGCCTTTTACAGTCCTCCTTGAAAAGTCAATGCCTGTTGCTTTTTGCCTATAGATGGAAGCTCAATTCGTCCTCACCCTCCTTGAATTCTCACAAAGTTACAGTCTATTTGGCAGAATTAGCGTAATTGATTCTGTCCTGGTATCTAATTTGCAGTAGAAAAAAAAAACTTAGTCTAGATATGTTGTGAATATATGCTTTCGTGTTGTGTTTGTGTGACTTACAAGAAATATGTATTTGGTCCTAGCCCCAGTTTTTGGCACAGGGCTCCTAAAAATCTTGAAATTTCCTACAATAAGAATGAGGAAGGTGGTGTCATTTTTAATGTAAATTAGATGACTTTTGGACCTCACTTAAGGATGGGGGCTGAACCACCTGATTAGAGGGTTGCAACTTTTAACTCCTCTCCTTCCCCTCCTCACCCGCCCCCCAGTTTAAAAAAGGGGGAAAGAGGCTGGAAGTTGAATCTATTGCCAGTGGTTAATAATTTAATCATTCAGGCTCATATAATGAAGCCTCCATAAAAACCCAAAAGGACATAGTTTGGAGAGCTTCCAAGTAGATGAAGGCATGGAAGTGTTGGGAGCAATGGCATACCTGAGGGCATAGGAGCTCTGCACCCTTTCCTGTATGCCTAGCCCTGAGGCTATTCCTGAGTTGTATCCTTTTATAATAAACCAGTGACCTATAAGTAAATGTTCCTCTGAGTTCTGTGAACCACTGTAACAAATCAATTGAACCTGAGGACCAGATCATGGCTCCAGTCTAGAGACAAAGGGTCAGAAGCACAGGTGATCATCTAGGCCGGCGACTGGAATCTGAAGGTCAGGACAGACTTGTAGAAATGATCCCTTAATCGGTGGGATCTGACACTATCTCCAGGGAGATAGCGTGAGAACTGAGTTGAATTGTAGGACACGCAGCTGATGTTGCTTGTTGGTGTGGGAAACTCTCCCAAACCCACACATTGAAATTGGGCGCAGAGCCTTATACTTGTTTACAAATGGTTTAGTGTGTCCTAAGGAGATGCTAAGCTCATTTGGGGCACGAACTCTATCAGATGCTACTCGTGTTCCTACTCCGTTCTTCCTAGTGGGGTGTTTTCCTAACAACTGTCCCAAAGTATTGCTCATTTTATTCATTCTAATTTAAAAAAGACTATATACTTGCTTTTGGAAATTTGGAAATAGAAAAATAAAAAGAAAATGAAAAATTTCCATAGTATTACTTCCTACTGATAACATTTGGGTGAGCCTGCAAATTGTCTAAGAACAGCCATATCTCCCCATTTCCATTGCTCTTTGAACCTGGTTGTGTTCAGGTTTCTCAAACACATGCACCTGAGGGTGGCTGGCTGGAGTCAACTTTCCAGGCCTTGAGTTGCTGGGGCAATGTCCCAGCAATGGGACCCAATCCTGGGCAATGGGACCAGAGAAGATGTCTGTGGTTGGGTGGGGACTCGTAAAATAGAAGCTTGAGAGGAAATGCCCCTTCCTCACTGGCCATGGCACTGTGTCGATAATAAGGGAAGGCACTGCCAAACTCTGCAAATGGTGGTGTGGACAATGGAAGCAAACATCCACTCTTCATGAGCCACCAGATTCACCGGCTCCAGAGCACACCTCTGGCTTTCCTGTCCTGTGAGGCAAGGGTGGCCCTTTTTTTTTTTTTTTTTAAGATTTTTATCTGTTTATTCATGAGAGACACAGAGAGGAAGGCAGAGACATAGGCAGAAGGAGAAGCGGATTTCCCGTGGGGAGCCTGATGCAGGACTCAATCACAAGACCCCAGGATCATGACCTGTGCCAAAGGCAGATGCTCAACCACTAAGCCACTCAGGTGCCCTAAGGATGGCCTTCTTATTGAAGTCATTTTTAGCTGTTTTTCTGTCACTTGTAGCCAAAATCATCCTACCTATCATGCATCCATCTCTCGGTAGCATATTGTGCACACTGTCCTTGTCATAAAGTGGTCCTCAAAAGCAAACCCCACAAGATTGTGATGATCTATTTGCTTCTGGCCCTTTGTCACAGAGCTCTGAGCTCTCTGAGGGAGGACAGGAGTTTCTGTTGGTTCTTGTTCTTTGTTTTGTTTTTCCCTCATGCTCAGGCCCTAGCACAATATCTGGCACAACATGGGCACTAAGATTTTGTGGGACGAGGAAACTGGTGGCAGGATCAAATATTGTGGCTAAAGGCCACCCAGGGGCAGGTGCAATTACTTATTGCACATGCTTTCTCCAGCCTCAGCTGTCCTCCAGGGAGCTGGGCTCACCGAAGTCACACCTGAGTCTGCACTTGCTGAAGGTAAGTTTTAGGGGAAAAACTATAACAGGTTAATCTGAAACTTATGACAGAGACTGAAACTGAATATTTGATAGTAAGATGAAGAGATAAAAGATGGCACCAATCCTCAAACACCCGAAAGGCTGCCCATTACCTAATTGAAAAAAGAACTCTCCACAAAGATGTGTTTAAGAATTTGGTTTTTTTTTGGGGGGGGAGGGGGCGTGCCTGGGTGGCTCAGTTGGCCAAGTGGCTGCCTTCCGGCCGGGTCATGATCCTGGGGTCCTGGGATGGAGCCCCATACTAGGCACCCTGCTCAGCAAAAAGCCTGCTTCTCTCTTTCTCTCTCTCTCTGCTCCTCCCCCTGCTTGTGCTCATGCACTCTCTCTCAAATAAATAAATAAAATCTTAAAAAAAAGAGTTCATTCTTTTCTTTAATATAGGGGGTGCTACTTGCTAGTTTGATGATTGCTGATAATTGCTCCTTGTCCTTTCAGGATGGCAGTCATACTACCGACTGCTTGTCACTGTGTGCTCTCCTGGTTAGATTGGAAGCTCCGTGAAGTCAGGGACTGCGCATGCCCTCGCCCCTGAATTCAGGGCTTTTTGTTCCAACAAATACTCGTTTGAATGAACGGCTGAAAACTGAGGGCGGGGAGATTTCACGTTCACACAAAAATCCAAGCTGTCCATGAGCTTTTTCTGTCATTTGGATCGTGAGTGGAGGAAGGAGAGAAGGAAGGATGAGATGATGTGGGGGGGGGGGGAGGAGAAAGGTGAAAGGAGAGGAAGAAAGGGACCTTCACCGCCCCCCCCCAGCCTGTCCTGACAAAGCGCACTAATATGAAGTATGCACAAGGGGGCAGGCCAGAGCTGCTGTGAGCGCCAACCTGTTGGCTACTTGGATCTTTGGTAATGTTTTTTTTTAAATAATAACTGTTAATACAGAGTTGATTTGTAAGCTCACTCTTCTCTTATTAAAAGGCACTGAAAAAGCCAAATCCTTCTTTAACGGTGCCATCAAGTATTCCCCAAAGCACATTTTAATCCATGTTAAAAAGGAACAAAATAGGCATTTGAGGGTCCTTGTGTATTTTTGTGGCCTCTTTGTAGAAGAATTAAATTGGTTCCAGAAAGGAATCAAGAAGTTCAGGATTTCAGGCAACCCATTCCCAAGGCTTGACTTAGGCTTCTGTACTGAACATGAGCAATTGAACTGCGGTAGTTTTTGTTTTGTTTTTTGTTTTTGTTTTTGTTTTTTTGTTTTTTAAAGCGTGGACTCTAGTTCAGGTTTTCTCTCTTCCTAGATGTGTGGCTTTGAGTAAGTCCCACTCAGCATCTTTGGAATATATATATATATATATATATATATATATATATATATATTTTTTTTTTTTTTTTTTTGCAAAAGAAAGGGACTTTTATTTCTCAATCCAATAAAAGTATGGATTGTAAGCCATCTACAATCTACTAGAGACTATGTAAGTATGAAGAAGAAAGAAGGCGACACAGGCAAAGGAACCATCATGACAAGTGAAAGGAGGAGTAGAGGTGGAGGTGAGAAGTTTAGGCTAAGAAAAATGGGCCTCATTTTGGGCAAACACTGGACCAAGATCTCTAAAACTTTAATTCTTTATATTTTCACTTGGATGTCTTCCAGAGACCCAGCCTGCACCACATCAAAGGCCTCTTCTTCTTCCCATAAACCCTCTCTCTTTCCCAGCATCCTTGTCTGTTAATAGCACATTCACTGTACTTCCTCTGAACCCAGACCCAAACCTGGACCTGGACCCAGGCACCCTTGCTGGCTATTGATCTCAGAGCCATAGTCTGGTGGGGAAGGCAATAAGGAGGTGACACATACATAGGCCATTTTAAGTGCTGGTGAGTTCTACAGTGAAGAGGGGGAGGGGTGCAGAGCAGGGTGGGGGAAGATGCTGGGGGACGGCCTGGGGTGGGAGAGCTTATGCCTGAGAAATATGGGGAGTTGAAAGACAGCCTCTGTGACACAGGGTAGTGAGCAAGTAAGAAAGGAGCACGATAGGCGTGGAAGAGGCACCAAGGATCCTCCAGGCCTACCAGGGATGGGTTTGTTCTAAGGGAGAAGCAGACCACCTTTCATTCAATCCTTTTACATCGTCTCTATCCAGTCACCAAATCTGGCTCATCATTGCTTCAAATATCTTTTCTATCTCTGACCTTCTTTCACATTTACAGTCTGACCTGAGCCTTTCTGGAGTGCCTGGACAGTCTCTTCATTGACCTCTCCACCCCCATGTTTCTCTCACTATGTCTGCAAACCGCGGCCGAATGACCCTCCACTGCTTCATGCTATTATGCCACTACTCCAAATCTTCAGTAGCTTCTTGCTGCCCATCGAATGATGATTACCTTCCTCTTCTTCACGACGATCTTCAATGTCACCGCCCCATTTTAGCCACTCTGCCTTAGTGCCTGATGACACGCCCTCCGTCCCACTGTAGGAAGTCTTCTCTCGGTTCCAGGCACTTCATGTATGCACATTTGGGGGGTGATGTATGGGTGCTTTCAGCCCCCCACTTCCCCTTCCTGACAGGAGCCAGCATGTCCTGCTTGGTTTCCACTTCTTCACATAGTGGTCATTCCTCCCCCTCCCCCTGCCTAGAGCGTCTCCATTCCTGCTACCATCATTGCTTTGGGGAAAACAAGCAGACTGACCCAAACCAGGCCAATGAGACTGCATTTTGGGTTCTTGACCCCTTGCATAGAGATGCTGTCTCTCCTGGATGATGTATGCATGGCTGTGAAACCACCAGAAAGCCACCAGTGAGGCTGGTATTGTGGAACGCAGGGTGAGGAGATGAGAGGAAACAAGATCCCTCCTTGATGACATGGGACACTGGGCTTTACAGGTACATGAGCCAATGAAACCCCTTTATCACTTATGCTAGTTTGATTAGGGCTTTCTGTTGCTTGTGATCGAGATCACCCTAACAGCCTAAGTCTGTTATAGACCAGGCACTGTTCCAGCAAAGCTCTGCACTCATGAGGTTAACCTCCTAACTATGGGGCTTGGAGGAGCCATTCCAAAACAACTACAAACAAACAAACAACCCAAAACCAAGAAATAAACAAGGTAATTTAATATACTGGCAAGTTCTATGAAGAAAAAAAAATGATACAGAAGGGTTGGACAGAAGAAGACTCTTTTAGATTGAGTAGTCAGTAAAGGCTTCTCTGAGGAAGTAACATTTAATATTTAATGAGAAACAGGAGCTAGCCATGGGCAAGAGGAAGAATATTCCAAAGGGAACAGACAGTGCGAGAGCCCTATGGCAGGAAAAAGCTTGCCAGAGGGTGGTGGCTGAGCCAGGGGGAAAAGTAGTACATCCTGATGCTCCTTTTTCATCCCTTAATTACCTCTCCCTCTTTCTATAAGACTTTTAAAGATATCAAGGCCTCTCTTATGCCCCACCCCCTTCTTGAACTTTCCCTGACAGAGTTAAGGATCCCTCCTCCTTTGGGCTATAGCTCTATATCATCCTTTGCACCTGGATACTAGAACTTGGACAGGAGTTCCAATGTACTGTGTTCTGTGGCCCTCAAAATCTTTTCTCATGATTTTATTGGTTTTCCATAATTTGATTCCAGTCTTTGAGAGCATCTTATGTTTTTGGTGTGTCTGTCACAAAAGCTTAATGGTAGTCAGCTTAATTATTACGAGAATACATCATGCTTCTAGATTCACTGCCTCCCTACTAGGGTACATTTGTAATATGAGACTGAACCACATAGAGCTATAATTTTGGGTGGAGTCAAGAGCATCAAACTTTGGCAATTTTGTATGGTTTGCCTCATATCATCTCATCTTGAATTACACTATAGGCCAACTAGCTATCAAATGCATTGGTCATGGTTCCCTTTGTGGAACCTGGGCTTTCCAAGGAAATGCTCCTTTGCAGTGAGCTGTACCTTTGGTCACGTGACCACCCCCTACATTAGTTGTGGGCAGCAAATTATTTTTTAAAAATCACTATGCAGTTTAACATTTACTTGAATTTAGGCTCAAAAGCTGTGCTTGAATGTTATGCATGTGACTGTTTTTTAGTGATATGATTTGAAAAAAGTGGTGGGATATTAGGATAGGTGAGATCTAGGCCTAAAATTCTTGGCCACTTTTGATGAAGTCAGGACTGTACCCAGATACCCAAGAAGGCAGCCCCTTGGTCCTCTCTCTGGGCCTGGAAGTTTGTTGGCTGAATTCTTTCCCTGTACCTGACTGAAAGAAGACAAAGCAGTGCCCCCCATGAGTGTGCTTGCTGCCACGATGATGCCCATGGCTCCTCCCCCCACTCGTAGCATGTGATCCACCAGGAGTGGTGAGAATTATAACCCTCCTAGGCTGGGGGCCCTCCTTGGCCATTTAAAAATGACGGTAGATTTTACTTCTCCTTTATTAGTCTATGTTCTCTGTGAAAGGGTGCATATTTCAGGATTGTTTATTTTTTACCTCGACTAAAACATGTTTGTATCTCCTTGGACCTCAGTTTTCTTACCTGTAAAACAAGAATCAGGCCAAATTATTTTTAAGGTCATTTTTAGGAAACACTCTGTAGTTAATCAATGACTTTTTATTGGTAAGATGTTATGCATCTATCATAGATACACACGTTTATTCATTGATTTGATTTTGAGTATAATTCCTCATGTAGCATTCTCATGCAAGTTTCTTTTAAAGGGTGGAAATAAATCTTCATATGAACAATACACACTTTGTCAATGACTTCATTACAGCTTAGCCAAATTTCTTCAAACATGACAAAGGCACTAAAAAGGACAACTTGAAAGTTCCAAAGGAAGCAGTTTGTATTTGAGAAAAAAGAGTGGTAAAAAAAATTATATATATCTGAGTGATTTCTTAAGTGGTGAATTCCCCCCTTTTGACCTTTTTTTTTTCTTGAGTTTTAAAAATAGCCTAAATGGAATCTAACTCAACTTTCTACAAGAAAACATACCTTTAGGCTGAGAGACAGCATTAGAAATTTCATCCTAAAGAATTATTTTTTTTGGGGGGGTCTGGGGTGGAGTTAGCCTCAAGATAGAGGCTTCTAATTAAATTGCCCTCTCAACCAGAACTGCAGAGTATACGCTATAATCACCACAATTCAGTTTAAATCTGGGACGGAATGATAATTTTGTTAGTTCAGAGGTTTTTAAACTATGGCTCATAACTGCTGGATAGTTTCCGATGACTTTTCAAGGTTCTGCAAGGCATGTGTATTTGCTGAGGGACCAGGGGATTTTCAGTAAATGAACAAATAAGACAGATTTTACAGTCTCAGGAAGTTTAAGTAGGTCTCAGATGATCAGGAAATGCTGGAGTTGTCTTTCCAGTTTTGCAGATGACAACAAATGATTCAGGAGGAAGCTAGGAATGCTTTCCTACAAATAGGATAGGATTTGCCTTTTTTCACCTGGACCCTTTACCCCAGTTTATCTGCAGTGTAGCCTCCAGAAGTAAAATCTGTTGGCCAGACTGAGGTAGGTCCAGCCCATGACCTTGGCCTCGACTCTTCAAGCTTACCACCTGAGCCAACTGGTCAAAGGCAAACCAGATCATCCCTTCATGCATTTATTTAATAATACTGATTGAGTGCATTGTGCTAGGGGAGGGGGACACAGAGGCATGGAAGGTACAGGGGATAAAGAAGCTTACAATATTGGGAGACCAGACCCTGATAGATAAACACATCAGTAATATGTAAATTAAAATTGTGATAATAGCTATGCTAGAAATGGTAAGGTTTACTGAAAGCACAGAACATGGGGACGAAATCTAATTGAGCAGTAGGCGAGTATTAGCTTCCCTGTGAAAGAGACATTTGAACTGGAAGCTCAAGGATGAGGAGGAAGCTGACCAGGCCAAGGTGTGGCATCAGCGTTCCAGTTGGAGGGACCAGAATGTGCAAAGTCCCTGAGTTTGGCGCTCTCAAAAAACAGAAATGGAGCTCAGTGGCTAGAACTGTGGTTTCTAAAGTGTGGTCCACAGGACTCTGGGGGGTCCCTGTGACCCTTTCAGGAGTTCTGTAAGGTCAAGGCTATATCCAAAGTAATGCTGAGATGTTCCAGGCTTCTTTCACTGTGTGGACATTCACATGAATGGCATAAAAGCAATGCTGGGTGAAAGCGCTGGTGTCTTACTGATAATAAAGGCAATGCCACCAAACAGTCCGGGCAGGCACTGTTTCTCACTGCTGCACCACTCAGTTCTAAAAAAATGTCTGTTCACTTAAGAATGCCCTTGATAAAGCAGTAAAAATCATTAGTTTTATGAAATCTCGACCCTTGAGTACATGTCTCTTTAGTATTCTGTGTGGCTAACTGCAAAGTGTGTCGAAAACACTTCTGCTGCATACTGAAGTATGAAGGTTGTCCCAAGGAAAAGCTGTGTGACTGAGCTCCGAGATGCGCTAATCACTTTTTCACAAACAGTATTTTTATGTGAAAGAACAATCGATGGACCAATTAGGGTTATTAATCCTTGGGTCACTAACAGACATTTTCCTGAAAATGAATGAAAGATGCCTATCACTCCAAGGCAAACACCTGATGCTCTTTGTTGCCAATGATAAAACTCAAGCTTTCATATGACAATTTTAGAATTTTGGAAAATTTGTATCTGCTACTTTGATCATAGTATCTTCCCAATACTTACAAATACTTCCTAATAAGGTTGATGGTGGTAATATTCCAGGTCACTGTCAGACAATATAATTCTTCCACAGAAATGTATGAAATTCTCCTTTGTGGAAAACTGTATTTTATTTATAAATATAGATGCAAAAATTCTAATTAGAATACAATCAAACACCATTATCAGTAAACCAATTAGAGTTTATTCAGGAATGTAAAAGTATTTCAATATCACGATATTGGTTAACATATCATTACTTACACAAATTAAAGGAGAACATTGATATGATTTTATCAATAGATGCTTAAAAGGCGTTCAGTATAGGTGACATTCCTAATTAAACTCTAACAAAAAGATGACTGTAAGGAAAGCACTTAAGTAAATTAAAATATTTCCAAAAAACCTCTGCAGATTGTCTTCATGACAACAATAAGACCCTTTCTTTTAAAATCAAGAGCTGGACAGGAAAGCCTATTATGACCATTATAGTTTGGCTTTGTCTTGGGAGAACTAGTGAATGTAATAAAGAAAATGAGTAACAACAACAACAAAAAATACATGAAAAGAAGAAATAAATACTGTACATTTTTGCTGATGATATAAAATTCAAGAGATCCTAGTGGTTTTTTAAAACATTAAGAGATAATTTAAGAATCTGAGTATATAAGATCAATATACATAAATTACTAGCTTTTATTTATTCTAATAAGCATAATAGAAATGGAAAAGGAAACTATTCTATTTACAAAATAGCAAAAATATCAGGGAATATAGTTAATAATAAAGGCATATTTACATGACTGTAACTAACCTTATTAAAAGTCACAAAACAAACTGTACAAATGGAAAGATAAACCACATCCTTGGATGGGGAAGTGGAATATCACAACACTATTAACTCTGCCCCAAAATATATAAATATGATGTCATTACAATTACAATTGTAGTATGTTGAAGACTGGATAAAATGATTTGAAACTTCATAAGACAAAAATAAATGCTCAAGAATAACCAGGAAAATAATAAAAAAGAAGAGCAACAGGGGAATTGTCCTACTGTATATCAGAGTATACCATAAAGCCATTATGAAATAAAAATGGTTATTAGTATGGGTATGAGAAATGGATCAGTGGATGAGAGAATCCAGAAGTGGTCCTGTATATGAGATTTTAATATACATTATATATCAAATGTGGTAGTTCAGTTCAGTGAGAAAATAATAAATTATTTAAAAAATGATTCCAGCACAACTGGCTATCCATCTCAAATAAAATAAAATAAAATGCCTATTTTACACCATATAAAAAAATACATTCCCCAGAGAATAAAGTCTTAATGGTAAACAACAAAATAGGACAAAATATTGCAGCAATATCTAAGAGACTTTGTGTACAATCTGTGGACAAGGAAATCTTAAGAAGATTGGAAAATGCAGAGGCTCTAAAAGAAAAGATATATCTGATCACATTAAAAATGTGTATGGGAAAAGATATAAACAAAATCAAAGTATGAATGACAGATTGGGGAAAAAAGACACTTGTAGGGGTAAGTATGTATTTATATAATATAGGAATTAATTTATAAAAATAGAGATTTTTTTTTACATTGGCAACTCAATAGAAAAATGATCAAGGAATACAGAAAGGCAATTTATAGAAACGCACATTCAAAAAACCAAGTGTACAAAAAGGTGCTTGAATTGACCCTCATTGGGGAAATGCAAATTAAGTAATAACAAGGCATTACCTCATGATCAGCAGGCCGGTTGAAATTAAAACAACTGGAACATATACCAGTGGTGGATATGTAAATTTTACAGCATTTGAGGAGGGAAATAAGCATTACGTATTAAAATTTAAAATACAAAAACTCAGGAGACTACATAGGCAAACTGTGGCATATGCATCCATGGAACACTCTTCAGAAGTAAAAAAGGAGGCAGCCCCGGTGGCTAAGCAGTTTAGCACCGCCTTCAGCCCAGGGCGTGATCCTGGATCCCGATGGAGTCACACGTCAGGCTCCCCACATGGGGCCTGCTTCTCCCTCTGCCTGTGTCTCTGCCTCTCTCCCTCTGTGTCTCTCATGAATAAATAAATAAAATCTTTAAAAAAAAAGAAGTAAAAAAGGAACTATTCGACATGCAACAACATAGTTTTATTTCAAAAGCATCATGCTGACAGAATAATCCAGACACAGAAGAGTCCAGACTGTACGTTTCCATTTATGCTGACTTTAGAATAGCAAAAACTAAGCTATAGTATTAGAACATCTGTATCAGGATGTCTACTCATAGCAGTGTTCAGAGAACCGAAGACTGGAAACCAAATGAACCCTCATTAATACAGAACAGGTGATATTGTAGTCCACATCAAGGACTAGCGTCCTGCCAATGAAAAAGAAAGGAATAGAGGTACAGCAAGTGGGAGGGATTTCTTCAACGTATTGTTTATACACGAGGTATAAAAAAGCATTTGCAAAGTAATCCCATGTTTGTGAAACAAACCCCTATATCCAAATGTGTATAATATGTATATGCACGTGTCTGTTGCATCTGCAACTCATTATAGGGATATGGAGGCGAATGATGGCAACTTACATGTTAGGTATGTTAGTATGCATTATGAGGAGAGGAGAATGGAAGGAAAAGACGGAGAAAGGGTCATCAAGCTAAAACAGAGGGACGCTTGGGTGGCTCAGTGGTTGAGTGTCTGCTTTCAGCTCAGGGTGTGATACCGGGGTCCTGGGATCAAGTCCTGCATGGGGCTCCCCGTAGGGAGACTGCTTCTCCCTCTGCCTGTGTCTCTGCCTCTCTCTGTGTGTCTGTCATTAATAAATAAATTAAATCTTTAAAAACAAAAAAGCTAAAAAAGAATGAGCTAGAAACAACAGTATATATGATATGATTACATTTGTGCACTTCAAATTTATACTTATAGAGGATTAGTCCAAGAAAATACTGTCCATCTTGTTGATATTTTGAATTTGATCCTTAGGTTAAACTAGACCTTCCAATGATGCAATTGGATGCAGATCAGTCCTTCTTCATTTATACAGAATGGAACTTTAAAAGCCCTTTCTGTCTTATAGAGGAGAAGCTAAAGCTGTAAAGGTAACTGACTTGCCCTGAAAACACCAGGAAGTGGCAAACCACGGATTGGAAGCAGGTGGTCTTAACGCCATGAGCCACGCACATGTATTTGCTAAATGCCTTCTGAGAGTTTAGCAGAGGTAAGTAGAAACTTGCCTTGGGTGCAAAATTTAAAGAAGTGCTGAGAAACTCAGAAAGCCAGAGAAGTAATATTTGCAAACAAAAATGAAATGAATGCAACCCCCCCACACACACACATTTGAACAAAATATCAAAAATTTCAATAGACAGGACCTGACCTTACTTTGGAATGGCTGGGTCTCACTTGCCTCACCTTAACCCCAACCCCCTTGGATCTGTTCTTTATTGAAAATTTGATATTTTGGGGGGTGTCTGGGTGGCTCATTTGGTTGAGCATCTGCCTTCTGCTCAGGTCATGATCCTGGAGTTCTGGATCCAGTCCCGGATTGAGTCCCTGATCGAGTCCCAGATCGAACCCTGCATCAAGTCCCTCTGCCCTGCACCCTACTTGTGCTCTCTCTCTCTCTCAAATAAATAAAATCTTTAAAAAAGAAAATTTGATATTTTGTTCATTATAGAAGGTTGATTGATTTTGATTTCAAAAGAAATATTGTATGAAAACATTATTTATCTTGATTAGTGAGTTTTTGGGCACCCCTTTAAATGTAGTGCCAGGGACGCCTGGGTGGCTCAGCAGTTGAGCACCTGCTTTCGGCCCAGACCGTGATCTTGGAGTCCTGGGATCAAGTCCCATGCTGGGCCCCCTGCATGGAGCTTGCTTCTCCCTCTGCCTGTGTCTCTGCCTCTCTCTCTTTGTGTCTCTCATAAGTAAATAAATAAAATCTTAAAAAAAAATAACTGTAGTGCCAGAGGTAAGTGCCTCACTTGCCTTCCCCAATCCCAACCCTGCTCATCTCCATCATTAGGCAACCATGTGAAATGAAGCCAAGCACTGTGTATATCCAAGACTGTTTTCTCTTCTATGAAGTGGGGACGATTGTTTCCCTGGGTTGTGGTGAGAAACTAAGAAGATGCCTAAGCTAGTGTTTGTGAAATGGACCTACTACTGGAGCTGCTCATAGAGGGATAAGCTAGTTGAATCCCTCAGGCTTGGACCTCCTTGTTACACACTTGGCCTGCCTACGCCCATTGCTGCAAAGTCCTCTGTAATTCTTTCTTTTTAAAAAGATTTTATTTATTTATTGAGACACACACAGAGAGAGACAGAGACACAGGCAGAGGAAGAAGCAGGCTCCATGCAGTGAGCCTGACGTGGGACTTGATCCCGGATCTCCAGGATCACACCCCCGGCTGAAGGCGGCGCTAAACCGCTAAGCCACTGGGGCTGCCCAATCGTCTGTAATTCTACTCTTTGTTTGGGTGGCTATTTGGCAGGTGCTGTGGACCTCATCAGTCATGCTGCCCCCATGTCTGAATATGTGGCACCAGGACCCACCTCTTAAGTAGAACAGTGCTTCTCTATCTCCCACCAGCACACAGATCACTGCCGGGTTGGGGTGGGGGGTGGTGTGAGGATCTGGTTAAAAATTACATTTGCATTTGATCCATCTGGGGTGGGGCACAAGAGTCTGCATTTCCAGCAAGCTCGCAGGTGATACCCATATTACTGGTCCACAGACCTCACTTGCCTTGAGTGGTAAGTAGCAGTAGCAGGACATGTGGTGAATGGGTCAGCAAGGCTGAAATGCACCAAAATAATGATAGAGCACTACGCCCCAGCGCTGGTGTAAGCATTTTAATCCTTACAGTAGCCTGTATGGTGGGTTTGAGCCCATCAAAGACCACCAGTAACACATCTCCAGTCACACAAAGTTAGATTTATTCAGCCTGCCGCAAGAGAAAACACATACCAAGGAACCATATGAGGGAGCTGGAGGGGTTTATTATAGGATTTGGCTTGTGCTAGGGGAGTCTCAGGAGGCCAAAGGGGCTGGGTGCTAGTTCTGGCCTGGATGCCATCCAGGCACAAGGGCAATGTTTGGACGTCTCGGTAATCTCTTCTTTCCTTCCTTCCTTCCTTCCTTCCTTCCTTCCTTCCTTCCTTCCTTCCTTCCTTCCTTCCTTCCCTCCTCTCCTTCCTTCTCCTCCTCCTCCCTCGTCTTTCCTTTCTTTTTTTTCCCCTGGGGGCATGAAGGATTAAAGTAGATAGAGCTGTCATCATAGAGAAGCAGTAGTCACACAAAGTAGTCCGAAGAGGGGCACATGACATATCTGTGGTTGCTGAATGTCCTTCTCTCTGTTTTGGATCATAGATAGTTGTGACTAGCTTTGGGGCTGGCTTGTTCCAACACAGTTATAGGGTGAACGTCTCTGATTATTGTTTTAATTCCATGAGTGATGTTTCTGTTCCTTTAGGAACATCGCAGCCAGTGCTATCTAGACGCCCTGGTGTCTCTGAGGGCCCCTCACATTAGAGCAGCTTGCCTGGGATTTTCAAAGCCCTCCCCAGTGCCTGTGACTGGCCAGGGCTGACAGTGCCATCATGCAGGGGCACCCTGAGCCTGGACTGGAGCTCATGTGGGCTCCAAGTCCTGTGTCTCCCCTTCAGAGCACTCTCTGAATCTCTACCCTAACCACGGAGTAGCCCTGCTGCCCTGAGGAGCTTGAGGACTCACGCCCACGTGGTCATCTGCGGCCCGGTCTGGGCATGTGTTCCAGGAGGGCATCCTGGCAAGCAACTTACTCCCACTACCGGCACAGGGTTCCTTTGGCAGAACTGTGTGAGACTGAGCTGCAGGGTGCTGGTGCGCAGATCTAGACTGATTCAAACTGGTTTTTGTGTTTGTTTGTTTATTTACTTTTAGTGTTTTATTTATTTCTTAGTGCATTTTTTTTTAAAGAATCCTTTTCAGCTCTATTGAGGTATTACTGACAAAATTGTAAGACATTTAAAGTGTATGTTATGGGGCGCCTGGGTGGCTCAGTCGGTTAAGCGTCTGCCTTCCACGCGGGTCATGATCCCGGGGTCCTGGGATCGAGCCCAGAGTCAGGCTCCCTGCTCAGTGGGGAGCCTGCTCCTCCTTCTCCTTCTGCCTGCCATTCCCCCCTGCTTGTGCTCTCTCTCTCTCTGTCAAATAAATAAATAAAATCTTTAAAAAAATAAAGTATATGTTGTGATAATTTGATATATGTGTACGTTGTCAAAACATCTTCCCCCATCTAATTAGTTAACACATCCATCACCTGACACATGCATCTTTTTTTGTTTGGTGGAAACATTTAATTTCTACTCTCTCAGCAAATGTCGATGATACAATACAGTGTTATCAACTACAGTCACCATATTATAGCTTATGTCTTCAGACCCTATTTATCTTATAGCTGAAAGTTTTCCCCTTTTATTAACCTCCCTATCTCCCCCACCTGAGCCCCTGGCAACCACTTTGAATACTTTGCTCCTGAGGTTGACTTTTTTTAAAGGTTCCACTCAAATTGTTTATATATTCAGGGCCCCACAGAAAATATTTGCCTGGGGCCCCTCATATCCGAGGACTGGACCATCACAGCCTAGCTAATGGCTGCGGAGGCCATGTTTTACTTTTTCAATTATTATCACCCTCATTATAAAGAAGAGAAAACGGAGGTTCCCAGAGGTTTAACAACTTGCCCAGGATTCTGCAACTGGTGAATGGTGAAGCAGGGACTCAGACTCCAGTGGTCATGCTCTGAGGCTGGTGCTCTAACCCATGTGCTCCTTGGCCACTTTGCCAACTCCAAAGGCACCTTGGATGACTCCAGCCCCATTATCTGTGCTCCGCTCACCACTGATATTTTGAACACTGCTACTGCTTTTTAATTTACTTAAATGGTCTTCTTCTTCTTCTTCTTTTTTTTCCTGCATGGTACTTATAAATCTGCATGCATCTTCCATATTTTGCTCTTTCTCTCCTGCCTCCTCCTGACGCTATGTCCTTTGGACCGATACTGATACCCAGTCCAGATTTGTCACAGGATGATGGAAACACTCCAGAGCATTAACTTTGGCTTTATGTGAACACCAGAGACTGTGAACAACTAAGAATGTTCTCTCAAATGGCACGGGGACTATCCAGATTGCTGGGGGGTGGTGCTGAGGTTAGCTGTGAGGAGGAGGCGGCGCAGGCATGTGGGCAGGGAAGCAAAATGTGTTAAGTCTTCTATTATGGGGTCAGCCCACCCAGTGTGGTCACCCTCCCCACTGCTGATTTCAAGAACTAGAACCAGAGAGAAGCTGGGCCGTGACTGAGAGGCTAAGTGCCCTCTCGGCAGAGAGAGGTGGTCTTGTTGCTTCAGTAGTATGAACTTAGTTTATGTCATTGGAGAAGATTCCAGAACACAAAAGCATTTGGAAGCCTCCTCTGAGTGAATTCAATGGTCAATCCACTTTGGAGGAAGTGTCTATAATGGAGAGAGCATTGATTCTGGAGCCTATTGACATACGCTGGAATCCCCGCATTACTAGTACTGGAGCTCTGTGACCCTGTGGAAGTTACCTAAGCCCTCTTTGCCTCAGTTTCCTTATCTAAAGAGTGGAGATAATAATTTCTTCCTCAAATGACTGTCGTGAGGACTGAATGAGATGATGCCAGTACAGTGCATGGTACAGAGTATGCTGTGGCTACTGTTCTCCTTTCTATCTGAGACTGTCTTATTGAGGCCAGCCGAGATCATGGGCTGGCTCTCCCTTGTGTCACTTCAGAAAGTTAAGTAACTCTCTCCCACATATATGTAGTTTGTTTTGAAAAATCAGTTACAAAAAAAGAAAAAAGAAAGAAAGAGAAAAATCATTTACAAACATCCATTATTATGTCCAAACCCTTTGTGGCCATTTTTCCATGTTCAGCCTGCATCATCCCTGCAAATATTGAAGATCAAAAGCTCTGCTGCCTGCTGTGCAATAGAAGCTTCTTTCACTCATCCAGAAGCTTCCCTTTCAGAGTTCACTCTATTCTTGACCTTCTTAATTTCCTTGACACTTGAACATCATCTTTCTCCTCTAAGCATTTTATCACTCACCACAGTATTTCCGGTAAATTTAAGACTTACTTAAAACACACTTGCAAGAGTATTCCAGGGCTGAGGGCTCCTGTTTTCTTCCTCCCCATCAGTGTTTCTGTTCTGAAGGCTCAGCGTGCTGTGGGCCATTTAGAGAAGGTTAGTTAGTGGCCTTCACTTTGGGGTTAGACTTATCTAGGCTTGACTCTTGTCTGTACTGTTCGGCAGTCAGCTGTGTGACTCTGTCTCCTGTGTTAGGTGGATATAACATGAGCAGCTGCCACAAAGCTAGAGGGAGTCGGGGTGGGAGGCACATGGGGAAGTGCTTGGCAGGGTGGCACAAGGCAGGGTACCAGGTCTGAGAACTGTGGCAGCCCTGGTGGCTGTGTTCAGTGGCCAGTCCACCTTAGAGCAAACCTCATCTCTTCTTGCCTAACTCTTGCCAGCCTCCTCTTGACCAACTTTCTGGCCTCCTACACTATCCATTTTGCATACTGTTGCCAACTTCTATTCCTAAAATGTGACTTTTACCATGCTGTCCTTCTACTCAAAAAAAAAAAAAAAATCTTCAAAAATTTCCCTTTGACGAGGCTTGTGTTTAGAGCCCTGTATGGAATAGCCTCACAATTCCCTCCCTCTCTTTTCTCAGCCTCCTCTGCCTCCACATCCCTGCACCTGTCTTCAAACATCTGAGGATTCTACAAATATCTGGCGACGCCAACAGGCCTGCCACCCAGCCTACAGACGTGGGAGAAATGAACACCCCCAGGGAAGTGGAGATCTGAACTGTGCCTCCAAGTGTGAACAGGGGTTTTGTTGGGGGGAGTTCATGTCACAGGAGAGCCGAGTCTCTGGCAAGAAAGGACATAATGAAAAGAGAAGATGATGGCAGGACACAGGATATGGGGGCAAAGAAGTCTGGGCAGGCTTAAGTCTGGAGTGTAAGTGGGGCGGTGGGAGGTGGGGACAGGTGGTGCCAGTCTCCCTAGGCCAGCACAAGGCTTTCATTGGGTTGTAGCCTGTGCTCAGAGGAGGTTTCTGACCATTCTTAAGCAAGGATGTAATATTTTTTTCCAAAGAAAAAGAGCAGATTAATGGTCATAAAAGAATTTCATGGTTATTATAGAGAATTGGAAAAACACAGAAAATACTGAAAAAATAGAAAAGTAAAGATTAGAAAATAAAAATCTTGTGGACTGGAGATAAACATTGATAACATTACTGTATTTACTTTTTTTAAAAAGATTTATTTATTTATTTATTTATTTATTTATTTATTTATTTATTTATTTATTCATGATAGACAGAGAGAGAGAGAGAGAGAGAGAGAGAGAGGCAGAGACACAGGAGGAGGGAAAAGCAGGCTCCATGCCAGCAGCCTGATGTGGGACTCGATCCCGGGACTCCAGGATCGCGCCCTGGGCCAAAGGCAGGCGCTAAACCGCTGAGCCACCCAGGGATCCCCTGTATTTACTTTTTTTAAAAAAAGATTTTATTTGTTATTTGAGAGAGAGGGAGCATGAGTGGGGGGTAGGGAGGGGCAGAGGGAGAGGCAGAAGCAGGCTCCTCACTGAGCAGGGAGCCCCAAGTCAGGGCTCCATCCTAGGCCCCTGAGATCATGACCTGAGCCAGGCAGATGCTTAGATACTTAACTGACTGAGCCACCCTGTATTTACTTCTTATTCTTTCCCTCCCTCTCAGCATAACTGCCACGTAATGAGTGCTTACTATGTATAAGGTGTTGTTATGAGAGCTCTCCTCATTCAATTCTCACAACAGCCCTGTGTTGTAGACAAAATAATTATTTGCATTTAGAGATGGGGAAGTATTAGGAAACTTCTCTGGGTGCAGTAAGTGGTAAGTGGCAGAGCTGGGCTTTGGACCAGACAACGGGCTCTGAACCCCTAGGTCATGTTGCTGCTCGGCGGTCACAGTCAACACAAATGCACATATACATAGAAAGATGTAAAAATCTTTGCTTAAAATGGAGTCAGCATCCCAATTTTCTCATTGGAGTTTAAAAAAAAAATTTTGGTGGGTGCATGAAGGAGCTGTGTAGGTGGGGGGTAATTCAGAAAGTGTGCTGGGTAAGACAAGTGAGCTGCCACAAGAAAGAGATGGATGAGGTTCAGTGGTGAGCCTGGGGGTGGGGAGGAAGTGATGAGTATGGTGACCTTTTGGAGATGGAAATAACAGACAATGACTAAGTGTGTGTGCCCCTGAGAGTGTATATGTGTGCATGTGTGTGCCCATATGTGTGCATATACGTGTGTGTGTTGAGGAGGTAGTTGAGGGAAAGGGGGTGGTGAAGGAAATCCTGAGGATTCTTTATTGAGCACCTCGGTGAGTGGTAAAGCTGTCACAGGAAAGAGGAAAGTTAGGGGGACCAGGAGGGGATGAGTTCCTTTGGGGCCTCATGAGAGACCGCTACCTGCCAGCTGGACATGTTCACTAGGCAGTTAGACACATACAGGTGGAAAACAGTGGAGTTGGCTGCATTGTTCATACTGAAGTCTAGGGGCACAGAGGTTGCCTGGGAAGAATGGATGGAATGTTGAAAAGAAGAAACAGCAGAGGAAGTTTAGGGACACATCACACAGGACGGCAGAGTTGGATGGCTGGATTCGAAAGTGGCCAACACACAAAGATCATAGAGCTGGATAGGATGGGATCAGGAGGAGGCTGCTGGACTCAATGCTCTTCTCCCCAAACCCTTTTTTTCTGTGGGGTCATTTCTCACCCACCTTTCAAATCCATTTTTGCATGTTCACCTCTGCTTCACTGGTCACCTTCATTGTCCCAACCTGGAGTGCTGTGCCTCTGTTTCTCTAAGATCAGCTTACACCCTCACTTCCTTCAGCAAGCTTTCCCAACTGCTCACCACTGGGCCTCCAGCTCTCTGTTTACCACCTGCACTCCCCACCATCACTTATCTTGTTTTCTCCCAAGATTCCAGGCATCTGGGGCAGGGACTCTGCCTTCCTTGGAACCTCACAGTGTCTGATGACAAAGTGCTGATTAATTGGTTGCTTATAACTCATAGAATAGAATCTATTATCTAGTTGTACAGTTTAGATTTTTAAAAATACACTTTCTTTACATCAGGAGCTCCTCTACCCTTTTTAGCTCAGTCACGGCCTTGTGAATTCTTTCCATGGCATCTTCTTCCCTGTTCTCGTGGCATTTTGCTCCTCAAACATTCCACAGGCAGCCTCCCAGGCAGCCTGGGAGCTGACACACATCTTTTGTTCCTTTACCCTGTCCTCACTTCTGCATTCGTCTCTATTGCAGACGTCCCTCACTCCCAATTATGACAACCCCTCCTCCTTGAACCCATAGTGCACTCTTTCTGGCCTGCCATGCTTGTCTAAACATTTAGCTGTTTTTAAGTATTGACTAATCTGATGGGGCTGAGACAGGTATAGTCTGCTCCATGCATTTCTTGCAGCAGGAATTCAGTGACTCTCTGCCAGTCTTCTAGGCAACTGTAATGGCAGGTGTCGGATCTCCACCAAGAGCTGCGCAACTTTATCTTGAGTTCTTCCAATCCTCCTAAGTTCCACGTAGAGCTGGAAAGAATCCTCACGTATATGCAAGTGTATATGTGTATGTATGTGCGTGTGTGTATGTGATGAGCCATGGCAGTGATTATGATGACGACGGCATGGATAATAATCACCACCATTTTCTCAGCACTTGCTATATGGCAGGCACTATGCAAAGTGCTTTACAGACACTGCTTCATTCAGTCCTCCCTTCTCAGTCTGCTACTCTTCCACAAGCTGTGGAATCTTGGAGTTGCTCTTAAATCACTGCAGTGCTGGCTACGAATTCTTGGCTTCCACTATAGGGGTGAGATGAGAGTAGACCCAGAAAATTTCTACAATTGGCACAAAAACTTTGGAGAAAATCCATGGCAGCAGTGAAGTGAATTGACCTGCCCTATCTCATCTCTATCTCTTATCACCCCTCTTCAGAGAGAGTGACTGGGGTCTGGATGCTACAGGGAATCTGGGGAAGCAATGACACTTGACCTTCCCCTGGAAATCCAGCGCCTGTGGAGCAGGTGTCTGTGACAATATGCCACTGGATAAGCAATGCTTGATGGGATTCTAATTAAATTAACCAGAGAAGACAGAATCTAGGAGGGAAAGTTTCCTTAAAAAGAATCGCCCATCTTCCCAGTCTTGCTTCTTAAACTTCCACTCCTGCTTAGGGCGATTACCATTCTAATTGGAAAGAGGTAGAAAGCCAATGGTGTGGATGTTGAGAAATACAAAATAGAACATTTCCCTATTTCTCTAAATTGTCTGAAAAAACATCCAGTTGAGGAAATAAAGAAAAGGGAACTTCGCCGAGTGATGTGATTGGATGTGGGGACAAGGAGAGATTGAATTTGGTGTCTAAGGTCCATGAAGTGGCGTGACACGATGGAAGACTGCACAGATCTGGATCCCAGAAGTTAAAAATAAAGCCTTTCAAAAACATCCTTAGGTTTTGCAGTGCTGTTCCATTTTGAAAAGGCACAAGAACACACTCTAAAATAAAAGGTGATTCGAGAAGGATGACCTACGAGGGAGGGAGGAGGCGGGGAGGCATGAAACACCAGACTGGTGGGGGGAGGAAAGCCAGTGGGCATGAGGCGGAGGAGTTTTCTGGTTCCTGTCTTAGTCAGCTCCGGCTGCTATAACAAAATACCATAGATGAGGTAGTTTTAAAAAACAGCTAAACTTATTTCTTATCGTTCTGGAGGTTGACGGATTCGGCTTCTGGTGAGAGTCCTCTTCCTGGCTCGTGGATGGCTGCAAGAGAGCAAGCTCTCCGGGGTCTCTTCTTCTGAAGAAAGTCATCTTGCTGGATCTGCTGGATCGGGGCTGTATCCTTCTGACCTCATTTAACCTTTAGTTACTTCCAGAAAGGCCCTACTCCAAATTCAGTCACACTCAGGGTTAGTTAGGGCTTAAACCCATGAATTTGGGTGCAGGGGGGGCCGGGGTGATACACACAAGCAGATTTTTTGGCAAATGGCTATAGGCTATGGGGAAGGGGCCAGTGAGAGCAGGAAAGGCAGAGAGGACTCGTGGGAGCTATGGGTAGGATTTTTGGTGTCAGGAAAGTGGAGAGAGTAGACGACTTCTCAGTAAATTCCGAGGCCAGTTTATCTGATAAGAGGGAATGGGTTTGGACTTTGAGAACAGCAAAAAAAGATCCAGAAAAACCTCTGGGGGGAATGAGATAAGAAATGAACCGGGGGCTGCCATGCGGTATCAAGGTTCTAGAGAGGTGGGCTACCATGATTGTCATGCACACAGCAGCACTAACGTCATCTCCTTACGGAGGTCTCGCCTGACCACACTGTTTTAATTTTCTGCATAGCACTTAACTGTATCTGATTAAGTTCTCATTCCACCCCCTACCTTCTTGGATGTAAACTCCAGGAGACCCTGGATTTTTTGTCCTTGTGTATTGCTATTTCTGGGGCTTGGGGTAGTGAGTGCCTGGCACAGTAAAAACCAAGGAAGTCTCTTGGTGGGCTGTGGGCTGCAAGGACGAAATGACTTTGCAATGGCATCAATGAGAAGAATCATGTGACCTTCCCTCCCGCCCCCCCACCCCCACCCCGTGTCACTCAGGCTCCCAAGATGCAAAGTGTGGAAAGAGAAAAGTCATCCAGGACTTGCACTGGCAAGGTGGGGATGACAGAGGGGCCACACAAGGGAGACATTTGAGGGTGCTAGTGAGTGCGCTGTGTAGGGAGCACAGGCTGAAAAGGAGAGAGAGATGACCAGGAAGACAGGCAGGCAGGCAGGGAGGGAGGATCAGAGAGGTAAGAAGAGAAGAAGCAGAAGCAAGGCTCAAAAAGCAGGTTTTGGTAGGATCTAATAGGAGAATAAGAAACTCTGGTCAAAAGGAGGAGGCAAGAGCCAGGGTTTGCTGAGTTGGTAAGGTGCCTTGTGATGAAAATGTCCAGCGTGTGACTACAGGAGGCTGCCAACACCACAGGAGGTGGGGGTGGGGTGGGCTGAAGTTTAGCCCATCAAGGCACCATGAAGCAGGGCAGTCCTTCCTTTTTTTTTTTTTTTTTTTTTTTTTAGGGCAGCCCTTCCTAATGTGTGCCTGGGGCAGGAATTCCCACAGTTGATGGTCTTACCAGAACAAAGGGTTCTGCGGTCAATGATGTTTAGGAAATACAAGTTAGAAAACTGATTGATATATTGCAGGATTTCTACAAATTTTTGAAATACTTAAAAAGACTTAAAAGAAAGGTATAATGCTTCCCAAATCTACTTGACTGATGAATCCTTCTTATTTCTCTCCAGGAACATCATTATGGCCTACTGTTCCCTGAGAACAGAGGTTCTCACAGTATGGTCCCTGGGACAGCCACCAGCATTCATTGGGGACCTGTTGGAAATGCACACCCTCAGCTCCTATCCCAGACCAATCTTATCAGAAAGTTGGGGTGGAGGCAAGACCCTGTTTAAACAAGCTCTCTGGGCAGTTGTGATGCATAGTAAAGTCCAGAACCACGGAGCTAATACTTTAGAGAAGACCAATTTCCCAAATCTGGGAAAGACTATTCGTTAAGGGGTCAGAGGATTCATTCGTGTTAATACTAAGGTTATATAATATGACTGCAAGAGTTGAAAGGGAGAAGAAAAATGTGCTTCCGATTGTAATGTGCAAATTAAGACAAAATTTAATACTAGCCTAATTAATAAATCACATCAAGATTTGAATACAAATGACTTAGGATTGCCTATTCCTTTGGATTATTCATCTTGTTATGGCCCTCTGTTAGCATGAATCAAGAGCTGACTTTTTTTCCAACGCACTTTATCAGGTTGTTGAGAAGGGAGAGGGGAAGAAAGACAAATGGATTTGAAAATGATTTCCTTTCTTCCCCCTTTCCATCAATCTTTTGACTGAGGTTATCAAAGAGTAATTATCAGGCCAAAAGGTAGACAGCAATGGAAAGAAGAGAAGATAGATCACATGGAAGCTATACCATCACCTCTTAAGTAACAAAAAACTGGCTGTAAGTATCTGTATTACATGTCTGGCTATCTAAACTCATATTTAAAAACGGATTTAAAAGCAATTATTTGCAAAGAGCTTTATAAATCAATCAGCTCAGGAGCACTTTATCTACTTCTATAATAAACGATTATTGGGTTAGCACAAACTTATCAGAAGACATAATTTTCAAGTGTTAAAAAGTGTATCTGTTCTATTCCTTAGCAGAATAATTTGGAAAGGCGTTTGTTTACCATATATTTGTAGTTTGCAAAAGAGCTGTCAAAAAATAACTCAGATATATGAATGCTTCAATGATACAATGAAAAAAAAAGGGTGACTCAAAGCAGTCTTTGCATGTTTCCAAAGTAAAATTTGAATCTAAGTCCATATCTTAAAATGCATTTTGACACAGAATTTTCCTTAAGAGGGAAAAAGAAACAAAGAAGGCCCCTGGAACAATTATGCAGAGCTAAACGATTGAGCTTTTTAAAGTGCTTTAGCTAGAAATAGTCTTAGTTTCTAATGCATTTAGACATAAAGACATATCAGAAATGAAAGAATAACATTGTTCAAAGATTTGCATGAGCACAAAGGCTTAATTGGAAGGGAAAAATGATAAGAAATGTCTCTGATTTCTTTTCTTCTTCTTCTTCTTTTTTTTTTTTTTTTTTGAAATGTCTTTGATTTCTTAAGGTAGAAATCTGCAGAACTTCCATTCTGTCTTTCACTTACTTGGCCCTAGTTCATTGCCGAGCAATATCCATGACTGGGAGGCCCCCTGTGACTCCATTGGTCATGAACTCCCATGGCTCCTTCTACCTGTGGGGATGAGTCACACTGGAGGTAGGTCTAAATTAAGATCTGTATTTCCTATGGAAAACCACCTCCAGCTCTTAGCTTGTTTAATTTGTGCAACCTTAGAGTGATCCATTTCTCGATGCTTTAGGTCTTTGAGTCATGTAGTGATTCCACAGTATTGTCAGCACTGAGGAAGGCTTCCTTCTGAAATTTTGTTCCTTGTTTGGAGAATTATCTATTCTCCCAAACTTCATTCAGGCATACTGCAGAGAAGTCGGGTTTAAAGTCATTAGACTGCAGATTCTAAAACCTGCCTTTTGTCCTCAGAGTTGGAATGACATTTCTGATCAGAGAGAGGCTGAGTTAGTTCATATAGCAGGTGAATTTCTTTCACCTGGAACTCATGGGTATCTACCTATGAGTACCTAGCTACCTAGCAGCTCTAGCCTGCGCTTGCTAAGAGCTAGGCCCCATGTACTGAGGAAGGCAATGGCCAACTGGCAAAGCACCTGGATAATCCTACCTCCTCAAAAAATGATGAGCAATGACTCTGGAGAGGAAGGCAGTGCTGAACAGAAATGGGACCAACCCTCATCTTTGTGGGCTACACACCATTTCTCAAAAATGGTTCTGAGGTTATAAATATCTAAGGGCCCTGATGGAAATTGTGAAGGATCAGGTAAGACACTGAGCATTTTCTTCATGTGCCTTCTCTTACACCGTTGAACAAAATCCCTGTATTCTCTCACTATTGATTTCTCTATCTCTAAATCACTCTAGCAGTTACAGGGGGAGCCACCATCTAGCACTGTAGTATATTACAGTCTCCCCATTAATTTGGTTTCCTGTGTTTCTTACAGAGCAGGGCACGGAGTGAGTATTTCTTTTCTTCGTTTGATAAGATGGGGAAGTCAATGACACCCACCTTATAGGTGGCTGAGAGGAGTAGAGGAGCTAACATGTGAAGCTTCTAGCACAAGAAAAATGCTTAATAATTATTAGCTAGTAGTAAGAGTCATTATTAATAAATGGCAGCAGTGCCTGGCATGGAAGAGCACAGACACAGAAGCCTGAGCACGTTGTCCAAATCCTGGTTTGATCATTCACCAGTATGTGATCCTGGAAAAGTTACTTAATCTCTCTGGGCCTTCATTTCCTCACTTTTTTTTTTTTTTTTGAAGACTGTATTTATTGATTCATGAGAGACACACAGAGAGAGGCAGAGACATAGGCAGAGGGAGAAGCAGGCTCCTTGCGGGGAAGCCCCATGCAGGACTCAATCCCAGGACCCCTGGGATCACAACCTGAGCCAAAGGTAGACGCTCAACCACTGACCCACATGGGTGCCCCTGATTTTCTCATTTAAAAGTGGGGATTCCAATAGTACCACCCCCTTGGGTGATGAATGAAGATTTGATTCAACACTTTATTACAAAGTCTTTGGAAAACAGCCTGGCACAGAGACGGCACTGTACTCGTGTCACCCCTCGGAGGTGGTTGTAATATGAAGCCAACGTTCAGGGTCACACGGCTAACACGGGTTCACAGTTCCGAGGGACCTGAAGACCCAGCTCATCTCACTACCCCTCATAAGAGAGTTCCCCGGGGGTCTCCAGTTGCATATGACTGTTCCATTCGCCAGGGGCACATGCCTGCCTAAGGTGGCTTATCATCTTCACCAATATCCCTGATTACTAATTGGGCACCCAGATGCTCTCAGCCCAAGCATGTGCTAGCATCCTACATGTGAGAGGTTGACAGCACTGTCTTGTATCGATTTGCTTAAACGCAGAGGAAAACAGAACTCTTACTTATCTCTGGGAAACTTGGCAGCGAGTGGATTCGAACAGGCCCCAGTGCCTGCTTTCTCTCCCTTCTCTGGGCCACGGCACAGGTGACTCTGACGTGTGGCTTCTTCCACCAGCCCCCGCCGAGTCTCGGTCCCCGGTCGTCGCTGCCAAGGAGCCAAGGGAGGTTTTTTTTAAAGCTGGCTCAGACTTTCTTTGCCACCGAGGGTGGGGCAATGGTGAGAAAGTACGACCAGAGGCCAGTCCACGAATTTGCTTGTGAATGTATACCACTGCCATCTGCTGGATGGAACGGGTATCAGACCTGCTCCGACTTTCTTTGCCCTGTGATAAGCAAACTCAGGGATTCCCATGATGGGTTCAGAACCCAGGGTTTCATCATTTCATGGCATCTGTTCTAAACGTCTTCAGATTTTGTAAATCTCATGACAGCTGTGCACAGAAGGACTATCAGGTGAGTAATCAGAAGGTAAGCTGATGACACCTTTGAAGCAACGCCTCTCCAGCATTAATAGTTACCCCAGATCAAATTTAGTCTGTTCCCAAATGGTTGATCTAATTGGTTAGAATAAGCCCATAATTATCCAGCAAGGGCATCTGGCAGAGCTTGGACCTTCTTGTCAATGGCAAAAAGTACTTACGGGGAAGTGAAATCACCATCTGGCTTTATTCTTGTGTTCTCCGAAATTCCGTATTCACGAATCCAACAATTACTTTTTGAGCACTTAGCCTGTATGCCAGGCACATATTAGGAACTAAAGAAGCAAAGAGGAATAAGCATAGTCCCTGTTGAATGATATTAAGTGGACATTTTCCAAGTGCTTCCTATGTGCCAGGCATATTTGCATTCCATCACATCTCATCCAATCCTCAGAACTACCCCAGGATTTATTATTATCTCATTGACAATGATCGTATATTATTTCATTTACAAATAGCTAATATAAGCTATTTGTAATAATATAATTAACTCATTTCTAGTGACTATTAGTGTGGTCCTTTACAGTTCCGAAAATTGAAGCTTAGGGAGATTAAGTAATTTACCCAATTTAATAATCAGTTAGGAAGAGTGGGAGTGGGATTTGGATGTGGGCAGTGGGAGTGGGTGGGTGGAGGAGAAAAGCGTTGATGCCATGGAACAATGTAGATGTCTTTTCCCCCAAGAAGAGAGTCTGGGTCTTCCATTTGACACACATTTTCTGTTCCATTAGCTACAGATTTCCAGCAAAGAGAAAGTGCTACACAACACCAGGTAATGTAGCAGCAGAAGCTTTGGGAAGATGGATTAAGAAGACTATCCCTCCCTCTAGCAAGCATTTGAAATCTATCTAGTCCACATTCTCTTCAGTTCTTAACAGCAGCCTCCGTGTGGGCATCAAGACCTGAATTGTTGTCCATTCTCACTGGGTGGAAAATGAATCCCCATTTTGGTCAGCACGACAGATATGTGAGAGTGAATGATTTGCTCAGCGCAAGCTAGGAAGCGGTTCAGATGTATGATCACAGCAACCTCAAATTACTTCTCATTTGTTCTCTGGAGAGTGTTAAGAGTGGGATGCAGGTGCTGGTGAGGAGATACTGGGGGGGTGGGGGCAGATGAGAGAGGAGAGGATGAATGGAAGGCAGAGAAGAGAAGCACTCTGTGCCAGGTGCCTATGGAAAGTGCTCAAATAGTATCCACTGGACAGAAAACTAGAAGTACAGATGGGACAGCAGAGCGGCTCATGGTGGGGAGGGGTTTGTAGTCAGCCTGCTGGGCTAGAATCTCTGCTGTGCCACTAGCCCAACCTTCGACCTCACACAAGTCACCATCTTTCTATTCCTTAGTTCTTTCACCTGTAAGATGGGGTTGCCTCACAGCGTTGTTTTAGGGGTTTAGTGAAGGAGTCCAGATTGCCCTCTGCTACTTGCAGCAAGGGGCCAGAATTCGGATGGATCCTTCAGACAAAAAATGCCCTTTAGGCTTGCTTGATGCTACTTATTTACACATCAGTTTGCTATACATACTCATATTTTGCCTCCACGATCCTATAAGGCAGGTTGGAGAGATATTGTCATTCCCATATTTATACAAGAATTGCATCCCCAGGTGAGTTGGTTGAAATGAAGATGTTTTTCCAAACAGAGCCTGCTCTCGGGGCCACCCACCTGAGAATCGTGGGTGGGGGGAAGCGTCCCATGGAATTGCATTTGTGTATCAAACTCCTACACAGAGAGTGATTTTCTAATTGTTTCCTGGAAATAAGTGAAACTCAAATTTCTTGGAAGGAGCTCCAACCTGGAATCTCCTGGAAGGAGTACAACCAGCAAGAGGAAAAGAAAGTGATCATAAGCATTCATGGCAGATTTCTTTTACTGAAATTCTCTAATACTTTTTGATGTTGAAAGAAAAACTGAATACCTAATTTTAAGGTTATTTTAAAATTAACCGTTTATCAGCCAATGTTATTTTGGGGGTGAATAACATATTGGGCAAAACACTATCTCTTGATTGTTACATATGCTTGTGAAGCACCATGTGAGGGAACACATTTTAGAGAAATAAGAACGAATGGAAGGAATGGACACGATATTAGAAGTACCGGGGCACGTGGGTGGCTCAGTTGGTTGACCAGCTGCCTTCAGCTCAGACCATGGTCTCAGGGTCATTGGGCTCCTGCTCAGTGGGGAGTCTGCTTCTCCCTCTGTCCTTCACCTTGCTAGTTCTCTCTCTCAAATAAATAAATAAAATCTTTTTTTAAAAAAAGTATACCTTCTTAAAAAAGAGTTATTAGAAATACCACAGCGTCCACTTAAGTAGAGGAGTGTTGTATTGAGACAACAGTAGCCAAGGATCAGTACAAAAAGTTCGGGACGTGTGAGGGGACGCGTGCACTCAAATCTAACTACGGGGAGAAAGCAGAGCTGCATAGTGAACTCAGGTCAGACCAAACAAACGTCACTACGTTAAGGTCCTTAAAAGCTCTGTCGATGAGCGATTTGTGATAATTGTGCCAGTTGTGTGTATGTCGATGGGCTTTTAAGAAGCAAGGTCAAAGAAGTCTCCTAATGACTTAATACATGTTTGTGAAATTCTTCACATAGTTCTTTGCACTCTAAGGCACAGACTTGATTTTCTTTCAGAAGGTGAAACACGGGCCTCTTCAAATGATGAATTTCAACTTAGCTGGAGTTGCATAAACGGAACATCACGGTTTAGTTCATAAATGAAAAGTCACCGTGGATAACAAAGTAAGAGCAGGGAGACGAGGGCCCACACCGTGGAGGCTCCCCCCATACTTACTGACAAACAAATGGAGAGCTGGGAAGCACTCTGGCTTCCCTTGTGAAAGCAATCACAGGAGATGTGAAGGAGGCTCCTTGTTGCTCCTCATTCTGGCTACTGGAAATGAAGTGAAAGGTGCAACACCTGGCCAGTCATCAGAATCCCAGTGTCTTTTCGGTTAATGTGTCAGAAATCTAGGCATCCGCTCCACATGTCTCCTCTTGTTCACTGATAAACCAATCCTTTTACTACGATCCATCAATTTTATCGTCTAAATACACCTTGAATCCTTCCATCTGTCTGTTTCGCCCGCCACTACCTGAACCTCAGCTAGGTCTTCCCTTGCCTGGATGACTGTTAGAGCCTTCCAAGGGCTATGCCTCATCCACTTGGTGCCAGCCATTCACTGCCCACAGTGACATGAGAATTATCCTTTCAATTACAAATCTGACTATGTCCCTTTTCCTTCAAAGCCCTAATTGTTGTTCAACTGTTTGATCAACGTCTGTCTCTCTATGTGAATCATAAGCTCTGGGAGACTGGGACTCTGAATGCCTTTTTCAAATCACCATCGTGTCTCTAGCGTCCAGCACAGTGCCCCGTATACAGCAGGCACAAATAAACACTTGTTGAAGCAGTGAATGAACTTAGTGAATACTGGCTCGTTATTCTTAAAGGATAATCTCTCTGTTTTGCTTTCTGCACGTTTATCTCAAATCACACTCATCAACACGCCTAACGTGATTTACATCTGGTACGTTTTTATGAATGAAAAGCCAGAGTGCCTAAGAAAATTGAATTGTTTCTCACTTCTGCATGAGTAAGCTATTAAAATAAGCAAGCGTGCTTGCATCCGAAATTTTTATTTTCCTTCCCAAGATGGTTCAACCTAAAGATGGAGAAAATAAGAGCTCTCCTTGCTTGGGAAACTGTAAACTGCAGTCCCAAAGAAGCTTCAGAAATACAGTTTCAGATCCAACTAAATAAAAGCCTTGATGAACTGATGGTTCACAAATAAATACCCTTCGAATGTCTCCAATATGACGTAAAGGGAAAAGATCAGAGCAGAAAACATCACATTTTGGAATTAGGAAACAATCATTATGATTTTAAAACGTGGAGACAAGAAAGCATCTGTGCAAACAACTTATTGTTAAACCTAGAGCTACGTGGAAGTTTAATTTTCGGAAAGTTCTTGGATACAATACATCTTTCGCTAATTACTTTTACATTTAAAAACAAATTGCTTTGGATAAATAACTGCATGCCAAAAGGCCCATAATGCTAATCAACAAATGGAATAATACATTTTCGTCATCATCTAGTAGAAGTCTTAATGCATTTACTTTCCTAGTACTTACGTAGTATAATTTGTACCATAATTACTGAGTATTCTCCAAAATAAATACTTCACATCAGAGTAATGTGGATGGTCAGTAAATCACTATTACTTAAATAACGATGAACCAAGCTATCACCCAGCACCCCTACTATGCAAGCCCTGGCAAAGAATTACAGACATGAAAATCTTACAGCTAGAAGAGAGACCTCTAGTGTGTGTTAGAGAACTTTATATTGTGCTTCGGGCATAATTAATACAGCAAAATCACTGCAGTCATTTTGAATACTGTGGTGGGAGATTTTTTTTTTTTTTTGCCAACTATCATTCACGCTCAATTCATTTCAAAATTTCTTCCCAGCAAATGTATGGATGGTATTTTTGCCTAGTTACTTTCCTTTTTTATCAACACATTGCCTAAACCGGTGAAGTTTTCTCGGCGGTGCAAAGTTTTAAGATTCAATGGCCACCTCTGCAGCCTAATTAGTAAACGTTAAACCTCCTGTCATCATAACAATCGCTAACAATTCTTTGCATTCAAGCAGCAGCAGGACTCCCGTGCCAAATTGTTGCAGCCAGTGTGCGGTCTCCTGAACACCAGCCCCTCCTGGTAAGCCAAATGCCACACAAATATAAACACGAGGGATAGATGGGCACATTGCCCATTATCCGGGAGACAAACGGATCCACTACGATTTCAAATTCACCAAACAGGTTAGCTATTAGGTGCCACAGATCCCCACAGACGCAGGTAAATTCCTTGATGTAAAAGCAGATTTAATGAATCATGCTAGGGCATCAGGCTCAGCCTTTACAAATCCTTTATTTTCTCCTTTTCCACATTAAAAACACATTTGAGATAAACGCAGAAGATGTTTCTCTAAAAAAACACACATACACACAAAACAGGAGGTCTCTTAAGGAGTCTACTGCTGAGAAGGTAAAAGCATTTTGCTCATTTTTAATTTGCTAAAACAATCCAAGCATGCTTGGTACCCAGAGGGTATTCTCAAATAAACTTGTATCTCTAGCTGCCAGCTTAGTTGATTGAAAACAGAAGGCAAACGTTTCTTAAAGAATGAGTATGTTAAACTGTTATGCCTCTCCCAGTCGCAGCAAGGACACACACACACACACACACACACACACACACACACACACACACACGCGTCAAGGATTTGCCTGAAAGCAGCCGCCGGTTCTCTACGATCTAAAAGGGAATGCAGCATTTGTACCCAATTACTGCTGCCCACTGCGGCGCACCTCGTAGCGAGGAAGCCAGTGCCACGGGGAGCACTGGACAGTTCCCGCGAGCCGCTCTCCACGCACAGGGCCCACAGCCCCATTTGCAACTTCGCTAACTTAGTTGGCTCCCGCCCAGCCGGCCCCCGAAGCACAGTCACGGTGAAACCGTTTTGATACCAGAAAACCATTTCCACGACAGTGCGAGTGCTCGAAAGCACAAAGGCAGGCGCTGCCGACCCGCTCAGGCTAGGAAGTTTCGGGAGTCGGGCGGCTGGGCGGAGCGCGCGTCCAGGTAAGGGCTTCCCGCACCCCGGGGCTGCTTCCCTCTTCTCCCCTGGAGGTTCTGGGGGGCTCGACCTCACTTTTGCCGCGAATTCACCCGAACGCGCCCCCCGACTCCGTTCTCTTTCCAGGAGGCTCGGACCCTTTATTTTCCAGCCAGGTCCCTCTGGGGGGCGGGAGAGGAAGCACACTTCACATTTCCATAAAGAGGGGCGGCGGCGCGGGGCGGAAAGAGGTCAGAAAGGAGCCAAACTGCATCCCCCCCCCGCCCACCCCTGTGCCCCCCGCGCCGCTCCGCGCGGCGGAGACGGGAGGCGGCCTGGAAACTCTGTCCCTTTAAGGGAGCCCCGGCCGCCAGCAGGGGAGGGAAGGCTGCGGGCTGCGGGCTGCGGGCGCGGGCTGGGCGCGGGCTGGGGGCGCTGCGGCTCCGGGCGGCGGCGCAGCCCGGCCACAGCCATTACCTGCAGCGCTCGCCTCCCGCCCCCACCCCCGTCCCCGCCTCCCAAGGAGACTCCTAATCCGGAGCATGTGCCGTGCCCTCTATCCGGGGAGGAGGTGGGGAGGGAGAGGAAGGGGAGCTTTTTAAAAATAAATGAAACGTTTGCACCCGGGGAGGCGGGGGGGGGGGGCGGCCGGGGAGGGGAGGGGGTGGTGGGAGGGGGCTTTAAAGGCGCCCGGGTGGGCGGAGGCGGCGACTCCGGCTCAGCCCGGCCGGGGACGCGCGGAGGACGGAGCCGGGCACCGGCCGCGGCTCACAAAGGGGAGCGGCGCGGTCCGGCGGCGGCCAGAGGGGGGCGACCCGCCTCGGGGCGCGCTCCGCTCGGCGGCCACAATGGCGTCCTCGCGGGGCGTCCGGGGGCGCCGCCGAGGCCGCGGGCGGGGGGGGGACGGGGGGGCGGCGCGGAGCCCCGGGCGCCCGCGGGCGCTGCGCTCGGCTGGGGGCGCTCGGGCCGCGGCGGCGGGAGGCTCTCGGCGGGGCTGCTGGGCGGGCGCGGAGCTCGGCGCCGGGAAGAAAGGGACGCGCGCGGCTCGGCGGGGAGGGAGGGGGGCGGGGGCGGGGGGAGCCGCGGCGAGGCGGCCGCCGGGGAGGCTGGCGCGCGGGCGGCGGGCGGCGGGCGGCGGGCGGCGGGCACAGGCTCGGAGAGCCGCGGCGGCTCCGCTCCCGGATCCCGAGCCGGGCCCCGGCGCGCGGGCTCCCGCCGCCCCGGCCCCGCCCCGCCCGCGCCCGCCCGCGCCCGCCCGCCCGCGCCCGCCGCCGCCGCCGCGAGCCGGGAGGAGCGCCGCGACCCCGCAGCCCCGGCCCCGCCGCCGGCCCGAGCGGATCCCGAGCCGCCGCGCCGGGCTGCGTGTGTGCGAGTGTGCCGCGCTCTCGCCCCGTGCCTGGCACATGCGTAAAAGCGAGTTGCGCCCAAAGTCCCAGCCATACCCTCCTTAGCAAATAATAACAAACCCAAACCGTCAGATCTTACCTGAAACATTGAAGCACAAAGTCTCTCTCCAAGTCCCCTTTTCCTTTTCCTCTCCCCCCTTTTCCGATTTCTCTCCCAGCGATCTGCTCGGCTCGCCACACCAGAGAGAAATGCAATAGCTTGGCTAAGGTAGACAGAACAAAATACAGAGAAGAGTTGCTCCAGGGCTTTGAAACCCCTCAAGGCAAGGATCAGGATACAATTAGCTCATGCCTCTACCTCCAGTCTAAATCAATCTCCAAAATAAAACTTAAATCAAATTAACTGATCACAGGGCAGACAATTGATCTCCTGCAAAAAATAAAGCTCTACGCATACGTATAGATAAATATACATATAGGAAATTTTTTTTCCCAGTTTTTTTTTTTTTTGGTGGAAAAACAGTCTTATTCCAGCCTCCAACTTGCTTTTTACCCTCCTCTTGCACAGAAAAGCTGATTTTAATCGTTGTGATTAGTTTTGATGTAACGTTTCCGCGGGCGATTTCTGCAAATGGATGGAGTGTTTCTTTGCCAAAAGAGGGAAAAGCAGCAGATGATGATAATTATAAGGATTGTTGGTTGTTTCTTTTTATTTGTGTTTAGGGCTCTCTCTTCACTTTCTCAAGTTGACCTGACATTGCTGTTACACTAAGGTCGCACAACTTGTTGATGAGGATCACCGCCCTGTCTGATCAAAGGATAGGTGATAATTTGGCAACAGAGCGGCACATTTTTGGTTCCTTTGGCGACATAACGTCCCAAATGACGTGGATAAAAATAAGCACATGCAGTCTGCTTTGCCCCAATCAAGTCAGAATCAGCGCCTGGGGGTGATACACAAACTCATTTCAAATGTTCAACCATGCAGAATTGCAAAAAGATTGAAGGAGTTATACCACATTTCTTTTATAAAAAAATAGCAAAATTAAAAGAAAACAAAACCTACATTAGGTGTAGCCAAAGACCTATCATTTAGATTTTATTTGATCAACCTTCTGAACGTATCTCGCCTGCTCCCTTCTCTTAGCTTCCCTCCACCTGGTACCTTTTATGGGGGGGAGGGGGTGTCTGTGTATAATTCCATTATTTGACGGAAGTGCTCAACAGAACTAGAGACTCTAACATAAACACATTTTCCCAGACTGTGAATCTAGTTCTGACCTCCCCCACTCCTCATCACATCTCTTTCCTTTCTAGGTCTTTGTTCAAAGAAATTGTGCCTGAGCCAGTCGTTATCTTAATTCTTTGTAGTTAGAGTGGGATATTTGGTCGTAACTCTAGGGTCACCTCTCATTAGTGTTCTATCCTTACAGGATACTTTTTGAAATGGTATATATATATATATATTTTTTTTTTTTTGAGCACTTCACAGTTCATTAATTCAAAGACTTTGCTGACATTTCATATGAAAAAGCCTAGGCTGTAAGGCCAAGGATACTAAAAAAAGAAAGAAAAAAAAAAAAACCCTAAATAGAACCAGACATGTCCTGTGAATACCTGCAATTGGCAGCATTTCACAGGAAGTCTTTTTTAAACTATCATCTTTCTTTTGAGGTAAGCAACTGCTGCAGTACCAGCAGAAAAGGGAAGGGTCAAGCTTTTTAAAGGGATCATCAGTCAGATCCGCATAATAATGACCCGAGAGAGTAATGTCATAAAGAAAATCAGGGGTGTTGGTAGTTTTTGTTTGTTTGTTTGTTTGTTTGTTACAGAACAAGTTCCTAAGACATGGGTGTCTGGTTTGAGAATATCAGTGACCTACAAGAAGAAAAAAAATGAATGGCTCACAAAACAACAAGAAACAAAATCACATCTTTCTTTGCACATTCTCCTTCTCTTCCCCCTCCACACAAGGTAGATATATCCTCTGATCTGCAATGATGTTTTTTGAAATATTCACAAAACCCCAAATCCAACTGAATAAGAACTTTCTTCTTGCCCCCAAATGGCACTGCATACATTGAAGATGTGGCCTGAAATGACTTTTATTAAAGTCCGGAGAGCCTTGTGTCATTGTCCTGGGATGTTAGAGCTGAAAGATCAGTTGTGGAAAGATCCCTCCATCTAGTTCTTCACAACATCTTACAGATGAGGAAGCGGAAGCAGCTTGCCCAGGGTCACACAGCAGTCAGCGACAAGGCCAAGACCAGGCTGGCAGAGGCAGGACTAGCACCCACGTGAGTGGTGCCTCCCTGAAGGTGCTTACCCCTTCAGAAACTGTGTACAACCTTCTGAGTTGTACTGACGTGGCTTAAAAACCATACTTCCAGAATTCCCTTTCTGGAGTTTGTCCTAACAACCTGTTAGCGCGTTCTTTTAAATATCTCTGATAGCAGCACATCCTTGTCCTTTGACATTTGACTTGTGTAACAACTACTCTCCCTCCCTCCATCCCCCACCACCCAAAGCTAGTACCAGGTCTGGGAATAAGTGAATAATGAAGATGGCTTATACTATTTAGAGTCAAAAAAGCAAATATGACTAAACACAGTGAGGCCAATTTTCTTATCAGTACTTAAAGGAACTGAAGACTATCGGCAAAAAATTTTCAGCAGGGGAATTACTGGGATTTCAAGGACTGCAGAGTAAAGTCTCATTTTATCGTGGTGAGGATCTTAATTTTCTTGTAGTTTGAAAGGGACTCAAAGTTGAGACCAGCAGATTCAGAGGGAAAGCTTATTGTGTACCAATTAACACAAAGAAAAGGATAAACTTCACAACCTTCACATCAAGGATGAGGACAACTGACTTTAAATTTTAAGATAGACTTTTTTTTTTCTAATGAAATGGCGTGTGAAAAGCAGGGCCCATGTCTTGCCTAAGTATAAGATATGAATTTACCAACTTTGCTCCAATCAGCCCCTGCAATCATGAAATTACCCCCAAAGTGTTTTATCTGATTAAAATCTGTGCAAGTGAACGTGTGCATTTGGTGAGCTCTGCAGTACTTTTTTGCCAATCATGAAGAAGTTGGGGGAAAAAGTATATTAAAAATCCTTCTAACCTCCTTTTTCAATAAACAGTTGAAGTGAGAGCAGCAGCCTAAAGACCGTTAGCAACACGAAAGACAATGGCAATAAAATTGTCAGCAAGAAAATAATCAGAAAGAAGACACAGACCTCTGTTTCCCTCTTCCTTGGTCTCACTATCAAAATGAGTTCCGCCAGTTTTTAAAGGCATAAAAACAGGTAAAATAAGATATTTTGAACTGAAACCAGGGGCTGGGTGGAAAAAAATTTAGTGCCCTGACCATTGAAGAAGAGAAAACAGGATGTGCTTTAAGGAGAACGGCGATCCCTTTTCCTGGTAATGTGGGGACAGCTCATTTGGTCGCCTGGAGGTCACCGAACCCTCAAATCACGAGTTTGCACAGAACAACACGGCGTGGTCCCGGGGTAGCCCTGCGGTACATTCTTGGTAGCGATTTGACAAGATGTGGACATTACTGGCTGAGATGAAATGTGAAATTGCAAAACCCTTCAGTGAAGCCAGGCACCCAGATCCAAGTTAAAAATCCCACTGCACTTTGCTTTAGGAAGAAGAGAGCAGTGGCAGCGCCTGGGCCCAAGCGGGACACACGTGGCCGTCACCGGCCACGGCAAGGCTGCCACGGGTTCTCCCCACATGTCACCAAATGACAGTATTTCCACCGTCGCTTCAGCACGATCCACCTCTAACCACCATGAGAGGCGCTGCCTGCCACACAGGAAGGCAAATTATGTTATTCTATCTTCGAGTCAGTGTTTTGGAGGAAATCACCTGTTTTTTATCAGTCAACCTGAAACCCCCTATAATACTGTGGAATGTGCACATTTTCCTGGAGTTGAATAGAGGCATTAACAAGCTCAAACAGAATGGGTTTGTGATTCCTGGAGATTTGGCCCCAACCGCCACCTGTTTACAATTAGCCTCTGGAAAACATGGTAGTTCTCTATATCACTGTCAACGTTAAGAGTCTGTAACATCTCACGTTCTGAAGGGGTCGGTCTTCTAATGGTGGCAGATGGGCTGGCGAGCATCAGTTTCTGCTCACCCAGAATTCTGAATAGAAACAGATACCACATCCCACATCCTCGTCCTGAAGCCCTTAGACCACTTGGGTCTTTTATCAAAGTTTCTTCTCTAGCTGTGTAATGTGAATACATACTCCCATTATGAAGCAACACAAATGAATTCAGAAATAAAATTTGACGATGGTCGGATACCCTGATTGCCACTTTAGACAGAGAAAAAGAGAAGAAAGATATTCATGCAATGGGAGATACTGAATTATTGGATATTTCCATGGATGATCTCTTTAAAAGATAATAGCTAAGCCTCATTTTATCACTTCACCTAGAAGTCACACGGACATCTTACCTTTTCATGTAAAATAATGGGTGAAATGAGATTTTCTTCCAGGTAAATTCTAGCTGTGAGCGAGCATAGGTCTACGATGCTGCTTACTAGGGAAAACTCTGTTCCTCTGAGAGTCCTTGATTTCGACAAGACTGTCTCACACGTAGAATACAATTAATTAAGCATTTTGATAATTGCTGGTGTAAGAAAGGGGACTGGACCGGAAATCTGCCACAAATCTCTTTCTTTATAATTATTAATGTTCTGTCTTTCAGGAAATACAGAATCGGTACAGGCAAGTGCTTCAAAAGCAAAATATAAAAAAGGAAAACAGGATTTCGAATATTAAAAGAAATGAATTTCAGACCTGATTCAGATCTCTGAGAAATAGTCCAAACAATCAATCATATATCATATTACCCAGTTTCTACGTTCTCCAACTTATGTGCATTCTTCTTTCCCAAGCGTTAGACTTTATCATTTTTAGCTTGTTCTGTGTCATCTGTGAGGCGATCCATTTTTAAGTAATGCATGGTTATTTTAAGGAAACATTTTTAATAAGACAAACATTTCATTAGCTAATTTGTTCTATTTCTTATTTCAGTGCCTCATAGTAAACTAGCTGGCATTGAAAGGTACTTCTATTTGCAGAGTAACGCGTCTCATGCACAGCCCATTCAGTAGAGAACCACTTAGCTTTGCTTCACTGTTCTGTCTGAACCAAAGCTGTTCATGAGAAACCCCATAATACAATCAAGGCCCCTCCGGGGCACCATATACATTTATGTAACTTATCTCTTTGTACATCCTTTGGGTGTCAGAACCTCTCAGCTTTGCTAACCATAAAAAGTCTGCCTTAAGCATATTACTAACTTTAAAACTCTAATGATATGGATGTCATATTTCAATTTTTAAAAAACCTTTCCCTGCTCCACCCTAAAAAAAAAAAAAACCCTATAAAACTTATTCAGTGGAATCATTCTGTGGTTAAAAACATAAAATTTATTTAAAAGAAAAATAATCATGAATGTGTTCTAGTTAAATGCAAACAAACCCAAGAATTAAAAAAAATCTGGTCAAAAAATAATAAACAAGAAACAAACATATTAGTCTTCAGGTTTTAGTAAGAGCCACTATTAACAAATTGTCACGGGAAGCAAGAATCTGTGTACTTTGTTTAAAGTTATCAAGAGAGAAAGCACTTTTTAGAGTCTTAATGAGTATAAGCCTGATCAGCTAAAATGGGCCCTGGGAGGGGGGGAGCAAATCGACAAGACTATTCCACATGGGCATTTAAATGATTCCAACATTATTCTTAATAATAACATTAATGATAGTAGTGATAAGAAACAATTATGAATGATGGTAGGGAACTTCCATTGTGTAAAGACCATCTGGCTATGAGAGTCAGACGTGAAATTCTAAAATTAAATCCTCAATCTGTCCCTTTAAGGTTGCTTTGTAGATAATGGATATCTTAATTTTTTAAAAAGAAAAAAACCATATCCATTGTACCAAACATATAGCAGCTCCTGCTGAGAAAACAAAGCCTGTGTGTCTATTTCTTTTCTAATTGTTCATGTCCCTAAACAAAACAAAGGCTCTGTGAAAGAGCTTATAAGATAATGATAGTAACTCATCAGTCTTTTATTGTTCTCTTCTGAAAAATTTTGATAGGTAAAGCGTTGTTATGATCCTTCTACTCCTCATTTCCCCAAAGTGGGGGACGAGAATTTCCCTACGTTTTCTTTGTATGGTAAAGCCTACTAAAAGAAACATTTTCGGGTGGAAGGGGCTGAGTGTTTGGACTGCAACAAATGTATAATTCAAAACTTATCTTTACGTCATAATGCAAAATATAAAAGAGAAAGCATTTGACTCAGAACCTGGAAAATGATCAGTATTAGTAGATATGCTGTTTTTGTTTTATTTGTTACACCCAGGGTTTAGCTATGGCTAGTTTTTAGATTCTCTGGCCGTGTCAAAATGTAGTAGGGACAAAAGGACAAACATTACCTGACGCTACTTACATGGGGTACCTAGAGTAGTCGAATTCATAAAGACAGATCAGTAGTTAGTGGGCCTGGAGGGGAGGAGGATATGGCGAGTTATCCTTTAATGGGTACATGGTTTTGGAAGGATGAAAGATCTGGAGACGGATGTTGGTAATAGTTACATAACAACGTGAATGTACTTAATGCCACTGAGCTGTATACTTAAAAATGATTTAAATGGTAGAATTTTGTCTTACATATATTTTACTGCTACTACAACAGCAAAACAGGAAAAACTATACAAAGATTATAAACAATCATTTTGTTCTCAACTTTGTCCAGTCTGTACTCACCTTTGGCTTCTTAGACCCAAAACAAATATAAACTGAAGTAGTGAATGAACTTTCCAAACGATTGGTTCTCTGCCACAAATTCAGTAAGTAAAGCAAGAGCAATAAAATCAACCAATTTCCTTATTCATGGGATGTCAAGCTTCTAGCCTGAAGGATGAACTCACCCAGGCAAGTGACTTCTTCTTCCTCTCCTTCTTCCTTTTCCCTTCTCCTTCCCTTTTCTATGAAGACTTCAACTCTTGGAGTGGCTGATATGATTCCCCCTTGTAAGGTCTCCTGAGATTCTGTGGTGATCTGTCTCTAGACAGAGCTGGGTCCCGGGAGCTGCTGTCACACTCATGCGCTGTGCTTTAGTCGAACCCATAACCCAGATACATCAAGCAAGGTGCAGCTGTCTTTGGAAACCTCAGTTGGACCTTTCTGTCCTGTGAGTGAGCAGGAAAGCCGGGGGGGGGGGGGGGGGGGACTTTGCCTTGAGGGGAGAGTAACTATTAATGGTGTGATTGAGCCTTTGCATCGCCCATGCCCACCTTCATTTTTTGAAACCAGAAAGAAGACAGGTAGGCAGGCAAGTGGCAGAAAATACCTTCCCCATGTTCCTGTGCTGATCAATACCCCTGCAGCACTGTGCTGGGTCGTAATCCCTATCCCTCGGTTTAGCTCACAGGGTCCAACACAGGATTGCCTAGAGGCTGAATGGGCATAATAGCACTTGATCTGGTCTCCCTTCTTTGGTTTCCACATTCGTATGCTATGCCCATTTATTTTTATCTTGCATCACATCTTTCTTCTCTTTCTCAGTGCCTCCCTCGTCCTCTGTTAGTGACAAATAAAAGGAAAGGTGTCTCCCAACCAACATGAGTTCTAGGGGAACATCTTCACGGCCTAATTGGTTGGCTCTTAATTTCAGGGAACCTTGACTGTGTATGTTTCCTAATTAGACCAGGAAAACCTAATGGGGGTGCTGACGCTGCCTCCCCCAGGCAAGCTGTGTGCACAAAACAGCTAGCATCCAAAGGAAATTTCTCTTGGTAATTACTTTACCCAACTTAAGCTTCAGTGAAACTTGAACCTTTCATAAGATGGAAGCCTTGCACCCCTCGCCCGGTTATACATCATGTGTCACATTACCAAAAAACCTTGTGGAAGTCTGTTTTAATACTTTCATGTTGTAAGATGCTTCTAGTTCTCTCTGCCTGTACAGTGTCTCTGTGTGCAGTAGCAAATGAATTGCACGTATAGATACACACATTCCCTTTTCAAGAAAGCAAAGGAAATTGTCCCTGCAAATGAAAACCAATTCCATTCTTTTTAATGAATCTAAGATTTCCCAAACTGAACAGGAAGCTGAGCTGGGTAGTCAGGTCCCTCGCCTCTGGCAGAGGCCACTGTCTAATACATTAGAACAAGGAAAGAGGACACCCCCCACCACCACCATCACGAGCGTGTGCACACAGGCGTACACACACACACACACACACACACACACACAGGCAGTTGTACTGTACCACGGGGGCCTCATAGCCTAAGGCATCAGAATTGATTACCCTTGGCTTGCTTAATTCCAAATGTCCTTGGTAGTTCACAAAAGTCCTGGCGGGTATGGAATTCTAAACTTCACATGCATAGCTAGAGTCATAGTTCTCTGGACAATAACAGAAGTTCCAAAAGAATATGACTTCAGGTCCCCAACTCCTAATACTGAAGACAAGGCAGTTCACCACTATGCCCTCAGCCTTTGAGTTATGCAGAGGGGTTGGAAGATGCATCCTTTGGTACAAAGACAGAAATCTTCCTGAGCTTGCTGACCACATAGACTTTTCTTATTGATGGAAGGGGTCTGGCCCTCGGGAGACTCTGAATAAGTAAGAAGACCTCTTCAATGGTTTCTCTCCGCTCTTGAAATAAAGACCAGAATTTCTCGAGGCCCCAACCCAGCCTGGGTTGCCCTAATACTCCGGGTCTCCACTCCTACCTCTCAGCTCACTGGTCCAGGATCTTTGCCCAGGAGACACGGTTTATACAAAGAATGCTCTTGCCCTCCCCTAGCAACTCCTGCTCATCCTTTAGCTCAAATATCACTTCCTCAGGGAAGCCTTCCTTCCTTTTAGGACCAGCTTGGTGCTCTTTGTTATAAGCGCTTGTAGTTTACTGGACCTTTCCTTTAGACTACGAGTTGGTTTGCAATTATGCATTTGTTTATTATTTGATAACCATCTGCTTCCACAAGGTAGGAACTCTATCTGTATTTTCTGGATCTCCAGGGCCTCACATAATACTTGGCATACAGTTGGTGCCCAACAAATACTTTTCACTGAATGAATAAGTGAAAGAGTGAACGAATATAAAGAAAAGACACTTTAGAAAAACAACTAAAAGGGGAAAGAAAAAGACAGAGATTGTTAGTGAGTAGGTAAGGGGAGGAATAAGTACCCTCAGGACTTGATGATTTTATGAGTTTGGCATTAGTATTTCTTGTCATGGGTTTTCAAGGCCCTGGAGAACTTAACCTAAAATCTATGATCTTACCTAAAAGACTTGAGAGCAGAGACTCCATCTGGTTATTTGTACAGCAGGGTTCCTGGCAGCATTCTTCACAAGAGCCAGAAGGTGGAAACACCCAAATATCCATCAATGGGTGAACAGATAAACAAAATGTGACATATACGTAAAATGGAGTATTATCCAGCCTTAAAAAGGAATGACAAAAAAAAAAAAAAAAAAAAGGAATGACATTTGGACACAAGCTACACCATGGATGAACCTTGAGGATGTGCTAAGTGAACAAAATGACAAATACATGATTCCATGTATACAAAGTGCTGAGATTTGTCAGATACAGAGTGGCAGAAAATTAAATGGTGGCTTCCAGGGACAAGGGGAGGAATAAATGGGAATCACAGCATTTAGTGGATACAGGGTTTCAGTTTGGGAAGATGGAAGTGCTCTGGAGATGAATGGAGGTGGTGGTTGCATGAGGTTGTGAATATATTTAATGCCACTGAACACTTAGAAATAGTTACAATGGTAAGTTTTATGCGGTGTGTATTTTACTACAATTAAAAAGCAAGGGGATGCTAAACACACATGTACACATGCGTGGCCCCCCAAGATGCCTCCAAGTTCAGAGTCCATTTGCTTATAATGAAGGCCCCATTGTATCTATATGATTCTGTTTAAAACTCACCTGTTTATTATCTTTCATTTTATAGTTTCTGTTTTTCAACCATTCAGTTTTTCCTCTTTGCCCTAACGTTGAGTGGTGGCATAAGGACGAGTGGACATGTAGTGTGTGCATCTGTGCCTTTTCCTAAAGAGGTACCTTCTCCTCCGATGCCAAGGGAGCATGGAATATGGTCCTTCACAACAAAATAGCAGCACTCAAGTTTGATCACATTTAAACTTTGTATTTAAGCTGTTTTCAATTTAGAAACATCTCTAGGAGAAACCAAGACAGCCTTTATTTTTATACTTCCTCTGAATTTTTAAGTGGCTCTCAGATCCAATCTATCGTTTATCTATAGACATATATTAAAATACAAGACACGATTATCATGTCTAAAGCCAAATGTTGACTTTCTTTAGCATTATGCACAAAGGCGTATGGCTAGTATGTGAATCTCTAACACTGGTTCTCAAATGCAGAATGATCATCTTATATGTGGCTAAAAATCTCCTGGAGGTTTCCAGGACCCCAGCTCTGGAAAGACTTACCTGGCAAGTTTGGTGAAAATCTGCATCCAAAACCAAAAAAAACTGGACTACCTTGCTTGCTGCCTTAAAGGACAAACCTTTAGAAGCTTTAGAGAGTGTTTTCAACAGTCTGTCCTTTTTGTCTCAATAATTTGTATTGTACCACCTGTAAGAGGCAAAGACAGGACCTTAAGACTGTCCTCAGTATCAACACAGTCCTCTATGGGGAACAGTTCCCCATAACCACGTTTTACTTCTACAGCCAGTAGTTGGCAAATTTGAGAGGTTACTGATTCTATTGAGAATCCAAAGAAACCATGTTTCCCTCTCTTCTGATTAGAACTCACAAAATTTTCTGCATTCTCTTCAAAGAGGACTTGTCTCCTCGAAGCACATCTGTAGACTCCAGGTAAATTACCCTGTTCTCAATCCTCTTCCCCCCAGAGAGGCCTCTTCCCCCTTATTAAAGAATCATATAATTTCATGTTTAAAGGGGGCTTTAGGGATCATGTAATTCAATCAAATAGTTTTTTTTTTTCAATAGTAGAAGAAACAGAGGCCCAGGGAGGTTGACTAATGTCACACTGGATTAAAACCAAGCTACCTAGATGTAGTTGAAAGTTCTTTCGATGCTGCTCACTCATGTTTGTCTAAGAGATGTAACTAATGAGAAGGTGATCAAACTGACCCTCCCCAAATTTACTCTTTTTTCCCCACAGGGTTTGTTGGGTAACCCTTCGGAGTCCATTGAGGCTGAGCGTGTTTTTAAAGAGTTTATCTGAATACCATCCAGTCCTAGAGGATTGTTTGTTTCAAACCCTGAAACCCCAGGCCCATTGAGTCCAAACTGTACCTGCTTCTTCTGCCATAATTCTTTCATGTAAGAGGATGTAGAGGTGGGAATGCAGGACTAAATTATCCTAGCTGGATTGTGTGGGCAGGTTAAAGTAGCCATGGAGCTGAAAGAAGATAAGAGGACAAACTAATGGAGTCCCATGGCCAAGCTACATGGACTCCTTCTTGGACATCTGAGACAGGTAGTGAGGTAGAGGGAAAAGAATATTGGCTTACAGGCCAGAGTTGGTTCTTCTATTTCCTAGCTATATAATTTTGGTCAAATGAACTTGTGAGCATCAGTTTACTTATGTATGAAATGGCAGTTATTAATACTTACTCGGGGTGTGGTTAGATAGAGAGGGGTTGACATATAAAAAGCCTCTGATATATAAGACAAAAAAATGTTCATGTGTATGTACATATGTATATGTAATATGCATGGTGTGTGTGTGTGTGTGTATGTGTATGTGTCAGGTTCTCAAAGAAAAGCCAAGGTTTTATAGTGTAAAGTCTTACTTAGAACAGTAACACTCTCTGAAGCACAAATTTTTACAGTTTTTAAGGATTCTGTGAGTTTGAGTGTAAGCATTATCCATCTTTCCTTCTTGCTTCACTCAAACATCTTGGAAACAAGCTGAAAGGTAAATCGTGTGTCTTTAACTCACCCCCTTACCTCTGAGAAAAAGAAAAGCAGAACATGTCAAACTAAAAATATTTTGTCCGGCAGCCCCGGTGGCCCAGAGGTTTGGCGCCGCCTTCAGCCCAGGGAGTGATCCTGGAAACCCGGGATCGAGTCCTGCGTCAAGCTCCCTGCATGGAGCCTGCCTCTCCCTCTGCCTGTGTCTCTGCCTCTCTCTCTCTCTCTCTCTCTCTCTCTCTCTCATATGAATAAATAAATAAAATCTTATAAAAATTAAAAATAAAAATATTGTGTCAAATCATTATGCCGTCATTAAATGTTTGATTTCTCCAGTACAAAATGGAGGAAGGACAGATCCAGCCAACAAAGTGTTTCCTGTCTGGTTGGGAAAATGATGTTTAATATAAGAAACAACCAGAGAACAATACCAGGTGGTATGCAAACCATCACTGGCTCTCATTTCAGAAGACGAAATGATCCGAGGGTCTGGGGTTGGCTTGGAAAGGCATCTTGGGAGGCTACCTAGGCTGGTGTTTGAGAGTGGGTTGTGGATGCAGACAGATGGGGACACGTCTCGGCTCTACTGCCGGTATTTTTGTCTAGTTATTACATTTTAATCCTTAGTCCTCTCATTTTGCAAAGGGGAAAATGAAATTTGCTTCTTAGGGTGTTGTTAGGATTAAACAAGATAACAGATAACAGAGCACTCAGCACAGATACTGGCACGTAGTAAAAGGTCAAGAAATTAGCTGCACATGTCCGTTTCTCATTAAATAGGAATCTTGGACAGTAAATGTTGAGGATGTAGAGCATCTGCTTGTGGAAATATAAAATGGTACAGACACTTTGGGAAACAGTGTGGCAATTTCTCAAAATATTAAAGTTACCGTATGACCCAGCTATTCCACTTCACGGGCACTGGAAACATATGTACACACAACTCTTGTCCACAAATACTCATAGCAGCATTATTCATAGTAGCACAAAAGTGGACCCATGAACTCCCATGTCCATGAAGTGATGAATGGATAAACACAATCTGCTGTATCCACACAGCAGAATATTATTCAGCAACACAGAAGAACGGAGTACTGATCGCTGCTGAAACATAGGTGAACCTTGAAAGCTAGGTGAAAGAAGCCAGTCACTAAGCACCCTATGTTATGTGATCCCATTAATGTCAAGTTCCAGAATAGGCATCTGTTGAGACCAAAAGTGGATTCATGGTGATGAGGAGATGAGGGGGGGGGGCTGGGGAAAAGGGAAGGGGAAAGGAAGCGACTGCTGATGGATTTGAGGTTTCTTCTTGCCATGAGGAAAGATTCTGGAATTAGTGACAGCGGCACAACATTGCAAATGTACGACGTGCTACTTTAAACGAATTGTCCACGTTAAGTGAGTGAACTCTGTAGTATGCGAAATATATCTCAATAAACCCATTTAAAAAAAAAAGAGGTGAGGCTTAAAAGAATGTGGCACTTGGACAGGCAGAAGGAGCAAGAGGGGGCAGCCTGGGTGGCTCAGCAGTTTAGCACCGCCTTCAGCCCAGGGCCTGATCCTGGAGTCCCAGCATCGAGTTCCACGTGGGGCTCACTGCAGGGAACCTGCTTCTCCCTCTGCCTGTGTCTCTGCCCCTCTCTCTCTCTCTCTCTGTGTGTCTCTCATGAATAAATAAATAAAATCTTAAAAAAAAAAAAAGGAGCAAGAAGACGGAGCACACAAGAAACGGACCGTGTCATCGGAGCATCTGAGCCTGTGAGCATAAATTGGAGAGAATATTTGCAGCAGAAGGACTGTGGGAGAGGGTGTGCCAAGGTGGGCCACCTAAGACCAGGGGGAGCCGTTCCGAGTTAACCGTAGAGGCGGTCTGAGGGTCCCTGGGGTGGTAGGAAGGTTGGAGTAGATAGAATGTTCCAGATTTATAAAGAATGTGGTTTGGGTGGAGCAGGGAAGAAAAATCAGAGTCGGGCGAACTGTAGTAGCTTCTGATAGAAAAGGAGACACTTCCTTGGGGCTTAGGTTGGGTGGGCAGGGCTGGCTCTGGCTGGACGGAATGACGGTGAGGGTCCCGGGATGGGGGGGGGGCTGGCATCCCACCGGCTGTCACGGGTGGGCCGGCCGCCCCGAGTGGGCTGCTCGGGGAACGTGAGTGGAGCCCCCCATCCTCCCTCGCAGAGCATCCTGCTTCCTGTGAAAATTGTCCTAGGGGGAGGAAGATCCTCATTTTCGGTACAGAACAAACACAAATAGGATATTTCATATCTTCTCTGCCATTTTCACCCTTCCCTGTAATTGGAAACTCTCGCCCCCAGTCTCACCTGTAGGAGTCTGTCTTCCAATGCAGAATTCCCTCCCCCTCCTCACCGAACCCTCCCTGTCTGCCTTCTCTGCCCCCCCCCCAAACTTCAGAGGGTTTTATTTTCTTTGTCAGTCCTCTGAGTTAGTGATGGTAAAGGAGTAGGGGAGGAGAGGGAGCGGATGCTTCTGTTTCATTAGTTTCTGATCAAGTGTGCAATTTTTAAAGGCTGCTCTCATAAATCTACACACTTTTCTGTTTAACAGTCTCCAAGTTACCTCCCTCTTGCAGGCTTTGGTTTTGTGCTCGGGGGCACGGAGACCTCGAACGTTTCTACATGGTGTCTTAACTAGCCTCCAGCGGATTCGGAGGGTTGAGCTTCTCTTTGTCCCCCGGCTTGCTATTAACTCTGTTCTCCTTCTTCCTGGATGTTGCCCTCTTCCCTCAAGTTCACCGCTGCAGATTTTCTCTTGGGAGCCACCCTCAATTATAATATCAAACCTAGGTCTTGGGGTGATCTAGCTGCCCACTGCAGCTCCCACACCCAGACTTGCACCGGGTGTGTGAGACTAGATGAACGCCCTCCTCCTCTCTGGGAGACACCCTTGAAAGTTGTACTGCCCGAGAGTCATTTATAAGGCTTCGCCCTGTATCACCTCCCCTAGCACCCTACAATGCTTCATAGGAAGAACACCAGAGAGTCTTGGTGGTTCGAATTACTATTGCTGTCTGGACAACTCAAGTTATTGCTCTGTGACTAGGTGTATGCATATTTTTTTAAGGTTTAAAAGAAAAGTGTTTGGATGACTGGGCTTTGAAAGTTAAAGGCTTTTCAAAAAAAATTTTTTTTAAGTTACTTTCCCCTATGAGACACATACGACTTGGGCTGTTGAGGTTCAGGGAAGAGGTAAAGCGGTTTTAGGCTGCTTGCTTGGGTAGAGTAGTGAAGTCATGGTAGGTTACTACCTTGGGTTTCTTGGATACCCCTCTTCATTCTGTAGGGGACTCTTCCTCTCTTCTTCCTTCCTTCTGTGCCTCTCCCTTCCCCATCCTTCCTTCCTCCCACCCTCCCTTCCTTCCTCTCTCTCTCCCTCTTTTCCTTACTCTTCTCTCCCTCCTTCTCCCCTCCCTCTTTCTCTCCCTCCCTCCCTCCCTTTCATGTAGTGTGACAGTTGCTTCTAATTTCCTTGCAACTTGGAAGTAAAAGTGCCTTTTCATTCTTAGGCTTTCTTTCTTCTTACCTTCCTAACTGCCCGTCTCCATCCACTGCATCCAGACTTTACTTACCCTTTAAGTCATCAAAGTGAGCTGAAAACCAAACCTCTCTGCCTTTGACCGTGAACCTTCCCAAATGTCATTCTTCTGTCCAGAAATGTCCGTCACTACTTCATCATCTGGCAGAGCAGCTCAGCCTTCAACCAGCCCGAAGGTTCCTTTCCATCTGTCGTCTCTTCCAACTATATACAAAATACTCAGGACTTCCCTGGAATTCTTAGGGCCTGAGAACATTCTGGAGATTTTGAACTTCCCAGTTGGGTCCAGTACATAATCTATTGCAGTTGTGAGCATGACCTGGCTCCTATGGTCAATCAGATGTCCAGGCTTCTGGGACCAGCAACACTCGGTGAACACCTGATCCAGTACAGCTTCCTCCAAACCAGCTCCTGCCCTGGACTCCTGCAGCTCTGAGGCATCACTGTTCACCCCATCCTTTCACTCAGTCTTCCACTGATTCATTCTTACCACACATCCATCCCTTAGAGGCCGTGAGATGTATCAACAGAAGACCCGAATTACAGTCCTAGGATGTGGCCTGTTCCAAGTCTGTCTCTCAGGATCCCTGGAAAAGGAAAGATCTTGGATTTAAGCTGACTGTCATTTCCCTATCATAAATTAACAATAGTTCTGTCTATGTGTCTTACTAAGCTTAATCATGTGCCAGTTGTTTAGAGTTATTAGTATAAGGAAGCCTGGAGCCCTGGCCTTTTTGTGGGAAATGGTCTCTAATGAAAGAATCTCCCAGTCCCCAGCCCCAGGGATAAACATGAAATCTTACTCTTCATTTGCTTCTGGGCCTTTGTTACTGTGAACTTTGACCAGTCTTTCAACCCCATCTGTGAGAACACACTCTAGGAATCCTGAACACCTACACCTGGGTGAGAAGGGAGACAGTTGCCCCAGGGGCTGCCTTGCTCTAGCCCTGCCTCTCAGGGCTCCTGCTCTGCTGCTCAGCTGTGCAGAAGAGTAGCCCCATTGCCTCCACTCCCCCCAGACTCTTCCTGACAACAGAAGAGTTTCAGACTCTTCCAAGTCTTGTACTCTGGTCCCTGTCCTTGACATTACTCATCTGGATTGTGAAAGGGCCTCTTGTTTGTGAATTCCAATAGGAGCCTGAGTTACTCCGCAATGACTCTGTAATGAAGCTGTACTCTCCATTTTATAGAATCCAAGATGCCATCGATGGTAAACCACACCATTATTTTATGTCTCACGAGAAGAAAGAATGCAGCCAAAATATGACTATTGTTGATGTTAAGACCATCCTATTTTAAAAAATGCATATCTTAAGAATCAATGAAACGTGGAGCTCAGTGGTTACATGTGAAGTCCTTGGAGTCAGACTGCTTGGATCTGAGTCTCAATTCTATTATTTAATTTTTGACCTTAGGCAAGTCACCTAACTCCTCTGTGCTCCTGTTTCCTCATCTGTTGGGAATGATAATAATAGAATATACTTGAGAGGACATTGAGGACTAGATAAGTGATTCCATGTAAAACACTTAACACCATGCCTAGAGTATAATAAAGAGTCAATAAATGCCAACTTTTAGTTGAATGTTAATAAAGAATATAGTTAGTAGCCAACATTATTGAGCAAATATTATGCACCAGGAGTGGTGCCAACTCTTTTAATGGGTTATCTTGATTTGTGATCAGCACAGTAACCCAAGAAGGAGGATGCTGTGATGGTGCCTACTTGTCAGAGGAAAAGCCAAGGCAAAAGGAGGTTTGTTATAGGGTACCTGCGTCTTAAATAAACCCTATAAACACCTTCCTCCCCCGCTTTTTTTTTGGTTAGCATTTTACCCTTAACATACAATTTTGTTCCTCTTTTCCTCTTAATCAGAAACAAATTACCATGAAGGTAATGAAACTTGGGCTTCAAGATGCCTCATCTATATGGGATCTTCCTTAAGATCTAGGAGCTTCAGTCGAGTATCTGCAGAGTGCTCCAAGGGTTGGAGAGGGGGCAGAGATCATTTTCCAGGGCCTGCAGAGGGATAGGAGTCTGGCAAAATAGAAAGGGTGGCAAAATGCCAGCATCTAGAATTCAGCAACTATTGCTGACTTGTCCCAATATTCTCTACATGAATGTCCTTCTCTCTCTCTCTCTCTCTCTCTGTATAGCCGGCCAGCCTTCCAAAAGAGCAGAGTTGCACATTTATCAAGGCATGTCTTGGCCGCCTTGTTCTCTTCTGTATTATGACTCCTCCAATGCTGACCCCACTAAGCAGAAGAAAATACCCTACAGTACCATGGTGAGGATGTACACAGGGAAAGACTACCAGGGAAAGAATGGAAAAAAGCACCCGGAGCCCCTAAATTGTCTGTTTATCCACTGATAAAGAAATAGCTATTCACAAATGGATTTCTTAAAAGCAAATAAAAGATAATTTTAGAAATTTTAACTTAGGTTGAAAATTGCTCATTCCCTTTTTAAAATTTTTATTACTATTTTTTAAAAAATATTTTAACTATTTATTCATGAGAGACACAAAGAGAGGCAGAGACATAGGCAGAGGGAGAAGCAGGCTCCCTACAGGGACCTTGATGCAGGACTTGATCCCAGGACCCTTGGATCACTACCTGAACCAAAGGCAGATATATGCTCAACCACTGAGCCATCCAGGCACCCATAGCAAAATAAAAAATAAAAAAAAATTAAAACATCCCTCTACTGACTTTGAGATTAATGTATTTCTTTTCTACTCTCCTGGATTGGCATTAAAAAAAAAGTGATTTAATGTCATCATCATTCTATCATTAGAACACTGGATCCAAATAACCTTTCATCTGTTTCACAAATGATCGTCAGAAACTCATGGTCACTAAGACCTCATTGGTGTTTGTTTTGTCTACCTAGTGCAGAGTTGGCAAGTTCGAGGAACAAAGGAAGGCACGCTGGGAGAAGTAAATAGTTTGTTTACTTTGTTTACTTTATATTGTGGGCTGGTTGAAGTAACTAAGTGCGTAGAGGCTGATATTTACTGCCATTGACTGGGAACAGAAAGACGACGATGTGCCACATTGAGCTCTGTGGACTCTCCCGGGATTAACTTGGTCCTACCATCTCCCTAGGAGGTGGGGTTATTATTCTCCTTTCTCAGAAGAAAAATTTGAACCCCGGAGCTGTTAATAAACTCTGCTAGGTCATACAGATTTTGTATTTCGTTGCACTTTATTTTTTAGAAATTTTTTTTTTTAAATTTATGATAGTCACACAGAGAGAGAGAGAGAGAGAGCGAGAGGCAGAGACATAGGCAGAGGGAGAAGCAGGCTCCATGCACCGGGAGCCCGACGTGGGATTCGATCCGGGGTCTCCAGGATCACGCCCTGGGCCAAAGGCAGGCGCCAAACCGCTGCGCCACCCAGGGATCCTCGTTGCACTTTAGATGTCATTAGTTGTAAGGTCCATCATGATTTTATACACCACTAACAAAGCAAGAAATATTCTCACAACTGTAGCATAGTGGTTTTTTATATCTTAGTTTTTTGAAAAATTATATTCTTATTGGTAAGGCTCTTGAACTTATTTTGGCATTGCTTTCTCTCATATATGTCTCTTGCACATGTGTAAAAAGAAAAATAGAAATAAAAAAATTTAAGAAATGAAATAAATTGGTTAAGATATTTGTAAAACATCACATTCAAAAAAATTTCACATTCAACATATGGCTCTTATGAACAATTTTCCAACTAGGAGTTAGGGATGTTCATGTTCTGCTGTGCAGGCTCACCCTCTATGTCATCAAAGATGTTGGTGATGTTGCATTTGCTCACTAGTGTCTCTGAAGTTCTCTTCAGAGCCATTTGGCAAGTTTTACACCTGTGTAACAAGCAGGGACAACGTTACCAACTACTGGTGGCCAATGGTGATAGTAGGATATATTCTGATTTCAGAAATTCTAAAATGTGAGAAAGTCTGTGTCTTTAGGTTCAAACTGAAGTCTGTGTCTCTTTTAACTGAGACACAAAGGAGGCTTTTGTCCTCTGGTTCCGGAAGTCGAAGCTTCACAGCAAAGGGCAGGAGCAGGTGCTGGATTTGAGTTGTACTCCAGCTTCTGAGCTCCTTACCTCTCATCAACTGCTGATGTCTCCTGGCTTCTCTTCCGAACCTCTAATGGAGACAGAATGGTAAACCCTTGGGGGAAAAGGGAAAATTCAAACTCCAGTAAAGATCTTTTTCTGATCTAGTCCCAGTTTCAACCTTCTCTGATGATTTCCTTTTTTTTTTATTTAAGATTTTATTTATTCATGAGAGACAGAGAGAGAGAGACAGAGACAGAGACACAGGCAGAGGGAGAAGCAGGCTCCATGCAGGGAGACCAATGTGGGACTTAATCCCGTGACTCCAGGATCATGCCCTGGGCTGAAGGCAGGCGCTAAATGGCTGAGCCACCTGGGTTGCCCTCCCTGATGATTTCTGCAGAAGTTCTCTGGAAGCACACAATTCCAAAAATGCTGAAATTGCCAGAGTCTGAAGATACTGCTGTTTGATTCTGTGCAGAGAGGTTGGTTAAGATACTCATGAACTGTTCCAGGTCTGGATGACAGTCACTCTGAGGAGCTGATTGTACAGAACCTCCTCAGGATGTTTTAATTGCCACATCCAGAAGCCACCACTCGTAGTTAGGTGGGACTAAAAAACAAAACAAAAAAAAAAAACAAAAAACACGCAATTAGTTGTGGAAAAAAAGCTTCCTGTCTACAGGTTTGGGGGCGGGGTGGAATTCTGACCATCATCACTCTGTCTTAACACACCATTCAGTCTGCCTGGAGAGATGACCCCTTTGTCTCAAACCCAGAAAGACAAATCACATTAAGGAAGGTCACCCCAGACGCTCATGTTTTGTGCATGAAAGTACATCTATACATATTTTCAGTTTTCTTTGAGCACTGGAGTTTGTTTATTTGATTGCTTTCTATTTGGGCAGCTAGGGACCAAGATATTTCTTTTCTGTTTGTTTCTCCAACTCTTTTTACAGTTTAACAAGTCAAATACAAAACTCGAGGGAGTTAATAAGGCTTGCGATGGTGCTGTGCATAGCATCACATTATTGATTGGAAATACTGCATTGGAATGCTGTAGAAGAGCCCCAAACCAAAAATTTCAGATGCCCGAAGCTTCAAGCTTTCCAATTAGGCTGAAAGTTTCCCTTGATAACCAGTAGTGCTGAAGCTTTTAATATTGTTTAGCTGTATCAGTTATCAGCCACATTTTCTAGCTCGGAAGACCGGCGGATCGCTTGATATTAGTGAGGTAGCTCATCTGACTCACTTGCACACTTTCTGATCAAATATTCTATCTGGAAAAAAAAAAATCTTCAGTGTAACGTAAACTGATCATAATTGGGAGCAAACGCTTCTTTCCCTTCTTCAATGCTATCTGCTCCTGTGCAGCTTATTTTGCATCCAAAGATACATTTGAAAGTCGAAATCCCTTAGAGCTAAATATTCTAAACTGACAGAAGAATTTCTAGTGGCACACCAGCCTAGAGCCATGTTTTTATGAGGACATCACTTTCTATTTCCAAGCTTCAGCATGCACTCTTGCTTCCTTATTGCTGGGAGCCATGCCACATCAACTTGCCTCCCTCACAGCCTTTAATGTTTTTTTAATGGAGTCCAGTTTTCCACCTAAGTTATGGCTAGCTTTCTGACAAACCATCAGACACCTAAGTAACCATAATGGAGGTGTCCAGCTGTGACATGGGGAGAAGGCGATGGTAAACTTTTATGCCATTAAACAAAACCATATTACAATAATTCATTTTTACCTGCCCTCCGGGTTTGCCAGAAAGGCTAAAAGGGGCTTAAGAAAACATTTTAAAAATTAATATGTGATATGAAGTCTTTTCTTGTAAGCCACAAGCTAAAGTAATCATTTTTAAATCTGGCTGGCGTGGCAACTGTGCTGCCTGAACAGTGGAAGAGCAGTAATGCCACATTTTTTTTCCCAAGCATAAAATTGCTCGTGTAGCAGTTAAGTTGGTTATCTGATGAAATAAAGCAAGCATATTTTGCAGGCACCTGGTTGTTTAGAAGAAATGAAGAAAATAATTGTAAATTAAGATGGATGAGCAATCTATTGCAGATGCAAATTTATCAGGGAATGTGGGCATTTCTCTGTTAAAGGAAGAAGGAGATGCTCTTGAAAGTTGGCACTGTTGATGGCTTTATCTACACAATTTGGAAAACATTTGCAGAACACTTGGTAATTAAATATGCCCTCAGCTGAGAAATTATGCCCCAGGTTGTCCTGCTGGTAGGTAAAAGGTAACTGTTCTCCTATACCTGCGCTTTAAGATTTCTGCTATGAAGCACCTGAGTTTCCGGAGACACTCATTGTGAGGTTGTACAGTGTACACAATAATATGAGGAAATGTCATGGCTAAGAAACAGACAGAATTCCTCTTCCTAGACTCGTGACAACTGGCTCGTTGGTGGCATTCAGATTTCAGCTCAGCCTCTTCCCCTCGCCGTCGAGTACTTCCCTTCCACATTAGTTCACTCTAAACCATCACATTCCTAAATCATCACATCCTTTTTTTTTTTTTTTAATTCCGCTAATCATTGTCTGAAAGGATTATCTTCATTGGTTTGCTGGTTTGTTGATGCCCATGCCTGGCAGAAAAGAAACTCCTTGAGAGCAGGGTGTTATTTTTCCCTTCCACCCCTGACTCCCCAGCTCATAGAAGCAGTGCCTGGCACATTGTACGTCTTCAATAAGTAGTGATTGAATGCATGAACCTGTGAGTGAACGACTGAATGAATGAACAAATGAACCAGCCAACAAACAAACAAATGAATGCAGGATGTTGACTACACATAGTTCCATAGAGAGTTCTAGAACACCGGATCACTCACAGGCTTTGTATAAGATAGGGACATATGTAGAGTCTAAGATGTAGCCTAGGTACATCAGGAATCATCCTTATAGTTGAAAGAAACCCCCTCGACTTTGGACAGCATCTGACATATGACACTGCGGGAAGTTTCTTCATGGAGAGATCTTAGGCAGATGACCTGATGTTTCAACTCATTCCAGCAAGGAGATGGGGGGATATACTGGCAAGGAGGTCCTCTCAGGGCGCCCACTGATGGGCTTCTGGGGATAGACCCACAATCACAGGTTACCTGGACAGACAGGGACCCTTCTGTCCTGTGTGGGTTTTCTATTAGCTTGAAATTCCTTAACAAAGACTTTTTCCTTGGACAAAGAAAAGGATGCTACCTCGTTATTAATATTTTGGGTGCTTTCTGTTAAACCAGCCCTTAATGTCTTTCACACAGGTTAAAACTCTCCTTGCTGAAAAAGCAGTTTAGTTTGGCTGATGGAGTTTGAGGTTCAGGAGAAAGATTAGTAACTTAAAAAAATACTTCTTTGAATTTGATGTATCTTACAGGAAGGGGCCTAGTTTGATGTTGCCCACCTTAACTTGTCATCCAAATTGCCCTTGAGGAGTGGTTTTTAATCTGATACATTTTTACCCATATCTTCTGAAGTGTCTTTTTTTTTTTTTTTAACAGGAGGGTAGAGTAACGTGGAAAGCAGTTTTTTATTCACTCCAAGGACAACTAACTCACATACAACCAAGGGCAGAATTAGTCTCTAGGTATATTTTTTAGCCTAAGGGTGTCCCGGGTGTGTGTGTGTGTGTGTGTGTGTCACTCAGGAACCTCTTTAAAAATAATTACCTTGTGATTAGTATCTGATACCAATGATATTTTTATGTTAAAAGTCTGAGGTCTTTATTTCCTGGAGACAGCCAATGAACTTCTTTTCACCTTGTTCCTGGCTGCTTTTCCTCCATTGCCTTAATAGAGGCACATACATCGAGGCACACACGCCTGCAGAGTGGCCCTGGCAAATGGTCGATATTCCACCAAAACAGTTTCTCTTCATGTAATTCCAGTCCGGTTAGATGAGAAATACACACACACACACACACACACACACACACACACACACACACACAAGACCTATATTCTCTACCAGCTGGTGTGTCAATAGAAAATGCCCAATGGTGGGGATTAGTATTTTCTTCCAGCTTCTATCTATTGCTTCTGTTGACTATGTCTACCAAAGGAAGGCATCTGGAGGATGACGTTACAAGTGTAACTCAACGTGGGAAGCAAAGATAGAGAGACAATAGTGTTCGTCTCAGCCAAAGCTCATTATTAACATTTTGGTCATGTTCAAAGGCTTTTCAGAAATGGCTCTTGGGACAATTTGGTGTCCAGTCTTTAAGGACTAACCACAGCATTTGTCTGTCACCACTTCGAGAGGTTAGAATGTAATGTATGGATAATGGCAATGACTGCATTGCCATCCACGTTTGAAAAAGCCACAGTCAGTGGCTTTGATGTCAGAGCCACAGCCCACCAATCTGATGTCAGTGTGATGGATTAGGATTTGTCAGGCTACAGTTACTGGCTTTGAAAAAATAAGGAGCCCATGTTCTATGAACATATATGTTCATAGAGTTTTTTGGGGGAAAAGTTTGTGCAGGTCTCTCATTGTTGGCGTTATTTTAAGTATGCCCAACTTGTTTTCTAAAATAAAGAAATGTAAAAAGAAAGAAAGAAAGAAAGAAAATAAAGAAATGTGTGGGGAGGAAGGGCAAGCTGTGGAAGCTGGCAGGGTCAGTATCTAGAGTTCTCATAAGGTGTGGGCTTTTCAAATTTGTCATTAAAGCATTGCATTATGTTCCCCTCTCACCCCCCCCCCCCAAAAAAAAAAGGGTAGGGAGAGAGAAATGAGAACCGGGACAGAGGGAGGAGGGGCTGAGAAGACGGGTGGGGAGGAGGGATCCGGCCACAGGGGAATCTCCTCTGTGAACCCCGGAGGAAGGGGCTCCTCGAAGAAGTTTGCATGTAATATTTAACTGGTGCCTTCCTATAACATCTTGACTTAATAAAGAGACTAGCAAAAGGGAAAGAGCGGAAAAAACGAAGGAAGAAATGTGCAGCAAGACAATAAAAAGTATCCTCCTCACACCCACCGCCTTCGGGGTCTTTCCCTTGTGCCTCAGAGCTTATTCCACTGAAACTCATCAATTTTTGCTTTTGTGCTGGAAATGCCCGAACACATGTAAGGCTTCACAGGCACCCCTTGGGGTGAGAAGGTTTCACAATGCTGGCTGAGCCTCGTGGGGTGTCCCCAGGGAAGGCCAGGGGGCCCCGGGGCGGGGGGGAAGGGGGGTCCTTCGGGTCCGGGGCGCCCTGCTCCCCCCCCCCAGCCCAGCCGGCGAACAAAGGGCCGAACCTCAAAGCTCCTGCCCCAACGCGTGACCTCGGGGCCCAGGGCGAAACATTTTATCTCTGGGTCCTAGTGACATAAGCTCCTCGGGCTCTGCAATTGTGGTTTATGATGTGACTAGAAACCTTTGATGGAATTACTCTTGCCTTCTATTTCTCTGCCCAGCCATTTATTATTCTGTATATTTTCGAGAGCTGTGGGAAACTTTCATAACCAAGCCTAAGCCAGGCGAAAACTTGTTCTATTTGGAATTTGTAATGAAGTCAAAACATGGCCTGGATTTTCTGAAAGGCTCCTTTGGCTGCCTGCAACAGCCCGGGGGCACAATCAGACAGGGATGGAGACGGCCTGGGAGCAGATTTTGTTACCAAGAATAGGACGGAACAATATTTGCCTCCCAAACACTAGGGCTGCTATTTACCTTCTCAGCTGGAAGGAGTGAGAGATAAATGCATATTTCACATGAAGTGCAAATACCAATTCTTTCATTTCTAATTTTCAGGATTTTTTTTTTCCTTTAACTCCCTCGAAACAAAAGGCCAGGGAGATTTTTTTTTTTTTAGCATATTTGATTTCCTGACCTAAGGGAAGAAATTCTTTATTTCAGAACTTTTGACCCCCCCAAAGAGCTGTTGCTTTGCCTGAAATGAAACTGTGAATAAAAATTGTGAGACATCTAAAGTGACTGGGGGTTTTGAGAATGCTTTCTTTTGTGTACTGTGCATGTCGGTGGGTGCGGGGTTGCAGAAAAAGCCAGAAAAACCCGAGTTTCGCTCTGCTGGGATGGAAGTCTTCCCCTACTTCTCAGGAGCTCTCAAAAATTATTCACTGGCTTAAAACCTGTTCCCTCCAAAGGAGCTTCAGTCCCTAAAAGAAGTGGTAAATTGTAAGATGGAGTTAGTCCCTAATTTTTATTTAAGTCAAAGGTTAATAGAGAAGAGGGGGATTGGTCCTCCCTCACTGTTTCAAGTTAATGTTTATTTTTCAGCATCAGGTAGAGAATTTCCTAGGGCCTTTATTTCACTGCTCAAAGCAGAGTAAGAAAACTCAGATTCGTGCCCCGGGGCTTGAATAAGGGAATAAAAACAGCACAACATTTGCATCTACTTAACAGTCTCCGCTTTTAAGAGCCCCTCACAGTAAGAGGGGAAAACCGTATCTGGAGGTTAAATGAAGCTCTTCTGAGATATTTGCCAAAAACACAATTTGAAGAAAGATAATCATTGTCAGAAATGACCTAGGAATTTGAGGCCTTCTGATCGAAAGCACAAAGCTCAGAAAGGTGCATTCTCTTGCTTCCCTGCCTGCCCGGATATCAATGAACATCAGCTAAAGGTGGCTGAAGAACCAATTTCATGCATCTACTGTATGAGGAAATGAACTGAGCCAAGGGCAAAAATAAAATTATACAAATGTTATTATAGACTAGCCTGCTTCTGTCCTAGTTTAATTCAAATTTTAGTGCTGCGGGCTTTGCTTCTGGCAGTAGCCTTCCTGAATAAATCAACATTTGCTTACATCTAAATTATTAGGGGAACATGTGACTTTGTTTATTGTATAAATTATACGCAAGGTTAAAGCATTAACTGTTCAACTGGTTTTGTTCAGTCACCTCGCCCCTTTGCCCCCCAATCATCTCTCCCCCAAATAAGAAATAAAAATCTGACATTTCTCCTTTTTTTTTTTTTTTTTTTTTTAAGACAAACTAATAACGAAGGCGCAAAGCACTGTGAACCTGATGTCGTGGGTAGGAGCACTGCTAAAGGTAAGGTGGGAGAGAGTCTCAGAGTTTAGGAGAAAGAAGGAAGGAGCTAAGGTCCAAGGAATTGTTCACGTGAGCTCTGATATGGTGTCTGCACAAAGTGCAACGGTGATCTGGTAAATAATCAGTTAAGTTGCACAAAGTGCAACGGTGATCTGGTAAATAATCAGTTAAGTTGATCAAGGCGGTCAACCAAAATGGACAGTTTAATACAGAGCTGAAGAAAGCCTTTGGCTAGGATTTCAGTAGGCAAAGAATTTCAAACTGTATGGCAATTTCAGACCCAAACATTCTTATTGCCTGATATCTGTTAGAAAAGGAAGTTAAACACAGACCCTCTGGAAAACGCACTTGGAAACAATTTTTTTGTCTTTGCACATCGTCTTTGCACATCACGGTGAGTGACTCCTGAAAGCCTACCCACAAGTGTTCGGGAAGTAATGATGGGGCCTGATAACTGGACAATTCAACTTTCCAAGTATTTAGACAAATTGGATATCAGGTGTGTCCTACTATGAGAACATCCAGGTAGGATCAACATCAAGAATTCCAAGTGCACCAATCAATTACAATGATTTGTTTATAAGAGTTTCTTATTTTATCATCCAGAGTAGGCTTCATTTAGTCTTTGACTTTTCCCACAGTGATAAACTAATTTGCAAATTTGTAAATTGAATTCAGTTGAAAAGATTGAATTCAGTCTTTTCCAAGAATATATATGTGTGTATCTGTATTTATGTATTTCTTTCTTAAAATTCTTCTATAAACACTGTAAGTCAGAAGATTTTGTACAGAATGAGCCTCTCCAACACATGATTCCAATCTAAGGTGCGCTTGGGAGGAGAATCAATTTCCCTTTCAACCACTTCTGGTTCTTTCTGCATCCTAAATTGGGCTTTGAGATCTTGGACAGTGATTCTCCAAACGTCATTTATATGCCACCTGAAACAGAATCACCCAGGACTAGGGCTCAGGGATCTGCAGTGTAACCAGCTTCCACATGATTGGGTTAAAAGGAACTAATGTGGGAGAACTACTTTTGCAGAGTCTGATATGGAAGCAAACCATGTAGCTCTATCTACCCTTTACATTATGTGCTTTGCAGCATCTTCTACTCATGGTGCCCTGGAGCCTAGCCCAAACTAGAACAGGCTTCCAACCCAAAAGGCCTTCCAATCCCTGCCTTGCACTTTTTGGCCAATGGAGGGTATCTTTGGAACATACTCAGAGTCTGTGGTAAATCCTGATCTGTAGTGAGACAGTACACTGACGAAAAATCATCACACATAACTACAATTCTATTTGAAATGATTTATGAAATGTAAAAGTAAATTGCTTTCCATCCCATTGGTATTTTTAAGAAATAGCTTTTTGATAGCAGCATATCAGAGCAGAAAAAGCAGACTTTGGAATCAGATAAGTCTGGTTTCAAATCAGTTTCATTGTTCATTCTCATGGAGACTTTGGTAAAACTTGAATGTCTCCGAGCTCCGTTTCCTTGTCTGTGGTATGAGAATAATAAATTGGAAATGTGATGGGTTTGGAAGAAAAATAAATAATATGCAAGAAGCGTTTGGAATATGGTAGATGCTGCAAGATTCAATAGGCATCAAGTCCATTCCTAACATGACAGGTGGGTGCTGATTGGCCTAAGAACATCGGTGTACTGCCTTCTTACAGTAATTGGTTCACTCAACATCTTTGTGACCCAATGGGAGCCATGCACAATGAGACTTGTTCTTTCCCAAGGGACTTGAGCCTGGAAGCATATGGCTGGTGCATCTGTTGCCATCTTGCCACCACAAGAGGACCAAGAATTAAGCCAATTAGTAGAGGAATGCAGAGATCAGCTGAGAGATGGAAATAAATGGGTCTTGGTGGTACCAGTGGAGCCCAATCTGGAGAGTGAGAGTCTCATTCTGGATTTCTTACTTAAGTGAGCCCATAAACTCCCTTATGGGTTAAATCAATTTTGGTGGAGTGTGTTTTCATTTTCAACATAAGAGAGTCCTAACTGAGGAAGGATCTCTACACCATGGAGTTTTGTAGATAGAGCTTGTCTATTAGGTGGCCATTATGCAAAACAGGGACAGAAAGGAAAACTGGCAAGCTATGGGCAGTTTTATACTCTGAGAAAATATAAAGACCATCTTCCCAACATAGGGCACATTCTGCAGAGGTTGCTACTTCCCTACTCTGATATGTGTTCTCTCTTCTTTTTTTGAATTTTTTTTTTGAATTTTTATTTATTTATGATAGTCACACAGAGAGAGAGAGGCAGAGACACAGGCAGAGAGAGAAGCAGGCTCCATGCACCGGGAGCCCGACGTGGGATTCGATCCCGGGTCTCCAGGATCGCGCCCTGGGCCAAAGGCAGGCGCCAAACCGCTGCGCCACCCAGGGATCCCTGTGTTCTCTCTTCTTAAACTTCGGATTATAGCTGAACACATGACCAATTTTTTTTTTAATTGAAGGATAGTTGGCATACACAGTTGGTTTCAGGTACATGACATAGTAGTGCCTCAACATCTATTTATGTAACCAGGTGATCACCATGATATGTCTAGCTATAATCTACCACCATACGAAGTTGTTATGATATTATTAACTACAGTCCCTATGCTGTACATTACACCTCCATGACTTATTTATTTTATAACTGAAAGTTTGTACCTATAATCCTTTTCACCTGTTTTGCACAGGCCCTCACCTTCCCCTCTGGCATTTGCCAGACTGTTCTCTATCTATGGGTCTGTTACTCTTGTTTTGTGTGTTTTGTTTGTAGACTTAACATATAAGTGAAATCATGCAATATTTGTCTTTCTCTGTCTGACTTTTCTCACTTAATATAATACTCTCTAGGTCTACCCATATTATTGCCAATGGCAATATTTTATTCTCCTTTACGGCGGAATAATATTCCATTGTATATATACACCACATCTTCTTTATCCATTCATCTATTGATGGACGCAAAGATGGCTTCCATATCTTGGCTATTGCAAATAGTACTGCAGTGAATAGAGGGACTTATGTATCTTTCTGAATTAGTGTTTTTGTTTTGTTTGGATAAATACTGAGAAGTGGAATTGCTGGATTCTGCGGTAGTTCTGTTTTTTAATTTTTTTTTTAAATTTTTTGAAGAAACTCCGTGCTGTTTTCCATAGTGGCTGCACCTTTTTGCATTACTGCCAACCATTCACAAGGGTTCCTTTTTCTCCACATCCTCACTAAACGCTTGTTGTTTCTTGCCTTTTTGACACTTGCCATTCAGAGTGGTGTGAAGTGATATCCCTTTGTGGTTCTGATTTGCATTTCCTTGATGATTAGTGATGTTGAACATCTTTTCATGTGTCTGTTGGCCATTTGGTTGTCTTCTTTGGAGAAATGTTTATTCAGGTCCTCTGCCCATTTTTAAATTGGATTATTTGGTGGGTTTTTGTTTGTTTGTTTGTTTGGATATTGAATTGGGTGAATTCTTTATGTATTTTGCATGTTAACCCCTTATCATTTATATCATTTCCAAATAACTTCTCCCATCCAGTAGGTTGACTTTTTGTTTTGTTGATTATTTCCTTTACTGTGCAAAATCTTTTTAGTTTGATGTAGTCCTATTTGTTTATTTTTTCTTTTGTTGCCCTTGCCTAAGGAGACAGATCCAAAAAAATACTGCTAAGACCAATGTCAAAGAGCTTACTGCTGATGTTTTCTTTTAGGAGTTTTATGGTTTCCGGACATGACCAATTAAAAAAAAAAAAAAAAGACATTATCAGACACCTTTGTGATTCAGTGTGGACCTGTAGTGAAACTCTGACCAATGGGATTTAAGCAGCTCCTCCAGGTAGTTTTCTTTAAAAAGATAGCTGGCATGTGTTCTTTACCTTTTTTTATTTGTCCTTTCCTTCATTCTGCTGCCTAAAATCTGCATGTGATAGCTGGACCTATAACTAATACCTTGTATCATGAGGCCAGGGCTCTATCTTAGAAATGGCAGACCTATGAGCTAAAAGGAGCCTGGGTCCCTATGAACTTCAGGGAGCAAGCTATTTTACAGTCTTGGCTTGCCTATGCCCGAATTTTACTTGAAACAGCAATAAACCTCTTGTTTAAATCATTGTTATTTTGAATTTTTATTAGTCTCAAGCCTAATCCTAACCATTACTTCCTGATGGCAGTTCTAAGAATGTGTTTTACAAGAAATTAAATTATTTTCTTTTTTTAAAAGATTTTATTTAAGAGAGAGAGAGAATGAGAAAGAGAGAGAGAGTACAAGCAGGAGGGAAGGGTAGAGGGAGGGGGAGGAACAGACTCCTCATTGAGCAGGGAGTCCGATGTGGGACTTGATCCCAGGACCCTGAGGTCATGACCTGACCCAAAGGCAGACACTTAACCAACTGAGCTACCCAGGCACCCAGAAATTAAATTATTTTCTTAAACTGAAAATAGGCACAGTTAGTATGCAAAGTACATACCATGTGGATATATTCTTTCAACATATATTATATAGATACTTACATAAGTTACAAAAATGTTGAAGTTAAATTCAATGTGAGCCAAAATGATTCAGTTCTTTCTATGCGTCCAGTGCTATTCTAGGCCAATGGGATTTGTCAATAATAAAGGTGTGGATGTGATATACAAATTTAATTTAGAGTCACAAGACCAATTAAATCGTATGTTTGAAGATAACATTTTGGGGTATCTTAGGGGAGGAATGAAAATCAAGGTGCTATGTATATTATAGTTTGGATGAATGCTGTTTATAATGGTATAAACACTGCCTGAAAGCCCCTGTCTCACAATAGATTCAGATTCTGCAGGTATTTGTCAGGGCTGAAATTAATAAATTACATGGGAATCAATGGATTCGATTCTATTTGCCTCACAGAGGTACTTTCCATTGCTGGGTGAATTTGAAAGAGAGCAAGCATTTTTTTCAGCTTTAAAATCCAGAATCTTAATGAATGTCATGTACTCTATGAAGAATTCTGAAATAGGTTTTGTTTGTTTGTTTCTTTTAGTGATTTCTCCACAGTGGGTAAATAAAAATGTTTGCTCCCATGTAAAAGGAGACTGAGGCAGAAAAGGAAATTGAAAAAAGCGCATGGGAGGTTGGTGGTGGTAGAAATCAGAAATAGCATCCAGGTCCCTTTAACTTGGTGATTACCCTCTACTCACAGGTTTGTACATGAGAGTTAGTGGTGGACATGATTTGTTTGGTTGGTGAATGTCATTTTCCAAGGTGTGCTAGAATTCCTGGAAGGAATAAGTGTTCTGTCAGGTGTCAGGGATGCAGAGAAGTAGGAGGAAAACAATGCAATATGGATATATCAGTTGGCTGTAGCTGTGTAACAAACTGTCCTAAAACTTAGTGGCTTAAAGCATCTATTTAGCACCTGATTCTGGGGATCTGAAATCTAGACTAGGTTCAGTTTTGGGCTGGTCTTCTGCATGTGTCCGTTGCAATCCCTTGGTTGACTAAGCACATCTTGAGGGAGTTGGCAGTTGTGGGTTGGAGCATCTTGGGTCTCTTCCACATCATGTCTCATCCTCTACGAGGCTAGCATGAGCTGATTCCCACAGCGATGGGGCCGAGTTTCAAGAGAAAGTGGAAACATGTGAGGCCTCCCGAGGGTTAGCATTGGTCTAGTCTTCTGCTACTTCCACAGCATGCTGTTGGGCTGGGTGAACAACCAGGCTTGATGAGGGGGGTGCAAAGTCACATGTCCAGGGGCATGGATACGGGGAAGGGGAAGTGTTGACATTTTTCCATCAATTCACCAGTGGACAGTATTGAGAAACTGAGGGGAGATGGGCTTGATTTGTTGTTGAACAACTGAGCAGAATAGTAGGAAGAAATAAAAAAGGATACAGGCAAGAGAGAAAGAAGGGCATAAAGGAGCAATGAGAGGTTAAAATGTGATACGAATAGCAATAGGGAACCCCAGAAGACCCTTGAGCGAGACAGAAATGTAGATGAAGCAGAGGGCACGTATCAACAGCCACAGAGTTATAGGGGACTTCTAGCTGAGGGCCTAGCAAGATAAGTAGAGCATTTGTATCTCTAGGTCTCCGAGTTAATGATGCCAGCAGTCTCTGGACCAGCCAAATTGTAGTGGATTTATTATTTACATTACAACTGCATTTAAAAATGAAAACATATGTCTACATTTTCAGTGCTTTGAAAATACCATTGAACATGCTGTAGAATTTTATATCCAGTAACAGGATGCAATTTTCCTATCAAATAAAATTTCTGTTTGTTTTGTGTACTCTCTATTATTATGGAAATTTCACAGTTTATCAGCTACAGTGAAGTAGCACTGAGCAGGCCACTTATAAGAGCTATTTTCTTTCACCCCCGCCCCCAAATCCTGATTCCCTTTATCTTTGTGCGGATATTGTTTTATGCTACTAATAGACTTTTTTTTGTTGTTGTTGTTTTCTTTTGATGCAAAATAACCTGATTCATAGGAGAAAGGCAAATGCTTTTTAGAGCTCTCTGGTGGAATTGATAGTGTACTAAAATAACTAGCAAGGGAGCATGTTGGTGGGATCCTATGGTCTCACTTCCCTCCTCCTGCCTCTGTTGGTAATGCCTTGCTGAAACCAACAAATAAGAAGTTGCTTAAGGCCCAGTTAATTTTGCTGACTTCTGCAAAGTATGCCTGATTTGGTTCCTAGTGATTGTTAGAGTAATGATAACTTATAGCATGGCTGGGCAATTTTGTAAGAAACCCCCTCTTCCAGGAGCAATTTAGAGGTGCTTCTTTCTTCTTCTTCTTCCTTTTTTTTATTGCAGTGCGACAACAGCAAGTACCCAAATCCTGTTAGCAAATAATGTGATTTCGGAGCTTGGGTTCTGGACTAACAATGTTACTGGGTGTGTGTCACAAGCTATGCGATGAAGTTAATAGTCGCATGTTTTGAAAAATACACAGTGTTTGAGTCTTGTAGTTCCTGTTTTCTCTAAAAGTGGTCTTCAAGTCTTGTCCCTGTCTTGTTTTAACTTGTAGTCTTGGGCTTGGCTGACTTGTGGACTTTGAGCAGGAGGGTCAGATCAGCTGACAAGGCAAGTAGAAATGTGGCGGGAGAGTCCTTCTCTGCGTAGGGCCCCGGAGGATGGTAATTTAACCCGTAAGTCTGAGAGACTTTATAGGGAAAACATTCAGAAAATAACCACATGAGTAAAGTGAGAATTAAAAGAACAAATGAATGTTTCCGGTAGCGTGCCTTTGTTATAATAAAACCCTGTCAGTTAATTCCTGTGACTAACAGCGTGACCTTTGAGGCTCGTTTCCACTGCTTTAGAGCTGTCTGACTATGGGCAATTCTATTCATCCTCAGTCTTGGTTTAATAATATCTCATAAGATTGTGGCAAACATTAAAAATTAGATGATGTATGTGGTACACAGTTTTGGCACATAGTAAGTGCTCAGTGATGGCATCGATGTCGTTAATCAGCCTCCTGACATCCACTTTCTTATCCTGGCATTCAAGGCCAAAGTCCACTGCTCTGGCTTCCCCTATTGGTTGATGTTGCTTAGTAATAGGTGCTAGGTACCCAGCAGGCCCTCAACAAATTCTTGAAAAACAAGAGAATGAATCCATCAATAATATAATTACAGTGGTGTGTATGTGTGTGTCCTCAAAAGGAAGATTCAACCCTAATACATTAAAGTGCTTTCGATGACACACAAATGACTGGTCACCGAAGATTTCTTTGCATTAGAAATTTATTTGTATGTTTGTTTTAAAATCCTAAATGAAACCCAATAACAAGTGGATAAAAGCCTAGTCACTCTCAGAGCCACCCAGGCCCTCAGTGACTTATCTCTGTCTCATCTCCAAAGCCTCTCTGAGCCTCCCTGTGGCATTCCAGAGCTCAGAGGAGCCGTGGTGAAAACTATTACCCTAAAGAATCACTAAAATGAATGTCTCAATTTACTGTATGTTATTTGGCTGTTTTAATAGTGCTTAAAAAAACCTTTTTTTTTTTTCTGAGGGGCAAAGTTCAAACTAAAAACTGAATTTCAGGTCATTTGTACATCCCATAATTCCAGACATCTCAGCCACTATGACCTGGCGATAATAAGCCCTGTTTTTCAAGGAAGGAGTCTAAGGGGAAATCTAAAATTATGAAGTACAGGAAACATCAAGCATATGTTCAAATGTACCGAAGTCTCTGACTTTCCATGCTCTGGTCTCGAATCTCCCTCTGTCCCAAGACTTCCAGGGATGAATCTTCCTTCTCATTGGTGCCGGGTTCCTTAGTACTCCTAATTATACAATCTCCTCTTGCTTTTTAGTGACCTCCTTCCTCTCCTTGTTTAAATCCTACACTTCTTCCAAGTTCTAAGACAAATTCTACCTCTCCTAGGGTAGAGTTTCCCACCACTGCCTCCATTATTTAGACCCACACAGTGTAGCATTTAATTGTTTTGTGTTAGCTTTTTCTTTCTAAATAGGTCACATTCTCCTTGGGGGCAAAGATTATGCTTTAGTCTCCCTCACTTCTCACTCGGAGCCTCTCCAAGTGATAGATACCTAGTAGGTGCTGATTAAATATCTGTTGATTGATTTCCTGCAAACTCCTGGGAAAGCAGTAGCCCAACCAAGGCAGTGCTCTGGATCTCCCTTTTGGAAGACATTCTTCGAGGAATGGGAAAAATCCTTCAAAAAGTCTTCGTCAGTGAATGTGCTGCTTTGAATGTGCTTCTAATGAGGTGCATGCAAGGTTGGGGGGGCTGTAGGAGGGGCTGTTTTCCCCTCCTTTTGGGGAGTAGGAGGGTGAGGGGTGGAGTACCCCCCAGGGGCACAGGGACTCTGGGGCTCCTTCTTCTGGGTAGGATGTAGTTCAAAAAGGGAATGCTTGTACGTTTATGCCAGCATCTAAGTTCGCATAGAGTATGGCTCTCACTCACCAACCAGGAACAAGAGGGCTCTAACTCTGATGACTTACAGCTAGAGAGAGAGAGAGAGATCCCCTTTGGGGTTGATAATATTCTCTTAAGTCGGACTGGGGAATCCTGATAGAAGGAGTTTGCTTGAGCAGTGGTGAAAGGTGAAAGATGACTACAAATTAGCTCCACACCTCTATGTCTGCCTTCTTCATGATGTACTAGGGCTTAAAAGCTCCTTTCCAGGGCAGAGATGGGGCACAGTGTCCCTAAGCAATTAAGAGTAAAGCTTCAGTGCCCTAAAGAGAAGGAAACAAAGGAGAGGCACTAGCAGGACTGGGCTAGATGGGTACAGGACGAGGAAAGCTCCTTCCTCTTCTCTGGTGAGAGAAGGAACATGTGGATGCAGGTCTCTGTGAGCACACACACTTGAGATCTCGTGCTGTTGTGAGTTGCTGAGGTGCATGCAGACGTTAACAAGCCACTGCTGTGAGTGAGGCCGATGCGCCTCTGACAGCTCGAGGATCAGAGAGAATAGAGAATTTGAGGTGGGGCGGATTGCCTTATTTGAGATATTTGAACAAGTATCACTTACTCATTTAGCTAAATATTCAATAAGAAGGGAAACCGAAGATTCTTGGGTCTTTACTGATTCTGGAAATCAGTAATTACCTCCAACAGAAATGGACACCAGTCCCAGTGTGAGGAGATGCTGGTGAAGCACACACATGACTTTGCTGTCTGCTGGCTAACTTTTAGCAGGGGTCACCTGGAAAGTAAATACAGATTGCTTATTGATCAAATGGAATGGTCCCTGATGTGGATATTATAATTGTGAAGTGGAATTTTGTTTTTGTTCTGGGCCCTAAATATTTCCTTTTATAAAATTATTATTTTTGGGGTGCCTGGGTGGCTCAGTTGGTTGAGCATCTGCCTTTGGCTCAGGTCAGATCCCGGGGTCCTGGGACTGAGCCCCACATTGGGCTTCCTGCTCACTGGGGTCTGTTTCTCCCTCTCTATCTGCCTCTCCCCCACACCTAGCTTGTGCTCTCATTCTCACTCTCTCTCTCAAATAAATAGAATGTTTTAAAAAATTAAAATTATTATCTTTAAAATAATGCCTTTGAAATGATCGTGGACTACATGAAAGACTCACACACACAGGCCCTGGTTCCTTTACCTTTCCTCTTGAATCATTGACTTGTGCCTCTGCTTAACATCTCTCGGGATGGTTTCTGTATCTCTTTCTGGGGGATCTTTATGTCTTCATATGAGTCTCACCTAGGGGTTCTTTATGTTTTTATTTTTAATTAAGTAAATTGTATGCCCAGTGTGGGGCTTGAACTTTACAACCCTCAGATCAAGAGTCACACGCTCTACCTACTGAGCCAGCCAGGTGACCGCAGGGGTTCTTAATGTTGTAAAACTCCTAGCGTCTCACAGGGGTATCAGAGAGATCGTTTTTTGTGATACCAGGAAAGGAAGAGCAGATGAGGGGAAGAGATGACATTTTTGATGGAAAATGACATAAGCAGCGTTTGGATGGTCGAATATGCAGTAGGCTGTCTGCTATTTCTCTGTGTTCCCAGGGGATGTTCATAGCAGGGACTATGCCAAGCCAATTGCTAGTTTCATTTTACCTATGCTCGCTTGACAGTCTGGCAGCGGGACAGGTGGGGGGGAGGCCTGCCAAGTGGAAGACACTCTTCAATGTGACCTTTTCTCATGACGTACATTGAGAAGGAAGAGGGGAGGACAGGAGGGGATGAAGGTCACATTATGTCCAAGAGGAGAGGTGGCGGGATAGAAAACCCCTCCTCAGTCACTCTCCCTGATGACTGCAAGGGTCTGCTAGTGTCCTCGTTCTCAAGTGGGGTCTGGGGACCTCTGGGCTTCCTGAAGACGCTCTTGGGGATCTATGCGGCCCTCTTTTTCCAACTATCTTTCTGTGTGAGGCTAGGTGTTCTTCAAATACATCAATTAAAACAACATATTGCAAAAAATTGAATGCAGAGGCACAGAATCTAGTTCTTTTATTAAGACAGACATTAAAGAGATATACAAAAACATAAAGCAGCATTACTTTTCTCACTAATTTTTGTTTTGTAAATAATAGATTATTTTAAAAAATAAAAAAAAATGCTATTTGTGTTATCTAAGTCTTATTTATATTAACCTGTCATGGGGATCCCTGGGTGGCGCAGTGGTTTGGCGCCTGCCTTTGGCCCAGGGCACGATCCTGGAGACCCGGGATCGAATCCCACGTCGGGCTCCTGGTGCATGGAGCCTGCTTCTCCCTCTGCCTGTGTCTCTGCCTCTCTCTCTCTCTGTATGACAATCGTAAATTAAAAAAAAAAAAAAAAAAAAACATGTCATGGATTTATTGTTCTTTTAAAATAAACCACTACAGGGCAGCCCGGGGGGGGGGGGGGGGTTCAGCAGTTTAGCGCCACCTTCAGCCCAGGGCCTGATCCCGGAGACCCCGGATCGAGTCCCGCGTTGAGCTCCCTGCATGGAGCCTGCTTCTCCCTCTGCCTGTGTCTCTGCCTCTCTCTCTTTCTCTCTCTCTCTGTCACTCATGAATAAATAAATAAAATATTAAAATAAAATAAAATAAACCACTGCATGAATATTCAATAGTTTTCTGTTTTGATTTCTACTGTGGTCAATACAGATAGAGATAACTCACAGAAATGAAAGATCTTTGGGGTTCTCCGATAGTTGAGACTGTAAAGAGTTTGAGTTGATTGTTGAGAAACCAAAGAGTTTGTGAACTGTTTCTCCAGGGAAGAGCTTCTGTGTTCTGGAACCATTGCAGAAACAGTGATCCATAAAGAAGGCAAATACATTTTAGGGACATGTTAACCCTAGAAAGATAGGCCTTCCCCTCGAAACCACGGGCTTAAACAAAGTGGCCCCACCTACCTCAGGCCTTCCTTCTTCCTACGGCTGTCTACATGAAACACTCCATACTCCCTTGTACAATATAAACAGGAGGATGTGTGCTTAGTCCATAGGTTAAATGAAAATGTAGGAACTTGAATTTTGGTCTGGGCCCCTCTGTTGTTTTCACAATAAGCATAATTTTTTAAAAATATTTTATTTATTTATTTGAGAGAGGGAGTGTGAGAGAGAAAGAGCACAAGAAGGGGGGAGGGGTTGAGGCAGAGGGAGGAGCATATTCCCCACTGAGCAGGGAGCCTGATGTGGGGCATGATCCTAGGACCCTGGGATCATGGCCAGAGCCAAAAGCAGATGCCTAACTGACTGAGCCATCCAGGTGCTTCACAATTAGCATAATCTTGGGTGGATGAATTCATGCCTTGAAAATGAATAATTTTAGTTCATTTTGCCATGAAATTATGAAGAAAAAGAACTCTCTCTCTATGTCATCTATAGAATCCTGATCACTATACTCAAGAGCTGGAGAATTCCCCTCCACTGCTGACAGCTGAGGAAGAGGTGTTGTGAGGCAGCTGTCGCTGATGTTGGAGAACATGGCTCTCTTCTGTAGGTGAGTGGCTGGAAATCCTATGACCTGGGATTTGGTAGACTTCCCTTTCCTTTGCACAAAAAGCAGACCTCTTCTCTCAGGTAGATCCTCTTCACCAGAGGACAGAGAGTGAGGAACTGAGTCAACACTGCTGGATGATTTGCCCCGAATTCCCCAGTTTGGTGCCTTTAACCTTTCCTGGCAAGGAATGAGTGAGAATGTGCGGGGAGGTGATGCGTGTGAATGCTGGTGCACTACCCTCTGCATGGGAGTAGGTGCAAGCATTATTCCCCAAGCACATTCCTTCATTCATCAAGAGTTCCTGAGTGTCTGCTTTGTGGCTGCCACTCTTACTGCTTCTGAGAACCAGCCCTGAGTAGGGAGTTTCATGGAGCAAGGGAGAAGCTGGGAGGCAAAGGGCCAGCCTGTTTGCAGCCTATACAAACCCAAGGTTTGCTATGCAAGGATTACACAATAATCCTTGTGGGAGAGGTCAGAGGTTGGCAGCAAGATCCAGAGTAGATCTTACAAATCCTCATCACAAGAAAATGAAAGAGAGAAAATTCTGTATATGGTGATGGATGTCAACTAGACTTATTGTGGTGATTCATTCTGTGATGTGTACAAATATTGAATCATTAGGTTATATACCTGAGACTAATATAATGTCATATACCAGTTATACCTCGAGCATCATCATCGTCATCATCATCATCATCTAGCCTATAGATTCATGAGCTCAAAGCTGGGGCAATAGGTCGGCACCCCAGGCGCAGAAAGAATAAGTAAGGCAGGGGGTGTTCTGGACCGATGTCTTGCTCCCTGGCTTACATATCTGCAGCTTCCCTCCAGGAGGCAGCAGGTGTTTTGTGAACAGATGACTAAGGTTTGCTTAAGGGCCAAGGGTAGAGTGATCAGAGTTGGATTTCAGAAAAATAATTTGTTCCATACCTACTGTGTGCTAGATGCAGGCACTGGCCCCAGGATGGTTCCAGGGCCTCCCAGCCTCAACTGTCGTGGCCTACCCACCTTTCTGGAGGATGGAATTGAGGACACTTGGCAACCTACTGCAGCATACATGGCAGATTGGCTACTGCCATTATCCATCATCACAGCCATGGTGGACCCCCAAGCTTCCCCAAACACTGCTGCCCGTGTGTGTAGGGTGTGTGTGTGTGCTCTGCTCTCCCTGAATGGCCATTTCTCCGGACACTACCCCTCCTGGTGGGCTTGTCTTCTAAGTACCGCTGTGCTAGCTCCAGTGTTCTTGGAGGATATCCCCCCTCACTCCAGTGAATCACAACTCTGTTGCTCCAAGGGTCTTGCTCTTTGCATTTTACAGTGACTCCACTGAAAAACTTAGAAGAGTGCCCCTGAATCAGAGCTGGCAAGTTCTCAAAGGTCACCTTTTGGTGGTACATCAGTTGTATTCTCCACTCACTTGGAGCCAGGGTCTGAAGGTGGATCATGTGTTGGGTGATCAAACGGTTTGTGGTACAAACCGTGACAATTTGAAGAATGAGTGGAAGTGCTATGAATAATTATACCAGGACAACAGGGGTACTTTCTGGTCTTTCCTCTAACATCTCTCATTTTTTTAGGGTTAGTGGACAGATGCCCAATTATTAGACTGACAGTTTCCTTTTTATTTTTCTCTCAAGAAAGCCTAGGGAATTCTCATGGAAATTGTACTCTTCTTGACCTGTTCTGCTAAAATAAAAACAGTAGCTAGCATCTATATAGTACCTACCATAACTTAAGCACTATTCTATGTGCTTTTACATGTGTTAATTTATTCAATCTTCACCATCCCCTGAGACTGGTGGTCTAGTTTTATTCCTATTTTACAGACAAGAAAACAGGAGCACAGAGGTTAAACAAGTTTAATAGCTAGTTTGCCTAGCTAGTAGGTAGCAGAGCAAGATTTGAACCTGGAAGGCTCCAGAGCCTGTACATATAAGAACTACGCCTTCCTGCCTCCCTCCTGCACTCATTTAGTCCAACTGACATTTATCGAGGAACTTGTATATGCCTGGAAGAGTTCTGGGTGTGGCGGTACCAAGGAGAATGGACATGATGATGCCTGCCTCAGTTCCCCAGTGAGGAGGCTCAGTTTGGCCCACCCTTGTATGGGTAAAATAACATATAGGGTCTCCTCCAGGGAGTGTCAGTTATACCCTCACATAACATGTGGTTTTTTATTCTGCTCACAAGTTATCCTATTTGGATGGCTACTGCCAAGTTACCTTGGCTCCCAGTTCTTAGACTTCCTTATTATGAGCCATCCTTTGAACCCATAAACAAAATCTTTCAGTCAGAGGCAGTGGTCCCAAAGCAGTGTGCACTATTTATGATACTGCCAAGGGAGCGTTCTCAGCAGGCAAGGAGGGTTAATCAGAGCATTCTGGTGGCTTTCTCTACAATTGCCAATACCCCATGCTTTCCTGTTTGGGGGTACTCTGGTTTTGCAGAAAGGAGGAAGGGAGCAGAGTCTCCAGGGATGTTTTCTGAACATGCTCCTCAAAACATCTGATATGTATGACAACTATATACAATATGGGCGATCCTGGTAGAGTTTTTTTTCTAAGAATTCATAATGTCTAAACACAGGCATTCACATAAAACGAGGGGAAGGTTTTAATCTTGGAGTGGTACAAAGGGCTTTTTTTTTTTTTTTTTTTTTTTTTTTTTTTTTTTGGCATCAGCACAATTGTGAGAAACAGAGCACTTATTGTTTAGCATGTCAGGGCTCTGTGCCCGCCAAGGAAATGCTGATGAAGTAGTTCCAGTTTTGGGGGTGGGGGGTGCTGGTGGTGGTAAGGGGGTGGCAGGCTGGGGAGGGGGTCCTCAGAAGAAAATAAGAAAGCAAATGAATAAGAGTGTTTCATTTAGCCCACCCTTTAGGACGTCCTTCCAGGAGTGTCAAGGCAATGATGTGCATATGCCTATCCATGTGTTTAAAGTCAGAAAAATTACAAAAATGAACAAGGACCAACTCAATGTGCCCTGACTGCCCCAACTCAATGGTATTGTTTTGTCTGCTTTGATTTATATAGTGCTGTGCTGTGTACAAAGGACATGGGCATTCCTTCTCGTCTGAGTCCCACACCGTCTCCAGATAATGATATTTGACACACTCTGAAGGACGTTAGGATGTTAAAGCAGGGTGTTTCCAGGCAGAGCGTTTCTCAAACATAGTTTTCCCTAGATGAAGAACTATCCAGTATGTTGAGGTTAACCTGTTATCCAACTAAATTGAGCGCTGCTTGTTGAGGGCCCCACCCAATGAGAGGTATATCTGTTGACACTTTGTAGGGGTTAGGAATTGACTGTGACCAGGGTCACCTCTCTTACTTTTATGGCTTTGCAGAGGTAGGTCACGATGGGCTATGTTACAGATGGGAAGAGTACGGCTCAGAGTGTATAGAAGACTTCTTTTAAGTATTAGATCCAGGACCCAAGGCAAAGCTGGTCAAAGAGCACCAACTTGCCATGGGCCCACCCCGTTTCTTCCTGGGAATGCTGTATGGACTCTTAAGGAAACTTTTTCCTCATGTGTTCACACTCCGATTAATGAACTTTACATTTTGGAAAGGACACTCCTAGAGAACAGGAGAGAGAGAGAGAGAGAGAGAGAGAGAAAGAAAGAGAGTGTGTGACAGACAGAGACAGAGACAGAGATAGAGTCTTGTTAATGCAGATTGAGCTCAGCCCTAAGTTGCAAGGGAGTCTTCCCTCCCATTTTATTATAAAACTTTTCTTTTTTTATTATAAAACTTTTCATACATACAACAAAGATGAAAGAATTTTATAGTGAACATATGCATATTACATTCTGCCGTTAATAGTTTACTACAGTTATTCAATCATGCATCTCTCTATCTATCCACCCATCTAGTATATGTGCTGCCGAAGCGAGCACATCTATCCACCCATCTAATCATCCATCTAGCCATAGCTCCATCGTTAGGACTCTGTCTTTTCTTGATGCATTTCAAAGTAAATTGCAGATATCAGTGCACTTCCCCCTAAATAATTCATAAGGCACATGTTTAACTTAAATTCAGTGTTTGTTTATAGTCTTCTTTTGATGTAAGACTTACATGCACATCTACTGAGCTTTGGTAAATATCCCAGCCCCCCTTAAGACAAAAAATACCCCCATCTCCTCAGAAAGGTCCTTGACACCCCTTCCAGTCCATTCCTGCCTCCTTCTCCCTCGCGGACAACGGCTCCGAGTTTTCCACCGCTGTACTCTTGGGTGAGGCTTCATCCACTCGGCATAACGTTTTTGACACTCATCCATCCACACTGTTGTGGGTATCAGGAGTTTGTTCCTTTTATTTGAGTGTACGAACATGCTATCGTTGGTTTATCCATTTTTCCCACTGATGGGCTTTTCTCAGCTTTAGGATTTCAGGAATAAAGCTGTTAGGAATATTCTCGTACACGTCTTTTTGTGAATATATGTTTTATTGCTCTTGGGTAAATGTCTGGGAGAAGCTTACTGAGTCAGAGGGTAGGTGTATGTTTAGTTTGATAAGAAGCTGTCAGCCCGTTTTATAGCACCACGATGATGCGTGGTGGTTCTGGGTGCCCGCATCCTTGCTGGTGTTTGGTGGTGTCTGTCATTTAAAATGTAGCCGTTCTGGTGCGTGTCTAGGTGGACAGTTGGTGCTGGCAGCAGTGATGATAGCCGTGATGGAGGGGTAGATGTCTCTCTAGCACAAACTACGGTTGATACTCCTGAGTTTACTGGGAAACTCATAGCTCTAGCTCTGGAAGTCCCCACCCTCAGGGTTTCTGATTGACAGATGGAAGTGCTTGGGGCAGTTCTGATTTTCAGGCTAATGCTCCTCGTACAATAAGCTCACTTAGGGCTTCTTTGTGTAGCCTGGATGCTTCGCTTTAACCCCGGTGACATTTCTTAGCTCTCCTTCTTTGTCACACAAACCTCTTAGGCCGGATTGCAATTTCTCTTCCTTTTCAGAGTTTTCACCCAGCGGAAGGTTGATGATTCAAATGTCAAGAGAGGCAGACTCCAAATAAAATGCAGAATAAACAATTTTGAAGACTTAGACCTCTCTTTTCTGTCTTTGTTACTTCTCAAGCCTCTTCTGATTCCCACAGAATAGTATGAAAAAAACCCTAAACAAGCTCGGAGTTAGGAGAGCTGGCCTTTGAATTTAGCTGTGTGGCTAATGCTGCTGGGTCATTTCATTCATCTGGATTGGGTGCTTTGACTTTTTGGGCCATGGATTCCTTGCTGGTAGAACGAGGCTGAAACAAATTATATTTAAGGCTTCATGCTTTTCTGAAATTTCCAAATCACTTTCTATTCTGTTTAGAAGAAACTTTGTAATGCTTTAATGTAAACATTCTACTTAAAACAATTTTAAGTGGTCCTATAGTTTTTCTTTCATCCCCTCTAGCACTTTAATGACACCCCGACATATTCCCGGTGACAGGTATCTCTTTTACATATTGACTTAAAGGTTTCCTTAATGACACCTTTGACTGTTATCAGATGCTGCACTTCACTCTGGTATAGAAGGATTTAATCTCAAACGATGGAAGTGCTGGGTGACTTGGTATTTATTTCATATGTGCTCTGGGATCTTTATGGGCCGCCTAGGTGTTTGCACTGGATTCATTAATTTTCTCCCACTTACGTCATTACTGTTCGGTGTCCAGTAGCATTCTATAATTGGGTGGTATGGCAAAGAGAGAAGAGTGTGAGAAAGAATGTTTCCGTGGCTGCCTCCTGCCTGCAGGCAGTCATTCTGGTGCAGAAGGAAGGGAGATGGGAATAGCTAGAGAGGGTTGGCTTCAGGGGAAACGGACAGCCCAAATCGCAGTGAAAACCAGATATGGGGTTGAAGAGATAGAGTCTGCGATAAAGGTGTTTTCCCTGGCACCGCTGCTAATGCCTTGGCTGCGTGGGAGATTTTCCTGGGTTTTTATTCCCTGCGATCCCAGGAAGAGCAAGTATCCTGGTCACAGAAAAAACCTTCAACTACAGCTCAAACATGGGCCCCCAACCCTCTCAAGCTATAGGGTTTCCAGCACAGAATGCTGAGCAAACACACCAGGTGCCTCTCCGCACTGATTGTGGGTTTTGGTGCTAACCAGAGAGCTCTGCAGATGATGCTGAAGGTCACATGAAGGTAGAGGATCCGCAAAACAGCACGAAGCACCACCCAACTGCAAGCTAATTGGGAAGGAAATGATTTCAAACTGACAGACTGTGGCCTGATAACCGAAATCTCACAGGGACAAAAGGTTCGTGTCATTTAAAGGGGTAGCTTTGCCTATTTAAATTGTGCAAACAAAAGAAATGAAAACCCCCTCGTGGGATGGGAAGTTCTATTAGCAGATATTACCATCCTTGCTTTTATGCCCTCCTGTGTCACAAACCCTGAACATGTGCTGCGTGTCCTCAGGCATTCATTGGTTAATTTACTTATTCAAAGTAAGGCAACAACAACAAAAAAAGCAACAGAGAAACCCCAAACAAATTACATACTGGGGCACAGACGGCATTAAAATGCAGTGCACAGTTTTGATATGTGGGTTTTTAAAAGAAATGGGTTTGGTCTGAAATTGTGCATATGTTAAACTCCAGAGAAAGTAAGAAGCCTACAACAGCTCTTCTGGGAAGTAAAAAAAAAAAAAAAAAAAAAAAAAAAAGAGAAAAGAAAATAAGAGAAGAGAAAAGAAAAGAAAAGAAAAAAAGGAAGAAAAGTCTTTAAAGGTATCATTATTTTGAGAACCAGAAACACTTGATACAGTATCAGATACTACTCTGTAGCCAACAATAGCCATTTTGGTCTTAACTTTAATCAATGTTCCAATAAAGTCTACTGGAGGAGGTCAATTTTTCTATCATATGGATGTGGTAAAAGTTAATTATATACTTAATTATAGACTTTGGTTTTGAAGTCTTTATAGAATGCCTACAAAAGTTACCTTGTATATACATTCCCTTATGTTTTAAAGCTGAAATGTAATGAGTGAAATAATACAAAATAATTAATATGTTAAACTGGGTATTTAGTTGGGTCTTCAAAAAAGACCTTTTGGCAAGCTATTATGACACTACTTTGTGGTTGACCAGGCATTGCCAACATTTTGCTAAAGGGAGTCATAAAGTCTAAAAAGGTTAAGAACTGACTTGTGTACCAAAGGAAGCTGAAGTATAGGGACCTAACCAACCTTTTTCTCTTGTCTCAAAACTTAATTTACGGGTTCTTCTGACATGGACTTACAGTCCTGTGTATTTTGTGGATCATTAACATAGTTCAGAATCAGTGATACCACAAAATTTAACTTTGGCTTGATGACAAGTACTACCTGAGTTTAAGAGAAACGAACTTGAGCTAGAGTAGGAAAAATGTAAATACAATCACAGTTACCTCTTATTTTATGTTCTTGTAGAACAGCCTTCTGGGGATATACTGCTGCTGCTGCTACTACTACTACTACTACTACTACTACTACTACTTAAAGAACAACAAAGCCTTAATGTGAAAAGGACTTGTTGCTATTTACACTCTTTTTTAATAATTGAGATTTCCTTTGTGATTTATGTTTATTACTTAATCATGGCTCTACAAGATTTCCCAAACTTGAGAGCATTTAGAATAATAATAATAATAATAATAATAATAATCCCAAAGCAATATGTTATATTTATAGTGTTTTAAAGTCGGTCTGGGGGCAGCCCGGGTGGCTCAGCAGTTTAGCACTGCTTTTGGCCCAGGGCATGGTCCTAGAGACCTGGGATTGAGTCAAACGTCAGGCTCTCTGCATGGAGCCTACTTCTCCCTCTGCCTGTGTCTCTGCCTCTCTGTCTCTCTGTGTGTCTCTCCTGAACAAATAAATTTTAAAAATGTAAAATAATGGGATCCCTGGGTGGTGCAGCGGTTTGGCGCCTGCCTTTGGCCCAGGGCGCGATCCTGGAGGCCCGGGATCGAATCCCACGTCGGGCTCCCGGTGCATGGAGCCTGCTTCTTCCTCTGCCTGTGTCTCTGCCTCTCTCTCTCTGTGTGACTATCATAAATAAATAAAAAAAAATAAAAAAAAATAAAAAAAATAAAAAAAATGTAAAATAATAATAATAATAATAATAATAATAATAATAATAATGTAGTTCAGGGACATTCCCATCCTGTCCTGCAAAGAACACTGGCCCACAGCACAAAGGACAGCTCTGGCCTGTATAAAGTTGTCATTTGACCTATGAAATATTTAGAACAATACCAGGGGCTTGTGAGTGGACTTTACTCACAGAACTTTGGGTGCCTGGGACACAAATACTCACATTCCCATGAAAATGTGACTTTCAAGACAAACTGAGTTTTATTTATTTATTTATTTATTTAAAGATTTTATTTATTTATTTGAGAGAAAAAAAGAGAGAGAGAACACAAGAGTGAGGGGAGGGAGAATCAGACTCCCTGCTGAGCAGAGAGCCCAATACAGGGATCCATCCCAGGACATCGGGATGATGACCTGAGCTAAAGGCAGTTGCCCAACCAACTGAGCCACCCAGGGACCCCCTGAGTTTTATTTAAACTCTGAATTCTGAAACAAGCACCAGTTCCAAATGCAAAAAGAGTGATTGGAGGGGAAAACAAAAACTTATTTGCCCTATAATTTCTCCCCTATCAATTTATCTCTGTACCAGAGATGACCAATATTTGTAGCCATTACTTTGGTTTAAGGCTCTCTAGAAGGTCCCTATTAAAATGCAAATGTGCTACTCATCAATTCATTTGCACCTTCACATGGATTAGTTTATCAGATGAAGGAAAGAGATTAGGGACCCAAGGAATGGGAGATAGGAGGTCGAGTTTGATTGGAAAGGAACAGGGGAAAAAAGTATTTTCAATAGGTCCTCTGCTGTCCTGACCCTGGACCTTTGTGAATGTATACTCTGTTGCTTTAAATGCACTCTTGCTGACATTGAAATTCAACTCTACCTCAACTGGCCACTTCAATTCTTATCTCTCTCCTGCATTTTCTAAGTTATCTGAGAAGGCATTACCTGTATCACTCTTTTGTCAAATCTTGCCTTTGTGGTAGTTTTTTTTTTTTTTTTTTTTTTCCCAACCACGCACAGCCTGTTTGGTGGCGCGGGCTCTCGGAGTGCTGAGAAACCGGGCTAGTGACCTACAGGAACAGAGGGAGTGGGAAGCAGTGACTGCTGCTTGTCCACATAACACCCTGGGTTCTCTCAGGATGCTTTTCCTCTGGATTCCCCTCTGGGCCTCTTCCCTTTGGATCGATGACTTCCTGGTTTGGGTTTTGGTTTTATTGTCCAGATAGTCCTCAATCTTTTTTTTTTTTTTTTAAGATTTTATTTATTTGACAGAGAGAGAGAGAGAGCACAAGCAGGAGGAGTGGAGGAGCAGAGGGAGAGGGAGAAGCAGGCTCCCCACTGAACAAGGAGCCTGACATGGGGCTCAATCTCAGGATGCTGGGATCATGACCTGGGCCAAAGGCAGCAGCTTAACCGACTGAGCCATCCAGGCGTCCTGGTCCTCAATCTTTTGATGCAGAGGCCACACAAGGTGTTACTCATCAAGCGCTGCATCACTGCAGGACTGTTCAGCTGGGGTAGCTGTTCTGGTGGACAGGTCTGTGCGAAAGGATAGAGGTACCAGGACTACCCTGCAAGTCCCTATGGCTCTGGATCCTTGGTCATAAAGTGACACGTTCTGGTTCTGGCAGGGTACTAGGTGCCAGGTTCTGGCCTCCAAATTGGGGCCCTGCTAGAATCAGGTCACTGGAAAGTGGTCTGTGGGTAGCAAGTCTAGCTACCAAACCAATTTAAGACCTGGTAGAGAGGGTATGGTCAGCAAAATTCTAGGATGATCTCCATGACCCATACCTTTATATATAATTTCTTCCCTTTGGATGGGAATAGGATCCATATGTATTTCTGGCCAACAGAGAATGGCAAAAGTGATTGTGTATCATCCAGTGATTGTGTTACCTTGTATGGCAAAGAAGAACAAAATTTTGCAGGTGTAACTAAGGTCCCTACTCAATTGACTATGAATTCATCAAAAGGGAGATTATCTTGGGTGAGCCTGACCTGATCAGATGAACCCTTTTCAAGACAGAAGAGGGCTTCCCTGAGGTCAGAAAAAATTCTTATACGAGTCATGAAAAAAAGCAAGTCTTAATGAGTTTTACAGATGAAAGGAAGTGAATACTTTCAACAATTATGGGGTCTTAGAAGAGGGTCCTGATCCTCAGATGAGACCCAAGTTCTGGCCAGTACCTTAACTGTGCAGAGGGTCCAGCTAAACCCAAACTCCTGACTAGCAGAGCTGTGAGATAATAATTATAATTTGTTTTAAGCTCTGAGTTTGTAGTAATTTTTTATACAACAATAGGCAAAGAGGGATGCCTGGGTGGCTCAGCGGTTAAGCGTCTGCCTTCGGCTCAGGGCGTGATCCTGGAGTCCAGGGATAGAGTCCCACATTCGACTCCCTGCTTCTTCCTCTGCCTTTGTCTCTGCCTCTCTCTGTGTCTCTCATGAAAAATAAATAAAATTTAAAAAAAAGAGAAAGAAAAAGAATACACCTTGACAGTTGTCCCACCTTTAGGCCACCCTCTACTGATATTTATGTTGACCATGATGTCAAGAGAATGATGTTCTGATTTATGACACCATTGAGTGGCACCAAATTATTGTTAATAGCTAACACTCTGAAGCCAGACTAGCCATGTGACAGGGCAAGTTACTTAACATCTCTAAGCCTCAGGTTTCTCAGTGTAAAATGGGAAGAATAATAGCACCCGGCTCATTGTAAGTGTGAGATTAAAAGAGATGATACGCATACAGACTATAGAAAAGGGAGTATTTTGTACATGGTAAGAATTCAGTAAATGTTACCTAATACTGTTTTTGAGAAAGTAGTCAGAAATTCCTACCTGGCTTGACACTAGCAGGTGGAAATCTTTTGTTGGCAGTTTCTTCCCCTGGTTGGTCCTTTATCATTAGTTTAAGTTTATGCTTGAGGTCTTTATACTGGCCAAGTGTGGTACTAACCCTATTCTCATTAACAATGAGATATGCAGGGAAATCCACAGCTGAAAGTCCATAGAATGAATTTGGACCAGAAATCTGGATAACATCTCCTCAGTCCCTTGAAATTTAGCCCACAGTGTCAACAGAATATACGACAGAGAACACGGAAATGAGGGATGACAGGGGTTGGAGAGTGAGGAATACAGCTGGGTTATGGATTTGGAAATTAGTTCTGTTTCAGGAGATGTGGCCATACAACCTGGTATTCTTTTTGGTGAGTTGAAAAGATTGTAGCTATGTTATTTGGAGCAAGTTGGGATGATGAATATAAATTGTTTAGCACATAATAAGTGCTCCACAAATAAATGGTAGCTGTGATTATGCTGGTGGTGGTTTTGCTGAAGATATTGGATAGAGAAGTCCCATACATGAGTTCCTTCATGTGTCAGGAAGTTATGTTGCAAGGGCTTGGAGCAGGAATCCTGGGAGATAGACAAGATGAGATGGAATTGGTGGTGATCCAGGGAGGATGCTAACTCTACAATGATTGAGGTTTTAGTGCATCAGAGCTCATGAGGAGGAAGCTTGTGTTAACATCGAAGGGAAAGAAGGAAAGTTGAAAATCTGTCCACTAGGGAAAGCCATTTCAAAATTCTATGGGACAGAGTTTTCAGAGGAAACTAATGAATGAGGGTAATGGAAGAGCAGGCAAGGGAGTGCCATAAAATCAGTGTGGTGCTCTAAGAGCTAAGAAAGAGAAGGGAGTGTAGAGAGACCATGTGGCAGCAGGATCAGCCAGCTGGTGACAGATTTCTAGGAAGCAGTGAGCTCTGCCAGGAAGCTTGTGTTGTCTATGGCTCCTTGTAAAATTTCTTACCTGGGTCATATAGCTTCTCCTTGGCTGGTTATGTACTAGATTGCTGATACTTTCCATGTCTTCGTATCTTGTTATATCAGTTAGACTCTTAGATTAAACATCAGAGAAAATGGTGTAAGCAAATCTAACTAAAGAGATGATTTCGTGGCTTAGGTCAATAGAAAGTCTAGGGATGAAAATTTAGGTGCAGCTCAATCCAGTCCTCCTCACATGATGCTCTTAGGATCATTTCTCTCTCATTTTCAATTCTTTTTTCTGGCTTAGTTTCCTTCCCAGGCCTAACGATGGACTCTGTCAGTGTCAAGGTTCTATGGTTCTTATGGCATAGGATCACGTAGCAGAAGAAAAATACTCTCTCTGTCTCAGCCTTAATAGCCATCCCTAAGAGGGATCCTGATTGGTCTCATTTGGGTCACATAGTCATCCATCTGTCCTGTCCAGCCTGAGTGACAGGTTCGCCCATTTGCTAGGGGAAGTATTTTCCCTTGATTGATAGCCCCTGTAAGAATTGCATAGAGTAAGGAAGAGGCAGGTCCCCAAGGAAGTGATACAGGTCATCTAAAAAAGTAGCAGATGTCCGACTCATCCCATATGTGATTTCACATTATAGGTGTTCTACTAATGTTTGTTGATAACGATGATGGAGTGTCTCCAGGAGAGAGGAGACTTGTGCTCTAAAGAGGGGGATTCTGGGCATCCTGAATGCAACATGAGGAAACTAGTACAGGTATGGGAATGGTCAAGACTACTGAAAGGTGAGAAAAGCTTTGCTCCAAAGGGAGATAGGGGTGTCACCAGTAGTGAGGATCCAACTTCTCCTACTTCACAGTTTGCCTGGGGCTGACCTTGACTCACACAGATGTATTTGCCAAACCAAATGACTCTATAAAAATAATGTGCTTTCCAGCAATTTCCTCTTATGGGGGGGGGTTGGTGACATGGCACACTTTCTGGCTTTGATGAATCATCCCAGATAGCAGGAGGCTTTAGTCTGTTTCATACTAGATCAATTTCAAGGTCTCAAACTGTGTATATAATTAGCAATGCAGACCTCCTGAGAATAATCTCTTAGTCTAAAGAAAATATTGAGTGGACCTCAACGAGAATTCATCTAAGTGGTTTTTCCTCTTGATGTGTTTTTGGTGTCCAAGCTGAGTAAGAAAGCCCCTCTTCAAAAGGCAAGGTTTGATGCTGAGATTATCTTTATTAATAGAGGTTAAATGGTAGGCGAATTCTCTTCGGTGAGTAATGACCCTGTATTAATTAGTCTGTAGTATCACAGAGAGAATGAAAATACAGCAATATTTCTAAGGAAGAAGGGAAGAATCTTTGTTGGGCTGATCTGAGGCATTGAGACATAATTCTCGGACTTTTGTTTGAGCTCTCAGGGAAATGGATGCTTACTCTTCTGGTCTTGAAGGTTGAGAGTGTATAAATTCTGGAATGAGGTGAGTGTCCATGAGCATGGAGCCAATAAGGAGGATATCAGAGTCAAGAGATAAAGACAGGGACACTGAATCTTTGGACATTTTAGAAACCTAGATCAAGACTTGCCTAAAGTCTACTTGTGTGTACTAATAGATTTCCTTTTTTCATCAGCTAGTTTGAGGTGAGTTTTCTCTCAATTTCAATCAAGAGTTCTAAATTACACACAAAATCACCTTAATTCATGAAACAGATGCTTGATAGTGAAGAATAGTTTCACGAGTTAAGACTCTTCCAGTTAAGATAAGGAGTTTCAGGGGCAGCATTTACTTTCCCCTAAAAGATGCTCTTTACCTTTTCTTGATTTTCATATAATTAGGGTCCTTCTCTGTTTGGACGTGCAAACAAGCCCTGAATGAGTAAAATCTCATGTCCAGGCTACAGTGAGTTCAGAGAGCTGTGGGATTGACGCAGGTGTTAGGACAAATGTATTTTGGTCACCTTGGGTCCAGGATTTCAACAGATAAGAGACAAGTCTATAGAAGTCGTGTGCTGGGTTAAAGAGAGCCCTGGGCAGGCGGCAGGAGAGAATGGGGTTGTGCCTCTATTAGCTTGTGACTTGGGGATAAGGAATGTAAGCGCCCAGGGCTCAGCTTTCTCATTTATAAAATGAGGAACTAAACTAAATGAGCTGGAAGACTGTTCCAGCTCTGAAGATCTATGACTTAATGAATTGAAGCACCCAGCCAGCCCTTCCGGGACAGCGTGAGTTTCTCCACCTCCCTGACGGAGGTGCATTTCCTTGGAAGGCGATTTCCAGGGGTGCAGCTGTCCACCTTAGAACTGGCAGGTTGAGTGCTAATTGACTTTGCATTTACATCTGGTGGCTGTTTGCTTGATTTTTAATATTACCCAAGGTTAAGTGGACAGTCTGGCATCATATGAGAAGAGGAAAAAAATGGATACAGATGAGTCCTGTCCACCCCGTTCATTTATTGAAGGCAAAAAGTCTGACGAATTAGCCTATTTGAAAGAGCACTACGACTTTTCTGAAGTCAAAAAGCAAGTTACTGGCCTGGCTGAGATTAGGGCTTCCTGACAAGAGGCCCAGGGCCAGCTTAGGGAAAGGACAGCTGGGAGCTGGGGAGACACATGTCACCTGCTTCCCAGGTCTGCCAAGTGCTGCCCTCTTAGCTTCTCTGCATCGGGGATGGGGGTGCCTGGCAGACTGACTTCTGCTCCCTCCTGGGAGCAGCTGAAATGGCAGGAGCTGGGGAAGGATCCTTCAGTGAAGCTCTCCCTCGGTCATGAGTTAGAGGGGAAGGGGTGCAGAATCCTCACTGTCATCTTCACTCATGGGGACCCACTCAACCCACTCTTGTTTCAAATTGACATATCCATTGCATATCATAGAAATCACCATTTAAAGGGTACAGTTCAGTGGGTTTTGGTATCTTCACGAGGTTGTGCCACCATCACCACAGTTTAATTCTAGAACATTGTCATCACCCCCAAAGGAAACCGCACGCCTATTAGCTGTCACTGTCTCTTACACCCTCTGTCCAGCCCCCCACAACCATCTATCTACATTCTGTCCCTGTGGATGATTTGCCTATTCCGGACAGACATTTCATGTAAATGGAATCCCACAACATATGGCCTTTTGTGGCTGGCTTCCTTCACTTTGCATAATGTTCTCAAGGCTTATCCACCTTGAGATATATCAGTACTTTATTCCTTTTTATGGTTGAATAGTATTCCATTGTATGAATTTGCCACTTTTTGTCTATTCATTCATCATTTTTTAAAAAAAAGATTATTTATTTGAGAGAGAGAGAGACTGGGGGAGGGATAGAGGGAGAGGGAGAGAGGAAAAGAATCTTTAAATAGACTCTGTGCTGAGCACAGAGCCCAATATGGGGCTGGATCCCAGGACCCTGAGATCATGACCTGAGCCGAAATCAAGAGTCAGATGCTTAACCGATTGAGCTGCCCAGGTACTCCTCCATTCATCATTTGATGAAGATTTGGGTTGTTTTCATTTTGGGGCTGCTATGAATAATTCTGCTATAAACATTCATGTCCGTATGTTTGTATAAAGAAATGTTTTCATTTCTCTGGGTATATCCCTACAAGTGGGATTGCTGAGTCATTTGATAATGATGTTTAATTTTTGGGGCAAATGCCAAACTCTTTTCTATGTTGCTCATCTCTTTAAACACAGGTGCACAAAGAAAAATAGAAATGACTGTCCTCTTTGGATGGAAAGGATGGTGCCATGATGTTATTCTCTATGTATCTTTCTTATAGTGCATCCTTTCCTCTTGTGTTATCGTCATTAGTCAGCAAGAAGGAATTTCAGCTTTGGAATTAGAAAGGCCTGCAATGGTGCCTTCAATTTTCTGGGTCCTTAGTTTCCTCCTCTGGAAACTGAGGCCAGGATTGCCATGAGTCTTGAATGGGACAATGGCCATAGAGCTTTTGGCAAGGGCCTCGCACAAAGCAGCCACTGACTCAGCACTAATGCCCCTTGACCTTCTTCTGGAGAGGGACAGTGTCTTCATTTTCTGTATGCCCGGCACCTGGCAAGGCTTCTGACCTGAAAGAATTGTTCAGTACTTAGTTGTTCAATGAGTCTATACATGATGAGGGAATGAGGGAATGCATCTATGGGTAGCATAACACCTGCATGCACTAGTTGTTCAATAAATGTCAAGTGATGGAATGAAAGAATAAAAGGAAAGAAAAGAGCATTACAACTTCAGGAGATATGCTCTTCTTAAAAAAAGTTCCCCATAGAAGTATTTTTCCTGGCATTTGGGAGACTGCCTAAGATCACTCATAGGCAACATATGTGCATCTGTCTCTTCCCCTTTGAAATTAATAGGTCTGAGCTCAGGCCACTGTCTATGTCTCTGTGGGGGGAGCAGCCTTATTATTTTTAGAGCAATGATCACATGACATTTTCCTGTCCATCATCACTGGGATCCCAGTAGTGGGAGAGCCAGAGAAAGCCTGTCTGTCCTACTCGAATGCTCCTCTTTGTTGCTTTTATGTGCTGGCATCCCAGGCCAGGCTGAGATGCAGTGCTGGACATGCCAGGAACAGCCTGGCACACACCGAGATAAGACAGCTGAGTTGAACGCAAACTGAATGATTCCAGCCTCAAGTCCCAATCAGAGAGATTTACTATGTTTTTAAAAAGGCACTGATGTTGACTCGACTAGGGAAAAGATGCATGGAGGACGCACTGGGCAAGAAGCCTTAATGTGAACCATGAAATAAATGTGGGTACCGATGATGGCCTGGGCATATAAATCAACCCTGTTCTCTGAGATTAAGATATGCTCTCCAGAGAGCTGTGTGTGTGTGTGTGTGCGTGTGTGTGTTTTAAGAATGGTGCAAGTTTTTGTTAAAAGACTTTAAAATGCACAGAAGATGTATGGACAAGAATCTGACGAAATGTCTGTTCATGAACAGGCTGATTTTTCCCTGCCATTCTACAGAAAGCCAGGCAAAGTGCAGTGCAGTTATTTAGAGAACTCAACCAGCAAAATCCTGTTGAGGGGAGGGTGGGAAGGAATAGAGGGTCGTATATTCTCACAGATGGTCTGTCTTTATTGATCAGATTCAGATGCCTGCCTCTCCATTTCTTTTTCCCCGGGCAGGTGGGATCCTATAAATTTACCACAAAATACATAGTACGGGCTGGGTATGCGTGCCCCCAACGGCAAGGCGCTGGAAGCAGGGCAGATGGTGAGAGTAAGTTGTCTTTGGAGGGGCTTGCAGGCTGTGCTGGATGGTCTGTGTGTTGTAATCCCTCGGGGGATCCCGTTGGCTGTGTGAGTGAACTCAGAGCTAAAGGTGAACCGAATTGCTCTTTGTCCAAGTAGGTCACTGCCCTTTTGCTAGAAATGTTTCAGAGTCCATGGGGTCCGTATGGGACGCCTGCCTGGCAGCAGGAGAGGGAGATGAGGCTTTTCCCCGGGGGCTCTGTTCCTTCTACATAATGAGAGCATCGCTAATCAGTGTTTTCTGAAAGGCACTCCGAAGAGAGCTAGAATTCCTCCGAGAACCCTCCTGGGGTGTCCTGGAGCAGGGCATGGAGACAGCGGGGCCAGGCTCTGGGCCCCAAATCTCTCCTTCGAAAGTGTTTTTGCTCTTCCTACCCCAAACATTGGTGCTCACTCAAAGGTGTTACTTGCAAATGAGACGGGCTATTCAAACACTGTTTGAGAAACCACCCAGCTCGCGTGTCCCTTAGGTTCCCTTCTCGTTTAAAATCCGGAGCCCTGAGTTTCCAGCCGTTCCCAGCCACTGGGTTCCTTTCTCTGTGCTGGGACCAGGGAACAGCCAAGATGAGTCTTAGCTCAGTGTTATTGTGAGGGTCCAATTCTACGATTCACAACCTGCTACGGATTCACATGGTCTAAACCCATGGAACGAGGCCTGAGAAACGTACGGGCAAGAACGATAGATCCCACACGCTCTGATGACCTCATTTAGGGACAGGCGAGCTTCTGTGTCTGTGTCTCACTCCTAAGAGGCACAAATCCAGAAACTTGTCATTCTTTGAGGGCTTCCTAAAACACTTCTGCCTGTCTCCCAAAACGGGCATCCGGGGTGGCCTGAGAAGGTTCTTCTTTGCTTAAAACACACTGCCTGCTAGCCCAAAGGCTTGCGCAGGGGGAGGGGTTGACAGGCAGCTCAGCGCCCTGTAACAGGCTGCCTGGTGTATATGCTAATGAAATGGCCATCTGCGTCAAATAATTATAAGTGGTCTCCCCTGACTGCTCTCCATGTGCTGGCACAGACCGGGGGGAGGCACCCCCCTTTACAGCCACTGCAGCCTGGGGAGGAGAGGCTGGGGAGGAATCATGCCTACTCCTCCACTTGAAGGCACACAACCTGCTGAGCGGACAGGTGCTGGCGATGTGATGTCCACGGGCAGTGAAGCCAGCCTGTCCTAGGAGCTGACATCTATATCTCCATCCCGCTGGATTTTGAAACTGACACGACAGAAGGAATGTCACTCTCTATTACTCGCTATTCACATGCGTCTCCATCGCACCGGAAGCCCTGTGAGCAAGCAAGCGTCTCGGGGACAACCGCCCTCTCGCTTCAGCCTGCCCTGCTGCACCCGGGCGGTGGGGCACCTGCGGGAGGGACTGCCCGTGCCCGGGCTCCCGGCTGCGGGTGCTGTCCACGCTCCGCTGGCAGGTGGACACGATTGCCAGTTGGTTTTTGTGTTTGGTGACTCTGGCCAAGTTCAGTGTTTCCTTTGTTAGCTAAATGTAGTTGGCATTTAGGCCTGGTATCTGTAGGCTTCTGAGCAGGACACGGTTTACCCGGGAAGGTTTTAAATGGTTAGCGGCCCCTTTGGAACCCAGACTTGAGCTCGGGGCAAGCGAACGCGGGTCCGCCCACCCAGGCCGTGTCTCGGTGTCCACGGGCTCCGCCGTTGGCTCGCGGCCTGGTCTTTCTCCTCTGGCGCTTCCTGTTGTCCTGAGAACACCTCTGGCGGGGCAGCTTCAGGCCCGGCTGGGCACAGTATCAGGTGAGTGTTTGTGCTGCAATTTCGTGTAATTAGGGGCAGAGAACCTCCTTCCATTTGCTGAGAGAAGCTAAAGAGTCTTCTGAAAATTTCAAGTATTATATGACGGAGAAAAGACAACACACGCACTGTCTTTTGTGTTTGAAGGCAGAATTTTAGACGACCGCTCCAGGGGAGGATTCGCTTATATACTGGACTTCAGCTTCATCACTTCTAAATAAAGATATCTATAAGTGTATGTGATATTCCTTTAAAAAACATTAGAAACACAAAACAACTTTTTCCTTTCTATCATCTGTATGTCTATCTGTTATCTATCATCTATCTATCATCTATCGTCATAATCATCTCTCATCTATTTCTCATTCTAAAAATCCAGAACTAATTTAATTTGTCTTTGTGGATAAATGAACATTTGGAATTTCCTGGAAGAGTGGGAGGCCTCAACTAGGACATATATAGATGAGAAAAATTTATTAGTGAATGAGTTAAGTTCTTTTTTTTTAAATTTATTTTTATTTTTATTTATGATAGTCACAGAGAGAGAGAGAGAGAGGCAGAGACATAGGCAGAGGGAGAAGCAGGCTCCATGCACCAGGAGCCCAACGTGGGATTCGATCCCGGGTCTCCAGGATTGCGCCCTGGGCCAAAGGCAGGCGCTAAACTGCTGCGCCACCCAGGGATCCCATGAGTTAAGTTCTTAATGAGAAATCTCATATTTGGCTTTTAACTCATTCTAGAGAACACGTTGGCTTTAATTATAGGCCTTTTATCTGGTTTCCCTTTTATTTTATTTTTTAAAATATTATTTATTTATTTGAGAGAGAGAGAGAGAGGGAGAGAGCAAGCTTGAGCAGGGAGAGGGGCAGAGGGAGAGGGAGAGGGAAGAAGCAGACTCCCTGCTTAGCAGGGAGCCTGACACCGGGCTGGATCCCAAGGATCCCGGGATCATGATCTGAGCCAGAGGCAGATGCTTACCTGACTGAGTCACCCAGCGCTCCTTGGTTTCCCTTTTAGACAGTTATTTTACATCATGATGCTACGTGGTTCTTCAACAACCTTGAGAGGAGAAGACTGTAATTTTTAGATGAGGAAACTGAGCTCTGAGAGAAACAAGAATGTGGACTAAGGACACAGTGTTCTGTTCCAAGACCTTGAAAATAACAGAACATACACACACGCAAACACACTCACACACAGACAAGTGGAGGCATTTTCCCAGTGGAAAGATCTTCACAGAAACTATGAAGAACCCTGGAAAGATTGAAGAAGGAAATCCCTATCTGAAATACTTACAGAGAATACTTTTTGCAGAGGATGGGAGAGGTGCCAAGGGAATTGGCAGATACTTGAGGCGGGGGACACTTAGGGGCAACTGAGTGAGCATACCGCAGACCCATCTGCTGGTAGGTAGGTGATGGCTCCGGGAGTGAAACCCAAGTCTTTTCTCTCTAATGCCTATGTTCCTATCCATTCTTGAGTAGGCACATAAGATTTTGGACTTGGCCAGGTATATACAGCACAAAATGAATAGAGATTTAGGGGCATCTTGTTAATTTGAGCACTGTGCATCAGTCAAGTGCACAATTCAGGGTTATTCATGATTGTTTTCCCTATTTGATCTCAACTTTTTTGTTTTATTTCCTTGGAAGTTAACTTTATTGCAGTATAATTTAAATGCAATAAAACTAATTTTAAGTGTATAACTTTTTAGGTTCTGGTAAATATATACAGTGTATAACCATCTTGCAATCATGATATAGATATAGTTACTCAAAGTAAGCATAGAGTTAGTTATTATACAACCCAGCAATTCTACTCCTGGGGATATACCCAAAAGAAATGAAAGCATATATTCATGCAAAAATTTCAATACAGTTGTCTATAGCAGCAAATTTAATCACCCCAAAAGTTCCCTTGTGTCCTTGTAGGCATTTTCCTCTTCCCCCCTCTTGTCAAACATGACAAGCACTGATTTGCCTTTTGTTTTTTCTAGTTTGGTCTCTTCTAGATTTTCACATAAACACAAAGTATGCAGTCTTTTGTGATTAGTTTCTCTTGTTTACCATAAGTTTTTGAGATTCATCCATATTATTTATTATGTATCATTAGTTTATTCCTTTTTATTGCTGAATAGCATTCCATTGAATGAATATATTGAAATTTGTTTATCCATTAAACAATTGGTGATCACTTATATGATTCTAGTTTTTAGTTATTATGAATAAAACTGCTATGAACATTTGAGTACAAGATTTTATAAATGTATATTTTAAATTTATTTTTAATAAATATCTTAGAGGAGTTGAGAGTCATATGGTATGTGTATTTTTAACTTTATAAAAAACTGCCAGGGGTACCTGGGTGGCTCAGCTGGTTGGGCTTCTGACTCTTGAATTCAGCACAGGTCTTGGTCTCAGGTTGTGGGTTCGAGCCCCCCCACCGGGCATGGAGCCTGCTAACAAAACAAAACAAAACAAAACAAAACCACCAAACTGTTTTCCAGTAGAGCTTTACCATTTTGTGTCCCACCAGCAATGAAGAAAGTTCTGGTTCTGCTATATCCTTGTCAGCATCCTGGTCAGCATAGTTTTTAAAATTTTAGCCATCCTAGGGGTGTGCAATGGTATCTCATTGTGGTTTTAATGTGTATTTGCTTCCTTAAGGACTAATGATATTAAGCATTTTCTTCTATGTTTGCCATTTGTATATCTTTTTTGAGTAAAGTGTTTAACTTAATTTTTTGTCCTGTCTTTTAACTGGTTTCTTTTTCTTACTATTGAAGTTTCAAGATACATGTCCTTTATCCAATATATGTTTTGCAATATTTTCTCCCAGTCTGTGAGAGAAAGAAGTCTACCTTATTGCTGATTTTAGGGTGGAAACATTTCACCATTAAGCATAATGTTTGCTCTGGGGTTTTGTAGCTGCTCTTTATCAGTTGAAGTAGTTTCTTTCTATTCCTAGTTTGTTAAGAGCTTTTAATGTGAGCGGATGTTAAATCTTATCAAGTGTTGTTTCCAAATCTATTGAGATGAACTTGTAATTTCTTTTTGAGTTTGTTAAGATGGTGAATTACATCAATTGGTCTTAAATATTAAACCAATCTTGCATTCCTGGGATGAATTCCACTTGGTCATAAGGTATTATCCTTTTTATGTATGACTGGATTTGATTTTCTAAAACTTTGTTAAGATTTTAATGTTTATGTTTATGAGGGAAATTGGTTCATAATTATTTTTTTGTTGTAATATCTTGTTTGGTTCTGGTCTCAAGGTAAGGTTAGTTTATGAGATAAGAAATGTTCACTCCTCTTTTATGAAAAAAATTTGGCCTAGGATTTGTATTGTTCATTCTTTATATATTTGGAAGAATTCAAATTTTATGGAGTTTTTTCCATGTGAAGGTTTTAAACTCTGGGTTAAATTTTTTTTAAATTATAAATAAGGCTACTTAGGTTATCTGTTCCTTCTAGAAAGAGCTTTGATTGTGTCTTTCAAATTATTTTATAATTCCATCTAAGTTACCGAATTTATTGGCATCAAATTCAAAATATTATCTTATTATCTTTTAAAACAACTGTAAGATCTATAATGATATCCTATCTTTCATTCTTGCTGTTGGTGATTTATGTCTTCTCTTCTTTATTTTTCACCAGTCAGGCTAGAGGGTTATCGATTTTTTTCATCTTTTCAAAGTCCAAACTTTTATTTTAATAATTTTCTGTTTTCTGTTTTATTAATTTATACACACACACACACACACACACACACACACACAATATGGCCACAGTATATCTATCTTGGTGACTGTTCTAGGTGCTATTGAGTGGAGTGTTCTATAAATGTCCATTAGGCCAATTTCATTGATGAGTTTGTTTAAATTATCTGTATCTGTGCCGATTTTCTATTTGTTCTATCAATTACTGAGAGAAGAGTATTGATTGAACTTTCCAATTGTAATTGTGAATTTGTCTATTTTTCTTATGAATTTTATCAATTTTGCTTCATATGTTTTGAAACTCTGTTATCTGTTACATAGCTTAATATGTTACATCCTCTTGATGAATTGAGTCCTTTACGATAAAATCTCTCTCTTTATCTCTATCTCAGGTAATATTCTGTGTTCTAAAATCTACCTTGTTTAATATAGCCACTCCAACTTTTCTTTTATTAGTATTTTTTACGTATATAATTTTCCATTCTTTTATTTTTAACTTACCCATGTCTTTATATTTCAAGTAGGTTTTTTGATAACATACAGTTGGATTTTGCTTTTTTAATCCAATCTGAGAATCTCTGTATTTTATTTTTATTATTATTTTAAAATATTTAATTTATTCATGAGAGACACACAGAGAGAGGCAGAGACACATGCAGAGGGAGAAGCAGGCTCGAGCCACCCAGGCATCCAAGAATCTCTGTATTTTAATTTTGATGTTTGGACAATTTACACTTAATGTGATTTACTGTTTGATTGACTTTAAAACTTCCATCTTATTTGCTTTCTATTTCTTCTTTGTTCCTTTTATCTTCATCCTCTGCCTACTTTTTCTTTAAGATTTTATTTATTTATTCATGACAGACACAGAGAAAGTGAGAGAGAGAGATGCAGAGACATAGGCAGAGGGAGAAGCAGACTCCATGTAGGGAGCCCATGTGGGACTGGATCCTGGGACCTTGGGATCACACCTTGAGCTGAAGGCAGATGCTCAACCACTGAACCACCCAGGCAAACCCATCCTCTCTGCCTACTTTTATTTATTTTATCTTTTTTAAAGATTTTATTTATTTATCCATGAGAGACACATAGAGAGAGAGAGAGAGGAGCAGAGACACAGGCAGAGGGAGAAGCAGACTCCATGCAGGGAGCCTGGCGTGGGACTCAATTCCGGGTCTCCAGGATCACGCCCTGGGCTGAAGGCAGCACTAAACCACTGAGCCACCTGGGCTGCCCTCTGCCTACTTTTAGATTAATTTTTTTTATAGTTTCATCTTTACTTTTTAGCTATATTTTTTCCATTTTATTTAATTTTTAAGTTGGTTTTTAATATCCTTATTGGTTTAGTCCCATCATCTGTTATTTCTTGGTTTGTTTCCATTTATTGACTCTTGTTATAGAACATGTTTCCTTGCTTCTTTTCATATCATTATTTTTTTATTGGGCACTACATATTATGAATTATTATTTGCTGGATTTTTTTAACCTTGTTTTGTTTTTAAAAATATTGTTGAATTTTGTTCTGGTACACAGTTAAGTGACTTGGAATCAACTTGTCTTTTTGATTTGCTGATAAGCTTTTTTAGGGCAGATCCAGAGCAGTTTTTAGTCTAGGTCTAATTTTATCTCTTACTAAGGTAATACCCTTTCGTGGATTCTACATGATGCGCCCCTATAACAATGTCTTTCCACCTTGTCTGGGGTGGGAGGCCCAGATTACCCCCAGCCCTGTGTGAGCTTTGGACATTATTGTATGTATTTATATCTGATTATTCTTTTTCTCAACTCTGATGATTTCTTCTCTTGCATTTAAAGCTCAGTATTCAGCCAAGGACTTGAGGGGACCTTTCTACAGACAAATAGAGCACTCTCATTATATAGTTCCCCTACCCCTGATTCTCTATCTTTTTCCAATTTCAGCTACCTTGGCTTCTCTGGACTCTGATCTCTCCCTCCTCAACTTAGGAGGACTGCTAGCCTCTGTTCAGGTTCTCCTTCCCAGCCCTGTGGCCTGAACACTGCTTTCATCAACTGTAGTCAGTCACCATTCTTTCAGGGATCACAGTTCCATACTGCCTACTGTTAAATGTCTGAAAACAGGTCATAATTTTTGTCCTGTATTGTTATTGTTGTTGTTTAAGGCAGGAGGATAAATTCGGCTTCTGTTATGCCATCTATAAGCAGAAGTCTTGTCTTATGTGTTGTTTCCTCTTGTCAAAAGCATTTTAGGGGATCCCTGGGTGGCTCAGTGGTTTAGCACCTGCCTTTGGCCCAGGACCAGGAGTCCCAGGATCAAGTCCCATGTCAGGCTCCCAGCATGGAGCCTGCTTCTCCCTCCTTCTGTGTCTCTGCCTCTCTCTCTCTCTCTCTATGCCTATCATAAATAAATAAATAAATAAATAAATAAATAAATAAATAAATAAATAAATAAATCTTAAAAAAAGAGGCATTTTAAAGTCAGAAAATAACAAGTTTGGAGGAAACTCAAGGGAAAAACTCTTATCTTCTATCTCTTGGCTTCCAAACAGGATCTCCAGTATAACCCATTGGCCTCACAGAACTCCAGCACCTTTTGAACTCAGTTTTATTGACAAGTAGACTGAGAATAAAAAAAGATAGGATAAGTATATTTATTGCACACTGAGTATTTAGGGTATGTGCTATTTGTCTCCAGAAACATCCCCTTACACAGCCTGATACTTCTGAGGACCTCACAGAATTAGTTATCATCTTTGGTTTGACCTATCTGCATTTGTTTTTTAGAAGAATGAAAGTTAGCCTGTTCTCCCTGTGACTTCATAAGGATCCTCTCTGAGGATCTGTCTTTTGAAACACTTGAGTTACAAGTACCACTGGTAGTATCAGAAGGATCCAGGAAATTAAGTTCTCAAGAATTTACACCAAAGAACCCTTAAGGGCAAAGGGAAGTGAGTATGTTCCCTCGAGCAGGATAAATCGAAGCAGCAAACTACAAACATTTTGTTGAAATCTGATATTTTATTTTTTTTAAAGATTTTATTTATTTATTCATGAGAGACGTAGAGAGAGAGAGGCAGAGACATAGGCAGAGAGAGAAGCAGGATCCCTGTAGGGAGCCTGATGTGGAACTCAATCCCAGGATTCCAGGACCTGGATCCCAGGACCCTGGGACCTTGGACCTGAGCCAAAGTCAGACACTCAACCACTGAGCCACCCAGGTGCCCCGAAATCTGATATTTTATATTCAAAATCCATGTATTTAATTTAGTATGTTTCACATTTTGAGGTAGTGTATTCTTCATATTCAGTGTTCTGGATGCAACACAATACCCTGCTTCTCTACCATCATACAACAAACTTCAAGAGCTGGCCTGTGCAGTACCCCACGATACTTTCTCCACTTTTTGTCAGCCACATGTCGGATTAGGCATTGTCTTTGTTTTCTCCCCCTTCTATCTTTAGAACTACAGTGCGACAGGAATAGACAATTTGTTATCCCATTTTTCAATGGTTGCCCACACCTACTCTGCTGGCTTCATGAATGATGTCTTCTCTATGGCAAGATAATAAACAATGTGTGATGATTATGTCTGGAGGGTCTCTTGCCTTGCCTTCAGAGGCTAGTATCATTCTAGAGACAGAAAAGACACTGAGAATTTAATGGCTTATAAAGTTAGATCAAGTTAGCTAAGAGTTCTGAGTTTTTCATGAAACCATTAAGGATGAGTTGATTTCAGTTCAGTATTTTCTCATTGAGTCCTACTGTACAGACCTCCCTTCTACCTCTCTGCCTCTTTTTTAAGTTGGATGGGTGATAGGAGGAGGAATAGGAGTAGGGGATAGAATGAGTAGTCAAGTCTGTTTCCTGTGTGGCTATGGCAGTGGAATGAACTAAACTCTTATTTCTGCTAGCCACCCAAATGTCTTTGTGTTGAAGAGAAAGGCTAGAGTTATTACGCTGAATTTATTAATGGGAAACAGAGGCCCAGAGGGGTTAAGTGATCTGTCCACAGTTACTTGGGTGGAGTTGAGAGATGAAGAAGAAGTCTGCTCTCCTAATCCTGCTTTCCTTACCATTATGCTTCTTGTGTGGTCCAAAGACTCAACTAAGTAACATCTGCTTTTTAAAACAATATAGATTTGCCTTTCTGAAGTGAATACATTTCAATATATTTCATGGAGTGGATAAATTAAGATATTTGGCCAAATCAAAGAATGGGGCATTAGTCCTCGAGCACAACACAATAGTTGTTTACAGTAGCTTCCTCATTCTCCATGGCCACTACCTCTTACTGGAATTTTCTCTCTTTGGGGGAAAAAAAAATCTTAAAGTGCATTTATCCCAGGGCAATAAATAATTAGTTTTTGTAAGCATTTATTACTGGAATTAGGAATGAAAAGAGTTAACCTTTATTTTGTTAGCAGTTTGAAGGTGTCACTTTGAAAATTACATATACAATCTCCAGTGCAAAATAAACTACTGTGGTTGTGTAGACATGCCATTTCATACACAGAAGCATTTTCCTAATGGGGCCTTGGAAACCCAAGAAGAACCCTGTGTGGTGTTTTATGATTTTTTAAAAGTATTTTGTCATTTAGCAAAAGGCAGGAAACAGTAGCTAAATCCCAGAAAAGACCCTTTGATTCAAGACTCCTCACATGGCTAATCTTTTCCATGCCATACTCAGCTGGCAATTAGTTGAGGTGTGTGCCTTTGAAGACTTCAATGGTCTACACTCAACATCTGGCAACTAGTAGCAAATGGGAGATTAAATTGCTTCCTCTCAGACTGTACATCTTTCTGTTTTGTAAGCCTACTATGGGACAAACACTTCTCATTGCCAGGCCAATCAGAAACTTTTAAATAGAGGCCAATGTTTAAATAAAGGTTATTATTATAGCCTACAAAAGTGTAGAGCTTGATTAGGATTAGGGGAATGGTTTGAACTCATTTGTTTGGGGGAGGTTCTATTCCTGTTGTTTTGAGAATTCATCTCAATTATTACATTCAAGAAAATACAGGGAGTTTGTACTTTGCAGCTGACTTGTCCAATCCAGAAGCCATTAACAGCTAGTGGCTACACAGCACTTCAATGTGGCTCATCCACATTGAGAGACAGGATTACTTTAGACTTTCTTCTGTATTTACTTGTCATCAACAGAAAAAGCAAGAATGGAAAGGAAGAGGTCAGCTGCACGGGATGCAAAGCACTTTTTGTGGTGTGTGGGTACAAGAGGGAACTGAGGTAAATAAGTATAGGTACACCCTGAAGTTTTTGAGTTTGGCCATCAGGGTGTTGGTGAACTTGGCAAACACCTCACCTTTGGTGCTTTGGGTTATCTCTGTGTCTTTATCCTCTAGATGAACATTGTCTAACAGGAATATAAGTGAATCACATATATAATTAAAAATTTTCCTATAACCACATTAAAAAGGGAAAAAGAAACAAGTTAATTTTAATGATACATTTTATATAACTCAACATATACAAATATTGTCATTTTAAAAATGCAATCAATACAAAATTATCAATGAGATATTTTGCTTTTTTGGGGTACTAAGTCTTTGCAATCTAATATATAATTTCTACTCACAGCACACTTCAAGTAGCACAAGTCACTTTCCAAGTGTTCAATAACCACATGCAGTTACTCTATAGGATGGCATAGACTTCTTGGCTTTAGTCAAGTAGGCAAGGGGAAGAGATAAACTGGAGTCTAGGATAGAGGTAAAATATTTCGTAGTTATGCTCAAGTCTATTACAGATCATATTAAAATGTAAGTATGGACTTCTCAGAATTTTATAAACAGGAATTGTTGTTTATCTCTAGAAATCTCACTAGAGGTAAAAGGGGAAAGAACCTCTATCACTGACCACCTAAAATGTACCAGGAACTGTGCTAGGTGCTTTCCATATACATCATTCATTAAATCTTCAAAACAACACTGTGGACCTTACTCTTGGCCCATCGAAAGTTAATGAAACCGAGGCACATGGGATTAGGAAACTTGCACAAAGAAACACAGCGATGAGTCAACAGTGGAGCTGGAATTGCACCCTATCCCACATTGCCTAACTAGTTGACTGAACTTCATTCATCCCGAGATCTTAGATCACCCTATACTGGAGAAATTTAAGCTTAACATTTGTCAAGACACCTTGACCACAAAGCCTTCTAGCATAGATTGAGAAATCTTGTGCACTACACAACTTCCAACAGCAGTCATTATTTTCTAATTTCTATGGCCTTTGTTGTACATCCAGGATAAAGGGTGAAGAAAAATAGAGATACCTACCCATCTTCTAAATAGGTGCATAGATTTGCGATAAATAGACTATATTTTGTAGATGGGAAATATTGTGCACACAACCGCCTATAGCCTAGATGTTGTCCTTGGATGACAACAACTAGGCAAGCTTGTCATTTATCTTCCAAAGTCTCCCTAGCTCTTGGTCAATTAATCTTTTCATTGAACATTTTTAGAGTTTTTTTTTGTCTGTTTATTGACTATGGAACCTCTTTCCAACCATTAAAACAATAAAGAGTCTAGGGAACACAGTTTGACCATGGTTTGTTTGTTAGGTCTCTGAACCTGGCTTTCTTTTCCAGATGGCTTGCTTGGTTTCTTGCACACTGATCAGGGTCATTTTCCTAGCTGGAAATGCCCGAGTATGATGTGTCAAGGCAAACTGGCATGGTGTGTGGCTTTGTAGGGGAGAGCACGGTGACTGAGAACCTCCAGTCTTTGATGGGATTGGGAAGGGGGCAGAGGCTTCAGAGAGAACACTACAAATCAAACACATCGAAAATAACATACAAATGAGCACCAGGTCACTTGGCGATGGAAGGTCAGCTACTGTAAGTGGTGAGCAGACATGCCTTAATTAGTTCAAGATCTTCAAAGAACAGCACAAGCTATACATCTACAACCTAACCCTGCAGGCTCTCTTACTAATTCAGAGAACAACTTCATCCAAAGTGCCCTCCCCAGTACTTCCCCCCCAAATTCAAAGGATGCAAAGATTAAAAGCCCTGGCTACATTTGGAAATTAAATATAAAAAAATGCAAACTGTTTTTCCTGGTTACAGAAAGCGTCATTTTGAATCACAGTGGTCAGGTTGGACTGCTCACTCCTAGAGAGATGAATGAACCCATCCTAGAGACTTTCCACTTGTGAAAGACTAAAATAATTCAAACTGCTGTGTGGTTTTTGAAGATAACACGTTTAACTCCAAGACTGGGTGGAGGAAGACCATTCAGTGCGCCCCGTATATTTTTTTAATGTCTTAAAAATTGAGGGGGAATAAAACACAGCTGAGGACTGGTTAGTCTAACCAAGATGGATGGCAACAGACGGCGGGACATACTTATTTGTTCTAGAGGTGGTTATTGTTTTTGTATTGTGAAGTCCTTGCTGCTCTTGTAAATAAGGTCTTTCACAAGGAAAGAATAAAAACCTAGACAGACTGACCCCCCATTTGAAACAAACTGCCATGGTGTTTTGGTGTGTAAGTGGAATTACATGCTTCACAGCAGTGATTTTTAGTCACGTGCGCTGCGTTAGATTGATTGTCAAATTTGGGGAAAGGAAAGAATTTCCCTTTGGGGTGTACTGGCAATTATTTTTCAGTTGTTTTTGCCCTGCCCTGGAGCATGGAGCCAATATCATTTTTAGGATCAGGTGAGTTTATCCAACATGATCAATTTCCTGTGATTGTCTGCTGCTGTCACTGCGGGGAGGGGAAAGCAGCTCTCCTTGATCACTTTGACACTAAGAGCTGTCACTTGGAAATTGACCAGGACATAAAACTCTGAGCCCCTAATGACAACCACAAAAAGATCAAGAGACTAATGGAGTCATGGAGAGAGTTGGGATAGTACAAAGCAGGTTACCCCTTGCCCATGCCTTTCCTGCTCCCTCTAATGAGGCGCAGCACTGGGTAACTGGTGTCAAGTAATAAAGCATCACGCCTCTAGAGTGTTGTCAGGACCTGAAGAGTAACGTGACATGACAGACACACTGGAAGATAATGAGTCAAATTCTCCCTGCTGCGAAGCATTGCCAGATAGGAATCACAGGCGCTGAAGAAGGCTGAGTGATCACCCTTTGGAGGAGCAAATGTGCTCCATGGGCACATCCAGACAGGGAGGCTTATTTGACAATTTCTTGGGTTTACTGGGAACTGGGCCAAATCCCATGGGTGAAATTGTCCTCTCGCTAATTCCAAGAGCTTTTTATCTACCCCCTGGAGTGTCACTCTTTGGTTCTATTTCTGTCCTACGGACATTTCTGCTCACTGGTGCCTTCCTTTCATCTTCCCAATTTAACTCAAGCCAACAAACACTTACTGAGAATTTATTAGGAGCCTTCTAACTGTTGCCCATGATCCTGCTCTCAGATCTGTGTGGTCCACTTTTCACCGATAGCCCGAGTGACCTGTAAAGACATCAGGTAAAAGCATGCTGATCACCTGCTTTAAACCTCAAAGTCTCCCCAATCCTTCCCCTCACCTAACAGGTCTTACATGATGCCATGTCCCCTTGAGTTCCAACCTCGTGTCATCCTACTTTTACATCACTCAGTACATTCCAGGTACACTGATTTCCTTTCCACTCCTTGAATATGCCTTTCTCATCTCTGCTTCGGTTCAAGAGGGTTGGGAATCATGGATGTTAAGAGTGTTTCCAGGAGGACAAAACCAACATTGTTGAGAATTATTAGAATTTGAGTACGTTGTTTAATCAGCCACACACTAACCTGGGAAAATGGTTAGAGCCTCTGACAACAGTTTTCTCTGGTGTGAGTGGAAGCTTCATCATAGCTGGTGGAGAGGAGAAAAGGAGGCAAGGAAGAGAAGGATGTCATTGGAGGCAACTCTTCCGAGGTGTTTTGCTCTGAAGGAAAATGGAGAAATGGGGAAGTAGCTGGAGGAGGGATGTGGTAAAGGACAAGTTATTTCATTTATTATAGATGGTAGATAACACAACATGCTTCTGTCCTTGATGGGCTGCCGTGGTGGAGTCTTTGAGATGCAAGGGAGAAGTGGTTGTTTAGGACAAACTCCTCCAGAAGGAGGGGGGTGGTGGAGGAGAGTTTGTGCACAATATACTACGAAGAATAGGAGACTCCTTTGGTAACATGAGGCAAAGTCAACAGTTGTGACAGAAGAGATGAGATGGGGTTGCTGGACATTCAAGTAGAATGAAAAAGGAATGAAGTCACCTTCTGGGATAGTGGGAGAGTGAACTAAATAAGGTAGCAGGATTTCTTAGCAGAGTTGAGCATCCACTGAGATCTGTGCTCATGTAAATTCACGAGGAAACAAGAACATATGCCTCCTGGTGACATTCAGCAGTTGGGAGCAGGCCTGGAGTAGCCTGAGTGAGAACTGGGTTTGAATCCTGACTGTTTCTCAATAGCTAATGGATTTTTTTGAAAATTCCTTAATATTCCTCAACATTCGTTTCCTTACATATAAACTGGAAATAATTTCTTGTATTATTTACATCCAGAGTGACTGACATTAGTACTTAGAAACTTGACACCGGCATTTACTACTTTTCTTAATGAATGCTAGCTGTTGGTATCTCAAGGGTAACAGGGAGAGGATGGTTCTGGAAGTGCACTGCAAAAAAACCCAGTAATGTTCCCTAGCCTTTTACACACTAGAAATTGCAGAACTAATGTTTTACCAGCTATACAGAGGACTTAGGGAGATCTTAGGTTAAATGGTGGGCAAGGGTTTTTTCCAGTGTTAAAGAGCAGTAGTAAACAGTAAGTGTCTTAGAAAGTAAAAAATAATCCAGTGTTTGACTACAAGCTCCACCCTCAAAACGACATGTTTAAATGACTTCCTTTTGGATTGCTACCTACTTTGGTTCTCTTTATTTGCATTCCATCTGATTCTTCTCCCCATAAGTGGAAGAGAAAGATGTAAAGCTGTGGAAGGAGATCCTAAAGTAGTTCACCTAAAAGCAAGAGAATTAAGGGGTGTCTGGGTGGCTCAGTCAGTTAAATGTCTGAGTTTACGCCTCTTGTTGGCTCCACACTGAGCTAGGAGCCTACTTAAAAAAAGAAAAAGCAAGAGAATTAAGTACCTTAGTTTGCAAAAGAAATGTGAAGAGCTGTTCTCTCCAGAAAAACATCCTTGTGCTACAAGGCAAGTTAGGAATACTCTCCAGTATTTTATACTGAAGAACTTCAATCATAATATAAAAGTAGACCTTATTTGTACCATTCACACCCCATATGCCCATCATCCAAATTCCACACCTGCTTCCTCTACTCCTTCAGTATATTTAACAAAATGTCAGGCATTATAGAATTTTATTTGAAAATATTTTTTGTATGCTTTTCTTTGTGTATGCTTTTCTGAAAATTAAAGACTGCTTTAAAAAGCACAGTTATATTGGGCAGCCCAGGTGGCTCAGTTGTTCAGTGCCTGCCTTCAGCACAGGGCGTGGTCCTGGAGTCCCAGGATCGAGTTGTGCATCGGACTCCCTGCATGGAGCCTGCTTCTCCCTCTGCCTGTGTCTCTGCCTCTCTCTCTTTCTCTCTCTCTCTCTCTCTGTCTCTCATGATTAAATAAATAAAAAAATAAAAAAAAGAAAGTATAAAAAAACACAGTTGTAATATTCTTATCATACTTAAGAAATTTAGCCTTGATTAATTAATACTACTAAATAGCCAGTCAGTGTTTATATTTCTGTCTTGTAGTGTCTTTTTTGTAGTCCTTGTGTGTATACCGAGTTAATATGACTACATCCAATTTAGATTTAGACCCACAAGAGTTTTTACTTAACCTCTTTGATCTATTTCCTTCTGCCATTATTCTTTATGATAGAAGTTGTGGTTTTTTTTTTTGTTTGTTTGTTTGTTTTGTACGATAGAAGTGTTAAAATGGAATATGAAGAAGAATAGTTTACTCTAAATGCCATCTTTTGGGTGATGTGAACTTTTTGATGATGCCAGGGATTCATGGAATTAAAGTCTTGATGGCTGAGACCGAGATTTCATGGTTCATGGAATAAAATTATGTGAAAGGGAAATATACCATTGACACAAGGAAACAAAATGTATTCTAAGAGCACTGGAAAGTTGTAGCTAATTTGTAGTTTTACACAATTCCACATTTTTGGAGAATGGGAAATCAATGTATCAATAAAGACAAAAAGTACCTCTGTAGTCATGTGAATCAACCCTTTTTCAATCTGTTAATGTGGTTTTGAGTATTGATATTATTTAGTTTTAGTATTTAGTCATTTGTATGGAGAATTCCAACAAAGGTCAAAAAAAATTCTAAGTAACTTTTTAGCAAGGTTGAAATCAATACATAAAGGGTATTTACAAAGGGAAAAAAATAGATTTTTGGAAATAATCTGCTTCTGATCTTAATTGACTCCATTGCTAAGGTTATTCAAAAATTATCAGACTATCCCATCAGTTTTAATCAGACTTCAGGAATGCACGGTGGTTCATTTAGCCTCTGTTGGTACCGTGACTCGAATGAACAATTACACAGAAATTTAGAAATATGAAGAGATTAAAGGACATTGCATATCTACCTGGTTTCTATTCTTCACATTCCCTCTCTCTTGGCTGTTAAGACTCCAAACTGCAGACCTGGCCTCAACCTGGTCTTTAGTAGTCATACAGAACTCATACTCATAGGAGTTAGTGCTCGGGAGTGCTCATGTGTGCTTTGCCTGGAGGTGGTCAAGAAATTGCAGCCCAGCACTCTTAGATCCACTTGGAGAGAACCTGGCATAGCACCTTTCGCCATGTTTGTACTCAAAGTCCACTACCTATGAACTTGAATATACTATTAGTGCCAGGCTTTGGCTTGAAATTAGATAACTAGAACCCATTAAATAGTCTGGGGGTCTGGGGTGTGTGCCAAGTTGTATAGGGGATCTGATGATGTAGAACAGAGTGTTCCTGCCATTCTGCTCCTGATTCTCAAGTTCTATAATCCCCTGAAAAATCTTTGTCTTTAGGGCTACTGTCTTGCTTCGTTTTTCCAGTTCCTTTTTCAGGGATAAGGGTTTTACTCTTGAATCCCAACCCAGTATCTGAGTTTCTGGGACCCTCCCTCTCCAGGGACCCTCCCAAGATTTCTCCACTGGCCTCTGATCAGAGCATTTTCTACTTCTGAGGCCTTTTGCCCTGCTCTGGGAACTCTGGGCTTCTTGAATGTTAACAGGCATCCACGGACCTCCTGCCACTGTATGCCCCTCTTGGTTCTTGTGACAGTGCTCTGACTCCTCCAGCTGCAGGCAAGCACAGTATGGCCAGCCATGGCTTGAGCTATGCCAACAATGTGGAGGAGGCAAAATATTTGGAGATCTTGCCAAGAACCTGAAATCTTTGAACTCAGTTCTCTAGCTTTCTGATATAGATATTACCAAAACAGGGGATCCCTGGGTGGCGCAGCAGTTTGGCGCCTGCCTTTGGCCCAGGGCGCGATCCTGGAGACCCGGGATCGAATCCCACGTCGGGCTCCCGGTGCATGGAGCCTGCTTCTCCCTCTGCCTGTGTCTCTGCCTCTCTCTCTTTCTCTGTGTGACTATCATAAATAAATAAAAAATTAAAAAAAAGATATTACCAAAACATATCTGCATAATGGTTTTAAAATTCTGATATAAAAATAAATAAATAAATAAAATTCTGATACAGAGTTTGATCTACTTGAGGTCAAATAATGGAAATATGGAGGCTCTACTTGGCTCTACCACTGGCTGGCTCTACGAGTTACTCTGTACACTGGCAGTATGACTTTTGGCAAATTATTCAACCTTTCTATACCTGCCAGTCCTCATCTGTAAAGTGAAGATGATAATAGTTTTTGTCTCCCAGGATTTCAGTGAGGATTTATCCACATAAAGTGCTTAGAAAAGTGGCTGGCACATGGCAAATTGTAGCTCAAGAATGTAGCTATTATTGTTGTCATCATTCTTATTAGTTGAATTATTAGATGGATTTGTTTCCTTTAGCTATTTGGCATTCATTCAGAGCAGCTGAATGTCTCTAAAATACAAGCTTTTGGAAAAGAACACAAAAGATTAGCAATGCTGATATTGAAGTAAGAAGAGAACTGACATTTGAGCAATGGATTTGGCAACACAGAAGTCATTTGTGACCTTCACAAGAGTAGTTTTGGTGGAACGATGGGGATGTTAGCCTGATTAGAATGAAACCCAAGAAAGAAAGAGTTCTGTGCAGAGTTCTGTGCAGAGTCAGAGACTACTCCAGCCAATTGTCATCTTGTCTTCATGTAGCCCTGTCATGGCTTGCACCGTGTCTCTCCACGGGGCATAGGTTTAGGCCATGTGGCTGGACAGATGAAGTATCCTCATGCCATCTTTCTATAATCCCTTCCCTTTTCCTTCTCTTCTTTGGTACCTTCTCTTCTTCTAGGTGCCCATTCAGAAAACATCTTGTAGAAAGTTTCCCTCTGTTTAGCTCAAGTCAATTTGTGCAGATAGTTGCCTGGAGATCAATTCACCAGTTATGTCCAGACAAGTACCACCTTTACTGGAATCAGAAATTCCTATTAGTATTGTTGACTCAAAACTTTCTGAACAGAAGTCTCCCAGTAGGTGAAAAATAATCAGTGATTATAGACAGTGATTGGGTGCCTCCATAGGATTCACTCTCCACTTCACAAGTTTGTCTGGAAGCAGCTAGATCTTTGTTTAGGTTTTCCTGCTAAATCAGTCAGGGTCGCATCAAGAAAGGTGATATATACTTGTCATTTCAAACAGAGGGCGATTTAATATCAGAGATTGGTTATATTCATGTTCATAGTTTGAAAGAGCAAGAAGGGGACATTCAGCTAAAATGTGAGATCAGGAATTGCTGAAAGAAGCCACTATGTCCAAGGCTGGAGCATAAAAGGGAACAAGTGAGGTTACCAAGAACCTAAGAGCTCATAGGACAGCCCAAATGATAATCAAGAGACATTAAGATATAAGCTTCTGCTAGAACCTATGCTTTAAGAGGGCAGAAAGTTTTGTTTTCTTTTCTGGTGAATCCCAAGTACCTGCCATATAGTAGATCCTCAATATTTGTTAGATGAATAAATCAATGAAAGAAAAAGAGATATTTCCTTGGCCATTCTGGGGGGAAAATCTCCTGATTCTTCTGAGACAGGTATCAGAAAAGACTGTGTCTTTCTTCTGGCTACTGTCTCATATCATTGTGAAGCCTGGAACTGCTGCCGTTTTGCCACCATAAGAAAGTTTTGAGTTGAAGTTGTCTGTCCTGTGGAGGCTGAGTGGAGGCATGGGAAGGACTGGATTCTTGCTTAATATTTTTGAGTTGCTTAATGAAACAGACTCCCGGGATCCCTGGGTGGCGCAGCGGTTTGGCGCCTGCCTTTGGCCCAGGGCGCGATCCTGGAGACCCGGGATCGAATCCCACGTCGGGCTTCCGGTGCATGGAGCCTGCTTCTCCCTCTGCCTGTGTCTCTGCCTCTCTCTCTCTCTCTCTGTGACTATCATAAATAAATTTGAAAAAAAAAAAAAAAAGAAACAGACTCCCATATCTATCTTTCCACTTACATTCCAAATATAAGAGCCAACAAATTCCATGATTATTTAAAACAATGTCCTGATAAAGTGGCCTAGATTCCATTCTTCTACAGCTGATTTGGTTTCCATTCAAGTTTGAGGGTAAGTCATTAGTTTGAGAATGAATCTTGTCATGATTTAGCCTTGGCTGATCAAATTTTTAAATTTAAATTCCAGTTAGTTAACATACAGTGTAATATTAGTTTCAGGTATACAATATAGTGATTCAAAACTTCCATACATCACCATCTATTCATCACAATAAGTACACTCCTTAATTCCTATCACCTAGTTAACTCATTCCCCAACCCATTTCCCCTCTTATAACCATTGCTTTATTCTCTACAGTTAAGAGTCTGTTTCATGGTTTATCCCTCTCTCTCTTTTTTTTCCCCTTTGCAGATTTATTTTTGTTTTTTTTTTAAATTATTTATTTATTTATTCATGAGAGACACAGAGAGAGAGGCAGAGACAGAGCAGGCTTCCTGCAGGGAGCCTGATTCGGGACTCAGTCCCAGGACCCTAGCATCATGACCTGAGCAAAAGGCAGATGCCCAATCATGGAGCCACTTATGCATATGAGTGAAATCATATGACTTTTGCTGATTGACTTCTTTCCCTTAGCATAATACTCTCTAGCTCGATCCATGTCATTGCAAATGGCAAGATTTCATTCTTTTTTATGGCTAAGTAATATTCCACTGTGTGTATATGAATATATATGAGATATGTATATATACATATATATGAGACATACATATATGTATATGTATATATATCTCACATCTTCTTTACCCATACATCAGTCGATGGACATTTGGGCTGTTTCCTTAATTTGGCTATTGCTATAAATATATTAGGGTGCATATATCCCTTTGAATTAGTATTTTTGTATTCTTTGGGTAAATGCCTAGTAGTGCGATTGCTAGATTGTAGTGTAGTTCTATTTTTAACTTTTTGAGGAACTTCCATACTGTTTTCCAGAGTGGCTGCATCAGTTTGCATTTCTACCAACAGTGCATGTAGGTCCCCTTTCTCCACATCCTCACCAATACCTACTCTTTCTTGTGTTGTTGATTTTAGCCTTTCTGACAGGTGTGAGATGATATCTCATTATAGTTTTGATTTGCATTTCCCTGATGTTGAGTGGTGTTGAGTGCCTTCATATGTCTGTTGGCCATCTATATGTCTTCTTTGGAAAAGTGTCTATTCATGTCTTCTGCCCATTTTTTAATTTGATTTTTTTTTTAGATGTTGAGTTTTGTGAGTTCTTTATATATTTTGGAGATTAACCCTTTATCTTATATGTAATTTACAAATATCTTCTCCTATTCCATAGGTTGCCTTTTAGTTTTGTTGATTGCTTACTTTGCTATGCAGAAGGTTTTTATTTTGATATATTTCTGATAATTTATTTTTGCTTTTATTTCCCTTGCCTCAGAAGACACATCTAGATAGAGGTTGCTATGGCCAACATCAAAGAAGTTACTGCCTGTGTTCTCTTTAGGATTTTTATGGTTTCGGGTATCCTATTTAGGTCTTTCATCCATTTTGGATTTATTTTTGTGTATGGTGTAAGAAAGTGGTCCAGTTTCATACTTAAGCATATTGCTGTCCAATTTTTCCAGCCCTTTTTGTTGAAGAGACAGTCTTTTTCCTATTGGATATTCTTTCCTGCTTTGTTGAAGAGTGAATTGACCATATAATTGTGGGTTCGTTTCTGGGCTTTCTCTTCTGTTCTTTTGATCTACATGTCTATTTTTGTGCCAGTACCGTACTGTTTTGATGACTATTACCTTGTAATATAGCTTGAAGTCTGGAATTGTGATGCCTCTAGCTTTGCCTTTCTTTTTTATGGTTGCTTCAGATATTCAAGGTCTTTTGTGGTTCCATACAAATGTTAGGATTGTTTGTTCTAGCTCTGTGAAAAATGCTATTCATATTTTGATAGGGATTGTATTAAATGTGTAGATTGCTTTGGTTAGCATAGACATTTTACAATATTCATTCTTCCAATCCATGAGCATGGAATGTCTTCCCATTTGTTTGTGTCATCTTCAATTTCTTTCAATCAGTGTTTTGTAGTTTTCAAAGGTTAGGTCTTTCACCTCTTTGGTCAGATTTATTCCTCAATATTTTATTATTTTTGGTGTAATTGTAAATGAGATTGATTCCTTAATTTCTCTTTCTGCTATATTATTATTGTTGTACAGGAGTGCAACAAATTCCTATACACTGATTTTGTATCCTGAGACTTTACTGAATTTGTGTATTAGTTCTAGCATTTTTTTTTTTTGTGGAGTCTTTTTTTTTTTTTTTTGAGAGAGAGAGTATGGGGTGGGGGAGGGGAGGGGCAGAAGGAGAAGCTGATTCCCTGCTGAACACAGAGCCTGACATTGGTGCTCAATCCCAAGACCCTGAGATCATGACCTGAGCCAGTCAGCCACTTAACTAATTGAGCCACTCAGCCTGCCCATTTTTGGTGGAGTCTTTTGGGTGTTCTGCATAGAATATCATGTCATTTGCAAATAGTGGAAGTTTTACTTCTTCCTTGCTGATTTGGATGCCTTTTATTTCTTTTTGTTCTCTGATTGCTGAGGCTAGGACTTCTAGGACTATGTTGAACAACAATGGTAAGAGTGGACATCCCTGTCTTATTCCTGACCGTAGAGGAAAAGCTCTCAGTTTTTCCCCATTTAGGAAAATGATAGCCGTGAATTTTTCATATATGGCCTTTATTATGTTGAGATATGGTCCCTCTAAACCTACTTTGTTGAGGGTTTTTATCATGAATGGATAATGTACTTTGTCACATGCTTTTTTTACCTCTATTGAAATGATAAGAAAAGTTCTTATCCTTTCTTTTATTAATGTGATGTATCATTTTGATTGATTTGCAAATATTGAACCATCTTTGCATCGGAGGAATAAATCCTGTATGATGATGGTGAATGATTTTTTAAAATGTACTGCTGGATTTGGTTTGCTATTATTTTATTGAGAATTTTTGCCTCTATGTTCATTAGGAATATTGGCCTCTTATTCTCTTTTTTAGTTGGGTCTTTATCTGGTTGTGCTATCAGGGTAATGCTGTTTTCATAAAATGAATTTGGGAGTTTTTCCTTCCTTTTCTATTTCTATTACTTTGTAATTTGAGAAGAATAAGTATTAACTTTTCTTTAAATGTTTGGTGGAATTTGTGAAACTTTCTGGTCCTAGACTTTTGTTTGTGGGAGGTTTTTGATTACTGATTCCATTTGTTTGCTGGTGATTGGTCTGTTCAAGTTTATGATTTCTTTCAGTTTCAGTTTTGGTAATTTATATGTTTTTAGGAATTTATCCATTTCTTCTAGGTTGTTCAATTTGCTGGCATATAGTTTTTCATAATATTCTCTTATGATTGTATTTCTGTGGTATTGTTACTTCTCTCTCATTTATGATTTTCTTAATTTGGTTTCTTTCTCCTCTGGTTAGAGGTTTATCACTTTTAATAATTTTTTAGAGAGGCAGCCCCTGGTTTCATCGATCTGTTCTGTTGTTTTTTTAGTTTCTATATCATTCATTTCTGCTCTTATCTTCATTATTTCCTTTCTTCTGCTGGGTTTCAGGTTTATTTGCTATTCCTTTTCTGCTCCTTTAGATGTCAGGTTAGGTTGCTTATTTGAGGTTTGTCTTGCTTCTTGAGGTAGGCCTGTAGTGTTATATACTTCCCTCTTAGGACCACTTTTGCTGCATCCTAAAGGCTTTGGTCTGTTAGTGTTTTCATTTTCATTTGTTCCTATGTATTTTTTTATTGCATCTTTAATTTTCTGGTTAACCCATTCATTGTTTAGTAGTATGCAATGACCCTCCATGTATTTGTAGTCTCTCCAGATTTTTTCTTGTGGTTGACTTCTAGTTTTATAGTGTTGTGGTCAGAAAAGGTACATGCTATGACTTCAATTTTTTTTTTTTTATATTTATTGAGGCCTGTTTTGTGATCTAATATGTGATCTGTTCTGGAGAATGTTCTGTATGTACTTCAAAAGGATATGTATTCTATCGTTTTAGGATAAAAAGTTCTGAATGTATCATTAAGTCCATCTGCCCCAATGTGTCATTAAAAGCCATTGTTTCCTTGTTGATTTTCTGTTGAGATGATCTGTCCATTGATATACATGGGGTATTAAAGTCTCCTACTGGGCAGCCGGGGTGGCTCAGTGGTTTAGCACTGCCTTCAGCTCAGGATGTGGCACCACATTTAGCCCAGGGCATGATCCTGGAGACCCGGGATGAGTCCCACGTTCGGCTCCCTGCATGGAACCTGCTTTTCCCTCTGCCTGTGTCTGTACCTCTCTCTCTGTGTGTGTCTCATGAATAGATTAATAAAATCTTTAAAAATAAATAGTCTCCTACTATTATTGTATTATTATCAATAAATTCCTTTATGTTTGTTATTATTTCATATATTTGAGTGCATAAGTATTTACAATTGTTGTATCTTCTTGTTAGATTATCTCCTTTATTATTATATAGTGCCCTTCTTTGTCTCTTGTTGCAGTCTTTGTTTTAAAGTCTAGTTTGTCTGATATAAATATTGCTACTCTGGCTTTCTTTTGACACCCATTTGCATGATAAACATTTCTCCATCCCCTCACTTTTAATTTGCAGGCTTTTTTAGGTCTAAAATGAGTCTCTTATAGACAGCATATAATTTTTTAATCCATTATATCACCCTATGTCTTTTGACACTTAATCCATTGATATTCAAAGTAATGATTGATAGATACATATTTATTGCCATTTTATTACTTGTTTTGTCATTGTTTTTGGAGATCTTCTCTGATCCTTTATTATCTTTCTCTCTTTCATGTTTTTCTGATTTTCTTTAGTGAAATACTTGGATTTCTTTCTCTTTATTCTTTGCATAAGGTTTCTGATATATGTTTACCATTAGGTTCATATGAAACCTCTTCTGCGAATTTGGCTGACCCATTATATAGGCAAACCTAAAGCAGTTATGCCGTTTGACAAAGAACTGAAGTTGTTCTTCAAGGTCTGTATCTTATTGGTTAAAGTCTCTTACCCCAACTGTCTCATGATAGAAGTAAAGTACCTGACACAATGTCCATTAAATATTAATTTCCTTTTTCTTCCTATCCATAGCCTTAGGTTTGGAGTAATCACTGCAATTTGAGAACTGGGGCCAATTTCCAGGATAGTTTATGCCATAAATCTCATTTTACTGTCAAAGTTGCCCCCCTCACCATGTCCCCACCATTTATTACGTTTGTTTGTCACTAGAAAGATACCATTCTTGCATTTCTTAGTATTTTCATTTAGGGGGCCACCATTAAAGGCATGAAAACATTTTGGTTAGTATAAAGCTTGGAATTTATTTGTTTTATTTATTAAAAATACACCCTAGCCTGAGGGTCTCAGGGCGTGCATATGGAATACTTCAATTAGATTCAAACCAGCAGCTAAAATTTCCTGTTAAGAAATTGAAATATCCACAAACCTATCCAATATGGAACGCAGCAAAAGTAGGATGGGCCTGGTGCCATTTCTTCAAGGTCAACAAGCTGGCAGGCTGGTGACCAGGAATGGGAGGAAGTTGCCAAACAGGACTGGCCTCATGTGAGCCAAGTGTTTGTTCCATGAACTTGTAATTTAAACGAAACTGGCCATCCACTCCTCAAACTCACCATCAAAAATACAAACAAATAAACATGTATATTTTATTTTCACACTGTGTTTGAAACCTATCTAAATAGAGTTCTTTGGGGTGAAAAATCACCTTTAAAATAAAATCATACAACCAGGGCTAATTAAAGAAGAAAGCTGTTAGTCATTAGTATTTTTTTAATTAAAAAAATTTATTTATATATTTAAATTCAATTTGCCAAAAAATTGCATAATACCCAGTCATTAGTATTTTAATTACAAATTAGTCCATAGTTATCTCCAATTACTTAGTTGAGACCAATCTTCTGAGTGAATGGACATTTTATTGGAGGTAGTGGTGGGGGGCAGATTTTGAATCATGAGGCATCATGGGAAAACATAGGCCTGAGTGGGGCCATCTGGTGAATTTGAGTGGGTGTACTATAGAAGAGGGTGTTGGGTACCAGGGAACCTGGGAGGCAGGGGACCAGTGCCAAGTGTGGGAGAAAAGGACAAAAATCCCTTTATTCACTTGCTGGTTTTGTTTACCTTAGATTTAAAGGACCTTCCTTTTTTTTTTTTTTAAGATTTTATTTATTCAAAAAAAAAGATTTTATTTATTCATGAGAGACACAGAGAGAGTGGCAGAGACATAGGCAGAGGGAGAAGGAGGCTCCCTGATGTGAGCCTGATTCGGACTCGATCCCAGGATCCCAGGATCATGCCGTGAGCCAAAGGCAGATGCTCAAACACAGAGCCACCCAGGTGTCCCTAAAGGCCCTTCCAAAGAAGCTGTGTTCGTTCGTTGCAGATTTAGTTAGGAGACAATCATAGGAAAGCTTTAGTTTCTTTTTATTGTTGTGATATTTCAGATGATGAGAGCTAATATCTAATAATCCTTAATACTCAGAATAAAATAGGATTCAGGGGCAAAGTGAGATGGGATGACATATGAAATAGAGCAATGGTTCTCCAGCCAGAATCTCCTAGAACACTTGCTCAAACAGTTTCTAACTTTAGTTGATCTGAGTGGGAGTATTTGCATTGCTAACAAGTTCCCTGCTGATGCTTATGCTGCTGGTCCAGAGATGGTACTTTGAGAATCCCTGCAGTAGGGAAATTTACTTGGAGGCTAGCCTCCAGCACAGAGTATTGCTGAGGAAGACAAAGCAGAGGTTGGCTTTTATAAAATAGGTAATAATGTTGTTTTTTTTTTTAAGATTTTATCTATTTTTTTCATGAAAGACACAAGGAGAGAGGCAGAGACACAGGCAGAGGGAGAAGCAGGCTCCCTGCAGGGAGCCCAATGTGGGACTTGATCCCGGGTCTCCGGGATCACGCCCTGAGCCAAAGGCAGATGCATTTAACCACTAAGCCAGCCAGGCATCCCAAAAAAGAGAAAAAAAAACTTACACTGAAGTGGAGAACACGTGCACATTAGTTTTCCGGTACTGCGGTAACAGGTATCCAAAACGGGATGGCTTAAAAGAACAGAAACATTATCTCACAGTTCTAGAGACTAGAAGTCTGTGATCAAGGTGTCAGAGGAGCCATATATATATATATATATATATATATATATATATTTTTTTTTTTTTTTTTTTTTGATGGCTCTAGAAGACAATCCTTCCTTGCCTCTTCTATTTCCGGTGTTTGTGGACACTCCTTGGCATCACTTAGTTTGTAGACCCATCCCTCCAGTCACGTGGCTTTCTTTTCTCTGTGTCTCTTCACAGCACCTTTCCTGGTGGGTGTCTATGTCCAAACTTTGCATTTTTAGAGGGACACTGGTCATATTGGGTTAGAGCCCCTCAAACCATGTCATTTTCACCTGATTCCTTCTGTAAAGACCCTATTTCCAAATAAGATTGCATTCTGAGATACTGGGAGTTAGGACTTCACCATATCCTTCTTCTTTTTTTTTTTTTTAACCATATCCTTCTTTAGGGGAATGCAATTCAGCTCATAACTATGTGTTTAACCGTTTCCCAGCATTAAAATAATACATTGATTACATATCCATTTGGTACTCAGCAGAATAAATTAATTAGGTGCAGAGATGTAATACCTAAGGTAGTCTTTGCTGATGGTAGAAAAATATGTTAGAAACACATATACAATTGGAAGAATACGGCCGGATAACCAAACCTCCAAGTTTCCTTTGGTTCTGTCTGAAATGGTTAATTGCTACTTCTGTGTGATACCATAGCACTTTCCACATATTTTACTATCAAAGTGATTACCTTCCATCATAGCTACTTATTTATGTTAATCTCTCTAAATTATGAGCTGCTTTCTGAAGGTTGGACCTGTGTTTAAATCGTATTTACATTCACAGGAACTGGCACATAGTAGGTATTCAATTTGGTGAAACTGGAATTTGGAGAAATTGATATTAAATTAAGAGCAGACTGGCATTTTGGCAGGTGTTTTCCTGTGTCTCCGCTCACCCTTCAGGTAGAGGAAAGTGGGCATGTACAAGTGGAGAGATCTGGTGCTGCCAGAGGCCACCCTCGACAGATGCTGAACTTCTTTGAAGTCTCATTTTCATTTAAAAAATTAATGTGGATTTTGCATTCTACTCCACAGCGCATCCGTGTTTGTTTTAATACAAAAATGTTTCAAATTACTTAGATAAAACCCTTAATTCTTCCCCTCTTATTCCATCCATCTTCATTTTGAGAAAAATTGGCACTGCTAGGAGACATGTTGTGTTTTATCTTCTGAAAGGACATACCTCCTGGCATTCTAGTAGGCACCCACTTTTTAAAAAAAGCCAAGGAATAGGGAAATCCAGTGGGTGGAGGTGAGATGGGACCATCACGGGGCACAAGGACGCATGTGACTGGGTTGCAAAAGCTCTTGGGGAATCGAGGAGGGAAGTGAAGAAGACAGAAAGGATTCAGGAACTACTTGCCTTTGGAGAGGGCTACGCAGGCATAAACATTGCTGGTGTGAGGTTAGTGTGGTTTAAGTGTGACTGCTGGGGCCCTGCATACCTTTCTTTTTTGTCCTTTTTTTTGGGAGGGTGGGCAGGAGGGGTAGCAGGAGCAGAGGAAGGAGGAGACAAGCAAAGGAAGTGAGGAGACAAGGGAAGGAAAGCCATTGAGGGGGTGTCCCTGGAGGGGCTTTGATATGTGGAGTATTTTGGTTGTAGAATCTTTATAGAAATTTAAGGGCAGCCGGGTGGCTCAGCGGTTTAGCGCCGCCTTCAGCCCAGGGCATGATCCTGGGATTGAGTCCCACATCGGGCTTCCTGCATGGAGCCTGCTTCTCCTTCTGCCTGTGTCTCTGCCTCTCTCTCTCTGTGTCTCTCATGAATAAATAAATAAAGCCTTAAAAAATAAATTTAAGGCCCAATTTCTTGAAGGAGAGAGCGGGTCTTGATGTCTAGGGCAATGGGAAATGAATGTAGGGCCCTCAGAAAAGTGTGGGGAGTTGCAAACAGTGGCCAAGAGAGCCTTTGGCAGTGACACCGCAAATCCAGGGGAGAAGAAAGTTGTAAGGGTCCAGGTAAGGGGTTAACAGTGGGCACAGCCTCTGCAGGGGTGGGGGTGCAGGAAGGTGGGGTGGGGGCCCAACCCTGTCCCGAAAGACCTTGTCCCTTCCAGCACAAGCTCTAAGCACTTCTCCCACCCATTAACATCACCTGGCTTATAACGTCTGCCCCGCCAAAAGGAATGTGCTTCTGTGTATCCATGAAACATTTACATGCTGTAATTAATTCAAGGTTTTGGTTCTAACTGCTCTGTTCCTGAAAATCAAGGAATAGCATTTACACATTGGTTTATAATCATCAGCTGTTTAGCTATTGCCCTGGACAATCCCTTAAAAAAGAAAAAAAAAATTTTTTAAATAACTGTTTTCAGAAAAGGCAACGAGGGTACTTGCAGTTTTGCTCTGCAAATTTGGCACAAGCAATTTGATTTTCCCTAACATTTGAGATGGGTTCTCAGAAAGTATCATTCCACCCCTTTAAGGCAGCCATGCAAATCAGCATAGGTCTCGAGGCTCAGAATTCAAAAGCAATCAGTCTAGTTCGAAAAGAAACCACAATATGAGGAAGAGTGAGAATTAACCAGAAATTTGGAACTCGTCACGTGACCTCTGCTGGCAGCAGCAGCTCAGGCTGTTCAATGGGATTCTGACACTGCTCGGTGGCAAGAGCTGGTTGGAACTTAAAGTATTTTATGGGTCATGAGACTTTGTGGCTCTATCTACAAAGCTGCCCTAAGGAATTGTCTTTTTATGCCTTAACTGTTCCTTCCAAAGCTCACTTTTCACTCCGAGTGGGCAACCGGAGAGGTCTTTGTCCAAATACATTACATAATCCCTGCAGGAAATGCCGTGACAGTGTACAGTTGGTGAAATGGAAACCCTGGCACAGTGACCTTTCTCCCAGATATCCTAGGACACACTCTACGCTTCACTGGGCAAACATGCCTCCTTCCAAATGGATTCAGTTCTAAAGATTTCTTCCCCGACTGGGGGCCAGGAGACACAAAAGGTTCCAGAAGGAGTGAACAGGATTTTTTTTTTGTTGTTTAATATAATTGTCTACTGTTTCTCCAAGCTGGAAATGCACATGTATCGCAGGGTTAAATAGGACTGTGCCCCAAATAATAACCTAGTCCTTGCCCGCAAGAGTTGAGGGAATAAATGATGCCATTTAAGAAAAGGTGGTGGGTGTCCTTCCATCGTGTTACTCTGTCTTGATTCTCGTTTTCTGTTCATATACTAGTTAAGAAAGGTACGTATTCTGATTTTCTGAAAATTATTTTTACTTTTTTTTTTTTTTGCCTAGGTGTCCAGTGTGTTATACTTGTGAACTTCCTTTTGTGAGAGCCATATAAAATGTATGATCTCATTCATGCAAAATTTATTTAAGCATGTTAACTTTGTGTGTATTTACCTATGAAGCCTCAGGGTTGATCAGAAGCACTAGAAAAAAAAAAAAAACAACAAAACCTTCTCACTTCTAGGGACTGTTACTTTAAGAGTAATTATCCTGCTAGTAACTGATGACAATGACTCCAGCATGAGTGCTTACTTTGAAATGACAGTGGAATCTATGTGTCCTTGAAATTTTTAATTCCCGTAGAGTCGTCCAAAATAGATAAACCAAGATCCTGGGCGTAGTTGTTTACTTGTGGCTAATTAGTGAACTATATTCTCTCCTAAGCACAAAGGAGACAAGCTGTCTCTAGCAGATTAAAGGGTCAGAAAGTTCTAAGCCAATTTTTTCTCACACTTGGGCAATGCACCTGCTCATTTAGAGGGCAAAAAATGATTTCAGCTCTACAATATTGACTTAAATTATTTTGTGTTACAGTATTACTCAAATTTATACAATTAAAAAGAAAGTGTATTTTTAAAAATTTTTTGAGTGTGGGATTGCACATGTGCCCATTAGCTAAACATTGCCAATTATATTGTTCAATTATTTTATATATTTGTATTATTTTCTTTTCTGCTTGATCTGCCAACTATTGAGAGAGGTGTATATATAGGTTTCAGGGCTACCGTAACAAATTCTCAAAAATTTGGTAGCTTAAAGCAACAGACACCAATCCTCTTACTGTTCTGGAGGCCAGAAGTCTGAAATCAAGGTGATGGCAGGGCTGCGAGCTCTCCAAAGGCTCTAGGGGAGAATCCTCCCTTCCTCTTTCAGCTTCTGGAGACTCCAGATTTTACTTGGCTTGTGACTGTGTCACTAATTGCTGCCTCTGTCTTCACATGGCCCTCTCTGTGTCTGTGTCTTCTCTTTTGTCTTTTATAAGAACACTTGTCATTGGAATTTGGGCCCATCCAAATAACCCGGGAGGGTCTCATCTAGAGATCCTTAAATTAATTACATCTACAAAGACCTGTTTTTTCTAAATAAGTTTACATTTACAAGTTTTGAGGGTCAGGAAGGGCATTTATCTTTTGGAAGTCACCATTCAACCCTCTGTAGTATATTAAAATTTCCCACTATACCTGTCAATTTTCAAGTCTTCATACTTCTGCCAATATTTATTTTTTGTATTTTGGAGGTGATGTTATTAGGTACATCCCACCCCCGATTGTTTCTCTTATTCATTATGGAATTAACTTCTTTGTGTTCCCCCAAGTTTTTGTTTGTTTGCTTTAGGATCTAGTTGTCTGATGTGAATATAAGTTTCAAGCTTTCTTTGGTGGGTGTTTATATGTTACATCATTTTCTATTATTGTAGGTTAAGTTTTTGAGTTCTATATCTTTTAGAGGTGTTTTTAGAAAACAGCTTATAGTTGTACTAAAATCCTCTAAATAGTTACTCAAAAGTAGAGAGTATAGTGCAATGAACCCCCAAACATCCATTAACCAAAATCACCATTTTCAAGATTTTACCACATTTGCTTTTCCTAACCCTTTAGAAAGTTTCTTTCTTGTTTTGTTTTCTCTGCAGAAATATTTTAAAGAACTTCCCAGATATCCTGTCATTTTACCTACGTATTTCATATGTATCTCTACATAATATGAACATTTCCTGTTTTGTATAGCAAAATACCATTACTACAACCAATAAAAGTAATAATAATCCTTTGGTACCATATAATACTCAATATATAATTTAATTCCCTCAGTTTCTCTTGCTTTTTTACAGTTGGTAATTTGAACCAAGATCTAAACAAGGTCAACATGTCTAATTTGGTTGTTAGGTGTCTTTGGTCTCTTAGTATACAATAGTTCCCCTTTCTTTCATGCTATTGGCATATTTCAGAAACAAATTAGTTCCTATAGAATGCTCTATATTTTGCCTTTTTTTTTTTTTCAGAGAGAGAGAGTACATACACGCATGGGGCAGGGGAAGGGGATGAGGGGCAAAGGGAGAAGGAGAAAGAATCTTAAGCAAGCTTCACCTGAGATCATGACCTGAGCCAAAGATGCTTAACCGACTGAGACACCCACTTTTGCATTTTGAAGTCTGTGTTTTCCTTATGGCATCATTTATCTTGTTCTACAATCCCCTGGGTTTCCTTTGCATAGAAATTGTTCAGTCTGGGCAGCCTGGGTGGCTCAGCAGTTTAGCGCCGCCTTCAGCCCAGGGAGTGATCCTGGAAACCTGGGATTGAGTTCCATGTCGGGCTCCCCGCATGGAGCCTGCTTCTTCCTCTGCCGGTGTCTCTGCCTCTCTCTCTCTGTGTCTTTCATGAATAAATAAATAAAATCTAAAAAAAGAAAGAAAGAAAGAAAGAAATTGTTCAGTTTGAGAGTTTCTGTCTTTTAACTAGTGAATTTGATTTACTTAAGTTAAGAATACTAATATTTAAAATTTATTTCTACCATCTCCTTTTGTACTTTCTGTTTACTTTTTATTTCTTTTTACCAGCTCCTTTACTTTTTTAAAAAGATTTTATTTATTTATTCGTGAGAGACACACACAGAGAGAAGCAGAGACACAGGCAGAGGGAGAAGCAGGTCCATGCAAGAAGCCCAATGTGGGACTTGAACCCTAGGAATCTGGGATCATGCCCTGAGCTAAAGGCAGATGCTCAACTGCTGAGCCACCCAGGTGTCCCTACTTTACTTTTTTCTTTCTCCTTTTATCCTCTGTTAAACATTTGGTTTTTCTTTTTATTTATTTTGTGGTTATTCTTAGTTTTTAAAATGACCATTTGACCAGACCAAATCTATAAGTAATCAATATCTTTATCATATTCTCTAAAATCTCTGCTTCCTTCCTGTCTTCCTCCCTTCTTTCCTTTCTTTTTTCTTCTTTCAAAGCTCAACTATTCAATTTTCACATAGTATTTCTAAGTGTCTGTAGGTAAAATATTTCTATACTTGTTTATTTACTACTATTTTCTAGACTTATTGAAATATCAAAATCTTTTCTAAAAAAATCCATGTGAATGAATTTGTGTGTGTGTGTTTATTTGCATGTACCTCTGCTTTCCTTAATCTAACTATGGCCAATCTAGTATAGGGTATGCCATGTAGTGTCTAGGTTCTCTAATTATATCATTTGTGGATCCTGTTTTAATCATTTTTTGCAAACTTTTCATAGACGTAAATATAACTGGTGATGCTAAAATTGCAGAAAGTAGTCTATTATTGTGTAATTATCCAAGTTATACTAAGTATATTTTTGAAATATTTATAAAGATTATCAAAATGGAAACATAAAATTGAAAATGATTCTTGTAGTGATCTATGGAATCCAGAATATTTGTGTGGTCGATAGAAACTGTTTTTTTTTTTTTAATTAAAAAAAAATTTTAAAAGATTATTTATTTATTTATTCATGAAAGACACAGAAACGAGAGCAAGAGAGAGAGAGAGAGAGAGAGAGAGAGAGAGAGAGAGATTGAGGCGCATAGACCTAGGTAGAGGGAGAAGCAGGCTCCATGCAAGGAGCCTGACGTGGGACTCGATCCTGGATCCTGGGATCACATCCTGAGCCAAAGGCGGACAGTCAACTGCTGAGCCATCCAGGCATCCCAGAAACTGATTGTAGAAATATTGCCCCTTGGTTTATTCTCTAGGCAGATTTATAATTAACTGGTTTTAGAAAGTATTCTAATCTGTAGATCCAACTTAATTCTAGTTCTTCTGTGACACCTTTTATGATTTTGAGGGGGATAAAAAAAAATTAAGCCTGTTGTATTAGTCAGGGTTCTCCAGAGGAAGGGGGAGAAAGAGGGAGGGAGAGAGAGAGAGAGAGAGAGAGAGAGAGAGAGAGAGAGAGAGATTTATTGTAAGCAAGCAATTGGTTCACAATTTTGGATGGCTGATAGCTACAAAATCTGTGGGGTAGGCTGACAGGCTGAAGACTCAACGGACTTGCAGTTTGAATCCAAACACCCTCAGTTTGCAGACTTCCTACTTGCTTGGGGGAAGTCAGTCTTTTTTCTATTAAGGACTTCACCTGACTGGGTGAGGCACACCCATTATGGAGCACACATTATTGAGAGTAATCTGCTTTACTCAAAGTCAATTGATTTAAATATTAATTACATCCCCCCCAAAAAATACCTTCATAGAAACATCCAGAAAAATGTTTGAATAAATATCTGGGCACTGTGGCCCAGTTCTAGTTGACACATAAAAATAACCACCACAAAAAAAAAAAAAAAAAGTAACCACCACATTTACTTTATAGCTTTTGTTACTTGGTTATTCATGTGGTTTTTGTTTTTGTTTTTTTTTTTTTTTGAGAGAGAGAGTCAGAGCTTGAGTGAGCATCAGTGGGTGGGGGGAGGAAGGAGGGCAGAAAATCTTAAGCAGGCTCCACACTCATTGCAGAGCCCAGTGCAGGGCTTGATCTCAGGGACTAACTCACTGAGGCACCCAGGAGCCCCTGTTACCCATGTGTTGTTTTTTTTTTTTATTTAATTTATTTATTCATGAGAGACAGAGAGAGGGAGAGAGAATGAGAGAGAGGCAGAGACACTGGCAGAGGGAGAAGCAGGCTCCATGTGGGGAGCCCAACATGGGACTCGATCCCGGGTCTCCAAGATCACACCCTGGGCTGAAGGCAGTGCTAAACCTCTGAGCCACCTGGGCTGCCCTACCCATGGGTTTTTATGTCTGCCTCACCTCCTCGGCTGTGACCACCTCCAGGGTAGACACTCTCTTCAGTATGTATGGTTCCTGGAATTTGGTAGATGCTGGATATGTGTTTATTTAATAATTTAACAATAAAACAACAAAAGTTGTTTCAACTTTATTTTTATTTATTTATTTATTTATTTATTTATTTATTTATTTTTTATGATAGTCATACAGAGAGAGAGAGAGAGAGAGGCAGAGACACAGGCAGAGGGAGAAGCAGGCTCCATGCACCGGGAACCCGACGTGGGGTTCGATCCCGGGTCTCCAGGATTGCGCCCTAGGGCCAAAGGCAGGGCCAAACCGCTGCGCCACCCAGGGATCCCCCCCATACTTGTTTCAAACCAGATACTTATGATACCATTAACTTTTACTGACAGGTGCTACTACATGCCAGGTACTGTTAGGTGCCATCTTTTTTTCTCATGGGCCATAAAGAATTATCTATATGGGGGCACCTGGCTGGCTTAGTCAGTAGAGCATGTGACTCCTGATCTTGGGGTTGTGAATTTGAGCTCCATGTTGGGGCATAGAGATTACTAAAAAAAAGAAGTAAATAAAATAATTAATTTTTTTTTTTTTTTTTTTTTATAAAAAGAAGCTATCTCTATAGATCAACAAACTCTTATATCCTTTTCCTGGGCGAGAATGGAACATGATTCTTTGTGGCTCTGTTTAGTTCTGAAACTCTAACATAATTTCAGGGATTGATTTAGGCCTTTTTGGTGGAGGAGTAGGGGAAGCAGAGCTCTTAAATTTGTCCATCTCAAATGCATGTAACTATTAGCTCTGTGTGGCAGATAGCTTTGTTTTAAAGAACTCACAGGAAGTTCTTTAACTATACCTGTCTTTGATTCTTTTTCTTCCATGCAGTAGTCCCTGTTGGGGATATTTGCATATTTAGCTCTTGTTACAGGCTGAATTGCAGCCCTTCCAAATTCTGAGGTTGAGACCTAACCCCTAGCACTTTAGAATGTGACCGCATTTGAAGATGGAGCCTTTACAGGGTAATTAGTTAAAATGAGATCACAGGGCAGGCCCTAATCTAATATGATGACCTCATAAGAAGAGGAGACTACGACACAGACACGCACTGAGGGAAGACCATGCAAAGACACAGGGAGAAGAGAGGCAACTACAAGCCAAGGAAAGCTGGCTCAGAAGAAACCAACTCTGTGGACACCTGGATCTCAGACTTCTAGCCACTAAAAATGTAAGAAATCAGTTTCTGTGTGTTTAGCCATACCATCTGTGTTATGGCAGCCCTAGCAAACAATACAACTGTGGATTTTTATGTAAATTTTTTCTTATCGTAATCAGATATTTCCTTGTTTTTATTCCTTTTGCAGCCCAAACTTGATCCCACCTGGGCTCTCCAGTCAGTGCCCTCATAGCACTTTGCAATTTGGAGCTGAAAATAAAAGATTGAAATAACTCAAAGTCAGATGAATTTTGGCTTCAGATCTTTTCTTACCACTGCAAATGACTACAGGGTTTAGGCTAAACTAAGAAGGACCTGGCACTAGTTTGCATTTGATCAGCAAAAAACCACATGAGACAGAGGGGATATCCTGCTCAGTTTTGCTGGATGATTCTGGTGTAATTAAAAATACCTATGAAAATCTGATGGTTTGAATCTGGGCAGGTGCCAGTTAGCTGTGCTCTCCATCAGTAGATTGTACTCAATTTTTGCAAAGTTGCTCTTGGAAAAAGTACCATGGGCAAGTAAAGGCAGTTCCATTGCCTTCGCTGGAAACCTAAAAGCAAATAGGTTGGTATCTTGGGTGCTACCAAGTTTAATACTTTCTTTTAGTGTTAGTAATTTAATGTGAACTATGATAGGCTCCCTTTCTTCCTTCTCTATGGACTCTATCTTGTACTTTAGCAAACATGCAAAAATGTATAATCACGTATTTTGTTTAAGAGTATATAATTTTGTTTCCTTTTGATACTTAAAGACGAAAAAAAAACCTTCCATCTTCAAACACTGATGCCATCCATATTTTAGATGATTAGAGAATGAATGTGTTATATGAAGAGTGTCATGTGCTCACTACTGAAATTCTCACGTATAGTCCTTAGTCTACTTTCTGCAAGCTTTTTTAACTTCTTGGCTCCTCTTAAACTTCAATGAGAATGTATCTCTTTCTATCCTTGATCAAACAGCTTAATCTTCTCCTGCCTACGATTTTCAATTATACTGGCTTTGAAAGGTCTGAGGACGTTGTCTGTATTAAAGACAGTGCAAACACTCTAGCATTATTGTAAGCTGTGCAGGCTCAAATCCCCCTGGAAACCTAGATCTCAATTTATCATAACCCTGGGGCATGTCTACATTTTCTATAAACAAATTGGAATTATTTCCCCTTTTGATCTGGATACACTAAAAAAGAAATTTCTCATTTTGGGATAAAAATATGGCTTTTTTTTTTTTTTTTTTGAAAGTTAAGGGGGTTTGTTTTTCATACAATGGAGGGATTGGGGGCCTACCAATCCTTGTTCAAGTTTTCCATCTCTCCTTTTAGCTGATGGGGGAAATACAGACATCTAACCCTAGGCCTCTCTCAGCTTAAATTCCATGGACATTGCCCATGATGGTAGGGGTAGGAGATGAGAAGAGAGAGAAGCAGCAGTATTAAGTGGTACCTCGAGGGCCCTCATCTGGTGAGGAGAACATGTTCTCTTTAGGTTCTTCCGTCCATCTCTGAGACCCATCAAGCACTCCCTCACACCCCCACTGCTAGTTGCTGGCAGAGGAATGTGCAAATGATGGAGTTCCATAAGTGTTTCTGTGCCTTTCCCTTGGTACCAAAGCTTGTTTATGTTTCAGCATCTTTCACATCTAAGGTGAACACGAACTATTAGACAGTGCTCATAAAACAATTGTTCAGTTTGTCTATATGAATTCTCTCACATTTTTGCAGGACTGATTTTCTCCATTTAGAACACAAAAATTTGCTGTTCAATACGTTTTCTTCTCTTCCCCTGTACAGCAAAGGAAGGATTCTTGGTTATTTGGCCAAAGGTTTGCCACACTCAAAGAGAGTACTAGGTTGAGTTGATACTCCAAAGGGAGCAGCTTTGATACAAACGAGCAACATGTTTTTGTTTCCTAGGTTTGTAAAAAGCTACCTTCTTTAGATCAGAGCCTGGTGCATGCACATTCTAAACACAAAACCTGGAATTAAAACAGGCAAACCTTTTTTACTGAATAGAATTCTCTGTACAGGTCAAGGAAATGCCAAACTTAACAGATGTCTTACACTGTGCCCTGAAGGTCAATAAATTAGAGTTTTGTTGAACCAGGAAGAGGAAGGAATTCCAGAACTTCAGGTCCCCCAATGGAAATGCCCCTTAGGACAAGTCTAAACTAGGGAAATAGCACTGGAGCTCTTCCAAGTGAGTTGGCCCAGTGTAGTGTAACTCATTTCTGGGCCCCCTGAAGCTGTTTGTTCAACTCTGGCGTCTACAACCCGACAGTGTCAAAGGGAGTTAATCATTAGCAAGTGTGAATAATGTCAGCGTAACAAGGCATGATTGCAGTTCTCTCTGTTTTGACAAAATTTTAAGCATTTGTCAGGATCAAAAAAAAATAAAAAATAAAAACAAAAACACGACCCCAGAATGTTAACGTAGCATGGGATTTTGGGAACAGTTAGCTCACTTTCTAGTGCTTTAAATCACCATTCTCGTGTTTTCCTAGAAAAGAAGATGGTGTGATACTCTCCAGATGATGTAGGGTTACTGGCTGGCTTGGGGTAGTCTAATCTGGCTCAAGGCAACTTGTCTCCAGAGAACCTGTCTTTGGAGAACGATCTAAAGGTTTGAGTGTAGGACCTTAAGCCTTTCCATTCTCCTCTGTCAGAGCCACCAAGTACTGCTGTACAAATAATGTAGATTATTATTATTATAGATAATAATCACAGACACAAATAGCTGTGATCCAGAGCCTAATGGGCCTCCTGCTTGTCCCTTGGGCAGGGGATTACAGTGAGTCCAAGACTTCTCTTTGGATGATGAGAATCACAGGAGGCCTGAGTTCTGGAACTCTGAGGGTGGGGACAGGAGGTAAAGCAACATTCCAGCAGCGTTGAAGGATGAATTTTCCTTGGGCTTATCTGTGTTCTGGTTGAAAAAAAAAAGGTGATCCCCCAAGAACACAATCAAGACTTCCAGCAGCCACCTCAAATGGCTCTGAGGTTTGAGAGTCAAGGGAATGAGGGGGAACTCAGCCAAGCTCCATGGTGGCAGTTGAGTCCTCAACACTGAGGTGTCTCTAAAATTCAGTCATGTATTGAAGTTCTTTCACGAGGTACACAGACTTCATCTTTTCCTGGGACCAGCACCCCTCAGATATGCTCTCCTTCCATTAGTGCAACACTACTCAACTACCTTGCTGTGCAAGTGAGAAGTCAGGGCACTCTTAATCAGCTACCCAATCCTCTCTCCTATGCTCTCCAATGATCCTTCTCCTCTCTCTTTTGCTGCCATTTGCTTAAGTGATCTTGTGATTTTCTCTCCTCCTAACTATTGTTGGGGATCTTTAAAGTCAGGCATGATGTTATTAGAGTCACCTCTTCTAAATCAGGAATCAATCTCAGTGCTGTCCTGCCTGTTTTGGGTGTCCCTTTCCAATGGATAAAGCTCAGCTGTTGGGAATGGCCTGCCATTTGCTTCCCAACCAGGGTTTTGCCTTCCACCCTGGCCCCATATCCATACTTTCCATGTTTATATCACACTTTGCAGTTTTATGCATCATGGACTTTCACACCTCCTGGCTCTTTCAAGCTGTTCCCTTTACCTAAAATACCTCCATGCATGACCAACTTGAAAATGCCATTTAACTGTCCTTAAGAAGGCTGTTCTTTTTTATTTTTTAAAAAGATTTTATTTATTTATTCATGATAGACACAGAGAGAGAAGCAGAGACATAGGTAGAGGGAGAAGCAGGCTCCCTGTGGGGAGCCTGAAGTGGGACTCAATCCCAAGACCCTGGGATCATGTCCTGAGCCAAAGGCAGATGCTCAACCACTGAGCCACCCAGGTGCCTCTGATACTTGCATTTGATAATAATTGTCATGATGTAAGAGGATAACCAAGACTTACCACTCTGTGCAGACAAAAATCCTCATCTGCTAGGGAATCTGAGGGAGGGGAACCAACAGAAGGATTCTTCCTCTCATACTGGGCAAGATGCTCAAGTGGCAACCTGACATTAGTAGTTTATTGGTGAAGTCATTGCAGTGATGTTGTATTCCCTGTCAGTATGTCCCACAGAACTCTTGAGAGTTTCCCTTGAAGTAGGAGAGAAGGAGGAGAAACAAACACTGTCCTTTACACTTTGCTCTAAGAGAGAGAGAGGAGATGTTGCTACTTGTGGGTCTGGCTTATATCCATCCATCTCCACCCCTAATTTATTACACTCATACCAGAACACTTGAAGGCAGCAAATGAGACAGATAGGCTGACTTTCACAATACAAATTTCAAAGAAGCACAGAGTATGGTTTACTTAAACAGTAGGGATAACAAGACAAAATGCAGATATAAGTATTCCTCTGAATTTTGTATTTTCTCCAGGCTTAGTTGTTGATGATAACATTTAAGAATGGCAAGTACATATGTGGCCTTTTAAATCATGAAAAGTTGATGTGACATAGGCTTTTTTTTAAAAATTTTTATTTATTTATGATAGTCACACAGGGAGAGAGAGAGAGAGAGGCAGAGGGAGAAGCAGGCTCCTTGCACCGGGAGCCTGACGTGGGATTCAATCCCGGGTCTCCAGGATCAGGCCCTGGGCCAAAGGCAGGCGCCAAACCACTGTGCCACCCAGGGTTCCCGACATAGGCTTTTTTAGGTGGAACCTACTGCTGTTGGTTTAAGGAGGTAGTTGGTTTCAGTCCCCTAATGGCTTTGAAAAGTGCCTTGGACTCTGTCATTTTCAATTCAAATGTTTCCTTTTCTAGCAGTGCAGTGAAGTCTTTCCATTCTCTTACATCTAGTAAGTGCTTTATGTAGTCAAGTCATAGGGGTGGCTCTTACTAAACTTGAATGAATGCCATTTTTAAAATACTTATGTTTGCTTTTTTGTGTGTTTAAACATTGTGGTAGGTCACTTCTAGGATGGCCTCCAATGACATTTGTCTCCTGATATTCACTGCCTTGTGTAATCTCGTCTCCTTGAGTAACTTGCTTCTATTGAATACAGTATCTAAAGGGAATGCTGATTCTGTGATCAAATTACAAGAGATTATGACTTTTATCTTGGTAGCAAACACTCTTCCTTGCAGGCTTGCTACAACGATTTGACACATTTGGGAAGTCCACAGGGCAAGGATCTGAGGGTGACTTTCAGCCAATAGCCAGCTAGAAACTGATTCCCTGAGTCCAACAACCCAAAAGGGAATTGAATGCTGCCAGCTACCACATTAGTAAACTGAGAAGCAGATTCTTCCCCAACTGAGCTTTCAGATGAGACCCCAACCCTACCTGGCTCTTTAAAAAAATTTTTTTTAAAACCGATTTTATTTATTTATTTGAGAGAGAGAATGAGAGTGAGAGAGCACAAGCAGGAGAAGCAGCAGGGGGAGGGTGGGGAGAGGAAGAAGCAGGCTCCCCGTTGAGCAGGAAGCCCAATGTGGGGCTCGATCCCAGGATCCTGAGATCATGACTTGAGCTGAAGGCAGGTGCTTAACCGACTGAGCCACCCAGGTATCCCTCTACCTGGCTCTTTGATTGCAGCCTTCTGAGAGATCCTGAGTCAGACAACCCAGGTTATAGTGTGCCCAGATTTCTGACCCACAAAAGCTATGAGATAATGTGTTGTTTTAAGTGGTTAACTTTGTGGCAATTTGTTATCTAGTAGCAGATAACTATGATAAATATTTGAAAACATTATGCTATCATATACAATCCCCCCTCCCCACTTTTCTAAAGTTAAGTATGGTTTACATACAATGTTACATTAATTTCAGGTGTACAAATTAGTAATTTGACAAGTTTATATCATATACAATTCTTCTGTTGTTATAGTTGTTTGGGTTCATCTTACCTCTACAAAAACATAATTCTAGAGAAGAGAAATGGTTTCTTATATGCCTTGGCAACCGCCTCCAAGTATTTAGTGAAGGATTTGCATAGAGTAAATGCCCATTAAATGCTTATTAAATGAATGAACAAAGGTATGTTTGTTCTTGATATTTTCTTTTTGTACCAGTGTTGATATTTTCAAAAAGTAACTTGGATTCATGCCTTCTAATATTTGGCATCTGTGATTCTGCTATGTTTGTGTAGTTAGAGGATTCATGTTTATTTTTTCTCAGTTAATAAAGAAAAATTGATTTTTTTCAACAAAACACTAAAGTTATTTTTTCTAGGAATTTGGAAAATGAGCAGTGCTACATTTTGCAGGTTTAATGAAGAGCCAAATTGGATGTACTGTAGCAAATGGGGTAAAATATATTTAGACTACAAATTTTGGGTCCTGATTATTTTCTGTCTCTGCCCACATTTTTCATACTACTCCTTCCAAATGGCCATCACTTAGCTGGTTACCTAAGAAGAAGATGCATTTGTAGGATGTTAGATCTTTAGCTCCTCAAGTAGAAGAATGTTCTAGTCTTTTTTTTTTTTTTTTTGCTATTGATATCTTTGTTAAGAAAGACATGTATCAATCATTTACCACCATAATCTAATCAACAGGGAAAAATCTGTGAAAATGTCCATATCAAACCAATAAGTCTTATTATAATTAATAACTCTTTGCTTTTTTTCTCATCCCTCAGCCTTTTGGTGCATCTACTTCAGTTACAGAGGAAATGCAGACTAAAGGTAGCATTCCCATTGTTCTTTAGTGGAAGTAATCTTTGCCTTTATCTTTCCTTTATAGTGCAAGATGCCTTCATAAGATAACATCACTTCTCTGAATAGCTTCCCCATTCCTGCTTCATTGTAGTAGCATTTTGGGTTTGGACTTCCAACTTTGTAGCTGCTTGTGTTCTCACTCTGGCAGAAAGACATCCTCTCCCTCGGGCACCTTACTGTGTAACTCACTGCTTTGAACTACAGCCATATGGGTGTGTGATCAATCTGTCCTCCTCAAGAAATCCAGAGAGGGGAATCCATCTGGATCCTCTGTGGCTCTCAGAGAATTGTGGGAGAGCTTGTCAATTCTGAGCAGGCAGTAATTCTTTCCAGGTGTAGGCAGAGACCCCTCTTTAGTCTAGAAAGCTCAGGACACACTATCCTAAACCTTGTTCTATGGCCAGTTCTTTTCTGGTGGGAAAATGGGGGTAAAATTAATGGTGGTCCCATCCTCACAGGAGTGTTTCCAGTGTTTCCAAACTATGTGCTTCCTGTAAGCATGGTACAGAAACTACAAGGACAAACAAATTCCCGAATTTCAGCAAGGCAGTTGGCAAATTCTTTTGTGAATCTGAGGGAACATGTGGGTTGGATGATCCTGTGTTTAGGCAGTATTGATGCAACCACCAGTTCTTGGGGATTGCTGATGAAAGGATCATTGTCAACCTGGAAGATGTTTGAAGACAGTCTGTCTTTAATCTGTACTGTTCAGTATTTGTTATCAGTGACTTGGATGAAATCATTCATGACACACCTATCACCTTGACACACTGATTATGGGAAGCAGTGTTAGGTTAGCAAATAAACTCAAAGATAGAATAAAAATCCAGAAATAATGAAACAGTGGGTGAAATCTAACAAGACAGACTTCAACAGGTGTAAATGTAAAGATCTACAATTCAGTATAACATACATGCTCACACACATACACACACACATACACACCCAAGACAAGAACTAGCTGTTCTTGTCTCCTGGATAGGGAGGGTTGTCTTCTGACACCTGGATTTGAGGGTAGGGATGAAGGTGAGAGGGCAGGGTGTCAATTTTGGGGACATGTTGAATCAAAAGCTGGTCAGACTGATCAATAGAGTAACCCAAAGAGGTTAGCTTGGAAGGAGGGAACAACTGGGCTACCAAGCCAGCTAGATAGAGATCTGTGACAGAGAAGTCTTGAAGGGGGTGCAGGCAGGAGGTTGAAGGCAGAGCCTGGGGCAGTTCCTGTGCTTTACTGTTTTAATCTGTTGCAATAGCCTGAGGCATGGGCGGGGAGGGAACAGTTAAAGGCACCAGCCAGGTGTGGACAAGCATAAATACAAAAAGGGGAAACTTTGTCTAGGAGTAGCACTAGGAAAAAGGGTCAGGGATGTGGGTTGAAAGCGTGATGGGAGTTAAGATTAGAGTGTGGTTGCCAAGAGAGCTCATTTGATCTCTGGCTGCATTGATAGATGTCACTAATATTTGCAATGACTCTTGGGCTGATATCATCTAGTGTACTGATCCAGTACTGGGTAATATATTTAATAAGGATCATTGACACACCAGAAGGTAGCCAGAAGAGAGGTTTCATTCATTCTTTTATCCACCAAATATTTACTGAACACCTACGAAGTGCAGCTATTTTTCTAGACACTGGGGATTTAGCCACAAATACGACAGAAAAGGTCTGGGTTCCTAGTAAGCTCACATTGTAGTGGGGAGAGATAGGGAGTGAAATAAATAAATACTTCTATATAGGAATAGGTCTTATGGAAAATTAAATGGGGTGACATGCTGGGAAGTGACTTAAGTGAAAGGAGGAGTTTGCTCCTATAGAGTGATCAGAGAAAGCCTCTCTGGAGAGCTGAAATCTAAAGGATGAGTAAGAGGCATGCATAGGAAGATCCAGGAAAATAATTCTACATATGAAAGGAGCAGCCTCGTACAAAGGCCCGAAGGTAGGAAGAAGCTGAGAGCTTAGAAAGAGGACCAGTGTGTCTGGGAAGCAATGAGCAAGGATGAAAGTAGTATGAATTAAGGTCAAAAAGGCAGGAAGGGTTGGTGGTAGTTAGGGGACGCAAGCTGATCCCATTGTTTTATTATTTTGAACAATTTTGTTTATAGCACTGACTATGTACCAGGTAATATTCTAACGTGCTTCACAAATATTAACTCATCAATCTTCATAAAAATGATGGTGATTTGTAATTAAATTAAATTATAGTTAAAAATGCTTTCACAGCTCTTATTTCATTTGTAACATTAGAAAAAATTAATTAAATAGGACTTTTTAACATAGTGGCTTTATAGACCTTGAATGTGAAGCATACAGAGATTAACTGACTTGCTCATGGACCATATCCTGTGCTGTTCTCATTCTTGATGCTCTGTCTTTGAGTAATAATTGGTGAAACAGGAAATGTTTAACCCAGAGAAGGCAAACCTTAGAGATGGACACCGTGGCCATGTTTCAATATTTGATGGGCTCTGCTCAGTGAGGTATCATCCTTGACTAGAGACCCTGTAAGTCTCCTCTTCACATGGAGTCAGGTCTAATATTTGCCATATTGATCTTTTTGACTTACTGTTATTCTTTCTTGTTTCATGAAAACCTCAGTGTAGGGGCACTTGGGTGGCTCAGTCGGTTGAACAACCCACTCTTGATTTCAACTCAGGTCATAATCTCAGGGTCATGAGATTGAGCCCCACACTGGGCTCCATACTTAGCATGGAGTCTGCTGGAGATTCTCTACTTCCCCCTTTGTGCCTCCCCCTGCTCACATGCATGCTCTCTCCCTCTCTAAAATGAATGAATGAATGAATGAAATCTTAAAAAACAGAATAAAACAATCCTCAGTGTACTTGAGGAATGTTTTAAATCATTCCAGTTTATGGTTTTCATCTATTGATTAGGGAGGAAGAAGTATAACATCAACATATGCAAGCCTGATGCTGCTCTCATTTATCTGTTCAGTTAACAAATTTTGTTTTTTTTTTAATTTATTTATTCATGAGAGACATACAGAGAGACATAGAGACACAGACAAAGGGAGAAGCAGGCTCCCTATGGGGAGCCTGATGTGGGACTTGATTTCAGGACCCTGGGATCAGATCACGATCTGAGCCAAAGGCAGATGTTCAACCACTGAACCACCCACATGCCACTAGTTAACAAATCTTTAATTGAGTATCCCTCCTAGGAAAGACACTTCCTGGTGCTGGGTATAGAGAGGTAATGAAACAGGACAGTTCCTGTCCTTACACAGCTTATGCTCCCTGAAAGAGACAGACAATAAATGATAAAAACAAATATCCATGTATTTTCAAGTTTTACTCAATACTAAGGAAGCAGTGAAATGTGTTATTGTTATTTTTGATGCATAATTCATCCTGAAATGTTGTAGCTTCAAATAATCACAGCCATTGGTTTTGCTAACTGATCTGCCATTTGGGAGGGCTCAGTGTGAATAGCTTATCTCTGCTTCACACAGCACCACCTGAGGTGGCTTGACAAGGGGGGAAAGATCCACTTCCAAGGTGATCGGCACATATTTACCACTGCTTGTCATTTGGGAGCTCAGCTGGGGTTGTGGCTGAGGGGCTTCATTCCCTTTCTCCTTGATCCTGTCCATGCGGCTGCTTGGGCTTCCTCACAGCATGGTGGTTAAGTGCCAAGAAATTGTCAGCCTTTTTAAGCCCTGGGTCCGGGAATGGAATCAGAGTCACGTTTGCCATATACCAACGATCAAGCAGTCATGTCCACCTATATTTCAAGAGAACCTAGGCCAAGAATGGTCATAAGCCCAACTCTTGGTGGGAAGACTACAAAAATTGTGGTCATCTTCGATCACAACTTGCCATTTCATAGGTTTCTGTCTTTTAAGCCCAGTGCCTTAGAGACTGTTTTTGTTTTGTTTTGTTTTGTTTTGTTTTGCCGGCAGTTTTTTTCCTACAAGTAGGAAGTGTTGACACTGGTTTATAGGCACTGACTTAGGTGTGATTTATGGTCTGACTGATGAAGATTATGAACAGATGATTGTGTTTCTCCTAGGATTATTTTCTTTAAAAAAAACCCCTTTGTTAAATATATAAAAATAATAGAGCAAGATATCAAATATAATCTCTTTGTAAGGTTAAATTTGAATTCTTACACTAAAAAATTAAAAAAAAAATCAATAGTTCCTTAATTGGCCTTGGTTTTGTCATAAGGTTCTGAATCTTATGGGATGTTTATATGTCCTACATTATCATAGTCATGCTAGGCTTCATGATCAGAGCCCCTCAGAGTGCTTGCTGGACTACCAGTGGTTGTCAAAGGCATATTAAGAAAATGTAGGCTTCATTTGCTTGGTTATTAACTAAGGAGCAGATTTCCTTTCTGGCTCTCTCCCATTTCAGCTTTCCTCCCCCTGCTGGGTGAAGGTGGAAACACCTGGTTTAATTCCACCTCTACCACTTTCTGTGGATCACTGGTAACTTACGTTTCTGGGATTCAGTTTCTATAACCCGAAAACAGAGATAACAATACCAACTTGAAAGGTGTGTTGGAAGATTTAATAAGCTACCTCCAATGAATCATCGGGGCACCCATCAAGCGCTCCATACAAGTCAGTTTCCTTTCTCTTCTCCAGGCTCAGCCCCATTTGTGTCTTTCTGGCCTTGAGGCAAAGTTGTGGAGAGAGCAATAGCATATTTTTAACAGTCCTCCAGGCATCACTGTCTTCTCTTAATCCCCAACTAACTTTGAAACCTTTGGGGCTAAAACATGGTATTACTGATTTTAAAAAAAAGAAGAACAGGCATGCCTGTATGCACACACACATTGTATTATTTCTCTTTGCTCACTTAGCAGTGAAACTAGCTCATTGAAAAACTTGTCTCTGAGTCCTGTTACACTAAAAACTAACTTCACAAAAATTTGATCAGAAATAACAGATTTTGAAACACACAGATTGTTTTGTTCACAGCAGCCAACATTTCCTTCAATTTCTTCTTTCCACTGGCCAGCTCATCTTTTTCAACCTTGCTTTCCACCCTGCCCAAGGGAAGGCATCAGAGGCAGGGAGGGGCAGCCCCCCTCCACAATCAGACTCTGACCCCTGCAGACCCTTCCCACAGACACTGCAGAGCAGCCAAGTCTATCCATTCTGGAATGTTTGTTTATTCCGTGGATACATTCTGTTTGCAACTGGCAGATCAGGAGAGAGGAGAGGAAGGAATTACCTCGGATGGCTGGAGCGGAGAACTCATGAAGGGAAGGCTCCAGGGCTTTGCCAATGGGGCATCTGGCTGGAAAATCTGTGGATGAATCAGCATAAGTGGATGCTCGCTGTTACAAAAATGACCAAAATTGCATATTCTAGTGATCATTGCTGATGGTATCTTGGTAAGGTGAAGAAGGATCGCTGTGGAAGATTATTGGTGAGTGAGATGTAGGAATCCTGAGACTTTCCACTGAGTCCTTTGAAAGCAAGAGGCCAGTCTCCAGACTTTAAAGTCAGCATCCAGACTTTCAAATCTTAGGCTATCTCCATGTGCTATTATAAATTGATGCCATTATAAAGATGTTAATACCCATCTTTTCTCCTGGAATCATGAGAAAGACTAGCCTTAATATAGAATTGGATATTAAAAGCAGTTTCTTATCCATGTGTCCTAAAGCAATCAGTGACATCCATGATTAATTAGTGCAGGGGTGATTCCTGGAATGCTAATTGTCATTCCATGGTACAAAAATCACAACCTAGGTTCTTTCTTTCTTTCTTTCTTTCTTTCTTTCTTTCTTTCTTTCTTTCTTTCTTTGACTGTGCATCCAAATCTAAATATCATTTGCTGTGGATGATTAACATAGTCCTACCTGGCAAGTAAAACTGCCAAGGATTTTATATTTTTGTGTAGCCAAATGGCAATTCAAAGTCATATTTAAAGGGTGCAAACAGTTATAAATACATCATCACTATAGGTTACACAATTCCTCATGATTGTTTTTCTTTACAGAAGCCTTTGTGGTCAAAAGACTTTATTACACTTTTTAGCACTTGGTGAATACTAAGCTTTTAAAAAAGTTATTATGGTAAACATATATAACAAAATTCGCCATTTTGACCATTTTAAGCATACTGTTCGGTGACATTAAGCACATTCACAGTATTTTGCAGACATATCCACCATCCATCTGCAGAACTCTTTGATCTTTCCCAACTGAAATTCTGGACCCTCCTGCCCCACCCCCCACTCCCCCCAGCAACCACTATTCTACTTTCTATCCTGTCAATTTGATTAGATACCTAATAGAAGTAGAATTATACAACATTTGTTCTTTTGTGATTGGTTTATTTCACATAGCATAATGTCCTCGTTGGTCATCCATGTTATAGTATGGGTCAGAATTTTTTTTCTTTTTTAGGACCGAGTAATATTCTCTTGTGTATATATACTACATTTGTGTATGCATCTGTTGATGGGCACTCAGGTTGCTTCCACCTTTTGGCTATTGTGAATAATGCTGCTATGAGCATGGACATATAGCATTTACACTATTGTAGACTGGTAGTTGCTCACTTAACTCTCAGGTTAGTTCTTTTTACAGAAGAGTCAGTGCTGGCCACCATCCTGAAGTGATATATTTTTGTTTCTTGTTACATGAGTTATTTACATGAGTCCCTGTTTACAGGGACTGGTGTCCATGGCAGGAACCAGAGATGGTGATCCATCTCTGTTCCAGTCACTTTTAGGGAACTACTTGAGAAGAATCCCTACCATTTAAAGCTTGGAACCTGCCTACTTGGGTTGGATTTGCCCAAAAAAGAAAAATATGAAAAACGAGACAAACTCCAAATAAGCCACAGTGTTACTTGAGTCAGATACATCCTGTTAATATCGCTTCCACCACCCTGTGCCAGGCTACACAGCACCATGTGCACTGGTATAAAACTTCCACATTGTTGATAAGAAGGTCTCTGGCGCATTGACTTTATGACTCAGAGTGCATAAGCAACTCCAGTGTTGTTATAAAGGATTCAGACATCCCAGAATCAATTAAAAAAAAATCTGAAAACCAGGGTTCCTTTGAGGTATTTAGTCCCAGGCACTAGTGTCTGCAGATGCGTGGCTGCTCTGGAGAAGCAATGATGTCTGCACTTCCTCATGTCGATCCACCTCCCCAGCAGCGTGAGCCTTCTCTCCTCCTGCTGGCGAGACCTGGGAAATCTTTCTAACCTTTTGAGAAGAAGCCAAATCATCCATCTTTTGACTCTAGTGGGGCCTGTGGAGTCATCTTTTTTTTTTTTTTTTTTTTTTTTTTTGTGCATTTGCTTTTGACCTTCAGTAGTTCTTACTGACAAAGCCAAAACAAAGCTGAAGAAAGAAAACACACAAGTTGCAGAGCAAAACGAAGCAAAAATTTCCAGGTATGAGCATGCCAGTGGTAACAGGGCTCTCTGCTTACGGGGTGGTGTGCTGTGAGGAACCAGCTGAGTTCTACATATCTTATACAGTCATCTGTCACATGTTATAACATGTGAGGTATATCATAACACACACAGCAAGCTTCAGACACCTACTATGCTTTTCTCCTAGCCTCCTTCCCTCCTCCATTTCAACCTGGGTGGCCTAAGGGACAGGCAGTGTGAACACAGGGCTGGTGGGGGCCCAGGAGTCCTTAGGCAGCCCATCTGTGGGGCTCGAGCTCAGTATGAGGTGGAGGGGGCCCAGAGAGGGAATTCGCACCTGGCATAGCAGAGCCCCTCAATACATGGTTATTGGAAGAATAAATGAGTGAAGGAGAAGCATCCCAGTGACCAGAGACACAAACAGGCAATCGCAATCTATTATTAATTCCACTTTGCAGATGGAGAGACTGAGTTATGGAGAGATTAATTGATTTACATGGGCTCAGCCATCTAGCTACTTAATGTCAGGAACAAGACCAGACTTTATGTTTCCAGGCTCAGGGCCGAAAGTGTTTGTACTAGATTTATGCACTTGCTGACCGGTTCCTGCTGATGGCCACTTTGATAAATCATCTCAATTAGAAGCAGATGTTATCATGGTATACACAGAGACACGTCTTCCCGAGGTTCCAAATGGTTGAGGTCGCTTTTCCACGGTTTCCTGTGTGTGTGTGGGTGGGTCTGTGATTGTACAACCCTCACAAACACACAAATAAGCAGGCCGTGGCAGCAGCAACAGAATGACCACAACGAGGCTAACTGTGGTAGTGTCACAGTTTTCAGGAAAATTTAAGTATTAAGTCACATGTATTTCTCTAGAGATCCTGGCCAGCTTTGCCTGGAAAATAAGCGGTAAAACTAAGAGCTTGGTTTGTTGTAGAGAGTAATCGGAAATCACTCACACAGCAATGGAAGTTTCTGGGAATCTCGATCTGGAAAACAATAATTATAACAGTCCTTCGTGTCTTTATGACATCTGGTATTAACCATAGCATTCTGGGAATCTTCATTTGCATGTGGAGACTCTCTTAAATCATTTCTTTTTCATTTAGTATCCGTATGGATTTTATTTTCTCATAATAATTTCCTTTTTTTCATTCTAAACTTGATATATGTAAATTTTGCAAGAATTTGGGGGAAGATGTGTAAAGGTATAAAGATAAAATAAATTGCTTGTAATTCATTACCCAGAAAGAACAATCATTTTTTATTTTTTATGTTTTTTTTTTTTTTTTAAGATTTTCACTTATTTATTCATGAGAGACACAGAGAGGCAGAGGAATAGGCAGAGGGACAAGCAGACTCCCTGTGGGGAGCCTGAGGTGGGACTTGATCCTAGGACCCCAGGATCACACCCTGAGCTGAAGGCAGATGCTCAATCACTGAGCCACCCAGGCATTCTGAGAGAGCCATTGTTAACATTCTGGAATATATACTCTTCCATCCTTTCATATTTACAGACACATACATTTTGTTGTACAATGTGCTTTCTCTTTTCGCTTAAAGGTATATTGTGAGAATTTCCCCCTGCAATTAAATATTCTTCTAAAACATGGTTTTATAAGGTGGCACAGTTTTCCACCATATAGATGTACCATATTTACTTAACTGTTTCCTTGTGGTGAGTTTCAACCAACTTCTGACTTTTATTGTTCATATGCATGTGGAAAATACAGCATCTATTTTTATACCTACAGACTTTGTCTCAGAAATACATTTGCTTTGGGCAGTCAAGTATTCGATCTTAGTTTTGAATCACTCTTTCCTCCTGGGAGCTTGAAATTAGAGCAAAAATGGGAAAAGAAACAAGATAATGACTGAAGTCAAGACAAGTTATTGTTAATTGAGCTGTAAGAGCTCTTCCTTCCTTCCTCCTTTCTCCCTCCCTCATCCTTTCTTCTCTCTGTCCCTTGCTTTAACGAATGCCTACTGTGTGTCAGGCACAGTGAAGCCTGGAATAACAGGAGACAAGCTCTTGGCCCGGCTCTAATCAATGCAGAGGGTGGGGGCTGAGATGTGTAGGGGAGATTATGGGAGGGGAATGGAGGCACTGGCTACCAGAGATTGTTAGTCTCTTGGGAAAGGTGGAACAGGAGATTGCTGACCTGGAGGGTTTTGTGGGCACTGCTGAAGGCAGCATGGGTGCATGTGTGTGAGTGTATGCGTGTGTGTGTGTGTGTGTGTGTGTGTGTATACACATTTTAATGGGTGGCTGAGGGCCCATGGTGGAGAGAGGGGGTTGGATGAGTTGAGTGCTCTCTGCTTATGAATTTGGGACAGTTTCAGTGTTTTAATTCCTAGCTCATCCCTGAAAATAATAAGAACATAAAATTCACACTTTGCAGACCTCAGAGTTTCTTTAAAGCCACATGGCAGTTTATTCTTGGCCCTGGCTATTGCATAATGTTGCACACTTTTACCTCATTTGTCCACATGTATATCAACCAAATTGTAAACTCTTATTAGCAGACAAGTCAATAAAAAACAAGAAGGATTGCCACCAGCTGCCTTTCAATATCCTGCTTCTGTTCTCAGACCAGATTCTCTTCTCCCCTGAGCATGCTGCCTCTTGGGATGGAGGTGGCTGATGTCTAGACAAAACCAGATCACATCCTGTCATGATTGTATCTCCGCCAACAGAAAGTCACAGGGACAGACTGGATCTCAGGGCGTTGTCTGATCGGGCAGGCTGCACCTGCTATTGCAGTCTGGTCTTGGTGTCCTGACTGGAATGCGGTTCTTCTGTAGTACCGACCTCTCCCTCTCCTCCACACCCCATCCCCAGGCTCCTACCGGAACCAGACAAGCTTTCCGCTGCCCCGCCATCGTCCATCACCACAATGGAGACTTCTTTCTTGTTGACTTGTTACTCGTAAGATCTCACCAAAGGCCCATTCGGTAATGGAGCAACTGATAATCTGGTGTAGGGTGACATGGCTTAGTCTCATACTTGAGAGACAGAAACATTTCTGCCGTCATGACTTGAAGTATCCAGTACAATGACATTTTTTTATTCCAATGGTCAAAACAAACACTCCACACAAATGAAGAACTTGGTACTTAAACATAAACACATAACTGTGTTCTTTAGCAAATTTCCCATAAGCCAGTAAAGCAAATATTTTGAGACAGAGCTTTACACATGTTAATAGAAAACTGTTATAATTATCTTTATGAATCTTAAAGTGTCTTAAAAGAATGCTTTTCTACAATTATGACTTTTTGAGCAGTTAGAATGTGCCATACACTGTGAGTTAAATTTTAAATTTCTGATTAATATATTTTTTAAAATTTTATTTATTTGAGAGAAAGAGAGAGAACATGAGCAGGGGGGAGAGGGAGAAGCAGACCCTCCACTGAGCAGGGAGCCTGACGCATGGGGCTCTCTGGATCCCAGGACCCTGGGATCATGACCTGAGCTGAAGGCAGATGCTTAACTGTCTGAGCCACACAGGTGTCCCTCTATTTAATATTTGAAAAAAACTGGGGCTTAGAGAAATTAAGTGACTTGTTCAGGGTTATACAACCAGTAAGTACAAAGGTAAAACTGGAACTGTAGCATTCACTATGAACTAGTTTGCATCTTCTAAAGATACTATTTTGTACATGAGTATGTCATGTTATTTTACTGAATCCTCATCTTAATCCTTTGAGATATCATTCTCCTTTTACTAGCAGGGAAACTGAGGCCCAAAGAGATCAAGAGAATTGCTCAACATACATGGTCATCAATGAAGAACCCAACTATAAGTCTGTGTAGCCCCAGAACCTAGGAAATTTCAGTATATCGTTATTTCTTGTGGAGACTGCATGGTCTGAAATATTTTTGGTTTCTCAAAACAAGCCTACTTCCACCTCCATTAGTTTCTCGACTTGAAGTGGAAATAAGTTGGGTTTGGATTGGAAGGGAGGAAAGGAACCAGAAGAAATCTTGGCAGAGGCAGAGAAAGGGGAATTTTTTTCTCTAGCCCAATTTGCAAATTGCTTTTGAATCACTTTTTTTTCTTTCAATCAAATTCAGAGCATGCTCCATTTATTTTCAAACCTGGCTGGTAAAATTTTGTCCCAGCGATCCACCTTTTCATAATCTTCACTTAAGATCCCCAAATGTGTTTGCACAGTGTTTTGAATAGCAGGCCAGACAGCCTGGAGTTCTCTCTCTGGTGAGGGTGGGAGGTGGTCGGGTGCTGTTCTCCCAAAGGATAGAGAAACGGAACCATAGGAGCTCTGACACAGGAGAAGATCCAGAAAAGTAGGACGCCCTGGAGGGTATTTGGCATGTAATGAGGTTGAGTTAGATCCCAAACGAAGCAAAATCCAAGCAGCCTGGCCTCATGCTGGAGACGGGAGTCTGCTTGGAGCTGACAAAGCCCAGGCTATGGAGGGGCTTACTGACAGGAAAGGAAATGAAGACATTCTTGAGCTCTCCACCCTTCTTTTCCCCAGACTCAAAGATACTCTATCGAATCTCAGGCAAGGTGGAAGGAACACAGATGCTGCCTGCACATGCCTCTGTCCACAGGTCATTTTGGCCCTGCCTAAAGTCCACACTTTCAATGCATCCTCAAAGGAAATCCTAAAGGAAATCTCTCCCCAGGCAAAATACATGTGTGTGCAGAGCATGTCGACGAGCATTCTGGAGACAAGGAAGCCTTGAAGGAGAAGTTTTGTTCAGAGTGCCCAAAAAGCTCCTGGCCACGAGACCTGAGAGAGAGAATCTGCGTGTGTGAGCAAAGTCCTTGCCAACTGGTTGCTGTGGGGAACTGAAAATGCTTCCTGGCCCAGAGTAGAATCTTCCAGCCAGCTCAGGCAGGGCTGGCCAAGGTTTTATATGGGAGTTTGCATTCTTCAGGCAGGCAAAGTAGTTGGCACCTAAGCAACAAAAGCATTGCCTGGTGGGACGCTACATCTTTCACTTCTCTGATGTATGCCTATGTCCAGGCTGCCCCAGATTTTATTAGGGGAGACAATTCTGTAAACACAAGCAAGACAAACAAAAGAACAAAAATGCTGAGGAAACATGTTAATGCATAAAACACATGTGCGAGTGCACACACACACCTATCCACCTAATATTTTAATAACTTCTTAAGATGGTCTTTGCATTCAGGAATTTTTTTTACCCTTAACTAATCACATTTTGAAATTACTCTTCATAGAAACCAGTGACTCTCAGCCTGGGAAGCACCCAGGGCCTCACATTTAGATTTAATTAGGATTTAATGGTTCTGGAGCAGATCTGGGGCTTGCGTGTTCTTTATTGGTTCCTAGCATGGCTCTGACATTGAGGCAGGGCTGAGAACCCCCGACATCTGCGGAGAAGCACTATAGGCCGTTCCTCACTGGCCTCATGGATCATTCCTACACTTCCCAGAGAAGAGGATGACAGCAGAAACCTGGGTTTAAGCCAGATTGTAATACACTCAATATTGTATTTCAAGTCGATTTCTTGTATATTTTACTGCAATGCCTTTTAGATACAGGAAATCCTTTTGACCTATTGATTTTGGGGAGCAGTTCTCCAGAAGCGTTACAACGTTCCCACGTCCCATGTGACCACATGGTAATCTTTGGGTTTAGCAGACCATACCAGCCTCCAGCTGTAACATCCGCAGGAACTCGCCTGGCAGGAGACACACATCTGAGAGAATACATCCTCATCTTTTCATTCACCTGTAAAATGAGGGAAAAAAACCATCTATAATCAATGTTCAGATGGATTTCACACTCCATCAGATAGTGTCCCAGTGGTCATTAATTAGCCTTTTTAAGTTACGGTGATTATATTGTGCTTCCTGTATTTTAGTTGAGAAAGTGAAAGTATGTATGTAACTTGGCCAAAGTTGTCCAGTTAGGATTGGACCAGCCTGTTACAGTTCCGGACTACAGTGAATGCATTTCCCTCCTATAACATGGCTTTCTATTGAAGCCTCAGGAGAAATGCGTTTTCACATAAACGACTTAGAAAACCCAAAATGTTTTTAGAACTTAGTGCATTATTGTCAGCTCATTTGTAATATCCCAGGAGTCTGAATAAAAAGAATTTATGAAGGTATGTTGCATAATATAGGAAGAATCTCACATTTTTTTTAAAAAAGAGTTTATTTAATTATTTGAGAGAACGAGAGAGAGCATGAGCTGTGGGAGAGGCAGAGAGAGATGGAGAAGCAGACTCCCTGCTGAACAGGGAGCCCAATGTGGGGCTCGATCCTAGGACCCCGGCTGGGATCATGACCTGAGTCGAAGGCAGATGCTTAACCGACTGAGCCACCCAGACTCCCAGAATCCCATATTTCTAAAGTATATGTTCATGACATACATATTTTATAAAACAAAATAAAAATACTTACACCTTTCCTACAATTAGTAAGAAGATAATCACATTGAATATATTATCTGGGTCCTATGAAGTTCTTACAAATTGGAGAAAAATCAATACACATTTGTCCTAAGACATTCTAAAAAATATCTGTAGTACAGTCTTGGGCATTTTAGCCTAGGTAAGCATCATTGAATTTTATTTTAATATATTATTTTCTGGTTTTCAGATATTCACATAGTTCAATATTCAAAAAGAGCAAATGATTGGCTGTGAAAAGAATTTCCTCCCAGCTCTCTCCCAGCTACCCAGTCCTCCTTCCTTGATTCAAACGGGGCTACTAGTCTCTTGAATAGAGAACTTTTATTGATGCTATATGTAGGTAGACTTGAAGGAATCAGTAGATTATTCATTCAGAAAATAAAATTTTTATGGAAAATGGAGGAAGAAAGTAGCATCCCCTTCGAATATGCAGTGCAGCAATACTTGCTGCCAAATTACTCTTCAAAATCAATCTCTACCCATTGCTGTGCAAGCCTGGTGTCTTCTCATTAAATGCTGGAGAAATATTTGCTTATTTAATTAGCTGTTGATGGAATGCGCCATCCTTCCTGTGAACCTACTTCTGTTTTCCTAGCCTCTGTGAGGACCTCCTTACCTTGGCTTCCCCTGTCTCCCCTGGCCAGCCCCTTACCTCCCCGAGCCTGGCTTGGAAACTCTACAGGTCCCCGCCTGCACCGACCCACGTGTGCAGTTCAGGTGCCGCCTCGGAGCTCCAGGTCACATTTGGTGATGCTGAGAAACTTGGAGCACTTCCTCCTGAGATGTGGGGCAGGAGAGGGCTGAGGCGCTCCTCCTGCTGCGTTAAGAGTTGCCTCCTACTTTCCCAGCAGGAAAGAAAGCCCAGGTGGGGCGAGGAAGCAGTTCTTCGGCTACAGCTGCATGTCAAATAGGGCTTCCTATTGTTTTGTTTACCTTCTCAGCTAATTCTATGATTTTTAATTCCAGGAGGGTTTGGCCAGGTGGCAAATATTCCCGGTGACTGGGAAGGAGCATTGCAAGGAGAAAACGGCACAGGGCTCTGCTTGGACCAGTACAATCCTGACTTTTATTCTCTATGATCTTTTCCCTCTTTGATATCCTTCTTTTCAAAAAACCCAGAAGAATATGTGAAACAGGCTGTACTGGACAGGTTGAGGCTAAGAAAGCAGTTACCTTAGCAACTGCAACCATATGAAAGGCTGGCAAGTTTTCCTTGTCTCATTTTTCATTTCATTTTCTGCAGTTCCTGAAAGGAGGTCAGATGCTCTGTGTTAAGTTCACAAAGCAGTTTTGCTTGTGGTACCTTCTGTCTCAGGGCCGAGGAAAGGTAGATCATCGTGCAACTTACCGACTGCTTTTGTTTATTTCAATTAGAAATGAGCACATCTACGCAGTCACAGCTGACAGTCGGCGCTCAAAGAATCACAGAATATTCATTTTTTTGGTGAGCAGCTCAGAAAGGAAAGCGTAAAAGCAAAGGACAGCATCGGCCACACTCATATTGGCAGGTCATCGGTCTTTAATGAGAATGATTTTGGTTTGAAAGTCATACCACAATATTTTTGGTAACGGCAAATAACACTCTGCTTTTTTTTTTTTTTAAATTCAGATTAGTCCTCTACTAATAAGATTCCTTTTCTAAAATTGTATGCAAGATCTGAAATTGAAGTTTATGGTCAATTTCAAGTTTCCAAGTTCAATTCAACAATATTTATTGCATCTCAGATTCACTAAGAACTGCAGGGGATAAGCAGATGTGATAAGATGGTCTGTGCCCTCAAGGAGTTTCAAATTTAGTAGTGGGAATAAGACAAATACGGTGTAATTACAACTACAAGGAAGAAAGTGATAAATGGTACGATGCTGTGGTTATCGACCTTGACTGCATATTGGAATCACCTGGGGAGCTATAAAAATACCAGAGGTTCTTCCCCAGAGGTTCTGATTTAATTGATCTGGGGTGCGGCCTGGGGCCTGGGATTTCAGAAAAGCTTTTCAGGTGATTCAAATGCATGGTCAAGGTGAAGAACCTTTGCCAAAGAGCATCCAAGAAATGTCCAAGAGACACTTTGGATTCTTTGGGATCAGAAAAGGCTGAATTCGAGGCAGCATTGCAAAGTGGGTGTGATTCCAGTAGACAAAAGAATTTGGGAGTGAAAGGAGGTGCTTGAGAGGAGGGAGAGAGAGAAAAGCCACAGAGGTGTGAAGCTGCGGGGTGGATATTTAAGATTCATGAGCAGACCACCTCCATGTGAGCTGGAGTACGGAGTGTCTTGGAGAAGATAAAGGTAGGAGGCAGATTGAGAAATGCTGAGGAGGGGTAAGGTATGAAGAACCCCGAGCTGGAGGCAGGATCTGGTTCCATTTGAATGGTTCTGTGTTTAGCTGGGCCTGGAGATCTCTGGGGTTTCAGTCTACTTCGATTGGGGAGTAAGCAGAAAACAAGAACAGGAGCTTATTATAGGACAAGAGTAAGTTCAACACCTGATGAAATTGCCATATTATCATCCCCTTGGAGATAATTCGGTTAAGCTCCTTTGTTTTCCAGTTGAGGAGGCCTAAAGGCACTGCCCTATGATGGTTATGTGCCCAGTTAGTGGGTTGCTGCCACTCTCAGGTCAGCAGGGCGTCCAGGTGGGGATGTCCAGCAGGCAGTTTACAAGCAGGTCTGAGGCTGAGGAGCCAGGTCAGGAAAAGACATGTGATTCTGAGCATAATTTTCAGTAAAGTAATTAGGGCTTGAGGGCAGGGAGGAATATGGAAGGAAAAGGGAGAGTGATATTTAGATGAAAAGAGGGGAATGTGAAGCCAACAAAAGGGGCATAGAATTAGCATCAGGGAAATAGGAGAATCAGAAGAATTCAGTGATGCAGACGCAGAGGAGAGTCCCACGGAGGAGGGGTCCACCTGCAGAATGCTCCCTCCCCCGGGGCGGGCTGAGTGTGAAGCCTGAGGAGAGACCCCGGGAGTGTGGCTCTTCTGTAACCTGTGCCTCCTCCTCTTGCTGATGCAGTAGTGGCGCAGTGGCGGTGCATCACGAATGAATGGCGAGCTCTCCCCCTGAGCTGGGCAGTTCTCTAGGTCTGGCTTTCTAGTCCCTGTTCATCCATCAACACAGAAAATAATCGCAGTGGAAAGCAGATAAGACTGGTTTGCTTTCTGAAGAGGAGAAAAAAAAAAAGCTTCCAATTCTAAAATTTCAAGTGAGACTAATGAAAAGAAATGACATTCCATAATATGACCTTGAAAAAATAAAATCAGTAGCTTTATATAAGGCCATAAGTAGTAATCTTTCCATTTGTTTAATCTGAGTCATTTACAAATAAATACCAACGGATAGTGAGGTGTAAGCAGTATGTAGATTATACCTATCGTTTTTGATATTACAGATGGGGAAAGGGGATGAATGAGGTATTGTGGGCGGGGTGGGTAGTGATGGTGGTGGTGGGTGGCAAAGGAGAACACTCTGTATTTTCCATTTGGGTAGTGGAGACAGTATGCTTTAAGCTGTTTAGTGACTCTGCTCAGCAGTGAGAATACCCAAAAGCATCACACCTTCCAGAAACCCCCTTGGCTGCCCAGAAAGAGAGAGTTAATAACAGGGACAGACGCTACCAACAAAAGAAGAAATGCTTTATTTATTATTCACTAATCTCCAGGTCCCTGTGCTACTCAGAATTAACAAGCTCTCTGGAATAAAGGTTTAACACCTCCTGGTTTGACATGGCTGTGCTTCCCCAAGTGAGCACAGTGCTCAGGCCCTCCTGGCCCTCAGAAAGAAGAATGGAGCCCCCTACTCTTCCAGGCTATGGAGGTCATCGGGTACCACCCCCAACCCAATGTAGGAATTAGCTCACCCCATTCCTGACAAGAGTTGCCTTGTCTCCCATGTTGGTAGTAATGGAGGCTCATCACCTAATAAGGTAGCCCGTTCTGTGATCTGATTTTAGGACCTTTGGCAAGTTTTTCCATGCGTTGAATTTTCCTTTCTACAGCATCTAGCATACCTGGTCCTAGGTCTTATTTCTTTTAGATTCCATCATCCTCTTCAAGCTCTTTCTCTATTGACTATCGAATTTGTTTTCTTTTACTGTGGTCAACATTTTCATGTGCTTTGTGAAATGAAAAGAGAAAAAAACTGAAAAACAATCATAGCTTATGTATTCAAGCTAAAATTTTTTGGTATGACATCCAGGTCCATTGGAGGTCCTTCAATCCCTTTAAAAAGTCCTTGGAAATCACCACAACATGGATAATTTTGTTTGCTCTTTAATCTTAACAGAGTTTAGACTGCCCTTAGTAGTTTTCCTGAATCGAATGCTCTATCCTGTGTCTTTGACAAATGCTCTATCCTGTGTCTTTCTATGCAGGGTCTTCCTTTGCTGTCTGCTGGACCTGTTGAGTGGAGCTGGTCTACAGCATAGATGCAAAGGCATCACTTTTTTTTCCAGTGGTGAGCTTGAGTAATATCTGAGTTATCAGAAAATATAACACTTATCATTTACAGAGGTGTATTGACATCCAAATCTCAAAAAATTTTTTCATTACTGTCTTAGAGATGGGACTGTGCCAAATATTTTTTCAAGATAGCAAAGTACTATAGCAGTCTAGTACTATTTCGTAAATTCCTGCTGAGTTGACTTGAATGGAATCTGCTTCATCTTCCCCTCTTTCCCCTACATTAATGTTTTCCTGTGAGGATATTGGTGCCATTCCCATTCCTACTCATTAAACATGACAGGCATCTTTTGATAAGTTCTACTTCTGTGAAGTGTGTGTGGATTCTGTAGCACTTCTTTGCAAGACTAGGTCAAGAATTCTGTTAGCCAAGAATTTTTTTTTTTAATTGATAAGACAGAGAAAAAAGGTAGTATAATCAGCTAATCAGTAGGCAGATTGGAGCAGGAATCTGTGTTAGAGTGTTCTACAGGGAAGCAGAAATCCCTACAGTCCAATATCTCCAATATCCAAAATGCTTAACTTTTTTATCTGGGTTCTTTGGAGTCTTTAGGATACCTTGATGTGATGATGGTTTTCAGTTACATTCCTTCATCAGGGAATTAATCTTGTTTTTTTTTTTTTTTTGTCTCCAATGACTAAGAAATAATGCAAATCTGTTACAAACTATTTTTGTCCAGGCATAGTTATTCAGGGTATTTTTCCTGATTTTTCTTACATAAGTTTGAATATAGTGTGACTTGAGATGACACCAAATTTAAAGGAAACACTGTTTGCTTCATTTCATCAAATGCCCTTATCATATCCAGCTCAATTACTTCCACCCCGACAGGCAGTTCATGCTAGTGCCGCTTGGCTGGTGTGGATTCATGAATTATACTTGGGTCCCTGGGTACCCAATGCATTGGTAAGTCCCTCTCTGTCCATTCTCTGTAACCAGTCTGTCAATCTACTTAATGATTGTTCCTCTTGGCCTGTTTAGTAGGCATTTATGTACATTAACAGTAGAGGGTTTTATGTACAAATAAAATTTGACATATTTTTTAAGTGTTGGATTGGCATTTAGTGGCTACTGTAGTGCTTCCTCTGTAAATTGGAGGGCTGTTAATTTTACTGGAAGGCCAATCCTTGGAAACAAAGCCAATGGCAAAGCACCTCTCTTGTCTTCCTTAACTATTCTGTCGAGGCACAACTTTTCCTACCATTTTAATAAAAGGACAGCTCAGGAGACCTAGTAGTCATCCAGATGCCAGGGTATCTGGAGGGGTGAACGTAAGGAAAGATTGCAAAAATAGTGAGCAAGTAGTTTAAACAGAAGATGTCTGGAAGTTTTCATTGTGTAAGAGGAAAGGAGATAGGTTTGGAAAGCAATCTGACGTTTTTAGATAAATTTAGGTGTTTTTTCTCTCTCTCTGTCAGATTTTGTGGGGGATACTTCTTGCCTCTGGTGGGATGTAACATCTTGTAGGATCCAGATGTTCTTGAATCTTCACATGTCGATTCCGATGGGTTTTGGCGAGAGCCAAAGGCCATCTTTCAAGACCTATTTCTAATGTCATTTTTCCACAAGGTGTTCTCTGATTCCCCCAAAGATGGACCCTCTTTCTCCATGGATCTCCTAGAGCATTCAGTGCCTCGTTTTTGCCTCAAAATTTGTTCCTCATGTCCCTTGCTGAACTCTGCACTTCCTGAGGGTGGGATTGCCTTTGGTCAACTGTGTGTCTCCTGCTGCAAGAATGCAGAGGGTCCTCTCCAAATGTGCAGTGGAGCTGGAAAGACTGGAATTGAAAGGGTGAGAGAGAAAGCAGGCAGGCTTTGAAAGCCTCTCAACATTTCAAGAGCTGGAGCTCCACTCTAGAGGCCACCTGAGGGAAGAAGCTGGCCCCGTGTCATGATGTGTGGAAGCTGCCTTTTTTGGTGGAGGGGATGGCAGTGAAACCCCACCGGGGCATTTTTCTGTGGATGTCTTCTTAGAATCCTCAGTGCTCTCGGGCACAGCTAGGCACTGACGAAGAAGCGGACTCTGTCGGGTCATCAGCAAACATTTAACCTCAAAGTGCTGGGGTAAGGAGCGGAAAGCCTGGAGGATGAGGCCAGCTCAGGGTAACCAGGAAAATAGGTCAGAATTCTGAGGGGCATCTTGCATGTCTGATGACTCTGACATCATTCTCTGGGTGAAGGCTCCTAGATGTAGTGGGTGATATTTTCTCTTCTCTTTTATGTCAAACACACTGATCTTTGGAGTCCTTCAATAAAGGTTTTTAAAAAATTAAAAAACAATTTAGTTCTAGTATGGTTACAGTGTTATATCAGTTTCAGGTGAGACAATACAGTGATTCAACACTTCCATACATCACCTGGTGCTCATCATGACAAGTGCATTCCTTAATCCCCATCACCTATTTCACCTATCCTCCCACTCCTCTTCCCTTTGGTGACCATCAGTTTGTTCTCTTGAGTTAAGTCTGTTTGGGACACCTGGGTGGCTCAGTTGGTTGGGCGTTTGACTCTTGTTTTGGCTCAGGTCACGATCTCAGGGTCATGAGATTGAGCCCTACATCGGGCTCCACACTCACTGTGCAGTGTGCTTGAGATTCTGTAAAGAAAAGAAGAGTCTGTTTCTTGCTTTGTCTCTCTCTTTTCCCTTCGCTCATTTTGTTTTCTAAAATTCCACATATGAGTGAAATGATATGGTATTTGTCTTTCTCTGACTGACTTACATCTCTTAGCTCTAGCTCCAACCCTGTTGTTGCAAATGACAAGATTTCATTCTTTTTTTTTTTATGGCTCAGCAATATTCTGCTGTATATATGTACCACATCTTCTTTATCTACTCATCTATTATGGACACTTGGGCTGCTTCCGTAATTTGGCTATTATAAATAATGCTGCTATAAACATAGGGGTGCATGGATGCCTTTGAATGAGTGCTTTTGTATTCTTTGGGTAAATATCCAGTAGTGTGATTCCTGGATTGTGGGGTAGTTCTATTTTTAACTTTTGAGGAAACGCTATGCTATTTTCCAAAGCAGCTGTACCGGTTTGCATTCCTATCAACAGTGTACAAGGGTTCCTTTTTCTCCACATCCTCACCAACACCTGTTGTCTTTTGTCTTGTTGATTTTAGCTATTCTGACTGATGTGAGGTGATATCTCCTTGTAGTTCAATAAAGGGGTTTTATCTCATTCATCTCTGGGCTTAGTTCAGGACCTGACACTGAATATGTGTTTCAACACTCCTGTGTGCCTGCCTCAGGTGGTTGACACAGACATGTTTTCCTTAACTTGACCAAACTTTGTAATGGAACCAATGGAGCCTATAAAATTTTAGTGTCTATATTCACATATATTCTAAAGACTCTAAGCATTGTAGTTTAAAAAAATACCAACTATTAAGATGATCAATTACCAGTAATTTTGCTTAAATTGAATAAAGGATAAGGTATAACATTGCAAGCACAAAATATGTTGCAGATTTGCCTTTTCAAGTACACGTACCTTCTCAGCCCCACAGTTCCCATTCATAACATTTTTTTAAAATAAAAAAAACATAGTATCCACTGAACATGTGGTGTACAAACATTGATGTGCAAATATTAGTTTGCAAACTAATAAATACAAGTAAATAGTAATATTCTCCTTCTACTGAATCTCAATATTAGCTTTTGGGTTCAGGTGTTCTATAGTCACTCTGATGGGCAAAATGATTCTAACCTTGTGTGCAATTTTGGAATTCTGCTATACCATATGAATAAGAACCCAGTTGTATTTAGCCGGGCTGATATTTCCATTGTCAAACCAGTAACCAAAGCCAAGTTGTAACAGCATTTTTTGATACTCCTCTTAGGGACTGTATATAATATTATATATATACAAAATATATAATAAAAATATATATTTTACTTATTTAATGTGGCATATCTTTCAGTGGCTATATTTTTCATTTCTGGCTTTAATACGAAATCCTTCTTTTATACATTGAGTAATAAATAAAAGAGGAAAAAAAACACACCCAAATCCATTTCTTGGATATTTTAACCACTGTATCTCACTTAAAATGTCTCTTTTAACCTGTAATGGATATATGAAAATAGGCTCCACCAAGTTTCTTGGGGCCTTCCACTTAGAATCCCTTGAGGAGCATCGTCTTCAGTGATGTTGGATGTGTTCTCAGGGTGACCTCTCCTGTTCCTAATTCTCTCTCTTTTTTTAAATAAAATATCAGGTGCTATCATGCAGACACTCCTATCCCCAGTTGGATCATTGACCTCCCCGTATCCTTGAGTACCCCGGCTTTGGAAACTCCATTTGGCCATGGCAATCCCCTCCCTTCTTTTCACATGCGACCTTTCTCTTGCCCCTCTTTCCAATGATCTGTCAGACGCTCATGATTTTTCTTTGCTGGCAATGTACTGTTACCAGTAATTGCAGAAACCATTAATAAAATGAGAGGGAGGGGGCGAGGGGGAGAGGGAAGCGAGACACAAAGGGAGTAAGTATTGTACATAGCCCACAGGCTTTTCCCTCCCACACATATGATTCACTGTTGTTCTCCTCTCACGTGGGAAAATGTTGTCCTGCTGAAAATACACCTTAAAGGCAGCTCTGCCTCAAAGATATCACATATGCATATTAATAACACACACTTTGTAGTGCCTAGAGTTGTTTTTAACGAAGCCAGCTGAAATATACCAGCAACTTTCTCATCTCCTCCTTCATGCTGCAGAGGATCCCCAAGTGTGGCGCTGGCCCCCAGAAGAGAGATGAAAGAGGCACAGTGAGTCATTCTTTCTCACAGAGACAAGGAGAGAAGGAAGCTTCGCTGAATGAAATTAGCCCATCTTCTAGGAAGACCAAAGCGGTATTAAGAGTTGCAGCACAGGAAATGGTCACAAATGTCAGTCAAAGGGTAAGCAAATGCAGCACCCGTGAGAGCAGGACCAGGGAAGGGACACCAGAGATGGATGTGGGAGTGTTTGCAAGAGGGTCTTTGAAGACTCACGAGAATTTCTTGAACCCTGAGATGACTTTTTCCCCCTCTGTCTTGTCTGCTGCTCCCCCATTGTCCTAAAGGGCTTAACAGCTTGCTTATTTGAGAACAGATCGCCTCTGTTAGCTGGGCCAAATGTAAGCTTGAATTTCTTGGCACAATATGGTGTATTTTACCTATCCAGTTTGCCCTCTGTGGGGCCCATTGCTCTGCTTCTAGAGAATAGCTGAGTTGGAGGCTCGGCAATGAGCAGCCCTGGCTAGGGAATATTTGGCTTCCCTTTTGTTAGACCAGCCCGAGATACAGGTGTGATCTTTCTCAAACCCTAGTTGGCTCAGTTGCTTAGAACGTGATGTTAATGAGGCCAAAGCAAATGTTTTTTTTTTTTTTTAAGCAAATGTTTTTGATATCTCATTGTTCAACTTTTTTTTTTAATTTTTATTTATTTATGATAGTCACAGAGAGAGAAAGAGAGAGGCAGAGACACAGGCAGAGGGAGAAGCAGGCTCCATGCACCGGGAGCCCGATGTGGGATTCGATCCCGGGTCTCCAGGATCGCGCCCTGGGCCAAAGGCAGGCGTCAAACTGCTGCGCCACCCAGGGATCCCCTCATTGTTCAACTTTACGTGGGAGAAAATCTCTTCCATGCTTACAGAAAATCTCTTCCATGCTTACAGAATTTACTCATGAAGAGGAATAGAACTGACTGACCAAGAATGAGCCATCATCAGCACTGGGAGGACACGGCGGGGCCTAAGCTCTTCCTTGCTTCTCACAGCCATCTCTTCACTCCGTTTTGGGAGGAAAGGCCCCTGAGACTTGTCACAGCTTACATCAGTGGTCTACAATTCTCAGTGTTTCTGTCTTCCCAGCCTTTAAAGAGTCTTGCACACTGAGGCCAGGTATAGCTTTCCTCATTCAAGTTTTATCAATGGGCCTGAAATTGAAACCAATTCTTTTTATCTCCAGTCTTCTGGGTTTGATCACAGATATTCCTTGTAATTTTGACTCCTTATCTTCCATATCACTCAATGTTTCAGTCAAACTGGATAATCTATTAGCCCTCAAATTCTTTTCTTTTTTTTTAAAATCTCTGTATGTGTTCTTCTGATGTTACTTCTAGCTGGAATACATTTCCCCTACGTCTGTCTCTCAGAATTCTTTGATTTCAAGGCACTGTTCAAATGTCATCAGTTCTATGAAAAATGTTCTGTTCTCACAATGAAGACCCCTCCATCCTCTGAGTGTCTCCTGTACTTAGTATGTATCTCTTTTAGGGCGTGTGTGGCTTTTTCATATAGTCATTTATTCCTTCAACAAATACTAAGTACCTTAAAGTGCTAAACATTGTGGCACATGGGAGATTGAATATGAACATATGTAACCTCCTTAAATTAGGTAAGATTATGCTAGCTGTACTAAGAAAGAAAACCCACAACTTTTGGTAGTTTAACATGATAGTCAAACATGGGATTCCTGTTTGGTTGGAGGCTGTTCTCCACATATTGATTCAAGGACTTTATTAATTTTACCCATATATTTTATCTATTAGTTACATATTGCTGCATAACAAATTAGCCCAAAACTTACTTACTTAAAAACAATTACTATGTCACAATTTATGTGGGTCAGAGATTTGAGAGAGTTTCAGCTAGGTGGTTCTGACTTTAGGGTTTCTCATGAAGTTGCAGTTAAGCTGTTGGCCAGGGTTACCTGAAGGCTTGGCTGGGGCTGGCAGGCTCACTTGCAAGATGACTCACTCACAGTACCTCTTCACCTGTCCATTGAGTGTCCCTGTGGCAGAACAGCTGGCTTTCCCCAGAGCAAGAGATCCAAGAAGGAGCAAGATGGAGCCTATCTTTTATGACTTATACTCAGAAGCCACTCTCTGTCATTATTTCTACATTCTATGTGTTAGATAGAAGTGAGTCACCAAGTCTAGTTCATAATGAAAGGAAGCTCCAACTTCTGAGGGAAGAGTATCAAAGAATTTGTGGACCTATTTAAAAACCACCATGGCATGAGACCCATACTCTTTCCATGTTGTGGGGGCTCTGCCATCGACTAGGGCCTAGATTCTTTAACTTCTAACAGATGGAAGCTGAAAGCATGGAGAAGGTGCACCAATTTCATAAAAACATGATCTGAAAAGGAGACAGATGGCATCCATTCTCATTCAATGATAAGTATCACAGGTGGCCACGCTGGATCCAAGGTGTGGCTGGGAAGTGTAGTCTCTGATTGGGCAGCCACTTCCTAGTGACAACACCCTGTACCCCCACTCACCCCAAATGTCAGCTTCTTCAGGGCAGGGACCATTGTCCTGTGTATCTCCCATTATTCGCATAGCACAGGACTTGTGCAGAAGAGGTGCTCTTTAAATATTTTGTGAAAGAATGAATACATGAATGATGGTAGCATTATTTTTCTGTATATTTCAAAAGGTAAACCTAGGTTTGCTGCTTAACTGCAATACATGCCAACTACACTACTCAAATCCTATTTACCAGTCAGCTGTGGCATATGTGTGTGTCTATGCTCAGAACTACCTAGGCATGATGGTTCTCTTGTTATTTCTTATGAATTATTTATTTTCTCCCCTCTGAACTTTCTTCAAATGGCACATACCAAAGGACTAGTTCTTACTAAAGAATATTATATAAAGGCAAGAATGTTCAAAGCTTCTCTGCATCACTACACAAACAATTCAAGTAAAATGCTGCCAAATGCTAAAGTGATGGGATCACAGGGTAGCAGAGATAAGAAATAAATTGTCATAGCAACCAGAAGACCTCAGTTGGAATGACTGTACTTCAACTGAAAGGTGTTTCTAGGAGCTTAAATACACACAAAGAAATGGCTAATTTTATAAAGATGTCACTTAAATACAAGAGAATCTCTTTAAACTTTCTGAGTGAATATAATTTGGAAGCACTGTTATGTGGGAAAATACCAAATGAGAGCATTAGTGAAGCTTCATCATAATGTTTAATAAGAACAATAATTTATATGCATTGTTAAGCACTCATTTTTTTATTTTAGAAAAAACAAGTTATTGTTCATTTGCGGATTATAATGGCAATGCACGCTTAGCATAGAAAAATTGGAAAATGCAGAAAATACAAGAAAAAGTAATACAATAAAAAAATAATTCTACCACCCAGAGTAAAGTAATTTAAAAAACATTTTTTTAGTGTGTATACACACTTGAAAGATAGGCTTGAAAGAGGTGGAATATGAGAATTAGACCCAATCATTTAAAACTGAATGCCTCAGCCTTGGCTACACAACAGATATATCTGGGGAGATTAAGAAAAATACTCGTGTTTGGATTGCACCCTTGACAATGAAGAGACATATATATGTATATATCTTTTAAAATTGTATGTATATTAAACAAAATTGAGACTGCTTATGTATTTTCATTTAGTATTTTGATTTTTAAATTTACATTATCTTATAAACATTTCTCCATATCTTTAATATTTTTCAAAACATTACTTCTACTTACTGTATAATATTCCATAATTGAATAAATTATAGAATAGTTATAAATTATCAATAGAATAATTATAGAATAGTAGAATAATGATAAATTATAAATTGAGTACATCTACAAATTTATCTAAACCTTCCTATAATGTTTGACATCTTGATTGTTCCCATACTTCTGGCATCATAAATAATTTTGTAACCAACATTGGGATTTAAAGAGACCCTGTCACATAGTAGGTACACAATGAATATTGATGAATAAGTTAGGAGACATAAATCTTTCTGCACATCTTTGATTATTGATATTATGTTCCAAAAAATGACTTATTATGGATTATTTGAGTATTGGGAATGAACTTGACTTCTAACGCCTGTCCTATCAACTGTTTTATATGATGTAGGAGTAATAGTTTGTAATACATGTGGGGGAGCCAGAGGATCCCTTGTGTGGCCTCTGATAAGTTACCAGAATCTGTTCCCAGGGGACCTTATCCATTGCCCTATAGTAAAACATTCCCTGTGTAAGGGGCTTCACATCTGATAACACCCTCTTATATCATTAGCTGAGTTTGGTTCTCACAACCGCCCTATAAGGGCAGTAGGCCAATTTTATTTTCCCCATACTACTACAGAGGAAAGGAAACTCAGCTTGTGACATCAAAGTTCAACCCCAGGATCTGAAGCCTCATCTGGCTTTTTTGTCTCCAGAACACACGCAAAAGCCTGGAGACCCTCTTGCATTGGCTCCCGCTTCTCAAGGCATTCCTTCAAAAATAAATTTAAGCAGCATGGAAAGCTGATAATGTTAGTTGTGGGGCCAATTTCCTATTATTAAGAGTTTCAAGGGACTTGACTTCATATTATTAACACAGTAAGGTTTTTATTATGTCAGTAGAAGCTGTAGTTGCCACCCTAAAAACCCTTTGGGAATGATTGTGACACCAGCTAGCTGTTCTTCTGCTTTCAGGATGAGAGGAACATGGATGTAGCAAACAGTTCAAAACTTCTTTTAAAATTTTGCCTTAATGGAAAATAGAGAAAAATGTTATAAAATGATATGGAAACAGGTTAACATAATGAAGTCTCTAATGTTTTAAGAGACGTTCCCTCTTCTGCTAGCCATGCCACGTGTAAGCCTCAGCAGAGACTTGTGCCCACTCAGAGATTCACTTGAGGGGAGAACAGGTCTCTCTTCACCATTAATAACAGCTACTGAAACTTCAGGTTGGGCTCAAAAGACGTCAAATGCATATGTGAATTAGTCATGACCCAGTCATTTAAAATTAGATGTCTCAGCCGTGACTACACAATAAATACATCTGGGAAGATTAAGAAAAATATTGATGTTTGGATGCCATCTTTGACAATTAAATCAGAATTTCTTGAGATGAGAGCAAGCATCGATAGTTTGCAGGAGCTCCAGGGGCCCTTAATTGAGAAACTAAGTTGAAGTCCTCTTATTGAAGTTCAGTGAGCGTCTTCCGAGGGTGAATAGAGGAGTGGGCAAGAGGGGGTTCAATAGGAGAAGGGGATGGGAAGCCAACGAGTGACAACAACTCCCCATGTTACTGGGGACTATGGGTTTTAAAACTTATATGTTAAAAAACTTAAAGAGTTAGGATCTGCAATCCAAGGGCAATGCGAACTTTTATATGAGGAAGAAGGTGTGAGTGTCCCTGTTGAAAATGTGTATGAGACTTTGGGGAGGCTCCTCTGAACTGCTGACCTCCTTGTCTAAGTTTCAGAGGTTCTGCTAGACAATCCGCCTTGTGTTGTCATTAGCTCTTTTCCAATAAAAAAGTCTTTTACTGATGATAATTATCACATCATAATGCGTGTACCAAGGACCAAAAAGGCCCAAAATCTAAGGAAAAGCAATGAAGGGCTGAAAAGGCAAATATGAGGGCACCTGGGTGGCTCAGTTTGGTTAGGCATCTGCCTTCAGCTCAGGTCATGATCTTTGGGTCCTGGGATCAAGCCCCACATCGGGATCCCTGCTTAACAGGAGCTTACTTCTTCCTTTCCTACTCTCCCTGCTTGTGCTCTCTCTCTGTCAAATAAAATAAATAAAATCTTTTTTAAAAAGGCAAATATTTCCAAGCTAGATCGCAAGAGCAACCTTTCAGGCAATTGATAATTATTAAAATTCTCAAAAATGTCTTCATGGGATAAAGTCCCAAGTAAGTCCAGATTGCAGCTTGATCACCATGAGGTCCAGGGCCACAGACAAAGGCTTCTTGAGCTTATGGAAGACCATTTTAGGCTCTGACAGCCTGCTTTTCATATCTGGAAGGGCAGGAAAATAAGCTGTAACTTGGAGCAGCACCCGGTGGTGCGGCAGCTGGCTATTTGCAGCATCTTCTCGCCAAAGCCTCTGGGGTTCAGCATGGACCCTTGCAGCCTAGCGCTGTTTCTGGAAGTTGGATGACAAATTCAATCTGTGCACCTGGCCGCAGAAAGTCACACAGCATTCCCTTCCCTTCTCCCCACGCCCCTCCCCGCCCCCTACTGGCCTTAGTTTCCTTACTTACTGGATTTATCATAATTTTCAACCAAGGCTCTGTTTTCCTTAAAAACCATTTCTTTTGCCTCTAGGGATATTGCATACAAATTTTTTAACGAGACTGTTGTGTGATGTCATTGTAAATCTCGCACATGTTGGATGATTTGCTTAGCTTACAAGACACCCAGAATCTACAAAATGACTGGCAGTGATTTGAGCAGTTAGCATGTACAAGTGTGGCAAGACATAGATGAAATTGCAAGGATGGAAACCCAACTTATTGTTGAGTCACTTGCTTTTTAAGTGTCTTATGACCTCATTGCTGCAACACACTGAGGCACCAAACTTCAAGTCATTGCAGTTGCTGTTAAAGCAATTGTACAGGGATGCCTGGGTGGCTCAGTGGTTGAGCTTCTGCCTTTGACCCAGGGCATGATCCCGGATTCCTGGGATAGAGTCCCGTGTCAGGCTCCTTGCATGGAGCCTGCTTCTCCTCCCTCTGCCTGTGTCTCTGTCTCTCTTCCTGTGTCTCTCGTGAATAAATAAATAAATTCTTAAAAAAAAAATAAAGCAATTGTACAGAAAATCCTAAAACGAAAGAAAAAATAATTGTCTCCTTTCGTGGTTTTGCTATGGTGATCCCTTTGCCAGGAAGCAGGGCCACCATCTCTTTAATCATATTCTATTTCCCAAAACTTAAATTTCTACACACACACACACACACACACACACACACACACGGCTAATGAATATTAAAAATAAAATCAGGGTGGCTGATTCAGAAATCATTTACTTTCAACACCTGCCAAGGGGTGGAGCTGCAGACTCGCAGACCACTGGTGGTCCTGCATTTTCCATCCTGTTCGTACTGCGTTTATCTGAGATTCAAGCTTCAGGCTTTTATACTTTTTCTGTATTTAGTATTGGGTTCTTAGCCCTTTTCTTTCCTGTTAATTTCACTCTGGTGATAAATGTGATGTAAATCCCTGTACAAGTCACCCCTTGATAGAGGAACGGAATGGGGACAGCGTGCTCAAAGAAGGAGTCCTCAAAGAATGGATCTTGATAAGGCGTGTGAATAAAATGTAAAGAAGAAAGAACTGACCAGAGAAAATAATGATGCAGAAAATGTGTTTCTTAGGGAAAGACTCTTAGCTTTAACAAGTTTGGCTTTAAAACTTTGTGTACGACTGCCACTTAGTTAAAATGTAGAACTGATGGAGAAAATAAAGATGTGGGGAAATGTAGCCTAAAACCCCTGGATTTGCAGAAATGCAGTAAGGAAACCCAGCCCTTTTTGTTTTTTGAATTCATTAAGCCTAACAATGTACTTATACATTTTTTTTTTAGCTGTCATCACATCTAGTTGATATTTAATCTGAATCTTAATACTTAGAAGCAAGCATACTCAACATCTTCATTAGAGTCATAAAAACTGAAATGTAAAGCAGGGCTACTGTTTGTAACTGTCACAGAACTATGCTCTTATCATTTCACTTAGAATGAGAAGGGAAGCTTCAGATTTTTAAAAAGTGCAACCACCTTCTTAAATCAGAAGCAACTGGTGTCACCATTAGGTGGCACACTGCAGCCACCGATCACTTAGGCTGGGTGGAAGCAAGCTGTGCCACTAAGGCAGGAATACCTGGGCCCTTTCCTCGACCTTTATTTTAACCCCAAATTTAAGATTGCAGAAGACAGCATGCAGGCAAACCAGCAGCAGGAGTTTTTCTGTGCCTCTGACACTCTTTGTTTTAATATTTGGTCTTCAGCTGTATCGGCTGCTCATTCAGATCTTCCTTGCCCCCCTGTGGTTTCTGAGCCGCCTGCCCCCTGCTGCTTTAGCTCTTCCTTTCAGCAACAAGATTTTCATTGGCAGCTACACCCTACATGTCAAAACCTGCACCCAATTTGGACTGAAGTCTCTCTCTTTTTTGTATTTGCTACATTTGCAGTGGGTCAAGAGAGTGAGTCTAATGGGATGCTGTGTTTTGTGGCAATTGCTATTCGAGAATCCTATCCCTGCCTTTCAACATTGGGCAAACGTAGAAAAGAATAGTCGAGAAATGAAATCATGGTAATTACTGGGACTCTCAGCATCTGCTAATGTAACACTTTTCCTTTAATCATGTCCTATAACGCGTGACCTTTGCTTTCCCGGGTCACACTGGCTACGAGGACAAATGCCAAAGTGCAGTCAGCAATAATAAGGTGGCCGTCATCACCTTTGGCTCCAGGTCCTCCACCCAGTAGAATCTTAGGCCCCAAAGCCCCCGAATTGCCTGCCCTACACCTGGCAGCTTCTCACGGTGCAGACACTTCTCCTGGGCCAGTATGGTTTCTTTTCACCTGGCACTCCACTTTCTCACTCGGGGAAGAGATGGATGTCTCTGCTGCCCGCAGTGATGTGCCACTCCCATTGTCACTTTGTCCATCTATTGCTCATATCTCAGGAGGTGCTCCCATGGTTCCCACAATGCTAAGCCTGGGCTTTCTGGATTTTTACTGTGCTTACCCTGGGGACTTGGAATGCATTCCCCTGAAGCTGCACTGGAGCTGATTTCAGGGGCAGCACCAATAATCAAGCCTGCAAGTATTCCTTGCCACCAGCAGGCATGCCATATTCTAGAATCAAACCTTAGCCCTTTGAGTCATGTGCCATGGCCTCTTCTTCCTCTAGCTGTATGGTCTGACTTCAAATCATGGCCTTTCTGCTTCCTGGCATGCCATCTTGGGTGAGTTGCCTAACTTCTCTCTGTCTCAGTCTCCTTGTAGATAATCACAGGATCACCTTCCTGTAGCTGTTGTGAGGATTGAATGATTCAGAGCCTGCAACGGGCTTAGAACAAAGCCTGGCTCACAATAAGCACACACCCAATGTTAGCTACTGTTAGGATGAGAAAATTTTCATCTTCATATTCCAGCACAACTCCTGGTTCCTCTTTTTCCAAATGGCCAGTTGAGACTTACTTTCAGGTTGTCTGATTTTTTTTTTAAGGTTTATTTATTTTCGAGATTGAGAGACAGAATGCTTGAATGAGGAGAGGGAGAGAGAGAATCCTCAAGTAGACTCCATGCTAAGTGCAGAGATCATGCCCTGAGCCAAAATCAAGAGTTCAGCACTTAACTGACTGAGCCACCCAGACACCCCAGGATGTTTGATGTTTTGACCCAGGCTACCAGAATTTTAAAGGATTGCGGGCACCTTTAAGTAGCTGTTTCTACCCTCCCATGAAAGCTTCTTGAAATAAACATGTTAAAAGACTACTGATAGAAAAAGTACTATTGATTGGGTGCCAAGACTAGGAAGTAGAAGCAAAATCCTCAGAGTTTGATTTGTATTTGTGGGTCTAGTTAGACATTCATTTATTTATGTGTTAGCCATCATTCTCACTTTCTCATTCCTAAGAGTGTCCCGAATTTCCTCTGGGAACGACTTTGTTTCATTCTCAGCTGTGTGGGATTGAGTAGGATTAAACCTACCCCGGCTTCCAGGGTATTACCTGATTGGACTATGTCAGACTACCCCATCTCCTTTGACTGCTGTAATTGGTTCTGTGAGGGACCTCTGAATTAAAGAGGACCAAAGAGACCTGTGGAAACATTTGCTGGGGTTTCTGAGAAAGAGAAAAGCAACACTTGTTCCCAAATACCATAGAAAAAGACCTTTCCTTCCCAGTGGTGAGCATGAGGATGTGAAGATGTGAGGTCTGGAATTTGGTAATGTTAGGAGGAAATCAGCCCCACAGAGAGAACTGGGCCATTGGCAACATCTTTCCAGTCTCTGGATTCAACTTCACCACAGTTTCCTCTGGCTCGTTCAGCTACAACTCATCCAATTTCCTTTATTAAATCAATCTGAGTCTAGTTTTTGGCCACTTGCACAATAAAAGATCTGTCCCTACTGAAATTCTCTGTCACAGTCAACATTCCTATGGCAGTGAAACACCTCATGGTTTTATAAGATCACACTTGAAAGTGGTTTTTTGCCATCTCATTTGTATTGAGATGCCTCAAATGTCTAAAAATTCAAAGCTTTGTATATTCATACATGACCTCTCTTGATACACAAATCCAGAATGGAGTCCTTTGTTAAATTGTATTTCCAGAAAGGCGTTCTATCTACCAATTAGGAAATGGCCTTTCTTGCACTTTTCTAAAGTGAAGTAATTCAATGCTTGCCACATGGCAAGTGTTCATGGAATGTTTAAGAAATGGGATTTTCTGGTTACTTGAATTTCTGATTAATTGAAAATTAATTAGAAACTCTCCCCTCCAACACACATAACCCACCATTTCCTCTCTTTAGAAAATCTTTGTAAAATGTATGAGTGCACTTTCTTTCCTTAGTAATTACAGTATGGTGAGCATAATTGCATTTTTGATGATTAAGAATTTTACAGTGCCTCAGGGTTATCAGGCAAAGTATAAATTCTCATTGTATAATATTTTACATGGAGAAGTTGAAGGAAATTGGGCTAAGTATGGATTGATCCTGGGACATTCTCTAAAAGTTTATTTTTTAAAATCTCCAGTATCTACCAGTTTTTGTTGTCCTTTGAGTTTTTCTTTAAAAAATGGTTTGTGCAAAAAGTTTGGTCAAAATCTTGATCAACTGAATTCTGGTTAAGAAAAATGTTATATTTTTAAATAAACCCTCTTCATTCTGGCATCGGTGTGCAGTAAAATGATTAATGTGGGGAAAGACTGGAGATGGGTGTGAAGGAAACCCGGTATAAAAGGACCTTGATGTTAGTTGGCATTAAGAGTTTCAGTGATGAGGTTCTACTGGGGATCCAGTTTGATTGTGTAAAGTCTTAGAAATGACCCATGCTGTACTGGTGACTGTGAATCTGAGGAATGAGCTGGCTGGATGTTGATGCCAATGTATCTGACAAGTAGAAGTTATGGTTCATTCTTGTCCTGTTTCTTTTGTAGAGGGATGGCCCAGCATTTCTAGATTTTCCTGTATCCTGTGACAATAGCCAGCCCCGATTGGTTATGTAGAGAGGCTGACACAGAGGGAACATATAAGGCAAATACATATTGTCTTGGTGTTCTTTTCTACAGGTTTATCTTTTCTCATTTCTTTTCACCACCAGTCTGATAAGGTCTTAAGAATTCAGAGATTTGGGATCAGGGTAATTCTTTCTTTTAATCCTCAGAGATGTGCTTACTAGCCAAAGTCAGAGATTAGAGAGAGACCCAATATCTCATGGAGTGTTGTGGGCTGAGTTGTGCCCACCTACCAATTCATATGTTGAGGTTCTCACCCCCAGTACATAAGAATGTCATCATATTTGGAGATAGGATCTTTAAAGAGGTAATGAAGTCAAAGTGAGGACATTAGAGGAGTCCTTAACCTAATATGCCTGCTGTTTTTATAAGAAGAAGAGAGAAGTACAGGCAAGTACAGTGGGAAGATGATATAAAGACAAAGAAAGAAGATGGTCATCTACAAGCCGAGAAGAGAGACTGCAGTAGAAACAATGCTGCTGACATCTTGACCTTGGACTTAGAGCCTCCAGACTGTGAGAAAATACATTTCTATTGTTTTGCCACTGTGGCAACTTTGTCTTGCTAGTCCTAGCAAAGTAATGCATGGAGTTGTGTGAGAAAGGAGCAGGCTGACCAGCAGTGTGTGGCCAAGGTTGAGATGGAGAAGTTGCAGATCAAGTCAGGAGGATGAAGGGGCCTCAGCAGCATCCAGGAAACAGATATCAGGTTGCAGAACGTGGAAAGTCACTGGTTGGGGACCAGCAGATGGTAATGAGTCCTCACTTTCATTTCAATCCCCCAGAAGTTGCAGTTCCTGTCTTCCTACCCTTGTCCCAATGCCTTCCAGCAGTCAAGAGGCTGGGTTTGGGGATCATTCAGAAACTAGCATCAGACAAGTGAAAAGTTTGTTCTTGTATTTTTTTTCAAGCCTAGTTTGTCCTTTGTTGGAGTCATCCCTCATGTGAGTGTTGATGTTATTGACCTACTGTCAGTGGGGAATGTACAGAGAGCTGTATTTATCATAGTGATGATGAATTAAGCTTGAGTTAGTGAAACTCTCTCACCAGTCTTCCCTGTGAATATGGCTTTACATGTGGAAGAAATTACAGGGGCTTCCCGGTAAGATGGTATATGTGCTGGAGGACTGGATTGGGACGCAGTTCATAATGAGGGGAAGAACCTAATGGTTTTTTTATTTCCTCCTTTAAAAATCAGTTTTAACCTCAGTCAATCCTCATTAGCACCATGCTATGCTAATTTTATTATAGACAAAATATTTTACTCCCAAGCCAATCAGCCATCACTGGGCTGAATACTATGGAGACTACAGAGATGAGTTAGATAGAATCTGAGATCTCCTGAGGCTCTGACTCCCACAGGGCAGACAGACAGTGGTGATTCTAACATGAGAAAGACTATGAAACATGTCATAATAAAAGTATAAATGGATTTCATTAAGAGAAACAAAGGAAAGAGGGAACGTCCCCAACCAGGAAGACATCTGAGGGATGAAGGGCCTTGACTCTGGCCTTGGAGGAGGAGGTATAGAACCATAGCAGGAACAGACTAGGGGAAGGGCATTTGAGGAGGAGAGAATGGCCTGGACATATGCACAGAGGCTGAAGAGAGCATGGTTTGCTTCAGAGCAGAGACTGATCCAGGGAAGCCGGGCAGGACATGTGGAGGTCAAGTAAGATCAGAGAGATTGGCTTAGGTAAGACTGGAGGTGACAGCTGGGGCTTGATTGTGGATAGTTATGACTGCCAGGTTAGAGGAAAAGAAGTGAGAAAGACAGTGATCCACAGATTTAGTACCTGAGGGGAGAAGGAGTGGGATAAAACCCCAGGGACAAATGTTAACATTGGAGGACACTTCTGGTTGGATGAGGAGAAAAGGGGAAATCTATAAGAAGTAGGGAAATTTGAGGCTTAGGGAAAGAAGTTTGAGAGAGACCAAATTGAGGTCTTCTGTTATCTCGATGAAGTTGGTAACAAGGTATGTGGCTTGGTGGGGGCTTGAGAAGGTGGAAGAGAACTGGAAGAGCTGTAAAGAGTCAGTAGGGATCAGTAAAGACAGTCTTTGCTCAGTGGACTCAGTGCAGTGGAATTAGATGGCACGGACATGTTGCAGATCCAATCTATTCAGTTATGTGGATCTCCCCACCCTGCCCTGCAACAATGGTCTGTGGTTCAAAATGGGGACCAAAAGAAAAACAGCTGACTGGAATTATGTGAGACTAAAAGTTACAAAAGAGGGTGTGGAATGGATGAATGGGTTCCAGAAAATCAGCGTCTTGAAAGTATGTCTGGGAAAATGGAGCAAGAGTAGTAGGGGATTGAGGTGAAGATGAAGGTATGAAAAGCCTTGAAGACAAAAGACCAGGTCCAGCAGCAGCGAGAGAGGATGGGAAGGGTGGAAAGCTTACTGCATTCATTGGATTTTGCCATTCTTAATTTTTTTCCCAGCAGGAAACATGTGAAAGTAACGAAGTTGGCAGCTTTCATAGACACCCAATAAACAACACCCCTTTCTACTTTCAGGTGGGTAGGTATATATAGCTGTTTGTGGATGGATCACAATTGAGGGTTAGAGTAGAAAGAGCTGATGGGAGCATTTCTTCTAGATCTCTGTTGCACAATGACAAGGCGGGGACATTATCCCTCATCTTAATCATTATGTTCTTTGATGGCACACTCTGGAAATAGAATATCAGCCGGAATTTCCCCTGACATTCTTTTTTCAGACATGTGCTAAATGATAGCAGGGTTTATTCTATGAGGCTCCTACTTCCCTTTCATTGGCCAGAGAGGGAATTGAAAATGGAACCTTTATTTATTTATTTATTTATTTATTTATTTATTTATTTATTTATAAGATTTTATTTATTTATTCATCAGAGTACAGATCGAGAGAGAGAGAGAGAGAGAGAGAGAGAGAGAGAGAGGCGGAGACACAGGTAGAGGGAGAAGCAGGCTCCATGCAGGGAGCCTGATGTGGGACTCAATCCCGGGACTCCAGGATGGCGTCCTGGGCCGAAGGCAGGTGCTAAACCGCTGAGCCACCCAGGGATCCCCAAAATGGAACCTTTAAACAGAACCCATGGTCTTATTAGATGTCTTTTTAGATGTGGCACCCTGAATGTATGGGCTGTGGGTAGGCTGAGTGGTTACCATTGAATCTGAACAAGTGTGACGGTGTCTAGTCATATTTCCACCAACAAGGGGCCCAGGAAGCAGCCCTCTTTTGCCACCAGGCACCAATAATAGCGTCTATGCTTATACCTAAAACCTGTCTAGGAGAAAGTGATGGAGCAGCCTGGGTTCCCAAGGTAGAGGAGACAGGTTCTGTCCAGCAGCCATTAGGTGGTGCTGCCTAACCAACATTTCCCACTTAGTCTTGCCACCCTGCTGTGTCCTTTTGCTTTTGCTATGGGTTTAATATAATATGATAATCTAAAAAAAAAAAAGGTGGAAGTGGCTGAGATTTATCTATCACCTCTCTGAAACTTATCCAATTCTTATTCTTTTTTCATCGAAAGTAGCCAGTAACCGCTCTATGCAAGCGGTGGCTGGGAAGTGGCTGCTCGTACTGTAAAGAACATTGATATATGAATAGCACTTTCCACTTTACAAAGAATTTTCACACATCACAGTTCCTGGAATATAGGAGGTAAATGCTCCAAAGGTTGTTGAATGAATAAATGAAGCATTGGATGGAGAGAAGAAAAGAACAAATTCTACATTGGCTTTTGTTCATGTAGAAATCACATCAAAGTTAGTTTATGAAAAGAGGTGGATGTTCCTATAGGACAACATAGGCAAGGTTTGAGAAATATGACACATACTCTACTGACTGTATTGCAGGGGCATTATAGAAGTTACCTTGTGGGCAGAAAAATGAAACAGAAATAGCAACAGCAACAACAGTTTATTTTAAAAATGTACTCTCAACTTGGCCCCTTGTTTCCAAATCGGTTCTTCACTGAAGAGTAAAGACGTTGTTCTTCATTACAGACTGCTACGTAGGACGAACTACTTTTCAATCATTATGAGTGGATTTGGGTGCAAGCAGGGTAAAGATATTAAAAGCAGGATGTATGGGTTGTTCTTACTATTTTGGAGACTATTTTTCTTACCCATGAAATCAACAAATTTTAATTTAAATAAGCAATGAAACTTTTCAAGATATTTTGCAACCAGCTCCTATAGCTCCTCCATGTTCTTGGGAAGGAAATGTAAACTTTCATATTCCAGCTCTCAATTCTGGGGTTCACATGTGAGACATTTTGGCCTGTTGTGGCTGTAAACTTCAGGAATTGTATTAGATAGCTTCTTCTCTTGGAGACCCTGGGAGTTTAGGTGAACCCACAAATTCTTGTATTGCCTTCTCTGGGGCTTGCTGACTCCATACAGGGAACCCCTCTTGTGTCTAGGGCTCTTCAAATTCTACCCTAAAAACTCTTGGGATGCTGGGATTTGTGGTTCCTTCCCAGAGTGAGCCTAGGACTATTGTAACCAAACATCTACATTCTAAAAATAGGAGATGTACATAATTACATAAACTCTGAGTTATATAAATATGAATTAAAAATATGCCTTGTTAGTTCTTCTGATTTAATTCTCTATCAGAGGCAATCCTTGTTATGCATGGTGTGTATCCCTTCCAATTCTTTCCTATATTGTTTCATTTCCTGTGGTTCTAGAAATCTTTGTCTTGTTTCCTCTGCATTTGTAACACACACATATACAGATACACACGCACGCACACCAATTTTATTTTCTTTTTTAAACCCCAAATGGCGGCATAGTATCCTATTGGATAGATGTGTTACAATTGATTTCACCATTTTTTAATTGATGCTTATTTCCTTGTAGTATTACCTTCTTCTGCTGTTATAACTGTTGCTGCAATGAACCTACAAATGCAGATATCTTTGCTGTCTCAGAACTTTTAAATTTTGTGTGCTACGCATGAGGAAAATAGCATAGGGTCGGTATTACATTGTAGATCACTCTCTGTGGTTTTGTATGGGGATTGGAGGATGATTCATCCTTCTGGCACTTTGGAAGTGTCCCTGCCCTAGGCTCCAGCTGAATATTAATACCTCCGGTCAATGATGTGTGGTGGTGCTGGGGCTAGTCTGTACCTGTGCACTATTTTACATTCTGCATTCCTGGAGGTGTCTCTGAGTGTGTTAATAATAGTCATTGTCTCAAGAAAGTTATACCTATTTAATCATTGCCCCTCCTACCCCTTTTCTTCATATTTATATTTAAAAAATTTTATTTATTTGTGTGTGTATGTGTGTGTGTGAGAGAGAGAGAGAGTGAGATATAGTGAGAGAGAGAGATAGTGAGAGATAGTGAGAAAGAGAGAGAGAGAGAGAGAGAGAGATGGTGAGAAAGAGTATGAGGGGGGAAGGGGCAGAGGGAGAGAATATCCAAGCAGACTCCTATTGAGCGTGAGTCCAATGGGGGGCTCAACATCATGACCCATGAGATCATGACCTGAGCTGAAACCGAGAGTTGGAAGCCCAAATGACTCAGTCACCCAGTACCCCAGTAGTTAATTTCCTTGTAGAAAACATGCCATTTTTTCTTTTCTTTCCATGCCTTCTCCTTTAAAAAAGATTTCTTCCCTCCCTTCCACCTATTTCTTCTTTCCTCTATTCTGAGAGCACAACTTATCTGTCAAGTTTCCCTTTGGAATGTTTTCAGTGGAACTGTATGTTTTCCAAGGAAATTCTGAGTTTAAAAGAAAAATAAGCAGGTGGCCAATATTTGATTTCTCTGCTTTCTCCTTCCTGGAAGACAAGGATAGGTAGAGCCCTACGGAGTTACCAGCTCTCAGCAGAGAGCTGTCCTATAAACACTGTTCAAGATTGCCTCCTGGCACTCTACCAAGACAAAGATGACTGTGTGGGGTGGCAGGAGGCCATGGGGATCCTGGGAATCACCACCTGGATGGTGTGGTTTCAAGATGGCTCACCTCTTGAGGTGGATCTTTCTTAGAATTTATCAGGAGAGTAGTTTGACCAAGACTGTAAAGCCAAGAAATGTGGCAGTAATTGTCACTGGTTCAATGAAACTAGAGGTATAGTAGGTATATATAAAAAAAAAGATGAGTCCTGAGATGGAAACAAGGAAAAGAAAGGTATTATAGAATTTTAGCCTGGATATTTCCTAATCTGGATATATCGAACCGTGTCATAATAGGATTTTATTCTATTTATGGGGAAAAGTTACAAAATGATTAACTATCTAACAACGTTGTTTTCCCCTCATGTGTCACATGTGTCACTAGTGTGACACAGGCAACTAATGTTAGGACAAACAAATCAACTTTTCCTTTGACGAGTAAGTTGATCAGATCATTTTTGGTTCATGTACTCCAGTCACCATAATTATCAACTAACAAGATTTGGTTCAGTTGTCTAATAATAAAAGATACCTGTAAGGATTGGTTATTTGGCAATCAGTTTGCAACTGGGGCATTTTCACTGGATGGCCAGACTGCCTCAGAATCATCATCCCGAAGGTCTCTGATCTTCGACATAGAAATAGTCATGGCTTCTCTGGATCAAGATAGAGAGTGAAGCATGTTGCCATGATTTGTTTCCCAGAACCAAAGATAAAATAGATTGAACCAAAGCAATAATCAGTGTCTTTGGTCCAGTCTGTGATTCGCCTTTATGGTTCTGCAAGAGGGAAGCCTCACATAGAAAACCGTAGCCCCTATCACTTCTCAACTTGTGATGTCTCATCTGGGAGTGGTTTGAGTCCCTATCCCTCAACATTTCCTTTATGACTCCAAGATTAAAAGGCTATATTCCGTGTTATTTTTATTGTATCTTTAGGAGAGGCACAAAGATAGTAACTCTTAGTAGAGAAGGGGGAATTGTATGCCATGTGAGCTGGAAATACTAATGTCAACATATTGGCAAGATCACTACCAAGGACATACACAATATTTCTGTATACTTCAATGTGAGGATATTCCTGACAATAGAAGAGAAATTACCTTGATACAATCTCAAAATACCACTTTTGTGTGCAATATAATAACATTATTCTTCTTTGACCAAAATAGAATACTTAGTTGATTGCTCAATCAAAAAAGTCAGTTAAAGAATGGAATCATAAAAAAAGAACTAGCATAAATCTTATGGGGCTTTATTTAAACTTGAAACCATAATTATAGCCTAATTCACCAGCCTTGGGATGTAGGTCAAGACCTCATCCTTGAGTGGGGACCTGCTGATTCATGTTGTTCATTGGTTCTCATGCACAGGTGACACTCATTCAGCATCATTTACAGTGTTCAGCTTCAGTTTCTTAAGTGAAAGGAGAATTTATAGAGACTTAATAGGTAACCTAGGATGAGTATTCATCTAAATTTTTATAATTTTCTCCCTCAGTTCTTTCTAGTTGTTTTACACTTAATACGAAAGCATTTTTAAAGCAGCCTATTTTTTATTGTCTTTTACCAACACATTTAATGTGGTTCTTATAGAAATAGATCTTTTGATCCTTATATTCATATTAATTCCTTTTAATAATACTTAATTAAATAACATAATTACAGTAACAAGCACAACTAGCATCACTGGATTTAGGAAAAAGAACCTTCTTGTTTTGCTAAGCATCTAACTCAGGGGCCTGGGCGGAATTGTATGAGGGTAGTCATGAGTGGTCTACTGGTTGTGTGGATTTGACATTCCATGGGCACCAACCTGTATGTTTTATAGAGGGCAATGAGAACCTCAGTTAATATTTCCCAGTTGGACAGAGGCTGCTTAAGTGAGGGGTTTTGGATCATTATTTTCAGGCACATAGGTCTTTGTAGATCAATGAGCAGCTCTTCCATATTTTATCGTATCAGCATGCAGAATGGTAGCCGTTAGATAATGCCTCTTTAAACATTTGCAGCATATAGTACTTTAAAATCTAGTCTTAGGGAGTCAGGGAATCTTTATTCAGGTAATAGGAATGTGTAATAATGAATTCTGTATATTAGAATACTTCTGATTGGAGGGGTTCTCAAATTCCTTCTAGTTTTTTCTTTCTTTTTTTTCCCCTAAAAGACAATTGCATTATAAATGATGGAGAATATCTATACTCAACAATAAACATTAAAAAAAACCCTCTGTAATTTAATGTTAGGAATCAATATTGTACATTCCTGGTTGAATTGAAAGGTAGAGACAAAGAGTTTTGTTGCCCCAGGTGGACTCGAAAATGTTGGTGCCTTCAAGCCTGCAGTCAGAGAAGACCCAGTCACTACATATTTTTGTTGCTTCTAATATTTCACAGCTCTGGGCGACCGCCTGTTCTGCCTAATGATAGGGTCAACCCTGACTGGGAGCCCTCTGACCCTTCCCCAGGGGCCCCCAGTGCTTGTTCACCCCATGACATCAACCGTCAGAATATACAAAATAGTAATCTTAAAGAAGGGAGGACTGAGATGTTTCTGTGTGCTCATCTGACTAAACTCCTAACATTGATGATTAAATTTGATTTTAAGTCTTTTGGAACTCTATGTGCAACTTGGCTTTCTTTCATCTATTCTCAGCATCACAACCTTTACTACAAAGCTTATTTCAAGGGAAAAATCTCTTAGAATTTAAATCGTTCCTGCTTCATGCTAGTCTGTTTGTTTGGGATACCAGCTTGCAAAATGTCCTTTGAATGATCGCTGTTAGTGAAATCAAAGTGACTTGAGATACAGAAACTTTGATGACTGAATATGTATTTTATATTACTTCAGGGACTCCTTTTGCAACTTGGGACAAATGTGAAAAGTGAATCATTAGGGATTGAGGGGGCTGAAGTCTGTGTTCTAGATTGTCTGCAGAACTCTAAATTAGCACCAGCAAGGCACTCAGAGGAAGAGGCTGTTCTGTGAGACTTCAGAAGAAGCCTGGAGCCAGGTCTGTGATTCAAGAATATTTTCAAATTGGGGTAATGGGTATTCTTTTTTTTTTTTTTTTTTTGTTGGGTGCTTCAGGGCTGCAGCCATGAGAGTGACTGCTGGTCCTCATAAGTTTTCATCATTACTAACTTTTGGGACAGCCCTTAAAGTGACTTTGGGGAGATTTTCAGGGGTTACCCTAGGTTACTCTACTCAAAGACCCTGGCCCTCCACACTGGGCTGGTACTGAATGTGTGAGACCTACTTTTTCCATCAGCAAGCCCTGTGGAACCAATCTGGCTCTAGTGGACATGCCTCTTCCTTGTTAGAAAAGGAATCTGCAGAACAAAACTATAGAATGATGCTGCCTTACCATAATCTTTCCATTTGAGTGAACAAATGTCTTACAGTGACTTACAGTGGTGAAAGTTACCAGATGTCCATTGGTCACCTCCGATAAAAACAATGGGCACTCACTATGGACAAGGCATGTCATACATATATTTTCTTCAATCCTCCCACTATCTTTGGTGATTTCGTCATTTTCACTCTATGAAGGAGGGAAATGAAGTTCAGAAAGATAAAGGTTCCAGGAAAGCAGTGAAACTGGGACTCGAATGCAGTTCTATCTGGCTTCAAAAACTGTGGCTTCAACCAGAAGACATTTTGTGGCTCTCTCAGTATATCATTGTGAAGATTTATTCAGTATTATTTACTTCGAGTTAGAGAAAAGTGAGCACACAATATTCCATCTAACCCCTTAAAGTATTGGAAAGAAGAGCAAAATGAAGAGGTGAATACTTTAAATTATTATATTCTTAGATTAACTTCCATGCTGCTGATATGATAGCATATCTCTATTATCATATGAGATGTATTCAGCATAAGGAGGGAAAAAGAGAAATTAATAGTATGATGTCACAGGTAGGAAAGAGAATGGAGAACATTCTATAATCACGTGAAATACAAAGCCAAGTAAGGAAGACTGTTCTTGCCTGGGAAGCACCTGCATTTCCCTGGCCATTATGGTTGTCGGGCTCTGAGCGAACCACTAATGGTGAAGCATGCTTGGTGAGGCCATCATACCTGGAGGGGTTCTCCTAGGTGTCCCTACAATAGGCTCCATGGCTGGCAGAGACTGGCACACCTTCCTCCATGGGCTTGCTTGCTAAAGCATCTAAAGTTCACTTTCATTGGATATTCTCTCCTGCTTTATTGACCAAAGAGTTGAGGGTCCATTTCTCGGTTACATGTTCTGTTCCTTTGATCTACATGTCAGTTTTGTGCCAGTACTGTACTGTCTTGGTGACTACAGCTTTATAATATAGCTTGAAGTCTGAAATTATGATGTCTTCAGGGTTAATTTTCTTTTTCAGCATTACTTTGGCTGTGCTCACAGCTCACTTTCAGATGGGCTATCTCAAGAAATGAGAGCAATTGTCTTTTGCAAGTATTGGCCAGGGTGTGGCCTAACATGCAGAATGATTTCATATATAATTGTATGACGCTGTGATGAATGTTTTTAAACAACAGATACCCCGAAGGTAGCATGGCCAAGCTCAAAAGCGATCTGGATAGTTGTTCTTACTTCTTTCTGCATCAAGATTTTGTTTATGTTTTTGGAAGTAGCTGGAGTGATTTTTATAAGCATTCGCATTTCCATCATAGGACTGGAGAAGTTCCTCTCTTATGCCTTAAAGAGCAGTGTGTGTTACACTTAAACTTGAACTGTCTGGACAGCTGTGGAGATGGAAAAGAAACACCACACTAAAAAAAAAAAAAAAAAAAAAGAAACACCACACTTGGAACATTTTCATTTTGTTGTGTATATTCCTTATTGTGCAGCTGGTCTGAATTCTCTCTAAAAGGATGTTGTGCAGCTGTGCAGCTCTGAGGCAGAACCTGAGGGCAAATATCCCAGCCCATCAACCCCAGCACATCCTTTCTGATCTTGGCAAGCCATTTTGTCCTTAACTTTGTTGTGTATAATCGTAAAAGATTCCTGTTTATCTGAATCTTATTTAGTATACTACAATATATGAGCTCATTCTTAGAAGTTGCAAGAACCCAGCATTCTATTGTAAAAGATTTCCTATGTCTCCCCCCACCCTCATTTTCACTGTTGCCATGGCAACGTTTTGCTCTGATGGCACCTCCAGGATTATTACTATCAGCACAGTTATTTCTTCTGATTACTATTGCTGCTTATTGTCTTCAACATCATTTTGACTGTCAGTTAGTCACATTCTGATCCTTAACACCTGGCCTCTGGGGAATGTCTTCTCAAAAGAGTTGAAAAGTGAAAAAATTAGAATGTAAATCCCACGAGATCACCAGTAGTGCAATTATCCTACATCTGATTTCTTTTTCTTTTCCTTTTTTTATTTCCCCACAGTCATTATAATCCTTCTAGAATATATGTGGATAAGTTTGTCACAATATCAAGATACATGTGGTTGTTGGTACCACTGTTTGTTTTTAGAGAAGGAATGTGTGTGTGTATGCATGTGTGTACGTGCACGCACATGTGTGTATCAGTGGGGAGATTATATCTTAAAGGTTTCTAATATTACTATTTTTTTTCATAAAATGTTGGGAACTAGTTGTTTAGAGACTGTGTTTTAATGTTTAATAATTGCCTACTGATTTTATCATTCCTGCAGCCCACCTTGTGACCCACCTTGAGGCTGAGAGGGGAGTAGATAGTCTTCCTTTGGGGTGATACATTGGTTAGTGTGACCTGTATGTCAGTTGGGATGGATGCTCCATATCTTTGAAACCTGCTTAACTTGGCTTGAAACACTACCTCCCAGGTCTTCAGAGTCCAGAACTCTTACTGTAATTTCTGCAAACCCCCACAGCTGTCTTTTGGGGGTCTTTCTATCTCTGGACCCCTCTAGTGTTGATGCTGCTCCTGCTGGGTTTAGTGAAACTCTTAATTTAGAATACAGTGACTGCACCAGTTTCAGGAAAAAACCCATATCTAGCTAGCTCACCTTCTTGCCCCCCTGCTCTCTTCCTCCCTCCTTTCTTCACTCCCTCTCTGTCTCTTTTACTCATGCCTTTCTGGTAGTGGGTGGGGTCTTGGCAGATGTGCTGGGTCACAGAGAGGACTCATATCCTAGGGAACGGGCTTCCTCCACCTGCCTACCAGCTCTCATCCTGCTTTCTTCCTCTCTTCCTCTTACCTCTCCCCCTGGCACATTTAATAATTTCTTCTTGTCTCATTTAGGACAGCAATCCCTGAAAGGAATTCTGTTTTCTTGGCTTCATTTTGCCCTTAGATTTATGTGTAGCACCTGCAAATCAATTCCACAAGCGCTCTCCCACATAGGGGATAAAGGCAAAACCCAACACTAATTAATGTATTTCTTTAGTAGCACTAGAGCTTGCTCTGACTCACTGCCCGAAGCCTTGCCTCACTGCTCCCTAACCATGGGAAATGCAACCTCATATGCCTCCAGGAATCTGGGAGGTGACATTCGGAAGTCAAGGGGACCTGGTGGAGGAGACGGTATGGAGTGGAGAGAGTGTACCTCTGTGTCCAGAGACATAGTTCATCCAGAGGGAGCATAAGCTACTTAACTCCAGCCCTTGACTGCCAGTGAGGATGGGATTTAGGGTTTTTTTATTTTCAATTTTTTAAGGAGAAGCTTACAAAATGTTTCTTTAGTTCCAGTGTTGGCAACTTTTTTTTTTTTTAAACTTGCAAGCCAATATTTTATCGGTCAACATACCATGTGGGAGAGACAGACCTAGTCTGCAGGTCTCTGGTTGCGTCTTCCTTCCTGGACCTTGTACAGGAAGCTCTCTGTGCCAGCCCCCCTTCTGGTTTCCCTCCCCTTCTGTTATGCATTCCCTACCCTAGCCAGGCTAGATTGAGAGTATCTCTGAATTAGGGTAAATTACAAAGGATTTTGGGGCTTGAGGACTAGTCAAATTCTTGGATTCTAACTCAGCAGCATCAGGGTTTGGGGGTAAATAAAAGACAAACAAGATTCCCAGCCTCGATTTTCTGCCACACTTTCTCCACCTTGAGGATCCACTCCCTCACCATCTCAGCTTCTAGTAGCTGGGGGAGGATGGCACCCTCCCCTCGGCCAAGTGTGAGGGGAATTAAGATGCTCAGTAAGGTTATTTCCCAGCTCTCTCTCTCTCTCTGTCTTTGAGACCGGATAGCTTGACCTATGGTGTGTTTCTTTAAACCTCAGCCTCTGGAGGATTAGGATGGGGATCTCCTAAGGATGAAATTCATCACAAAGTGTCCATTCTTGTCACAAACTCCAAAATCTCCACCCCTGGCTCCTAGCCATTTCTTTGTCATTTCTAATCCCCTCACATACTGCCACCTGGGGTGGGGTGGGGATGGAGTCTAGGGTCTGCCCAGCCCACTATGTGGGGAATACTTTGGTACATGTGGTCTCTCAGGATCTGATCAGAGCCTGGGGTTTGGCTGGTGAGCCTTCTGACCCAGAGCCTCGTTAATAAATGGACAATTCCTTTAAACATTGAAATCTTTTCTGAATGGCAACAGAAAGCTCAATGTCAATGTGCCTACTGCAGTCAAATACTATCTCACTGGTCTGTGTGAGGATGAGTCCCCTGGAGAAACAGTTTATCAGCTTAACTAAATTTTCATTCAGCAATTCACAGAAATGTACTGAAGACTTACTATCTGCTGGACATTAGGAAGATACACATCTGAAACTGAAGCCTTGATGATGCCTTCGAGGAACTCAAGATCTGGCCGGGGAACTGATATACAGCCCAGCAACTCTGTGCAGCCTGAGGTAGATGCAGTGTGGACAGTGCTGAGAAGTGAGCTTTGGAGTAGAGCCTCAAGGAATCTGCTTGGCTGAAGGGTAGGAGAGGGACAGACTGAGGGCAGGAAGGTCTGCACTTGGCCAGGGAGATGAGAAGGACCATACATGTTTAGGAAATGTGGCTTATGATTAGGAAAAGCGTGCAGAAACCCCAGAGCCCGGCTCTCACCATGAGAGGCTCTCACTCACTGGAGAGGTTCACAGAGAGAGTTGGCTCCTGTCACCTGTTCCACCTGCCTTCCAGGACATGTTCTCAGTGGGGAATGCAGGATATAGTTGTTCATAGGCTCAAATGTACATTTGTTTCTTTATTTTAGTGCCAATGTGTATCATTGAATTTGTGAAAATTAAATGAAAAAACAAAGCAACTTCAAATGGAGAGAGGTCTTTTTCAAATACCTCTAGGACACCTACAGTTTGCATGCTAGATACCCTTGAAGGACTCTGTTTTGAGCTGACTGCTGTTTTAGCTCTCAAAGAATGCCTAAGAGAAACACCTTCCACCTGTATAACCCCTACAAGGGCTAATAGCATGATCTCAAATGGGACAGATGCCTAGATTTGAATCCCGGCTCTCTCCCTTAATTGTTCTTGACGTTGGGCAGTTGCTCAAATTAATCTCTCTCTTGCTCTTGCTCCATCTGGGTTTTCTCATGTGTCCTCATGTTCCAGAGCCTATTCCTCCTTCCCCTTCACCTAATGAACTCCAACACAACCTTTAGTTATCATTTCAAATGCCACTTCCATGATGAAGCCCTCCCAGACTATGACCAATCTCCTTGTAAATGATGTCACAGTGTGTGATCTTTTCTTCACCACATTTCTCTTTGTGCTTATGTGTATATTTTTCATGATTTAATTCATGTTAGCCTCCTCTATACTCTTTGGTTTACCATCGTGACTCATTGTTTAGGGTATCCATCACATAGAAGGTATATGATCAACAGTTTTGAGTGAATAGGTAAATAGTTAACCTCCTTTTATAAGATTGATCGAGGACTACATTATATAACACAGTTAAGCCACTTGGCACAGTGTCTGCTTAGTAGTAAGCACTTAGTACATGTGAGTTATAATCATTATCCTTATTCCTGTAGGTTTGCTGTTCTCTACTCCTATAGTACACTGAGTAATGAATAATTTGTGTGTCTTCGGCAAAGTTCCAATAGTTCCATTAGCTAAGTTTTAATGGTGCAAATGCTTTCATTAAGTTCAATATTATGCCCCTGGCTTCTACTGAGTGTTGATTTACGAAATGGAGACCTTCAGAGTCATCTGTGGAACCATCGATGAAGATTTTCTGCAGTGTGGCAGTCAGGGGCAGGAGTTTTGAGGGTCCAGGTTAGGGCTGCTTTTTCTCAACTGTTACCATGGGTGCCTTATCTCTCTGTAACTTTGCTTTTCTCACCTGGAAAGCAGGGATAATAATCTACCTTGCGGTGCTGTTGTGATGATTAAATTATTAATACATGTAACGAGTTTAGGATAATACTTGGCATATATAGACATTCAATCTATGTTAGCTATTATTTCATAAAGACTCATAGGATAAATTTTTCCTGGATTTTAGTACAAAAACTAAAATAGTGACCCTCGACGAGCTAGTATTTTTCCTTTTACATCATGGCAGATTTAATAAAGGTCAGTACATTTCTTCTTTTGATTTGATATCAGAAATTTTAGAGCCAAATTTCGTGTTTAAGTATAGCAAAACCTCATCTTGGGCTCAAAATATACAAGCATCACTCTGTCTACATCCTTTGTTATTTCTTATATTTCTCCTGTGTAACTGGATATCTATTGAATTCCACCTCAAATCCTTTTAGGAAGCAAGTGGGCATATGTATGATACTCATAAGTTCCATAATAATAGGATTAGGGAAATAATAGGTTAGGGGGAAAAAAAACGCATTTTAGGTGATATTTACATCAGGTAAATTTTATGTGACCCAAAATTTTCTCTGTAATTTTCTGTAAACTTCTACACTTCTTTTTGAATAACGAAAATTAAATTTGGTATTAATGTGGGAATGATTCAGTACAGAAATTTGAATGTAATATGTTCCAAATGCTTATAACTAGAAATTGCAAAATTATTGCTGGAAGTATTTGAAAAGTCCAGCCTCTTTTCCACTATTCATATCATAGAATCATAGAATTTTAGAATAGGATATAATTTGTTTACTTTTCATGTTTCACTTGGCTGGAACAAATAAATAAGAGGCCTGACCAAGTTAATTTTCTGTTAATCTAGTTTCAATTTCTCCATAAAAATGAGACAAAGCTATTGTATTTTCACAGAAAAATGGTGTCGGAATATTCCCCAGTTGAGTATTTCATTTGACTCCTTATCAAGGACAACCTCTGAACCACTGAAAGTAGATTATTGAGCTCAGGTCAAAATCTTTTAAAAAGAACTTTTAAAGACTTTCATTGGTAACTTGTCTTAAGACTTAACATTTCTGATTTTTCTGTTTAATTTACAACTGCAAATTGAAGTCAAAACTTATACCTCTGCTGGATAGAGAGGGGAGAAATAATAACCATTTGTTGTGTTATAGCCCCTTGTTGAAAACCAGTAATAACCAATTCATTCATTCATTCATTCATTCATCAACCAAAAATACTTACAGATTGATTTCTGTATGCCACGTATGTGCTAGGTTCTAGGGATGGATGCTCTGATGACTCCTTATCCTGAGTTCTATGAACCAGGGTGTAGAGATAGACAAGTAACCAAATAAAAAGAATTTTGAATATGAACTCTCTCTGCTTCTGTTTTGACAAGACATTGATATAATAAGCATAGGAAAGCAAAGTCAACCTGAAACAGGTTCTCCTTGACACATAATTTATTAATAAATACACTGGAATTCATTCCTTAAATTTTGGATCCCTTGCCTGATTAAAGGCTGTGAGAGATGCAAGTCTGTTGAGCAGAAAGAGGGATTTCCTTGGAGGAGTTGGTGTTACAAGCCCCCAATTTTTGCCCCTAGGGGTAGGGTGGGAAGAGAATACTACTTTCTTCACCTCAAGCCTTTACTATGATCGCTCAGAGAGTTTGCTGTGTGTTATGAGAATGGGGGCCACCTTAGACTGGGGTCTAGCTCTGACATAGGAATCTAGAGGTGACAGAGTGGTGATGAAAGTTGCTTTCATGCGGTGCAGGGGTCAGCTTGGAGTTTGCCAGAATAGAAGATGTAGGAATGCTTCTCATGGGAAAAAGAGCCAGGCTGGAACCATCTGTTTCTGCTGCTAACCAGAAGTGGAGAGCTGACTGCAGGCCTGCCAAACAGAACACATCCCCTTTAGCTCAGCTTGAGATTTTCAGGTGAGGAGTCCCCGGGGATGGAAATCCCAAAGAATTAAAAATCAAAACAAGACAAAACCATGACCTATGAGGAAAAAGTCAGCAATGATCATTTCCCAGACCAGAATGCTCAAAGTTACCTAACCAGTATTTTTCTCTGTTAAATCTGGCAATTCTGCTTACTTTTGGCCTCTACCCACAGCCACGTGAGCTGCTGTCAAAAGAGAAAAGGGGCAGCAGGGACACACAGGGCAGAAGCTGGTCACACCCCCTTCATGGAAGTCTGGCAGCTGCCAACTGTAGAGCTCAGCAAGGGAAAGAGAGAGCATTCTTAACTTTGAAGGTTGAGGGTTTGCCTAATATTTTGGGCAGAAAACAACATTCTAGTTAGTCAATCTAGTTTTGTGAATTAAAGCAATCACAGAGCTGACTCTTTCATGTGAACAAGTAGGAAATCGTGGGGATCTGCCAACTTTGCTTCCAGGGATGGGGAAGATTATCTCCACTGAATAAAAGCTTAAGGGGACAGAGAGAGACAAAAATAAATTTGTGGTTTGGTCCCATCCACACCCACATCCACATGCCTGATGGGAGAAGCACAGGGCTTTAAGGGGGAGACTCGGCAGAGGCACCTAACATGGGCTCAAGGGGGTTCAGAGGAAGTAACGTTGTTAAACAAAGAACAGAAGGGATTTGAGGATTTCTGTGCAAAGATGGAAGATTAAACGCTTTAACTCCCTGCCAAGTTCCCCATAAAACAATTCTAAAGTGATTTTTAAAAGTCTTAAGCCCCAAAGGAAAGGAAGAAGAGAAAAGAAGCAATAACTACAAAATTTTGTAACCTGGAAAGCAGATGGATGAGAGAATGATGGTTCAGCAGAAGTGGGAGATTGAATCCCGCTCAATGTACGTGGGACCCACAGCTCAGAGATGGGTACTGCCTGGAATTTGTAGAAGAGGGAGCATCAGAAAGGCTCAAATGAGGGGGTTTGGTTGAAAGTTCGCTTTTGAAGTTGTCAGGTTCCTAGATCTCAACAATCAATAGCCCTGGCAAGAGAAGGATGGTGTACTTTTTCTAGAGAGAGAGACTGAGGTAAGTTGAGGATGGAGCTACGATACTGAAATAGATTAAATGAATGTGTACAATACCGGATGTTGAGACCATCTCCCAGCCCTTTTGCATTCAGCCTGCAGACGTTGACCAGCCAGGCCTTCATCTTCCATGCAGGAGACTGAAGAACATACTTTGGATAATCTGGCCAGCCTTGGCACAGAGAGCCAAAGATGGAGATATCCAGGGTTCCTCACCTAAGCTGCCAAGTCAAGTCACCTTATAGTGAAGTCACAGCTCAGGAGCTACACTTGTGTTTGGAGGATTTGGTCCCCAGACTTAAATGTGAGTGATAGTCAAGGATAACTAGGCATCTGATGTGGTAGTACAGGAAGTGCAGTATCTGAATCATAGGAGATTCAAAAAGACAAAAGGGAAAAGTGGATGTAAGGGACAATTCAAGTAAATATACTGGACTTGAAGGATCTGAGTTTGAAATGGAAAAAGCTCATTGTATGCCTGGCAACAAAATAAAGTGAATTAAAATAGGTGCAAGACATATCCTTACAAAATATCAATGTGCTGGAGAAAATTGATGTGCCCATAAGCTGAGGAAAAAGGCAGGGATGTGTGGGAGATGAGGGGAGCAGGGAGAGAAGGAGAAAGAGAGAGAGAGAGAGAAAGGGAGAGAGAGAGAGAGAGACTCAGTATAACAAATAGCATCATATTTCTCACCTTCCAGAAGCCTTCAAAATTTCTATTCCCAGACTATAATCAATTGTCAGGATAAATAAATAAACAGCAATGACAACAATGACAAAGAGGAAGGTAGAGAATAGGAGAGACACGGGAGAGAGGCAGAGAGAATTCCCAAGGTGATGGTGTAGGGAGGTCCTGGGGTGGCAGAAACTTACCAGTTAAGGAGCTCCAGCAGTCCAGGCTGGATCCCGCAGAAGGCTATAGAAAAGGGTTTTTCATAAAGGTGCCATTGAGAGTGCCTGCTATGTCTCAACATCTTAAGAGGAGATTTGGAAAACTGATGAAGGGTTTGGAGTTAAACTGATAAATACATACAAAATGAAGAAATGAACCCTGAAAGATTATTATTAACCTCAGGGGAAACAACAAAAATGGAAGAAAAGCAAAGAAAGTATAGCAATTCATGACTCAACTGTAAAGAGCAAGATTGTATATGTATTTGTGTGTTAGAAACAGAAGGGAAGACGATGAATCTGCTTTAATAGTGGCGAGTCCGTAGACCAATGTCTAAAACCTCAAACTAAAAAAAAAAAAAATAAGCAAGTAGCAGTACAAATCTATTATTTAGAGACATAGAAGCAATTGCCAAAATATTTAGTTAAAAGAAATTAAAGTAATTGCCTTTAGGAGGAGAGGAGAACTGGACAGAGGGGCCAGACCGATGTTGTAAGTAGGCAAACTTCGTAGAACTATTAATATAAATGTTACAAAACACCACTAAATTATTTCGAAGTGAAAGGTAGAGTGATGGTATGTGGTTCTGGGGCTCACAGAGCTCCAGTCAGAGGACATAAGATACGTGAAGGCCCCAAGCAAGATAGGGAGAGTGTAGCTCCTTTGAAGAACTGAAGAAATTCAAGGTGAATGTGCCAGTCAGAGTGAGGGGCAAGGTGGGGGAGAATCAAGAGATGAAGCTAGAGGATGAGCAGAGACCAGATAATGAATAGACTTTAGTTTTATCCTCAGGATAATGCAATTCCAAGGAAGGACACTTTTCCCTGCAAGTAAGAGAAAGATTAAATGAAAATAGCTTAAATAATAAGGGAACTTTATTATGTTCTATCCCATAACAAGAGGTCTAGAGGTAGGGAGGTTAATTCAGCAGCTCAGTGATATCTGGCAGCATCAGACTCTTCTCCTTCTATTCTGCTTTCCTTGATGTGCTAGGTATGTCTCTCAGAATGGCTAAAAAAGCCAGATATTGCTTCCTCACACAATAGCATCCAAAGAGTAGAAGGAGGGAAAGGCCACGTTCCTTCCTCATGTCTTTGGATCAGTTATTTATTGAGGCAGAACAAACCACATCCAAAATTAATGGCCTGTAACAATCACCATGTTAGGTGCTAATGAGTCTGTGAGTCAGTAGTTTGGGTTGGGCTTAGCTGGGAACTTCTGCTGTTCTGTCCTAGACTCACTCATTCTCCTGCAGTCAATTGGTGGCTTAATGGGGGCTGGACGGTGTAAGATAAGCTCCCTTACCTGTCTGGGGCCTCAGCTGGGATGACTGGGATAGCTGGCCTACCTGTTCCAAGCGGTCTCTCCCAGTTGACTAGACTGGGCTCCTTCACACGGCAGTCTTGAGGCTGTGTTCTGAAGAAGTGAGAGCTGCTACAAGGCACCTTAAAGCCTAGCCTCCAAAAGCCCACAAAACCACCCAGCAACATTCTATTGGTGAAAGTGGGTTACAGGAACAGCTCAAATCCAAGGGATAAGAAAAGGATTTGAAGAACAGTGAAGTCATATTGCAAAGGTACACATAAACAAGAATGGCAGGAGTTATTATGGCCATCTGGGAAATAAATCTATCACTGCCTCCTTTGAAGAGTAGAGAATATTTTCTCAGATGATGTCACACAAATTATTCTCAGGCCCTTTCCTAAACCAATCATAGGGAGGGCCATCAAATCACTCTGGTTGGATAAGCATAATAAAAGTTGACTCCCTGGAGCTGAGGACCCATCCTTTTCTGGAGCAAAAGGATTCTTGTTGCAAAAACATATGGGTGGGGGGATCCCTGGGTGGCGCAGCTGTTTGGCGCCTGCCTTTGGCCCAGGGCACGATCCTGGAGACCTGGGATCGAATCCCACGTCGGGCTCCCAGTGCATGGAGCCTGCTTCTCCCTCTGCCTATGTCTCTGCCTCTCTCTCTCTCTCTCTCTCTCTGTGTGTGTGACTATCATAAATAAATAAAAATTAAAAAAAAACATATGGGTGGGAATTTGGTTTTTTTTTTTATATGGGTGGGAATTTGGATAGAAAAATAAACCTCCCAGATTTTTCTAGAGGTATGTGATTTCATTTTTAAAAGATAACCTTTAAAAGACAATGATTTCATTTAAAGATAACTTTTAAAAGATAATTCTGAAATGTGATTTCATTTTTAAGAGAGAATTATTCCAGGCAGCCTAGGTGGCTCAGCGGTTTAGCACTGCCTTTGGCCCCAGGCGTGATCCTGGGGACCTGGGATCGAGTGCCACATCAGGCTCCCTGCATGGGGCCTGCTTCTCTCTCTGCCTGTGTCTCTGCACCTCTCTCTCTCTCTCTCTGTGTCTCTCATGAATATATATATATATATATATATATATATATATATATATATATATAATTTTTTTTAAGAGAGAATTATTCCTCTTGCTTGGAGGGAAGCAAGATGGAAGATAGGTAGATCAGTTGCAGGGTTTGTCAACTTTAGCACTATTGACATATTGAGCCAAATAATTCCTTGGTGGGGGTAGAGGCCTATCTTATGCATTGTAGGATGTTTTGAAGTATCCCTGGCATCTTCCCACTGGATGCCAGAAGTTTGCCTCCATCTCTAATAACCAAAATGTCTACAGACACTGCTAATTATCATCTGGGGGACAAAGTTACCCCTGGTCGAGAACCCCTGGGTTTGGAGGGTAGTGCAATGATTTAGGTGACTATTGCATTGACCTGAACCAAGGTAGAAGCAGTAAGGTTGGAGGCAAGAAGGAATGAGATCTTCAATTTGGCAAATGATGGGGAATGAACATGTGGCTGACAGGTTCTGGTCTAGACACTCTGTGTTTCAGACATATAAGAGGAGAGACAGACTAGGAGAAAAAGAGAATTAGTTCAGTTTGGGACACATTCAGTTTGAGGTATGTGAGGAATATAAATAAAGATGTCCAAGAGGCCTTAGAGTAAGAGTCTCAAATTGGTGATACTTGAGCCTGGTCCAATCTTATGTTCTTTGTCTCTTTGGAAACAAAACAAAACAAAACAAAACCCCAACACATTGGCCAACATTTCAGATTTTGAGACTTCATAATATGAAATATTAAGCTTGTCTAAAATATTAGACGATCAGAACATATGGGACCCAAGTTGCCAGATGACAAAATCTGCTGAGCTGAGTTTGTCCCAATTGGCCCCAGTCTCCCCAAAGGCCTTCTGGACTCCATCCCATTGCTGGCCTGCTCACCCCATAAGAATTTGCGTGTAGAATCCTTGCCTTGGTTGGACCTTTCTGCTCTTTGACATAGATGCAGCTATGAGAATGATTCCCATAAGCTCCACATTATGTATCTTCTGTGCGACCCTCTGACCCATACATTCTAGTCAGACCCTCTTATGTCTTTCTAAATATGTCATTCATTTTTTTCCCTTCCTGATTCTGACAGTGATACATGTTTCTTATGGGAAACAGAAAATACAACACACCTGGTATCCCAAATCTTACAGTCCTCTTGGGTTTTGTTACTAGATTTCCATATATACCTGGATGCAGCCAGCAGGACTCCTTTGCCGCTTCCAGGAGGGAGCCGCCTCTCTGTCTCAACTGGGGTGAAGCAGAGTTATTTTTCCAAAGTGTCAATGGAAGAAAATTAAGCAAGCTTATATTTACCTCTCTGCTTTTGTGCATTTTAAGCCCGTCGTTCGGAGGGTTGCTAAGGAAAAAAAAAATTAGTTTTTGAAAAGCTCAAGAATTCAGGCAATTAAGTATTTTTCCAACATCAAACAATTCTGTAGTCAGAATTTATTACCCCTTGTGTCTCTCAGTGTTTCAAGGAAACATTTTCCATTCATGTTAATTTGTTATCTCAAATGCTTTTTTAAAATGAGCCTTAAGTGTACTATTTGTAAGTAGGTAACAAAGTTCTTTTTAACTGCTTGAATAATAGAAAAAAAATGACATGCTTCTTAGAGAACAAAATGGGCCATGATAATGTGAGGGGGAACATGTAAGAAGGGATGTAATGGTTAGAATTAAAATGACGTCTGACAATTACTTTCAATTTGAACCGAGGTGAAGAAAATCAGAATTACAATACTCTTGTGATTAAATTTTGATGAGATGAAAATGTCATCATTGTTTGATGAGAATTTTTTATTAGAGTTCAAAGAATATGAATGATTTAACCACAATGTACCAACACCACAGGGCTGAATAATCTGTATCAGTTTTTCTCCACTCTTCCTTACTGCGGGTCACCAGAGAAATCTCAGCTGCTGTCATTCTTCCTTGTTTCTGCAACTGCTTCCATGAGATTGGCTTTTAAAACAACAAGATAAAGCTTACATCCTTTGTGATAAGTTTTGACGTTGAAATCCTGGAGTAGGTTAATGTGGTGAATCATTTCTAGAAGCCATGTGCTGAGATTTAGGCTTCTAAGTTTTCGTTTTCAAAGAAATACATTTTGGAGGCTAGATTTCTTGAGGGAAATGGGGGAGATCCTGCTTTCATCCTGCGTTCCTTGCTGAAAATCAAGATGCACTTTTATTCCGTGGGAGGAGCCTGTTTCCCTTTGGCGTGACATTTGACAATTAAAATTGAGATGGGGGCTCAAGTCTGTGGAGGACAAAGCATAGTCCAGTTCTCTTTGGGGCACTGATTCAATATAGGATGACAGGAATGTGCTGACTTAGCACAGGGACTTTCTGCGCAAGGGGCAACTGCTATGCTAGCAACTTCTGTGCTGGGCGGGGGGTGGGCAGGAGTACTAGCAGGCCCCCCCACCCTTACTTGGCTGTGACTGTGGGATTCCTGCCCACGCTCCCTCCCCCTGCCCTGTTTTTCCGCTTTCCCCTATGGGAGCCTGAAATTGAATCAAATGGTTTCTCATAGTCGCTGGGTATACATCATTATATTTCAAAAGACTGTTGTCTTCTGAGAGTCTGAGTCAAAATATTTAGGGACTCAACCTGCAATCCTGTCTTCTGCAAACACGGAGGTACGCGGTGTGTGTTCAGTTCTGTTTTGTGCACGAAAATCTTTCTCCTCTGTCTTTGCAGGCAAGGGAAAGTACTGGCCGCGGTTATTCTATTCAATTACTCCCAGAGCTGTTGCCGTTGTAATGATATTACAACTTAGCCCGCTCAAAATAACTTTTATTTTATCTTATTTAAAAAAAATGCAGTCTGTAAGGGTGCCTGGTGGCTCAGTCGGTTAAGTGTCTGACTCTTGATTTTGGCTCAGGTCATGATCTCAGGGTTTTTCTCTATCTCTGCCTATGCCACCCCCTGTCCCCCACCCCCTGCCTAAAATAAAAACAAAACACACAGAAGAACCAAAACTGTAAACATGGGACTCCTGGGTGGCTCAGTGGTTGAGCGTCTGCCTTCGGCTCAGGGCATGATCTCAGGGTCTCGGGATTGAGTCCCGCATCGGGCTCCTGGCAGGGAGCCTGCTTCTCCCTCTGCCTGTGTCTCTGCCTCTCTCTCTGTCTCTCGTGAATAAATAAATAAAATCTTAAAAAACAAAAACAACAGAAAACCCAAAAATATAAACCTTATAGTCTGATCTGGGGTAAGCTCAGACTATTTCCAAACTCCATTTTATTGATTCCCTTATTACAATTTATTTTATTTTATTATTTTAATAGCCAGGAAATTGAAGCTAAATAGTGGAAGGTATATTGTGTAAGGGATGTCTGTCATAAGCCCTGCTCAGTAAAGAAAGAGTTTTCTTGGTCCTTCGAAGTCCCTTTCAAGAACATTTTGTAAGTTTAGCCGATTTATCTTTGTAGCATTTGTACTTGAATATTTACATAATTGCTTCAAAGGTGGTCAAAATGATAATGAGAGGTGAGGTCGGGAACAAATGAGAAGTTTAAACACACTGCAATCTTTATTGGATATGAAAAGTCAAAGGCTTGGAAAAAGCAGATATGAATGTTGGAGTAATTGGAAGCCTACAGTACCACAGGGAAGATACAGCACGGGGCAGTGCTCAGAATAGTCTAGACAGACTGCCTGGGTTCAAATCCCACATTTACCACTTTGTAACTATTCGCCTTTGAACAAGCTACTTGCATTCCTTAGACCTCTGTTTCTTCACCAGTAAAATGGGGATAATGGCAATACCTTCTTCATAAGGTTTCTATGAGGAATACATACACAAGTGTGAAGTGCATGTCTGGTGCACAGTAAGTGTTCAATCATTGAAAAGCTATTATTGTTATTATTATTGAAATGTAGAAGACCTTATCAGTGACTTCACAATTAATCTCTGATTCTCTTTCCTGGATCAAGTGAAAAATACCTCAAATAGTGATCTTTATAATATTTTCAAAAGGAAAAATATCAGGGGTGCCTGGGTGGTTCAGTGGATTAAGCATCTGCCTTTGGCTCAGGTCATGATCCCAGGGTCCTGGCATCGAGCCTCTGCATTGGGCTCCCTGCTCAGTGGGGAATCTGCTTCTCCCTCTCCCTCTGCCTCCTGCTCCCTCTGCTTGTGTTCTCTCTCCCTCTGTCAAATAAATAAATAAATAAATAAATAAATAAATAGATAGATAAATAAATAAATAAATAAAATCTTTTTTTTTAAAGGAAAGATATCAATGAAAAAAAATGTCTGAAATTATCCAGAGTATCCCCATTTTCTTTTTCTTTCTTTTATTTCTTTCCTCAAGATTTTAAGTAATCTCTACACCCAATGTGGGGTACAAACCTCACAACCCTGAGATCAAGGGTCACATGTTCCACTGACTAAGCCAGCCAGATGCCCCAACACTCTCTTCTAAGGTCTGTGATACTACAGGTCTGTAGTACTTAATATACTGCCCTTTGTTGGCATTGTACAGAAGGATTTCCTCTAGCATGGATAGAATATATTTCTTGCCATTTAAGGAAACATGGGTGATGGGAAATTAAACTGAGAGATTAATGGGAAAAATGGAAGAATTTTGTGTGATTTAGGCAAATAATTTAGGGAAATGGGATTAACTGGAATGTGAGATCCAATTTTTGCTCTACTGAGCATGAGTGGGGAGGGGCAGAGGGAGAAGGAAAGCCAGAATCGCAAGCAGGCTCGACACTCAGCACAGAGCCAATGCAGGGCTCGATCCCACGACTCCCACGACGATCATGACCTGAGGCAAAAATCAAGATATTTAACAGACTGAGCCATCTAGGTGCCCTTAGTTTTTACTTTAATCTTGGGTATAATCTTGGGTAATTTACTAAATCTCATTGACACTTGGTTTTTTTCATCTTTGGAAATGAAAACCATGATAATGGTTACCCCGTTTAATAAAGATTAAGTGATTGAGAGTAAGATTTAGAAATTATAAAGCCCCATATATGTACTCATAGTTGAAAATTATTCTAATCCATGCATTTCTCCTCTACCTTTCTGACCCATGGCCATGGTTCATAAGGGAAGAAGGAATATAGGCTATGATTGCCATCTGTTCACAGATGAACTTCATATCTCCAGATTGGAGTGTTTCTTGCATTTACTCATCCATTCACTCCATCCATCCATCCATCCATCCATCCATCCATCCACCAATGCTTTTACTGAATACTAGCCATGTGCTATAACTATGCTATGCATAAAGCTTTCAAAAATCAGTGCCATGGTTTCTCAGAGGTTTCTATGTACGGGGTAAACTCAACTCAGCTTTCTAGAGTTCTCAATGTCTCCTTAAACCTGAGGAATGAAGAGGTAGAAAAATGAAAAAAAAAATAGTAAGAGTTATTCAGGTGACATATTGTTTTGGGCATTTTCCAAGCAGGATAATTATCTAAAATCAGGCTGACATTTATATCTCTAGCTTCCCATGCTTGTTAAAATACTTTTCTTGCTGAAATACTCATTGAGCTAAATTTCATCTAACATCTGGCCATTGTATAAATATAGCAATGAAAACATGTCTTGTTGCCTACTCATTAGGTATAAATTTTAGAAATCCAATTAGTGTTTTATACTTTCTGTGCATGTTTTCTTTGATTTTGCTTTAATGTTTGGTTTGAGCTAATTTCAGTCTCCTAAATGGAACTATAAGAATTCACATATTTAGCACACATCTACACAATAGCAAAAACCAACTGGATTGAGGTATTGTGCTTTGTAGTATTTCCTAATGATTGTGAAGTATTCCTTAAGTTCTTTATTCATTCATGTAATGAGCACATATTGAGCAAGATGTCAAGCCTTGGTGCTCAATGCTGAGGAAGGGGGGGGGGATACAGAATAAATGAAATACCATCTTAGCCCTTAAGGAGTTTAGAACCTAGTAGGGGAGACAGATACCTATGCAAACTATTTCACTACAATGTGAAATACTACTATTGCTATATTGGCTAATCCTGACACATGCTGTAAGAGAGGTACATATCCATTGGGTTCTGAAGGCACCATTCACTACTCATCCGATGTACACACTACACATACAAAAATGATGATCCTCAATTCTCCCCTAGGGAGCCTATAACCTCTCAAAATTGAGGAGCCCCTCAAACTAAGAACCCAAGGGAGTGTCCCAGTACTCATGGTGTCTACATTATCCATCTGGGTTGCTAGAATCTGCCAAATGCCCTGAGGATGGATCATCTATTTAGCAATACCAGCCTCACCTGAGTCACAGTTGTTAAGGTCTTCACTTTTAGACTCCCTGGAATGACAGCTGATCTTCAATGGCCTATTCTGCATGGATGTGAACGTTTAGAAGTAAGCCCACTAAACACAATTTTCACTGTGTACATCAGGGCCCACTATAATGTATACTCTGCAGCCTTTTGAAACCTGCCTTTCATTATATAGATCCCACCACCGTTTCATTTGGTGTTCATTATACTCAAATAGCTAAGTCTTTGGGTCATTCTAAAGGATGCTCTTAAGATCTAACTTGGAAAAACTGTGAATGAATTTTCAAACATTATCAAATGCATTGCCTACCTTTTAAACAGTAAAAGTTTATTTGCACAGATTTAGTAATATGAGATACAACATAATTCATGGAAATCAACCACAATGCTGATACTTAATAGATTATTCCAAATATTAGACATTACAGTTTAAATCTCAACATTAGCTCTGACGTTGGAGTAACATTTTCAGTTAATAAATAATTGTGAATATGACCATATGTTCAGTTTATTCTCATCAGTTTATCATGAATTACAATTGTGATTTGGGTCATAAAAGTGATAAACAATTATATTTTCATAAACTGCCTGTTTAATTAATCCTGAAGAGAATCTAAAAATATATTCTCATGGGTTATATAAATTAGGTGTATTTTTTAGCTCTTGGATTTTACCTTGCATGGGTAACACTATAACTGCTTTCACAGGATATGGTCATTTCCAAAAAGTGAGTGGCCCCAGGTTTTGAGCACTGAATTAAATGTCTTCTATGTATTTCAGAGAACTATGAATTTCAAAAGTTAACTGTTATTTTGGGGTGATCTATAAAGTATTACCCTACCAATGCAAACACAAAATTGGTGGTAAAGAAAGTGAGTTTAGTTCATTACACTTTCCAGATAGTAGTCACATCTTCCTAATAATTTTGGTGCCAAAAACATATTAAGAAAGACAGAATTATTTCAGGTATAAGATATTCTGCATTTGCACATTCTATAGGGCTTATAATGAGAAGTTATATCAGGCTTATATTGTCTGATAAGGCTCTTTTTTTGAGCTCCTACTGTCACGAAGGCAATTTGTCAAACGTTCATGACACATGGGGATAGTAGCAACATGCTGCAACAAAGGGCCTCACCAGGATTAATTTTAGTGTTTGAATTTGCTATTCGATTTTCGAATTTTTCTGCTCTTTATTGAATTTAAACCAGTAAGTAAGTTGCCTGGCTTCTTGCCCTAAGAAGAATATTTTGTCCTATTTGGAATCAGACCTCTAATAATCAGATAGTTTAATGCCAATATATATGTTATTCGAATATTTGTAATCCCTTTGTAACATTTTCGAGACTGAGCGACAGCTAGTACCTATTAACTGCATTAGAAAAGTCAGAAAGGGTAAGAATTTATGAAAAGCATTAAATGGTAGAAACAAAGTGTAGGGATCTTACAGTTAGGCAACAATTTGGGTACCAGAAAATATTTCCTTCCAGTGTAAAAGTTTAGGACTCTGAAAAAAATGCCAACTGCAACAATGAAAAAATATATTCAAATTCTGGTCCCCCAAAGTTTAAGAAAGCCCCCAAACCTAAAAATGACTCTTACTCTTTGCACTTCTTTTGACAAACTATATACATTTTCATTGTAGGGACCATCTTAAGTTTTGGGGCGCTTGTATTTTTCCATAGGGAAGAGATGGTTGGCATTGCTTCCTGGCTGGGTATAATTCATTTATGTCCTTCCAGTTTTTTCTCTCTGATCTCTTTTCTGTATATCTGTCAGCAGCACTCTCCTGGGAGCAGCACGATGCACTTCATTAATAAGAAGGGATTAAAGGAAAAAGCCCTCGTCTCCTAATACACTTGGATAATTTGGTGCCATCCACAAGGCAATAGACCCCTGCTGCATAGATGTCATTAGAAAGGTACAATTTCATTACTTTTTACTGGCAGAGCCTTGAGTGAAATACAAAATATGTTGTCTCATATGCAGGGGAAAAAAAGTGCCAAAGCTTTCATTCACTTCATGCTTCTAAAATAGTAGAATGCAAAAATATATTTTATGGTTTTTACATTTATATTGCCTTCCCTTAGTAGTCCTTGAAGTCAAGCTTTTATTAAACACTGAGCAAAATCAAGATTAAAAAGGAAATTATTTACATTCTTAAATCCTAAATGAAATTCATATTTTTAGTAACTAACACATACCTACTAAGTGTCAGGCACTCTCCTAGTTGCTGGAAAACAAATTATAAAACATAATTCATGCCCTTTTTTAAGTATTAACATATTAAATACTTTAACTCAAAGTGAGTATGAAAGTGAGCATGTAAGAAGTAAACCATATGGCTGAATAAAAGAGATTGTAAGCCAGTAAATTGTAATTGTATTTGAAAAATCTGTTTAACTTTTCCTCGTTAACCTAACATTTGAGCTGACTTGTTTGCTGCTGGTTGATAGCATTATCTTTTAGGCTGACCCCCGCCCCCCCATGTTAAGCCTTTAGTGGTATATTGTGCAAATGTTTGAAAACACAGGCATAAACCATCATTAGAATCTCACCCTACTTCCTATAGATGCTGCCCCAAACAGGAAATGATGGGTCTCACTGGTGGAGAATGTGGCTCACCAGACATCTGAGCAAGGGGCCTGAAATTTAGCAATCTGCCGTAAAAACCATCAGTGACACTTCCAGGCGCTGCCCTGGTGTGATGACTCCCTGGGAACCATGCACGTCACTTTCCTAGCACCGAAGAGAATCAGGTTTAACAGTGGTCCATTATCTCACTGCCACAGACATACACCTACCACTAACACTAAAAAGTGGCACACAGTTGGAACCATGCATGGGAGAAGAAAGCCCTTGATTATCAGCTTATTTTCAAGCCATTCTTTGCAGTGATGGGTTTTTGCTTCACTACCAGCTTTTGTTCAGTCAAATTGACACTTGCAGCTCCTTGTCTAAGATAAAGTCTAGCCTAGATGGTTAATATGATAGAGACTGGTTTCCAGAGACCATTCTACCAAACTAAGGCACAGCAGTACAGGAAATGCAAAATATCTTGACAAAAAAATGAGTCAGTAATGAAAGTACTTAAAAGCTGCGTTGGGCTACTGTGTAGATTATCTCTGTAAATCGAAGATTGGTTATCCAATCAACATTGAATTCTGAGTGTTCTGATGTCCTCACCCTTTTACCCTGTAACCATGGCCTTCCTTGTCTCTCATGCATTTTAATTCACTAAAGTATCATCATACGTTACACTGAAGATTATCAACAAATCTCATGAGAAGTGAGAGAGCAGCAGAAATGGGGACTGGACAGGGCCACTTTACACCTTCCAGAGTGAGTGGAGTTTCATAACAAATAGTGAGGATTCGGCTAGTCATGTTCTTGTCAAAAAGAAATCTCAGCTAATGTTTTAAATATAGATAACCAAGTCACAAACAAACACCCCCCCCAGTTTTGCCAATAAATTAAAAATATAAGCAAAATGGTTAAGTGGTTAAAAGCTTAGACTGTTAACCTCATGGGGTGTATTTGAGGATGTGCACTGAAAACAGATCAATGGTTTGATTCCAGAATATAGATTTCCTCTTTCCCTATGATTTTTTATAATGGTAATTTTTCTTCCATTCCACAGTAAGACCTTATGAGACTGTTTGTCCTGTTTTGTCATAATGTGTGTTTCTTAGGATTTGGCTGTTTTATTAGATGGAACCAATAAATATACAGGGTTTCTGAACATTCTTCAAATTTCTGGGCTTTAGGTCCACAATACCTTGGGCACTGAGGAAGAGGAAGGAATATTATGAATTGGAGTTCCGGATGAAAGTTGGGTATTTGAAATATAAATGGAAACCGTTCACAATATTGACCCTTATCAATATTCTCTTGCCGAGGTAGTTTATAATAAGGGACTGCCCATAAAAGAGCTGGTTATAGTTCTCTCTTGAATGTGCATGACTCTGGAACATACTGTCCCTTGCCATTGAAAAACTTGACTCTGGAATAAATAAAATGAGAAATGGCAATCCCAGAGTCCTGGCCGAGGAGGAATAAGCTGATAGGTATGTCTATTAAGTTCTGTCAGGCAAGACTTAACCAAATCCTGATACACATTTTTAAATTGATTATTCATAAATGGTGACAATGAACTAGATTCCTATTTGCTTTGGGGACACTTTAAGAAGACTTCTTTTTTAGATTTGGAATTCAAAATAGGTTTCTTCCATTCCTCCCTGGTAGAACAAAGAAATAGTTCTTGTCTAGACTGAATAATAAGACATGAAAAAACAACCCTGCGCGTGTCTAATTTATAACAAATCTGTTTCCTTAATGGGTGGAAGGAAATCTGAGGACAGTTCTGAGGGGTCCTGTCTGTTTTCAGTGCCACCTTCTAGTCATACCGACGACAACACCTCGCCTGATGGATCCTTCCCCTTCTTCTCCTCGCCCCGGTCAATGTCAATCACATGCACCACTCCAGGTTTTAGGATCAAGTCCTCAGTCTCCACCTGACTCCTGTTGTCCTCCACTTCCATGTAGCTCCGCTTTGTTTGCTGGGTAGCTTTGCTGAAGGCTTCTTTCAAACGACGTTTGAGTTCAACATCTGGACAGAAGACATACTCGTAAAGGCCACCAGCGAGGACAGCTCCTATGATCGGTCCAACCCAATATATCTGGGGGAAAAGATGGGAGAATTATAGAGTGAAAGTGGAGGAGAGCTATTCCTTTGACCAATTCATGAATATAGAGCTTAGCTGGTTTACATTAAGAGAGCAAATGTGTTGTGCAGAAGATAGCAGGATTGAAAAGAATAAAAGAACATATACCATATGCATGTCAGAGATCCATAAATTGCTAAATAACATTTGAACAGAAAACAGGGAAAGACAATTTTCTCTTTTCTTGCTTCCATTAATTATTTTCTTTTTATTTTCTGATAATCCTTAAAGTCAAGTGAGCTCCTTGTTGATGGTACTGCACATTAAGTGCACTGAGAATTCTTCAACTAAAATAGAAAAAAATTTTCTGGAGACCACTTACCTTATTTTCTTAATATCGCCATCTTATGTTGGTTTTCTACATAATCGCGATCAACATACAGATTTTTTTTCAGTTGAGCCTTAGTTATTCAGCAGAGCACGAAAAATGGAATCCTAGCTCCACCACTGAGCAATTTGGTGAGTTCTTAAATCAGTTACTTAACTTCTTCTTTCTTCTATTATTTTTTTAATATTTTATTTATTCATTTGAGAGAGAGAGAGAGAGAGTACGAGCACGGGGGTGCGGTGGGCAGAAGGACAAGCAGACTCCCCACTGAGCAGGAAGCCTGATGGGGGTCTCCATCTCAGGACTCCTGGGATCATGACCTGAGCTGAAGGCAGACACTTAACCAACTGAGCCACCCAGGTGCCCCAGTTACTTAACTTCTTAAACCTTAATTTCCTCATCTGCAAAGTGAGGATTATAGTAACACATATCTCATGGGTTGTAAAAATTAAGTTGAAATAATACTTGAGAAGTATTTATTAGTTCTAATTTCATAGTGGTCAGCTCATTCCATGTTTCCTAGACAATTTAAAATTGTATGCGAGTAGGCTGGCCATCAGTCATTTTCTGTATGTTACACGCTTTTCTTCCTTAAAATCTGGCGATTTGATTTAATTGAAAATGTCATGGTTTGTTCATTACTCTTCTGGCAGAGCACTTTCATCCTAACAGTTCTAACCATGGTCACTTGATGGAAAATAAACCAGTACTGAGTTTATGAAATGATGGTTAGTTGAAGACTAGCAACTCCATAGGATTTTTAATTCAACAAATGGAAGCTTCTTATCATATTGTTATTGTGTCTAGAATAAACTAAATCTTCAGTTTCAGGAAACTTCAATGCTTGCTTGGAGCACATATATGCAGCAGAATATTAGACAGATTCAGTGGAGCAACAGAAACCTTGCTTATTGAGCCAGCTGTACTTAGACTTGTATTAACTCACATAATTCCAACAGCAACCTTTGAGGTAGATATGATTCTTATTCTTATTTTAAGGGTGAGAAAACTGACACCCCGAGAGAGTAAGAAGCTTGCTTAAGACGTCATGCTTAGCAAGTGCCTGAACTGGGATTTCAGGTCTGTGTGATTTCAAACCTCCCTTTTGAACTACTACACTGCTTTCCATGATACTTCACTTTTCTCATTTGAAAAAAATACGAGGCATGCTTCTGGCTTAAGACACTCTTGGGAAATTAATTTCACATAGCATCTTCATTGCAAAGTCTAAAGAAAATTCAAAATTTGAACTGTAGCTGAGCGCATGTACTTAACATGGAAACTACTTGTAGAGTGCTGCAAGAACCAAGCTCCTTATCTTGAATGGAAAGAAACTGTGTGGAGTTGACCTTCTCCATGCCCTTTCAAAGGAGAAATGAGAGCCCTCCTCTAAATGTCTTTGCATTCTGTTCCTTTGATAAGAGCTCATTAGATAGATTCTATTCCCCATGGTAAAACTCCCAAAAGGGAGACAAGGGACTGCTAAGTAATTATAATGCATTCCTAAAACACGTACAAAGAAGACATCTGGCTACATGCTACCCAAAAAGATCAAATCTTTTTGCTCTTCCAAAAGAAAGTCATAATGTACTTTAAAATTACTCTCAAAATTTGTAAAAGTAAATAGTTTTAATTGCTAAAAATACAGATAGAGATTATGAAGATGAAAATTAAAATAATGTCATACTTAGAAAATTCACCATTAATATTTAGATATTATTCTAGTCTATCAGTCTCCATCTGCAAATATGTTGTAAATTAGTTTTAAAATCTATACAACCATTACTACAGAATGGACATTTGTGTTCAATAAGATTAAGTTTGATATAAAACAGCCAAGAAGGGGAATTTAATTCAGTCAACAAGCTAAAAAGTTTCCTACTAATCAAATTCTAGCTAGCCTACTGCAACTAGTAGGTAATTAATAAAAACATATATTTTCATTCACATTTTATTTATTTATTTATTTTTTTCATTCACATTTTAAAGTCCTCATAACTAAAATTAAAAAATTGTTAGTTTTCTAAATTTTGATTACAAAAGTAGTTTGAATTTAATAAAGTTGAACTTACAGTTCTACTTTTACCATAAGCAACTACAAGCTGCCCATTAAAAATTTCCATTCCTGTTAATGTGTCAAATGTGTTGAGATATAAATGGATATATCAGTGGCAAAATGACCAATCTCATGGATGCTATATATTGACATTCTTTTCATAGCTCAGTCTAAAATCTTGCTTTTGAATACTGAGTCTCATTTTTTAATGATAGAAATTACTTTTAAAGACTCGATACTCTTTCCTTAGCAGTGAATGTCTATAGTATTCTTATAATTTGTTCTCATTTGTAATGTACACTATGGCTGAGTGGATGTAACTGGGTCAATAACCAGTGTGTCAATGAGATTAAAACCTAAGTGACATGTTGTTATATTCATGAATTAAAAATAAAAGCTGTAAAATAGCATTCACAGCATATAAATGATAATAAGAGGTAGCCCTACTTGAGGCTGGCTTACATAAGTCTCATATTTTCATTGGTTATTATAAGTTAGTATATGAGTGGCCTTAAAACTGTCACATTATTCATTTAAGGGATTTAAATTCCTTTGTTGTAAGAAACAATTGAAATAAAAGTGATAGCAATATTTAAAAATGGATATCACTACTTTCTGGAAGCACTGCCACCCCATTAATAAGGAGGTTAGCCATGAGACTGGAAAGTGTGCCTCTTCCGAAAGTCACTTGTGTTTCCAGCTCTGTCTATGGTGATAACAGCATAAACGTCTGTACCATTTATTCCTCTCCATCTGCAGTTCAAATGCTTCCAACTTACATACTATTAATTGGGTTCATGCTTTTGTAAACAAAAAAAGATAAATATTTTTGCTATAGGCAGTGCTTGTAAGCATTTCTTTCTTCTTTTTCTTTTTCTTTTTTTGTATATATTTTGTTATTGCTAGGAAGGCTTTACTTTCAATTATTTAAACACCATATTCACCGTACCACCCTGATTATCACTTGGTCCACACAGACAACCTCCATGTAAAATATATTCTGCAGCAGTCTATCAGATATAGTGCCCAGAGCAGTGCTTATTAAAAAAGAAAGACTGTTACTAAAGGCCCCAAACAGATATAAGATGAGACATTTTAAAGTAGATTTGTGCTAGTCTCTCGTTGGTCTTTATAAAAGGTGTAGTAAAGTGGGGAGTCAAGGTTGGGAGGAAGTAAGACACCTCTCGAGGAAAGAAAAAGAAAGAGCTCCATGGGTAATTGTTCTCAACTGTAAGAGGACAGAAACTGTCAACATAATGGTTACCCAGTGGTTTTCCCAATTTCCCATGATAACTGCAGGTCCAAAGGATCTGGCGGGGTTCATGCTGGCACCAGTGTAATTGATCTGTAGGGAAAAAGAAAACAACCTCAGACATTGCTGGAACAGGACTAGTAGCAGGAAGCATTCACTGCAATTTGCTACCATTTGTCAAGTCAGTTAGAGGAACGGTCAAGATGTTAGCAGCCATATCAAGATGCTCATCATAAAGTTAGCAAAATAATCACCTAAAATGGACAGATGTGGCCGGATACTAAAGAACTAGAGCTGTAAAACACAACATTTTTAGGCCAGCTCTAGGGTGAGGATAAATGAAATGAATCAATTATTTAAATGGACTTGCAAACTTACTGCAAATAAATGTCCAATCGCAACAGAAAATCCAATTGCTAAAGCTACTGAACCAGTGACATCAGTCCGTTTGGAGTCACAGCTGGCAAAAATAGTAAACACCAACTGAAATGTGATTATCAACTCCACCAGGAGACCGTGACCAGCGGTAAGATTTCCATGAACCTAAAAAGAGAAAAATGCTCCATCTGAATTGAAGCACAAGTACATTTTCTGTGATAACATATCATTGTGAAAAGCATATTTCATGGCTGGAAAAGACAATGGCTAATTGGAGTCATCTGTTCCACCCCACAAGTGAGACACTCCCCCTGCATCCAAAAAAGGAGGAATAAATTTCCACTCATTTTGGGCCATCACAGATAATTAATTACTCCTACAATGACCAAGCGGGAATTTGTGCTGAATGTCCTTTTCTACAAAGGAAGCAAAATGTGCCAATGCTGCATTTAACTTACAAAGGAGTTTCTGGAGAGTCTTGTAATTTTATAAGGCAATGATTAAATCCTTTAATTAGGTTTAAATTAATTAATATATATTTCAATTAAAATTTAAACTGTGTGTAGTTTTTAAGTCAATCCTGGTGCTGAGCTAACAACTGATATTCCAAATCAGTTAAGAACAAAAGTAGGATCAAATGCCAATTTATTTTTTTAAGTGTAATCCTAGGTATAGATCATTTTAAATCTCATGAACATGACAAGAAACAAAATTGTTTCTTCTGCTAGTGAGCTAACAAATAGTTGCAATAAAAATGCCTTAAGCTAAATATATAGTCTAGTATAGTCACTGGGATAAGAGCGAGAGCAAAAAAGAACACAATTTTTGTGCCACCAAGACTTAATAATATTTAAGTCACTCGATAGCAAACAATGATTATATATGGATACATTCAATGTTGCTGGGATCACTTTTCACCCCTATCAAGAATCATCAGAAATTCTTTGGGAATAAATTAGCAATTTTAGGAAAGTCTCTCAGGCCACCGGGGTATTACTTAGCAGAGTCTGCAAGAAGCCTGGAGTCCCAGTTTGAAAATAAGAGCTAAAGGTGCTACCGTGGTGACCCCCAAGCCCCCCACCACACTGGGAGGTGTGACAAGGTAGAGAATCCCAGCTCCAATGATGGCTCCCAGGCACTGTGCTGTGACGTAGAAGACAGACTTGGCGATGCTAATCTTCCTGGTGCACACCATGGCCACGGTCACAGCAGGGTTGATGTGGCCGCCGCTGATGTGGCCAAAGCACTGCACCATGGTCGCAATGCTGAGTCCAAAGCAAAGAGAGATGAGAACCATGTCGACAGGTAGTGGCTTTTCCGTTCCACCCCAGTTGATGGTGGATCCGAGGCTGAGGAGCACAAAGATGAGCATAGCCAGAAATTCTGCTGTGACTGCCTTCCAGAAAGCTTGAGTCCAGACCCCTCGGAAGGCCACCATGATGCTCTCTCTCTTACACAAAGGTCCGCACTTGCTGAAATGAAAACAAATTGTATCAGTCTACCAAAGCAGGGTTCAAGAATTTGGGTGAAGACTCCAGGCCTGTAGCCTAGCCCGACTACGGGCCCCCTCAAAGGGGGGGAAGGGCCCCCTCAAAGGTTATTTGCATATCAAGAAAGAATGCTTCCAGAAAACCTTCTTAATTAATTAATTGTCTGCTTAATAGTCAAATGGTGATGCTAGTCACCTTTTATTAAATATTTGAAGATCATCCAGTTGCACTGATTTGCCCCTAGAAAGGAAAATGTCTAAATCGAGTTTCTTTCTTTTTTTTTTTCTAAAGATTTTATTTATTAATGAGAGACACAGAGACAGAGAGAGAGAGAGAGAGAGAGAGAGGCAGAGACACAGGTAGAGGGAGAAGCAGGCTCCATGCAGGGAGCCCGACGTGGGACTCAGATTCCAGGTCTCCAGGGTCAGGCCCTGGGCCGAAGGCGGCAAACCGCTGAGCCACCCGGGCTGCCCTAAGTCGAGTTTCTTAAAGAATTAAGAGGGAAATATATTTACCTCAGAGCAAGAGTTAATCCCCTCAGAACTAGTTTTTAAGGTTTTTTTCTTCTTTCTTTCTTTCTTTCTTTCTTTCTTTCTTTCTTTCTTTCTTTCTTTCTTTCTTTTCTTTTCTTTCTTTCCTTCTTTTTTAGTTTTTAAGTTTCCATGTACTTTTAACATGCCATTTATATTTTGAACGTAAAGCAATTAAAAAAAATAGGGAGATCTTTTGCAGTTTTGCACTTCGATGCTCCAAAATTCGCATTCTGGGCATTCTGCAAATGGGTTTGTGGGGCGTGATTCTCCTCTCCCCCAGCAGAGACTGCGGATTTAGGCGGGAGGCCAGCGAGGAGGAGCCCAGGAACGCTGAAGCCCTGAAGGCCGTCTTTGGAGCAGGTAAAGTCGTTCGGGGGAGGGGAGCTCAGGGTGACCGGCAGGGGTGGTGGCAACCGGCGGGGGCCTGGACAGGGACACTCCCTCCTTCTCTCCCGCGGACCTGGACGCGCGGCGCTCGGCAGTGTCAGCCTCCCGCGCGGGTGCCAGGTGGGCAAACCGCAGCCTCGCAGCGCCGGCCCCGCCCTCCCCGCTCCGGCCCCGCCCCCGCCCAGGCCCCGCCCAGGCCCCGCCCCTCCCCGCCCAGGCCCCGCCCCCCCGAGTCCCAGGCGTCCGCGACAGCCGGGCGGGGCAAAGCTGCATCCTGGCCTCCGTTAGGCTTTTGCAGGGCTGGGGCGCAGCCCCTTCGGGTACCTCACCCTCCCTCCACCCGCGAAGCCACCCCTCAGACACGCCTCCCCCAAGGGATCCTGGAGGCGGGTGTCGCGCCCCAGGCACCCCGCCCAGTGCGGGGACCCGCGGCGCGGGGCCGTGGGCAGGGGACAGTGGTCCTGGGAGCAGAAGCCTCCGCGCTGTTCTCCAGCGTCTTCTTGGCGGCCTCCTCCTCCTCCTGCGGGGCCCAGAAAGACGGCGGGCGCGCCTCTTCTGGGGGGCCTTGTGTGTGTGTGTTGGGAAGCGCAGGAGGGTGGGGGGCAGCAGGACAGCCATGGCGAGGAGGCACTTTCTTCCTGCAGTCTGTTTTCCTCTTAGGAAAGGTCTGAGGATCTTTGGAGCTGAGAAGGGATGCGGTTTGAAAGGAGAAGGGATTTAATGCCAGCTGCTCCTTTGGGCAAGAAGTGGCTAGAATTCCCGACATGGAGGGCAATTACTCTAGTTACTCGATTATTCCAGGCACTTGCCCCCTCTCCTTTGCCTGTTACAGTCGTGAGAGCGGAGAGCTGTGGAGAGGCCCTGATCACCAGAGGACTATGAAAACGGTATTTGAACAGATTAGAGTTTTTATAGCTTTCCCCTTGGTATATAAGGAAGAGAACCCCCACCCCCACCCCCACGCCTTGCTGTTCTCAGGAGCCTGGGTTCTGCATGAGCAGTGGGGAAATGCTGTGCCAAAAAGGGCTAGGGGAATGCTCCCTTGACCTTTAGGATCTCAAGTCAGCCTCTGCTTTGATAAGGGACTTTGCTTCACAGTTGGCAGGAGAAACCCACTTTCTGCCTGGGGTGGCTGGGGTGGCTCCAGAAGGGGGACAGCCAGCCCCGACCTAGGTGTCCTCTGCTCGTGAACTCCTCTAAGTGAATCATGTAATTTCAAGAAAGCCCAGCTGGGCGGACAATGACATCATATTCCCCCAGAGGAAGAGAAAATAAAGAGACAAAACAGCACTTGGAATGGGGCAGGGAGGATGCCCTGGGAGAGATACTAAAAATGTCCCAAAGGGGGCGAAACTCAAAGAACTCACAGATTGGAAAAGAAGTTAGGAAGGGGGCTTTCACGCTCACCAGACGTGAAAGGGCCCCTGCAGACGGCAGGGCAAAGGGGCTACCAGAGGTGCTGGTGGTCTGTGGCTGGGGGCAGTGGGAAAAAGAAAAAGGACAAAGCAGGAAGGGAAGGAGGCTGGTGGGCAGGAAGCCTTAGGTTCCTTTTCAGCAGCACAGATCACCAGGAGAGGCAGGTCCTGGCAAAAGGCCGCCTCCTGGCCATACAGGTCTCCCTCACTTTTCCCAGTCCCCCAAGTTCTATCTCCCTGCCTATTCGCGCATGCTTCTCCAGAGACCTAATTTAAGAAACTCAGTTGCTCTTTCAACTTCAAATTTTCATCAGCCAGAGAAATTAAAACAACATCATCATCATCATCATAAAAAACAAACAACCAAACAAACCCCCAAAACCCTAAATAGAGAAATACGCTCCGTAACAGTGCATTTAGCTTTTTTGGAAAGCCTACAGAATCTAATCTCCGTCCAGGGCAGAGCTGAACAGCCTCAGTTAGCTGCGAACCCCAAAGTTCCCAGGCAGCACATACACACCCCTGGTCTTACAAGTGCTCACCTGGGCAGGCACAGGCTGTCATAGCTCCTGTTATTATCGGCAGTGTTCCCTTATGCGTTCACACTCACTGAAAACGGATCAACACTATTTGTTTTGCTTCTTTCGCCCCAGAACAAAGGGGGTTTGTTGATGTGCCCGGGTTGTACTGAACCGGCCACATTACTTTCTAGCTGAACACACAGCCTGATCCACTTCTGGGCAGCTGAACCTCCGGGTGAGTAATTTTTCTGATGAAAAATACTGCAGATAGATTCACCTCCGTAGGGTAATTTCCCTGTGCAGGTGCAGGTCTCCAATATTTGGAGGATTTGGCAACAAAGCATCCTTCTTTTCCTGCTACTTTCTCTATGCTTCTCTTATGAATATGCCCAGTACCCAGATCTAAGAGAATTACCTACCTACCCTCTAGTTCCTTCTAGATTCTATCTGAGACGGCACATCTATTTTGACAAAGGAGTCAAAATTTCATCTTTTGGCCCCGTTCTTTGTCCCCTGAGGGCAAAGAAGGACTTACCCCCACTGCCTTGCTGCGGGTCTGCCACTCATGCCTTCCCCGGCCAGAGTGCAGCTCTCATTGCCTGCCCCCAAGCTCTGGGAGTCAGATTACGGCCACTTGTCTGATTGGGTTTTTGGAGTGTAGGGGTGGAAAGACTCTGCACCATGTGGCAATCGTCAAGTTTTATTTGAACTTGAAATAACTTTTCTCCACCTGATCATAGTAGACACAGGGCATTTCAGGAACACAAAATGTTTGCTTACATTGTATTTCTTTAGCTGGTAATCTTTGAAAATGAGGATTTCCTTAAATTTTATTTGAATTCTTCCCACCACAAAGAATTGCTGAGAGTCTGTCTTGTTCGGTTAGGTGTTGGGGTTGAAATTGGGCACCCATGAGAAAGCAGATCTGTGTTATCCAGCAGTTGAGATAAATTGAGATCTGGGCTGTAGTGCATTTGCTTTTGGGAGGCTGAATATTCAGTGAGTTCTATTTGAAGTTTTTGACCTGAGAAGTGGCATTTTAAGTACAATGGGTAAATCCATTTGTAGCCTGGGCAGCAGTGATTTGAATAATAGGAAAATATGAAAAATAGCAAATAAGACTACTCCGGGGGTGCTCCACTGACTGTTACATTAGTGACAATTATTGAGTAAGAAGTAGCAAATCTAAAAATGTGGAGGTTGGGTGGGGACAAAATTTTTGGAAATCGTAGGTAAATTTAATATCTGCAAACCTAGGGACAAGATTGAGTACATCATTTGTGGGGCCCAGTGTGGAATGAATGCATCACAATTACAATTTTTTGCTTTCTTATCTTGTTTAGAGACGTGAGATTTGGGAATGGCTGAAAAGCTATTAGAAAGAGGACTTAAAATTTTGAGTGTGAATTTCAGAAGAGCATTTTATTATTGTCTCAAGCATTCTCAAATAATGAAGATTAAATTTACATCTTTAAGAATGTGGTTGCACACTAATGGTTGTCTATCAGAGGGTTTGGCTTTCGTAAAATGTGCTCCCTGAAGGTAGGAATAAATTCTGATGGGATGGGGGAAGAGGGCATTTATGTGAATCTACAAAGAACACTCAAACCTTTTAGTGTGGATTCTTAAAGCTGTTTACCACTCACATTTTACAGTGTGATTTAAACAAATGAATCACAAAAAGTTTTTAAAAATTTGAAAACTTTGATTTTCTAGACAGATGTGCTGATTGCTCTGACCCCAAGACCGTTGAGTCAGAAGGTACTGTGAGGTCTATGAATCCAAGGAAGGATGAGTCCTTCCTGCAGTGCTGAGGTCCTTCCTTGTGAATGAAACCTCTGATCTTTTCCACAGGAACCCACAATGAGTGGTGCTCCCTCAGGGCTGCTGGTTGTTGAGAGGACATTTTTCAGGTCCTCTCTTTGCAGGTTGCCCTAGGCTCATTAGCATTCACTCTCTGGCCTTGGCAAGTTCCCGTCACCATTTTACAAAGTGCCAGCGAAACTTGGTTACCAGGGTTTCTCAGACTCTTTCTCTTTCTTCTGGCTGGCTGATCACTACCCTGGTAGCATATGTTGACAGTTCCTAAGGGATGGCTATTCCCATCAAGGGAAGGGACCAATTGGCACCAATTGGCACACTTATTAGTACTCTGGGCAGAGTGGTTTACAATTGACCAAGGATTAACCCTTCACCTACTGGTGGTAGTTTTTCTTATTAGGTATTAATTATTGTCTTTTTTTTATATTTGAGGAAGTATTATCAATTCTCCTGAAACACTTTCAACCTTGCCCTATAATTAGCTGCTTGCTTGACTTTTCTTTGGACTAAGGACAGAGTTTCCGATAGAATTGTCTGGGGTGATGCATGCAGGATAAAGATGGAAGAAAGCAGCTTCAGTGCGTTTGTGAGGATGGTGTGGGCAATATGGGCTGGGAGCAATGCTGAATATAAGTAACAGCTTCTAAGTTGATCAGTTTTGAACCGGCCTGGGCCCAGGGTCAAATGAGATTTGGAATCTTAAATTTTTTTCCCCCATTGGTAACTTGAAAAGGGCCTAATTCACTTAACAATGGAACACCAATTTACTGATTAAATCTTCTTGACTTTTTCTTTTAAAGATTCTATTTATTTATTCATAAAAGACATACAGAGAGAGGCAGAGACATAGGCAGAGGGAGAAGCAGGCTCCCTGCAGGGAGCCCCATGTGGGACTCGATCACTGGGATCATAACCTGATCCAAAGGCAGATGCTCAACCACTGAGCCACCCAGGTGCCCCTCTTCTTGACTTTCATATTGTATAGTGCTATGATCTTTGGGGTTATGGTAACATGGCACATTGATTTAAGATCAGTGTTCTAGGAGAAAAATGAGAGAAGAGTAAATGAAAAATTCAAGGGTACTCAGCAAAACTCAGCTGATTGACACACTTTGCTTCCAAATTTTCAATGTAGCACACCACACTGTTTTCTTTTGGTGCTGATGTATATCTTTGGGGTTTGTGGACTCTTTCTCTCACCCTTGCCCTTGGAACTTTTAATATTTCTTCACGTATTCAGAGATTGAAGACTAACACAAAAGCACTAAAAATGCCAGCAGTGCCTCAGTACCAGACGGGAAGTGTCTCCAGGCTGATAGGGGCAGATTCAATCGCAAGTCATAAATCTTACTTTGCTTTTCATGAATCTCAGCATCATGAAATCCCCCAGAGCACTTATATATCAGTATGTTCATTAAAAACAAACAAATAAACAGAATAACAGCGGCAGCCACAACCACAACCCCCACAACAAAGGGCTTTAATAGAGCTTTGTTCCCTTTTCAAAGAGATGTTGCCTTACTGTTAGAATTCAGAGTGGTTTCCAGAGATATAGTTCATCACCAAAAGAGTGAAGTAAAAATAATAAAAAAAACCAGCAAGGAGCCAAAATGCTCGCCTTTGTCTCCCATTTCTCAGTTAGGTGAATCTGAGAGGACTGAGGTCTTTCCATTGGAAGTGGAAACTTTCAGAGATCATCTCTGGCCCTGCCCTTGTGCCCCCACAGATCCAGGTTTTCCCGTTTGGTACAGCAGGCACATTTTCCTTGATTCAGATCCAGGCGGACTCTGCTTTGGCTGGGGAGTTGTACTCTGCTGACATTTAAGGCAGGAATTCCCTGGGAAAATAGTCAAGAGATTCTTTTGGTGCTGCTGGCAGGGCTCCAAAGGGTTTAGGGTTCTCCTCTCTAGACGAATGGGGAGGGAGGCAAAGAGAAACAGAAGGACTTTATTGAGTGACTGTATTTCATCTGAAGCTTGCACAAAAAAGCAGAAATGTGGTTGGATGACTGGATACTTTTCTTACCCCTTATCTCTTGCCCAGCTATTGTGACAGTTTGGAGTTTGGTTGGGCATTTTAAAGGCCACTTGGACATCCACAGTGGAAAATCAGCTCTCCGGGGAAGCAAAGGACTTTGGGATCTAATGGGTCATAGCAAAATGTTTTAAATGATCAATCATTGAAGTGCAGTCTGTACAAATAATTGTTCCAACATTTAAATTAAATGTGAACAGATGAGGAGGTAAACCAATGTTTTGGTGATTATTATCACTTGTTATCATACAGGAAAGCTCAGAATCCTCATGTTTTTAATAGATTAACCAAGATATTCCAAGTTTCAAACAAAGAGCAAGATGTTTAAAATTCTGTGCACAAAGGAGCTGTAATGGGGGGAGTAGACCAAAAAACTAGGCACTTAAAAAATACTTTGGAGTAATGCTAGAAACAGAACATTTTCTAACAAAGGAGCAGAAATGATCATCATCTGTGACCACAAAAAAGTGACTGACTCTCCTAGAACTACCCTTGGATGAGATTTTTACTAAAAACTTGCTCTTGCTACTTTGCTAAATCATCATAGGTCTCTCTCTTTGAACTCCTTAATTCTCTTTTTTAACCTTCGACAACCAGAAGAAATGTACATCTGAAGAAAATCCCAGGGCCTCTTAGAGGTGGCAAGTCTCCTCATGGTTTCATCTTCCCCAAATGTTCTCTCGAGCTACAGCTCAGTCTGTGTGCCTGCCATGGGAGGCTACACTGTGGCCACAGTTTGCCGGTTCCTACCTCTAAGGAGCCAGCTCAGGTGCTTCATGCATGTCCAACCCCCTTTCCTTCTGCCCTTGCCACACAACCCTCTGATTCTTTTTAAAACCCTCCTCAACATTTATCTACTCCCTGAAACATGCCTATTGCAGACTTGCTGAGCTCTAGTCACTTGACAGAGCCCAGAGCAACTGTAAACCTCTGTGATGCTCTACAGTCATGACTAGGTAATGTCTTTGTCTCGTTTACTGGTGTTTTGGTGGTAGTTTACTGTTTGTTTCTTTCTTTTTGGGTCTAAACTGAAGTTGTGGCATATATATGTTCTGTTTAATTCCTTACTGTAACGATGGTGATGATAATGATGGTGATGATGATGATCATGAAGTGACAGCAACAATTTTGGTGTGATTTGGTGATTGTGCAGGAAGAGGGGAAGGAGTAAGAGTTGGCAGTTTGGACTCTTATCACTTCACTGTTCTTGGCTCTGGGCCACTCGATGTCCCTGAACTGCTTGTTCATGTCTGAAAAGGAATGGAGCATTTCTCTGTCCTGTCTTTTGGCAACAGTATGGTAAATCCAGATGCCTTTCTCACCCTATACTGGTTTTGGACCACCTCTACCATGGTGTGCCTCTATAGCATTTTGCTTCCCCAGATTCCATCACAGAATTAGTCCCAGCATGCTGGAATCACCTGTTTATTGTCTACCTCCATCATTAGTCTGGAGTCAGACTGAGAGCAGGGAATACTCTCTTAGTTGTCTCAATGGCTAGTTAACCTTAGTAATTAATTGTTGTATCCCCAACACCTAGCGTGAATCCAAGACACATTTCAAAAAACATTGCGGGATACATAAGCAGGTGAATGGGGCTCCAGTAAGGTCATATTAGCAGATGTGCTTTACAAACCAAATTAGTCAATGAGAAGTATGATGATGCTGTTGTTTTTGAGAAAAAAAAAAGTCAAGAAACTTATCCAGGCCAATAATCCTTGAAAAAGTCATGTATTCTTAATCTCATTTCCCATTTATAGAATGGAAGTTTTTCTAGCACAGGTAAGAATCTAGAAATAGTAAGTCATTAGCTCATGTATAGTTCTTTGAAATAAAGAGCTAGGTAACAGCAAAGTATTAACATTAATAATAAAATTTTATAAACTACAAATGGGCATAGATAATTCCAAGCCACACTTCAGAGTTTAAGGCAGAAATAATGTACTTTTTAAAAAAATTTATTCAAAAAAAAAGATTTATTTATTTATTTGAGAGAGAGAGATTGAGAGCTGGGAAGGGGAGAGGGAGGGACAAGGAGACACTTCCTGCTGAGTGCAGATCCTGACATGGGGCTCAATCTCATGAGCCTGGGATCATGACCTGAGCCGAAATCAAGGGTCAGATGCTTAACCAACTGAGCCACCCAGGTGCCCCAAGAAGTAATGCTTTTAAAACTTTGCTTTATGGATTAATCTAAAATGACTTGGCAAATTTTATTCAAAAACAAGAAACTGACTCATACATCATCTCCTCATTGTCTTAATAACTCTTTGGGGATGATAGTGCATGACATTTATGACTTTCACATTTCCATGCCAGGCCACTGAGTACTGCTAGGAAAAATAACACCAGGAGGACTGATAATTTTACAAATCAATCATTTCTAAAGTACACTTGCTCCTCAACATCACCCAGCAATCTCTCTCATTCTCCAGTCAGGAAGGAGATGAAAATTATTGGCAAGCAGGGACCTTAGCTGAAATAGAAAATGACTGGCTTTTCCTAAGCAGAGGAGACTATTGAAAGGATATTGAGACTCAAAAAATTGAAGGGAGGCTGAGGAACCAGCTTGCAAGTGGCCACACCCGAGGCAGCTCCATAAGTAGAGGCAGGACTTGCATCTTGGTTTCTGGGATGGATGGCCATCAAGAATTCCTCTTCTCGTATCATGGCTTTGAGATGAAAAGTCCCAGGAGTGAGCACTTGATCTTCTATCAGGGGGAAAAATGGCTTGCTTGGGGAGAGTCACCAGGAGTTATCCTGCCACTGAGGCCACACTCAGTGGGTGAAAGGTGATATTGATGGCAGCTAACTCTATTATACAAACTCAATCCTCACCTCCCATCATTCCTGATGCCCTCTCTTTCTAGCACTGTGTTAGTTAGCAGGGGCGGCCATGACAAAACACCACAGACTGGGTGACTTAAACACCAGAAGGCAAGAAGTCCCTGCCTAGATAACTCGTATTTTGGTCTTCAAAATACAATTTAAGTTTCATTTTCTCTGTAAAAATTTCCCTGTTCCTCTGATTTTAGTTAGATGCCATTTCTCATTTCTTCCATAGCAGCTTCTGAAATAACTTTGTACTGGGCACCTGGGTGGCTCAGTGGTTGAGTGTCTACCTTTGGCTCAGGTCGTGATCCCAGGGTCCTGGGATCGAGTCCTGCATCAGGCTCCCTTGAGGGTCTGCTTCTCCCTCTGCCTATGTCTCTGCCTCTTTGTCTCTCATGAATAAATAAATAAAGCCTTTAAAAATAAGATAGAATAAAAGAGCTTTGTACCTTTCCAGTTTTCAAGCATGTAAATCCCAAATTCCCTTCATACCTACCCTGCCCCGCTCTGCAAAAGACTTGGGGTGCCTCAGTAAGGAGGTACAAAAATCAAAGGCCTTAAAACCAGTACTTGACAATAAATGCTAGGAATCATGCATGGGGTTTCCAAATAGGGTTGCATTAGTTATAAATACATTGCTTGGTAATTAATGGTTTTATGTCTCTGCCTCTAACTCAAGAAAAAATTCCTTAAGGCAGAGACTGTGTGTTAGTTTTTTTGTTTTGTTTTGAATGTAAAATAAAACTATATTGGAAGTTTTGTGAATGTTCCAGTTTTATCTTCTTTTTTTGTTGTTTATTTTGTTTTCATTAATATAAATTTAATTAATTAATTTATTTATTTTTGCTTCAAATTTTTATTTATTTATTTTTTCTTTTTTTTTCAAATTTTTATTTAAATTCTAGTTAGTTCACATATAGTGTAATATTGGTTTCAGGAGTAGAATTTAGTGATTCATTACTTAAATACAGCACCCAGGGCTTATTATAACATGTGCCCTCCTTAATGCCCATCCCCTACCTAGCTATCCTCTGATATGCTTCCCCTCCAGCAAACCACAGTTTGCTCTCTATAGTTAAAAGTCTCTAATGTGTGTTATTTTTTTATGCAACCCTGGAAAAAAGAAGGTGGTCAACATTTTGGTTGGTTGGATGAATAAATGAATGGGTGAGGAGTTTACCAAAGTGGTTTCATATGTTTTTTTATACGTTTATGAGATAAACAGTCTTATTTCCCTGGTTTAGATCTGAGTTAATGGAGAGTTTAAGTGATCTGGAAGGTCAGAAGTTAGACCAGATTTGTCATATATTATATATGTTATATAAATACATTTCCTATCTACTATGGGGCTGTTGGCTGCTTTTTAAGTACATTAATCCTTTCAGGGTACAAATGTACCTTTTCATATATTGCCCCACTTATTTGAGAGACTGAAGAGGAAGTTTATGTTTTGATTTTCTTTTGAAAAATAGAAGTATAGTTTGTAGAGAAACTGGCTAATTTGGGGTCATTTGATTCAGTCTTTTAACAAAGACAATCCTATTCTTGTTAACTGGTTAGATTATCTTTTTTTTTTTTTTAATTAGCCTTTTCATTTCCATTGGGAGAGAACTTTAAACAAAAAAAGTGCAGTGAATCAGTAATGTACTGAATCAGTAATGAACTAGGAGTCCCGTTGACATCTGACAGTGGCTATACAACAGAGCATTGTAACAAGATGTAAGCAGTTTTATAGATGTACTCAGTATACAGCTTATAATTTTGTTGTAATAGTTTTCTGTGGACTAGTCTTTATAATCACCCAAAGGGACATATGAAAATCAAGAGCAATGTAATTATTATTTATTATTATTGCTTATATTTCCATTTTCAAAATGAGAAATTGTTGTGTGGAATAAATGAAAGAACTCTACGGTGTCTTGGTGCTAGCAACATTACACCCTTCGACAACCTATTACATGACAGATCACACAGAAGAAGTATGCAGACATACTGCTCTTCTCGTTCTGCTCCACATTTTTAGTGGAGAAACTGCTTCACCGAATGGCCTGTGCTCATTGGATGTTTAGAGAGGCAGAAAGAGATTGTTAGTATCAGAACTTGTCAAAGCTGTTGACCCTGACTTTAGCTGAGATGACCTCAGCTTGACCGCAGCCCAACATGGGGATATTGCTTCTCAAACACTTCAGAGTATTGTGTAATCCTCTGAGATTTTAGCTGTGACCAAAGGAAAGCAAGTGCTTCCATTGCGAGGCAGTCTGAACTTCTAAAAGTGGTCAGAATTGCCCAGTCAAGGTCATGAACCAATCTAGAGTTTGGGTTCTGAAGATTTCACTTTAATCTTGGAATTTGTTCACTTCGGACTAGGAAGCTGAGCTTTGATTTTTTTTTTTTTTTTTTTGGCATCAGATCTTCACTATGTAATGCCTTGAGTCAACAGGCCATATTATATCTTTTAAAAGAGAAAGTGAAAACAAATCCATTTAGCCGTATTCCCCAGTAAAATTGCTCTGTGAAGCTAAAGTAAAACAACAAGATTGTCAATGGCCCAATCTTCTAGATTTACATTTCAAATTTTTTTAAAAATTTTTATTTATTCATGATAGTCATACACACACACACAGAGAGGCAGAGACACAGGCAGAGGGAGAAGCAGGCTCCATGCACCAGGAGCCCGATGTGGGATTCGATCCTGTGTTCCCAGGATCGCGCCCTGGGCCAAAGGCAGGTGCCAAACCACTGCGCCACCCAGGGATCCCCTAGATTTACATTTCAAAACCAATATTGGAAGCAGAATTAAAAACCTCCATGGGTCCCTCAAACTCCTGGCCTCCCTCACCGTATCCCCTCACTTTCCACAGATGACCTCAACATCTATATATGGTGAAAAACAAGACTTCAGATGGGAAATCCTTCAAATTCTTGCCACCAAACCCCAAATGTCTTGGCACCTGTCGAATCCTTTCCTCCTTTTTTTTTTAAGATTTCATTTATTCATGAGAGACAGAGAGAGAGAGAGAGAGAGAGAGAGAGAGAGGCAGAGACACAGGCAGAAGAAGAAGCAGGCTCCATGCAGGGAGCCAGATGTAGGACCGGATCCCGGGACTCCAGGATCATGCCCTGGGCCAAAGGCAGGTGCCAAACCGCTGAGTCACCCAGGGATCCCCCTCTTCCATTATTTCTTATGGGAGAAATCACTTTCCCTTTGTCTCGGATGGCTTCTTCCACTTTTGCTCTCGATGCCACCCTCTCTTGCATACTTTAGTGCCATTCTTTTTCCAGCTTTCTGGTCAAACTTTTTGATCACAGGAGCCCTTTACAGTTGAAAATTATTGAACACCCCAATGAACTTCTTGTTTCTGTGACCTATGTGTACGTATTGACACTTACCATATTAGGAACTGAAGCAGAATTATAAAAAATTATAAATTAACTTAAAAAAATAAGCCCAATACATGCTAATTAAATTGCATTTTAAATCACAAATATATTTTCCAAAACAAACAAAAAAATAATGAGCAGAGTAATATTATTTTCCATTTTTACAAATTTCTTTAATGTCTGGTTTAACAGAAGACAGAACCAGAAGACGGTTCTGCTTTTGCATACAATTGTGAAATGATTATTTGGTTGAAGTACAGGAAGAGAATCCTGCCTTACAGAAATATGTAGCTGAAAAAGGGAGGACTATTTTATCAACTTCCTCAGATAATTGTGGATATTTTTACTTGATATTATACCAAAGCTCAACAAATAATATTTTTCTAAAGATTAGCTGCAATGTGGGTTCTGAAGTCATATTAATTATTTTTTTCATATCCTGTTACTTCAAAAATCCATTAATCTATTTTGCACTTTGAACAAACCTTTTATTAATAAGGCATGATTTTAAACATTATGCATAGTCATTTGGAAACTATTGGTTCACTGAGTTATGCAGATCTTCTAAATGTTAGCACATTTTATTTTATAATATAAAAGATGTCATTTTCATTAACATCACCGCTAATCACATCAGAAAAATATTAAAGTATTGAGAGTTGTTGAATTCACAGTGGCAGACACAAATTTTCCAAAGTTATAATTTTCACTTTGAAAGCTCAAATATTACTGCCAACAAATATTGTCAGTTTTTCTTGAAGTGACAGGCTTATTTTGCTCATTTCCAAGAAAATGTCCCCCGAACACTGATTTGAAAAGCCATATTTTGTAGGCCATTTTTAAAAGTAAAAATGGTATTCCATGACAAAAGTCTAGTTCAACTCCCAACAGAGTCAACCCTGAAGACAACCATCACATTGAGTCTATAAAGTCTACAGTGTTTTCTGTGAGCTTCCCATTTTGTCCTATGGATTATTACAAAGATGTGCACTCAAGGATCATGATATAGTAAAACTGGTAATTATGAGGAAGGACATTCTTAAGTTGAACTGGCACTGATTTTACTGGGTGTAATGGTGAAGAAGAGAATCACCACCATGACAGTTTGATGTCTTCATTCACACCAAAGAGCCAGCACTTCTACCAACCATTGCTTTTGCACTGACAAAATGGAAGCCATACAGTGAAAGGCAAGCAACATCTTATACTATTTATGAAAACAATTGTGCTTGCCCAGGCTCCCTGACAAAGTCTCACTCTGAGACCTGTAGATAGAATTAATTCTTTACCTTTTCTTATTTTAATTCTCTATTCAATATTGTCTCTTTCTTTTAGGTTTTTGTTTCTTTCTTTCTTTCTTTCTTTTTTTTTTTTTGAGAGAACACATGGGTGGCAAGAGGGGCAGAGAGAGAGGGAGGGAGAGAATCATAAGCAGGCTCCATGTCCAGCATGCAGCCCAATATGGGGCTTGATCTCACAACCCTGAGATCATGACCTGAGATGAAATCAAGAGTTGGACACTTAACTGACTGAGACACTCTCGTGCCCCATTCTTTATTTTTTTTTTAAAGATTTATTTATTAGAGTGAGAGAGAGTGAGCAAGAGGAAGAGGCAGAGTGAGAGCTAAAGAAAAACTCAAGTAAACCCCCTGCTCAGTTCAGAGCCTGATGGGGGGCTTGATCTGACAACCTGAGATTGCTATCTGAGCCAAAACCAAGTGTCAGCTACTTAATCAACTGTGCCAACCAGGTGCCCCCAGGAGCCCCTTTTTCTATTAGTTTTAAGCATGCTTATGAATCACATTGGAAAAAGAAACGTCAAAATAAATTTTCCCCAAACCCCAAATTATCACTAAAGATCATCAAATCCCCATTAGAGCCAAATACCCATAAAGAATCATTACCATTCGGGATGCCTGAGTGGCTCAGTGGTTGAGCGTCTGCCTTTGGCTCAAGGCATGATCCGGGGTCCTGGGATCGAGTCCCACAACAGACTGTTTGCGGGGATCCTGCTTCTCCCTCTGCCTGTGTCTCTGCCTCTCTCTTTCTGTGTGTCTCTCATGAATAAATAAATAAAATCTTTTTTAAAAAAAGAATTATTACCATTTATTATCTGCTTTTTTCACATTCTATCCTTTGGCACTCATTGCAATCTAGTTTCTCTCCCTAACTCTTCCTATAAATTGACATCTTCAAGTTCCCAGGGTCTTTCTTGGTATGTGACTCTAGGGGACATGCTCCAATCCTTACCTTTCTTGACTCTCTGCAACACCTGACCCCACTGACCACTTGTGCATCTAATATATATGCTGGGCATCATGCTAAGTGCTTTACACAAGACAGCTCATTTAATTTATCTGGCAAGCTGATGATGCAGCTATGATTATTAGTGCATCTCACAATTAAGAAGCTCTGGAGAACTACCAAGGGTCAGACAGAACATAAGGAGAAGTGCTGAATCCTAAATGGGGCCTTCATGACCCCAAAGCCAGAGGTCTTAAGCATCATCATATACCTCCTTCTTGAAATACCTCTTCCCTTTTACATGACATCAAGTTTGTTTTCCTACCTCTCTGGCAGCTTTCTCTCAGTCTTCTTTGTGTGTGGAAAAAAAAAGCTTTTCCCATGATCTTGCTTTGCTCAAGATTCAGAGTCCCAGAAGAGCTCACTGAACTGGGCACACTGAAGTCCTGTGCCCTCTCACTCCCCAGCTTTGCCATGCTGGAGAATGGGAGAACTGTGCCTTTTGTCCGGAAGACAAAAGAAGATGCCCTTCAGCTTGTGCCCAAGGGTGCTCTCAAGTCAGGCCAGGGAAAATAGGAATAGGAGTTGGATTCTGGGCTGCCTCGAACTGATTGACATAACTACGATCAGTTCTTCTTTTCCCTCTTCTCACTGACTCCTACTCGTATTTCAGAACTCAACTTTTATACTACTCCTTCCAGGAAGCCTTCCTGACTTCCAAATCTGGGTTGGCTGTGCCTCTCAGTGCTCTGAGCTTCCCCGCTCATGGTGATTTTTATGGTACTTTGCAGTGGTTGGTTTATATTTCTTCTACTGAACTACCAGTTCTGGGAAAGTGAAACTATGTCTGCTTCTCATCTTGCATCCCTAGAATCTAGCACAGGGCTCAGCACCTGGTTGTCTCTCAGCATAGGTGAATAAATTCCTATCCTGGGTTTGGGAAACTAATGGGGCACCCCTGAGGATATGTATATCTGGAAGTGGTTAATGGGGAAAGGTGCTCATGAGAGTGATCTACAGATTTTATAATTATTTGGGATGAATAGTGCTTGAAGTTCTTAGAAAGGATTAGAAACTATCAGAGAAAGAAGAAAAAAGTGCTGAGGACAGTGCCTTGGGGAGTACAGATAGATGAGTCAGTGGAGGACACTCTGGTAGATGATTTAGAGATATATATAATACATGTGAAACCAAAGCCATGAAAAACAAAAAAGGAAAGAATTTCATGAAATAGAGTTACCCTAGCATATAACTGTTGCAGAATCATTAATGAGAATAAAGACTGAAGAAATGCTTTGCAATTTTGCAATTATGAAATCACTTTGGAGCTGTTGACAAATATTGTTTCAATTGAATAATAAGGATAAAAATCAGAGAATGGGGAGGAAGTGGACAGTGAAGAAGTGAATGTTGAGAAGTTGAGAATGAAGGCAGGAGGTGTAGATCAGTGGTTCTACAGGTATGACTTCAGAATTATCTATGTAGATGTAAAAATGACAGCTCTGGGTACCATTCTCAAACTTTACTGGTTCAGTAGATCTTGAATAGGGCTGGGACTTCTCTAATTTTAAAAAGCATTATGGGTGACTCAACCTCTGCTTGGGGATCGTTAATATATATCCATTACTTTACTCATTTGGCTCATGCAGGAAGAAGAAGAAAACAGTTAAGTTATTATGGACTAAGTTGTATCCTCCCCAAAGTATGTATGTTGAAGCCCTAAGCCCCCCAAATGACTGTATTTGCAGATAAGACCTTTAAAGAAGTAATTCAACTTAAATGAGGTAATAAGGTTGGGGACCAAATTCAATAAGACTAGTGTCCTTATAAGAAGAGGAAGAGACACTGGAGATCTCTCTCTCTCTTTCTGTACATGGTACAGAGGAAAGGTAAAGTGACAACACAATGAGAAGGTAGCATGTGCAAGGTGGAAGCCAACTCAATCAACACTTCAATCTTGGCCTTCTAGCTTCCAGAAAATAAATGTCTGTTGTTTAAGACACCCAGTATGTGGTTATTCTGTAATGGCAGCCCTAGCTGACTAATATATAAGGTAGAGAACTTTATTTCTAGACACTGGAAATCCAACCAAGTGAGAGGGGAGGAATGAACCAATAAATAATAACGGCTAGGAAAAACCTGAAATTACTAAATGAAAGGCACAATCAAGAAGCCAGAATCTGAAAAATGTAAGGACTGAGATTCTAGAGGGAAGGTCAGCTTTGGAGAGAAGCACAATATAACTTGTCCATGTTTTTCTTTATTGATCTTCTGAATGCCTCTGTGAGATGGGTAGATGAGGAAGGTCAGTTTTGTGGGGGTCAGATTTGTACAGCTGAGGAGTAAAAGACCCAGAATAAGAACTGTGTATCTTTTTCTAATGAGTTCTCCTATACATAGGTTTTCCAAATTTCTATAATTTCTGTTCCACCTTCATCATTTTTGCTGTATCTAAGTCAACACCTTGCTTCTATCTTAAATATAAATAAATATATAATATATATCTACATATTTATATATTTAAGATAAATTCAGATTATCATAAACATGTATTCATATATATATATATTTATGTATATATTTAAGATTAATTCAGATTTTTACATAGCATCAATGTATGAAACAATATAACTGGCTTGACATGCTAGATTTCTATAATGCATATTAAATTTAGTAAATAATTTCAGAGCAGTCCACTCTGGGGGCAGCTGGGAGGCTCAGTCAGTTAAGTGTCTGCCTTTGGCTCGGGTCATGATCACACGGTTCTGGGATCGAGCCCTGAGTCTTGCTCCCTGCTCAGCGGGGAGTCTGCTTCTCCCTCTCCCTCTGCCTCTTCCCCATTGTTCATGCTCTGTCTTTGTCTCTCTCTCTCTCAAATAAATAAATAAATAAAATCTTAAAAAAATGTCCATTCTGTATATACCTTACATACCATCAGTGAGTATATGCTGGTTCCATGATGAGGAACGTCACTTTTTCTGAGAAAGGAAAAAAGGAAGAGAGGAAATGCCTTATATCAGGAGGATGTGCCTTATATCAAGAGGGAATGAAAAAAAGGGAGGAAAACGAAGATTTGTGTGTGCCTCATTTGAAGGGTAAAAAAAATGGTTAGTCCTTTAGGCTACACAGATCAAGGGATATTTGATGGAGCAGTACAGAAATCATTACAGAATTAATTACTTTGGAATAAGGGGATTTGCATTTTTCAACTGCAAGTTTAGAGTTTTGTGGTCCATGGGTACCTGTTATGTAGATCAGAGGGCGATGAAAATGGCAGTAGTGCTGTCCTCAGACCCAGGCACTTGGGTCCTGCTGGGATCCCTGCTTTGAAAGGCTCTGCCCCAGCTCTGGGTGCACTGTCCGCCTCTTCAGGCACATGAGAACCCCTCTAGATCACATACCACACCCACACTTAGACTCTGGAGTTATTTGCTCTCCAGGCTTGGGCCAGCCTCTTCTTTTCCATCCCTTTCCCCACCTGGACTGCCCAGCTGACATGTGCAGACTTGGAGGTGGCCAACAAAGAGCTGTTAGCGGATGCATATGTACAGAGCTTGGACTGAAGTGTCCACAGTCTTGCATGCAGGGCTCTGCATGGTGTAGCATGAAGCTGTGATTGGGAAGAGAAGGGGAGTGCCCAGTCATGCAAATCCCAGGAGTGGGCCTGATTACCCCAGAGTCAGAGAACTGGACAGAAGGGAGAAGTGATTCTCATCAAACAGAAGCATCAGTTCAAAGGGAGCATGTGCAGCAAGTGCCATCATTTGCACATTATTTGTCAGTTCCTAGTAGGAATAGAATCAGCTGGAGCTGTCCAAGTATGATGAAGAAGATTATTTAAAGCAAGAAACTTGAATGATTATGGACCAAGAGAGGGACTGCAGTGTGCAACGTACTGAAGCAAGATTCTTTATTTTATTTTATTTTATTTTATTTTATTTATTTATTTTATTTATTTATTTATTCATGAGAGACACACAACAGAGAAAGAGAGAGGCAGAGACACAGGCAGGGGGAGAAACAGGCTCCATGCAGGGAGCCCGACGTGGGACTCGATCCCCGTCTCCAGGATCAGGCTCTGGGCTGAAGGTGGCACTAAACCGCTGAGGCTTCCGGGCTGCCCTGAAGCCAAGATTCTAGATGTCACCATTGTGACCACTGTGATACAGACCCAGTTGTAACAGGGCAGGATACAGAAGAACGGTAAAAGGAGTGGAAACAAGATGACAAAAAGAGGCCTGAATGGGATGAATACAGAAAAACTTTCTTACCTGCATTTGGCTAAGATGTTCCTCAATTTATTAGAAAAAAAGAAATGGAGGTTTGTGAAGAAACCACCTTGAGTACTGTGGTTTTGGTTTCAATAAGATACATATGTACTGAACAAACTCTGGCTTTCAGGTATTATGCAAGGTACTGGTGTATGTAAAATTGCATGAAAATCCATTTCTGACGAGATCAGTTGGTAGAAGAGATTTCAGGTGGAAAAGAATTAAGATAGAGAAGATTGGGAGTAATTCATTAAGGAAGTGTGTTTAGGGAGGGCACACGAGATACATGATTAGGTTTTGATCAGCTAGGAGTACATTTGAACTTAGCATAAATTCGTAGAGAGATCGGCAAAATTCTATAGTCTTGTTTAGCAACACTCTGCAGTCAGGAGGAGGAATAGGAAAAATGAATGGAAGGGATTACATCAAGCTTGGCACAGTGGTCACTTAAAAAAATCGTGTTTGGTGAGAGCAACATTGAAGTGACTTGGCCATGGCACCTGGGCCAATTGTTATTATGATCATCACTAACTTTTTTCTTTTTTGGGAGGGTTCTTACCAGTTTCTGTTCTTGAGTCTTTAAATACATGATCTCTGGCCTAGGCACCAGTCACATGACCACCAGAGGAGAGGGTTAGCAGGTTGGAGAAGATGGATGGGCAGAGTCATTCTGGGGCTTGGTGAAGTCTCCAGAAATTTGTGTTCAGTTGCTTCAGCTTATACTGGGGTGGATGGAATTTCAGTATGAAGAATTTAATTTTAAAGATTTGACAATTACAGAATGAACACCTGAGACAGAGTATTGTGATTTTTTTCTGAAGGTCATTACAAGTGGATGTATCATTTTGGCTGTTTTGCAGTATTTTATTTTATTTTTTTAAAAAGCTTATTTATTTATTCATGAGAGACACACACACATACACATACACATACACACACACAGAGTGAGAAAGGCAGAGACACAGGCAGAGGGAGAAACAGGCTCCTCACAGGAGCCCGATGTGGGACTTGATCCCGGGATCAATAAGCTCATTATTTCGAATTGAGGAGATAGATGTTCAGACACAGTAATTTGGCTGCCTGTGCTATGGTTGGGAATTGTAGCTGTCTGTGACAGGGTTTCCCTTATTAGGTGAAAAAAACCCTCAAATCCAGATTGGGTTCACCTTTCATTTGGTTAAAATTTGGTAACAGAGCTATATGAGGAAAACAATTTGCAATCATGCCCAGAAGATCTTAATTGGCATTTGTAATAACTAACTTTTAGACTTATGGTTAGGGGCATCCAGAAAAGGAGACACAGATTTTAGCCCACCTGGCTTGTTTGCCTGTTTGTGGGTGTAGGACAATCTTCATTCAGATATCATGAAAGTCAGTGGGCCATGTAAGCAGAATCTTCAGTGATGCTGATTGTTCATGCACAGCAAAACTCACTTTCAATTACTGAAATCAATTTTTTCCAATGCCTCAAAGCGGGGACCATTCTGAGGCTTTTGAAAGCAATTTTTCATTTTATTTCTTTGCAAACTGACACATCGCTGTTTGCTTTGTAACAGAACAGCTGATTTAAAGCTCTTTGCTACTCTGGCTAGCTCTCTCTGCCTCTTCCACCCTAGTTCCCATGATCCTCTGTACTGTTCTGCACCACATGGTAGGAACTTGAGATGGCTTTCTAAATAGGGGATGTGCAGCAGAGTGATAAAAACTGAGTGAATCTATAATTTAACTGCAGAGAGTCTTTCTCCAGTATTGGTACTGACTTGATTGTTCCGATTCCTTTGTCATTTTGGTTGCTTGGAATATTGTAAGGATTAAGCAAATGGGTTTTAAAGAATTTTCGTTTTCTACATATATAGGTCACCTATTCAAAATCTTATTTTCCCATTTAAATCATTTTCTAACTAATACGTTGTATCTAATCTCTCAACTGTAAGCAAAATATGTTTTTCCTCCTGGTGACAAATAGTAAGTTCACTGCATTTCTGAGAACAAAGCATTCATCACTGATAGCTTCTATTCATCTCCCCAGTTCCCCTGGCTGGGATATTAGCTTATAAGAAAAGATTGCGTGTGTGTGTTTGAAATAAAAAGTAAGTCCATTTTGCTGTGTGGCTAGTCTTCAAACAACAAATTGTGCCATGCAACGGATAGATAGTCTCACAGTACTTTGGACTCCTAAATTCATTACAATTTGCAGTTCATATTTTATAACTTTGTTGTTAATCCTGGAACTTCAGTTATAGCTTCAAATTTGAACCCTATTGAAACCACCTCCTGGAGCCCACAAACAAATATGAAAATGCTCAGAAAGGTATTTCATGGCCAGCATGGAGTAGAGTGGAGAGTTGGTGGGGAAGGGGTAGTTGAGAGGAGAGGTCCAGAAAGAGTGCCTCCCTGACCACAGGCCTCATGTAGATGATGCCTCTTCTTCCTTGTTTTTATAATATCCAGGAGATGGGCTGACTGATCAGCAATTCTCCAAAACTGTTGTCTTGGTTCTCAGAGAGTGTCCCTTGAGACAAATTTCTTGAACAAATTCTATGTGTGAGGCACTGTGCCTGAGACCTCATAGGTAAACTATAGTGATAGACTAATGGCTAAAAGTGGTTTTGTATTTTATTTCATTTTTATTTTTTTAAGATTTTATTTATTTGTTTGAGAGAGAAAGTGAGTGAGAGAAGGCACAAGCTACAAGCCAGGGGAAGGGTTGGGGGGGGGGCGACTCCCCACTGCGCAGGGAGCCTAATGTGAGACTCAATCCCAGGACTCTGGGATCAGGACCTGAGTTCAAAGCAGACACTTAACTGACTGAGCCATCTAGTTGCGCAATTGTTTTGTGTTTTGATATTTTTTTTACCATTTGGTTTTTTAAAAAAATAGGGATCCCAAAATGTTTGCATTTTCAAAAACATTACTATCACCTGTATATACCAATTTTGTTGTTGAAAATTAGTACTGATTTTGTAATTTTATTTTGGGCTCCAGGCTTGAAAAGCTCTATTTAGGGCTGTAGTACTTAGATGATCAGGGCTCAGATTTATAGAATCACTGGAATTTAAATATCATCTACTCCTATTTCCTCACTTTCAGGAGATGAACCAGAATTCTAGAGAGATTTATTGGTAAATATAGAGCGTTGGGTTTTTATTTATTAATTTTTAAAATTAAAGTATAATTAATGTTCAGTGTTATATTAGTTATAGGTGTACAGTATAGTGATTCAACAATTCTATACATTTCTCAGTGTTCAAGATGGCTCAGTCAGTTGAGCATCTGATTCAATCTCAACTCAAGCATCGATCTCAGGATCCTAAATTCAAGCCCTGTCTTGGGCTCCATGCTGTGTAGGGAGACTACTTAAAAAAAAAAAAAAAAAAAAAAAAGAAGTGTACTCTTAATTTCCTTCATATGTTTCCCCCATTCCCTCTCCCATCTTGTTTCTGGCAAGCACCGTTTTGTTTTGTATTTAAAAGTCTGGTTTTTTTTTTTTTTAATCTTTTTCTTTGTTCACTTATTTTGTCTTTTCTTTTTTAAAAATTATTTATTTACTCATGAGAGACAGAGAGAGAGGCAGAGACACAGGCAGAGGGAGAAGCAGGCTCCCTGTGAGGAGCCTGAAGCAGGACTTGATCTCAGGACCCCGGGACCATGCCCTGAGCCAAAGGCAGACACTCAGTCACTGAGCTACCCACGTGTCCTATTTATTTTGTCTTCAAATTCCATATATGAGTGAAATCAAATGGTACTTGTCAGTTAGAGACTTGTACTTTTTTAAGATTTATTTATTGATTGATGAGAGACAGAGAGAGAGAGAGAGAGAGAGAGAGGCACAGAGACACAGGCAGAGGGAGAAGCAGGCCCCATGCAGGGAGCCTGACGTGGGACTGGAGCCTGGGTCTCCAGGATCATGCTCCCGACTGAAGGCGGCGCTAAACCGCTGAGCCACCTGGGCTGACCGAGACTTGTACTTTTAAATTATAGTCTTATATAAGAATTTTTCGTAACAAATTAATTTGGGCTTTGTTATGATATTTAAGTATCTTATACTTACAGTATGGAGTTTGAGGATGGTTTATTAGATCAAAAGATTGCAGAGCACCTAATATATTGCAAAAAGCTTATTTCTTCCTGTTTTTTTCCTGCTTTGCTTCCATGTGCTACTTTATCTCCACTCCAGATGGGATCTTTAGTCACCTACCTGAGCTTGAATTTGCTCTATTTGTTCCTCCAACATCCTTGGAGTTGTTAGATAAGTTTTTGTCTTAAGCCAAGGTCATTAAATAATTATCTACTGAGCTTAGTCTGTGAACCACAAAAGAAAAACCAGACATGATTCCTACTCATGAGATGAGATGAATCCAGGTGAGACAGTGAATAATTCATCTTTCAAATTATTATTATACGATGGCATAATGAAAGCCAGGTTAACTATTATGGATAATAAATAAGAAGGACATATTTGAGTTGCTTCTATCTGAGATCAGAATTTGGTTTGTGTTGATTGAACACATGGCGATTGCTTTCTTGGTTTACCCATTTGGACTAATCCTGTTGAGAAATGAAGATTGAAAAGATTAGTGACTTCATTTTATGCTGATACTTTGAGAGACCATAGGTTATGTGGCATAATAAAAATTGTGGATAGACATTTTTAAGACCAATTAGAATGGCTGCATTAGAGAATCCAAGAAAATGTCATTATCTTTACAACATACAAGTGATCTTTGTGGGGATGTGTGCCTAGTTATGGCAAGAGCTGCCTACTAAGCTGTGGTGGTTCATGGACAGGGTTAAGGAGAAGAGTGTATGTTAGGAAGCTAAGTCACATTTGAAGAAGAGGTGTGTCAAGGTAGGGTTCTGAGGTTTATTGGTTATAATCCCAAATTTGGGATGAAAAAGTTACTCTTCTGTTCAGGGTTCAAGTTGGGGGTTTGCCCTGTAAGAAAGCGTCAACTGCTGACTTTACTTGAATGTCCTTGGAAAGAGAAGGACTTAAACCAGCCATGAAGAGGAGAAGAATGCCAGGTTTTCTGGAAACATCGCCAAAGCCCAACAATTTCTCAGAATTCTCAGAGGTGCCAGAGGAGAAGTGTTTGCATTTCAATGGAAAAAGTTCTGAAAGCTCTGGAAACTATTCCCAGTTTTACTTTTTCATTAAAGGCAAAAACCATTGCTGTGAATAAGGGACAGAAGACTTGCTAGGGCTTTGTTAAGAGTTAAGAAAAGGGACCTCTGGGAAATTTTAATTGTTCAATTCTTTGCCACAATGCTGAGACAAAGGAGATGGAGTCATAATGGCAAATAGAAAAGAAAAGTACTGTTCGCTTTCATACAAAAGTACCCAATGTCTGGAGCCCAAAGTCTGGAACCACTTTTCACTAGCCTGGCTCTGAAATAAAGACAGAACTTTCTAGGTTTAAAGAGATGTAGTAGCAACAGCATTGCAGTAACATAATGATGCCCCTCATAAGTGCATAGTCATCATAAGCATTCAATCTCTCAGACACTGCAGATACCCGGTTAGGTAGCTGGGAAATTACAGTACTCATGAAAGATGATCTTCTAGAAAAAGAATAATACTATTTCCAGTTGCAGTTTGGAAGGATTTTAAGTAGATTTATAGTAACAGTCAAAAGTAGAAAAACAGTGTAGTAGCAATCCAAATGATTTTAGGTCTAATGCTACTACAGCAAGATTGAAGGCAGCACTTCAATAGAAATATAATGCAAGCCACATGGATGATTAAAATTTTGTAGTAGCTACATTAAAAAAGTAAAAGCAAACAGGTGAACTTAATTTTAATACTATATTTTATTTAATCTGATATATGTAAAATATGATCACTTCACTTTGAAATCGATATAAAAATTAGTAATAAAGCACTTAACAATTTTTTCTTACCAAGTATTTGAATTTTGTAAGTATTCCATACTTACAGGCTCTCTCCATTTGGATGGTAAATTTTCATTAAAAAATACTCGATTGGTGTTCAGAGGTCATAAAACTTATGGTTGAAAGAGTGGATTCACAAATATACTGTAATAACATCTGAGAACTGAATGGAGTGACAGTTTTCAATTTTAAACTAATTAAAATTAAATAAAATTGAAAATTCAATTTCTTAGTTTTACTTGCTCCATTTCAGGTACTCAATTGGCAACATGTGGCTAAGTGCCTACTGTATTAACCAGGACAGCTCTAAAATGTTAAATGTTTCTTTTTGTTTTTTATTATGCTGCAGTGGTTTTGTTTGTTTCAATATTAGTGAGTTTTTGGAAGTGGCCAATTTTATCTTTTTTATGTAGAGATTATAGCTTTTTTATGTAGAAATATTTGGGTCAATACTAATGTATGAGCTTTCTCCATTTAAGACTGTGCACATATCTTGGTCAAATTTTTCAAGACCCTGAGCAAGCTTGACCTGTGGGGTACAAGGAGCCACTTGGTGGTGGTGGGGCAGATGGGCGGGCGAGAGGATGAGGACATAAAGCAAGGTCAGGAGGTGGGGCATTTTCTTCCACGTTCAAAAATGTGAACATTATCTTTCAAGTCATATGACCACATATTTTCTGATTATTAAACTAATGATTCTTTATTATAAAAAATTAATGGTATTCAGATTAGCCTGAAAAGATAATAGAAACCATCCATAATTCTACCCAGAAATAACTACTGGTAACACTGAATATGGTTCTCTTTTGTCATACAAATTTACTCAAACAATGACTGCTTTCTAGGGGATTCTATGGCTCCTTAGGAGGTCCAATCCTGAAGGCTGACAGGGAAAGTTTGCTCAATAAAGAACAATATCTCAATCTTAAAAGGACTGACTGGCTTTCAAAAAGTCTCCTTTTACAGTTTCAAAATTCAATCTTTGCAGAGTTGAAGTTCCTATCAAGGCTAGTTTAAATAGCTCCTTTCCCTTGAACTAGACTCTGGATTTCAGTGCTCCGTCTTCCAGATTTCTGCTCCTTCCCCTCCTTCTCTCCAAGGTGACAAGTGAGTGTATATAAAGCAAGTTACATGCCGTTCCAGCAGGGCGCCTGAACTCTGCAACAGAAGGACTACTCTGATCTACTCCTAACTGGTGTGTGCAAGGTGTCCTCTCCCTCTGGTCGCTTGATGAGATGTACTGGTACACACTGCTGAAGCCCCTGGTCCTTGCCACATAAGTCTGTATCTCTTAATGGTCTCTTCGTCTCAAACCTTGCAGGCCTTGCATACCCCCAGCACCTTTGTGGCCTTTCAATGGGCTCATGGAAACCTCTGGACTTCCTCCAGGCACTGCTGCAGGGAACCAGATGTGCTCCCCCAGACTCACCTAAGTACCTACCTTCCAGTGTTGCCTGACCCCAGAGTCACTCATGTCTTCTTGGAAAATTGCTACAAGGAGGGCATTGCCAGGAGCCCTATGGCCTCCTCTTGGTTTGCCCAGGTCACCATGTCACAGTCTTCTCCAGACATTTCCGGGACCAGGTGACTTACTTCTAGCTTCTTTTACCTCTATCTCCTCTTGTCTTACCCTTGGGCAAGAAAGGGTAGGCATAATTTCTCTATGTCACGAATTCTCAGAATGTAACTCACAGATCTCTGGAGTCCCTGAGACATTTTCAGGGGGCCCATTAGATCAAAACAATTTTCATAAGAATATTGAGAAATTATTTCCCCTTTTCATTCTGACACTTGCACTGAAGATGCAAAAGCAATATAGGTAAAACTGTTGGCTCCTTAGCACTGATCAAGGCAGGAGCTCTGAATTCTATTAATAGTCATTGTATTGGTGACACTATACAGTAAACACACACACTTTCTCACACACACTTGAAGAGAAAGAGAAAAACTTCAAACAAAAATAACTTGCTAATTTCATATAAGAAAGTCTTTGATAAAGCAAAAAAAAATGAATCTCAACTCGATACTTTGTGTGGCTAACTAGGAAGTACAAATAAAGTACTTCTGATTTATACTGAAATATGACAGTTGTTTTGAAGAAAAGCACGTATGCAATTATATGATTGTGAACTGAATTAGCAGTTTTTCCCATGGAACACCATTTTTTTACTTGAAAGAACAACTGATAAACTATGATACTGTGATAAGGTGTAACAAACAGACAACTGTGATTAGTCAGACTTTGAATTTTTGGCGGACATTTTCTCAAAAACAAATGAGCTAAGACTATCATTTCATTACATTCAAAGTATTTGTTGCCAGTAATAATATTTGAGTTTTCAACCAAAAAGTAGAAGTTTGGAAAATTTGTATCAACCACTGTGAGCTTGACAGTTTCCCAATATTTACAGGTTTTTCTGAATAAGATATGCGATGATGGTAACTGATGTAATTTTTGACAATATATAATAAAATATATCAACATTTGGAAAATCCATGTAACTCCGTGAACTAATAATCACCAAATGATCAATACATGATGTTTAAAATAATACATGGGTAAAAGATACATTCAGAATTCAAAATAAATAAATGGACTCTAATGTAACAGTACGAATGAATGTTCATTTATATGGTTTCAGATTCCATATTGCAGGTAACATTTAAGAAAATATTAATTGTCAAGTTTTGGCATACTATCAGAGAAGAATACCTATAACTACCTAAAAAGACTATTAAAATAGTTCTTCTTTTTCCAACTCCATATCTGTATGAGGCTGGATTTTTTTTTTCCCTGTACTTTAACCAAAATAATATGTCACAAGAGATTGTATGGAGAAGTGTATATAAGAATCCAGTTGCCTTCCATTAGGCCAAACAGTAAATAGATTTGGAAAAATACAAATAATGCCACTCTTCTTGCTTATTCTTTTAGGGTTAGGAGATTTTTCATAAAAATATGTGTTCTGTGTGGTAGGTTTATTACTATCTTAGGTGCATTAATAAATACTTTAAAAATTTCTCAGTTTTAATATCTAATATGGTATCTTACTTTGGGTCACTGTAACAGAATTATCATAAGGTGAAAAGCTTAAACAACAAGCATTTATTTCTCATAGTTCTGGAGAAGATCCAAGATCAAAGTGGCAGTAGATTCTAGTAAGTCTGGGGAGGGCTCTCGTCCTGGTGCATAGGTGGCCATCTTCTTGCTGTATCCTTACATAGCAGAGAAGAAGTTCTCATGTCTTTTCCCATTTTTACAAGAGCATTAAACCCTTCATGAGAACCCTCCCCTCATGACCTAATCTAACTACCTTCCAAAGGCCCCACTTCCAAATATCACACTGGGGATTAGGACTTGAGCATATGGATTTTGGGGATCTCATTCAGTCTGTGGCATATAGTAACTATCAATAAATATAATCCGCATAAGTAAATGTCTATCAGTAGTTAAAATAGTAGAAATTATTAGGGTCCTAAATAATTTCAAAGAGTTGTGAAGAGGTCAGACCTGGCCCCAACCAGGTAGCTGAAGCCTCAAGCTAACTATGACAGATCACGGTACAAAAATGCAAGAAAAAAAATCTTAATGTGTTTCCAAATGTTATTCCAGTAATACACATATTATAAAGCATACAGTATTTAAACACTGAAATCCTCCTGAGTATATTTATTTATAATTTGATTTGTTCCCCCCCCCCCAGTTGTCATGGGCATAATCTCTCCGGAAATATTCCTCTAAAGTGTGATTTGTGGAGGTTGTATTTACTGCGTCTCCTGCCATCAGCAAGGTTTAGTCAGAGGAATGATATTTATGTTCTAAGAAGGTAACTCATATGATGATACTGAGGTTGCTCATGGGGAGATATAAGAAATCCAGGAGTCTCAGTGAAGTAGAAGTGGGGGCTCCAGAGAGCAAGCACTGAGTTAGGGATTGTGTTGGGGAGGGAGTGGTTGTACATTTGGGTGAACCACTGAATGGGCGGTGGGAGGGGTGGGGACAAGACAGTGATAGGACCTCTCGTGCTTTTCTAGCATAGAGATAGAAAGACCTTTATTAAAGCTATGTAGTAAAAATAAATAAATTAACAATAAATAAATAAATAAAATAAAATAAAACTAAAATAAAGCTATGTAGTAACATTCAGTAGGTGATGGTGCATCTTCATTCTTTTTTTATTTTGAAATAGTCAGCATTTTAATAACTGTTTACCATAAAATGTTGGGTCTACATTTAAATGCCTTCATTTGGGGGCACCTGGGGTGGCTCAGTGGTTGAGCGTCTGCCTTCTGCTCAGGTCATGATCCCTGGGTACTGGGATTGAGTCCTGGATTGGGCTTCTGGTGGAGAGCCTGCTTCTCCCTCTTCCTCTGTCTCTGCCTCTCTCTCTGTGTCTCTCATGAATAAATAAATAAAAATATTTTAAAAAATAAATTTAAAAAAATGCCTTCATTTGCATTTACACATGATTTCTTTCCACAAAGGATTTGAGGGTAACTAAGCCATGAGCATTATAAAAATACTACTACTATTACTACTAATGCAGTAGGTAACCAGATTTGGCAACTCAGATTTACTCTGAATTTTAAAATCTTATAGTATCATCCAGGAAAATTAAAAAACATGTCACAAAAGATTGAATTTTCTTTTGTCATTTTCGATGTAAAGATGATTGCAGTTATTTCATGTTCGTAGTACCAAAATTTATAATCTTAATAATTTTTTTATAAACATTTTATAAAATCTGTACCTGCTAGAAATGTCAGGAATAGATAGCTCAGGATAGGTGTTTCAGTGATTTACAAAAAACATTTTCAAAATTTTTCTCAATGATAACACTTCCATGATTTAAAATTAATTTTTTTTTTAAATATTTTTTTAATCTTTTTTTTATTTATTTATGATAGTCACAGAGAGAGAGAGAGAGAGGCAGAGACATAGGCAGAGGGAGAAGCAGGCTCCATGCACCGGGAGCCTGACGTGGGATTCGATCCCGGGTCTCCAGGATCGCGCCCTGGGCCAAAGGCAGGCGCCACACCGCTGCGCCACCCAGGGATCCCTAAAATTAATTTTAACTTAAAAATTATTTGCCAGAAAAATAACCTCAGAATTTAAAATATTTAAAAATGTGTTTTTAGCTAGTAGGAGTATAATTATTTTATATGTAAGATGATCTAATGATCATTGATAACAATCTTTAGTTTTACCATAAAAAGTCATAGTCAAGAAATCTTAAAAGAAAGAAAGAATGCCTAAGAAAACTTAGGCATTACTATTCATTCATTCATTCATTCTTCAAGTGTTTAATGATTCCCAAGTTATATTTCAGACTCTGGGCTAAATATTTATTATATAAAAATTATAATATCTTTCTTTAAGGAAGGACCATGAAAGGATATGGAAATCAAACAAAATGAAACAACTAGTAAGGAATGCTGTAAATACTAAAACACAGGTATTTTAGTTTCCTTGGTAATTAGGATTATCTCAATCAAACTGGGATTTGATAGAAGTAGAAATCATAGTTCTCACTTTAATGGAGATTATTATGGAGGTAAACTGAATTACTGTTCACTGGTATCTGGTACCTTTTTTTTATGCTTCCCCAACCCTCGTCTTGTGGAACTCAGACTTGCAGTGATAACTTATTGTGGTTTTCTTTAACGTATCTCTGATAACTAGTGGTGGTAAGCACTTTTTGGCCATTTATAATTGGTTGTCTTTGTGTTATTAATAAAGAAAAGATAGAGCTATTAATAAAGTAAAGTAAGAGTCCTTTATCTATCTTGAATACCAATCATTGATTAGATAGATATTCTATAAGTATTTTCTTCTAATTCCTGGCTTGCCTATTTATTTTATCAGTGTCTGTAGATGAGAAGAATTAAAAACAATTATGAAATCTACTATATCTTTTTTCTTTCTTTTGTGGCTATTTACTTTCTATGAAATCTAAGAAAATTTTGCCTGTGCTCAAGTCAGAAACACATTCTCCCATACTTCCATTAAGTGTTTTATGGTTTTAGCTTTTATGTCTAAGTTTATGATCCATCTCAAATTAATTTTTGTATGTAATTTGAGGTAGAAGCCAAGGTTTATTTCTTTCCATGTGGATATCTAGTTCCCCTAGCAAAATTTGTTGAAAAGATTTTTCCTATTGGATTGTTCTGTTGAATTTGTTTATAATCAAAAGATCATACAGGAGTGGGACTATTTCATTGTGTTTCATTGATTTATCAAATCTTATGCCACTACTTCATTACTTTGATTCTAAGTCTTCAAATCAGAGAGTATATTTCCTTTCACTTTATTTTTTTGGATAGTTTAGGTCTTTTGCATTTTCATACAAATTTAAGAAACCAGGGTGCCTGGGTGTCTCCGTCGGTTAAGTGGCCTACTTGATTTCAGCTCAGGTCATGATCTCAGGGCCCTGTGTCAGTTCGCATGCTCAATGGGAAGCCTGCTTCAGGATTATCTCTTTCCTTCTTCCCTTGTCCCTCCCCCTGCTCATGCATGCTCTCTCTTCCTCCCTCCCGCTAAAATAAAAATAAAGAAATTTTTAAAAACCTTAAGAAACACCTTTTAAACTTTTACAGAAAACTCAGTGGGATTTTGAGTTGGATTGGGTTGCATCTATATGGGGAGAATGACTTATTTATTATATTGAGCCCTCCAATTTATAATCCTATATATAAGGTTTTATTTATTTTTTCAGCAAAATTTGGCAGTTCTCAGTGTGAAATTTTTGCACATTTTTGTGAAATTTATTTTTTTAGAGTCTCAGGGTTTGACATTATTATAAATGGAATTTTTAAAATTTCATTTTTCTAGCTGTTTGCTAATATTAAAACATGCAATTGATTTTTATATCCATTTATATATAGCAGTGTTAAATTTACATACTAATTCTAGTAGTTGTTTTGCAAATACTTTGGGGTTTTCTACATATACTATCATGTCATATGCAAAAATAAACAGTTTTTATTCTTTCTTTATAATATTTAAGCCTTTTATTTCTTTTTCTTATCTTATTGCAATAGTTAAGAACTCCTGTATAATGTTGAATAGAAGTGATAAGAATTAACATTTTTACCTATTCTCCATCTTGGAGAAAAGTATTTATCAGTTTCTGATAATTAGCTTCAGTTTCCAGTTTTCTGAGAATTAAAAAAAATAATATGTGTTGAATTTTATCAAATCTATTTTCTGCATCCACTGAAATGATCATATAGTTTATCCCTTTTATTTTATTAATTATGAATTACACTAATTGAATTTGAATGTTAAACCAACACATTACATCCCCTGGTTAAAACTTACTTGTTCATCAGTAATATTCATTTTGTATAATGTTAGAGTCAGACTTGCTAATCTCATAAAACAAACTGAAATGTATTCCTCCTCCTCTATTTTCTAAAAGATTTTATATAAGAGTGAAAATTATTCTTTCTGTCAATGCTAATTGAATCTACCAGTAAAACCATTTAGGCCCTAAATTTCCTTTGCAGAGAAATTTTTTTTAAAATAATAAATTCTATTTCTTCAATAAATATAGGATTAAATTTTCTATTTCATCTTACATCAATTTTAGTAAGTTATATTTTTAAAGGAATTTGTCTATTTTTTCTAAGTTGTTACAGTTTTCTGGCATAAAGTTGTTCATAATATTCTCCTATCATCCCTAATTTATTCTGATAGGATCTTTTATTCCTAATGATGGTAATTTGTGCTTTCCTTTTATTGATCAATCTAGCAAAAGATTTGTCAATTTTGTTGATCTTTTTTTTTAAAATTTTTATTTATTTATGATAGTCACACACACACAGAGAGAGAAGCAGAGACACAGGCAGAGGGAGAAGCAGGCTCCATGCACCGGGAGCCCGACATGGGATTCGATCCCGGATCTCCAGGATCGCGCCCTGGGCCAAAGGCAGGCGCCAAACCACTGCGCCACCCAGGGATCCCCTGATAAAATCTTTTAAGGAGGAATTGAATCATTGCCTTTATTGCATCCCACAAACTTGGATATATTACATTTTTATTATCTTTGAGTATGCAATATTTTCACATTTCTTTTTTCTAAGGTTTATTTATTTACTCATTCATGATAGACACAGAGAAAGAGAGAGAGAGAGAGAGAGAGAGAGAGAGAGAGAGAGAGGCAGAGACACAGGAGGAGGGAGAAGCAGGCTTCATGCCGGGTGCCCCACTCGGGACTAGATCCCGGGACTCCAGGATCCTGCCCTGGCACAAAGGCAGGCGCTAAACCACTGAGCCACCCAGGGATCCCCTCCCATTTCTTTTTAAGTTTCTTCTTTGACACATGGATTATTTAGAAGTATGTTGATTAATTTCTAAATATATGGAGTTTTCTTAGATATCTTATTGTTACTGAATTCCAATTTATTTTCTGTGTGGTCAGGAAATATGCTCTAGTTTTAATCTTTTAAAATTTATTGAAACTTGTTTTATAGTTTAGTATATGCTTTATTTGTGTGACAGTTTTTATGTCTATGTTTATGAGAAATATTGATCTATAGTTTTTCTTCCTTTTGATGTTTTTGTCTGCTTTTGATAATACTACCTCATAGAATGAGTTTGGAAGCTTTCCTTCTGCTTTCTGGAAGAGGTCATGGAAAATTGTATCATTTCTTCCTTAAATCTTTCATCAAATTCACCAGCAAAATCATCTGAGTCTGATGCTTTCTTTTTGAAGGATTATTAATTGCTGATTCAATTTCTTTAATAGATATGGGGCTATTCAGGTATTTATTTCTCCTTGTGTGAATTTTGGGAGTTTGTGTCTTTCAAGAAAAATTGGTCCAGTTCATCTGAGTTATCAAGTTTTGAGGCACAGAGTTGTTTGTGGTATTTTCTTTTGTTACCCTTTTAGCATCTGTGGGATTAGTAGTAATGGTCCTACCTTCATTTATGATAGCAGTAATTTAAAATTAGCAATCTAAATATAGGTCATATCTTGCTTACTGCAAATTTTCTGGCTTTAGCATTACTTCTTCTTCTTCTTTTTTTTTTTACTCTATAAAAAGTTTATAAGCCAATCAAAGCTAACCTTCCCAATTTGTCTTTTGAATCCCTCATCCTCTGCCTCTTCATGAACTTTCCTTCATTAATCCTTTTTCCTCCTATGTCTTCAACCTCTTCTTTTTGCTGATTGTATCTTCTTACCTATATACACACTTGTCTCTCTCATCCTAAAATAAAACCAAACCCTGTAGCTACCATCCTATACTTCCCCTTTTATAACTGAAATTCTCAAAGAGTGGTCTCTATTATCTGTCTACATTCTTTATCCTTCATTTCACTCTGAGGAGCATGAGCTCAGTCTGATTCTCACAGGTCACACACTCAGGTATGTACAAGTTACACTTTCTTTGGTTTCCTGTAACAAAACGTAACTGCTTATTTGCTGATTCTGAGTAAATGGTCATTCTGGGCTTTCTTGGTATCCCATAGGCAGTATCTGCCTATTTAGGGTTCACCCATTTCTATCTTTCTTTCCAAGGTGACCTTTAAGTTCTGGGCAGCAGAAATAGCATCACAGTCTCTGGAAGGAAGTGCCTGCTTCAGGGACTTCCTCTGGCTGGTGTTGCCACCTCTGAGTCCTTTACAGCTGCACCATTTCTGGTTGTTGATACCTGTCATTCTGGTATCTTCTGAGATAAATACTATTACATCATGTGTTTGTGTGTTTTGGCCCACATGCTGGGAGTTGCCCTCATCCCTTTGGACCCCTTTAGGTCAGTGGCCTGCTCATTGCCTTTCCTTGTTCCTCTGGGCAACAGAGGGCACAGGGGACCGTGACAGCTTTTGCACTGTTCCCTAGAGATTGGGGAGCTGTCTCAGGTTCTCTTTCCCAATCCACCTGCTCCTCTATCATTTTAGCTCTTTTCATAACTCCAGCAATTTCCTAATAATTATTTAAGAAAGTATATAGATAAAAGGGGATATTGTTGCTATTAGAATTGTTTGCCTTCTTCTTCTTCTTCTTCTTCTTCTTCTTCTTCTTCTTCTTCTTCTTTTCTTCTTCTTTTCTTTCTTTTCTTTTCTTTTCTTCTTCTTCTTCTTCTTCTTCTTCTTCTTCTTCTTCTTCTTCTTCTTCTTCTTCTTCTTCTTCTTCTTTCTTCTTCTTCCTTTGCCAACTTCTTTATGGAGCTAGCATGAGATTAAATCATTTGGATTGCTCTTTGATAAAAGACATCCCCGGGATCCCTGGGTGGCGCAGCGGTTTGGCGCCTGTCTTTGGCCTGGGGCTCGATCCTGGAGACCGGGGATCGAATCCCACGTCGGGCTCCCGGTGCATGGAGCCTGCTTCTCCCTCTGCCTGTGTCTCTGCCTCTCTCTCTCTCTCTCTGTGAGTATCATAAGTAAATTAAAAAAAAAAAGACATCCCCTGTGATTGCAGAATATCAGAAAGGATTTCTTATAATCACAACTTTAATTTCTCTAGAATAAAGTAAACCATGAGTGGTAAGAGTCACTTATTTTAAGGTTTCATTTTTTGCAAAGCCTCTTATTATTTGGCCTTAAAAAATATTTTAGAGCTGAGAGGAAATTTAGCGATAACTAAATCTCCTGCTTTTCCATAGAAGAAAACTGAGGTCCAATGGAGGAAATGACTTGCCCTAAATTAGACAGAGGTTAGATTTGGCTAGGTCCCCCATTTCCCAGTCTGGAGCTCTTTCTAATTCATTGTGATCCTCTCTCTCCACATGAAAATGCTAAATAAATCTTGTTGGAGCTCTGCTTTGAACTTGTCCTTCTCCTATTTAAAAATTCCCAGTGCCTCTCCATGAACTCCTAAATAAAGCACCAACTCCAAACCCAATTCCCTAGTCCATCCCCTCAACCTACCTTTCTTTTCCCCTAGATCCCAGTCACACATCAGCTAATCTGGAAAATTTTCTGTTATCAGAAACTACTCTGTGCTTTCTTTTGAATGCATCATTGCTTATACTGTTTGCTCTTTGCCTTGAAAGATCTTTCCCTGTTTCTCCCCTGTAGTAGGAACCCAGTTCAAGCTTTAAAATTCAGCTTGAATACCACTCCTTTAATATATATTCCTAAGTTTCTCCACTCATGGATGTGATTTCTCATTCTTTCAAATTATCATAAAAAGTTCTTTAATGTTATTGTATTAAATTTATCATAGTCTGAGTTTTAAAAAAATTTGCATTTTCTTTTCTGAATTATATGATCTTTGGTACAGAATCTTATTCATATGCCTATCTCCTACAGAGTTTGCATGTGCAAAGAGGGAGCTAAATAAATATTTTAAAATTAAATTAAATATAATGGGAAAATATAAAAAATAAATCAGCACAGAGTAGAATGATATAAATTACACTTAAGAGAATTTAGTAGGTTTATTTTCTCTGAGTTTGTGCCACTAATTATTCAGAAAAAAATAGATGATTCACTTATTGAAGGAGTATCTTGAATTCAATTTCAGCTTGCAATTTTAGGGAGTATGAAAAGGCTTTCAAATATTCCTATGAAAAATGAAAGACTATTGCTATATTTTTAAGAATTATTTTAGTTTGGTCTGACTTAGAGGTAAGAGAATGCACTAGACATGTAGACTTGCCTCTGTTAGCTTCTCTAAATTCTGAGCCAACTGTAGATGTAGCTCATCAGCTTCTCATGAGATCACTTGCATCAGCAGAGTTGAAGACTTGGAGACCATGAGAGATAGGTTACACTTTGTCCTGATCTCCTCCACTTCATGTCTATCTTTCCTTCGCCACTGCTTACTTTTCTTGCTTCAAGACCACTCCAGATACAGGAGCAACAGCCATACATAGACTGTTTAACCAGCTCCCAAATGGTATCAGGTCAAATCTCTATAATAAATCTCTTGTTGTGTTGTATATCACTCCTAATGGTCTGCTGTATCTGAATGTTACAAAATTTGGTACTGAAACAAAAACAGAACCTTCAGGATGGGTTCTCTAAATTATCCAGAATTGGTTCTTTTAATCAATTAGATTTAAAGCATTAATTGAACTGTTTACAATCATAAGAGGAACACTGGTAGTTCATCACATCCAGTGGCAAACATTTAATTAAGTTTTCATCTGTAATAAAGTGCTCATAGATGGTATGGCTTAAGGTGATCAAGTATTTGCTACCATATTAGTGGAATTAAGGAGTATAATAAGATTGGTTAGTTGCTTCTAAGTATGCTGGAGAGCTTGGGAAAGAAAATGATAAACTCAGCTTTAGATTTTCAGTATAAGATTTACATAAGGAACCTGAAAGTCTTTATGAGTGCCCCCCATCCTCCAAACCCTTATATTCTATAGCTGCCAGGGTAAGATTTCTGAAATCAAACCCAAATTCTAATCCTATGGGTAGCTGGGTTATAAAATAAAATGAATTCCCCATTTCACTGCATCTCCTAGGTTAAATATTGATTGTAAAAGAGAGGGATTCTAAATGTTGGAATGGAGAAATATGGCCATCGTCTCATAGGGTTGGGGATTTTGAATCCTGTAGTCCTGCTGACACTACTCTGCCAGTACATACAGACCTTATATTCCTACCTGAGAATTTTTTTTTTTCAGTTGGGGACATTTGGGTGATATGTATGGGAATGGGCCATAGGGTGTTGGATCAGGGTGAAAGGAATATAAAGTTAGATGCAGTTGAAAAAGTCAATAGTTGATGACTGGAAGTGGTAATGAGAAGATCACTACTTTTTTCTATAATGGGAGTGATCCTATGTAATCAGTCAGTCATCAAGTGGTTGATGAGGCTAGTCACTGATATGGTCTTAGCATATGGTAATAGCATCAGGAGTCAGTTGGGAATAGAGGAGGATAGTGTTTTCTACTCTTGGCAGGTTTGGTATTCAGTGGCTCTAGCTAGATCTGCTGTGGTGGATAGATGTACATGTTTCTGACACCATATGTAGCACATAACCTCCATTTTTGCCACCATGGTCACTTTTTTCATAAGCCTATTGAGCCCTTTGTTCATAAACCAGGCTAGCAGCTCCTGCTGCCCGCATCAGATTTTCACCTTCCACTTATCTGATTTGTGACCCATAGGTCATCTGCAACAAGGAAGATGGGGACCTCCAGGTGCCAAGAGACTGACAGGTACACATTTGTCCTGGGTAACATCTCACCCTACTGGGTTCCAGTTTGTCCTGCTCTCACCTACTGCACATGCAGTTCTATTCCCAATGCTTGCCCTGTCTAACACTGTACACATAAATATCAGCCACCCATAAACTCTTTAACAGTTTCACACAATTGTATAAAGTGAAGTTTCTATTTAAAAACCCCTCTTTCTATTCCAGTCTTAGTGGTTCTTCTTTTATGATCAAACTCTAACTGGTAAAGTCTAGGGGATCTGTTCTAGGGAGCAAGAATGAGAGATAATTGAAGCCGAGAAGAAGAGTGAGCAGATTTAATTCATTACCTAGCTGGCTGTCATCAAGAGTGATTAATAGCCTGGTTCTAAGGGACTGTCACAGCCTCTGAAAAACAAAAACAAAGACAAAAACAAAACCCAGCATCTCAAGAAAGAGAATAATTTATTTGCCAGTTCTTATTTTTCATTAGTCAGAAGTTCACCGAATGCTGTGTTAAAGTTCCCATAAGGTGTTAATAAGGAAATCCTGGGGAAAGACACAAGACACCCTGAGTGTATGCATAGGGTAAGGTGCTGTCAGCATGAGCCTATGTGAAGTTAGAGCCCATACAAAGCTGGTCGCTTCTGTAGAAGCTGAAATAGAAGGTGGGTAAGGCTGAGAAAGTCTGAAGCAATGTCTGTGAGCTTTCTGATACTGCCCACCCCTTGTGCCCCTCAGATCCACTTCTGCCTACCATTATTATATTTTCCCACACTATAATATGAGCCCCCACTTTTAAAAAAAGATTTTATTTATTCATGAGACACACACACACACACACACACACACACAGAGAGAGAGAGAGAGAGAGCCAGAGACACAGGCAGAGGGAGAAGCAGGCTCCATGCAGGGAGCCCATTGTGGGACTCGATCCCTGGTCTTCAGGATCATGCCCCTGGCTGAAGGTGGCGCTAAACCACTGAGCCACCTGGGCTGCCCTGAGCCTCCACTTTGGTGAAAACAGGTTACCCTCACTTTCTTTCCAAGTGGGAAATTACAAATTTAATCGATCAGAGTTTTCCTTCAAAACCAAAATTTCTAAAAGAAAAAAAATAAGAAGTTTCCCTTTTGCTGCAGCTTCTCTCAAGATCATAATAGATATTCACTACCTGTCACCTCTATTACCCATTCTAAATTTCCTCATCCTAGGCTGGAACTTTTGCTTGTTTAGATTGCTTGTCTGGTGTCATAAAGTAGATCATCATTCTTCAGGGATCTAAAACACTTAGTTGCTTTATGCTCGTTGAACTGTGGTTGCTGCAACTATTGATTTACTATACTCACTGAGAATGAAAGCACCAAGAGACATTCAAGGAATCCACAGTGTTCTAGACTTCTGTCTTCCTGACCTCATAGAGTGATAGCATCTCTAGTTTCTTATAGAGATCAGAGTCAAAATCCCTTGCCAGTGACTTTTTTCTTTGCCTTTCCCCCAATGGCTTGAGTAGTTCAAATTGTGCAGAAAGTTAATGGGAATTTATTGTTTTTCCTAGCTGAAAATTTCCCCTCCAGGAACCTGGAAATTGAACGCAGCAGAGTCTGTTTCCAGGATGGGAAACACAAATTCTGCAAGTCACTCACTGTGAGAAATGGAGAGAGGGAACAATCTTTCTTCCACCATTGTATTCAAGAGCCTTGTGTTCCAGTTACTGGGACACAGCACTGCCATTCAGTGTACAAGCTACATTCTGAAGGTCAGTGCCCCAACCCAGAAAAGTGTTGTTCTCAAGCTGCTGCATTAGCTGAGTCTCTAACAGGCCATTCCATCGTTTGCTAGTTATTTCTGGGTAAAACAATACATGATCAGTCTAGAGGATTCCATGGTTGTGTACACATTATCATACTTCATTTGCCATAAAATAAGCGCCCTGATTGGAGGCAGTGTTTGGTGGGACACATATTGCTAGATCAGTCTTTTTCAGTGTCCTGAATAGTGGTGCTGATGATGGTGCTAAAGGCGAACCAACATTTGGAATAGACGTAGATTCTAGTAGGACAAACTGCTGCTTCCTCCATGATGGAAGAGGTCCAACGCAACCATCTGATGCCAAGTAGCTGTCTGATCTCTGCTGCAAACATACAGGGCATTCACTAGTAGAAGTAGCTAGATATGTTTTGGTAATGGGGAGTCATGCTGTCAGACCCATGCATTGTCTTCATTCCTGCTACCATCGTCACACTGCTGGTGGGCCCTCTGTTTCAGCTTTGAGGAGGTAGAGCAAAGAGGCAAACTGATAGCCATCCTGTTCACGTGATCGTTGAGACCTCACGATCCTATCCCTTGGGGCAGATAACCTGAGACACAAAGATCTGCCTACACTGTTTGTGCCCATTCCCGCCACATACCTCCTCCATGGATCTCATTTTCCTTGGTCTCTTAATCTCATTTTTTAAAACTTTTTTTTTATAAAGATTTTATTTATTTATTCATGAGAGACCAGAGGGAGAGAGAGGCAGAGACACAGGCAGAGGGAGAAGCAGGCTCCATGCAAAGAACCTGATGTGGGACTCGATCCTGGGGTTTCCAGGATCACACCCTGGGCTGAAGGCAGGCACTAAACTGCTGAGCCACCTGGGCTGCCCTAAATCTCATTTTTTATAGGCTTTTTCTTGAACAAAGCCAAGCCATTGATTTCTACCCAGGGACTTTTGCATGTCTACCTCGCAGGTCATTCCGTCCATGTAAAATGAATGAGCAAATGAATTTTCTTCTAGCCTTGCCATCTGTGAGAAATTCCCTTTACCACTGTCCTTTAGAACAACCCTTGAAGGGCTGTCATGGAGGATAGTATAGTTTTGTCTAAAACCACATACCACATTAACCTACCTGTGACTCAGGTTATTTTCTCCTTTCTCAGTGGCTCAGAGAGAACCCACCTTTAGACCATAGGTGTGAGCTGAAGAAGAGGCATCTATGCAATTGAAGCAGATGACATGGGAATATAGTCCACTTATTCATCATGTATTTACGTGATTTATTTTCTAGAACTGCCAGCCCTGAGCCTAAATATAACATTTCTGATGTATAATGGATTGCTGCTGTGCACATCTAACCTTACAACTTTGTGGATCTGATAATACTCCAATATTAACAGGAAGGTGCAGTTACAGAGGCACTTGGTGTCCCATGGTCAAGTAGAGTTTCTATTAGGTGCCAAAAACTATTTCTCAAGTGGAGACTATTCTTATACTGCTGAAGGCATATCTTTACTCCAGAACCCAAGAAGTATGTGTTGCAGCAATCAATCCTGTTGGGACTTGTCAGTAATCCTACACAGCATCTTTATCCGCCATAGAAACATCTGGTACCATCAGACATGTTGGGTCATATGGCCAAGGGGCAGAGAAGCTTGTATCCTAGCCTGGGCTTGCTTCAGAGTCCTCTTTTGATCTGAGCCCCAGCTGAACTGGCAGTATTCTGAGTGGCTCCCAACATGAGTTACACAAGTATTCCCAACCACAGTATTTGCTGCCTCCAAAATCCAAAGAGGCCCTCCAAGAACAAAGTGTCCTTGGAGGAACAGCAACTTATCATTTACCATAAAGGGAATGCCCCACATCTCCCAGACTGCCATATCTCTAGAATCTTCACTGATGTAGCAAACTCCTAAATCTTCATGGGGTTTAACTCCCACTCTGTTTCACGTAGTAGGCATCTTCCTAGGACATCAGGAAGAACATGTCATTTCCTGCTCTGCAGGGCAAATTAACCTGATGTTATCAGTTTAGTGAGTGAATGTGATGATTTGCAGAATGTCAAGATAGTCAAGGTCCCTATGGACCATATTACAACAAAAAGCAACAGAATTAACATAGACTTGGAGCAAGACAGTATATATTCTATCTCTTCTGGTAAAGGTGATCTGTGTTTAATCTTTTTTATTGAAGAAGAATGCCTTCACTAGATTAAAATCCACAAACTAGATGTCATAAACTGTGATATTTTGTTGCAGCAAAGACACCAAGTATGGTCAGCTATCACTTGGTTCAGATTACAGTAGCCCTTGAATAGGGATATGATGAAAATTATCACCCTTGGATCCTTTAAGTCTTTGAGGACTAATCTAAAACTACCACTAGGATGTGATATTACTTCTGAGTTAGCCTCTTGGCCAGGGCAGGAAGCAGTTTCAGGGGATTCTGCTTGGATAGCTCTTAGTCCACAGCTGAGTGAACCAATGTGAGATTTATACCACTTCTAAGTATATCTATTCTGATTGCAAACTCAGAGACAGTGGGTTTGTGAACCCATTGGACTCACTAAAAAACAGACATATGTTGGAATTTCATTTACTATTAGGTCTCCATATGCCTCCACTCTAACTGGAGGATCACAGTGGGGTTTTGCACCTAAGGTGTCAATGTCAGTTCAGACTCTATATCTTACAGACCTAGAAAGCTTTGGGTATTTCCTCAATGCACAGTTACCCTAACATAGATGGTAAGTTCTTTTTAAAAGATACTGGTGAATATCTACCATATATTCTTGTAGTTTTGCAAGGTTCTTCTTTGAGGAAATACAATCTTCTTTTCAAACAAAGCGCTCTGTCTATAAACCAACATAGGTCTAGAAACTATGAGTACCCATGATTTTCCACTGAGGCAACTTTCACCATTTGTTCTTTTGCTCTCAAATGTTTGATTACATAAACTGAGCAATATCTGGATATGTTGTCCAGATATCTCATCCCTATATACAAATGATCTACTAATCATTGCCACAGACCCTGAAGATCAACCCCCTGACTACCACTCCAGCCTTCTTGCCCATTATGTAATCATATCTATCTTGTTTCAGAAAGCCAAGAACATATTTGGCTTTTATCATTCTGAAAACCCACTTTTATCCAATATAGAGGTCACCTTTTCATTTGCCCCAGTCTTTTTGCCTATAGAACAAATGATAACTGCCTTGCCTTCTGTCACCTGTAATGCGGTCTTTAAGAATTTAGTCATAAAGTAACTTCTGTGTAATCCTTTTCAGTCTAGCATGTGTCACTGTCTATGACAGAGGAAGGCTAAAACTCAGAGCTTTGTCCATTTAATTGGGCAACATGAGTTTGCAGAGTGTTGACTACATGCTTGGTGATGAGGAAAAAAGTGAGAAATATGATGGAGACTTTTTCCGACACAAAGAATCTTTTCATTTTCCAGGGGGAACATGTAGCTTTGGGAGAGTAACTACAAATGACTGAACTGGGCCTGGGGGTCAGGAAAGTCTTTTCTGAAAACTGCTGAGATCTTAGATTGGCCCCTAGTGTTCAGACACAGGGAGCTGCCTTCAGAGAGGTTCCAAGGCAGAGAAAAAAGCAGCTTATCTGAGGAGATAAAATTTCAGCCTGGTCAGGGCATAGAGCTAATGGAAGGAAAGGGGCGAAAGATGAATGAAGTAACAGATTTTTAGTTTATTTATTTGTTTCTATATTGTAGTTATGGAGCTCGCTATTTTAAACCATTATCTTATTAAACAGAATCAACACTTGAAAGCTTGAAATTCAATTAGATGTACATTCATTGAGCAAGACATGGTTACTTTGAATCTAACAGAAGAGTTAGGACATATTTCATAGTGCTATTAAGTCATATTGTGCCTTGAGGGAAAGGCACAGTGCTATGTGAACATAGGAGTAGGTGGGTGGGATTCGTTCTTGCATTCTTTTCTTCAAGAGATATTTACCAAGTACCTTGTCTGGGGTTACAAAGATGAACAAGATGAGTTCAGTCTACTGGAGGCACCAGATACATACATAAGTAATTAGAATGCTATATATGTAATGATGGAGATATGCACGGGCTCTAACAGGATAATAAAATAATTTATTGAGTGCTTATGGAACACTTTACACACATTTTCCCATTTATTTCTCACAGTAACCTTATGAGGTAGGTATTGCTGTCCTCATTTTTAAGATGAGAAAACTAGCACTCAGAAAAGTTAAATAAACTGGAGAGGACCCAAAGTTTGAAAGTTGAAGATATGGAATTCAAATCCAGTTTTTTCTAATTACAAGCCCCAGGCTCTTAACCACCATAGTATACTGTCCTAGTAACACAGGGGTGCTCAGAGCAGGGCATCTCATCCAACCCAAAGCAGGGGTGGGGAATGTCTCCTTGAGTTGAGTGTAGTGATTAAAAGATATAGGGGGAGGTTGGGGTAGGTGAGTGCTCAGCAGATGGAACAATGTGAGTAAAGGCCTAGGAGGCAGGAAATCACCCAATGTTGGGGGACCATGGTCATTCTAAGTTGTTGGAGAGTAAACAGGGGGGCAAGAAATTGGCAGCAAACATGACTGGAGAAGGATTGGGATTATGGAGGATGTTGCATGGGTGTTAGGAAGCAGAATTGGTAGGAAAAGCCACTAAGGAGCTTTGCATGGAGAAATGCCAGGCTTGGGTTTACATTTTAGAGTGATTACAATGGCAGTGGTATGGATGATGGCATGGAGGGCACAAATGGGAGAACAGAGGAAGGTCTGAACTAAGACAGTAGCAGAATGGATGGGAGGAGAGGAGAAGCTTGAGAAAAATGTAGGTGGTGGAGTTAGTGGGCTTTCCTTTGTCTGTAGGGAGTCAGCACATGGAGAAGTTTGACTTGGCTCCTTGCTTCCTGATGTAGGATAGAGTGGATGGATGGTGAGGCCATTAGATAAGGAAAAAGCAGGTTTTGTGTTAGACAATGAGTTCAACTTTAGTTACATTGAGTTGGAAGTGCCAGGTGAAGATTGATTAGCCAGGTGAAGAAGGCCATCAGGAAGTTGCAAATCTGAATCAAAGTCCACAATAGACGTGTAGTCTGGAGAAAGAGATGTGGGACCATCAGTCTATGGGTGGAGTTAAGGCAAGAAGGGTGGAAGAGAGATTCCTAGGAGAGTGGATGAAAAAAGCTGAGTGAGGGATGTTTATGGAGGAAATGTGCAGGAGTGAGGGTGAGGTGAGTGAGGGGCAGGTTGGAGAGGTCCTGTGGGGAGGTTGTTAAAGAGAGGAGGAAATGGGCACTTTAGGCATTGTGAAAGAGAATAAAAGAGGGAGGAAAGGAAGAATGTTTTCAAAGAATGTAATATATTTTGGGAGGGCTGGGTAATAATGGGCTTGATGTAATTATCTGATGATATTGAGTAAAGGTTATATTGTTATGGTCCTTGAATCCAGCAATGAGAAGCTGGGAGCAGCATGATGCTGTAGGAAGTTTATTTTCAAAGCATGCAGATTTGATTGAAGGGAGGGGTTATGTGTACAATGGAATATCATTGGGACTTAGAAAGGAAGAAAGTTCTGACACCTACTACAACATGGATGAAGTCTGAGGACAGAGGGCTAAGTGAAGTAAGCCAGTCACAGAAGGACAAATGCTGTATGATTTCACTTCTAGGAGGGACCTAGAGTTGTCAAATTCATGGAGACAGAAAATAGAATGGTGGCTGCCAGGGGTTGGTGGAGGGGGCACAGGGGTTATTATCTCATGGGTCTGGGGTTTCACTTTTGCAAGATGAAAAGCATCCTAGAGATGGATGGTGGTGATGGCTGCCTAACTACTCAAATGTCCTTAATGCCCCTTAGAAATGGTGAGGGTGATGAGGCCCTTCTTTTTGGACACTATTTAATAGCTCAGGTGAGTGCTAATGGGGCTAGAACTGGGTAAGTACCAGTGGTTCTGTTAGCATAACTGAAGAAAGGGCTGTGTTCCTACGTCAGAGATGGTCAAATGTTGGCAATGTCATATGGTTCAACCTAATAGAAAGGCAGAGAGACAAATTCTTTAATGAAGTCCAAGAAAATGTACATTCTTACCATTTAAGTTAAATTGCAAAATATTTCCTGGGGCACTTGCTTTCAAACTAATAATCCAAATAGCAAATATTTTCCACTTTCAATCATCTTAGGTCAATTTGAAAACAGCTTTTTTTATTTTTTATTGGAGAAACTCATACTGTCTTCACTTTGTTCAGTGTCAAGTTGAGTTGCCAAAATCGCCTTCAGTTCACATTTGTCTTTTGTGTTTCAAAGAGGAAAGTTTCCATTTCTTCATTTCACCCTGAAAGCTTTCAAAAAGTTTGGGCAGTGACCAGTGCTGTTCCCATAACTCACTTCATCATTTCAGCTCTACTTCTTGCAGTTGGCAGACCTCAAATGCCAAGTTTCTGCTTCGGCGCTGGTCAAAATCCCATGGAGGACTTTGGTACCAACAGCCGCTGACCCTTCTTGGAGCTGAGAGCCGTTAACTTTTTAACAAAGTAACAGAAGAAAGGGAGCAGACTTTATTATTACCCATAACCCACGGGCACTAAAAAACTCTCTCTCTCTCTCTCTCTCTCACACACACACACACACACACACACACACACACACACAAAGTGGTGCTCAAACCTTGTATATGGGATTCATCACAGGAGATTGTTAAATAAAGAAAATTTCCAAGTGGCTTTTGCAGAGATTCTGATTCAGTACCTGTTGCATGAGGCACAGGAATCTGTTTTTATTTTTTTAAAAATATTTTAAAGAAGAATTTATTTATTTATTAGAGAGAGAGAGAGAGAGAGAGAGAGAGAGGGAGAGAGAGAGAATGAGTGGGGAGAGGCAGAGGCAGAGGCAGAGAGACATCAGACTCCCTACAGAGCAGGGAGCCTGACATGGGGCTCGTGATCCCAAGACTCTGAGATCATGACTTGAGCCGAAGGCAGACGCTTGACTGTTTTTAACAAAAATGTGGATAACTCTGACACATGATGGTGGCCCATGCACTAGTATTTGAGCACTGGATAAATCAAATCAGGGTTTATTTTTGCCTAATGATAATTACAGTCATCCTAATAATATTGCCACCTTTTTTTATTTTTTTATTTTTATTTTTTTTAATATTGCCGCCTTAAAGTCAGTGGTTACACTAGTATTCTACGTACATTTTAGTTCATAATGTTTTTGAAGAACACTTTTCTGAACTTTAGAAATATTTTAAGGAAATGAATGGGTAAAATGAAGTACTACATAGTTTGCCACAGGTTTTCTGCTCTTTAGGGACAAGAGTCATGGTTTTAACTCTCTGTGGCCTGGTTTCTGTTTTCTCCAGCAATCCAAGCATTGATGTGGAAGGAGGAAGAGGACAGAGCCCTGAGAAGCAAAGGTAGTTAAATGGCATGGGGTGGCGAAAGTCACCCAGGATAATAGCAGAAATGGAGTGAAGAGGTGTGTTATGAGCCAGATGGAGAAATCCTCAGGGCAAGCTGGGAATTAGGTAATTTTCAGAGTTGACAAAGGTGGGTACATCTTTAAAACACGAAGTGTTTTTGAAGAAAGTTATGGAATAGCAGTCTGGATGCATTAGTGGGAATCACTTTTTGTCCTAGACACTGAGGTTCCCAGAGCATGGGAGAATGACTCCTCTCTGCTGAAGAGGATGGGAAGGAATGCTGTTGCCAGGGGGACCCAGTGGCTAAGACAGAAGGTTGCCAACACAAGGTACTGGATTTCTCCCAATATCTTTGTTGTTGGTTAGAAGAGATTTTCTCAAATAATGAAATATTTTTTGGCTATCCCACTGGGTATAAGACCAAAGCTCAAGCAGCATTTTGAATGAGGATAAGGAAACCTGGATTAACACAATAACACAAATAACACATAACACAAATGTGGTCAAAGAAAATTTTCAGGAATTGCTTTTCCTCTGGGAGAACACACACTTCAAAGTGAGGATGAAAATGTGGGGCGCTTCGGGGCCAGCCAGGTAAGGTGAATGAGAGATGATGCCTAGTGTGTGATAAAATCACAAATGCTCAACCAACTACACCTCTGTAGTTGGTTGTAGCCATGTTTAACATGAACTACAGGGGTCTCTGGCTTCCCTAAAGGGGCTGACCTTGACTCTGTCCGACTGTATACAGGTGAGCACATATATTGCAGGGAAACAGAAATTCTCTAATATTGATGAAAGAGTTCCAATTTTAAAATGTTGACAACTAAGTCAAATATTAAGTAAAATGCACTGTAAGCCAAATCAAACGTATCTGTGGCCAGATCTGGCCTGAAGGCTGCCGTGTGTGGTCTCAGCTTTGTAGCCAGAGAGACTTTGGCAGAAAGCTGGCTCTGTGGCTCACCATTAAACCACTCTGACCTTGGTATTCTCACTCATAAAATGATGGGTGGAATAATACCTAACTTTTGCTTTTTTGGTGGGGGGAAGGATTAGACATACTCTTTGTGTCATTAAATGAATGTACGTAGTTTTCCAGTGTCTGTTCCCTGTTCAGTAAATGACTTTCATATTGACCAGAATCACGCATTTTTTTTCAATATTTCCTTCCCAAACCTAATAAACAAATATGTCATCTTAGAAATGTGAAAGATTTCTCTGTCCACAATAGCTACACTTTCAGTTATGGTGTGACTATTAGTATAGAGAAGGCATGTGGCTTCGATAACTTCTCCCAATCACCCTACGTTAGCGCCTTTTCTTTAGATCCACTGATCATATAGTCATAAGGCAATAATATGCATATTATACACTAAGAGAAACTATAGGGGAACCCTTAAACTATGGTATCAAAAATATTGATCAAGAACTCTTTCTTTCCGTGCAGTGCTTTGTTAGAAACAGTGCAAAGCGAATATGAAGGAGGATATAGCAAATGAGCAAATGAATAGATGAAGCCAAAAAAAAAAAAAAAGTAAGAGAAGGAATGCCTGCATTTATTGGTAAAAGAAGGATCTGACACATGTCATATTAGGGGAAAATCATTTTGCCTTTTTCTGTTGATCAGAGAGCTCATGAAGTAATGAGACTGCAAAACTGAATAGATTCCTTGGTGACTTAACATGAAATGAATGTCTAGATGTGAGAGAGGAGAGTATTTCAAAATAGAGTTAAGACTTGAAGAGAGGCTTAGAGATGGGAAAAATGATTGCTTAAAAGGATTTGAATATGCCTGCAAGGATATGATTCTTGTGGATAAGATATGTGTGACCGGGAAACTCTGGGAACTAAATGATGTGAGGCAACAACCTTTTGCTGAGCTCCCCACACCTGGCCTTCCTCATGTGGCTTATCCCAAAGGCCTGGGAAAAGTCTGCCCTCATCTAGCCAAGCACTTGTTTATCTTAACTTTTCATGGTGTTTTTCAGTTAGTTTGAGTTCACCTGCCCCTCTCTTCTTTTTTATGACCTTCCTGAGTCAGTTTAGGGTTATCTAACAACTAACCTAGTACTGGGGGCAGGAGCTCAAGAAAGAGACTATACACAATCACTTTCATCCTAGCAATATTTAGGGAGCTTTTTCTTGGGTTGACTTAATGAACCATCACCATCTTTAAGTGCTGATTTGGAGAGAGCTGGCCAGTGTCCTCCCCCTTTGGACTATATTCTCTTTGACTTTGCCCACTGGTGTCATGGTCTGGACTTTCTTGTCAAAATGATATTTTGTTTTTGTTATGCTAAATTTGTTCCAGGTGCTTTTTTTTTTTTTTCTTACACTGTGTTCCATGGTCAACTTGGAATTTTAAAAAAAGGGGGTGGGAATGAAAGCTTAATTTCTTACAAAGTCTTTAAATCTGTCAGTTTAACTCAGCGGGAATAAAGGGATAAGCTTATTTGAAATGTGATAATCAGATAAATACACACATGTATATATACACATATGTATATATACATATATACTTGTATCAAAAAAGTTTCGAGATGCCAATATATATTTCTTGCCTGTAGCTGTTCTCAAACCAAGAAGTTTGTTGATTGGATTCATCCGGGCTCCTGACCCTAATTATCAGCTGTGACTCTTTTTCTCCTTAAAGAGTTATTTATTTATTTCAGTGAGAGAGAGAGAGAGAGAGAGAGAGAGAGAGATGGGGGTGGGAGAGGAGGGGAAGGTGCAGAGGAAGAAGGAGAGAGAAACTCAAGCAGAATCCTGAGTGAGGAGCCTGACATGGGGCTCCATCTCATGACCCTGAGATCAGAATTGGGCTGAAACCAAGAGTTGGCTGCTTAACTGAGTGCCTAGGCATCCCACCAGCTGTGACTCTTTAATTACTCTGCTTTAGTTTTCTTTATTACATAGTGTGTGTATGTGTGTGTACACACACGTGGGCATACATAGCATCCTAGATTGATTATAGAGATTAAATAAATGAATAAACATTTGATTATGATTATGATCATGAGTATTAATATAATGATTATGATTGAGATTTAAAAAGGTGTGGCCCTAGAGGTAAGATTAAACTGAGTCAGCTTTGGTCTAAGGTCCTCAGGTGATTGAGCCTAAGGGAAACTATCTTTCAAATTTCAGAGCATGTTGGGGATCTTAGCCATGGGCAGAATTTCTGCTTTGCCATATTCCATGAAAGTCTAGAGGCTAAAGATGCCTTGAGAGACCAAGTAGCCTCAGCCTATGAATTCCAAGTCCTACCAATTCCGTTGGTGATCTTTTCAAAGGGAACTCATATTCAAAATTCCCTGCATCTGCTTATACATTCTTTTCAGCTAAACACTATATATTTTAGGAGATAATACTTTTTTGAAGAATAATTATTCATAAGTAAAGTGGAAAAGATTTTTTCCTCTTCCTGATTATAAATGATATCCAAGTAGGTCTTGAATTGCTAGATAATATTTTATAGACTGTGAAATTAGAGAATTTAGCAAGTGGCCACACATTTCCATCGACTTAATGGGTCTTTCCAAACACGTGTAAGAAAATTAGAAAGTTGGGTGTCCTGTACATGCATTTCCAATGAAATTTATGGCAGCTCCCCGGGCACAATCACAGCAACCACACATATCCATAGATAGTTTACCACGTTAACTAACTGTAATTTTGGATTTAATTGTCAACTTTTACTCTACTAGTAATTCCAGACAGGGGAATAACAGAGTGAAGGGGCCTGCCTGGGTTGTTATTGCTGCCTATAAAAACAAATAGGATCCTTAGGGTTTAATTAGAGGATTTATAATTATACCTAAAGCATGCTAGTGTTAGAATGTGAACATCGGACATCTGGAAGATGAGCCTAGATTTGGTCACTTGCCTTTAGGAATCTAAATCCATGAAATTGTGACTGTCCAAAAGAGCAGTGATGCTCACACTTGGGGCTTGTGCACAGAGAGAAATGACAACAGTGAATGTGAGCTGGTCTGCAAAGCAGAATAATTCAGAAATGATAAATGGAAAAGGTAATTAACATCACAAAGAATCCAAGATGATGACTGGCTTCTTCGGCCCTTGCCATGAACAAAAGTCATTTAAAAGAAGAGTAGGTATATAAAAAAAAATGTTCTTTCTTCATAAATCCCCCCCTTAAAAAATTTATTTATTTGAGAGAGAGAGAGAGAGAGAGAGAGAGAGAGAGAGAGAAAGCATGGGCCAGGGGGAGAGAAAGAATCTTCAAGCAGACCCTCCACTGAGTGTGGAGCCCCCCATGAGGCCCGATCTCAGGACCCTGAGGTCATGATCTGAGCCAAAATCAAGAGTTGGCTGCTTAACCAGCTGAGCCACCAGGTGTCCCTTCATAAAACCTTTTTAACATGTGGCCTCTGGAACTCACAGCCACACAAGGCTGCTGGTACTGGAGTTTTTTAGGAACACAATGACTGAAGGATCACCTTTGGTTACACAGGCACAGTGCAAAGGAAAGAATATACAGTGAAAGGCATAGAACAGCTTTGATAGAGAGCATCAGCCCTCTTCTCTCCCACCAGTGCCAAATAGCGTTATGGATATTTGTGTGTGTGTACATACATATACATACATGTTTGTGTATATACATGTTTTTTTTGTGTGTATGTATATATATATCCCATATATATTCCATCCTCTCAAGTTCATTAGAAATGCTAATAAGAGGGACACCTGGCTCAGCAGTTGAGCGTCTGCCTTTGGCTCAGGGTATGATCCTGGGATCCGGGATCGAGGCTCACATCAGGCTTCTTGCATGGAGCCTGCTTCTCTCTCTGCCTGTGTCTGCCTCTCGCTCTGTGTGTCTCTCATAAATAAATAAATAAAATCTTAAAAAAAAGAAATGCTAATAAGAGAGAGATAGGACACTAGTTTCCATTTTTTTCTTCCAAAGTAATGAAAAGGTTTTTTTTTTTTGTTCTTTATAAGTAGGAATAGTGTTGAGAAAATTGCTTGTATACTTTATAGCAGATTCCATCTAAAACTAGTTTGTGTGTGTGTGTGTTTTTTTTTTTTTGCAGTCTAGGAAGAAAATTTCAGGCTTCTTGGCATAGTTTCTATTCCCTCTCTTCCTCTATAAAAAGATAATTTCAATGTCTCCAAGTTACAAGGAATTCACTTTACATGGTACAGCAAAATTTAAATGACACAATTTAGATTATTCTAGAGTAAAACTCCTTAAAAACAGAGAACACAGCTTTAGTGTATGGTCTAGAGGCAAGAGTAAATGGAGTGGAAAGTAGTAAAAGATTGGTTTAGAAGGTTTACTACTTATGATCTGGGAACCTGCTGTAGTTACATACTCTTTGGGAGACACAGATGGGACAAGGCAGGCATGTGTAGAGTGAAGCAATTCATGAATACTCAACCATGAAATGGAAAATCGGAATGAAATAAGAACAACTGTAACTATCTTGGTCTATTAATATTTAAATATTAATACCTACTTTTCTGAGAGATGTTACTGAATATTTACTGACGAGAAGAGATGATCATTTGGGAAGAGGAACATGTTTGAGAGTGGCGTTTAAACAAGTTTTGAAAGACATGTGGTTTTCTTAACTCAAAGTAATAGTCAACAAATTAAAATAAGTTCCCCATCAAAATGTCTTCAAATTTAGGGTCTGTTGGAAAAAAATTTCCAAAATGCATTACAATTTTTGAGAGGAGTGACACATGGTCCTAGTTTCCAAAAACTTTGATTTAATATTTGAATGCAATGGTACCTGACTCTGTTAGTATATTTAAACTTAAAAAGAAACTATCTTAATTTGTTTATGCATGCGCCTATTAAAAATGTTTCTAGGGGCTCTTGTTTTATTTACTCTCTAGAATATAACCTATATTTGAAGTGGTAGACGAGTTCTTAAAAAGTCATTCCCAAGCTTAGTAATTAGACTGGAAACAAAAGCTATTCTTAGAGTACATTTCACGTAGAAAGCTATGCACATGATGCTTTGATTCAAATAATATTCTTATAAAACTTTGTTATTGTTTGAGGCCTATATTCAGAGTGGCAACTTTTGTTTTTGATGATTATTCCATCCTGAAACAATTTCCCCCCTGCCCAATTAAACCAGAATTAGGAGCACATTTATATCTGAAGAGGCTTAAACTTCTCAACTGCCTGCTTCAGAAGTGAAGACCTTTAGTGGTTATGTTCATTTTGTCTCTGCACAGAGGGCTCAAAAGAAAACAGGATCAATTCCCTTAAGTTTTTCTGGAAGAGGAATGTTGTTTTTGTTGCTTTGATCTTAGCATGTTGTGCATTTTTTATTGGCTGTTGAATATAAAAAGCCATAGCCTCAGCTGGTTTTTCTGCTATATTCTCATATTGTAAATCACATAATGCCTTCCAATCTAAAGTTAAATGCCCAGGTCCAAAATATTATTTCAAAATTGATTTATCATTGCAGTCGATAGAAAGATTTCCAGGGTGTAAGAAAACTCTCTAATGTTTCGAGTGGTATGTCACAGACTGCTAAAAATATATCCATGCACTTTAGACAACAAATTCCAGGATGTGGACATATACTCATGCTATTCTTGATCCCTTTTCCTATCATTGCAAGAGGCTGTTGAAGCTAATGTAGCAGCTGGCTAGGTTATTGCTTCTATAATATAATCCATAATGCAAAAGCAGCTATTTCCCAAACATTTTAGAGCAAGTCAAGTTGTTTACATGTCTCTTACTGTACATTTTCCTATAACTTTGTGCCAATTGGTGTCATACTATTTGGTAAAAATCTTCATTAAATCAAGACAACTGCACTTAGTTAAATTCTCTCTCATACAGAGAGTTGTAGTAAAATTACAGTTAGCTGATTTGAGGCCATCATCATGGAGTAAATACAGGGTTTTAGAAAATGAATGCAAACTACAAAAATGGAGTTGTATAATTAAACATCAAATAATCCAAGTAATAAAAGTCATAGATTAATTGTCTCTCAGTTCTAGTCAGATCCTTTAAATATTGTCTCACAACCTGAGCATTGGTTCTTTCATCAGAAGAGTGCCTATCCTTAAAGTTTGGAAATTTCAGCTCTTTTGGAGCGCCAACAAGCTGTAAAAAGTAATTGGCATCTTCTTCCAAAGTTTCGAATTTCCCTACAAAGTCATAGTTGATCAAACACGGATAGCAGAGTTTGCTGACCTTTTCCCAGTGAATGTCCATTCCTACTGGACGGTGGGAATCCAGCAAATAGTGGACAAACTCTTTGAATTTGACGCCAGATCCATTATTTAATGCTTCTTCACAGGCATTTGGCCGATATTTCTTTATAATTGCCTTCCCAAATACCGGATGGTAGTAGCTATTGGGGTGTTCAAATTTGTCCCTAAATGCCGACACTAATCTTTCCATGGGATCACGAACAAAAACAGCTTTGGTGTAGGTATTCAAACGAGTATATATCCCTTTTAAGTCAAAGCTATCTAGTTTTTTCAAATGCTTCCCGTAGTGAACAGCATCATGGGAGATATTGTATGCAGAGGAAGCCAACCCACTTAGTACCATCAGAATTCTCTTCCAGTTGGAGCAGCCAGCCTTGGGTACTTCACAATATAAGATTTTGTGTTTATCTTCCACATAGATCCTGGATACCATATGAAAAAGATGTGATTGAGGACGACTCACCCCACCATATTTCTTGCAAAACTCCTGAAGGAAAGACCTGCGTGTTTCCTGGGCCACATCTGTTTCCTTCCATTTGTTGTCTTTGACTAAACTTTTGTTTAAAGGGTGAATGTCCAATGGCCACTTCATTTCTCTGAACTTCTTAAAAACAGTCCTAGTTCCTTGATGTCTTTCAATCAGCTTAATTGTTGGTGGCCCTGTGATCTTACCCAAAGCTTGATATTCTCCTTGTGAGTGGCTGGTCTGCCTTAAGACCCCAGGTGGCCTCTCTGAGTTGAGCTGAAGATTTTCTTTTTCTTCCTTGGGATCCTCAGTTATGTGGAACTTGGGGTTCTGTTAAAATGGAGAAGGAGAAATGTTGAAAGCATATTACAAATGGGGATGTACAAGAATCTTAACATACTCATTTTAGAATACTCTCAAGGAGAGCACATTTTTTGTAAGCTGCCAAAACAATTTAGCAGACCATGTTAAATATACATTTTGTAGTAAGTTTCTTCAGAGAAAATATAACAATGAAAAATGGCATCCATGCATCATTCTGAATCAAAGTTTCACATTTTATATATATTTGGGTTACTTACATGTTATTAATTTGATGTTAATGTGCTGCATTACATTAATAAATTTTCTCATGTAAATTATCTAAGTATTATTGGGATAAAACTATGACTATTGATTTGAGTCTTTGATCATAACAAGTCAGTTATTGTTTTCATACTATCTTTGTTAGCTGTGATTATCAATTATATAACCTTCAAAAACATGCGTATACACACACACACACACACACACACACACACACACACAAGGCAACCACAAGATGGAAAGGAGAATGTCCTGAATTTTCATATTGGCTTTGCCTGTAAGACAATAGGATGTACTCCATCATCCTGTAGGTCAATGATTCTTACACTATTCAGAAGGGTATTACCTACAAGCACTGATTTAGTTAGTGCACTGAATATAGATACAAAATGTAGCTGTATTTGGATTGAAATTTTCTTTGTTGTTTTTGGGGTATTCTATAAAGCCCAGAAGAGTTCAAAGTAATAAATTACCATTTAAAATTGTAGCAAGGGTAATTATAAAATCCCCATGACCATTTCAGTTTTCCAAGCACTTGCAAAAAGATATTTTTTTTCCTTTGGAAAGTGTTTTATTTCATAAAATTCATTTATCATAATAACTTAAAAACTATAATCATACAATTTCCTTCACGTGTGAAACCTTTCCTCCTTCCCAAATGTAGAATGATTAGGGAATCCAGAAAAGTTTACTTGATGCTTTTCTACATAAAACTGTATGAAAAGTTTCCTTCCCAGTGAGATTAATCAGCCTACCTACCATCTACTGTTCATCTGACTACATCCTTCCTACAGTTCTTGCAATGACTGCATAAGAGAAGACACAGAAGACAGGGTTTACAATGTGGTATCCTCTCTTAGAGATGAAAATTATAAGGACTTTGGCTTTTACTCTGGGTAAACTAGGGAGCCTTTGAAGGGCTCTGAGCAGGGAAGTCACATGATATCACTCAGACTTGAAAAGGATGGTTGAGAAGACTGGCCGAGAGATATATATATAGAATTTTCAGCATGTTATTGGAAAAAACTAATGAATAAATGATGTGCTATGGGAATAATGCATGGGGCCACCACACTAGTGTTGGAGGGAGTGGTGGGAAAAGTTTCCTAGAGGATATCTTTTATCTGTCTACCTATTATCTATCATCTATCTATTATTATCTATCTATCTATCTATCTATCTATCTATCTATCTATCTATCATCTATCATCCATCCATCCACCCATCCATCCATCTAGCTATCACTGTATTCCCAGTGTCTAGAATGGTGAATAGCCTATAGTAACTGCTCTCATATATTTGTTGAATGAATAAATGGAAATAGGTTTTCCAGATTGATTAGGACCTAGCAAATTGAGCAAAAGAGTAGAGATATAAAGCACTGTGGATGGGCGCTATCTCCAGGCATCATGGTCCTACTGGCTGAGCTTTTATATGCGGTGGAGTGAGAGTGAGGAGCACTTCTTTCTAGTGCAGGAAGATTGTATGAGTAACCCCTGATCACCATACACCAACTTGAGTAGCCACATAAAACAGCTGCCCAAATCTTCCTTAACATTCACCCAAATGTTTATAGTTTCGATCTAAAACCATTTGTCTCCTATCTTCTCAGAGACTGCCAGGATGACTTCAAAGCCCTAAATCCATCTTTACTTTAATGAATGATCTGAAGTTCATAAAGTTTCACAGATGTTCTGAAATTTGACTTGAGCTTTGGAAGATCATAGGGTTATTGGTTGGCTGCATGGGAAGTACTTAGCACAGGCCTGAAATAAAACTGTCAATATATTTCTGCTGCTACTTCTATTGCTACAACTATAAAATAATAATTGCTATTATTATTATTTTATAGTAGTAGTAATAATGCTTTATCCCGGTGACCTAGTAAATTTCAAGATTCCTCAGCTGTCCATTATTATCCAGACTATAATTTGTGTGTCTCTACATGTACCCTAATTAGTTCTCTCCCTGCCCCAATGACAAGAATAAAAATGAAATCAGCCTTCCACTGTGCTCTCTGGACCTTCTGATTGTGGTCATCAAAATCCCTTTTAATCTCCAGAGACTTCTGGAATGTTTGTTTCCCATGGCTTTTTCTACATGAAACCTGGCTGGCCCCCAAGACTCTGCTTACCTTGTACCTTCTCAAGAGGATACAACTTTATTTCCTTGAACCACTTGTCCCTTAGGCCAGAAGACAAGGAACTAATTCCTTGTACCTCATTGCTGCTTCCAGGACATGTCCCCTGGCAAAGGCTCCTGCTTCTGTGAAGTACATGTGTCCTGCTGAACTTCCCTTCCTCCTCCTTACGCTGTTGCCTGCCTTTACCCATGATCTTTTCACTTCATGCACTGAAGACTTTAGCTCCTAGCTTAGACTTTGGTTCTCATCCCCCTTCTTGTCATTGAGTGTGGTGACTCTGACACCTAATAAACTCTCAGCTCCTTGACCACCTCGCTTTTAAAAGAAGTCTTCTTTATTGCACATAGACATTGACATCACCACAACCTGCGCCACCTCCATCATCTCTCTGCCAACCATCCTCTAACCTTGTGGCTCATTGCTACTTACAGTTTTGCAATTCTTTGACCACTTCTCACTATGTTACTGGAGCTTTTAGCAGGCAGCAAGCCTGGCTCTTCTATTCTCTCTTAGGAAGTCACCTCTGTAGGGAGGTCTTCCCTGTCTACCGTCTCTAAATTATGCTCCCCTTTGAGGTTCTCTCCCATATGAGGTTCCTGAATAAGAATGCTGCATATTTTCCTCATTGCACTTATTGTGATGGGAAATGATTTCATTTATTTACTTCTATGCTGTCTGCCCTTATTCCCACCTCTTTTGCACTAGAATATGACTGCAGGGGACTTATCTTTTTTTGTTCTCTGTTGGATCTTTGGTACCTAGCATGTTGCCTGACACATGGAAAATGATCAATAAATAATTGTTGAATGACCAAATGTGACTTTTTAAAACCAGAGGTGGATTCTTTATTTCACTAGTTTCAAGATACGGTACAAAACAAATCCGTACATTTCTCTATTAACAGGATTTATTTACACAATTATATTACACTCCCACCAGCCTTTATACCATAGTTAATTAAATAGTAAATAAATTTATAACAAAGCCTACCACGGCGATCTTGCCAATGCCAGCTTATGGTCTTTTAAAACTCCTCCTAGACATTGATAGTGGTTATATCTTAATTGTATCATGATTACGATTTCTTTTTTTTTTAAATCAGAGAGACTAGTGTTAGCTTGTCATTCCAAATAGGAAAAACAGTGCATGTATGATGACTCCTTGCACTTAACCAAGACATCCTCCTTGTGTACACAAAATCAGAGTTGTACATGCACAAATAGTCACTTTAAAATACAAATAATTTTTACTTGGGGTATTTTAGATTTTCTTGAAATACTAGGTGGAAGGAGAAATTCAGTTTCTTTTCAATGACTGCTCCACATTTAAAAAATCAGGGAGTGCCTTGGACAATACGGTATTCAGAAATTTAAATTTTCACTTATATTGGAGAGCAATGACTGAGGAAAAGATTTTCACAAAAAATAGAAGTTTCTTTCGCTTTATTTCTTGCAGTAAATGTGGTTTTACCTTAGTGATGGGCTTCCAAACAATTGTTTGGAAGGAAATAAAGTTGTATCTACTTGAGAAGGTACAAGGTAAGCAGAGTCTTGGGGGCCAGCCAGGTTTCATATAGAAAAAGCCATGGGAAATTCCATACAATTGTTTTATAACCTTGTTAACAAAAAGTGTTAATCGAAAAGTCAAGGTAAGTTAGATAAATACTTTACCAGCTTTTGTCAAGGTGCTGAAAATCTGTACTCAAACAAATCTTTGGCAGAAGAGAACACAAATAAAATAGGTACCTGTAGAGCTGTTTACGCTAAGGTAGGCGTGGAGGGCTTGCAGCCTCACCTGCCTGCTGAATCAGATTGGTTGAAAGTCACTCCCTGCTTCTCAGCCTCACTGAATCTTTGGGGGTGGGGCTCCGGTCTCTAACTTAAATCAGCTCCCCAGGCACTCTGCAGGCAGTAATGGCATTTGAGGAACCACTCAACTAGAGTATTGCAAATTAAAGTTAAAAAAAAAAAAAAAAGAGTTCATCTCAGATCATCCAGGAGAGAAAGACATCACATCTGGTGGGTGTGAATAGTGTAGTGAGTAGACACAAATAGTCTGCTGCGGGCGGGGATGTCACAGCAACCCTCACACAGACCACATGGAAGTCCATGTTCCCCAAGTTGCTTTCTAATGACTAGTTTGGCTAGAGAGTTATCTGCATGAGGGATAGGTTCATTGTTCATTGAAATTTCAGTCTCCTGTTAGTTTACTAGTTTTCTCAGCTCTGACTAAATCAAGGGGTGGACAAAAGGTTAATTGTAAGTAACGACATCTCAGGGGGCTTTTTGTTGGATGGCCACTTGACCTTCTCTTAGCGCCCCTTATCTCACCATCACTCACCTTATAAAAACCATTATTAGGGTGTGGTGGCCTCCTTCCCTACCCCCAATCGCCAATCCATTTCCTTCAATTTACAGAAAAGGCTTTCCAGGCCTGAGGGGTTTGCATTACTAAAATCGAGATTAATGGTCTTTTATCTTTTTTTAATCAATATTTTTATTAAATTTTTAAATTTCAATTCCAATACAGTTAACATATAGTGTTACATGAGTTTCAGTGTATAGTATAGTGATTTCACAATTCTATAAATTACTCAGTGCTTATCATGTTAAGTGTACTCTTAACCCCCATCACATATTTCATCCATCCCCCACCCACCTCTGGTAACCATTAGTGTGTTCTCTGGAGTTAAGAATCCATTGTTTGGTTTGTCTCTTTTTTCCCCTTTGTTCATTTGTTCTGTTTCTTAAATTCCACATATGAGTGAAATCATAGGGTATTTGTCTTTTTCTGACTTATTTCACTTAGCATTATACTCTCTACATCTATACATGTAGTTACAAATGGCAAGATTTCATTCTTTTTTATGGCTGAATAATATTCTTCTGTGTGTGTGTATAAAGCCTCATCTTTATCCATTCATCTGTCGATGGATGCTTGGGCACTTCCATAATTTGGCTATGAGATGATGTTATTTTAAATTTGAGGCTTATACTAATGAATTTCCACCACCATCATCATAATGCCGATAACAATAACAACAGTAATAAAAAAAGTAGACTCTTACATCGCCATTTTCCCTCAGGACAACTTGTTCTGCTTGTCCCCAAAACAAATGTCTATAAAGCCAAACGTATCCTGTTCCTTCTCAAAGTGGCTCCTCCTGCGCTTTTTTCTATTTCTGAAATGGCTCTATTATATTCTGGCCACCCACTCACAAAATCTAAGAGATGCTTTAACAATCAGAAAGTAAATTGGTTAATTTACATCTCATAATGTCTTTTAAATTTTTTTTAAATTTATTATCTCTTAATTGGATGTTCTTTAGTACCCTACTAATTGGGCTCCCTGAAAATTATTGCCAAATAAGTCTTCCTAAAACATTTTACTTTCCATCCCTTAAAATCTGGAACTGGCTCAACTATATATAAACCCAAGTTCAGATCCCTTAGCTGGCATCGGTAGCCTGTCACCACTGGGCTTGTTACTTTGTGCTCTGCTCCTGTCTTGACACATACTGTCTTCTGCTTGCTTCCATCGGGCTCTCACCACTCTCCACTCATGTTCTCCCCCTTGCTTGGGACTTTCCAAATCTCCTAGACTGATAGAAAATCCTGTTCTTCCCTCGAACACTACCCACGACTCCAGCAAGGGATTCTGCTCTTTTCAAAAAAACGTTAGCATTTAGCCTGTACCACCTGAAAAAAGAGATTTTATTCCAGCTCACATTGTGATTTGGTTTTCTCACTGGGGAAACTCTTTTAACTACAGCTAAATTGTACATGAAGGCAGAAAGCTATAGTTTTCCATAAATACCTTTGAAGAATGGATATGTTTGCCAATTTAGTTAAAAGATTACTACAGATGAAAAAATGAGTATTAAAAGAAATCCAATGGAAAAAAACACTGTGGACTATTCATGAACTCTGCAGTAAACTTGAAAGACTTGTTACCACACAATAGACACAGAGCCAGATGCCAAGGATGGTGGGCTGGATAAGACAAATGTGATCCTTGCCCATAGGGAGCTGATATTCTTATAGCAAAAATTACACAACTGACTAATCTATTACCACAGTGGCAAAGGCTCAGCAGCATGCTAGTAGAGCCTGGGACAGCAGGGTATAAGGACAAGTCTGACCTGACTTGAGTGTTAAGTCTTTTGTTGAGCACCTTTTATTTTACCCTGGTTAGTTGTTATGGTTAGTTGCTCCGGTGACTACCTCTCCCATTTATTTTAAATATTAAAGGACAGTGCACAGTGTTATAAATCTATGGAACCTCCACTAGCATCTAGAATAGTCTCTTGAGTAAACATATGTTTTGAATTTAATTGAGGTAAAGAGCAACATCATTCCTGTACTTCCCTTTATTCAGGCAGTTAACTTACATTGGTTTTATGCAGTTGATAAGTATTATACTTCTGTAAGACTTTATCAGCTATTATGCTATTAGGTATCTCAAGGACTTTGATCATTCATTCATCACACATATATTGAACTACTATTACATGCTGTGTTTGGCATTGTATAAACAAAGACAAAATAGATAAATTTTACAGTCTCTTGTAGAAGCCAAAGTTTAATTGGATTGATAAAAGTAAGCAGTTTATGAAAAAAATGTGATAATTGCCATAATGAAAGGATACATAGGGTATTGGGGAACAGAGACCAGAGTATTTAGTTTTTCTGAAGACAGTTTTTGAGGTAAATCACATGGAGAAATGCCACCTGGGATGAATCTGGGAGGATACTGGGAGTTGGTAGGTCAACAAGCCAGGGCAGGGCGGGGGGGCGGGTAAAGACTACATAAGCTGGCAATGAGCAGACACTTGAGGGACCAGATGCAGTTAAAGGGAGAGGCTAGTAGGTTTGAGATTGACTCCTCATGCCCATATAAAAAGTCTAGACTTTACATTGTAAATGACAGGGATTTTCCATAAGGCAGGGACTGAGAATGAACATTGTAGCAGCGACAGGGGAGGTATAGCTGGCGGCAAGTGGAATTCTTAGGAGAGGAACCCAGACTATGAAGTAAGAATGCAGAAAAAGGGAATTATTTGAGGTAAATTTAGGAAATTGATCAGACTGGAGGAGGAGAAGAGTGGAGGCAAAAACAACAACAACAACAAAAAAAAAAAAAAACAAATAAAAAAAACAAAAAAAAAACAAAAATAAAAACAAAAAAAACAACCATAAGGGATGCCACCCCATTTCCCACAGAGGGGAAATACGAGTAGTAGATATCATGGGAAGCTATGGGGTGGGTGTGGTTATTCACCATCTTCAGTTTCAGACCTTTGGAGTTTGAGGTGCCCTTGAGAGAGAGGGGTGTCAGTATTAGGACTTCAAAGCTAGGTGTACAGATTTGGAAGCTACTGGCTGGTGGGGGGCAGGGGTGCGAGCTGAACGTATAGGCCTTGATGGTGTTACTTAAAGCTGCCATGATGATCACAGCATCTGCTGGGTTTGAGCGCCTGCCACATACCAGACCTGCAGCACACCATCATATATTGCTAGGATAATCTTCCACTTCCATTTTACAGATAAGAAATGGAGCCTCAGAAACATTAAGTGTATAAGGCACACAGCTTCAGAAAAAGGGATATTTCATGAGCCCAATTTTTTCCCTGAGTTCAGAGTGTCTACAGAGCCTGTGTCTGTTGTGGGGGGAACTCTGTGGGCCATTAACAGATAAATCTGATGATGAAAATATTGGGGATTAGATGTGCCCCTTCCTATCATTGAGTTTTGACATTTTTCTAGTTTAATTATATAATATTACTTTTAGTAATATATCTTTTGCAATTTGTCCTCAATCTAAGTATGAGTGCAGTTAGACTTCTTCATACCATCATGAAGACCTAGTTAATTCTAGTGGTTAATAAGGGTGATGAGGGCAGGGTGTGGGATGCTTGAAAGCCGATCCTTTTTGAGGATGCAAACCAGTGTGTCTCTGCTTGGTCCCTCTGTGCCACTGCTGTTCCTCTCAAATCTTAAGCCAAAGGCTCCAGAAGCTGATTGCGTAGTTATGGGAGGGGTAAAGACCGACTGCATTTCCACCAAGTCACTGGGACAGCACTGGGGGAGGAGTGTGAACATACAGTCCTAATATCCAACCCATCAGCCCCGTCTCCTCCATTCTCATGCCTTCTTCTTCCATCTTCAGCTACTCATTGAACAAATGTGTCCTTAACACTTACTATGTGCCAGGCACTGGGCTGCATTTTGGTGGTATTGCCAACAAGTCATAGTTGGTCTCTGCTCTTATGGGGCAGTCTCAGGAGCAGGGGAGGGGAGGGAGATACAGGAAAGAAAACCAAGAACTACCGCACTTATGGCAGGTGACAAGACAGGAATAAGGTGTACAAGAAAGGAGCGTTTAATACCAGCTTGGAGGGCAGGGAAGGTTTCCTGGAGAAAGTGTGCGCTGTGCAAAATCATTTCCTTCTCCTGGTCCGTGACTTACTTCCTCTATCTAGAATATTCTTCTTCATTTTGTCTGCCTAGTTAAAGGGCCAGGGGAATGGAGCAAGCCAATTTAACCACTGCATCAAACCCCAGAACAAGATATTGTTCATTTTACAGATGAAAGACTGGAAGCTCAGCGAGTTTAGAGAACTGGCCCAAGTTAACACAGGGATTGCTAATGCTGTGCTTCCAACCTCAGTCTTACTCATTTGTGGCTTTTTTTCAGTGGCAAACATCTAGCAATCTACTCCCTGTTCAATGCCCATTTAATGCATTGATGTAAGTAAAGCATAAAGCATATGTCTGTCACAAGAGAGTATGGTAGGGATCTCTGGGTGGCGCAGCGGTTTAGCGCCTGCCTTTGGCCCAGGGCGCGATCCTGGAGACCCGGGATCAAATCCCACATCGGGCTCCCGGTGCATGGAGCCTGCTTCTCCCTCTGCCTGTGTCTCTGCCTCTCTCTCTCTCTCTCTCTCTCTCTCTCTCTGTGTGTGTGTGACTATCATAAATATAAAAAAACAAACAAACAAAAAAACAAGAGAGTATGGTAGTGGAGAACTGCGATTTTTCAGTCATGTGGACCTGGTTTTGTAACCTTTTCTTTCATTTTCTACCAGCGTAACCTTGGCTAACCTATTTTAGTTCTAAGCTCCAGCCTTCCTGTCTCTAAAATGGGGATAATAATAGCATCTACCTTGCAGCAGAGTTGAATTATAGGAAGTGTGTGGAGAGTGAGCAACACAAAGTATGTTCTCTAGAAGTATTAGGTATTTTAGTCGATTTATTCCTTAAATATTTATGAGCATTCTTGTCTATGTGACAAGCATTTTCTAGGTGAAGATTGCTTTCCCTCTGCTTTTTAAATCTTCTCCTCTTCTCACTCAAAACACAACAATGCTGAGTCTAGAATGATTGCTCAAGGGGGATAAAGCTGAGAGGAAGAAAGAAGGCAGATGACAACTGAGAGAGGGAAATGGGAAAAGAAAAAAATTCAATGGGAGTGGTGGTAAAGACAACGAAAGAAGGCAGAAGAAAAGGAAGCACACTTACAGTCACAGGAAGGAATAATAATACTTTGAGCTAGGGAGTAAAGAGAGAAACTACTGATTTTTAGTTCTCTCTCAGCGGCCACCTCCAAATCATTTAAGCTGCTTGAACACAAAATAACAGTTTCAGTATTGAGGCTATTCAGGTTGATCCAACAAGCTACTTCTAGAGTCACCTCGGTTGCAAGAATTGACACTATAATTTCCTTTGCCAGTTCTTTCAATTTTGGATGTAATCCCTCTCTTTCTTTTTTTTCCCTTAAAGCCAAAGAAATGTAGAATGCAAGCACTGAGGATGTAGCACAATGTCAACATGAAGGGGGAGGTTTCCACTGACAATAGTGGTGTTCTCTGGTTGGGCAAAACCGTCAGGGGCCTAAAAGAAACATGACCTCAATGGGTGGAAGCAGATAAGACTTCTGGCCACTGTGCTGAGAGGAGTCCATTGTGCTTTTATAGATTTATCATTTTATCTTTCTTCTAAGTTTTCTTGAGAAAATGAGGCTATTGTTTTCAAATTTACGGATCAATAAAAATACGTGTGTAATAATTTGTCCACGGTCACCCTGTTGTGACTCCTAGTCAGGAACACAGTCCAGTTCTCTATGTCCATCCTAGAAGAGAGCAGAACACTTTGCTTTTTAAAGAAACTTGAAGCTTTAATGAGGAGCTGCAACGTGGTAATGTGAAATCCATTCAGAATGTTTGATCCTCACAATGTTATTGCTGAGGTTGGCCTGCATGTGTTCAGGCTTAGGGTGAGAGTGACAAATACAGTCAACGATATTTACAGTACAAGAAGCAGAGTAAGTGGATGTTGCACTGCAAAGACTTTGATATTTCACCAGAAATGTAGATTTCTTTTTTTTTTTTTAGAAATGTAGATTTCTAATAAATGTGGAATAGGGCTCTTTAATATCTCCAAGTGGATGTTCAGTTTTCTAAAATTAGTAATTGTCACCCAGCTTCTCATCCCCTTATGTTGAAGATGAACAACAATAAGAGTGTGTATATCTGAGAAGGTTCTGGGAGGGACATGGAGGAGACAACCTTGATCCTGACACCTTCTAGACAAACAGTTGCTGGACAGCTCTTGTTCTTGTTTTCAGGAGTATAATGGGGAAGAGGGGGCCTGCTGCCCTGGGTTGGAATGTCTATTTGTAAAGTTTCCTTGTTTCTTTCTTTCTTCCTTCCTTCCTTCCTTCCTTCCTTCCTTCCTTCCTTCCTTCCTTCCTCTTTTGCTTCCTTTCTTCCTCTCTTTTGCTTCCTTCCCTCTTTCCTTTTCTCTTCCTCTACTCTTGTCTTTCTTTCTTTCTTTCCTTTCTTTCTTTCTTTCTTTCTTTCTTTCTTTCTTTCTTTCTTTCTCTCTCTCTCTCTCTCTCTCTCTCTTTCTTTCTTTCTTTCTTTCTTTCTTTCTTTCTTTCTGTGGTATCATAGATATGGATTAGTAAGCAAGGGGAATGAGTCCATGAGGCAATACTGGAATTGGGGACCTACTCAGGGTGGATCAGGGGCCAGGGACGGTCAGAGACCTGGACTGACAGTGGAGGAGGGGGCTGGAATGCTTCCATGGGATGGAAAGGTAAGTGCAAGAGAGAAGAAAGTCGTTGTGAGGCTGGGAACATGGCTGGGTGGATCCACAAACATTTAATTTTAAGTCAGATCAAGCAGGCTCTCCACCAATTAGTTGGGTGGCTTCAGGGCAGTGTCTTTATTTGTGTTTCCCTAGAAGCAGACCTTGGGTCAAAGATGTGAGTGCAAGTTGCTAATTTGGGGTTGATTCTAGCTGATACTTGTAGGAGAATAGGGCAGTAAGGTAGGGAAGAGAAGGCAGAGAGAATAGGGTGAATTTTAAAGAAAGTTAGCACAGTAGGAACTGGATCTCAGTTCCACTGGGGAACTTTCAGAGTTCCAGAGTTATCTCACCAAATCCCATCAGCCATGGTTGAGGCTCCTACAGGGAAGAGGTCTGGTAATTCTAGCCTGCTGTACAGGAGGCCAGGGTAAACTCCTTCAGGCAGTTAGTTACAGGTGTTGGCAGGCAGCTGGAAGTCTGGCCAAAATGCAAGGAAATATTAAGAGACTAGAGGATATTACAAAGGCACAGCCAGTGTTGTTACAGGAAGTCAATTAACATTCTGGTTCTGTTTCCCCATTTTTAAAGTGAGAATCCTAATATTTGTTCTTGGACATGTTGAAATGGAAACGATGGCATGGGCTGCCATCCAGGATCCCAAACACCTTGCTCCTTGGAAGTGCTGCTTGCCCTTTGGAAATGTTCACAGTATGAGTTTGTGTATATATGTATAAAATAAGGTTGAGAAAAGAACCCCTTATGACTGGATGGTATCTCATCCTTTTGAGCCCAACTAGACTATATAGATTTGTAAGAATTCTCCTGCCTGGAGCAGGCAGTCTTATGGCCTAGAACCAACTTTGAACAAAAAAGTCACTTTGAATCCATTTACCTAAGTCCGTCCTAAAATCTCAGCCCTCTGATTCTGACACTCTGGTGGCAGGAAAAAAGGAGTCTTTTTGAGAATACATTAGATAAATGCAGTTTCAAAGTACCTAGTACAGTGTCTGCCATATAGTAGGTTTTCTCCAAAATGTCAACGTACCCTGTCTCTGTGCCTTCCTTCTCTCATTTTCCCTTGACATTGGGCATCTCATCCAGAAGGCCTGCCTTTCCAGCTTCATACTGAAATGACCAGACAACCAGGCCCTATTCCTGTAAGAAGTAATAAGGTTGGACACCAATTAGGGATAAGCGCTTGCTTTAAGCGCAGCTTATTGGAGGCCAGCTGGCAACTAGTGAGAAAGTTTGGAGCAATAGCCTCTGCACAGATGTGTGGACGGTCACTAACTAAATCCATTAATTCATCTCCCATCTGGTTGTAGACTGGAAAACATGGAAAGATTTGGCTCATTATTGGCAAAAAGAAAAAAAAATAACGTCAACCTTAAAGAGAAGCAAAGTCCAAGAGAATAGCTGCATCAAGGCAATGGTGGAGGTGAGGGCATTGGCATGAGCTTCAGTCCCAGGAAGCAGCGTCTACTCAAGAGCCCATTTCTTTCCAATCCATTGCCTACCAGTCCAAAGCCACTTGAGTTCTGGAGCAGCAATGCTGTGAGAGCAACAGTGACGCTGGCAGGAACACATTCCATTTGTCTTATTTGGTTAAGCATCTGCCAGCCCCAGATCAGATTTGCCTGTGTCAGCACCTTTGAGTGACATGCAAGCCCCTCTGGCTTGCTTGCCTGCATATTTGACAACTCAGCTTTACTCAAGGCTGCCTCCCCGAAGCCTGGCCCCGTCCTCTCAGGCCACAGCAGGCATCTCAGGCGTCAATGCTACCGTGGGTTATCTGGGCCCTGTCCTGGGAAGCAAGAGGTGCCTTAGGTACCAGATCATGCCATGGCGATCCTGAGGCCATGTTGGAAGGTGGTTTCTTTTTGGGATTTCAGTCTGAGGAGGAATACAAAGGGATAATGTAAGATATAAACTCACAACAAAGGAGAAGGACAGAGAGGCAAGGGGCAGTAGAATGAGTTACGAGATGGAGGGATCAGAATGAACAGATCTCTATCAAAAGAGAGTGGTAATCAAAGTGCATATTCATAGGTCTTCTGTCTTCATGCATTAAATTTTATCAGCTTTATCTTAAATATATTATCTTAATAGAAATTTTGAAGCTTTTTGAGGTTTCCAAAAGGAATTGTTTCTCCTGAAGACGACTCTACTTGATTCGAGATGTCACTGAAATGTCTACTAGAAGCACCCACGGCCCTGGCCATGGATTCTCCTTTTGGTCCCCCTTTGTTCACAAGGCCAGGTATGAATGGCATTGGTCTTCATCCCTTAGTTTGAGGCTGGGAGTCTTCAGTGTCCATACAACCTCACTCCCCAGAGCTGGTATAGAATAAGCTCCTAGTAGACGCAGGAGGATCACAGAGAGGTACCTGCCATCTGCAGCCCAGCTTCAGTAAATGCAAATGAGACACTGGCAAAGGTGAGTGGTGGTGCTGGGAGTCGTCCAACTTGTTCTGTTGCTTCCTTTAGGCAGCAGAGTCCAAGTCCCAGGAATCAACATATACCTGGGGAAATCCTTTTTCCACCACCCATTACCTACTAGTCCAAAGCTACTTGGGCCCCGGGAACAGCAATGTCAAGTGGGAGAGCAGGGTTGGTGTAGATATCCAGCCACAATTCTCTCATCCCCAGTCACTGATGGATAGGATTTTCTGTCTAACTTATTTATAGAGACACTGATATCATCAAGCAAGCAAGGATAATTCTCTGAAAGACCTTCAGACATGGCATCATCACCTCCCTGTCCTCACTACAACTCTGTAATCTGCTCCTTGGAAAGAACAAACCCATCTTGGCATGCCTTGCTCAGAAATAATATCACAGCTTATTGATTCCACCGACTCCCTCACAAGAGAAAACTGTGCACAACATGGGGAAGGAGATCTCAGGCTCCACACCGGGTCTTCTTGGGGTCTTCCATCACTGAAGGCCACTGGTAACTAGTCTATAGCCAGTATGGTAACTGGAAGTGGATAGATTTGAGCAGGATACAACTGTGAACACCAAAGACAAGACCTGCACTTCTAGACCAGTTCTCAGTCCAATGAGAAAACCCTCTTGCCTCACCTGTGACTCATGATCCATCCACTGAGATTCCTGGGGTCACAGCATCCTGAGCGAGGAGGGGCGTATTGACACTAAAGGGTAGGGAGGGTCAGCTTGCCTGTCCAACCCCTGCCAGGGCTCCAGTCCCCTTTAGTTAAAGGAAAGCTCCTGGACCAAGGCTTTAGGGAGAGGGTGAGTGGCAAGAGTAGGTTTTGGATGAATATACATGCTGCTTTACTTGTAATTGTCAGCTGCTATCAAATTAGTACTTTTCTACTAAATCAACCTCACTCACTGGAATAGGCTCTCTAACGGAACAACCTGGTGGGAGCTGACTCCGCCTCCCATCTGTAAAACAGAGAATGATGCTTACCTAATGGAGTTGTGAAAAATAAATGGAATAAATACATAATGCGTGATATGCAGGATATATTCATAACATGTGGCTTTTAACCACGACTTCCATATTTCTGTTGAGAGCATCACCTTTCTGCAGTAACCCTGGGGGCCTTGCATTAATTTTAAAGTCTATGCACTTTCAACTATCAACATAGAACTCACACATTTTTTTTCATACCTAGACTACTGTCGCTGTCTGGCAGCAGAATTAATTAAGCTAGGCATTTATTTGAGAAGTATTTGTTGAGCATCTAATATGTGTTCTGTTTAACACCTTGGGGCGAACAACTCCGAGAAGGGTCCTGCTCTCGTGGTGCTTATGATCTCATGGGTGGAGGTAGATAACGAACAAATAAACAAAAGAATAAGCAAGAAAAATCTCAATGGTGGTTAAGTGCGAAACAAATACTAAAGCAGAGTGATGTGATAGAGCGTGAGTAGTGGGGGTGGGAAATGGAGAGACTGTATGAAATAGACAGCTAGGGAAGATCTATCTGGGGAGAAGCTACTGGAGCAGAGATCTGAATGACAAACATTACAGGCAAGGGCAGTGAGCACAAAGGGTCCTCGCGTGGGGATGAGCCTGGCCACGTGGAAGGACAGATGGTAGGGTCCATGTGGTTGTCACATGAGCAACAAGGGCACAAGAACACAAAATGAAATCAAAGAGAAGGGTGGGACCATATTTTGTAGGAAAATCAGACAGTGAAGATCATAGGAAGGATGCTGGGTCTCATCAGAAGCATAAGATTAGCCCCTGGAGATTTCAGAAAGGGCAATAACATGTGACTGGTGTTTTATAAAGCTCACTCTCCTGGGCAAGTGGAGAATGGACTGGGGGCCTGGTAGGAGTGGAAGTAGAGTAGCCTGGAGAGAGACTGGTGGCTGGTACCACTGGAGACAGAGCAAACCGGAAGATACAGATTACGGTTTTAAGAAAATTCCACACTAATTTTCCCGAGGTCATTTTTTAATTCCCAAAACTTCTCTGCCAGCACATAGAGTTCCCACTGGATCAAATTTAACTAACTTTGGTTTCAAGTCCTCTACGATCCTTCTCTGGCCACTTTTCACCAATTGTTGACTTCTCTGAATTCCCACAGTACCTCTGTGGGTGCAGTTAACAGCAAGTCAGCAATACCATAGTCTGTCATTCTGTGTGGCACTGAAGGCATGTTCGTCTTCTCTTCCAAGATAGACAATCCCTTCAGAAAAGGGTCTGTGCTGGCACTTTCCTCCACATCTTGTCACACCGAGCTCAGCTCCAAGCAGAGGGCATGTACTAAAATTGCTTATTGATTGATTAAAAACATACATGAGTAGCATTCATCTCCTCCGTATTTCTTTTGTATGAGGAAGGGTGATTATCTGTCAATATTCATTGCACCATTGAGCCAATATGCAGTGCATTAATCATCTCTGAGATAACCAGATGAGGCTTTCTTGTAATCTTTCTATTTTGCTGAGATAATTTCACTTGCTTTGGAGTTTATGAGGCCATAAGTGGCTCCCATCTGTTGATGAACATATTTCTAAGAGTCATTTAGTATCAAGGATGGAATACTTGAGGGGAAGTTAAATTGTAACTTTTATATTAAGTGTCATCTTAGTAACAGAATCAAAATTGGAAGCATGTGTTCAATTTTGGTCTTTCATTTTCAAAGCTTTAGGTCAGGCAAAGAATTAATTTCATTTGTTTACAAAGTAGATTATGCCTAATAAAATCTATTTTGTTTATGGTCACATTTTAGTCAATCCATTGCCTTAGAAAATGAGAGAAATCTGATTGGCTAATCATTCAACATAGTAAATTACATTATTCCACATCCACAGAACATTGGCCTAATTTAATTATTCAGTAATAGCATGATGAAAATACTCCCCTTTAATACATTTTGAGCAAAGCGCATATCTGTGATGAAACAGTGAAGAATCATGTTTATTTCTTCCTTGTTTGATGCCTGACCACAGAATGTAACATAACACTTCTGTGGATAATAACTTTTTCCACATTAAAGATAATAAACACAAGGTAGCTTTCACTAGGATCCTTACTGGTACTCTGAATTTTCACTAGTTGTTTGTATATTTTACAAGAACAGAAATTGGTTCTCTGGTAAGTGCTACTTTACAAAGTAAAGTTGAAATGAATTTGGTTTCAATTTATGCATAATAAAATAAATAAGTGGGATCACTTTCTCTCCCTACTAAGCGGTAGAAAAACTCTTCAGGACACTTTCTTTTATTCCTGAGATTCTGACAAAGACCAAGGAACATTTCCTCCAGAAAGTGCAGTTAACATACAAAAGTTTACACAAAATAAAAAGGAAATCTCTTGATGGATATGCAGGGGATCTGCCCCAAGGGGTCTAAATCATGTATATAACATGGATATTGCAAAGTTGGTCCAGTATTAATGACCACTTCTTGTTATTTTTTTCTTTTTTGGGCTTTTAGAAATATGTATTGTGGTCAAATGATGGAAATCGTGAAATTCAAGCTGATAACAATAAAACAGTATTTAAAGTTTTAAAATACAAAGGAAATAGCTTTTTAGAATCATTATATAGAGTATATCTGAATTGAGCAATGATAAGTATATGTTACAAAAATATTTCTGATCCCTTGATCACTACTTCTTAAAACACAATTTTTTATGTCAACCAGACACTTTTACCCAAAATGATGACCCCTCAAGTGCCTCCTTCCCACAGTTTCAGCAGACATCAAGTTTTCATTTGATTCCTTACTCAGTTCCTTATCATGAGGAGAAAGAGTAATATGGGTAAAATAGTATAAAGGTAGACAACAAAACAAGACCAAGCCAAACCCTGTGGCTTCGAGTATATATTAAAATATGATGACGAATTGGCTCTGTGGCTCATTTTGATCAAAGCTTTAATCCTAGAAGTGAAACAGAGACGTTCCACTCGGAGGTGGTGTTTGAGTTAGGGAATGCTGCTCATTGTACTCCTGGCGCCTAGAACTTGGCTGCTGATGCTTGTTGCTCTGTGCAGAGAGAATAATCCCAAATGAGGGTGCTAACCATTTTGCTCATGAAATCTGCTAAACTGAAAAATTCCCATTACCCAAGTTATTCATCTTTAGCTCCAATTGCTAGCAAGGAGGGAAGGATATGATTAGAAAAAACTCAAAAGAGGGGAAGAAAAAGAAGAGAAACAGATAGATGAGAATATCATTTGTGGAATATGAATTTCACTGGCTTATTGGGTGGTGTGATTCGCTTACACTGGAGAGCAAATTAGCTATTTTTGTTCTTTTTAAGAGATGCTACATTTTTGGCATAGAGCTATAATATCCCACGTTTTTTCACATGAGTGTATATACAATGGCACAGTTATAGCTAAGAAGGAAGAACTTATAAAAGAGTTTTCAGAAGTAAGCTACTTTTCTGGAAAATAAAGGAACAAGAGAACATTTTATAGTTGGTGAGGATAAAGGTTTCTACTTCCATTCTTGTTTTATATTCATGGTGTTTCTGTTTGGGCTCTGCTGAGGAAAATTGCCAGTGGGCAGCAGATTATCCCAATGTATACTTTTTTTTCCCCTTAGTTTTTAATCTCTTTTCAGGTGACAAAATAGTTTTTCTCTTAGAACAGATTCATTTGATTTTTCACTTATTTAATTTAAAAAGTAATTTAATGCTTAACAGGAACCCCAGAGTAGTATATGCTCATCTTGATTGTTAGAATGCTTCAGGGAAAAAATAAACTTTACCACATTGTAAATATCTGTATTCTAGGATCTCATAAACAGTTGCTTCAGCAATAGTGTTAAAACTGGGGTGCTGATTAGGGTGGTCATGAGTGGAATCACTTAGTTAATAGAAAAACTTCCAGAGCAAGTAGCAGTAGAGACCAAAAGCAAAGAGAAAGGAATTCAGAATGATATATACCTGGATTCTGATTCCAACTTTGCCATTCACCAACTGTGTGCCTTTAAATAAAGGTATTTAAAGCAATACACAATGATGGCTGGTGCTTATGTAGTAGAGTTGTATTACTTCAATCTTGGTGTGTGATTTTGGGCAAGCTACTTATTAACAAACCATGAATCCGTTGATTTGTACCTACCTCACAAGATTACTGCTGTGAGGTTTAAATGAGATAATTTTATGTAAATTTAGCCTAGAACCTACACACAGAGGGCTCGGTAAGCACCTAATAAAAATGTTAGCTGTTATTGTCAAAAATCTAGTGCTAAGCATTGCAGAACTTGAAAAATTATTAAATCTTTCAAGCTTGAGTTCCCACCTGTATAAAAAGGAGGTTAAAATATGTGCCCTCATAGGTTTGTTGTGACAAGTAAATGAGAGGGAGCATTGAGTGGCTGGCATGATCACTGGTCGCAATTATTCAGAAGCATTTTAAATACTTGAGTGAGAACTATCTGCATATTTGATTGCTAATGGATCATGTAGTGTTGCTAATAAACAATTCTCTTAATCTCAATCATTATTTGCTTCTTAGTGTTGATGCTTTTAAAGTACCTGAGGGCCATTTTCTCATCCTCCCTCTGTCTTAATGGTATATTTCCATAGATCACTGTCTGTCGGTTTCCTCAGACACTCTTACACAATATTTTAATTTCCTTTGCTTACAATTAAAGAAGTGAGCCCCAGCCTTTTGACATTTACACCTAAGTATTTCCTAGATAGGAAGCCATCTGACCTTTAATAAAGATAATCTCTTATAAATCCTTCTTTGTTAACCACGATGCATGCTATTACCACTTTTGGATCCTTTCAGTCTTGCTTTCAAGGATTCTTTAAAAAAGACTCATAAATTGGATAGCGTTTCTAAAGCACAACATCCAGTTCTGGAAGGTAATCTGAAAGGAGAATTAGGGGGATGTGATCTTTACAAGTTCCATTAGGGCTAAACTTGCAGTGAGAAACTCTCTTTAGGTCAAAGTTGTTTCCTTGAACGCATGGCCTTTTTGGTAAGAATAGTGCAAGGTGGTAATATAATCCCACTTTAAATTTAGAAGTTGTAAAGTTCATGCTACACTGAAAAGGTATCAGTGAATGGCACTGCCATCCTTACATTCAAGAAAAAAGTCAGGTGCTCATGTCTTGACCCAAGCAAACCACTTAACATTCTACAGGCTGTTATGGAATGTGGACACAAAGATGAAATAGAGGTGTGGGTCTCTCTGCCCTTCAATTCTTCCAACTCTCTGACAGTGTGACCATTATTCATAGAGACCATGGGCACTCATAGTTTATCCTTTCTGTTTTTGCTGAGATTCCTTACTGGAGAGGCAAAGGACAACACTTGGTTCCTGCCGTGTAAGAATTGATAACCAACAGTTTAGAGCCATAGAGTATAGGGAGTAGACTGCCCACATTTAGCAGTCCCTTTGGCTACCAGGTTAATATTTGGTGACTGAAAAAAATGTACATTTGGCCAGCAACTGGTCAGGTGATTATGATGTGCAAGGTCTAACAATAGACATTGAAATGATCCAAACATGATTTTGTCTCTTTAGGATGAGACTATCCAGTTACAAAATCATATATGGACAAATAATTGGAATGTAGAATAGAAAATGCAAGGATCTGTAGCAAAAGGGCTGAAAAAAATATGAGAGCATAGAAAAGAGATTAAGTATTCTTAGATAAATTATGTTTTTTTTCTTTTAATTTTTATTTATTTATGATAGTCACACACACACAGAGAGAGAGAGAGGCAGAGACACAGGCAGAGGGAGAAGCAGGCTCCATGCACCGGGAGCCCGACGTGGGATTCGATCCCGGGTCTCCAGGATCGCGCCCTGGGTCAAAGGCAGGCACCAAACCGCTGCGCCACCCAGGGATCCCAGATAAATTATGTTGAAGGAAAGCTTCATGGAAGAGGTGGTATTTAAGTTAGGTCCTGGAATATGAGTAAATCTTGCATGTGCAGGAAAAGTGGTTAGTGTGTTGGTGGAACAGTTTTACATAACATATAATAGTTTTACATAAAGGAGCAGAATGGGAAATAAATCTAGGGAGGTGGGGAGCATGCAATCCAAAGGATTATGGGGTCACAGGGCCTTGGATTTCATACTCCAAGGCTAGCGTTTTATCCTATAGGCAATATACAAGTGGGTTAAATCTTGGCTTTTTATGAGAATCACATATTGGGTTTTAAAGTTGCAGGTTTCTGAGCAGAATCATTCCCAACATTTGTGGGGCCCAGAGCAAGAGTATGAATGGAGGCCCACATACTGTGTCTAAATATTTAGAAATTTCAAAGTAAGCAGTATCCAATATATGGCCCCTCATTTCCACCTGGGTCTACAGCCTATCTGAGGGATTGCTCGGGGCCTGGAGGCTATAGGAGCCCCACTCTCCCTGGAGTCCATTAAAGACCTGAGTGGTTCGTGGACTTCCAGGAGGAAGACAGAGCAGAAGCTGTAGTGAGGCCAGAGACTGGATCTGTTGCCATGAAGGAGGTGGATGATTCAGGGTCTTCAGATTCTTTGGCAGGGGGTACAGGAGGGGCAAGGGAGGGACGTGGGCAGTGGAGAGCATAGTTCACTTACCTCACACCTCGCTTTTCTGACCTCGGGATTGCCAGACAGTTCTAAGTACCACCTGAAACTGTACCCCTCCAAAGCAGAGGGAAGGGAAGAAGTACACTTACCTGAGGAACACTGTCTGCCTCCACATCCACCTACTTCAGAGGATGTAGGGTGGTTACCTGGAAGCTGTAGCAGTTCCTTCCTTGGTTTCAAAGGGCACAGGCTGATTTTTTTAATCTCTCTGCCCAATCCTATCCCACTTGATGAGAGGGCCTAATTCAGCTGATCTGTCCTGCTCCCATATTTTTATGTGTGCTCCACTATCAAACTTTAAAGCATGAAACTCAAAAGAAAAAAATGTCTTTGCATTCCTGCATTGGTGATGTAGGGGACTATCTAAAGCATATGACCCCTTTTGGCCTGTTCTAAGTGTTGTGCTAGGTCAGAACTCAACTACTGACCAAGCATTTCTTGGCTTGGGGTAGGAGTGCAGTCTCTGGGTTTGTGCTCACAAAGCTCCATGTGTGAGTATAAAGCACAGGTGGGGTCATAATCACTGCTAAACATGGGGAAGCTGTTTCTGTTTGATTTTTGCTTTGCAGCAGAGGAGGGATATAGATGGTTGGTATTTTAGAAAGCAATGAGGAGCAGAATAGAAGATTGTGGATGGAAGCAGGAGAGCCTCACGGAGGTAACAAGATGAGGGCCCAGAGGAAGCAGGGCCCGTGAGCTGGGCATGGGAGGAGCTGGATGGAGGGGTGATAGGAGATTACATCAGAAGTGCTTAGTGGTCAGGGGGAGAGATGGTGTTAAAGGATCAGAGGTCCCTAGCTTTTTATGGTTGAATTGTGCCCCCAAACAGGTATGTCCAAGTCCTAACTCTTGATACCTGTCAGTGTGACCTTATTTGGAAAGAGGGTATTTGCAGATGTCATGAAGTTAAGATGAGATGGTTAGGATGGGCCCTAGTTCCACCTGGCTGGTATCCTTACAAGAAGAGAAATGATGGGGCACCTGGTGGCTCGGTTGGTTAAGCATCTAACTCTTAGTTTTGGCTCAGGTCATGATCTTGAGGTCGTGAAATCCACCCCCAAGTCTGGCTCTGTTCTCAGTCTGGAGTCAGCTTGAAGATTCTTTCCCTCTGCCCCTCCTCCAACTTGCTCTCTCTCACTCAGATAAATAAGATAAATCCTTTTCTCTAAGATTTTATTTATTTGAGAGAGAGAGAGAGAGAGAGAGAGAGAGAGCGCGCACACAAGCAGGGGGAGCAGAAGAGGGAGAAGCAGACTCCCTACTGAGCAGTTAGTCCAATACAGGGCTGGATCCCAGGGCCCCGGGATCATCACAAGAGCCGAAGGCAGATGCTTAACCGAATAAGCCACCCAGCACTCCAAGTAAAATAAATCTTAAAAAAAAAGGAGAGACATGTAGGGAGGATGCCACTAGCCAACAGTCAGAGATGGAAGCTGTAAGTAAGCAATGCCAAGGACCTCTGGCTGCCACCAGCAGTCAGGATGAGGCACAGAGGGATCCTCTCCTGCAGGTCTTGGTGGGGAGCATGGCTCTGTTGTCCACTGGATTTTGGGCTTCTAGCCTCCAGAACTGAGACAATTCCTGTTGTTTGAACGTACCTACTCTGTGGTGGTTTGTTACCAAGCCCTAGGAACGAACGCACAGCTTTGAGAGCACATCAACAGTGCTGGCTCTCTCTGAACTGGGCATTCAGTGAAGGCAAGCCTTTGTCCCAGCCAGTGCCTGAGCAAGAATGTTCTCCCCTACGTGCACACCCTCTGCACAAGAGATGGAGCCCCTCTTTGTCACCTAGTCTTGTAGAAACAAAGTATTAATTCACGATGGGTTTCAATCATCTACTCTACAAAAAGGCATCCATGGAAGGCACTAATTTACTACGGGTTTCACCTGCCTAGTATAGAAGAAGGCAGTTTCCAAGTTGAAGTTAAAAGGTTTTATGTACAGTTTTCCCATTCTGTACTGACCATTCTCTACCTCGGTTTCGAAGGTATTTTGGTGTAGCATTTTAAGGTATTATCCTTAATCCCCCATCGTAAAAATTATTCAGAAAACCTACAGGAGATTTCATCTCTAGAAGGAACATTTTTCAGAGAGGAAATTGTTGCAGCACTGAACTGCCAAAGAGACAGCTGAAAAAATGGGTCATGCTTTCATCCCATTCTGGGACATAAGCTGCCAAGCGGTTCACTGCTCATTTTTGTCCTCTTCTCGTAAACAAGCTGCGTTAACAAGTTACTTTAAAAAAGCATACTAATTTCCCCAGTGAATTACACAGGAAAGAATCCAGCATTCCCTCCAGAGAACTCAAATAGTTGTTTGTTCTCAGAGCTCAGGTGTGGTAAAATTGCCGTCCGGCTAAAAATGCATGCTGGCTATTGGCCAGGAGGCTGGAGCTTTCCATCCACTCCAGCCCTGATTTCTCACATTGGTGTGCAACTCGTAGCTTGCTTAATGGGGGGGGGGGGGGAAAGGACTCGATTTTCAATTTCAATTTAATTACACAATCTATAGTGCCTAATGGGAAGGATTTAGGGGCAAAGATTAATGCTCAACAGTGCTCTATTTTACATTCTTTTCTGATAAGGAACGCTGTATTGATTATCCAAAGTGAGTTTTCAAATTTGTTTTTTAAAAGTCACAATTTTGGCAGGCTGATTTAAAGAAGGGATGTTACTCCATGTCTTGGTTCTTTTCCCAAATTAGATAAATTAGAAGTATAAGGTACCTTTTTGGATTGTATTGTCAGTGCATTCTTCAGAGTGGAGAGCTCTTTTCCACTTGGGAGAAGAATCGAAATTCTATTGTAAAATTAGAAATACCAGCTGCAGATACTGATTGAACAATGACTGTCCTGAGAATGACTGTATAACAAATATATTTAAGATTCTTCCTTATGTAATGAATATACCTAAGACCCTTCCTTATTATGTTAAAGTCTAAAGAATTTCACTCTTTTATTGAGACTGGAAACCATTATGATTTCATCTGGCAACAAATCAATGTTTCAGATTACAAGTAAATATTTGGTGTTCTATTTTGGTGTCCACATACTCTGTTAGTTTAGCCAAATGTAAAAAGATGGAAAATAAAGGAAATGAAAGTCTGCCCATAAGAGGTGGCCTTAATATATGTCTTGGTCAATTGCTTTAACTTGTTAACTTAATAAAGAAAACAGGTCTCTTTATAAGAAAAAGTATTCCCTATGTGACTTAAATAAATAAAAATGGTAGCAATAAACTTTACCGGTTAACTGTGCTCAGCCTTACCAAACCACTTGAGCACATACAAATAATTGAAAACATGGTGATCAAGAAATGAAGCTCGAAAAGCAAATAAACTATGTGAAACAGCTAACTGACTCTGTCATTGCACAATGACAGCATTTTCAAGTATTAAGATGGCTGCTACTATGAGTCGACATTTCCAATTATATGCAAAAGCAAAATGGTACCTGACTGGCATTAAATTTTGCCAACTGAACTGGTGGTGTCATACATTAGCCTAATGAGCTAACTATTTTTAGAGGTTGATGAGTAACAGGGCATCTGGCACAGATTAGGGAAAGCTAGAACTTAATTTGGGTGGAATGACAAGACTAGAATTGGAACTTACTTGGGAGGGCATTAGAAGACTTTGGAAAATGTATCCTTGACTGGTTTAAAAGTAGACTTACCACTCTTCTCCTTGGCAAGGGTGAGTTATAATTTAGGCCAGGGGAGAATGAAAAAAAAAAGTCATAGAGGTGCATGTTTGTGGGTGGAGTATGAGAATGATGCTGTCTGTTTTCCCTGAGTCTAGTGACCGAGGCAGCCTTGGGAACGACAGTCTCTCTGGTCTATGGAAGGAGGAGGTGGACTAGGGCAAGACAGGGTTTGGTGAAGGCATCTCTTGGTTTCATGGAAATTCCCTTGCTACATGGAGTGACTCCATGTACCAGCAAATAAAAAGAAGTCTGTAACAAGATTGGGTAAGAAAATAGTGAAGCAGACAGGAAGATATTATCTAATTCTGCATAGAAATCAAATATCAGAATGGAAAGCCAACTTGTATGTTTCTACTGCTGGGGGTTCCACTCTAAACTGTTTGGGAGGGAATGACTTTCAGCTGGGCAAATTAAAACTTGGGAAAGTCACATAGGAGAATCACTTTAGTTAAAGGAAAAATAGATAAAATTATCTATTTGTAGCCAATGCAGAAGTCATGAGACGTTCAGAGGAATGCTTATCAATCAGAACTGGCAGTCTTACTTCTCCACTGTTTCCTTCAGTGGGTGTGTGGAGGGAAGGGATGAGATGGGGAGACAAAGCACATGGTCACCCATGGATGACCAATTTATTTGTTCTCAGAACCAACAGCATGTATATTGCTCATACCTAATAATTAGTGAAACCTTTTTTTCCCATATTTACAAAGGCTTGACAATTAACATCTAGAGCATAATTGTACATCACAATTTATGAGAAGTGAGGAAATACCTGGTCGGTGATTTGTTCTTGGATTTTTTCTCTAGTCACTGAAAGAGAAAGCAAAAATAAATGTGACATTAAAGTGTGAAAATGAATAAAATGCAGTACTGATCCTGCTCTGTTCTCACTCAAAATTCCAAAGCAGTCATGGGCTCTCTATGCATACACTTGTATTGCGATATGGACCTTTACAATCACTCCAATAATAAGAAGAAACAGCCAAATTCTAAATAAATCACATTAGGCAGAGATGATAGAGAATGAAGTAGAAATCCGGTAAGGGTGATACCAGAAGAACCCATGAATCTTTGGCAGAGAAATGAAGAGAAGACCAAATAAAAACTTGAACAACAACCAGTTAAAAGTTTCCAAACATTGACAACCTGTTCAAGTACAATACCAACACGGAGTTCATGGAACCCTGAGGACTAGACAAAGAGCTCTACCGTGGCAGGTGGCAGAAATGCTACTTTAAAAAGCTTTTTTCTTACTCATGTAGATAATAAAGACATTATTATACTTTGTTGTTATGGTGCTGCAGAGATTAAAGTGAAAACCAACAGTTTTATAAAAGGTGTCTTGGTCAGGACAAAAAAAACCAGAGTAATGTATGAAAGGTAATGGGGATATAAGGAATAATGACACTAAAATAATAAAGCTTTGTAGTGAAAACATCCTGAAAGTGATTAATGTTGTACGTATCTTAAATAGAAGGAACAAAAATCCTTGTTAATAATAAATGATCAACAAACCAACAAATGAGAAAGAGGGGAAAAGAAGAAATTTTGTGGCACTACAGTTACTAGTGCTTGTGAACATCTTGATATGATATATACTTAATTAAAATGTCTTTTTAAAATTTTAAATAAGATAATTGTGCAGTCACTGGCATTTTTAGGAAATAATACAGACAGATCCTGTGTACCCTCTACTCAGTTCTCCCCAGTGGTGACATCTGGAAGATTAAAAGCACAGTATCACAACCAGGATGCTGACATTGACATGATCAGAATTTAGAGCATGTCCATCACCACAGGGATCCTTCATATTGTACTTTTAGAGTCACACCAATTTCCTCCCACCCACCCCCCTCTTCTTAGCCTCAGGCAATCACTAATCTCTTCTCCATTTCTATCATTTTGCCATTTCAAGAATGTTATGTAAATGGAATCCTCCATTTTATAACCTCTGAGATAGGTTTTTCTCATTTTCCAGAGATTCATCCATGCTGCCCCGTGTATTCTTGGGCATTTATTCCTTTTCATGGCTGAGTAGTATTCCATGATATGGATGTACCAAGGTGTGTTTAACCATTTGCCCACTGAAGGGCAGCTGGGTAGTTTCTAGATATTATGAATAAACTTCTGCCAACATTTACATAAATGGAGATACCTGGGTGACCCAGTGATTGAGCATTTGCCTTTGGCTCAGGTTGTGATCCTGGGGTCCTAGGATCGAGTCCTGCATCAGGCTCCCTACAGGGAGTCTGTTTCTCCCTCTGCCTATGTCTCTGCCTCTTTCTCTGTATCTCTCATAAATAAATAAATAAAATCTTTAAAGAAAATTTGCACAAAGGCTTTTTTTTTTTGTGAGTGCAAGTCTTTATTTCTTTGGGATAATTGTTCAAAAGTGCAATTACTGGGTTGTATGGTAGTTGCAGGTTTAGTTGTTTAACAAACTGCCAAGCTGTTTTTTTTTTTTTTTTTTAAGACAGGTAATGAATACCTGATATTTACCAGTTGATTGATCAACCCAGTTTACTAAGTATTCGGTACCAGGCAAGGTGTTATATGAAATACAGCAAAAGTATAAGGAGCATAAAAAATGGAATGACAGTGTTAAGAGTGGGCTATCGTGCCACTGTTACAAAATGCCTGGGGGCAATCTTGGAGTCTTCAGATAATAAGAAACAATTTCCTTCTTTTTTTAATAGTATTGCCCAATGACCTTATACATTTTAAAATATTTTTTTTTGTTGTATAATAAGTAGAATGTTTAATGAAGAGGTAACATAATTTGTGGAAAAAGCTTGGACTTTCGAATTAGACCACCAGTACTACCTAGGACAGAGAGCATCCAGCAGAAGGAAGAGCATGTGCAAAGCCATGTGACAAGACATGGAAAAGAAGCCATCATGGTCAGAGTGAAGAAATAAGGGTGGGGTTGTGTGGTGTAATATGGTGTGACGTAGACCACTTCTGGGAGACGTGTGATCATTACAAGAGTAGTGGGAAGTCAGTTATTAAGGAAATTTAGGCCTGGGTGGGGGTAGGGACATTGGAAAGGTGTGGTCAAATGTGCATTTTTAAAAGAGCACTCAATGCTTGTTGCTAACTGCAGAATAGGCTGGAGGGGATCCTGGGGTAACGGCAGCACTACAAAACCTTAGTTTTTTTTCCCTTAGGAACCAAGGCAAATCTGCAGGAATTCAAGAGAAAAATGAGAGCCCACACAATCAAATCATCATCATCTAATAATGTAGGAGCCCACTGGACTCTAGCAAATGCAGCAGACAACAACCTGGTATCTAGTTGCAGCCCTGCCATTTACTGGAAGTTTGATTTGGGGCCAGGTAACTAATGCCCTGGCTGTCTGGCCATCTATAACAAAGAGTTCATAATATCTACCCTTCTCCTGATCTGTGAGGATTAGAATGAAGTATGTATGCATCTTGCAGGCAAAGGATAAGCGAAGGGCATTCCAAGGAGTTGTGACAGGAAGAACAGTCTCAGAAGCAAGAAGAGGGTGTATTTTGGATAAATCTTGAGATTTTCTGAGTGGCTTATAGAGTGGAAGCATATACCAGAGCAAGTGTGAAATGCGGGGTGTGGGAAGAGAACAGCGTTGGTCCATTGTTGGCTTGAGGTGAGGCTGAGAAGAGCTTTTCAGGCTGTGGGAGGCCAGTGGAGGTTTGTCAGCAGCAGGGTGAGGTGACCAAAGCCATGCTTGAGAAAGATGACTTTGGTGATAGTGTGGAGAATGGGGTGACGGTGAGCGGGCAATAGGTGGCAGAGAGAGCAATAAGCATCTGCAGTGCTCAGGCAGGAGTGGTGAAGGTCTCAGCCCAAAAGGGAAAACAGAGATGGAGGGATGCCTGGAGCTGGTAGCCTTTCTGAGGTAGGTTCTGGAGACTGACTGAATGTGGCAAGTACAGGAGCAGGGAGCAAGGGCAACCTCGACATGTTCAGCTAGGGGAACTTGTGGAGAGTGGTGTTACCAAATGCACAGTGGAAAAGGAACAGAATTTAAAGAGAAGTTATTAAGTGAGCTCTATGGGTTTGTCCCCATAATTAAAATGAAGATATCTGTAGGTTATGAAAACTGCCATGGCAATTATGGTAAATAGAATAATGAACCCTCCCCAAATGTCCACATCCTATCTCTGAAACCTGTGAACGTGGTACCTTACATAGCAAAGGGACTTTGCAGGTGTGATTAAGTTAAGGGTCTCGAGATGGGGAGATTATCCAGGATTACTTGGAAGCACCCTATGTCATCACAAGGATCCTTACAAGACAGAGGTAGGAGAATCAGAGGCAGGGGAAAGACGGTGTGACCATGGAAGCAAGGGTCAGAGTGATACAGTGGCTGGAAGAGGCCACGAGCCGGGAAGGTGGGCAGTCTCTAGATTTGGGAAAGAGAAAGAAGTGGCTTCTCCCTCAAGCCTCCTGAAAGTTTGCAGTCTAGCCATACCTTTATCCTAGTCTAGTGAAACATCATTTTGAATGTCTGACCTCCCGAACTATAAGAGTGATACACTTGTAAGAACCCCGGCTACAGGGAGGATCCCAAGACACAAACCTGGGCCATGTCTTGAGATGACAAGACAGGTTAGATACAGGTTTCCTTGGCAAAGGGTCAGAGTGAGTCCAGGATTTGTGTCATCTGTCCAAATGAGGAAGAGGCGGGTGACCACTGGTGGTTAAAAGCGGCAGGAAACATATCCATGTTTTGGGTGGACTTAGATACCAGGTCAGTACAGCTCAGACAACAAGGTAGGTGCTGTGCTGGGGGACTGAGAAGGTAACCCAAGGGCTGATTCTGAAGGTAACAGGGCAGGCTTGTAGTTACTGAGGTCACTCAGTTGCTTGAGAATCACAGCGACTCAGAAACCAGCCAGACCATTTCTGTGAGTTACAGTTATTTAAATGTAAGAAAAATCATCTCCTCCTTTGAGCTATTAAAACTGTAATGAATTGAAATATATAATTATACAATTATTTTGTGGCCCTAGTGGTTATGATTGTGGCTACTGATAATTTTTTTCCTCCTGCTTACGGATAGTCTTAGGCTGGTGGAGATGTAAATGTTCCCTGGCAGATGCAAGAAAAAAGGAGGGAATCCCACTTAAGGAAAACCTAAGTCATTCCCAAGTTTATTCAAATCATATTTGAAAAAGAGGAATGGAATTTAGGGGATAAATTGTAACTGCATAAGCCTTTGCTAATAAAAGATTAAGAAGTATGTGGTTTAGCATCTTTTAATTATTTTTTCTAGCATCTTGCATATACAATGTTTGAAATCTCTGGTTGGATCAACATTATTTTGCTCAGAGGTTTGTGGACTTTGCATACTGATTCTTTCCTGTTTCCAAGTACAATTGCTTTTAGGCTATTTTTATTCACTTTAAAGGAATTTTAATAACTTTCTGTTGACAGCATGGACAGCTGGTCTTGAGAATTAAAGAAAATTCACTTGCTGACTGAGGAAGGAAGTGACATCAATGAGCTTCTAAAGTCAGCCCAGAGGGGGAAATTGGTTTGTGAGAGAGTGGCCTTTCATTGCACTGTATTTATCGAGCGATGCCTTGAGATGCAAATTGCTGTATCAATCAAACCTATGGTGCCTACCTCCAACCAACTTAGTGCAAACTGAAGGAACAATGCCCTGAAACTAGTGAGAGGAAAAAGGATGAGGGGTGCAGGAACCTACAGGCTAAGTGAATTACGGGAGCTCATGATCCCCTCTCTCTGGGCTGATACTTCCTTTCCTGTCAAGCCTCAATTTCTTTGTCTAGAAAATGAGTTTGGTGTAATCTGTTGGTTGAAGTCAGTCTTTCTGTGACAGATGGCTACTAAGACCATGTACCAATATATATAGTGTAGACATGTTATCTCTCTACTTTGTCCCAAAGAGTGCTATCAATTGCTTTATATCCCCCACTGAGAGCTATCTGGAAAGAGGGATCCTGAGGTAGTCATATATAGCTACTACCCTGATCTCTCAATACTTTAAAAATCAGCATTCAATGTTTATAACTACTGAAGAAAAAGTCAGGCACCCACTGATGGGGACTTTAAATAACAATGACAATAGAAAGAACAAGTTAATTGTCATAATAATGAATGACTTAATTCTTCACCACCACCAGAGAATTTCCCTTTGGAGCTACAGTAATCCATTTTTCAAAGATAACCTGTGGTGCAAAGGGATTGTGGGTGTAGTGTGGGTTGTGTCATGTAAGCATGCGTGTGAGGCTGGCAGGAAAGTACCTAGATACATTTTATGGTACCAGCTGAAAAATTAGATTGCTATTATTTATTTTTAGCTCACTTAGAAAGTGTTTGATGTGGCTATAGTCACAGTTCAGGAATAAATAATTTGAGTTTGAATTAACGATCTAGTATCAAAGCGAATTTAGTTCGGCCTAAGAGACAGATGCATTAACATTGGTTTCTCTTCCTTGTCTCGAAACATATTTGGGGTCTTCAATTAAATTTTCAAATTTTATAAGTTAAATACGTAATTTGATCTATTCAAAAAATATTGGTTAAGTAAATAATGAGCTCTCAATAGCCAGTCTTCAGGCCATAGGATTTTCAGACTATCCCAAGCCTAGAGATGCTTTGACTCTAGCAAAATTCATTCATTTGATCCTACAGCAATATATATTAATGAGCATCTATTCTGGACAATATGCTCGGTGTGCTGGAGGCACAGAAGTAAAGTAGAGGAAACAAGATGAGCACACAAAAAGGCAATCACGTGAAAGCACAGAGCTGTAAGGGGTTATTAGTAAATTGTATAAGGATTCAGATCAGAGTATTTAAATTTTGATATAGTAGCAATGGTGATGGATTCGCTTTCAGACTTTCCTGGTCTGGGCTTTGCCACTATCAAGTTGTACAGTACTTAGCAAATAACTTTACTCTTCTAGTCTTTGTCTTTGGCACATAATGACAATGTTTCAAGTACAGATGGTTTCTAAGTTTGTTTCTAGTTACTTACGTTCTTTGGCTCTAAAAAGAATGAAGGAAATGGAACATTTCCATAGAATTGGCTCCCTAAAAAAAGAGAAGAGGTCATGTTTGGTAGGGGAACCTGGGCATGCCTCATGGAGGAGACAGCATTTGATCTGGGTAGGACAGCACCAGAAGCAGGTTGGAGGAAAGGAATTTTACCCAGAAGGAAAAGCATGAGCAAAAGCACAGAACCAGGAAGTGCACGGGGCATGTACAGGGAGTAGTAAACCGTTGCCTTGACTTCAGTGGAGTCTGTAAATTAGTGAGGAGTAAGGGGCAAGGCAGAAATCTGCGTAATAAACCAATGCCACAGAGGGCCCTAAATACTTAGGAAGAGATTTTGACATTTGTTTCATCAGGGAGCTCTAGAAGATTTTTGAGTCAGAAATTGTTCAAAACTGTTTAAAAATTAATCTAAGTGCTATGGCTTGAGAAAGGGGGTGGGGTAAGAATGAAGGTGAATGTGACACACTGGGTGAGTAGAGTGGATGTAAAAATTCAGATGGGGGGGCTGGGACAGTGGGACAGCAGGAAGAAAGGAATTAAAGATTCCTTTAGAACTTTTTTGTTCTTGCTTTGTGTGTATTTTTTTATTTTCAATTTTTTTAAATCCAAGTATAATTAACAAATAGTATTATATTAATTTCTGATCGATAAGTACAATGATTCAACATTCTATACCTTACTCAGTGCTCAAAATTAACCAAGATCTTTAGCTTAAGTTACTTGGGAGAAGATGTGCTTCATGCAGAAGTGGAAACAAGGAAACAGAGCCAGTTTAAAGGAGAAAATTTGGTGAGTAATGGTGGAGGTGGGATCATCAGCTCAGTTCGGTGCTGGTGAAGTTAAAATGCCAGTAAGACATCCTAGGGGAGATGCAAGGTGAGCTCAGGAAAGAACTCAGTATCAGGCAACCTTCTGCGGAGAGCTGTTGGGAAGTTTCAGGATGAGAGACTCGTCTTACAGCAGAGGGAGGGAAATAAATACCAAATTACTTTGGGAAACAGTTGTATTTGTATTTGAGTGGTTTGATGTCTCCTCAGGTAATGGAATTCAATGTTTACCTCATCTGCAGCCAATATGAAGAGACACTGTCTCTAGGCTAAACTAAGCTAATACACAGATTTACTATCAGGCACCAGCAAGTTAGAAGTCTGGTTTCAGAGCCTATGTTCTCACTGGTCCTGGGTCCGAGTCAAAGGCTATGACTTCTGACACCAGTCCAATGTGTGTTTTTTCTTTAACACCAAATAATTAACTTAGTTCTTCATGAATGCTGCCTGGGTATCTCACAACTTTAACTCGGTTTTGACACCATCTACCTGAAAAGAGTGTCAGATCCCATATATTAAGGGCTCAGCTCTACAAGACTACCCCTTGCCCCCCACTTTAGATGCCAGTTGTTAGTCTAGGTGGTCCTCTGTGCTTTTGACTGACCAGCTATAGATGGAAGGTGCCAATAACCCCCTTCTTGAGTTTAATTTGCTGGAGAGGCTTACAGAACTAAGAAATATTATATACATATATTTTTTAATAATAAATTTATTTTTTATTGGTGTTCAATTTGCCAACATATAGAATAACACCCAGTGCTTATCCCCTCAAGTGCCCCCCTCAGTGCCCGTCATCCATTCACCCCCACCCCCGGCCCTCCTCCCCTTTCTCCACCCCTAGTTCGTTTCCCAGAGTTAGGAGTCTTTATGTTCTGTCTCCCTTTCTGATATTTCCTACCCATTTCTTCTCCCTTCCCTTCTATTCCCTTTCACTATTATTTATATTCCCCAAATAAATGAGAACATATAATGTTGGTCCTTTATATTTATTGGATTATTGGCTTATTGTAAAAGGATATCACTTAGGAATAGCTCGATGGAAGACACACAGGCCACAGTACGTGGGAAGGGGGTTGGAGTTTGCATGCTTTCTGGACACGCTACTCTCCCTGAATCTGCACTGTTCACCAACCCAGAATTTCTCTGAACTCTGTTCTTTTTTTTTTTTTTTAATGGAGACTGCACTGCATAGCTATGATTGATTAAATCACTGACCATTGGTGAGGTGCACTTAAAGAAAAATTTTTCTTTCAAATTCAAACAAGATTTTAAGCCAAACAAGATTTTTTTTTTTTAAGAGCAACACTAAACTGGAACACTGGTTAATTCTTACTGAACTTTCAGGGTACTGGAAACTTCAGACAGCATATATGGATCTTTTCTCAATTACCTCTTTTCCATACATCAACACTTGCTCACTTAAGGTTAGCACTAGCTGAAAGGATTGTTAATGTGCTATAATTGTTAGTCAATCTTGCAGCTCTTTGTACATGATCTAAACATACCTCTAGAGAGTTTGTTTGGATAGTGTAGGTTATGGTTTATGTGGAGAGAAAAGGTGAAGGCTATGGTTTTTTTCAGTGGTCCCTCTGTATGATCTGGGGTCACGCTGTGGCATGCGGTGGGTCTGTGGTTCAGGCAACAGAAACCAGGTGTAAATGGGCAGCTTTTAGGTGGCTCCATGTGGCATCATTTTCCCAGTATCAACCTACAAGATATTGTCCTGTACAATATGAACCAGAGGGGATAGATGCATGATTTTTATATTTTTATTTCATTTCCCTAATATTTTGCATATTTTTTGGCATTTGGGGAATTTTTGCCATTTGTTTTCTGTTTGTTTTTTTTTACATTTCAGAGTTCCTAAGTATCTCCTCATCACCCCTCCTAGCCCAGGGGTGGGGGTGAAGAGTGAGGGGTTGGGGATGGGGAGGACAGTAGGAGAGCAGAGGGAGGTGTCATAAGTCAATTCTATGGTGGGAATCCTTTTTTGATACCCAGGAAATGGTGGAAATCACGAAGCTCAACATGATCTATGGCTGTACCCCAGTGAATTCTTCTTTCATCTGAGACTTACATCATTAAAATTAATTAGGGGGAAGTTATTTAATAATTATTTGAATCAAAGCTGGCTTCTTGCTTTTTGTAAGAAAAGATTTTAGGGTTTTAAAGCTCATCTTTTTTTTTTTTTCCTTAGGAAAACATGTTGATTATTCTGTTTCTCGATGGTGACAGAATAATTTTTTGTTATTTTTCCTTCCTTTTGGAAAATTTATATCTCTGGTTAAGTTTGGTTGGTGCTGTGAAAGTAATAATTTGAACAAGGCACTTACCCTCAAAAATCCCTAAACCATTTTATACATGAATTTTTATATATTTTTTTTATTTTAAATCTCTCATTCTGGGATCCCTGGGTGGCTCAGCGGTTGACCATATGCCTTTGGCTCAGGGCGCGATCCTGGAGACCCAGGATTGAGTCCCACGTCGGGCTCCCTGCATGGAGCCTGCTTCTCCCTCTTGCCTATATCTCTGCCTCTCTCGCTCTGTGTCTCTCATGAATAAATAGAATCTTTAGAAAAAATAAATCTCTCATTCTTTCTTTTTCCTTGAGAGAACAGAGGACGTAAACCTTTAGAGTTTTATGGTACAGGCAAATAATATTAATTCTGCTAGAGTGCCATAGTGAGTGGTCACATCAATATAATTCTTACATTTAAAACAGTAAATAGTATAAATAAGAACTTGAGATGCTAATTTATTTCCTCCCACTGTCTTGCCGTTCCATCATGTTAGGATCAATAATATTTTGGTAGTTTGAATCATCAATTACAATCTTATATAACCAGAAAGTCCCTTCTTGACTTTGTTTAAATTTGCTACTTTATAGAGATTTTCTTCTATGTCTGTTAGAGAATACTTGCTATATAAAAACTAGTTATAACAGCATAATGCTGGTTCTGAAATAACCAGATATATTATGTTTCTTCTGTAACAACACTGACCTAGGAAAAGTCCCTTTCAGAAAGTAGCCTGTGAATACTTCTCATTGCTACCTGAGATTTTTTTCACACACATCAGAGCATTTCCAAAACCTAGATCAGTTTTAATAATGAGCTATTCAGCAATGATCATAGAAAGTTAATTCAATGCCCTTGACTATAAGCAAGACATTTAAAATCCATAGAAATCTCATCATGGCCATTATATTGAGATGATTTTCAGAAGGATTGGGTAAAGGCAGAGGACAAGTGAGGACACCATTTCAGGGCCCTTGGGGAGAGTACAAGGAGGTCCCGAGGAAAAGCAAGTGGTGTTGGGATGTAGAAGAAGGACCTATTCCTGAAAGGTGCAGCAGGTAAAGGTAACTATTTGACAGATTAGTGAAAGGGAGAAATCAGGATAGTTAGCAGTTTCCAGGGTTGGTGTCCACTTGGATGGTGATGCCATCCAAGGAGCAGTTTTAGAGGGTAAGATAATGCATTCTGATTTATAGGTGTTTTAAATATCTGTGGGACTTTTAGGGAAGAGACGTCTAGAATGAGAAGAAATGGGGTTAGATGTGATCAGAGGAAGAGGTGCTCAGAAAGATAAAGAGAGTGGTCAGAAAGGTATAAAAAATTTGACAAGGGTGTGATATCAAGGACGTTAACAAGTCAGGAAGGATCCAGTCTTCATTGCTGGCAGTAGGACACAATGGCAACCCCTTGGGAGGAGAATTTGTCAACATCTAACAAAATGTCTTAACAATTTGCCCTGTGTCAACCTTTTGACTCCTATTTCTAGATCTGTCCTTGAAGATATACCTGTGCAATATAAAAAGTATATGCACATGGGTGTTCATGACAGCATTACAAAAAATAACAAAAGACAACAAATAAACCATTAGAAACAACTATAAGGGGGTGCCTGGGTGGCTCAGTGGTTGAGCGTCGGCCTTTGGCTCAGGCTGTGATCCCAGGGTCCTGGGATTGAGTCCCGCATCAGGCTTCCCTCAGGGAGCCTGCTTCTCCCTCTGCCTATGTCTCTGCTCTATGTCTCTTATGAATAAATAAATAATATATTTTTTTAAAGAAATAACTGTAAGTACACCCACACAGTAGAAAACTACTTATTTATAAAAACATAGGATGGAAAATCTCTCTGAGATAAGAACATGAATATATCTATATGGGTACATTTGCAAAAGAACCATAGAGGGAGCAAACCAGAGACTACTGAAAATACTTCCTTATAGGGAAGGGTGTGGGTGAGTCGGGTGGAAGAGAATATGTTTGGGAATAAGACCTCTCTGAGAACACATTTTAATAGAATCATGACCTTTGAATCACATAAATACTTTTCATATCCAAAATATGATGCTATCAATCTACTTCTCCACACAGTGTTCTCTGCTGCGTCATGTTGGCTCTCTTTAAGTATTTGACGGTCTCTCATTTTACCAATACATTACTTAAAGATAGACTCCTCTCCCACTTCCTGGGACACCACAGACACTGAGTCTATTTCTACATCTTATCCTCCAGCTGTACCACTTTAGTTAAGCCTGGCAGTATCTTCAAGCTTCTAGAAGTCTGCAGCCTGGTAAATCATTACTGGGACTAGTCATAAAAGCTAATGCTGGTGCTCATTACCAAGCCATTTGGGTCGATTTTTTGAGAACTCAGAGAATGAAAAGATTAGCTGCCTTCAAGCTCCCCCAGCTGTTCAAATAGAATAACTTCACGAAGCCCTAGGGTGCTGGGCGGCACAGATTCAAGCTTATATTTTTAAAGAGCATTTAAAAAAATAAGTGAAACAACTCCTTATGTGTCTCTTCAAATGTATACACTTATTGCAACTTAAAGAATATTCTTTAATGGTAGAAAGTTGTGATTAAGAGCACAGACGTGGGTGTCAGACATATACGAGTTCCAGCACACAGCTGTGTAATCTCGGACAATTTACTTAGCATCTCTAACCCTTGTTTCTAAACCTTGTTTCTCTAAAATGGGGATTATCCAAACAATACCTACCTCATGAGGTTTTCATGAGGAATGAATGACATAATGCTTGTATCATAATTAGCACAATGCCTGGCACATATTAGGTGCTCAATAAATGTAGCCACTTTTATTATGTACAGTATCTCTTATTACAATTATAAGAAGGATAGTGGAAATGATTATATGCAACCCAAGCATTTAGAGCCAGGGCAGCTAAATCCTGGTCTTATAAGAAGAAAATTTTAAATATATTTAGAGAGAAATAATAAACTTCATTTCACATAAGAATATTTAGGCAGAACTGAGATCTTGATGTAGCTAACACAAACTGTAGTAAAAGCTTGAGAACATTTACTCAAGTTCTAAAGTTTTAAGAACACTGGAGAAGAGAGAAAGACAAATACTGTATGATCTTAACTTCTATGTGGAATCTAAAAAAAAAAAAAAAAGAAAGAAAAGTCATAGAAAAAAGATCAGACATGTGGCTACCAGAGATAGATGGTGCTGGTGGTTGGGGTGGGATGACTGGAGAAAGGTGGTCAGTCAAAAGGTATAAACTGCCAGTTATAAGATAAACAAGTACTGTGATATACCGTACGAGATGATGACTACAGTTAACTCTGCTGTATTATATACAGGAAAGCTGTTAGAAGAGTAAATCCTAAAGTTCTCATCACAGGAGAGACACTTTTTCTTTTTTCTTTTGTTCTTGCTGTCTCTATATGAGATGATGGATGGTACCTGAACCTATGGTGATAATCATTTCACAATATATGTAAATCAAGCCATATGCTATATAACTTATACAGTGATGTGTGTCACTTATTTCATAATACAAGCAGAAAAAAATTGGAGAACACATCTAAATCCATATCACGTCCTTTATTCCATTGCTCACATTTAATTTAGCCACTAAGAAATTAGTGCGAAAATTTATAGATTTACTTAGAGGCAGCTCTTGTCTTGTATGTTTCCGTTAATTGCCTTCCCAAGATATTGGTTATACAGAGTGTACGTTTGTTCTCAACCACCCATCTGGTTCCTGGACCGGTGCCTAGAAAGGCCTGGCTGCTTCTGCTTGGGTCTGTTTCGGTCTGTTTGCACCTGTCCTAGACGGGGCTGGGAGGCTTTTGTGGTCAGCACCTCTGCAAAGGACAATCATGTATTCATGCGAATGCAGGCAGGGAAAGAAGGCACTTTTCTTTTTTAACCTCCAGAAACAAATACCATTTCAAATTTCAAATTTCTTTTTCCTACTTAGTACACACCACTTATATGTGTTTTCTTTTTCTTGATGCATAAGTGAGAAAAATCAAAGCTAGGTCCAGATCACAGTAGTGGACAATCCAGTGTTCCTCATGGCTGAGCTTCTCAGGAGGGCAGAGAGAAGAGGAAACAGCCATGCCAAGTTCCTGACTGCTGACCACTCCCCCCAAACCGCAGCTCTCAGGGATCCAGACCCTTGGCCCTTGCACCTCCAGCAGCCTTGTCTGCTTGCCACACAAATGTACATGCTTTCCACACTAGTAACACCACCTTCTACATGATGTGGAAGAGGATGGAAGCCTGTGTGGGAGAAGGAGCAGCTCTGAGTGCTGCCCTTCTAGAACACAGCCAAAGGACATGTGTAGGGCTGAACCTGTGCTTCACTGTATGGCACATGGAGGGAGCATGAGGTGACCACGCCAAGAAAGAGGGGATCCAACAGATGAATGTGCAGGGAAAGATGTAACATGGGAAGTCTTCATGCCTAGTGGCCAGTCAAGAAGGCAGGAGCTTTCATCTGGAAAATAAGAGGCACACCTCTTTTTTCACGTTCTGAAGACTTTATTTCATGACTTATTGTCCAAAGTCAACATCTTCTTGAGAAGCTTACTTAAAACAACGTAAAACTTAATATGAAGAATCATTCCCAATTAATAGCACTGGGCCAGGCATTATTTGGGTTTAAAATTGTAGCTGTGACAAGCCTTGGAGCCTCAGGTGAGGAGGCTCACCTGGTTGGTGTGAAGTAACTCAGACTGGCGCCTGGAAAGTGTTATTTCCACCTGCAAGGGCAGTCGTTTGCCGGGAGTACAACCAGTTGATAACTATGTGAGGACTTGTGTATGGAAACCTGAGTGAACTGGCAACATATTATTCATTTACTCCAGTAACATTCCCGGCTTTTTATAGATCGGAACCCCTGGGCAGCAGGCCATCTGGCTTGCCCTTTCATCTGACCCTGGCCTGTGGCATGGGCTTTGGCATGCACAGATCTGAGTTCAAGTTTGAGCACTGCCACTCATTAGCTGTGCTACCTTAGGCAAGTTATTTAACATCTTTAAGCCACGAATGCAAATCAGAGAGATGTGGAAAATAATGGGATGACTTCAGGTGTTGCATGAATAATGTGTGCCAAGGGCCCAGAAGAGCTTAGCCCACGTTCACTCTTCTCTTTACCTCCTGCAACCACAGTACAAAGTACCTGGAAAGTTAATGGTAGCAAGCTCTTATGTTAGTACCATCAGATGCTGAATACCTTCACAGGGATCAGACAGGCTTGTAGCTGGCTGGTAGGACTAGCCAGATACTCAGGTGGGAAACATCTCCTAGCAGGACAAGAAAGGATATTGAAGAAGTGAACATGAAGGTAAAAAAAACCCTGCTGGAATTCTGACTCTATCAGTGAGATGAGATTGGCAATCAGAACAGAACAACTGTATATGATCTATTTCAGTCTGTTAGCAAAAATCTGAAATTTATTCATAATGCTGCCTTTATCCTTTTTAATAATTGTTATGTTCCTTCCAAAGTCTCCAGCATTCCCAACTGATGGACCCAACCGATTACTTAATGTAGGAAAATTCAAATTGTTAATAATTCTTAATAAGAAATTTTTTGGCAGGTCATCTGGGTGGCTCAGTTGGTTGAGTGTCTGATGGTTTGACTGATTTCGTTGGCTCAGGTCTTGACCTCATGGGTTGTGGGATGGTGCCCTACGACTGACTCCTCCCTTCCCAGGACAGAAAGATCCTCTCTCTCTGTCCCTGTTCCCACTCATGGGCACATGCTCACTTTCTCGCTCTAAAAATAAACAAATATTTAAAAAAAGAACTTTTTGGTAAGTTTAAGAGATGAAATACTTTATAACAACTATGATTTCTATGACCACTATTGTAAAAAAATCAAAGTTAAACTGAAATGGATAGGATACTTTCAATTTTTCTAAAGAGATCACCTGTATTTATTTTTATTTTTTATTATTTTAAAGATTTTATTTATTCATTTGAGACAGAAAGAGAGAGATAAAGATAAAATGAGCAGTGGGGAGAATCAGAGGGAGACGAGAAGCAGACTCCCGCTGAGCAGGGAGCCCAGTGAGGGGTCGATCCCAGGACCTGGAAATCATGACCTGAGCTGAAGGCTGATGCTTAACCATTTGAGCCACCCAAGTGCTCCTAAAGAAGTTGCTTTTAAACCCTTGGAAAAAATCAGGCACAGCAAAAGTGAGTAAAAGCCTTGAAAAATTATTTCTTGTCTTATACTCTGAAACAGAAATATACATCCATTTTAAATTACAAGAATTTTAATCTAGTACTTTGGGGATTCAAAAATTTCATTTCCCTGCCTTAAATTCTTTTAAAACAACATGATAAGAACACAAATACTGTACTTAGTATTTCTTGATTTAAACTGAATCCTTGATAAAATGCTGATACTGGTTTAGAATCTGGCTCAGCCTCACACATCCTCATCCATTTGCACGCACATGCATGTACATACACACGTACACATATATAGTTGTTTATAACTGTTTGGCCTTCCAAAGAATTAATCACAAATCTTCCTGTTATGGCAAGATGTCTTCACAGCTGTCCTATCAATTTCCTAGTCTCCCTTGGTGATGCTGGAAAGGATCCTAAGTTGGTATCAACTAAACAGGTGAAGGGCAGTTGGCTATTTTGAGGCACATGAATTATTTTAAAAGTTTAGGTTCTCCCTAGTGAGTTTTTTGGTGATCATTGGTGATAAGAAAACAAGACTTTAATTCTTCCTTTCTATGAAGGATTTATGGAAATTCCTGTACAAGTTTAAAAGATTATGGAATGCTACATAATCTAATGCTCCAGTTGGCAGATGTCTTGGGCTAGCCTGAGGAGTCAAATAATTTTAATCTCAGGAATAATCAAGCAGACACTCCAGAAACACTGGTTGGGGGGACAGGTCAAAAGGATAGTGTGAACTAAATGTTGAGGGCTTTATTCCTTCTTTTATGAAATTCTAAAAGTAGTCATATTCCCTGTGAAAAGATTTCCAATATTAAGAAAGTATAAAGAGGAAATTAAAAGTGTCACCTTACTCCCAGTCCTGCTCCCCGCGGGAAGCACAATTAATAGCTTCTTGTACAACATTCTGAAAGTTTTGTTGCACATGCAAGGATTTTTACATCTGTCTTTTAATTTTTTTTTAAGTAGGTTCCATGCCCAATGTGGAGCTCAACGTCGGGCCTGAAGTCACAACCCTGAGATCATGACCTGAGCTGATAAGCGAAATAAGTCAATCAGAGAAAGACAGTTATCGTATGATCTCACTCATATGTGGAATTTAAGAAACATAACAGAGGATCATAGGGGAAGAGAGGAAAAAATAAAACAAGGTGAAATCAGAGAGAGAGAGAGAGAGAGAGAAAGACAAACCATAAGAGACTCTTAATTGTAGGAAACAAACTGATGGTTGTTGGAGGGGAGGTGAGTGAAAAGATGGGATAATTGAGGGATGGACATTAAGGAGGGCAGGTGATGTAATGAGCACTAGGTGTTATATAAGACTGATGAATCACTACCTCTATCTCTGAAACTAATAATACATTATATATTAATTGTAATTAAAAAAAGACCTGAGCTGAGATCAAGATTCAGATGCTTAACTGACTGAGCCCTCCAGCTGCCCCTTTTTGCTTTTGAACATCAGTGCTCCTATGCTATGTGTGCTCTGTAGCTACATCTGTTTTTTCTTTCATTTAACCCGCATTTTAAACTTCTCTTTGTCAGTCCATATAGATACACCCTGTCATTTTTAATAATTGCATTGTATTCTACTGAATAGAAGACCTGTCACCTTTCAAACAGTTTAGAAATTTCATACTTACAACCAGTTTGTCAATGAACTTTCTTTTATCTTTACGTACTCATATAGGTTATTCTGTAGGTTAAATTCTTAGAGCTTGAATTGCTTGGCCAAAGGGTATGTCAATGTAAAATTCTGGTCGTTAAAGGACTATGAATATAGTTACACAAATTTACATCCCCGCTAACAATGTATGACAGTATGTTTTTCCCACATCTTCTAGCTGTTAACATTGTTGAGCTTTGAAATCATATTGCCATTGCTAACTCATGGATTTAACTGGAATTCAAAAAATTGCAAGTGAGAAAAAAAAATTGCAAAAACTATTATGAGTGAGGTTGACACTTTTACGTTTACCAATCACTGGGTGATTATCTTTGAGAGTTGTCCATTTTCCACACATCTACCTTTCATCTTTTCATTTGTAATAGCTTATTGCACATCAAATTCATTTAGATATTTGTGTGCAAATTCTGAAGAATTTTTAACTCTTCGCTGTCTCTCAAGTTGGATCACGGAAAATACATTTTGTGTGAATGTTTTTACTATTTGTGAAGTAAACCGATTAAATTTTCTACTGTGCTACATGCATTTCATGCTGTTCTTAGAATGTGTTGCTTAATCCACGGCTATTTTAAAAAGTCAGCTATTTTCTTCCAGTACTTTTACCATTTGTTATTGTTGACTTATCTTAAGCTTGGACATGCTTGAAATTTATTTTGGTGCAATGCTTAAGTAAAGGAGTTGGGTCTCCGATCATCTCCACTCTGTTGAGTATTTATCTATTCTTGATTGAATTCATGCACCTTTGTGTTTTAATGCTTTACTATCTAGTCTTCCTTCTTTATTCTCCCTCACCCCCATTAATTCCTAAATAACGTAAAGGCATGAAAGCCTCTATGCAGGCAGAAGGTGACCTCTGGTTGGTAATATATATTTGGCAATTTTGCTTTGCAGATGAAAATGGTTTTATTCTACAAAATCGTTTTTCAAAGACTGCAGCCAGCCACTGCTCTCAACTTTGAGGACAGAGCAATGCATAAGAATGAAAATGTCCATGTTCTTACCGAGCTTACATTATAGACGGGGGCAAGGATAGATAATCGGCAAATTAACAAATATAGAATATCATATTGTGCCAAGAAGTGGCATGAAGAAAATAAATTATGGTGGTGACACTTAGCAAGAGGGAGGAGGGAGGTATCTTAGATCAGCTATTTGGGGAAGGTTTCCGAGTGACATTTGAGCATCGCTCTAAGTTACTTAAGCTCCTATCTGATTTCCTTCTCAACAACTTGACCTTGACACTTCAGAGTCTAAAACAGAGTTTGTTATCTTTCTCTTAAAATCTGTTCCCCTCTGGCCTTCCTCATTTTGATCAGTGCTATCATTAAATCTCGAAGTCACTCAGACCCTAAAACCTTCGGGTCAGCCTGACTTCTTTCTTTCCTTACCTAGCCAGCCTGTCAGGAGGTCTCTGGCACCTTCTCTAGGACACCTTTGACATCCGCCTCCTCCACGCTGCGGCCAGTCCTGTGGCACGTGCTTTCAGTTTCTCACAATGAGATGACTGAATCTGCCTCCAAATGGGCCTCTCTGATACAGATGCAATGAAACGCCGAGACACTTGCACCCCGATGTTTATAGCAGCAATGTTCACAATAGCTAAACTGTGGAAGGAGCCTCGGTGTCCATCGAAAGACGAATGGATAAAGAAGATGTGGTTTATGTATACAATGGACTCAGCCATTAGAAATGACAAATACCCACCCTTTGCTTCGATGTGGATGGAACTGGAGGGTATTATGCTGAGTGAAATAAGTCAGTTGGAGAAGGACAAACATTTTATGGTCTCATTCATTTGAGGAATATAAATAATAGTGAAAGGGAATAGAAGGGAAGGGAGAAGAAATGGGTAGAAAATATCAGAAAGGGAGACAGAACATGAAGACTCCTAACTCTGGGAAACGAACTAGGGGTGCTGGAAGGGGAGGAGGGCGGGGGGTGGGGGTGAATGGGTGACGGGCACTGAGGGTGGGCACTTGACGGGATGAGCACTGGGTGTTATTCTGTATGTTGGCAAATTGAACACCAATAAAAAATAAATTTATTATTAAAAAAAAAAATGGGCCTCTCTGCCCTCCACCTTTCAACCCCTGCTCACCCTGCTGTAATATTAACCACCCACAGCTTTCTGATAAAAACTTTTGAACTGCCAGTGGAAAACATTTTTGCCTACAGAATGAAACAAGAGATTTCTTCCTCTTGGATTCAAGATCCTGCAAAACCTGCGGTCTGCACAATTTTCAACTCCTCTATCCAAATCGACACTTACTCTGCCAGGTACGATTCTAAACACATATAATATATGTTAACACATATATTAACTCACTTAGGCCTCACGACAATGCTCTGACGCAGATACTACTATGCTTCTTATTTTACAGATGGAGCTGTCAAGGCCCAGAGAAGTTAATTGACTTGTCTAAAGCCATGGAGCCAGCACATAGCCAGGATTTTAATGGAGCTAGTCGAGCTCTACTGCCTGGCCTCTGACCAGAGTGGTATATGCTGTCTTCTACGATTTCAGAATCTGTTCCTGCTTGTGTGTGATTGATGCTACTCCTCTAGGCAAGGATACTCTCTCCCTAGCTCTATTTCTGCTTGTCCAAGTCCTCAAGGCCCAGCTGGGGTAGCCTGCCATTCCCACCTCTTGCCAGCCTCATCCTCAGTGGGTGACCCCATCTGTGAATTCTCAAAACAATCCTGTGATGTCACCTACTACCACATGGTAGCACATGTGATATTGTCTACGTGTTTTGTTCTTGCAACTAGACTTCCAACTATATTAAGGCAGATGTGGTGGCTTACTTCTCTGGGTCCTTAAGAAAGACTTAGCTCATACAGTAGGTACTTAGGGTTGACTATTGTAGGGGTTGGTCATAGAGCACTTTGTGGAATCCTGTATCCAGATATTATTGGCTTTAGTACGTTTAAATTTAAGACACGCCATATAAAAAGTTGTGAATAAGGACAGGGAAATTCACTCAGCAAACGCTTACTGAGCATCTGCTGTGCACCAGGCTTTGTTCTAGTCCCTGGGATGCATCAATGAACAAATGAGACTCAGTCAGATGAGGCCAGGTCATCACCTGTGATAACAAATGATCACCAGGTCATAGTAGCTTAAGATGAAAGGTTTCTTTTCTTTCTTCTTTCTTTCTTTCTTTCTTTCTTTCTTTCTTTCTTTCTTTCTTTCTTTCTTTCTTCTTCTTTCTTTTCTTTCTTTCTTTTCCTTTTTTTAAAACTTTTTAATTGTGTGTGTGTGTGTGTGTGTATAAATTTACCATTTAGTCATTTTATATTTAATTGTGCAGTCCAGTAGCACTAAGTACATACACTTTGTGTAACCATCACTATTCATCTCTAGAACTTTTTCATCATTCCACACGGAAACTGTATCCATTAAAAAGTAGCTCTCTATTCCCCCCTCTCATATTTGCAAATCTTTTTAAAATTTAAATTAAATTAATTAACATATAATTGGTATCAGAGGTAGAGGTCAGCACTGGGTATTATTAGGTAGATGAATCACTGACCTCTACCTTTAAAAAGTTTATTTCTTCATCATGCCATATGTTTTCTTGGTGGCCAGGGAGATTTTGCTCAACTCACTCACTCAGGGACCCAGCCCAGTGGAGCAACCTCCATTTTGAAAGGTGTCAGGAGGAGGGAATGTGGTAGAGAGTGTGGAAGGCTCCAACCAGACATGGCACACATCCTTTCTGCTCTTCTGTTGGCCAAAAAAAGTCACACAGCCTTTTCTGTATCTAAGTAGTCAGGAAAACAGCCTCCTACAGTGGACTTGGAAAGAGAGCCAGATGTCAGTGGATGGCTCTCATGGTGACACATAAAGATTTCTGCCTTTTGGAACTTGCTCTACACTCTAGAGGGGGATGCAGACAATGAGTTATAGACACAATAGGTAAGTAAACCATAGAATATGTTAGAAGATGATAAGTGCAGGCTCCTGGGTGGCTCAGTTGGTTAAGTAGCTGCCTTAAGCTCAGATCGTGATCCCGGGGTCCTGGGATCGAGCTCCTTAGTGAGCTCTCAGCAGGGAGCCTGCTTCTCTCTCTGCCCCTCCTCCAGCTCGTGCTCTCTCTCATTGGCTTGCTCTCTCACTCTCTCAAATAAATAAATAAAAAATATTTTAAAAGAAAGAAGATGATAAGTGATATGGAGTAAGAACAGGTAGAAGGAGCAAAGGGGCTGTAGTAGAGATGGCGGCAAACTGCATGCAGTGCATACTTGGGTGTCCATCAGGGCAGTACCATTGGACAAGGACTTGATAGAGGGGAAGCAGTTAGTTGGGGCTATCCAGAAAAGAGGGTTCTGGATGGAGGGAGTAGCAGGGAGCCCACAATGACAACGTCTCTGTATCTGAAGAACAGCAAAGAAGCTGGTATGGCTGGGGTAGATGAGGATGGGCAGGGGCCTAGATGCTGAGGCCAGGGCACATGGGGCCTTGGGAGCCACTGTAGATATCCTGGCTTTTATGCTGAATGACACAGGGAGCCATGGCAGGGTTTTGAGCAGGAAAATAACATACTGCATTTAACTTCAAGAAGGATCTGCATTAAGAAGGAACACTTGGAGGGTGAGCGGCTGGTGCAGTAATCTAGGTGAGAGCTGATGGCAGTTCACAAGGGCCGATGGCACTTCTCCTTGCCGATCTCTGATCACAGATTCCCTTTTGGGTGTGTGCACGTTTTAAAATGCGGTTTTAGTTTCAAATGCTGCACAGCACTGAGACTGAAACACGGTTTCTTCCCACAGCCCCCATGATGGCCTCTGCCTTCCCCTAGCCTCCACCTCTGACACCTGGTTCACTAACTTCCACCATGCTGGCCCCCTTTCCATCACTTGATGACCTTCGAGTTCTTTCCAGCCTCGCCGACATGCCATTCACCCAGGGCACCCTTCTCCTGTTCAGCTCAAATGTCTCATGGGAGGGAGGATTTCCCTGACCAGGTAGCTTAAGGGAGGACTTGATTGTCCTTGGTCCCATCCCTCTGTGCACTTCTTTCAGGGTTCCCTTTACAGTCTGCAGTCCCAACAATTCATTTTATCACAATTTAACTCCTGGTTAATTGTCTGCTTCTCACTACTCGAATGTAAGTTTCAGTGACCAAACAGCTGGGACTGAGTCTGTCTTGTTCTTTTTTGTTTAATTTTTAAATATTTATTTATTTACTCACAGAGAAAGAGGAGGATGGGGGGAGAGAGAGAGAGAGGGAGGGAGAGAGAGAGAGAGAGAACAAGCAGGGGGAGCAGCAGAGGGAGAGGGAGAAGTAGGCTTCCCACCAAGCAGGGAGCCTGATGTGGGGCTCGACCCCAGGACCCCAAGATCACAACCCAAGCCGAAGACAGATGCTTTACCGACTGAGCCACCCAGATGCCCCTGGTCTGTCTTGTTGTAAGTGGAATTCCCAGCATCTTCAATAGCACCTGGCAGCGTGAGGCACCTGAGTAGGGTGTGCACAAAGAAATGAATGAATGAAGAGTCCCAAATGATAAGCTGGAATCAATGAGGCAAAGACACAGGTGAGTGGATAAAAGGTCCTAGGGGAATTTAAAGAGATTTTCAAGTATCTTAAAAAATTCTAGGAGGTGATGCTTTAGATGGTGAAGTGTTTTTTCAAACTCCAGACCGGATGCCATCGCTCTGAGCATGCTGGGCGCTTACCATAGTCTGTTTTTATGATCTGCTTCTGTATCTGTTTCCTCTACCAGGGGCTATATATTATTCTTCCTTTTTTCCTGGTGCCTAAGTGCTTGACAAATAGTTTTTGTACCAAACTGTACTGACTACTCATGTCTTCTAACTCTGTCATGCTGAGCCCTCTAATTAGATCCTTATTAAAAATAAAATCTTATCATGAATCTTGTAGGGCCTTTGTGGAAAGAAACTTTGCATGCATGCCATGATCTTTCAGACACATTGAGATGGTTCTAATCAAGCCACCATCTGGGCCACATGTTTTATTAGCTCAATTATGTTGTGCTCCATCAATTTGTGTCAATATTACAAAATGTGAAGTAGATTTGAGCTATGATCTATGACATAGATCTCTTTGCGATGTCTATTTCCCTCTTGAAGTTTTAAAGCCCAATACATTTTGAAATGAAAGAAATCTGGGACTAATTAAATGAAAATCAAGGCTAGAGATAGATGGTGGACACTGGTAGGCATTCAAGCAGGCACAGTAAAGTTCTCTAACCAGGTGGAGATGGTTAGTAACTGAGACACAGAGGTCAATGTTGCATTTCTGACTTTCTCCAGTGTCTATGTGGGACACTGATGGGCTACTTAAAAGAGAGCAAACATTTAGATGAGAGAGGCCTGAGGAATGTAGGGGGAAAAGAAAGGTAGGAGGACACCAAATGTGAAAATATGTTTTCTGAATCTTAAAACTGCCTTGAGCTGGGTTTCCTCTGAAAACCTATATGTGATTTTAGTCTTAGCTTAAAAAATGAGTCTCCTTGTATCTGTGATGCTTGGCAGCTTTCAAACACTTCTACAATCCACACTGTCATCTGATCCTCCCAACAACTCATCAGTAGGCAGAGTGGGTATGATTATTTTCATTTTATGAAAGAAGAAAGAAAGGCCCTGAGCTTAGGGCAACTTGCTCCAGGCCATAGGGCTGTTAAGTAGCAGAGATGCCAACAAGAATCGTTTGATAAGATACCCACTATGTCCTGTCAATTCTGCCACACAAATCTACCATTTTATAGGTGCAAGTGATGTAGTAAGGACTGGCTCCCAGGAGAAGCTAGCAAGGGGTGGGGGAGCAGGGTGCGGAAGGAGAATGGGCCAAACAACGGTGGTTTCAGAAGTGCCAGACTTAGCTTGATTTTTGAGGGCGGGATGCTGTAGGGCATAAATTACATCTCAGGATTTATTCCACCTCCAGGAAAAGCAGCCCTTGTTGGCCAGTCAACAAGGGCTGCCCCCCACCACCTAGGAAGAGCACCCCCTGTACTCTGAGGCAATCCTCTAAAGGGTGCCAAGCATACTTGAAGGGACTCCAATGGTATGCCCCAAATCTACACTAATCAGGAGGATTACATGAGCTACTGCACATGGGATTAGTGAAAGCAACTTGGAATTTTTCAAATACTATTTGAATATAAGAAATTATTTTATTCTGATGTGTTCTTAGGGCAGACTGACTCATCTGAGCACCTTCTTTGAAATCAGAACCAGACAGAGCTGCAGGAATCTGACTCTCTTCCTGGGGAATCTGGTTCAGAGACATTCATTTAGAGAAAGGGGGCATGTTCAAAGATGGTTGTTATTTTGGGGCACCTGGATGGCTCAGTGGTTGAGCATCTTCCTTTGGTTCTCCTGGGATCCTGGGATTGAGTCCCACATCAGGCTCCCTGCTTCGCCCTCTGTCTATGTCTGCCTCTCTGTGTCTCTCATGAATAAATAAATAAAAATCTTAAGAAAAAAGAATCGTTTCATTAACTGTATAGGAATTAATTCTATCAACTCATTCTGTTCAGACAAAAAGTGAAGCACAGAGGACAAGTGATGGTGACTCAAATCATGTAAGTGGTAAACGGCAGGCCTTGGATGGGAATCAGATCTCCTGATGACTTCTCTGGAGTCCTTTCCAGGAACCTCCATACCACTAGGAAGGAACTTTGCTCTTTAGCTGGTAGGGATGAGATGAGGATCAGGAGGGCAGGGGCCAGGTGAGGGTTCTCAGATAGTCAGCAGTCCTAGAGCTTGCCCAGACTCAGAGAGAAGATTAAGTCTTTTGCATATTTTTGAAGGCCTTCTCTATCTTGTGCAGACTCTTTAGGACAAGAAGAAAAGTACCCTAGCAAGTGCTTACGCATAGCTGCCTGAGTTTACAGGTTGTATCCACCCCTCCTCAGCCACCTCAACTTAAGAGGAATGGTCTTATTTGAAGGGAAGAGTGAGAGGGAAACAAGGGATGGGAGCCTCAGGTGCCACAGAGTATGTTCTCCAGGCCCTTATCATGTCTACAGGGCTGGAATGGGCTGGAAGAAACCTGTGTAAAGTCGCAGAATTGTCTTATGAGAAGTCCGACACACAAACTCCATTCTATTTTCTTAAGTTTCTAAGGAAGGTGCATATCTCTAAAGAAAATACATTACTTATAATACATAAAACCATTTCATTTGTACTGGTGTTAAAAAAAAGAAGAAGTTTAAATGAAACCCATATGGAAACTGTCTAAATGCTTGGGTTAGAAAGAAGATTGGGTCAAATACAATAGCGAGTCCTAAAGCAATAGCCTGCTACAGGGAGTCCAAATCTATCCACATTTAGTCTAAATGTAGAGTGACCTTTCACTATCAAGCCTTGAGCTTAAAGTCGGCTACAGTTATTGGAAATCATTTCCAAAGGTCATTTGTAAAAAAAAAAAGTATATGGATTTAAAGATGCCTTCCATACATGTAAGAAAGCCAAATCTGCAATGCTAGTGAAAAATAATATGGGGAAATAAAAAAAAATAATATGGGGAAATCACTGTTGCAGTGATGAGTTTTGAAAACAACCTAAAAAGGTCGAGGTCACACAGATAGTAATTTCATTTTCTTTCCTTATACATCAGTTGACTTGTTCCTGTGTGTATCGCTGAGCTATTTACCACTACCCACATGGATCGCAGAAAAAGAATATGCGATATTATCTAGGAGGGAGTTACTAAGAACCATTTGCTTTCACTAGATCAGGGCTAATATTACACTGAAACCATGCAGAGAACATTCCAGTGAGCCAAAAGCTTGACTCTAATTCCAAGTGGTGACATTTATATGCAGGATGTCCAACATGTCATTAGAAATTTTTCAAAGGGCATATATAGCTGAAGTCACTAGGGCATGATTACATGTGCCACCTTAATAAGTTTTAAAAAAATTTCAGTAGCTCAGCGTGAGTGCTGAAATGCTTTCCCAGTTCATCAGTGAATGCTAAATGAGCCCCCTTTTTAGATGCAGGCAGGAGAGCAGGTGTGTGTATATGCAAGAAATAGATATGCTCTGATGATTCTCAAAGACAGCCTTTTCTCCTATCCTTCCCCCACCCTTCCCTCAGTATAAAATGATGTTTAATGTGGAATATCAATTTGTTTTTCTTGGAGTAAAACACAAATTAATAACAAACTATTCTGCTTTATTTAACTAGGAATCTCTTTATCTCAATGTTTTACTTTTCATTCTTTCTAACTGACCCCTCCTACTTTCTTCTGTTTCTGATATTGATGTTTATATAGAGAAACATATATATTTTATAATATACAATATATACATATATAATATTAAAAACATATAAACATCATATATAATATATCCATAATATATGTACATATATTAGCATAAACATTATATATATAAACACATATAGAATACAACTTTGCTTTTTTGAACTTCAGCATAGACTCCTAAAGAAAAACTATCTGGATGACCTATTTAGGTACTGCATGTCTATTAAGGTTTAAGTCAGAGTATTAATAATTCTTTTGTTCTTTGCCCCAACTACAACAAAAAATGTAGAACATCTATCCTGTGCTAGAACTCTTCTAGACACTGGAGCCTGCATAGATTAAAAATAAGCCACCTCATCTGCCCTCATGATGTTGGTTTGCTTTTGCTAGTTGAAGAGGAGTTGCCTACTGTTTGATGTTTGTGAAACAAAAGAACAAACACTATATTCAGTAAGAAATCTGGATGCCAGGGTTGCTTTCAACACTTACCAGCCTTGTAACTGGAGGCAAGAAACTTCATCTAAGTCTTTCTTCAACTGTAAAAGGAGAAAAAGAATATCTGTCCTACCTACCTCACAGGGCAGTAGAGAAACAAAATTAAAACTTTATGAAAATGCTTCCTAAATTCCACACTTTTCTGTAAACTTAAGGCGCTGATGCACTTGATCAATGGCAGATCCAGTGACTAGCTCAGTGCTAAAGAGAATGGGCTCCCCACACAGGGATGAATCCAAGAGTCATGTCTTTGATAGACAGTAAGAATTTAAGAACCTAGCAAGGTGACTTATGTGACATATCTTGTATCTGTGTGTGTGTGTGTGTGTGTGTGTGTGTGTGTTTTAGGAATGAGATGAAGTGTCAGGGAACAGAACGCTGTCCTGTGCTATTGTGTCCTGGAGATATGCCCATCCTGTTTTGTTGTGTTTTACCATGAATAGTTCCTTATAAGATGTGAATACTTTGTGCCTTTTACCCTCCTGCTGCCAACCTCTTGCATCTTTTTCTTTCATTATAAAAGCAATATGTTCGTAACAGAATATTTGAAAAAAGGCCAAAAGTAGAAAACTATCACCTGTAGTACCACTGTCCTCAGACAACCACTATTAATCCTTTATATTTTGCTCTCTCTCTCTCTGTATATGGTTGGTTGGTTTTGTATAGTTGTGGTCAAACTGCACATGCAATGTTGAGTCTGCTTGTATCTCCAAATAACATTATAAAATAAAAAAAAAACTATGTTTCCATCTTCTTTCTCCTCTCTTGTCATTTAAAACTGAAGTCCTGCATCATCTCCTTTTGGTAGCTTAACAAGTCCTGCTAACTTGATCACATGAGCCTCAGGTGCATTCTAATTCTAATAATAGGTCACCACCAGAGTCCATCACTCTTCTTCCTGTGAATTAATGGACTCCTCTGTATTCCCAATTTCACCATGAGCTCCTTCAAGTAGGAAGCATGTCTATTTGATTTCATGTACACAGAGCCTAGATCAGTGCCTGACATAGACTGCACAATAAGTATTTGTAGAATAAACCACCGAATGTTATGATAAATTCTTTCATGAGTTTCTACTCTACAGTCCTTTGAGTAGATGAACCATAATTTCCTCAAAAATCTCTCTATTGCTGGTTCCAATATTCTTACTACAAATAACTATGCAATTAACACTCTTCAATATAATCTTTTACTGTATTTCAGGTTTTTTAAAATTAAAGATTCAGAGAAAGAAAATTCTAGGTCTAAACATTTTTTATAAGATTTTATTTATTTATTAATGAGAGAGAGAGAGAGAGAGAGAGAGAGAGAGAGAGGCAGGCAGAGACACAGGTAGAGGGAGAAGCAGGCTCCATGCAGGGAGCCTGATGTGGGACTTGATCCTGGGTCTCTAGGATCAGGCCCTGGACTGAAGGCAGCGCTAAACCACTGAGCCACTCGTGCTGCCCTAAACACTTTTTTGTAATAGCGCTTGATATATATTGACCTATTTCTTTTAAAGAAGGTGCATTTACTTTCATCATTCCCAGGCTATATCCTAGCATTTGTCAAGACTCCATTAAGACAGCATGGATGTTTCTTTTTCCAGGAAACCTTTTCTTCCCCACGACCTCTGACCTGTCAAGCTTGGGGACGCCTCTTCTGTACTTCCATATAACCCTCCATCATAGATTTATGATGTTTTACTGCATACTCTTTCTTCCAGAGAAAACTATTAACTCTTTTAAGGCAAAAGGCAAATCTCACTAATTTTTATAATCTTCAGTGCCTAAAAGTGTAACAAATTTTCAATACATTCTTGTTGACTGCAAGTAGCTGGTGTTTATTCCAACTATATAATGAAATTGATCCACGAATAGAGGTAATAATGGCAATGATTATTATGTACCAAACATAGAGACAGAGAATTAGTGGAATTCTTTGCTCTGGAAATCTTGACAGAATTAATATTCAAAAATTACTATGATGTTCAGTTATTCAATGATTCACAAGCTGGAATCAGGAAGTTTCAGAACAATGAATTTCCACTTTCCATCAACTTGCCTTTACTCCGTTTTAGACATCAGGATTCCTTCCTCTACAAAGTCTTAGGGTTTACTACTTCAGCATACAGATTCAATTACTGGTAGTGCTGCCTCAGGCAAGCAGCCCTATCAGCTCCCAATCTGTTAAAAAAGAAAGTCTAGACTTTTCCTGGGAAAAAAAAAAAGATTTTATAATTTATAACAGTTAATAATGAATATTTTACCAAGGGCAGAAAATGAGCAAAGTGATGTGAAAGAGGCCATGGAATTATTTCATAGCAACCCATTGGCTAAAACAGAAGCTGAATATTCTATGCTTAAACTGAGTGCAGAAAGCAGATGTAAAAATGAAGTGATCTTAAAGAATACAGATACGACCTTTCACTTCTTTAATCTTTCTTCAAAATGCTGATCAACAGTCAGCTATAGAACAATGATCCTTAAACATGTAAGGAGTACTCTGTGAAGTTGATAGGAGATGGATTAAGGCCATAGAGGATTTTTTTTCCTTCATTTTTGCACGTATCTTCATAGCAGAATTGGGATATTGCATTTTTTCTCCTAGTTTCCCAAATTAAGAAGTGGGCTGAGAAATTGGAATTAGTTGCAGACTGAATTTTATATGTTAAATAAAGGCTTTTGGTTTTGAAAAGAAAGCATAACATAAAATATCGGTAAGAAGTAGTTTAAATGTTCCTTTTTATAGGGCCCAAAACATAAATACACATAACCAGGCAACTTAATGCCAATTTATGAACACAGTCTTGCTCATGACCCACACAGATATACTGCATATTCTTCATGGTAAGGTAGCCATCTTCATTCCATTCACAAAAAGTAGCCACTCATGTCTGGCATCAATCAGCTTGTGAATTCCTGACATACTTAGCGCAGCAAGTATTTGCTAAGTGGCAATGTTTAGAGCAGAGAGGCATCAATCATTCAAGTGTTCCTAATTTCCATTGTAATGAGCACTTGAGAATGAACAGTGAGTTCATTGTTCAGGAGTACATGTGCAATCCTGCTGTTGATCACCAATAAACACGAACTCATTTTCAAACTCTCAGCGCTTGCCTCTGGCACACGGACTTTGGAGGTATGATTTCTGTGGGTAATTATCCCACTTCGTATGTGTGCAGTGCTTTGTTGTTAACAAAGGCTTCCATTACATAACCTCACAGATCCAGTAGAAGCAGATACCTGACAATGTAATTATTACCATTAAATTCAAAGCTAACTCTAATAATTTCTGACAAGCCCCCTATCTTTGTCAGCAAATTCAGTGGGTTGAGTCAACGTAGGGAATTTCTGCTGAACACAGTCCCTTTCTACCTTCTCCCTGTTAGGGCCCTAGTTCAAGTCCTCACCAGCTTTCTTTCCCTCAGCTTCAACATCTCTTTGAACTGATCGTCCATGCTCCAGTCTCCATCCTCCCCTTCCTGCCTCCCAATCAATCCTCCATGCAATAGTCAGAGTGACCTTTAGAAAAGCAAATCTATCACATTATTTTCCTTCCTTTACATCATTCGATGGCTTACAGCCACCTTCAAGAGAAAGTACAAACACCCACATGGAGTAAACAAGACCCACCAGCATTTTATGGTCTGGCCTCCACCCAGAGGCCAGGTTCAGAGCCTCCAAACACCGAAGAGATTCTGGTTCCTCACTTCCTCGTCCTTTTACTCATAGGTAAATAAGAAAAAGAGAGGAAGAAACCATAAAACACAAAACACATATCCATGCTGTAGTTAAACTAATTTCTTAACATTTTGATCACAAAATTCTGGATACATTTATCAAAGGCAAACTGCTCTCACTTTTTTTTTTCCTTCCACTTCACTGGTGCTCCTAAAAAATTGCATATTTAGCCAAATGGACGATCTAGAGTTGTACTTGTCTCTCCAGCGAAGAACAGTCAAGCCCACAGAACAGTAGCAACAAACTGTGTGTGCCATTAAGTGATTCATTCATTCATTCACTTATGAATTCATTGTGCACTAGGTACTGAACTAGTCTCTATTAAGGACTGGGGACACACAGTGAATGAGATGTTGTCATTGGCTTCAAGAGCTCGCAATTTAGAAGAGGGAGTGGAAAACGGGTGGCAGAGTCCTTGGAGATTTTCTAATCTTTTCTTGAATGCCTCTTGTGACAGGTATCTCAGTGCTCCTTACTTCCTTTAAGTCTCTATTCACTGTGTTCTGTTCCATGATTCCTTTTCCACAGAGGAGTCCTTCAAATGAAATATTTATTGATTTGCCAAAAACATATGTACTTCCTTTTCAACATGAGAGTCCTTTAAGAATAAAATTGAATACAACTCATTTTACTCAAAAAAATTGTATTGAACATCTACCATATCTCTTCCTCTAGGAATTCAAAGGCCCTTGCCTTAAGCTCCTCATAGTCTAGTGGCAGATATAGATAAGCAGACAATGACAAATCAGTGTAGCAAGAAGAGTGACTGAGGGACTGAATCCAGATGTGTGTGTGGGCGCGCACGCACATACATGTATGTAAGGATAGGAAGGGGCTGATCCCTGAGAAGGTATTAGCCGGGCTAAGGATCATGATGGGAATCCTTATCTCTTTTTTTTTTTTTAATTTTTATTTTTTTATTTATGATAGTCACATAGAGAGAGAGAGAGAGGCAGAGACACAGGCAGAGGGAGAAGCATGCTCCATGCACCTGGAGCCCGACGTGGGATTCGATCCCGGATCTCCAGGATTGCACCCTGGGCCAAAGGCAGGCGCCAAACCGCTGCGCCACCCAGGGATCCCGGGAATCCTTATCTCAATAAGCACTCATCTGGAGGTAGGTAGGACTATGCACGGTAGGTTAAAGGAAGCCCTGTAGGAGGGGTGGACAAAATGTAGGCCTCAGACCACTGTGTTTCAAATTTCGCAGACCTGAAGAAGCTGTTAAAACACAATTTTCCAGTTTCTACCTTCAGAATTTTTGATTGAATGGGTCTGGGTGGGGCCCAATAATTTGTATTTCTAACTAGTTCCCAGGTGATACTGATGATGCTGGACTGGGAAGCCACACTTTGGAAACCACTGCCAGAGGCAGGTGAAGGAACAGATCACAAAAATTTTATATATAAAAATCATATGTGCCCTCTGAGTATAAATCACAAGACTGTATTTATTTTGAAGTGGATGCTTTTTGCAATTCAGTAACTTTTTTCCTGAGTCCTGCCATATGCAAGGCACTATTCCAGGTCCTCTTCTTTTCTGGGGTCAAGCCTTCTTCACCTTCACATTCCCAGTGGTTTCTGACCCTTTCACTCTCTTGGTTTTCACTAACAAAATGTAAATTATCTCTTTTGATAACACTGGGATTTAGGATTACCTTAAGAAAGGCTTTGAAGTCAAAAGACCTAAACTCAAAGCCCAGATTCCCAATCTCTACTAACCATGAACACTGGGAAATTAATTTAACTCATGTAATTGTAATTTTTCTCATTTACAAAGTGAGGAAACACCTATCTTATAGGGATTTTGTGAAGAAGGGATGAAGTATCAACTAATGCAACAATGCCTACAGCACAATCAATGCTCAAATAACTGCTAGCCCAGAAAGGATAGTCTTTTCAATTAATTATGCCCCAGAAACTGGTTACTCCTGTTTTGACCCCTACTTCATACCACAAACAAAAATTAATTCCAGGTGGATTACAGAACTAAATGAGAAGGATAAACAATAAAGCTTTTCGAAAACATTGGGTAATGTCTTTATGAACTTGGAGCAAATTACATTTTCCTAAATAGGACACAAAGGAACTAACCATACAAAATTTTGATAAACTTGGTTATATTAAAATTAAGAAATTCTGATTATCCAAAGAAACTATTAATATAGTAAAAAGAGAATTGATTAATAAGGATAGGATCCTGGCAATGTGTGTACCTGACAAAAGAATATATAAAAAATGCCTACAAATCAATAAGACAGTCAACTGCTCAGAAAAATGGGAAAGAACCTGCAAAGCCACTTCATAAAAGAGAATTCTTGAATAACCGAAACGTGACAAAGCTACTCAAATTCAGGAGTCACCAGGGAAAAGAAAATTCTATGCCATACATACTCACACGTATGGCTAAAAAAAAAAAAAAAAAAAAAAAAAAAAAAAAAGAAAAAAGAAAAAAAAAAAGAAAGAAAGAAAGAGAGAGAGAGAGAGAGAGAGAGCAGACAATGCCATGTACTTGTGAGGAATTAGAAAAAAGGTCTCACACATGAATGAAGGACTGTAATTTGCATAATGACTTTGGAAGCTGGTGATCAGATTCCACTAAAGCTGAGCAGGTGCCTGTCCCATGAAATGGAAACATCATAGAAACTAAAGAGAATTTAAGTTTTAAATTTTCTTGGAAAGAGCCAGAACTTTTAAGTCTAGAAATGAAGGCGGATATTGAATGGTGTTGTTATTTGCTTGTGGGACAATGGCTGTCATAAAATATAACAGAAGGATCTAAGAAATGTTCTTTATATATGAATTTCTGTGCTATTATCATGGTGCCGAGATTCCTATCAAGCCACAAGTATTGCTACCAAAGCACTAGAGCAGTTCAATACTATCTTACTAAAGATGAGGCAAAGACAAATGAGGAAACAATATGATAAATGAGTAAGAGAAGAAAAGCTAAAGGAAGACAGAAAGATAAAGAGCAACTTAATTTATTGGTGTTCTTTGAAGAATTCCAAACAATCCTAAAAGTAGAAGGGTTAAAACTATGTCCACAGGAAACTAAAACAAAGCAATATATAACATGTGTTTTGCTCTCTATCAGGTCACTGGGAAATAGTGACAATTGGAAATGTACAAAGATATTTAGTTAAAAATAACAGGTTGTAGGAGTTTGTGAGGGCTGACACAACAGAATACCATAGACTGAGTGGCTTGAACAGCTGTTTCCTCACATTTCTGGAAGTTGTAAGTCTGAGATCAGGGTGCTGGAGGGTTGATTTCAGGTTGGAGGCCTCTCTTCTTGGCTTATGAATGGCCATATTGTCCTTGTTTCCTCAAATGGCCTTTCTTTCTTTAAATTTTTATTTATTTATTCATGAGAGACACACAGAGAGAGGCAGAGACATAGGCAGAGGGAGAAGCAGGCTTCCTGCAAGGAGCCCAATGTGGGACTCAATCCCAGGACCCTGGAATCATGCCCTGAGCTGAAAGCAGATACTCAACCACTGAGCCACCCAGGTATCCCTCAATTTCCTCTTATTATAAGGATACTAGTTAGCCTGGATTCAAGCCCATCCTAATGACCTCATTTTAACTCAGTCAGCTCTATAAGGACCCTATCCCCAAATATAGTCACATGCTCAAGCGCTGGATGTCAGGACTTCCACATATAAATCTCGGGGGAGGGGACACGATTCGGTCCATAACAGTAGTCTTCAGAAAAAATTTACATATTAATGCATATATTTAAAAATAATGCTAAAAAGTGTCTTTTTTTTCTTACACTTCTCAGAGTACTAAAGTATCATCATTTATAAAAGCTGTGATCAGACAAATGCTTATTGTGTGTGTGCTGGGGAGGCTGAAAGAGATTTTTCTCAGAGATTTTCCCAATACCTCTTTTCAGTTTCCTTTTCTCAATTCCTTCTCTCTTTTGGTTTCTGACAAACAGCTATACTAGGTAGCTGATAAAAGGTCTCTCAATGATTCCCACCTTCTGGTATTCTCGTCCTGTGTAACCCTTCCCCTTGAATGTGGACTGAATTTATTGATTCCCTTCTTACAAACAGCATATGACAGAAGTATTGGAATATCACTTTTAATTTTAAGTTATAAAAGGGCTGTGGCTTGCATCTTTCTGGATTGCTCACTTCTGGAGGAAGCCAGTTGCCACGTCTTGAGGCAAAACTGTGGAGAGGCCCATGTGACAGGACTTGGAAGCAGATTTTGTGAGGTCTGCTCACATGCGTGAGCTTGGAAGTAGCTAGCCATAAGAGGACTGTATGTAGCCTTATGGAAACCCCAAGCTAAAAGACTATAGCTAAGCTGTGACTGGATTCCCAGACCACAGAAATTACGAAATATTAAGTGTCTGTTGTTTTCAGTTGCTAAGTGTTGTGGTAATTTGTTACACAATAGATAACTAGTATAAATTCACCCTACAAATATCAGTCAGAAATAGCCTTCTGGAAAAAAAAAAAAAGAAATAGCCTTCTGAAGTTGGAGTCCATAGCATATGAAAAAATAGTATTTAAAAAATCAATTTCAGACCATTTTTACTAACAACTTTAAATTGAGATAAAAAAAAATCTCAGATTAGTCTATGTCAGTTTTTAACACAAGGAACCTGAAAAGAGAGTTGTTTTGCTCTGTCTCCCTATTATTACACAAAAATGCTTTGGCAGGTATCTCATTTTTTTTAAAGATTTCATTTATTTATTTGACAGAGAGGGAGAGCATAAGGGGGGGGGCAGGCAGAAGGACAGGGAGAAGGAGGCTCCTCACTGAGCAGGGAGCCCTACATGGGGCTTGATCCCAGGACCCTGGAACCAAGACCTGAGCCGAAGGCAGACTCAACCTACTGAACCACTCAGGTGTCCTGTATCTCAATTCTTTTTAATTTAGCTCTAGAATCATCTAGTTTAGGTTGTGTTTTCCTTTATTTCAGTTGAAATTTCAATTTTCCTTTTAAGGGAGAACTAAAAAAAAAAAATCCAAGAATTATTTAAGACCTTGTTTTTAATAGTTTTAATAAGAAAAAATTGTATGGTTAATGCACAGTACCCATCTAAAGATACAGCCGGATGCTCTATGCACTGTTTACCCATTTTGTTGGCAGGGACTAGATCTAACCCAACCTTTGGATTGTCGTGCTTTGGGAAGCATTGCCTGCTGCGGTGCCCACCAGCCTGCTCTGTGCATGCAGGATTCTGTGGGCAAGCCTGGGTGACAGCTCCAAGAGACACTTCATCACACCCAGTTCCTACACCCTCACAGTGGACACTTAATGCTCTTATTACTTATACTCTGTAAGTGTGACTCTTAGCCAGCAGCTTATTTTTATATTGGAGGGCTCTAGACACAGGAAGTAAGGGACAGGAAAGGTCTGTTCTGCATTAATCCTTTTATAAGTATTGGCTAACAGTTATGGCAGCACTTATCCTATGTAGAATAAAACCAAACACCAAAGGTGAGAGGCTGAAAGGGAGGAGGGAGGATTCCTGTCTGAAGGGATGTTGAAGACTGGGCAGTTTACTAATTTCCTAGACAGGCTCAAGGATATTAGCTCAAGTAAAAGGATAGCTTAACAGGTTCTGTCCTATTGTCTCCTATTCTACAGTGTGTGCACATGAGCAGTCGTGTGCACATGTGTGTATGATCTAAAGTCAGATATTACAGCACATGTATGTTTAGGTACGAGTCCTTTAGTCTGACTTTATGTTTACTGGAGAAAAAACAACAGAAAAAAACTTAACCTGATCTAATGTTTACTAGAGAATAACAACAAAAAAATCAGTTGATGTAGGATATATTTTTCTGTTGTCAACAATAATTCTTTGTCTCTATAAATGAATTGTCTCACAACTTCAAATAAACATACAGCATTTTTTATACGTATTTTAAATATCCTAGGATAATGAGTCACTGCATGGTTCTTGAATTCTGACCACTTGAGTTACAATTTTGCTCTACCACTTGCTAGCCAAGTGGACAAGTTGTTTAATTCTGTGAGCTCCACTTTTTGGTTTCTAAAAGGGAATAATAGCAGATTTTACTGACAGGGCTATAGAATGTTTAGGACGTCACCGTCTGCCCCCTCCCCATAGCCATTGCTCAATAAACATCAGCAATCATTCAGAGCATGGAAGAAATTTTCCTAAAATAGGTAGTTCTCCACAATATAACTATGAACAAAATCCTCAGTAGAGAAAGTGCTATTATTAGTAGCATAATCTTTAGCCATAAAACCAAAATGTTTTGATATTATCTATTACAAGGCACAACAGTTATAATGCAATCCATCTTTCTAGACCATCTGTGAGGGTTTGGTTCTTATTATTACATAATGGCATTTAAATTGGTTCCATGGCATGGAATTAGAGGAGGAACCACTTTATGATAGAGAGATCTCTCTGCACGGTGGAAGATTCCCATTAAGCTGCCTATAAAGGGATTGTCCCATTGACTTGCATCATTAAACAGCAGAGACCATGGAAGAGTCCCTGCAAATTGAGTCAAAAACTTTTGAGGAGGAAAAGATTAAGATGGCTGCCATCCTGTAGCCTGCTGGCCATTCTAATGCTCGAACAATATCACTCAAAATTAACTCTACCTGTGAATTATTTTCCTTTTATATTAGCACATTACCACTTTGCTATGTTACCGCCACTGTCTTCCCGACCTGGGAGACAAGACCCAACCAGCATCTTTCTGGCCTAATTGAAATTTGTGCCCAGGGCATGAAGGTCAGCTACACTTACTGGCATTAATTTTCCCCATGCAGCACACAGTTCCCCATTACAGAATATGCCTGAATTAGAGAATTATGAAAAGGCTTTGTTTTTATTTAGAATTCCCATCCTGTGTTGCTAGTCATGTTGTAACTAGCATTATTTTCTAGTGCTATCATTAGGAGCAGCAGTACCACCAGCAGCCAGAGGCAGAGCCTGCTGATGTTTACAGGTACAGTCCGAGTGAGGGGCAAGGCATGGCTTCCCATCTTTCCAGGTGCACCAGGAGGGCGAGCTCTACGGAGCCATCCCAGACTCTACCGGGGGTATTCAGCTGTCTTCATTGTGCCCTTGTGGCACCCTGCTTTAACCTTTATCATGGCACCTGTACCACTGGGTCTCACCTCCTGGTTTGCCCAGTTGTCCTCCCTACAGAGAGGATAAATCCCTGTCTCTGCCTGGGTTGAACACAAAACAGATATTAAAAAAAAATACTAGATAACTAATGAATGAATGAGAAGAATAAAGAAGATAAAATAAGGAAATGGGAGTGCAAAGCAATACAGAGAAACTATTATGTCGTTGTCTTCCATACCGAATGTAAAGAATGTCTTATAAATGCTGGAAATCCCTGATTATCGTGGGTTTTGGGGCCATGCTCAATGGGGACATACTTTCCCTAGGGGACAGTAGGTGCACTGCCCAAGGCACCTGTGGGCTTTTCTCTGGATAACTGTAGGTTCTGGCCATTGCACAGTCCCCACCTTCCCATAAGTCATCCTGGTTATCATTCCATTTGAAAGAACTGGAGCTACTTTTCACTCAGGAGAACATAATAAAAATCAGTCCTTCACTGCTAAATTAGAATGGACAACCCTTCTCCTGGGAAGAAAAGCAATAACTGATCATGATAATGAGATTGTGCAACAAGCTTTGAAAATGCTTATACCACATTTATACAGAACAGTATTTGCTTACACTTCAGATATAGCCGTCGACTTACGGTTTGGAGCCACAGAGTAGGTAATAAGTAGGAGTATAACAACTTATTGAAACCATTTTATTACTTTTTTAAAAAAATAAAAATGCTATTTGCCTGTTCACTTTATATTAAACTATAGTATCTAAAATATTCCACTTTGGATTTTCAAAATCAATTCTGGCAGGATTTAGCCCATAACACAATAATTCATTTTCCAAAGTAAATACCACCAGTGATGCAGTGTGCTCTCAAAAATTGTGTTCCAAGCATGACATTAGATTTTTAGTTCATGTCATTGAAACTGGCTTTACTGGGTCTCATAAAATGCATTTCCAAAAGTGATTAAATGTTTTATAAGATCAAACTCAGTATTTAATTTAAAATTTAAACAGAACAAAAATTTTAAGAGTTTATATAAAGAAAATTAAAGGATTTTATTATAGTATATCATTTTCTATATATTGAGAAAGTTGTATTTTTCTCTTTAACTTTCTACATTGTAACCAAAGGGATAAAAATGACCTACATTTCAGGGATTTTATAATTTATGAAATGTCACAGACTTAGTAGCGTATATTTAGGGAAACCCATTGATAAAATTAAAGTAAAAATTCAAAATACATATAATTAATTTAGTTAGATACTCAGATGTTGAGTGAGAACAGTGCACAATGATGCAAAGCTAGTTCTTTAATGGCAGATTATAAAATACATCAGTTAAAATACAAGAGACTAGCATAATGAAATGAAACAGAAAATGAAATTGATGGCGTGCTCATTTAACTCACTGACAGTTTGCTTTTCAAGGCAGATTCAGGCTGCCTTTGTTTATTTTTTTGGAGCATATTCAGAATGACACCTTCTGCCTTCCTCTCATCCCTGGCGGGATCACACTTTAGACAACCCCCTTCCCAACCTCACCTCTCACCCCATTTCCAAAGTGGAAATACAATTGACCACACTCTGAGGATTCACTCCAGCCTTCGAAATTGTCAAACCACATCTGCCTTGCTCTTAGTTTACCCATGTAGAACTGTGGGCTTCAGCACTTGAGAAGAAACTAGTCATTGTGGCATCTTTCGAGAAAAACAAGATAAATGTGGTGGCAGAGGTGTTCACTTATGAAGGGACTGTTCAAAATTTAGCTGAGGCACGTTTTGCATCAGAAAACTTAAATGTAGGTAATCCAAAATAACTTACCTGTTCTTTCAAAATAATTTATTGGGCCAGTGATATTTGACCTGAACATACAGAGATGAAGAAATTGTGTCCTAGGAGTCCACAGACCAGGGAAGTGGTCCTAAAACTTTTCTTTGTGTAGAACTAAACTCTCTCCCCATTTATTTGTTATCTATCTATCTATCTATCTATCTATCTATCTATCATCTATCATCTATCTATCCATCTATGTATCTATCATCTAACCTATACCACTGTGGTGGGATATTTTGATTTCATAAAATTTACTCTATACCAAAATAGAGAACTAAAAAGATGAAATATATGCACAAATGGAAGTTCTAACATTTTCTTCCCTGACAGGTTATCTTGCATACCTCTTGAAGTATGAGCAGTCCACTTGGAAATCACTGTCCCCAAAGGACACAGATGTGTGAGCAGATAACATAAGGCATAGAGACTGAAGCAGCTAATCCAGTGGGGGAACTGGCAAGACTTTGCAGAGGGGGTAGATGAGAGCAGATATAAACTAGGTCTTTGAAGAATGAATAGGATACAAACAGATAATGTAGGATGTGAAAATGTGTGCTACATCATGACAAATGGATAGTTTTTGACAACAGTATTTTTCATATTCATTTGTTTATTTATTTCACATCATTGATCTAAACTTTATGCCATTAAAATCCTATGTGGAAGTCTAACATGTAATATAAATAAAAGCAGAATTTCTCTGGCTGAAGTGGAAGGTTGAGTCCTGAGAAAGTACCTCCTTGATGCCAAGAAGCCTTTGTGGGACTCAGAACTCTAGAGTGTATGGTTTTTGATAAAAGGTTTTCTTAAATAATGAGTTTCTCTACTATATTCTTTTTTTTAATTTTTTTACTTTTTATTTATTTATGATAGTCACACACAGAGATAGAGAGAGGCAAGGCAGAGACACAGGCAGAGGGAGAAGCAGGCTCCATGCACCGGGAGCCCGACGTAGGATTCGATCCCGGGTCTCCAGGATCGCGCCCTGGGCCAAAGGCAGGCGCTAAACCGCTGCGCCACCCAGGGTTCCCTCTCTACTATATTCTTAACATTTTTGGAAATCATAATTGTGATTTAAATTTTGGGGAAATTAAATTTAATCAATCTGTGTGCTTTGAATATGACTGCTTCCTGTGGTTATTATGGCACATGAGCTACCAGCCTAAATGCTCAGCTTTCAGGTGTCTGTCATCTCCCACTAGAAGTTGAGATTTCTCACAGAGGAAATATGCTGAAAGTAGAGATTTATGACTTAGGAGTAGATTTGGTAAAATGTTTTTCTTCTCAGCTCAAAAGGACAAGAATAAACAGAGTAATAACTCTATTTCACAACAATCTATTCATTTAAAAAACATTTCTGAATGACTGCTCTGTGCCAGACACTGTGTTGAGTACTATGAATAAATTTGAGAATTCCCTGTGATCTAGTGGAAGGAAGTAGACAAACACATTACAGTGGCAGATAAAACACACAAATAAGGAACTTAGCAATATGTAATTGCCAAAATAATACCACAAGTCTCTATGAAATTGTATTTTACATATATACTTTATTATATACTACATAAGTATATATTATATATTTATTCATATATGTTATTGAACAATTTTTGCTGTGTTTTATATAAAATTGAGTATCAACATTTAATATTATCCATTTCAACCACCAAAATTTCTTTTTTCTTTCAAACGCCAACCTTTTTTTTTCATTTCCTGTTTCCACATCCTGTGCTCAGTCATATTAGGGAGTTTTAACTCATTGCTTTATAAAAGCTCTTTATGTTAAGATTGCTCTCTTTCTGTCAAATATATTGTAAATACAGTTTTTTCCTAGTTTATATTTTGCCTTTTTATATGATTATAGCATTATATGATTTAGAGGAGATTTTAATTTTTAGAAAGTTAAAAAAATTGTGTGTATGTGTGTGTGTTTGTGTGGGTGTGATATGTGGGTGCATGTTTGTCTCCTGGTTGAATTCATAAGAGCAGTAATATGGATTGAAGAAGCAGTCTACGAAAAGAATGGCTAACTTTTCCAGGAATCCATGGATCTTCTCTGAAGGGGAAAATAAACAGTCTGGTTGATACCATGACACCATGACTGGACTTTAATTTCTGTTGATTAAGAGGAGAAGTGGGAGAACTCCATCCCCTTGGAAAAGAGGCTCCACCCTCAGTGCTCTCACTTCATACCTAAGGAGCAGGATGCTGAGATGCTGCAAATCTAAGAGCATCATGGGCATAGAGTATTACAGTAGGAGAAGTGTGAGGAAGCTTGTTTTGTGAACAATTTTCCTTGCTTTCCTATGAGTGCTTTTACTTTCAGAATGTTAAGACAAGATGAGATTTGGATATGGACCCAATTAGGAGGGGAAAGGAGGTTTCGTGGCTAGACTAGGTTGGAGGCCAATTGGTCTGTCTTTAACTTTAACTTGCAGAGACTTCACAGGGCTGGCATAAAGCATTATGAAAATAAAGAGTGTGCCCTTGCTGGATTCTGTTTCCTGTGCACACCCTTTCTCAGAGACCTGAACATGCATTGTGAGAGGTTATGGTAGTGGCCGCTTTGACAGGATGGAACTGGATCCTTCAGGATCCCATTTCAGACAAGAACTACTCAATGATGGAACTTCGTGCTGGGTAAAACATCAACACAACATAGGAGGTGGCATTCTCTTCCATCAAAGGCAGAGGATGGCAAGGAATCAGAAATACTCATTGAACAGGTAATCCTAGTATTACTCTGAAAGACAACAAAACATTTGCTGGGCAGACAAAGGGGAAAGGTCATTGTAAGCAGAAGGAAGAGTGTGAGCAAAAGTGTGGAATCCTGAGATAGCAATCCAATCTCTCTGGCCAAACATATGCAGAGCCTTTGTGTCAATTATAAAATGCTCCTCTGGTGGGAACCTTAAAAAGGTTCCCCTTGGGAGTGACAAAATAAGACAAGCTACATGTTTTGGGTGGAAGCATTAGAAAAAGGTGCCCCTTCCTTTGAGCTAATTCAGCCCTGGGCCAGGGCCTGCAGCTTGGAGAGAATGTTGGTGAGTTTTCAACCCCCATTCCTCCTGCAGGTCACAAACTTTTCAATCCAACCCTCACTTGGGAGCCTGCAATTGCCTTGCTCATTCTTTTATCTCACCCATGTGTCCTGGAAATCCACCTGCTGCAGCCTGCTGGATGATATTATTCTAAGTGCAAATTTGATCATACTCTGTTTCCCTGCCTCTTCTTTGACTATCATAGTGGTTCTTAGACTTATAAAATAGACCCAGCACTACCTTTTATAACATATTTGTGGCCAGTTGTTTGCAAACAATGCAGCAATGGTATTCCTTCCATTCCTGTAGATGCACACCTTGGTAATGTGGCTTTGCAGCTCCTCTCAAAAGATGGAGTTTATTTTCCCATCCTTTGAATCTGGGAATCCCTGTGGCTTGTTTTGCTCAGTGGAATGCCACATAGGTGACAGCATGACAGTTTTGAATCTAGGCTAGCACGACTGAGATCCCTCCTTCTGCCATGTGACTGAGTCTAGGCTGGCCTATGGGAGCATGAGAGACACATGGAGCAGAGTGAGCAGCTCAGTTGTCCCAACTGAGGCTCTAGAGATGGGAAGAAGTCCTGCCAGTATTGGCAAAGCCTACTATCTACCTCTGAACATGTCTGCATTATCATGATGAAGTCTAGCCTAAATTATCAACCCATAGAATTGTGAGCTAAATAAATGGTGGTGGTTTGAAACTATAAAGTTTTGGGGTGGTTTATTATGCAGCAATAGCTGACACAGTTATCGTGAAATGAAATGCACAGATGGTAAAACTTAAATGCACACATAATTTCAAAGAGTTAATGCAATGTCCTAATTATAATAAAAAAGAACCAAAGGACAATAATTTATAATAAGATAATACAAACTTCAGTATATAAGTTTTCCTGGGTAAGACTACCAAAAGGGCATAATGAAGAGTAGCAAGAGGGTTGAACCTACACCTAGAACACTGAATGTTATTGGTGATAATCTCAGACTGATACACACTATGTATTAGTGTTTCAAATGCCCAGATCAGCAGTTGGTGACATAATTTTTCAAAGGAATAACTCTTGGTCAAGTTATGAACAAACTTTTAAAAAAGTTTTCCTTTGGTTTACATGGTAAACCATTTATATGGTTTAAATTTCTGGAAAATTTAATGTCTCATAAAATCACAATAGTTTCTTTTGTTTATATCTCAAATAGAGTAATAAGTCTAGGATCATCTAATTATAAAAATGATTTCAAGAACATCCACTAGGATTTGAGGAAGCCATGTGCAACCGGGGTCAGTTCTTTGCTGGGCAGAACTGACCTGTGCACCGAATGATGTTTAGCAGTATTGGCTCCCATCCACTAAATGCCAGCAACCTCCGATTTCTGTGACAAGAAACTGTCCTCACAAACTTCCAAAAATTCTTCCCCAGAGGGCCTATACCCCCTGATGAAACCATTGCTCTGCTGAATAAAATGTTAGCTTCTGTTGTTATTATACACACTGTAGTACATTATATTGTCCTGCTTAAGGATAGTCTGTTTATAGGACACTCATGGACCATCTTGGTATAAAATAAGAAGTCAGGTCAGTGGAGTAGTGTCAGGTGGGAGAAGTCAAATGGCAAAAATGAAAAAAAAATTTTTTTCTGAAATTTAATTGAAATTTAACTTATTTTAAATTAATTTAAAGTAGGTTAAACTGAAATTCAAATTATCAATTATCCCTCAACCATGTGGGCTAACAGGATAGATGTCTTCTGATTTGATTTAGCTTTAAATAAGTAGAGAAATTAACATAAGCAATCCCAAAAATAATTTTAAAATAATAATTTTGTGGAAACTGACAACTGAAGTAACGTTTGTGAGAATAAAAAGTTTACTTAAAGATTGAGGGCAGAACTGGGTGCTAAGAAGGCTTATTGAAATCAAAGCTCTAGAGTAATCTGCATAACAATTACACTAATCATTTTCCTACCAGAAGAATTGATGATGTGGAGACTTTCCTGACCACATGGTGAGTCAGGGGAACATGGAACCAAATTCATGATTCCCAGTCCCAGACTACCACATCATTATTCAAGAAGACCTACATCTACCACTCATGGGAGGTTAACCCCAAGCTCACAAACTAGGTCGGTGGGTGAAGTGTTTCAATTTACAGGATGAAATGATGGGCACGGACCTGGTAAATTGTACTTGCAATTATTTTCTTAATTATAACTGCAGGGTAATTTCTGCAGATAAGGTACATAATATAGGAAGATTTTTTTTCTCTTCACATTAAGGAATAGGACGATTGAAGGTCTCTCATCTTTTGCTATAAGGTGTTGCTGAGATATCTAACATCTCTTAAATACAGCACTTCATGATTTTATATAGTTTACAACTTCTTCACATGACAATCCAAAGAAATGATGACTCTGGAGAAGATAATTAAACTGGTTATGTGGTTGTCACATGGTCAAAAGCAAGCTTCTCCCGTGCTCCCCACACCTTTCTCTTTTAAATCTGTGGTTTTGGTTTTTGTATATAACACCATGAAATAGGTTTTTCGGCTTGTGTGTGTTCTGTAAGACACTACAATGTAAGATGATATTTTTGGCTCCTTTTTTCACCCCATTTACTTGATCAGTGTGAGAAACTATTTTCCTCTGGCTTCAGATAACATGCTATCACCATCCAGTTTAGGTAAAACACATCCTGGAAACACATTTTATTGATTTAAGGATATAAGGATGTGAGTGTCTGAAAAAGGGGGAAAAAACAAACAAACAAGCCAAAACCCAAAAAACCTACCAAATAGGAATAAAACTAAAGCCAGAAGTCAATGTCACAGGTAATGATAACAAAGAAAGGCAATGAAGTGGAAGAACAGAAGCTAGAACAGAGATACCAGTAGAAATGAAGACCAAATAATGAAGGGATAGAGAGGTGGGACAGATGTCCTCAGGGAAAGAGGACAGCAAGGGAGAGGGACAGTGAGAAGGAGGCTCAGAGAAAGCCAAAAAAGGGACTAGGCAGGATGAAGGATTTTGTCCAGACTGTTCTCATCTTGCTTATTATTATGATTATTGTTATTTTTCCCTTAGCACATTTGTGCTTCCAGTGGTGAAATGCAGGAGAGAGAAGACAGGACTTCTAACTTCAGTACTATGCCCACTTTAAAGACTCCTTCTTTAACCAACTTGGCACCTAAAAATAGTCCATCAGAAGGTCTTCTGAATTCTTATGTCTATACACAGGTATTTTTTTTCCTCACTTGAAAAGACACACATCAGTAATCGTTTTATTTCAGAGAATACTTTTTGGCAACGCTGATTTTATATCCCTAAGTGCCCCCTAGTGACAAGGTCCAACTTCAAAATCTCTTTCACAGTCATTTTATTCTAAACATTTCCTTTTCCTGGTTCAAATGTGGCCATCTCAGGGACAAAGCATCCAATGTATTATTAGTTTATTTTAATTAGGAAAGAGGAAAGTTTCTTGGGTATAAGGCACTATCACAATGAGTTATTTTTTCTTTAGAAATTAATTGCCAATTGAAGAAACTTCTAGTCTCCTATCATAAGAGCAAGTTTCCTTCAGTTGTACTATTATGAAATAACTATTTGGGGATATGATCAGTCATATCTCCCTCTTTCTCTGTTAAGTTGTATTAAGTCTCACATCCTGACATAGTTTCTTTCTGTTCATCTTGTGAAACAATAAAAGAGTAGTACAGACATGAAGAATGATATGACACTCTACAACTGTTTCTGAGTTCTAATTTCTTTTGATCATTTTGTGATATTCCTAAAAACTTAGTAGGGTAGCTAAGAGGCAAAATATTGTAATCATAAAATTTAGACTTACGTACTGATTTAGTAACTTCCTGTGGGATATGAGCTATACTATGCAATTTCTTTAAGTGTCAGTTTTGGGGCACTTGGGTGGCTCAATCCATTAAGCACCTGACTCTTGGTTTCAGCTCAAGCCATGACCTCAGGGTTGTGGGATGAGCCCTGAGTTGGGCTCCATGCTCAGCACAGAGTCTGGTTGAGATTTTGTCTCTCTCCCTCTCCTTGTGCCTCTTCCCCTGCTCGCACACACACTCTCTCATTCTCTCTCAAAATAAATAAGTGAACCTTAAAAAAAGGAAGTATCAGTTTTATATCGGTAGATTGGGAATGATGATAAAAGACTCTTATGGGGGATTACATAAAATATTATATGTTAAGCTCTTAGCAGCCTGCCTGCATATATTTAGGGTTTAATAAAGGATAGTTATTATTAGGATGTGCAGCTCAGTAACTGACATAAGCCAAAGCTATGTGTTTTACTCTGTCTTTAAAAATAATTGGTAGAAAAAATCTCAGTACTCTGAAGCAGAGTCATAAAGACCTTTAAATAGACTATGGACCCTATCTACTTCCAATCTATGCTATTTTTAGATTCTATTTAGAACCTAAGTGTTCAAGAGCTTAACTAAGACGTTTAACAGACCCAGTTCCATTGTACCATGTTTAACAAATTGAATAAAAAGTACAAATGGAACATACTAAAATTTTTCTTATATCTATTTATAATTTACAGATTCCTGAATATATCATTTTCAGTTCATTGAGGAAACCAAGGTACAAAAGAGGTCCATTAGTTGGAGAAAAATGGGCCAAGGGACAGCTCTGAAGGGGAAGTATCAGAATCTTCTGCAGAGTGATTTTCCCAGATCCACACTTCCATGCTCCCTTAGGGGCATAAGATGCTTAAGAATATAACAGCTCGGCTCTTGCAGCCCCAGAGCCACTATTATTGATGGACACGTGTTGAATTCCTTAGCCATTTCTGGGATGGAAATAAGGTTAGGAACCACTGGGTTAGTAACTGATCTTGACTAAGCTCCAGTCTATTATGCTTGTATTTATTTATATTTCTATAGCCGCAAAAAGAGGAATTGCTTGTAATTTCTTGTATTTATAAGTTTTAGCTGTAAATCCTTCTGGTTTTCCTCACTTCTACTCTCTACACTGCCCTAGTCTTATTTCTGTCACCTGTTTACAGACCTAGTTAAAAGGAAAAGTGATTAGCATGAGGTGAAAAGGATCAGTATACAATTGGAATTTTATCTGATGTAATCAGAATAATGGGAAGACTTTAGCCAGTGCCCTGAAGAGAAAGAGGTTAGCTGCTCTAGGCTTTATTAATTTTTCTTTTTTCTTTTTTTTTTTTTTTTTTTTTTTTTGGCCAGGATCAAATACTCCATTGATGAATCTATTTTCAGAGATCTCTAAACCTTACACCTCAGGCATGGAGAGGGTATGTTATATTCATAGAAGCCAATTTCAATGAATTTGGGGGCAAGTAAGTATTTTCTTTGCTCTGAAAGCCTCTAGCAACACATGGACCATGAACTGAGTTTAAAGTAGGATCTCCTGCCACATAAATTTTTATTGTAATTCTCTTTGGCCTGTTTTGTCATTTAATTTTCATTCACTTGGTTTCAGGTATAGTTGAAATCCAGAGATCTGTAGCTCTTTGTCATCAGTGTCCCACTGTGTCACATAAACAGTAGTAACAATTGTTTCTGAAAACTATTTCCCATCTCCAGTGGCAGATCTGTTCTCTCGTACTAAAATTTCTTACCCCCATCCTCCCATTCCAGATTCAAACAATGGATGTGATTACTTCTGAGTCTTCCTGGGATTGCTGCAATTTTAGAAGTTAGTTCTGTTCAACACAAAAACATGGAATAGCTTAATCTCACTGATCTGGATCAAGTCAGACCCGCAAAGCCAAGTTGTCTAGATAGCTTTGGGGCTGGTGAAGTGGACACTGGTGAATGAGTAGGACTCCTGAGCTGGTGGATGTGTCATGGCAATAGCAAGAACAGACTGAAAGTAGGGCACAGTATGTTTCCAGTCCTCCAATCCACACTGGGGTGTATGTGCGTTCCCATTTATTCCCTGGAGCTCACCTTGACTTCTTAAAATTCCAAGTCCAACACGCACATTCTATACTTTGGGGTCAAATTCTCATGAGAAATTGACTTTAGTCTCTTGCACCTCAATGTGAATTGTTGATGATGTTACCTCTGGACTTTGTATTTTCTTCAATTATGTTCATGAAATGGCTGTCTCTTGTTAAGGAGTACTTTGGGCATCATAGAATGGGTGAGGGAAATACATTTGTGAATGTCGGTGCCCTGTCATAAAGAAGGCACAGGCCTCCTGCATCTAAGTATGACCTTGCCTTGGAGAGATGATGGAATATTGGCAGATTAAAAAAAAAAAAGGAATATTGGCAGATTCACATTACTTTTTTTGGGACACCACTCTTCAGTAGCTAGCTATTCCTTTGATTAAATCATGCATTGACACTGTACTTGATTTGATTTGCCCCAAAGATGGTGCTAATTTAAAAAAGAAAGCCATTTATATAATTTTTATCTAGTAAATATACCATACTTGCCATATAATTGACATTCCCTAAATTACAGTTAGATGAACAAATGGATGAATAAATGAATGATTCTCTGACTCTGTACTAGCAATTTTGTGTATATAATTTTTGTGTTTGCTACACTTGCCTAAAACACAGTGTCCCAGAGGCCACAGTTTAGGTTTTATTTCCATGCAGGCCTGTTTGCTTTGCTTTGTTCTATGATGATCGGCTGTACTTCTGTCTTACACATATATCCTGTTCAATATAAAAGCAATAATACAAAAGTGAGTGGACTTTTGAAAAAAAAACCTATCATTACTGCAAAATCTAAATCAGGATAACATATCTATACATCTATTTATTTTGGGAGTTACTAATCCCATAAAGCTCAGAGAATCAGAAGCTGAAATATCAAAATTCAGCTGTGGGTATAGGCATATAGGTTTTGGAGATGTACTTTTGGCTACTTACAACTAAAAACATGTTTAAAATAGAACCTAAAAAGTTGAAGATGAACCAGAAGATGAATATTTATAGTATTGAAAATGAACCCCTTAATCTGCACCATATCTGTTGAAAGGAAAACAGGGACCACCAGAACTCATCAAGGCACCAACTATAGATAGGCAGTTTGATGCAGTATAGGTTGTAAGACCAGATACTAAATCATATATGCCACTGAGTATCTAAACAAATGGAAGTAAAACCCTTTGATACTCACTATGAAAATAATGTAATGTATTAATTTGTATTAATTGTTTTTGAATTCCACTTGTATTATTTATTATTCCTTAAGTCCCTCTTTGTAGTTTAGAAAAAAAGCAGAGGACAAACTGTCTCAAAGAAAATTAGGTTAGGAGTAGGACCAAAATAGAACCAAACCTGTTTCCACTTTTCATTCAGAGTTTTCCTTACAAGATGGGAAACCTATATAAGGTAAACTTGGGAGTGACTGGAAAGGAAATTTTAGAAGACAGAAAGAAAAGAAAGAAGCTGCACATTCATTCAACAAAACTGTTGAGCCCTCCTATGCTAGAAATATGCTAGCTGATGGAGGTCAGGAATGACAACAGTCTGATTAGGAAGAGATGTCAAACCAAATAACTTGAAACAAGTATATAATTACCACTGTGGTAACTGATTTAATGAGTAAATGGTGTTAAGTCAGCAAAGAGCAGGGAGAGCAAATCTAGTCAAGAAGAGTGACCAGGAAGATGAGAAGTGATATTTATTTATTTATTTATTTATTTATTTATTTATTTATTTATAGATTTTATTTATTTATTCATGAGACACACAGAGAGAGGCAGAGACATAGGCAGAGGGAGGAGCAGGCTCCCTGTGGGGAGCCAGATGCGGGACTTGATCCCAGGACCTTAGGATCATGACCTGAGCCAAAGGCAGCTGCTCAACCACTGAGCCATCCAGGCGCCCCTAGGAAGTGATATTTAATCTGATGCTCCAGATGAAGCACGGAGGTGGGAGGGATGGGTGGAATGAGGTGGGGAGAGAATCTCTGGGCTTCCAGCAGGATCCACTGTGATCAAGATGACAGAAGGGTGAATGATCAGGTGATGGCAACAGAGAGTAGAGACAGAGAGGTCGGTGGGGAAAAGGCAGATCCCATACAATCAGGGAAAGAAACCTGCATTTTATTCCCAGGACAGAGGGAAGCCTCTGAAATATTTCAACTGTGGAGTGCCACATTCAGATGTGCACTTGGTAAAACTCATTCTGGCTATGACAAGGGCAATAGAAGAGACAGAACCAGAGTGGATGCAGGGAGAGCAGGTAGGGGTTGTTCCCATAGCCAGTGAGGGATGGTGGTAGGTGGACAAGAAAGAGAGAATGTATAGACATTTTGGAGCTAAAATGGCTAGGACTTGATAACTGAACATGTGATCTAAAGAAGAGGGACTATGTTAAGTCCCATGTTTCCAACAGGAACAATTAGGTGACACTTACTGAGATGGAGAATACTGGAGGAGGGGCAGGCTTGAGGGAGGCCTAATAATGGCACACCCATAGCCAGTTGGTTACATGGCTCAGAAGTTCTGAAGATAGCGCTCAGAGCTGAGAGGCTGGTCTATAGGAGTGGATGAAATAACTGGGGAAAGAGCGGAGTGGAGCTAGGGCCAAGCTAAGAATCTAAAGTGTACAATTCTGATGAGAGAAGACTGCTCCTCCTTAAAGGGATAGAAAAGGAACAGAGAGGGAAGAGGAAGACCTAATTTTCAAGAAGGAAAGGGGAATAAGCTGAAGACAGGACAAGTCAGAGGGACCACGAAGTGTCTTTTGAATTTAACAACACAGTTACCATTAGCAAGAGCAAGCTGGTGGAGTGGGGCAAAAGTCAGATTGGTGTGAACGGAAAGTGAATGGTGGGCTGTGGGGAATGATGTAGATAACTCTTGAGATGCTTAACTCAGAGAAAAAAAATCAAAGAAGAAAAAATAGAGCATTGTGAATACTGATAGAAAGCAGCCATAGGGAGAAAGAGGTTGAAGATCTAGGAGAAGAAGTGAGTAATCCATTCTGGGAGATCCACAGGGAGATGGAATAAATGGGGCCCAGGGCACAGTTCCAGCATCTCAACACGAGCAGCTGACTGGTCCACTTCCTCTGCTGGAACAGAAGGGGAGGGGCGGAAGATGGGAACAGAAACAAATTGTTTTTCAGATCTAGTGTAGGTATTTGAGATGATTCTCAGAGGGTAGCTTCTGTAACTTCTCTGAGACATGCAGCAAGGTCCTCTGCTGAGGAGGGCTGGTGTGGGAGATGGAGTTCAGGGGATGAAACTTCAAACCAGAAGGAACATGAATTGATTATTTCAGAGAATGACCCAGCTGGAGAAATAATTTTGGAATGGCAAAGGGGTCCTCTAAGTATTTGCAAAAAGTCAATTCTTCAGAAATTGAAGCATATCAGATATGAGTCCTAACAGCATTAAGCTCCCCCACTTATACTTGTCTGTCTTAAACAGGTCTTAAAACCAATCATTTTTAATGTTCTTCTTTGCATAACTTGTAACTCTCCACAACTTAAGAAATCTTTCATCTTTGAAACAGTGTGTTTGGGGCAGAAATTTCTTTAAATGGAAAACGCTTACTTGCAAAAAGTGAAAATTAATTGCAGAAAAGGTGTTAAAATAAATTCCTTGCCAGGCCAGGAGGCTCACCTTCGTTCAACCTCTTCCCAGCCTGGGCTCCTGGACCCATGCCTCCTCTCCCTTCCTCCCTTCCTCGCTCTCCTATTCTTCAGCAACCAGCACGGTGCTGGGCTCACAGGAGGTATCCCAGCATACCGGTATTTCAAATTGTAACTTTTATGCTACCATGGAAAGAAAGAAAGAAATCTTTGAGGGCCCTTCATTCTTGAGACAGGATTGTGGCAGGCTTTTTTTTTTTTTTTTTTTTTTTTAATTCGTGTGCTTTTTCCTTTGCCAAAAATACTGAAACACCAAATTGGAAACCAAGAGAATCACTTGGGAGCATTCCCTCCCTCTGTGCCTGTGTTTCTCTTTCTCACACATACAGAAACATACCTCTGTAGTTGAGGGAGGTTTTTGTTCTGAACATCAAGAGAGGACAGGAGTACCTATTAGGTTCTACTTAATATTTTGTCCCAATTTATGTATATGTGTAACTGATTCAGTGGTGGACTCTCAAGACTTTATTGTTGAAAAGGATCTGAGAGACCATTTAATCTCCCCTCCAGCCTGGACCACACTCCATTTTATGGATGAGAAAACTTACAATGGTGAAGCATATGGCCTGAGGATCCAATTCTGTGACTTGGTGGCAGTGGTGGTCTGTGAATAGGGCACAGAACTGACTCTTAGGAGTGGGAGGAGGAGTCTGCGCATTCATCTTCTTCTCCGCCCACAGACTCTAGGATGGTGTTCTCCATGCATTATTGCTTAGGGTACACTGGGTAATTTGAATTTGTTGTTCAGGATCCATTAGTAACCCAATGAGCACAGAGTTTTAGATTAAATGGAGGTTGACAGGACATTATCATACTAAGATCTAAGTTTTAGTGTAATTTCCCTTCCTTCAGTTAGGAATTAAAATATTACAGAGAAATGGGTGAAATGATGCCAGTGACTATGGTAATAAATTTCTGACATGTGGTAAGCAATCTGTGAGGACATTCCTTCACTTGGTCCTGTACTTTGGGGAGTAATGGAGTGGAAAATTAAGTTAAATAAGCTTTTATTATTTTGTGGCTCTGTTGAAAAGGCTACCATCAAATACTTCTAAAAACATATCTTCCAAAATGCAACTTCTGAAGTTCTTCACAATTGAATTGTGAAAAGCCTTCTCTCATCTCCTTTCTGTTTCCTTTTTCCTTTCTTTTTGCCTTTGGTAGAATCAAATCCATAGTAACTTACTTTGGGTTGCATCAGAAATACACACTTAGTACCATAAGCCTTAGAGGCGAAACTTGAAAGCACGGGTTTAAATTAAAGCAGCGAAAGTAACAAGGTAATACTTTTATTGTTTTCATTTATATCACCCTTTAACCTCAGATTTCTGTGCAGGCTTATATGTCTTAGACGTTGCTGATTATTTCTATGGCTGCTAGGTTTTTTACTTAAATATAATTATATCATATTCAGTAATCAATTTCATTTATAACATGTCTAGAGATACATAATTTTCTTCTTTTCATATGAAGCAATTTATCTATGATCACAAAATGATACTTGACAGCTGAAAGCAGGACCTAGTATCCTTGGCTTTAGCCCAAGGATCTAAGTGATGTTACCTCTCATGGTCCACAGTTTCTTTTCACTTCACCTGTCCTCTTTTAGACTATGGGAATTTCAGCAACATACACACAAAAAAACTCCTCTCTCCTTGTGCACTTGACTTGTATGAAAGTTACACAACTTGAAGTAATTGTAAAGGTCATTCAAGACAGATGTTCTCTTATGATCACCTGGAGTAACCCTGTGCTCCACACATCCAGGCAGGGCATGTGGAATGGGAGGAATGGGAGGTTTGGGGTCCCACAGCAACAAGTTCATATCCCAACTCCACACCTTCTACCTTTGGGGCTGTGGATAAGAAAAATAATTCCTCTGAACCCCGAGTTTCACATCTACCATACACCCAGCCCAGTGAATAGCACTGTCCTCAACATGGTGTGCAAGTAGCACTATTAGAATAGTACATCTTTTATATAAATATCAAGCACAAAGCCTCAGAAGGAAGGTTGAAGATGGGAAAATATGAAATAGACCAAAATGTTGTCCATCTTTCCCTCATGTATACTTATGATCAGGCAATTAATCCAGAAGCAGATGGCAATTAAGCATCTGATGTGGCAAGGAATCATGCAACATTCATGGTATAGCCCCTTGACTCATCCAGGAAGACAGAAGGCTGAACAACTGTGGTACAATTAAATTCCATTTAGTGGCATGAGTGCAGATAAATGAAAGACCGGTGTGGACTGCAATAATCAGCAAAGCTTTATGGAAGTCTACCACCAAAGTGATAAGTACTTGCATCTTGGGGCACCTGGGTGGCTCAGTCAGTTAATTGTCTCCCTTCGACTCAGGTCATGATTCCAGCATCCTAGGATTGAGCCCCTTGTCTGGCTCCCTGCTCAGTGGGGAGTCTGCTTCTCCCTCCCTCTGCTCTTGCACACGCTCTCTCTCTCCCCCTCTCAAATATATAAATAAAATACTTTAAAAAAATGACTTGCATCTTATCTAGGAGAACACACACAACAGAGAGTGCTTTACCAGTGTAGCATAAACATGCTTAAAACTTCATAGAGTACGGAATGCAGGGCCATAGGAAGTCTGGTATGAGTGGAAGGGAGGGAATAGGACGTAGACAGAAATTAGAGTCAGAAGACTCTGATCATGAAAACTTAGAGGGCCATTCTCAGGCAGAGAAAGAACATGACAGGGGCAGTTCTGTGTGACACCCATGTCTGAGGAGTGAGCTGGGGGTTAGCAGAGCGGAGATGGCCCGAGTTGAGAAAATCCAACTGGAAGAGTAGAATAGCCACCCAGAGGTGGGGGAGTAAGGTAGAGCACAGTGCAGTGGTAGAAACAGACAAAGGAGAGCCTTTATGTAGAAAGGCAGAGATGCATTTTAACTAGAATGGCTGAAATCACTGCCTATTGTTTCTATTTCTCTTATTTAACTGTTTCCAAACTTTGGCGAGACAAATAGGCTTGTCCGGAGGGTGACTCAGATGGTCTCACTGGGTTGCCTGGTGACGAGCTGGATTTGCCCACTCCCCTCATCAGTAGAGGCAGCTCATAGACTCCAATTCCCACAAGGCTGGCAGGTGTTAGCCACTGACATCCCCTGACAATTCGCTACACACTGCTCCTAAGTGTAGATTACTGGCCTTCTGATGGCAAGATACTCTGGCCTTAGCCCTCTGGGAGACAAGGGTGTAAAAAGGGCATGTTCTCCCTCTCTTGGTGCACAGGGTCACATATATCTGGCTGTGTCTCAGCCCAACCTTTCTTCAGGATGCTGGTGGAATGGGGCACACACACCATCGCTGCCTCTGATGCCAGCTAATGGCATCCAAGCTCTCAAACCAACAAATATGTAAATAAATGTATATTTGTTAGTTGCAATTGGCATAGTTCTTTACACTTTAGAGAGACCTTTAGCATGAAAATGGAAACAACAAACTAAGAAAACGGAAACAGAAGCCTAGAGCTCAGAGAGGCAAAGCGAGTTTTCAAAAATCACACAGTTAGGGTGCAAATAGATTTAGAATTCTAGTCCAGAATATTTTTTCCAAGTTCAGAATCCAAAATAAAACAAAAGAGTGCAATGATAAATACAATTTACCCTCAAACATTTTGGATATGGGGCTAAAAACTGTAGCTAGTGGCTATCTGTCAAAGAATTGCAGACTATGAAACTGTATGTTAAATTAGATTATGTGCACATGGAACTTTCCATTGCACAAGATGTTATGCTCTCCCTGTAGTTATCTGTCACCTCTGTAATACTCCTCCACAAAGCTGGAATAGCCGAGTCCTGGCTCATAAATCCAATTCTTTCACTTGGGAGTGTGAGTTTGGGCAGGGCCACTTAAGCTCTGTCATTTATGAAATTAAGGACTGTATGATCTAACTGGTAAGGACTTTCATGACACATGCAATGTATTCAACAGCAATGAGTAAGGTGGTATTCATAATTTCCCATTCCATGAACTTGTACAGCATATGAATGACACTTACCAAGACTGTAATAAGCTAATTTTAAGAGCATGTGATGATACATGCTGACTCCACTGTTCATTTCAAAACTCTTTAACACATAACATTAGTATATTCATGAATTAAGTTGTTTATCCTTCTAATATTGACTAAATAATTAATTTAATTATATCTTTATTGGGACACCTGAGTGGCTCAGTGGTTGAGCGTCTGCCTTCAGCCCAGGGCATGATCCTGGTCAAGGACCAGGTTCTGCACTGGGCTCCCTGTGAGGAGCCTGCTTCTCCCTCTGCCTATGTCTCTGCTTGTTTCTCTGTATCTCTCATGAATAAATAAATAAAATCTTTTTTAAAATAAATATATTTATCATCTGATACCTTATTTGGTATAAAAAAGTCAGCAAAAATAATCATGCAGACTTCTGGGGAAGATGGTGGAACAGGAGGACCCTAAAGTCACCTTCTTCTATGGATACAACTAAAGAACACTGGCGTTAGAATAAATGGTCAGGGAGGGGAGTAAATTAAGCAACTATCAACCTAACATAGACTGCTATATGCAGAAGATGTTGTATACAAAAGTAATGATAATCATAAGTAAAAAAACACTATCAGATATGTAAAGAATAAAGAGAAAGAAATCCAAGTATTTCACTGAAGAAAACCAGCAAACCATGAATAACAGAAAGAGAAAAAAGGATCAGAGAAAAACTATAGATGTAACCAAAATACAAGCAACAGAATGGCAATAAATACATATCTATTAATAATTACTTTGAATGTAAATAGACTAAATGTTCCAATCAAAAGACATATAGTGAGAGAGTGGATGAAAAAACAAGACCTATCTATATGCTGCCTACAAGAGACTCATTTTAGGCCTAAAACTACCTGCAGATTGAAAGTGAGGGGATGAGAAATGTTTATCATGTAAATGGATATCAAAAGAAAGCCAGAGTAGCAATATGCATATTAGACAAAATAATACTTTAGAAATAAAGACTATAACAAGAGATAGAGAAGGACCCTATATAATCATGAAGGGAACAATCTAATAAGAAGATATAACAATTATAAATATTTATGTACACAACATGGGAGCACCCAAGTACACAAAATAGTAATAAATATAAAGGAACTAATTGATAGTAGGGGACTTTAACACCCCACTTACATTAATGAATAGATCATCCAACCAGAAAATCTACAAGAAAAACGTGGCTTTGTATGACACACTGGACCAGATGGATCCAACAGATACATTCAGAACATTCCATCCCCAAACAGCAGAATAACACTTTTCAAATGCATATGGAACAATCTCCAGATAAATCATATATTAAGCTACAAACAGGCCTCAACATATTAAACAATATCAAAGTCATACTATGCATCTTTTCTAACCACAATGTGGAGACTAGAAATCAACCACAAGAAAAGTCTAGAGGGGCACCCGGGGGGCTCAGTGGTTAAGTGTCTGCCTTTGGCTCAGTCCCCCATTGGGCTCCCCACAGGGAGCCTGCTTTCTCCTCCTGCCTGTGTCTCTGCCTCTCTCTGTGTCTCTCTCATGAATAAATAAATAAAATCTTAAAAAAAAGAAAAATTCTAAAAGATGATAAATATACGGAGGTTAAATAACATGCTACTAAACAATGAATGGGTCAACCAAGAAATCAAAGAAATCCAAACATACATGGAAAATGAAAACACAATGGTTTGTAATCTTGGAGATGCAGCAAAAGCAGCTCTGGGAAATTTATAGCAATACAGGCCTACCTCTGTAGGTAGCCTCAAGAAGCAAGAAAAAAAAAATCTCAAATAAACAACGTAATCTAACACCTAAAGAAGCTAGAAAAAGAAAAACAAATGAAACCCAAAACCAGCAGAAGAAAATAAATAATAAAGATAAGAGCAGAAATAAATGATATAGAAACTAAAAAAAACAGCAGAATAGATCAATGAAAGCAGGAGCTGAGACTTTGAAAAGATTAACAAAATTGATAAACTCTAGCCAGACTTATCAAAAAAAAAAGAGAAAGAAAGGATTCAAATAAACAAAATCAGAAATGAAAGAGGAGAACTAACCAACACCACAGAAATACAAACAATTTTAAGAGAATATTATGAAAAACTATATGCCAACAAATTGGACAATCTGGTTGAAATGGATAAAATAGAAAAATATAACATACCAACACCAAAACAGTAAGAAATAGAAAATTTGAACAGACTGATTACCACGAAGGAGACTGAATCAGTAATTAAAAAACTCCCAACAAACAAAAGTTCAGGACCAGACAGCTTCACCAGTAAATTCTACCAAACATTTAAAGAAGAGTTAATACCTATTCTTCTCAAACTATTCCAAACAGTAGAAGAAGAAGGAAACCTTCCAAATTCATTGTATGAGGCTAATACTACTCTGATACCAAAGCCAGATAAAGGCACCATACAAACAAAAAAGAAATACAGGCCCAGATCTCTAAACAACATAGATGCAAAAATCCTCAGCAAAATACTGGCAAACCAAATCAAACAATACATTAAAAAAAATCATTCATCACAATCAAGTGGGGTTTATTCCCAGGATACAGGGTGGTTCCATATTCACAAATTAATCAATGTGATATATCACATCAACAAGAGAAAGGATAAAAACCGTATGATCATTTCAATAGATACAGAAAAAGTACTGGATGAAGCACAATATTCATTCATGATAAAAGCCCTCAACAAAGTATGTTGAGAGGGAATATACCTCAACATAATAAAGGCCATAAAACCCACAGCTAATATCATATTCAATAGGGAAAAATAGAACTTTCACCTTAAGGTCAGGAACAACACAGTGATGTCCAGTCTCACCACTTTATTCAACATAGTACTCAAAGTCCTAGCCACAGCAATCGGACGACAAAAATAAATAAAAGGCATCCAAATTGGTAAGAAAGAAATAAAACTCACTGTTTGCAGATAATATGATCCTATATATAGAAAACCTGAAAGACTCCACCAAAAAACTACTTGAACAGATAAATGAATTCAGTAAAGTCACAGGATACAAAAAAAATCAATGTGCAGAAATCTGTTGAATTTCTATACCCTGATAATGAAGTAGCAGAAGGAGAAAACAATCCCATTTACAATTACATCAAAATAATAAGATCCCTAGAAATAAACCTAATCAAAGAGGTTAAAGACATGCACTCTGATAAGTATAAAATACTGATGAAACAAATTGAAGAAGACACAAAGAAATGGAAGGATATTCCATGTTCATGGGTTCGGAGGACAAGTGTTGTTAAAATGTTTAAACTACCCAAAGCAATTTACATTTATACTACCCAAAGAAATCTACACATTTAATGCAATCCTTATCAAAACACCAACAGAATTTTTCAAAGACGTAAAATGAACAATCCTTAAATTTATAGGGAGCCACAAAAGACCCAGAATAGCCATGGCAATTTTGAAAAAGAAAAACAAAGTTGGAGGTATGACAATTCCAGGCTTCAAGTTATAGTACAAAGCTGTAGTCATCAAAACAGTATGGTATTGGTGAAAAACAAGACACATTGGTCAATGGAACAGAATGGAAAACTCAAAATAAACCTACAACTATATGGTCAATTAATCTTTGACAAAAAAGGAAAGAATATCCAATGGGAAAAAGATAGTTTCTCCATGAAATGGTGCTGGAAAAACTGGTCAGCTACATGAAAAAGAATAAAACTGGAGCACTTTCTTACACCAAACACAAATATAGACTCCAAATTGATTAAAGACCTAAATATGAGACCTGAAACCATAAAAATCCTAGAAAAGAGCACAAGCAGTTATGTCTCTGACACTGGCTGTAGCTACATTTTTCTAGATACATCTCCTGAGGCAAGGGAAATAAAAGCAAAAATAAATTATTGGGACTACATCAAAATAAAAAGCTTCTGCACAGAGAGGGAAACTAATCAACAAAACTCAAAGGCAATCTACTAAATGGGAGAAGATATTTGCAAATGACATATCTGATAAAGGGTTAAGATCCAAAATTGTATAAAGAACAATTACAACTCAACACCCCAAGAAACAAATAATCAAATTAAAAATGGGCAAAGGACACAAACAGACATTTCTCCAAAGAAGATATCAGATGCCAAAAAACATGCAAAAAGATGCTCATCACTCACTCATCATCAGAGAAATGCAAATCAAAACTACATGAAATATCACCACCTGTCAGAATGGCTGATATTTAAAACACAAGAAACAGGCATTGGCAAGTATGTGGAGAAAAACGGAATCCACTTGCACTGTTGGTGGGAAGGAAAACTGCTGCAACCCAATGTAGAAAACAGTATGGAGGTTCCTCAAAAAGTTAAAAGTAGAACTACCCTACGATCCGGGATTTGCACTACTGGGTACTTATCCCCAAAATACAGAAACACTAATTCAAAGGGATACATGCACCTCAATGATTATTGCAGCATTAGTTACAATAGCCAAAGTGTCCAAGCAGCCTAATGTGTCCACTGACAGATGATGAATGGACAAAGAAGATGTGGTGTGTGTGTGTGTATGTGTGTTGTGTATAAAATGGAATATTATTCAGCTATAAAGAAGAATAAAATCCTGTCATTTGCAAAGACATGGAGCTAGAGAGTATTATGCTAAGCAAAATAAGTCAGCGAGGGAGAGACAAACACCATATGGCTTCACTCATATGTGGAATTTATGAAACAAACAAAAATGAGCAAAGGAAAAAGAGAGAGAGACAAGCCAAGAAAGAGACTCAGCTGTAGAGAGCAAACTGATGGTTACTAGAGAGGAGAGAGGGGGATGGGGGAAATAGGTAGTGGGGATTAAGGAGTTCACTTGTCATGAGCATGGAGTGATGTACGGAATTGTTGAATCACTATATTGTATACCTGAAACTAATATGACATTGAATGTTAACTATACTGGAATTAAAATAATCAAATAAAAAAACCATAGCTTTAGCTTGAAGTTGTGGATGAAATTTAAATACATTTATAAGAATTTGAGCATATTTCACTCTTCTAACAACCACTCAAGATTAAATTCAAGAGAAAAGGCTCTGTTTTAAAAAATATTAGCAAAGAGTTTTACTCAAGGTGCTTTGCAATTAATATCATAATATTAATATCATTACTCAGAATTTCCCTGGTTGCTCCTCTCTTGTATATGTTAACAGCAAGCGTTGTTTAGTGTTTTACTTATTATATACATTTTATTATAGTCACTGGCACTGAAGATTAAAAATTTCATTTTGAAGCTTTAATTACCTAGATGATTTGTTTATTCTTTGAAAATTAATCTCCTGGCACAGTGCCTTTCAAATAATAGTCATGTAGTAAATGTCAGCTAATTTGAATTTAATGAATTGGTTGTCAACTCTTGCTTTTATGTAAAATAGGTTAGGCATACCCCTGGTAATGCCAGTCCCTTGGAAGAGTCGATGAAACAAAAATTTTAAGTTGATCTGTGTTCATAGAATTAAAAAAGTATGTTTGTGGTAAGTAGTATCATAAATACAATATGTGAGTTCAGCCAATATTAAATAGTGAGATTCAAGAATTGTGCTACCATGCCATCTTTCACAAGCCTGCAAGAACATGTGCACTTCATTAAAGTCAATGGAGTGTACCAGTTCATCGTGGCATTATTCATAATCGAAACATTTCAATTTTAGTTAACGCACACAAAAACTAATTTAAAAGTCAAATGAGGAAATTAGTTCTATGTTCCAATTCCACAGTGATATCAACTAGCCAAATTTAGCCTTAGGAGGTATGAAAAAATATCTAATACAATGAATGGAAAACCTAAAGAATCACAGATCTGTTAAAACTAGTGTTTTTGCAACCAATTCAACAAAAACTGCATTTAGTATTGTAAAAGAGCCTTCAAACTACTCCATTACAAAACAACCAAGCTTATCTATAGATTAGCTTCTAGATTTCAAAAGCAGTGAATCAAGAACTAGAGGATTTATTTATTTATATTTATTTATTTTAGAGAGAGAGAGAGAGAGAGTGAGAGGGCACACAGTGGGGAGGAGAAGAGGGGGAGAGATAAAGAAACTCAAGGAGACTCCACCACAGGACAGGGCCAGAAAGCGGCTTTGTCCCAGGGCCCATGAGATTATGATCTAAAACCAAGAGTTGGACGCTCAACTGACTGCGCCACCCATGCACCCCCAAGAACTACAGGATTTATGTAGGAAATATAGTCCATTTCCTGAAAAAAAAATTAAACTGAACAATGATTGATTGAAAAATATTTTCTGCAGTCATGGTATAAAGACTGGGGTAACCTTTTCCTGTTTGAAGTATCTTAGATTTATCAATTATAGTCAATATTGTTAACAGCACATTGTACATACTCTCTTGATCTTTGTTTCTGTGATCCTCTTCTTTCTTGCTTTTCTGGTTTTCATCATTTAGAGTCTCTGCCTCCTTTCCATTAAAAAAAGCTTTCTTTATCAATCCTCACTGTGCATGTCATCAAGAACTCTGTTCTTCATTCCTTAATTGCTTATCTCTACATCCAGTTATTTGTTTCCTACTGATGAAGTTCATTGTTCTTGAATATTTCCATGTGAGCTTCTCCCAAACTAGGTGCTATTGATTGTCATTTGCAAACATCCAACTAGACCCTAAGGCTCAACAAAACAACAAAAAGATCCTGAAATTCCTTGACTTTCCTGATAAAACATTTTTGAAACCATTGCATTCTGGTTCTTCTGTATTTTATTTTATTTTATTTTATTTTATTTTATTTTATTTTATTCATTTTTAGTTATTCTGATACCTTTCTTTCAAAGGGTTCCAGTCTCTTCACTGTGGGGGAATGTAGTTTTTATTTTCCCATGATCAGATGATCAGCAGAGAGGGAGTTGTGTGTATGTCTATGCAGGCATTAATGCACCTTTGGGGGAGGGCCAGAAGATTGCTTATCTGAGAGAAGGAAGGGCTAATGCTGTCTGGACTGTGACGGGGGCACAAAGGCAGGGAGAGGATTCTGACTTTGATCCTGCACCCAGCTCATTCATCTGCCTTCCCAGAGCTGTGTTAGCAGTTTCCAGCCATACTTCTGCCTCTCCCGAGGACTGTGGGAAAGGATACACACTAGCATATTTTGTCCATACTTCCTAATGGCAAGAAATAACTTTGAGTCACAGGGAGTCATGTAGAGATTCCTATACCTAAATAGACTTGGCCAGTCTTGAAAATTGAGAGTTGTCAGCAAATCAGGTCAGTGAACCTGATCAACTGATAGAGATTTCTGCACAACTACTCTTGCTTTCATCTCTTTCTGTTCTTTACCACTCCACATAAATCACACAAACTCTTTCAAACTCTTTTTAGTGGAATTTCCTGTTTCTGGCTTCTCTGCATTACCACATTACCAGTGTTAGAATAATCAATAAATGGTTGGTGTACATGTTGTACATGCTGTCCCTCACATAGTCTTATACAAAATCTGGATATTATTTCAAGATTTTGCCTCCAACTAATCATCTGACTCCTAATCTTCTTTCTACTTCTTCAGAATGTTTATCCTGGCTCCATACGTCCCTTAGGTGAGTTCTAAATCCAGATCCACCTGGTTCATAACCCCTTCTCTGCTTCACACTTCCATGGAGCTCTTATCTTGAGAATTCCATTCAATGAACACCACTGAGTGACTCCAATCATCCTGGGCCATGTGCTATCAGTCATCACTTATAAATAAATATGAGTTACTTTTCAGGGACTCTGAAACAAAATATTAATTAATATCCCTTATTTTAGCTATAAACTCCTTGCACATATTTTGTGAGAAATGTGGGTTTTGGGGGTGCCTTGGTGGCTCATTCAGTTGAACATCTGCCTTCAGTTCAGGTCATGATCTCTGGATCTTGGTATGGAGCCCTGCATCAGGCTCCCTGCTCTGTGGGGAGTCTGCTTCTCCCTCTCCCTCTGTCTGCTGCTCCCCTTGCTTATGCTCTTTCTCTGTGTCAAATAAATAAATAAAATATTTAAAAAAAAAGAAGTGCAGATTTTGCTTACAAGGTCCTGAAAGGTAGGATAGTCTTCATTACCTTAACCCTTGACATGGTTAATAAAGCCTTTCAATGACCTTGCTGCTACCTCTCTCTCCTATATCATCTTTCTTCATCTGTCCTTTCTGCTCACTAATTCCTACCATTCTCATCTGAATCACACTGGCTTTTACCTGTTTAAGCCTTTCACCTGTCCTGCTTCTGCACAGACTGCCTGCCCCCCCACCCATTGTATGGCTGGTTCCCTCTCAATCCAAGTCTCTGATCAGGTGTCACCTGCCTCAGCAGGAATCCCGAAAAGAGGTAGTTCTGTCACTGTCTTTCACAGTGTCCTATAATATCCTGCAGAGTATCTAGCAAAATCTAACCTTTGTCTACTTGACTAACTCTTCTCATCTAGACAGTAAGCCTCTAAAGGTAGGTAGCTGGTCTGTTTGTTCACCACAGCATACTCAGTGCCTAGCACACAGTATGGCAATAAATATTAATCAAAGGAATAAAATATTATCAGAGCTTTTCTTAGCTCTAGGTGATGTGACAGCATCACCTTGGTAAAGGTGATGAGAATTTTCTACATATATTTCGTATATATTTAAAATATTAAAATTTTTTGTATATTTAAATCAATGTTTGTAGCAAATGGTATTATTAGGAAAGTCTGGTAATTTTCTCTCAACCTCTTGCTGCAAAGATGAGGCTGAAAAATAGAAATAGCATGGTCTGGCTCCCTGGAATTGAAGTCATTGCTCAAGGACAGTGAATAATGCTATAAAATCACTTGTACTATAAAGATCATTATCTAAAGTCATTATCATACATAGGACACTCAAACTTCACATTGAGCTTTCTTTCCTAGTACTTCAAACTTGACAATTCACAAGACACCCAAATTTACTTTCTATTTCTCAGAAAAAAGAAGATAAATCAAGGAGACACTTGCAAATTAACAAGTAACCACAGATTTATAAAACTGCAGAGACAGCCCTGTGTTTCGGTCATTATAAACATGCTTCCTTATCTTCCTGCAAACTGTCATTATTATTCCCAATTTAAAAAGTAGCTATCACCACTTTTTTGAGTAACAGCAGAATATCTTCACAACTTCGGGGGGGGAAAGCAGAGGTTTCTCAGAACACTACAAAGCATTAATCACAAATGAAAAAAGTAATTTATAGTTGTTTACCAAATTTCAAAATTTAAGCTCATCAAAAGGCACTTTTTTTTTTTTAAGATTTTGCTTTTTTTAAGTACTGCCTACACCCAATGTGGGACTCAAACTTAGAATCCTGAGATCAAGAGTTGCATGCTCTACTGACTGAGCCAGCCATGTGCCCCCAAAAGGCATTTTAAGTAAAATGACAGGTGACTCACAAACTGGGCAAATGCTTAACAAAACATGTAACTGACAAAGGACTTATATTCAGACTATTTTTTCCCAAGTTTTTAAAATTTAAATTCAATTTGCCAACATATACTGTTAACACTCACTGCTCATCCCTTCTTAGTGCCCGTCACCCAGTCACCACATCCCCTCCACTCTCCTCCCTTTCTGCATCCCAGACTATTTTTTAAAGATTTTATTTATTTATTTATTTATTTATTTATTTATTTGAGACACACAGAGAGAGGCAGAGACATGGGCAGAGGGAGAAGCAGGCTCCCTGCAGGAAGCCTATGCAGAACTCGTTCCCAGGACCCCAGGATCATGACCTGAGCCAAAGGCATATGCTCAACCACTGAGCCACCCAGGTGTCCCCTTATATCCAGACTATATGAAAAGCTACCATCAACAATAGACAAGTGACTTGGCAAAAACAGGAAAAACTTGGACAGCCTCACCAAAACTGATACAAATGGACAAAGTACATAAAAAGATGACCAAGTTCATTAGCCATCAACCTATGTAAATTAAAGCCACTAGAGATATCACTTCCAGCATGCTGTTGATGAGGATAAGGAGCAGCTAAAACTTTCAACAATGCTGGTGAAGTGCTAGACAGTTACTTACAAAATTAAACATTTACCTTATGATCTAGCAGTTCTACTTCTTGGTCTTTATCCAATGGGAATGAGAACAAATATTCACAAATAGACTTATACTGGAATTTTCAGAGCAATCTTACTCATAATAGTCCCCAACTAGAAGCAACACAAATGTCAAAAAGAGGATAATGGACAAATAATTTGTAGTTCAGTCATCCAATGGAATATTAACAACAAAAAAAAGCAAAGCTACTGATACACGTAACAATTTCAGAAATGTTAGGGTAAGTGAACAGAGCATTTACAAAATATCTGTTGTATGATTCCTTTCAGATATAGTTCAAGAATAGGTCCAACTAACCTATTGTGATAGAAATGAGAAAGTGGTTGGTTGGAGAGTATGCAGCAGATGAAGGGGTGGGAGGGAGGTGAGGTGGTGGGGGTCATGGATTGGAAAGGGCTGCAAGGTAAATATTTAGTGTATGAGATTTAATATCTTATTTTGTCCATTATACAGGGTGTATACAATTGTCAAAACTCGCCAGATTGCAAGTTTAAGATTTGTGCTTTTTTTTGTACATAAATTTTACTTCAATTCAAAATAGTAAGGGATTCTATTATTAAGCAAATTTTTAACATTTAATATCATTCAGAATATTTCTCTATTTTATAGCCATGAAAAATACTTTTAAAATTCTTGTTCTATTGAATTTAATGTACCTGGTTTACAATGTATGATGGCAATATTAATTTACCCAAATTCATGAAATTAAGCCTCCATTTATTATAAAATTCAAAAAGGTAAAGATAAAAAATGACTCAAAGGAAAAGAAAATGCTGAAAACCCCTGCTCTGAATCAGGATCATTTCGAAGATGAATGTCATTGCTACAGTACACCAGCAAGTGGAGTAGTTACACTTTGAGAAGAATCTCATTTTCGTAACCACTGAATTATTCTACAGGGCACTTTAACCAGACCAAAAATTGACTTTTGGGTGTAGCCACAATGGAAATGACAGATCATTTTAATGCAAGAGAAAAAGATTGGAAACCTTGACCCTCTAGGTTACTTTGCACCTCAATGAGAAGGGGAAAAAACACTCGCGGATCAGCTTATTAAAATATTATGTTCGTGTAATTCAGGTATCAGGAAAATATTTAAAAGAATGGCTAAATTAACTGTGGGATGCCACTTTTTCTTTGTTAATTATTTCCATGCAAGAATAATAATGTACATCCTTTCTCCCACAAAAAAAAGACCCCAACCACTCCATCGTTTATTTTTAGAGATGTGGGAATGATCGCGTCAGTCTGTGCAGAATTTGCAAGCTCTTTGAATACTGGAGTCTGAGAGTAGGTAAGGCTGGCAAAGTGTAGTTTTTTTTTTTTTAATCCTGATGCATAAGGGCTTTTCAGTTGTGATGGTTAGGCCATGAATCTGGAGGTTTATACTGCATTTTAAAAAATATCACCATGTTCATCAATTCTTGTAAGATTTGTGAGGCTTAATTCTCACATAAGCTCAGGAAGGCTGCAGAAAAGTCTCTAACTATCCCTTCCAACCAGCTTCTGTAATCCTGGGTTTACAGAAAGGAATGTTCTAGCTGATAATGGGAAGCATGTCCCCAGGCATACACAAGTGCAGGGCTAGGGGCAGTGACAATACAGGTAACTGCCCTCTTTATGCTCCAACCTTAATAATAACAGCAACCTTGATTCTAACAGCATAGCACCTCTTCTCAGTTCTCTTCATCCCCTGGTGAAGCTAAAGATTCTGTGTGCCCTAGAAAATGCCCTGAGCCAGACCCAGTGTGGGGCTGGAGTCCCCTCTTGTACAGAAGCCACCCCCTCTGCAATCTGGAGTGCTCATGAATATGAGATGTGCTTCCTCCTTTGGAGGGGAACAAGCACAAGGACACTGGGTACATATAAGCAATAGTTCCTTCCAGAAACTGCACCAAGGAGAAGGCACCTACAAGATAACAAAGGTCTAGGAGTGAGCACCGTTCATGGGGATTGACTCTCGAGGGGTACCTCAGTGGTGACCCGGAGCACCTCTTCTCTAAAATCCCACACCACCTCAGCTTTTCCACACAGGTTGCCCCTCTACTCCAGGAGACAGTCTGCTGTCAATATGTGAAAAGGTAATACCCTCGAATGTGTGTACCCTTTCGCTGGGACATAAACCCTGCATGAAGATTTTCTTCATGAAAATCCAAGGAACATTTCTCAGTTCAATGACCCTAAGAAATGATTTTGAATTACTTCCCCTCCTGAAATAGAAGGAAAGCATTTCCCCCCAGTATCTATAAATGGAGGCTAAGGGAAGTAGAGGATCCTGAGTAAAAGGATTCAAGTTTTAGACTCTGCCGTGAACGTTTTACCAAGGTCCCCAAGTCTGTGATGTTATAATCTGGACCACATTTTCGCTTGCAGGGATTCATGGGATAGTCCCACGGTGAACATCATTTCACTCCGCAGCAAAGGATTTTTAAAGAACAATGAGAAAAATATGTAAATGAAATGCTGCTGCACACATCTCATTTTGAGTTTGCCACAAAACTGACATGAGGCTGTGTTCTTCCAACTAAGGGGCAAGCAAGCCAAAAAAATTTCATCCAAGGTTCACTCAACTCTGAGATATATTAAAGGGTAGAGAGGAAGTGTAAAGAGGAAAATACATAAAGAACTCAGAAATGAAAAAAAAAAAAGAACTCAGAAATGAGAGATATGCTGATTACAAAAGGAGACAGAAGAAAGGTGTACCCAGGGCTAAAGAAATGAAATGGAGTGAAATATCGGTGTCTGTTTTTAATGAGGGGTGAATCGCTTCCTCTAGCAGATCTAGAATGAAGACTGCATACAAACTACGTAGGAATGAAAAGGATGGGTTGTAGACAGCACCCGGCAATTAGAGCACATTCAAGAGAGGGCTGAGGGATGTGTGTGGCATGGTAGGAGAAGAGCCAGTCTGATGCCCAGTCAGTATCAGCCTCTCATGGTGCTCCCTACTCTGGAAAAGGCAGAGATGGGCTGCACTTTAGCATGGCTCCTGATCTGTAGGGCATGTGGGGAGAGATGACATCATATGTTCTGGAACAATCTACATATTCACAGTTTACCCCAGCTGCCTCATATAGAAAGCAGGGTGCTTAGAAGTGAATTTTCTGTGATGATCCCTGTTGGTGGTATTCACAGCAGAGTGGACTTTGGGGATCTAAGCCTGAGGAGAGAGAAGAAAAAGCTCTGGAGTTTCCCAAGCCCTAATGAGTCTCTGTAGTTGTACCCTCACAGAGAATCTAGAATTTTGTCTGAATTTGTCAGGGTTTTCCTTATGTTTCAAATGTTACCCATGGAAGATGCCTGTGTTCATTATCTTTAAAGATCTTGGATAGTGGTACCTTGAATTTAATATATCCTTAATGAATAATTACCGAGTGAATGAATCAACCAGGCTCCCAAATGAGGAATGTGTCTTACATTAATTAAAATAGGAGTCAATAATGTGCACAATATCGCCTATATTTTCTTTATTACTGCCATTTGGCAAATTGAGGACACGCTCTAGCAATTCAAATCTCCCTCTGAGGTAAGTTTAGTAGCTATCATGATAGATTTTGGCAGCTTTCTGCTGGGGTCCCCAAGGTTCACTAAACATTTCAGGAGGACACTGGCCATTATCTTAGTGGCCAGTGAGATAACCCACTTCCACGTGTGGGAGAGAAAGTGTGGCCCTGCCTGTTGTAACCAGTGAATTCTGGACTGAAGTCTCTGGGTGCCGATGGCATGAGGGAGTATGGGCACACAGTCTGGTTCCTTTTTACTTGGTTCAAACTCTAGTGCTAGTGTATTCCAGAGGAGGTGGAAAACTTTTTCACTGCCTTATATCTAGGGAAGAACTAAAGCTGGGCATAGGCTGGAGAAGACTGAGAATCAAGGGTTCTCTGAGTAGTACTGGAGCTTAGATGAAGGGAGAGTATTTGACTTTGGGGTAGTTAGGCATCTCACTCGTTACTTGGTAATGATAAGAACCTTAGAATCACAGGCAGCTGACACTGAATAGAAAAGACAGTGTTTAAAAAAAAAAAAAAAGAAAAAGAAAAGACAGTGTTCTGCTGACTCAGTGTTGAGGCTGGAGTACAGGTGTCGCAGAAGCAGCAGGCCTGCAAGCTTCTCGGATCTCCACTGACCAACATTTCCAACTGTTCCCTCAATAGCATAGTCCCTGCTTTGACCTTCCCCAACTCCAGCCCATCAAGCCATGTATTTTGGCTGCCCTGGAGCTTATAGGTGTAACTATACATGCGAAGTCACGTTTTCAGAATGGACTTGTAATTCTGCTTAAAAATGTCTTTACATGGCCCCTTCTTGTTTTCATTTCCCATTGCGCTTTTCTTCTCTTTCCCAGGAGACTCCTCACAGATGATAACCATCTATCAGCTCCCATTGGCAGAGCACCTTTGTGTGCATACGTTGTATAAATCTTATCTTTAATAATCTTGGTAACCCCTAAGAGCTCCATATTGTTATCCCCACTTTATAGACAAGAGCTCGGTGAGGTGACTCAGCATGTGTTCTGGCAACTACATCCGGCTGCTTTTCAATATAAAGTCGCTTTAGAATATAGAACATGCTTTCATGTGCATTATATAGTCCCCCAACCTATGAGTTAAATGTCATTATTGCCTCTCTTTTACAGAAGATAACACTGAAATGTAGATAGGTTATGTGACCTGCCCATGTTATGTTATTCATGTAGGATGCAAACTTGTGTCCTCCTATTTATTCTACAGCCCATGCTTATCTAACCATGTAGAAAGAAAATTGAAGCTCCCACACATAAACTTACTCAAATTTCTTTACATTCACCTTCAAATTTATTTTCTTTTTACCCCTCTTCTATCTCAGAGAGAGGTTGATTCTATTCTATAGTCTTAAAACTTCTCGCAGGATGTGGAGAAAGGGGAACCCTCTTGCACTGTTGGTGGGAATGTGAACTGGTGCAGCCACTCTGGAAAACTGTGTGGAGGTTCCTCAAAGAGTTCAAAATAGAACTTCCCTACGACCCAGCAATTGCACTGCTGGGGATTTACCCCAAAGATACAGATGCAGTGAAACGGCAGGATACCTGCACCCTGATGTTTATAGCAGCAATGTCCATAATAGCCAAACTGTAGAAGGAGTCTTTGTGTCCATCTAAAAACGAATGGATAAAGAAGATGTGGTTTATGTTTACAATGGAACATTACTCAGCCATTAGAAATGACAAATACCCACCATTTGCTTCGACGTGGATGGAACTGGAGGGTATTATGCTGAGTGAAATAAGTCAATGGGAGAAGGACAAACATTATATGGTCTCATTCATTTGGGGAATATAAAAAATAGTGAAAGGGAATAAAGAGGAAAGGAGAGAAAATGAGTGGGAAATATCAGTGAAGGAGATAGAACATGAGAGACTCCTAACTCTGGGAAGCGAACAAGGGGTGGTGGAAGGGGGGGGTGGGCGGGGGCCTGGGGTGACTGGGTGACGGGCACTGAGGGGAGCACTTGACGGAATGAGTGCTGGGTGATATGCTATATGTTGGCAAGTTGAACTCCAATAAAAAAATAAAAAAAAATAAAAAAATTAAAAAAAAATTAAAAATATAAAAAAATAAAACTTCTCGCAATTGTCCATGAATGGCCTTATCTTGTTTCATTTCTTCACCTTTCAAGTCTCAAACCTTTCATCTCCACTGCTGTTTCTAATCACCAAGTAGGGCACATTTTCTAAGCAGTGTACCTGTATTATATTCCATATACTATTCCCCCACTTCTCAACTTTCTGTAACTCATTATGTCTGCTCTGTTTTTCTGAGCACTCCATGTGCTTCCCTACCTCTGTACTTCTGCTTATATTGATTTGAAATATTGTCCTTCTCTCTAGCTGCAGAAATTCTATTCATTCTTTAAGAATGTGCTCAAATGGGATCCCTGGGTGGCGCAGCGGTTTGGCGCCTGCCTTTGGCCCAGGGCGCGATCCTGGAGACCCGGGATCGAATCCCACGTCGGGCTCCCGGTGCATGGAGCCTGCTTCTCCCTCTGCCTGTGTCTCTGCCTCTCTCTCTCTCTCTCTGTGTGACTATCATAAATAAAAAAAAAAAGAATGTGCTCAAATGTTATAACTGCTATGAATATTTCCCCAATTACTCCAGTCAGATTTAGTGGTATATTATCTGTATTCCCAAAGCACTTTGCTGACAAGGAAAACACAATCACTTATCACACCAGAAAATTATTTGTCTCCATCTCATTTTCAGGCTATGGGTGCCAGCACAATGAAGACAAGAAGAAAATTTTATTTATCTCGCACATCTTGAAGTAATAAGTATGGCCCTTGACTGTTGAATGGATAGATGGATGGATGGATGGATGGATGGACAGAGGGATGAATAGTGATTCAGTTACTACTCAAATTTTTCAACATGCCTCAAGGGGACATGATCTGCTTTCAGGCTTCCCCCCCCTCATTTTAAATCTCCTCTATTATCCTGAGAATTTGTCTTGCTTGCTTTGTGAAAATATTGGGTTTTAAATTAAAAAAAAATGGACTGTTAAATGAAGTCATGGAGCAGGAGAGGGATTATATATCATCTTTCTTGTAAAAGTAAATATACTACTGTCATTCAAGTGATCAGTGTTGCAGATAAGCATCCAAAAAAATAAAAATTATATTTGTAAGTTTAAAAAGTAACATAATAGGAATTGATCTTCTATTAATAAATTCTATGTTCATATATAACACAATAGTAAACTTCATTAGATTGGAATAATGAGTTTGGCGAGGTAGGGAGGAAAAGGGAGAAGCTAGCCTGAATTATGGAAGTCAGAATTTATTGGAAGCAATGCAGTTTTATTACTTTCAATACTATAACCTGCCAATAAAGTCTGTCTAAGGAGACATCTACTTAATGACATGGATCCTGACTTTATAGCTGTATCTTTTTGCCTAAAGACCACTGTATATGCAAAAGCCATGAAAACAATTATTCTCTTTAAAAAAGTTATAGGTGTTCCCTCTATTTCTCTTATCAAATCCATTCCTTGCAGACAATTTAAAGGTAAATTTCATCTTATTCTAGGTCAAATTTTCAAAAATTGTGTATTAGCAATATCTGAATTAATGAGGTTTTACTACATTCATAGTTGAAGGCATTTCTGGGAATTATAGCCCAATGTCCTAGGGAAGTGTTAAACGCTTTAAAAATAAAAACAGGAAAAATGTAAGCTTTTTCATATAAGATGAACATTAATTATTCATTAAGCTGGATATAACTGAAATCTATTTTCAAAATCTTTGGTTTCCTTTGTAAATTCCTTGAGGGCAAGGATCATGGTTTGCTTGCTTCTCTTCCCCACCTTTTAAGACTATACACCCCAACAATGGCACCCAGGCTTTGCTTTCTGGTGACATTACTGTAAGAACAGGTGTTTAAAGGTGACACGAGGGATTCCTGGGTGGCTCAGCAGTTTAGTACTTGCCTTTGGCCCAGGGCGTGATCCTGGAGTCCCAGGATCAAGTCCTGCATCGGGCTCCCTGCATGGAGCCTGCTTCTCTCTCTCTCTGCCTCTGTCTCTGTCTCTGTCTTTCTCTGTATCTCATGAATAAATAAATAAAATTTTAAAAAAGTATCATTTTTAAAAATAAAAAAATCAAAGTGACACAATGGGGTTTTCAGGTATTCCTGTTGTTGCTCTGCTTATCTATAGTTACCTGAGACTAAATGTAAGTAAAATTGACTCACTGATTCTGGATGCTGGCTGCAGGTAATTTACTGGCTCCCATCCTGGAAAAGAAGAGAAAGGAAGTTCATGTATTACCATTGTATGCTAATATATCTTAAAACATCCTACAAAAAATTAGAGAGGGTGACAAAACATGAAAGACTCCTTACTCTGGGAAACAAACAGGGGTAGTGGAAGGCGAGGCGGGTGGGAGGATGGGGTGACTGGGTGACGGGCACAAAGGAGGGCACTTGACAGGATGAGCACTGGGTGCTATACTATAAGTTGGCAAATTGAACTTCAATAAAAAAATATATACAAAACAAACAAAAAACAAAAGTGAAAAAACAAAACAAAAATAAAAACATCCTACATACATAAAGATGTCACTGCCTCCAGTATTTTCTTTCTAGCAAAGAAAATCATGAGGTGTTGGGAGTAAGGGTCATGGAATAGAATATCTCACTCTTGTGTTTCTGGGCTACTGAAGAGGTGACAGGCTTGGTGTCACTTATCAGGAAACAGGGCATTACCTTCAAACTTTGCCACAGAAAAGACTAAGTCTTGTGCCTGTTTCCTTCTGCATCAGAGAAATGGAGCTGGGGACTGGTAGGTAAAACTGGAATATGTCCACTGAAGGGAAGAACATTTTCCTGGATTCTTTGCATTCTACTTCATTATGTGTCAGTATGTTAATAACCAATTATATTTCCTGTCTAGAATTGTGTAAATCTTTGTTTACATACAATTATATTTTCTGCTTAGATTCTTTCAGTACTTGGGACAGATCTCTTTGAATAAAATTGATATTCGGAATAGATAATGCTATGTGCATCTCCTGGAGCCATGGTGGAGTATGCATGGCTCACTGTTGGATACCTTGATCTGTGAAGCTTGGAAGAGTAAATGAACTAAAATCTAGGATGAAAGAAAAAGGGCTCTTTGAGGGAAGTGATCCCATGGATATTAAATCATCCAGAACTAATGTTCGTTTATTTTGTAGTAAAGAGATCTAAGAGAAAAATCTTTGAGTTTTCCTTGAGCCAATGATTTTTCATCCTGATAATCAAGAAAGGACCTCTTTCTGCCAGATGAAGTTGCTAAATGTAACACAGTAAATTCCTTCTGGCTTAGTCATCCATGGGGAGAGGAGAGTCTCAACTCATTCGGAAAACAATTCTAGGGAGCTTCAAGACGGATAATTATATGACTCTAGATTTCTGTTTTCTAGACTACATAGTTCCTATTCTTCCCTTAAATAACACATTGTACATATATAATATACAATGCATATTATATACTGTATACCATATCACATTTTTACATAATATATTATTTTGATATATTATATAGTATAATTTACATAAAATTAAATAATATTACATGCTAAACCGTATATTTATATATTATATATAATATATTACATGCCAAACTATGTATTAATATATATCTTATATTGAATACATGTATATATCATGTTCTGCTCTCTGTATGCTGTCTTTTTAAAAATATCCCTTTCAAAGTATGTTGATAATAACTTGAACAAGTACTTAAGAATGGTAAGGCGTAAGCAGTGATAGGAGTAAATCTGTTTGCTATCCTGTGCCATTTAAATAACTTCCTATCAATGTAACTCATTTATGATACTCATTTTCTAATTCTACTGGCAACAAAGGTCCTATAGGTATTTACCTTTTTAACCAATCTTTCACTAATGCCATTTGTGCCAAAATACGCAGTTTATACTTATGTCAATTAAATAGTATTTTGCCTTTAGAATCATTTAAAAAATATATCCAAGGGCACTCTGAATTGCATTGTCATGAGTTTCCTGGTATAAGCAGCTCCACTTGATTTAGAAATTTCTGCATTTTGGATGAAGGCATTTATAAGTCATTTGTATAGTTCATCAATAAGTTATAGGCCTTACAGTACAACTGATCCCCATGGGCTGGAACTTGATATGTAATCCACTGCTTCAACCCACTTTGATGTAATTGCAACTCTATATTTACTTTTTCACCCATGTAACAGTAGCATGATTGGGATCACACTTTCAAGGCTTGGTGAAAAAATATTGTTTAGGCTAGAACCCAGAATCTTCCTCCATACAAAACTGATTTTATTCAGCATATTTTCATTGTTTATATAATCTGTTACATAACCATGGGAGGAAATTAAATTGATGTAGAAAAAATGACTATTCGAAAAGTTAAATGTGGCTGCTCCTTTATCTCTTATGATATTCTGGTAAGTTGCTTATTGATTGCATGAGGAATTGTTCTCATCAGGTTTTGCTTTTAAGTTCTGGCTTATAACGATCAAATCATTTACTTAAAAAATGTGAACACGACAGGTTCTTTTCCCCATCTCCACGATCACTCAAATATATAGGCTGTGCAAGGTCATCTGCCGATTTCTTTTATTCCTTTTTTTTTTTAATGTACTGTGGTAAAAAACAGACAGGAGACCTACCCTCTTAACAAAATTTAAAGTGTACAGTACAATACAGTTTACTATAAAGCACAATATAGTGCAGCAGATCTCTAGAACTTGTTCATGCTGCATGAATGAAACTCTATACCAGCTCCCAGTTCCCCTCTCTCCTTCCAGCCCCAGGAAACCACGGTCTGCCAATTTTTCTCTTTATTTTTTATTTATTTATGATAGTCACAGAGAGAGAGAGAGGCAGAGACACAGGCAGAGGGAGAAGCAGGCTCCATGCACCGGAAGCCCGATGTGGGATTCGATCCCGGGTCTCCAGGATCGCACCCTGGGCCAAAGGCAGGCGCCAAACCGCTGCGCCACCCAGGGATCCCTTTCTCTCTCTTTTTAAAAGATTTTATTTGTTTATTCATGAGAGACAGAGAGAGAGAGAGAGAGAGAGAGAGAGAGAGAGAGGCAGCGACACAGGCAGAGGGAGAAGCAGGCTCCATGCAGGGAGTCCGATGCGGGACTCGATCCCGGGTCTCCAGGATCACACCCTGGGCTGAAGGCAGGTGCTAAACCGCTGAGCCACCCAGGCTGCCCAAGTTATTAACTTATTTTAAGTTAATGAATTGTCTCATAAAAAAAAAGCATCCTCCTTCACCACTCAATAATGTTAATAGTGTGTATAGTTTTTAAAGATAAAGGCTATATCTTCTATATCATTGCTATTCCTATATATTTTTTAATGTAATGACTACCTCGGATATTGGGCTCAGTCCATACAATCAATGTAGACTGACTTCCTTGCTATATGATCATATATTAAATAACTATGAATATTCTTACACCATCAGCTGTGAAAATGACATTAAATGTCAGCATTCAGGCTTGTTTCACGTAGCAGAAATTAATTGGGTTTTGGCCACAGCCCCTAATATTAATAAGAGTTTAAACCTCACATCCAGTGTACATGTACTTATATTGTACTTATAAGATGGATTACAATATTGAAGGCTTAATTTAGTAGTAGAGACAATCTAATGAAAGATCTTCCCCGTCACCACATGACTTTCTTCTGAGTCATTTTCGGTGTTGGTAGTAAAGCACGTTTCACCTGTTGAAACTTGGCATAAGCACCACACTAAGTGAATAGGCCTGACGGGAAATCAATCTTAAAAAAAAATAGCATTTCACCAATCTTTTTCCTCAGGGTTTGAGGGCTCCATGTATCATAAATAGCACACCGAGCCAAAGAGATCTCACACTCGAGAGAGAACACAAATATAACCACAATGCACTGTTCTCAACATAATTCCTCTGGCCACAGTGAGAAACTAATTGTGTTGTTTACCATCATCCTTACCTAACCTAAAAGGAAAGATAGGAAAATATTGGACAGTTTCCTAAGACTGCGTGGCAATTTGTTATTAAAACTTAAATACGGTTACACTTCATGAATGAATCAGATTTTTTTTCCCCTCCAACTAAACCTTGCAGAAATGCGATTATCAATACCCTTAATTTTATATACTGGTGTTCTGATACAAAAATAATCACAGTGAAGTTTAGGTTCTCTGCTGTCTAACATTTTGTTGTTGGATTTGAAAATTTGTCCCAATATTTTCTTTTGAAATATTAATTTGGTCTAACTTTACCTTCTTTTCTGTTTTCTTCTAAAATTACTTGGATGCACAATTATTAAATTAGTAATAACCACAATAATATCTAGGATGTACTGAATCCTTATTAAATATCAGACACGCAAAAAAAAATCAGACATTCTGCTAGCATTTTATGTGAACTTTATCTAATTTAATACCAGACTTATGATGAGTACCAGGTGTTATATGTAAGTGACAAATCACTAAATTCTATTCCTGAAACCAATATTTCACTATATATTAACTCATTAGAATTTAAATAAAAATTTGAAAAAGAAAAAAATTAATACCAGAAGAATTTCATGGGAACATGACCTAGATTTCTGCATATAGAATATAACTACATATTTCCAGTTCTACACTTTTTTTTACATAAGCCATGCCCATATCATCTATAATTTCTAGTTTCAATTCCATTAAAGTATATTGAGAACTTGAAGACACAAAACAAAATCCTTTGAGATTTGAGTCTTTTCCTAATATTTAACCATTATATTCACACCTTATTCTATAGCATTTTATTTTTAATGACTCAACATTATTGAGTCTTTCCAGAGCATTTTTTATAGAAATAGCAATTCTTTTATGTACCTATATGTCCTTGGTTTACATATTTTATAACTGCATTGAATAACTATACAAATAAGTATAATTGGCACAGCAGGTTTAGAAACACAATTGACTCCTGATCCACATATATCCCCACGAGGGGAGGGGGCGGTGTCAGAAGTTTACAGGTAGGTTAGAGAGGCAGCCTCAGAGGCTCCAGTGTTCAGCTAGTTGTGAGCAGTGGTCAGTGGGGCACATCTAGGGAAGGGAGAGTGTTGCTTAACTAGGCAAATCATTGTAGAGAAAGCTAGTTAAAAAAAGAAAAACTTCTGTTGCATCAGAACAAAAAAACTTTTGTTGTATCAAATACTTTAACTGTGTATACATCACTTTGCTAAAATTAAAAATATATATATATTTTAGATGGAGAGAGAAGGAGAAAGAGATAGTGAGTTTAGGTGTTACCCAAAATTATAAAGCTAGAGGTAGAACAAGGATTTGGCTCCAGAATTCTGCCTCCAAATCTACCCCACCAGTATTCTTTCCTTCTATCCTATGAGCCTTGGGACAGAGAAAGCTGTGGTTGTGCGGCCACCCAGGAAGGAGGCTTGAGATAGCTCAAGAGTGATCATCAACAGAACATAGTAACATAAGAGAAAACAAGACAGAAAATGATGAAATACTCTTAGAAATTTGTGAACAAGGACCCTGTGATTTTGGTTTCATTAAGTTAACCCAAGTATTTCTTGTCTTTGGGCCTCACTGGTTCAAAACAAAAAGGACTTCTGCAGACAAATTTGGCTAACTGACATTACCAACTATTTGCAGAACTGAATTTTGCTATTCTGAAATTGAAGAAACTCTGAAAGGGCATCCCTACTCTTCAGTAAATACAGAAGAACCTCTGACCCAACAGTCCCATGGGGAACCAAGGGCAAGAGCAAGCTTGGTGGAAATCTGTGATGACACATAGCAATGACACTGAAGACATTTGAACCTCCCCATACACTTCCTTCTAATCCTTGGGTCTTACAGGTTCTATTTCCATCAAGTCTGTCTTTGAATAAGACTGGAAGCACCAGTTTTGAAGAACTTTCTAGCCTCCTAGAAGGGATGATCATCTTATAGTAGCTGTTTTAAAATGCCTTAGAATGGATTATTATGTTTTTCCATTAAGTATTAATGATTTTAGTTTATGTTAAATGCTTTCTATGCTGCTTTCGCCGGCATTTTCCAAATTATTTTCTTTTAGAAGCAAATTAGAAAGGCATTAAGATTTCTATGACTTTATAAAGAATTCATAAAAAAGGTTAAGATCTCAAATGGGTATCCCTTCAATAAAATAATGTTAAATTGTGCAAGATGTTCATACACGGGACATCAGTTTTATATACTTTCAAAAATAGCTATTTCATTTTTAAATGATCTGGTTTCAAAAAATAATTATTGCAATCACTTGACTATAAATGTGGTTGAGATTTAAAGCCTCCTTCATATAAACAGTTCTCATTTCAATACGCTTTTGGAAGCATTATTATAAATAATGGATTAATTATTTAATTAACCTAAGTACAAATGTAAAGATCATAGGAGTAAACCCACGTATTTCATTTTTCTAAAGATTTCAAACTTGGTTAACTAATTTTTAGTTAGTTAACAAAATTAACTGAAAGGAAATACAAATGAAAAAGAGAAACAGGGCAAGATCCAGTTCCACTGTGCATATTCAGTGCCCTTTTCATAGAGCTGCATTCTCGCTGGAGCAGCCTCTATGCACTGCAGGCTGCTGAGTGCACCTGTGCCCGTGCCAGGATCCCTGGGCAGGGGATCCCACACTTTATGGCATGCTTTGTAGAAAACGGAGTACAGATCATATTCAGTGAGGTGCTGAGAAGGCTAGCCCAAGCAGCAGTCTCTGAAGTCAGAACAGCACTGAAAATGGGCCGGTCTGATTCTACATTTATCTGTGGGGAAACCAATGAACCCAGCCTCCCTGGGTCCTAATTCTCTCATCTACAAAATGTCTTAATGTTCATTTCAGCTTTGAGATTCTAGCAAATGGGGCAATAAATAAATAAATAAATAAATAAATAAATAAGTTTTCGTTATCATGCAGTCACCATGCTTTTCCTATTTACATTGTATTTTTCCTATTCACATTCCTGTTTACGTTGTACTGATTCCTTTGAGAAGCAAATTAGAATGGTATTAAGATTCCTATGACTTTATATGACATTCATAAGAATGTTCGAGATCTCAAGTGGTTATCCTTTTAATAAAATTACAGCAAATTGTGCAAAGTTGCCAAGTGCTGAAACCAAACTCAGGAGGGATCTGGCTATGGGGTCCAGGCTCCTAACCCTTACACCACATGATCTGTAGAGGCTTCTGTCGTTATCTAAATACTTCGTGTCACCTGGTTCTGCCACATGCAAGCTCACTAGGGAAAGCCCTTTGTCTCCGTCCTCTCTGTGCCTCTGACTAGCACACAGACACACTCCACTGGACAACCTATGAGGTACAAGGAATCGGGGTAAGCAGTGAAAACAGTGGGCAAACCTCCATAATTGTCTGCCATGCTTAAAACACACAGACACACACACCCCTTCCTTCTTGATCTTTCCTATACTATGTGAAAAATGCTGGTTGCCTATTTCACAGATCAAAAAAATGGGTAATATCAATAATACAAATACCTTCTACATTTCCATGTTTCAGAATATGAGCCAGACAATGAAGACAGATCTTGCAGCACCACACTCTCCCCCACTCAACATTCTGCTTTCTTTTCCCTTTCTTTGTCACTGTCTGAACAAACACTTGTTTTATTCCCACTACATGCCAGGAAAACAAACCTCTGGGTGTCTGTTATTAACGTTTCTATCCTAGATGCTAAAGGATGGGGCAAGTAATATAAAGTAATATCAAGGGCAATAAAAAATATTGTTAAAATTTATTGTTAACATACCATGAGCTAAGGCTTAGGCCCAGGGCTTGACAGGTATTATTTCACTCAATCCTCATTACAACTCTGTGAGATAATACTAGTATTATCTCCATTTGACAAATAAGGGGAGTAAGTCAATTGAGGCTGAGACTCTGGAGGGACAGAGCAGGGACTCTAGCCCTGGGAGTCTGAGACTATGGCCAGAACTCTTAACCTTTACACACCACCCTCTCCAGGAGTAGATTCGGACACTAGGCATTCAGAGGGCATACATGAGATTGGTTTCATTTCTTTTGAAAAAAGTCCTATAAATAGTATCCAAGCCCAACAGGAATGCTTCCAATATCCTCACAGGCTGCACCCAAAAGCAGATGGTGTGACTTTTAATAAGCTACCGTCTCATAGCTTCATTCAATATGTTTGTAAAAAGATAATTAGAACCAAATAATTTCTAGGGTCCTCCCAGACACAGACCTTCTATCATTCTAGAGAGGCAGTTGTGGGGCAGGGAGTGTTCACAGATTTTAGAGCGACAAGAACTGGGTTTATTTGGATGGCCGGCACCCTCCTTGCAGCCTGGTTATGGGGTCAGCCTCTATCATTTCCTGCTTGTCTTCTGCTGACCTCAATTGCCTGGAAGACAATTGCTCAACCTGAATATCATCTGCAAATACAAAGACCATCCCTCTTAAATGCTTAAGTGTACAATATATTACTATTGCCTATATGTACAATGTTAGACTGCAGAACTGTAGCGCATATTCATCTTGCTTGACTGAAACTTATATGCTCATTGACTAGTGACTTTCTATTTTTCCCCTTCCCCTATTGCCTGGTACCACCATTCCACTCTCTGATTCTATGACTGACTATTTTAGACACCTAATGTCAGTGGAATCATACAATACTTGTCTTTTTGGGTTCGGATTATTTCACTTAATATCATCAAGGTTCATCCATGTTGCTGAATGTTATAGAATTTCCTTCTTTTTAAAGGCTGACTAGTATTCCATTTATGTATATATCACATTTTCTTTATCCACTTATCTTTCAATGAACCTTTAAGTTCTTTTCACATCTTGCCTATCATGACTAGAGCTGCAGTGAACATGGGAGTGTAAAATATCTCTTCCAGATCCTGATTTCAATTCCTTTGGATAAATATCCAGAAGTGAGATTTGCTGAATTATGCAGTGCTTCCATTTTTTAAGTTTTTGAGAAACCTCATACTCTTCTTCCACAATGGCTACAACACTTTGTATTCCCACCAAGAGTGTGTATGGAGCTACCTAAGAATTCAAAATCAAAGTCTCAGTTTCTAAATTCTTTATCGTCCTGTTCTATGGTCATAGGTTTTACTCTTTGGATACGAGACTTACACTCATGTCCAATACTGACTCATTGTATTCTGGCTGAAAAGGAGCTTGAAAGGATGTATCTGATTTATAGTAATCTCCCCCTTCTCTGCATTTTTGGAATTGTTTTGCTAACCACTATGATCCACGTCAAGCCTTTTCTTTTCATCCGAAACACAATCTCTTTACGTTTTTGCACTACTAGCTGTTAGTAATCTCATCTACCTTGTTGACATTGATAACAAGTATATTTACAATGCTGACTCCCAAGTCTCTAAACGGGTCTCTCACTTGAGCTCCAGTCTCAAATAAGAATGTGTTCAGTGCACATGGCTTTGGGTCTCCTGTAAGCACTAAAACCATACCTACTTAAATATGAAGTTCTCCTCTTCTCTGCCAATCACACTTCTCCCCCAGTTCTCCCCCTTGGGCACCACTCAGTCATCAAAATCAGAGGCCTTGGAATTCCTCCTGCATTCCCTCATGGCTCACTTGTCATTAATAATCAAATTCCTGTTTATGCTTTCTTCAAAGATTTCTCGAATTCATCACCTTCCCCAAGCCCCACTGTCATTTCCTTACTTCAGGCCACTATTATTTCTCACCTAGATCACTGCAATAGATATCCAAGAAGTGACTCTGCTTAGGTAGGTAATAGACATCTCAAATTTAACATATCTAAAATAGAAATCTCCTCTTATCCCCAGCTCTCCAAATTGGTCCTCTCATGTTTGGTCACATCCCTGCTAATAGTATTATTACCAGCTTGATCAAACCAAAAACCTGGAGCCATTCTTTATCCCTCTTTTAGCCACCTACATCCACTCTATCAGTATTCACTGTCATTTCTTTCTCAAAAATACATCCTAAATCTGATAGTGTGTCATAACTTCCATGGAAACTACCCCATTCTAGACCACTTCATTTTTCTCCTGGCTTCCTTTAATAACTCTGGAAATGTTCTCTCCACTTCCACTTTCTTTCCTCTAGAATCCTTCCCAAGCTAGAGTGCTTAAAAAAAAAATCATTTTTTTTATGCGCCTGGGTGGCGCAGCGGTTTGGCGCCTGCCTTTGGCCCAGGGCGCGATCCTGGAGACCCGGGATCGAATCCCACATCGGGCTCCCGGTGCATGGAGCCTGCTTCTCCATCTGCCTATGTCTCTGCCTCTCTCTCCTTCTCTCTCTGTGACTGTCATAAATAAATAAAAAAAAAAAATAAAAAAAAAAATCATTTCATTTCCTTGAATAAAATTCTGCAGTGATTTTCTATTGTGCTCATCAGATGATTGAAACTCTTTACTACAGTCTATATGGCTCCACATAATCTAGGCACTGCCTACATATTCACCGTTGTTCACTCTGCTCCAGTCCTGCTGACTTTCTTTCTGTTTTTTTTTTTTTTCAATCCACCAAGCTTATTCTGCCTTAGGGCCTTTGTACTTGCCATTCCTTCTTCTGTAAGATTTGCTCATGACACTCATTCCTTCACATCACTCATGATTCAGTTCAAATATCAGCTCCTGAGAGAGATCGTCCCTTACCCACTCTACCTAAAGTGGTATCCCAGTATTTAATTCTATCTTTACTTATGGATAATGACCAACTGGAAAAAAAGAAAAGAAAAACATGAGCCTACTGAAGCAGATTATTTATAATTTGAAAAACCAGTTAAAAGGTTAAAAATAGAGATGCCTGGGTGGCTCAGCAGTTGAGTTGAGCAGTTGAGTTGAGCAGTTGAGTTGAGTTGAGTTGAGCAGCCCTTTGGCTCAGGGCATGATCCTGGGATCCAGGATTGAGTCCCACATCAGGCTCCTTGCATGGAGCCTGCTTTTCCCTCTGCCCGTCTCTGCCTCTCTCTCTCTCTCTCTCTCTGTCTTTCATGAATAAATAAAATCTTAAAAAAAGTTGAACATAAAAATGTGCAAAATTCATAGGCAGAATTCAAAAATGCATATACTTCATGGCAGTGTAACAGTGTATATGATATAATTATGAATGCAGATTGAGTATGTGTACTGGAGGGTTCAAATTGGTGAAAAGAGGACAAGGAGCAGCATCAGCTAGTCTGAAGGGCATAGAAGAAGTAGGAAATTTTCTTTTCTAGATAAGTTCCCAAAGCTGAAGTAGACTGGATTTCATTTCTTCTTTCTCTCCAGTTTCAGGGGGAAAAAAAAGAGGGAAGAAACCTTTCTCCCTCTGCTTGTCTGAACTGTTTGGAAGACATGATCTGACTGCCCAACTCAATAGCCACTTCTGGAAATATGATGTGACTAGAGTTGCATTGTAGGGTTTCAACAGGAGGGAAAACAAAGGCACAGTTGCCATGCTTTTCTTTAGTCTTCTGACATTTAATTATGAAAATTTTCAAACATACAGAAAAAGGAAAAGCTTCTCTTAAGATCATATTTCTCACTACTTCAGATGGAGCTAAGTGGTCTCAAAATTCCCCAACTACTGCGTGACACCAGTATTTTCCAAACGTGAGCAAAGGTCTGGACCTGAGCAAAGGTCTGGACCATCGTATGATCAGTTTTGACATTTTGGTTACCTTGTTAGTGTAATTCTACCTATAGTTAGTTAGTCAATGCCTCCTGCTATATAAAACTTGACTGTTTCCTTTAATTAATTAATTTAAAATGTTATTTTATTGTAGTAAGGTTAGGTAACATGAGTCTACACCTTTTAGCAAATTTATAAGTGTACAATACAGTAGTATTGTTTAGGATGGGTACCATATTGCACAGCTGATCCCTAGAACAGCCCCTAGAACCAGAGGCTGAGGGCGGGGGAGTGGAGAGTTGATAAACAGCTGCTTCGCTTCTGATGGTTTATGAAGCTCTGAATTATTTCACCTTTAAGTTACATCCCTGAAGCATGTAGATCTTCTCCAGAGATATACACATGTGTCTGTCCTTTACATAGGCCCTCTATTAAAGCATAATGATTATGGTGTCATTCTGAGTACTAAACTGTACTGTATCATACTACTTATGCAAATTCTGAAGTCGAATGTCAAAAAAAAAACCTAAAGTAGTGACATCTTAGCCTTGGTGTTTACATTTCTATCAGCAAATACAAACTAAAAGTTCAGCCCTATATGCCATCTTATAGGCAAATCTTTTATTTTTCACCCAGAACAAAGATCTTCCTTTGACATTATTTTATGAGTTACAATGTTATAGTTGAAAACTTACTAGTTGAAAGAGTATGATGCCTAAGTTACACTGTACTAGATCCTACTGTGTGGATACTGTACCCAATGTGATACTCTTTGGAGAGAAAAGAAAAAAAATGCAATGCGACCCCAGGCATCTGTTTGCTTTATCTATTTCTGCCAACAATCACTATACCTAACTGAAAAACAAGAGGTAATGGAATCCATCTTTCAGGCCATTTAGTTTTGTTTGTTTGATTTTTAAAATCTCTCAAAGACTCTGACTACTGCCAACTTAAAATGCTTTCTGAAAAGTTCAGTGAAATTCAAATACTGCAATTATAATCAGAACACTAAGAAAAGGACATTACTGGTACTTGAACGTGGAACCAGGAACTAATCTAGTTGTGTTAGGAAGTTGTTACTTAAAGACTTCTGCTATAAAGTTAAAAAGTATTCAATTGGTTCTCTGTCTTTCAATTTTCTTCCTCACATGGAGGAGGAAAATGATTTTTTCTTATTTTCTTAACGAATGCCAGAAAGTTAATTTTTAGTAGTGAATTTACATTTTACTTTTCAAAAAATATTCTGCACTTTGGCATCAGGTTAAATAAAGAACAAAGATGCTAACTCTTCCATTTATTCAAAAATCAAAAATATCATAATATTCCAGTCATGGAATGAGTAAGTCACAAGGATAAAAGGTACAGCATAGCAACTATAGTCAATGGTATTGCAATAACATTGACAGATGGTACTGACAGTTTTGGTAAGCACAGCATAACATATACACTTGTTGAATCATTATGTTGCCCCCCCTGGAACGAATGTAATACTGTGTGTCAACTATATACTTCAATAAAAAACATTTAAAAATCATAATAAATTATATAGTCATAACTTTTTGCATGTTTGGTATTTTCGGCCAAAAATTGTTTTAGATAAATCACTGTAATGATTTTAATGTCATTTATTAATATTTTAAAAACTATAATTACATATGAATTAAGTAGAAGTTACATATTTTTAATATGATGCATTTATTTTAACCTTATAGAAGTAGTGCTACACACATGTTGATTAAGGATACTTTGAATGCTATTGCTTGACTTTTCATAAATGTCCTTAAAATTCCCAGGAAGTCAGTGCACATCTGTCCCACTGGCACACAATGACCACTACTGTTCACTGCTGACATGGCCTGGCTAGCTGCAAACACGAGGAAGGCATGCAAACATTAGTTCGGTTCGCTTTGCAATAAAAAAAATAATCAAACATTCCTTGACAAAATGGAGAAATCGTCACTCATATCCTATTATTTTCTAAAACTTAGAGGCCCCTATATTAATGGCAAATGAGTTACTGATAAACGTGTTTGATTGCAATTAAAAGAGATGCAACAAAGAATTGCACTAAACGTATGAGATAAATGTGAATGAAACCCTGTAATCTCTTCTCAGTCCAGTCCCCAAATCACTTCTAAATGTTGACTCCTGTTTCCATGAGCACATAGGCAAGCAGGATAGAAATGCTGTATGCAAATAATTTTCCTTGTACTTACATACATATTTTAAAAATCATAGCAGAATACTGAAAATCGACAGTGTAATGACAGAATTACCAAAAAAAAAAAAAAAGGGAGAGAGAGAGTGATTTTTGTTCTTTGTTTATAATGCTGCAGTGACACTGAAAAGGTAATATTCATTATCTCTTCAGGCAAATAGGCTTATTCCAGGGCAATCAAGATTCATCAATCATGGATCTAAAGGCAAAATTCAGAAAATACCATTGAATCCTCTACCCTCAACAATCAAATCAAATATATATATTTTTTTATATTCTTGAGATTTCTCCACATCTCAAATATAACTTTGGTGCTTTGCCCTTGACACAGAGTAGCAAATAATAAATATTCTTTTAATAGTTCTCCAATAAATGAATGAATAAATGAATGACTTTACTTCCAAATTGAATTAGAATGCAGAAATTTACATGCAGAATTAATAGGGTTTTCAGTATAATTTATGGATAAGGAAAGGTTACAGCTCTGGGGTTGGCTGGAGAGAATTCTTTGTGCTTTTTCAGAGGCACAGTCATGAGTGTTCATCCCCTTCTCATGTGTTTCCATTTCTCTGTTTTTCTCCTGTTCTATCTTTGTGATTCTCTCCCATCATTCTTAGGGACCTCTTTCCTCATGAAACCCACAGGGACATTTTCTGTGTCTGATGGTTTAACAAAGCCACTTGCTCCTTCGTTTGTTGAACCAATACTTCCTGAGAGTCTGCTTCTTCCAGGCCCTGGGGGAGGCACCAGGGGCAAAACAGAACCACAAGGGCACCTTCTGTCTTTGTTTTCACTACATTTTTCGATTTCATTAAAACCTAGCTTAGAAATGAAGCAAACAGAACCTGCAAAGACATCAGTCTCCAAAAAAGGCATTCCAGAATGAGGCATGTTGCTGAGAAAGGCTCACTCTGCAGGGCTCCATAGCCATGTACTCCATTAATTTCTATTGTAATACACATGTCTGGCAAATGCATTGTTTCTAGCATTTTATTTACAATTTTTTATATTGCTCATATTTTGAAATGATAATACTTTAAATATATTTGGTTAAGTAGCATATGATCAAATTAATCTCATCTATTTCTTTTTAGTTTTTAAAAGGTGGCTTACTCAAAAATTTAAATTTACACATATACTTTGCATTATATTTCTAATGGCTTGCTGGTCTAGAGGAAGGGAAGAGGGAAGAGGAAAAAAAACCAAATAAGCAAATTATTATGAAATTTAATGTGGTGTTTTGTTTGTCTCAATGTATCAGTGAAACCTAGAGCTGTATGTTCTCGGAGAAGGCATGGGTAGAATTGCATTTCAGGGATCTTTTTAAGGAAGAAAGGATCACATTTGGCTGAGAAATACAGTTGTTTCTGTGCAGTGAGAAATATATTAGAGATTTATAGTCATGCTAATAACTAGGGCATAGTGAAGATGTGTAAGCAAATACAGACAAGCAAGCAGAGTTAGCATTCAAGAGATATTCTGAGAGGTTTCTAATAAGGCAAAGATGTTTAAACAAAGGCATGGACCATTAGAGCCACCCTCTCCTGTAAATAGTTCAAATGGAAGCCAAGACACCCATGATATCATTGAACAAAATTTAAATATGCTATCATGAATTAATGTATTAATTCATGGCCATTCATTAGCCCCTCAGTATGAATTAGTTGTTCAGGTTATGCAGCTGCTTCTGAAGAGTCCCCTGGTGCTTGATATTCCTCACACTGTGTAACCCCCCCGACCCCCTACTTTGCCAACTAAGGCTCCACCCCTTTCAGAATTCCTCCACTCAAGTCATAACCTCATTTATGGGGTGAGCAGACTTCAGGGCCTTCTTGTTTCCTTACAGTCTCATGGCTTCCCTCCTACCCTGCCAATCCTCTTATCTGGGAATTTGCAGTGAAATAATAGGACAGTTTATGTGATCGATTCCTGTATTGCTCAGCTCAAATGACTTACATTCACTTTAGAAGGTTTTCAGTTACACAGCGTACAAGTATATCATTTACAGTTGATTAAAATGTTTGTGGTCATTTCTATGAAAAGAAAAAAAAGTTGGGCATTTGTTCCTTGGTTAGAAATACAAGTTCATTGTTTTCTCTGTGGGAAAATCAGGCACGACTTAAGACTCCTTTCACAAGAAAGCCTGAGGATCAGCTATCTTCAATTTCTGTGGGCATTTTTAATCCTTTGTTAGTAGAAGTGCCATTTTTAGCAATCAAAATACGCACTTACCTAGAATGCTTCATTCCCAATTCGTGTCAGATTAAAGTTTAATTACTATGACATTGACTAATATATACACATAGAATGCCCTTTGATGCAACTTCCACAGTACATTCAAACTAGCATGAGCCTAACTTTGTGGGGACCTGCTTTGGTCTGTGCTGCCTGAACGAGATCTATCAGATCTGGAAGTCCATTTGTATTTGTGTTACTTTCCATTTTAATTGGGAATTCCTTATAGCTTTTTTCTTTTTAAAAACAGAATATTTAATTTAAGATGTAAGCTTGAAATAATTTTTGACTAACAAATTTACCAAACTCTTTTTCATTTCTTCATCCCAGTGAATGCAACATATATATGTCCTGTGAGAATCAACTCAGGTAAGTTTCTTTTTCAGTTCTATTATGATGCCCCTAAATAGAATACTTCTCCCTTGCCACCTAGAGAAACCATGTTTCAAGTCTCAACTGAGTGCAAATAAACCCTGCCCCATATGCCATAATAGCAACCCAAATTAAACACGTGGAGAGAAGTTCAGGGATATGTTTTCATGTTTGCACTTTGACTGTGTGGTCAGACATGGTGATTTCTCCTCCATTAGCTACTCACCATTTCAGATTTGTTTAGTTTGCATCAAGGCACTGTTTTAAATGCAGTGCTATACAATGGAATTTAAGGTATTTTCGAAATAATGTGGCACAGCTGTGTTGTTATTCATTCTCTATCATAAATTTGACTGGCTAGAAAATGAAGTTTGTTTAAAAATAACCTCTTCAGGACTTCTTTTAATGAACAGCCTGTATGTAAGTCTTCCATTTTGTGGGCGGAAAAATGCATCTAAGATACTTTATTTTGCTCAATAATAAATATTGTTGTGAAACCATAAACCCAGAGAAAATTGGTTATTTTTTTAAAAACAGAATTCATTAACATAGTTCAGAGAGCCAGTTCTTCAGGAAAGCTATTTTAAAAAAGCAAACACACCAGAGATGGATTGCCTGGGAGGCCGAGGCAGAAAATTGGTACCTTAGAACTGGAAGATGGATAAATATGAGCCTTCATTTATACCAACCTGGGCCATCTGGGGATAGAAGATGAGGAAAGAATATTTCACTTATCTTTTCAGTAAAAGCCCTGAGGCCTGTATTGGGCTGGATGTGGGCTACAGGTCTGGATTCAAGTCTCAACTCTTGCTCTCTGTTCGCTAACCTGTGACCTTGGCCAGATCACACATGCAGGGCAGCAGGAGCTGCTTTGACTTTGTTCTCACACGAACCCAGATCCAGCCATGCACTGTCAGTGTGTAACAACCTGCTCTCTGGGAACAAATGAATCAACCAACCCTGGCTTGTAATGTCTGTCAATGTCTGTGGTGTAAATACTCCCACCATGGCAAATTTAAGCTACGTACATGAGCTCACTGGATACTGAACTGGGAAGAAGAGTGGGCCACCATTCTTTCCAAATTATCTCCCAGATAGTACCAACTAGCTCCAGCAAATCACTGTCTCGATTCCATTTCTGGCTCCACCAGTTAATATGGGGGGCCAAAGGCAAGTTAATTGATTTCCTTACATTTCAGTTTTCTGATTTTTAAAATGTTGACCATAAACAAGCCTTACAAGATCATTTGGAGGGTAAAATAGAAGGTACCAAGCCCAGAGCCAGAAATAGCAGGTCCTCAATAAACATCAATTTCCTAACTTGATGATTTCATGATTACGTCTCTGTCTCCCTGCCTTCTCCTTCACAGATAAACTTTTTGAGAAAACAGGTCTGCATTTGTGTTCATTTGTTTATAACTCCCTCATTCAACCCATTGTTATCTAGATTGCATTTATAGAACTCCTGAAAAATCATTTCTCTCTGGTGACCAACAGATTTTTCCTCCAATTCCAATGGATATTTTTCAGTGCCTATTTTATTTGATTTCTCTGTGCCATCTGTCATGGTTGACCAATCCTTCCTTCTTCTGAAGCAAGATGTACTATTCATCTCATTTCTTTGGCTGGAAACCTAGGAGTCATCCTCTTTTACCTCCTGTATCCAATTGGACAGGCCAATTCTATTTTGTATATATATCTTCTTTCTGTTTCCCTAGCTCCCTCTCTGATGCCACTGTCTTAGTAAAGACTCCTCAGACCTTCGTCTTTTCATTCTTAAATAATTAAAGTGGCATACCAACCTGATTTCCCTGCCCCAATGAATTTCCCTTCCGATCTATATTTCCTCTGGAAGGATTTCTATAAAATGCAAATAGATCGGGTAAATCCTTGCACTTCATTAGCTTTCAACAACTACTGAATAAAGTCCCAACTAGGCATAGTGGCCTCTTGGTTTTGGCTCATGCCAACTTTTCTGGCCGTGTGTCCTGCCTCTTGTTTGCTTATAACTGTGCTCCGGTCTTATTAAACCACTGACTTCAATAGGCCAAGTTTTTTCTTATCTTTGTCTCTCTGGACAGCCAGCCCTTCCCCTTTTCTACCTGGTAAACTCCAATTTCTTTAGAGATCAACTCAAGTCACCCCTCCCTCCCTTCCATGAAGCCTTCTTTGACATCCTCATGACACCCAGTAATTCTCTAAAAGGCACTCTTCACACTGTATTATAATCATCTGTCCTTGCTTTTCTTCCCCAGCTGAAAGTAAACGAATTGAGTACATAAATGCTATATCTTATTCACCATCACATCTACAATATCAAGCACAAAGCCTGGACCACAAAAATGTTTAGCAAACCGAATATATCAACCTACAAATGCTTACTCAGATTCCTTCTCTGCCCACTATGTGGCACCAAATAAGATAGGGTCAAGACCAGCTTTTTTTTTTTTTAATTGAGATATAATTAGCACACAACACTGTATTAGTTTCAGGTGTATAACATAATGATTTAATACTTATATACATTACAAAATGATCACCATAAATCTAGTTAACATCTGTCAACACCCATAGTTACAATTTTTTTTTCTTATGATGAGAACTTTTAAGACCTACTCTGTAAGCAACTTTCAAATACTCAATACAAGATTGTTGAGTGAGCAGATATTTTGTAAGCTATAAACAAGTTAGGATGATACACATTTTCAGGCTTGATTCTAACTGGAAAAATGATTCTCATTATTCTTAAATTATAGGCTTTTAAATAATGATAATTTACTCAGATGTATTTGTTCCAACATGATTTGCTTGCTAACTTCATAAGTTTAATGTTGGTCATTCATAATTTTTTTTAAAGATTTTGTTTATTTATTTATGAGACACACACACACACACACACACACACACAGGCAGAGGGAGAAGTAGGCTCCATGCAAGGAGCCCGACATGGGACTCGATCCTGGTCTCCAGGATCATGCCCTGGGCTGAAGGCAGTGCTAAACCGCTGAGCCACCTGGGCTGCCTGGCCATCCATAGTTAAAACAAGAACAAATTAGGTCTTCTCATGCTTATTTTTGAGTTTTTTTTTTGTTGGTGTATAGGAACCAAGGCAAAAACCACTGCAAAAATAGTAATAGTATGGAGAAAAAATGCTATGTAAGAATCCACTTGAAAATTTGCATTAATAAATGAGTAACAAAAGAAAGTGAACATGCTATTAATATACAGATGGAAGAATTTATTAAGTCTTTATTTTTTATACTAAATGACTGCATGTTAAATATGCATTAAAAGTTTTAAAACTGAGGTGCTTTTGATGTTTTAGGACATTTCAAAGGAAGGAAAATCAGAGTCAAAAAGTAAGCAAGGGACTGAGATCGCAAAGCAGATATTCTACCAATTGCTGAATTTTTGTTAATAAATTTCACTTTTTGAGTTGAGAAGAAATAACATTGTTCTTCTTTACCAGTAACGTTTTGCGAATAATGCAAATGAATAAAATCTCTCCAACTTTAGGGATGATCTAATGTCATAAATGGAAAGTATGCAACTTCATTTTACAATACTCATTATCATCTCTACCTATACTCCATTCTATGGCCCATTGGGACTATTCTTCACTTAATACTTAACTAGAGTTGAAAGTGTTCTCCTTCTTGGAAAAATCTGGAGCAATATATATTTAACAGATGGTGTCTCTGTAGTCTACCTTAGTAAGCCTTCTAATTAGTATATCTTTTTCTAAATAATAACTTATGAAGCACATTTCTCTATGAGAATTTTTCTTTGTATTTTTTAAAGATTTTATTTATTCTGTATTTTTTTAATATCAAGAGTTCCTTGATCCAAAAAAGGGTCTTTCTTCTGATACGTTAAAATTCTTCAAATTCAATGGAGTTTTTATATAAAATCTGTGGAATACAGCTAGTCATTTTTTTCTTGTTTTTCTGGTAAAGAAATTGGGTCCTTGAAAAATTTAAGGGCAAAAAGATAATTGATGACATTGGGATGATGTTTTGCCTCTTTAAAATCATATCATCATATATTTTTAATATTCTTTACCAACTCAAATAACCAAATTCAGCTTTGATATTGTTGGCCGTGTTGTATGAATTTGACACAGATTTCTGAGCTCAGTGTTGAGAGGCATATGCTTTGAATTATTTTTCCACAATGACTAAACTTACCAGGTTATTCATATTATCTTGTGACTTATTCCTAGCTTATCAAAAATAACATCATATTTGAAACTACAGCCAGGGTGAAACAACTTTCTCCTCAAAAGAAGCTAAATTGACTATAGGGATATATTATTCTATTGTCTTAGCCCCATTGGCTATATGCTCTCCTGAGCAACTCAATCCAAACCAACTTAGCTTAAGCTTTGGAACATGATTCACTTAGTTATATAATGAAATGTGAAGCATTTAGGACTGTGTGTGTGTGTGTGTGTGTGTGTGTGTGTGCATGTAGATTGAGATACACATAGTAGAGCCATTTCATTAAAGTAATAATAGTAAGTAGAATCATAGACACAAAGTTGGAAAACATCTTAGGAATGATCTCATCAATCTCTTCATGAATGTCTTATCACCATTCCTTACAGATGATGGCCTAACCTCTGTACACTTTTACCAACATAATCTCATTCTTTCCAGTCCCAGAGAGGTTTCCTTATTAGGAAGTTATTTCTTATCCTGAATAAAAACTTACCTCCATAACTTTCATCTTAGTCCAAGATTCTATAAACAAAGAATTAACCAATCTTATCAATCAAAAAGTGAGGGTCCTAGAAGTTCCTGTTTCAATGGGTCATATTTTTGTCTACACTATTTTTTCTATATTTGTTGGTTTCTATCATTAGTGCAACAAGATGCAGTAGATTGAAAGAGTCCAGAAACTAATACTGATCTCCCTAGCTGGGAGATGGGCCTGCTATAAACAAGAGGGTGTGGGAGCATTGTCTAATTCAGCAGGTAGGACATAGAATCTGAGCAGAATGGACAACAAATGATAAAGAAGTCCTAGCAGGACAGTAGAAGGGATTCCCATGACATTCTTGATATCTAAAGATGCATATATTCAGACTAGCATCATAAACTGGAGGTAGTGATATTTATGACTACACCAGCAAAGAATAGATCCCAATTTTAAAAACTCAAACTACCTTTACCAATACAGATTTTGTGAGGGCTGGATTTGTGTTCTTTGAAATAATGAGGGGTCTCGAAAACTTCTCCAATAATTTGAGCACTGTCCATTAGCTATCTTTGACTTCACTTTCTTATAGAAAATTTCTTTCACTTTTTCATAAAAATCAGACACACTGACAAGTTGTGAATCAGTTGAGGTAGATTAACTCCATTAATAAAAGGAGTTTCCTCATAACCTTGGTGACTGGTGTTCCCTGCAAAGATCCTATTGTCTTAAAAAGATTTTGCAATTTTTGAAAAATATTTTATTAAGCTAGAAATTCAACACAGTACCAAAGTAACTAGCACTTTGATTTGAAAAGAAAGGTTAGGATGATGAGATACTGGAAAGAATAAGGAGTCAAGGAACTAGAGTTCTTGTTTTGCCTTTGTCTTTAGCTCTCTGTGTCACCTTTGGACACACAGAATATTGGAGTCCATGAGTACAGAGGAAACTTAAAGAGGCATCTGGTTTACCACTGTGGCCAATTTAGCTTTCTCTCAAACTATAAAGTTTCTTTAAGGCAATACCTATAGGATCATAACAACAGCCTTTTAGAAACAGTATAAATAATCTTCCCTCAAGGAGCAATTATGAAGGTAATCACATCTGTGAGGAAAACAGACATTTTCTTGCCTTCACACTTTTTTTGTTTTAACGATCAGGCTTTTAAAGAATGCAAACAACATTTAAAAGGCAAGTCATACAGGTAGTACATTACTCAGTTGTCTGAGATGAATGATAAGGTTGGAAGGAAAAAAGGGACAGGGGAGTAGGCTGTTTATACATTTTTTGATTAATTCAGATTCTTATCTATTGACTACATTGTTTGTAAACACACATTACAAACAAACAAATTTTGTCTTGCTACCAGACCAAAAAAAATGCAGTGAGAAGAAGATAGTGGTTGGGAACAATGTGTCTTTATGTTGGTAGTTCTTTCATGTTATAGAATAACGGGTAGGTAGATATTTGGGAAGGGTGGGGTGCACAGCTGTATATGCCAAATTAGAATTATCTAGGATTACTGGCAATTTTAAGGCACTGGATGCTCAAAGATTGCCCTTATGCAAAGACTTACTCAGTAAATGAAATTTTATCCTATCTCAGGACTTTCAGCTAAAAGCCAAGTCATAAAAATATAGAAATTTAAAGACTTATTTTTGTATTAGTCAGCATATATTAGCCCCTACGATGCACAATGGCACTGTGTTAAAACATCATTTGCTTCTGGATATATACCAGAAGTTAGAAGTTAGGAATGGAATAATTCTTAAAACCTCTCCAAAATGTAAAGCTTCTTTTTGGTTAAGTAGTCAAAACTGTCCTGAAAACCACCAACTCTACAAGTGGTTTTAAGAAAAATAATTAAGATTCTCAGATATTTGGGAAAATAAAATGGTTGTCAACCATTACAATCTATTTTTTTTTAGAGATTTTGAAATTTTTTTTAATTTTTATTTATTTATGATAGTCACACACAGAGAGAGAGGCAGAGACACAGGCAGAGAGAGAAGCAGGCTCCATGCACCGGGAGCCCGACGTGGGATTCGATCCCGGGTCTCCAGGATCGCGCCCTGGGCCAAAGGCAGGCGCCAAACCGCTGCGCCACCCAGGGATCCCAACAATCTATTTTTTTTACAACCTGAAATTTTTTAAAAAAGATTTTATTTATTTATTCATGAGAGACACAGAGAGAGACAGAGAGAGAGAGGCAGAGACACAGGCAGAGGGAGAAGCAGGCTCCACGCAGGGAGCCCGATGTGGAACTGGATCCCGGGACTCCAGGATCACGCCCTGGGCTGAAGGCCGCGCTAAACCACTGAACCACCTGGGCTGCCCTATAACTTGAAATTTTTAATGTTGGTGGTCTTAGAACTTACTTTTTAATGGGTAATGATGAAAAAAAATCACATTCTACCTCATCTTTCAAATAGAATGATACAATGAGAAGGACATGACTGATGTGAAAGTGAAAAAGCTAAACATATTGATTTATTTTAATTAATTTAATATCAATCAACTGTAGGACCATAAACTATTACTACTTTTCTAATGTGAGTTTTGAATATTAAACTGCAAATAGATTCTTTTTTAAGATGAAAGTAAAGAAAGAAAATAATTGGAGCTAATTAGTCCAAATCTTACCTGGAGTTGCTTTTTGTTCTCTTTTCTTCTCCACTCTCCCTGAAATGAGAAGTGGCAGGTCAGTTGCAGAGTGGGTTCATTAGAACAAGATATAACTAAGAGGAAACCACAGTTTATGGCAATTTCCAAATGCAATCACTCCTTCAGCTGTGTCCAACATGCTTCTAGAGATGACTGGGCACAGTTTAAAGGGCTGAAAAATGCTCTCAAATCAATTTATGTGAGTCAAAAGTAAATGAGGATGCATTAAATATGCTACTGGGTTTTAAAAATCTTGTTAGTGAGTCATTTATTCAACAATAAACTTACAAGGTACAAATCCCCACAGAATGAACTGTGGTGATAAACACCTGAATAAAATAAGACCAAGGCCTTTTACAACCTACTTGGGAAGATAAAGGACAGACAGTACAATATGAAATGGGATGTGCCCCAAAAGGTACAAAAAGTTTAAAGAAGATGAGAGGACGAAGTGATCATTTTAAGAAATAAAGGGATGTCCACGAAGTTATAGAGAAAATGATATTTGATCTGGACCTTGAAAGATACATGTGATCTAGGAAATTTGAAGCAGGGAAAGTGTGGATTCTCATCAAAAGAAATAGTATGGGCTACGTAGGACAAGGCTATTTGAGTAAGAGCCATGTTTAGAACTTGCTTTAGTAACTATAGTTTTGCATGGGGAGAGGGCTATCCCAGAGTTTAGGCAAGAGGTCACTGAGCACGGCAACAGGAGTAGAGAGGTAGGAAGGCAGAACTTAGAAGGCCCAGGGATTTACAAAATGTAAAGTTCGAGGAAAAAGGAAAAGTCAAGATGAATGGTTTTATAGGTGACTTTGGGCACGGTGATACAATTTGGGGGAAGTGGTAAAATGTGATGGGGGCATGGAGATGACGAGTTCGGTTTTAGACTTAACTGAGTTTGAGGTGTTACAGGACAGGACCGTGGAGCTTGGGAGAAAGAACTGAATTGAAATTACAATGCGGTAAAAGTCCATCTTGAGAAGATGGCAGGGGCTGAAGCGGGGAATAGGAACACAAAGGCAGGCGGCACACAAGACTGGGCTGAGGAGAGTGACCAAGAGAACAAAAGTGCTACTTCTATTTTGTGATGTACGACATTAGAAGGCGGAGAGGCAGAGATCCACAGAGCATGGAGTTGTGGGCCACAGATAATTTTAGGAAGTATGGTGGGGACCCACAGCATCTGACTCTTCTGGGTTCACTTGGTTTTTGCTAGATTGAGAGAGAGCAGGTTTAGCAGAGCAGGGGGGGGAAACACAAGGGACACTGTGAGAGCCTGAAGAGAGTGAGTGGTGAGGAAGATGAGGTTGAGGAAGTGGCTTCTTGCTCATGAAATCTGGCAGTTTGTAAATGAATGAGACAGGGCAATAGCCCGAGCAGGAGCAAACCCCACATTTCTGGTGGGGCCCATTTCTACCTGCCACTTCAGCGTGGTTACAGGTTTAGGTAAGACACTGTACCAGGGTGCTGGTGTGTGGAAACACCATGGTGGGGGTGAGAGCTTTGGTTTCATGATGGCATACTTCTGGCCACCATGTTCTAGTCAGCTTTCAACATTTCACAGATGCAGCTAATTACTGAGAGTTTATGCACCACATGCCAGCTGCATGTAAAATTTATCCAAGTTTTTCTACTAGATCTTCTGGTCTTTTAAAATAATAAAATATAAGGTGGAGAATGTATCAGGTTTTTCTCATGCAGCCACCAAAAGTTTAGAATGCACTGGCATCTACTTAATTGATGCAACTGGCATCTTTTTTTTTGTAATAATAAATTTATTTTTTATTGGTGTTCAATTTGCCAACATACAGAATAACACCCAGTGCTCATCCCGTCAAGTGCCCCCCTCAGTGCCCGCCACCCAGTCACCCCCACCCCCCACCCTCCTCCCCTTCCACCACCCCTAGTTCGTTTCCCAGAGTTAGGAATCTTCCGTGTTCTGTCTCCCTTTCTGATATTTCCTACCCATTTCTTCTCCCTTCCCTTCTATTCCCTTTCACTATTATTTATATTCCCCAAATGAATGAGACCATATAATGTTTGTCCTTCTCCAATTGACTTACTTCACTCAGCATAATACCCTCCAGTTCCATCCATGTCGAAACAAATGGTGGGTATTTGTCGTTTCTAATGGCTGAGTAATATTCCATTTTATACATAAACCACATCTTCTTTATCCATTCGTCTTTCGATGGACACCGAGGCTCCATCCACAGTTTGGCTATTGTGGACATTGCTGCTAGAAACATTGGGGTGCAGGTGCCCCGGTGTTTCATTGCATCTGTACCTTTGGGGTAAATCCCCAACAGTGCAATTGCTGGGTCGTAGGGCAGGTCTATTTTTAACTCTTTGAGGAACCTCCACACAGTTTTCCAGAGTGGCTGCACCAGTTCACATTCCCACCAACAGTGCAAGAGGGTTCCCTTTTCTCCACATCCTCTCCAACATTTGTGCATTTGTAGCAACTGGCATCTTGATTAATGGCACATTATACTCATTTGGGTGATTTCCAGAGGTCTTGTTTGATACGATTTACTTCAATGATTTAAACAGATAAATGACATGAGTAGTCCATTTAAAGGCTTCATTCATTACCAAGTGTGATGGGGTACCTCCTCATTTAAGTTTTTTTTTTTTTTAAACAGGCAAGCCACTGTTTACTATTTGTTTACAAATTTTGGTATACTAGAGGCCTCAAACATTTCTACAAATTTTAAAAAATGTCATTCAAATTCTGAATCGCAACATGTTTAAAGACAAAAATTTCTTTGTAATGTCTTTAATTTGTATAAGACTGAATCTTAAATCCTGAAAGTTGACAATGGAAGTATTGGAGATAAATAATATGGTATGGTAGTCAGTCTCCAAGATGCTCCCAATGCTCCTTGTCTTTCCTCCTCCTGGTAATTGTGTCCTTGTGCAGTCCCCTCCCACACCGATTAAGACTGTCTTGTATTAATCAATAGGCTTTTGCAGAAATAACGGACTGTGACTCCCAAGGTTGGACCTTAAGAACCATCATTCTTCCATCTTGCTCTCTTGGATCACTCTCGCCAAGGGAAGCCAGATAATGTATTATGGGGACGCTCAAGTAGCCCTACAGAGAGGTCCATGTGACAAGGAGCCCAGGCCTCTTATCAGCTGTCAGCATCAACTCACCAGGCACACGACCAGTCTGACCGCCAGCCTTAGTCAAACCTTCAGATGGTTGTGACTCTGGCTGACACCTTGACTGCATTGCATGGGAGGCCCTGCCCCAGAACTATCCAGTTGGCCACATTACAAAAACTGTGTGAGATGATAAATGCTTATTGTTGGTTTCTGCTGCTAAGTTGTGGGTAAACTGTCATACAGTAATAGATCATTTTATTATGAAAGTCTGGGTTAATTTATCACTTAATACACCAACAGTGATGTGAGTTGTGGCAAATCAATCCGTCTCCCTGACTTTTTCTCTATAAAGTGGGGATCAGAGCCTGCTTATCTGGAATGCGGTGAGAAGTAAACAATTTCACATGCAGAGCTAGCAAGAAATGGAGGAAACTCACACAAAATTTTGGGGTTTGATGTTTCAGAAGGGGGGCTGGAGAACGTTGCTAAGTGTTTCTTCACTGAGACCTAAAGCAGTGCTCTACCCTAGGTTACATGCAAGGGCTTTGTAAACTGTTGAGTGCTATACAAATGTTATTTATTAGTTTTATTATGCTTTTAGTTCTGTTACAGGGATCAATTTAGATTTTTTGTCTTAGTTACATATACACAAGACAGCAAATTAGAAAAATAAAAAATAGTTAAAGAAGACAATAGGATATTGATTAAGGGACACAGAAGATGCATTGCTTAACTGGGGATGACGCACTAGGTTTCATGTTGAGTCCCCTCATCTGGCTCTGAATGAGGGTGATCTTGTCTCTTGTTCTCCCGGTGGCTACCTTCATAGGAAGAGAAGGTTCTGAGACCCATATCTCTAGCTCTAAAATATACCAAGATTTTCTGCATCCTGGAAATCTCCCTCTGCATTTTCTACCACACTACCATACCACATCCTTCAGTTAAATCACTGTATTTCCCTGCAAAACTGCTCATCTTTAGAGTTGTCCGCTAGTCCCTCAGGCATCCAAACACGAGGCCTCAGAGTCATTGGCTTCTCCCTTCCATGCAATGTTCATGCTGAATATGACCCTCAGACACCCTATTCTCTTTTCACAGGGCCCTTGGGTCTATGCTCTTCTTTCTCACTGCCATTGAGCTAGTTCACAAATTTAATATGAAATTTCTCTCCGGGGTGATTTTCTACATGCTCCTCATTGATTTTGTTGATTTTAGGGATGGCTTTTCTGTCCCTGAGTTGGATCACTCCTGAAGATTGAAATCCACGTGCCCGAATGTGAAATTTATGACCCTGGAAGGCTTGGCCACAACCTATCTCCTCTACCATCCCTCAAGCACCATACACAACACTGACCAGTTATGCCAAGAATTCCATCTCCCATCCTCAACGCCATGTGCAAGCTGTTCCTGCTTCCTGGAATGTCCGGATGTGTGAGTCCTGCCTATCAAAAATCTGTTCATCCTTTAGAGCTGAGTCAGATGCCAGCCCTTCTGTGAAGCCTTTTGCTTTGTGCCACCCCCAACTCTCCACACCCTGCAGAATTAATCACCGTTCTGCTGTGATCGTTTACCCCTTTATTTATATCTCTGCCACAGTACTAACTCCAATGTTTGGCTCATAATTAGTCACAAGTTTGTTTCCCCAACTAGATTGTGGCCTCCTTTAGGGAAAGAAGTGTGTGCACTCCATGCCTCTCTGTCTCCTCATGCCTCACAGAGCCTTGCACACAAATGATTGGGATTGAGCCAACACACACTGAGAGTTATGAAATGCCCCAGCCCTCCTTAAAATGCTGGAGAACAACAGGTAAATTTTAGTACTGCTAGCACTGAGTGCAAGTACAACGAAGAACAGAGCTTTTACCTGGTATTTACATTACAGCTGACACCCTGGAAAACTATTATATTAGAAAAGCAGGTGATAAAATAACAGAGAGGCTTTCAGAATAATGAACATGCATTTTTCCCTAGTTGTGCTTTATTTTATCACAGATTCTAGTTTAAAAACAAAACATTAAAGTACGGTTTGCACCTTACTTCTCTTTTTTTTCCCCCTTACTTCTCTTTAAACCTGGATGCAGCACTCCTCCTGTGAGAATAGAAATGGACAGTAATCTAATAAAAGTGGAATTTGTAGGGAAAAACTTTTCTTCTGAGAAAATGTATTTAATTGAACATTAAAATTCCACTTGTCATGACTACTTATTTATACAAATTGAGCATTGATATTTTTAAAAGCTATTTTAGGCTTGAGGCTGTTGATATTGTTCCATGGAGGAACACTAAATATATATCAATTTCTGCACTGCAATACAGAAGCAGTATCTTAATCACAATGATTGTTTCTCATCTTTTTAAAACCACAGGCACATAAATGGTAATCCAGTGATGTCTCTCGTCAACAATGAGGAGGGGTGTTTGTCTGACAGCTCAGTATTTTATGTCACTTCTAATGGAAAGGACATTTTGCACATATTTACAAATATATATATATGTATATGCACATATATGTATTATATGTATGTATTACGAATAGGTACATGTACATATACATGCATTACATTCATGTATATGTGATATGTATATACTGTATTTTTACACTCAGATATAGTCTTGTCTCTGAAACACACTCTTCTACCTGCTTCCATCTTTGTATAATAAAGTCTGTCATGGAATCTTATCAAGCTTCCTTCATTGCACTACCAATTTCTCAGTAGCCAATTCTGAGTTTGCGTTCCCTCGCAGGCATTTTATCTGCCCTGCACTGAGAGGTATGATTAATCACATCCTGTTGCTAGGATACCTGAGAATGTTCATTTATGTCCAATGTTGCTTTGGCAAAATGCGCTATGAGGAAGGCATAGACTCATGACAAGGAAAATTACTGTGCACATGCTACTCATTTAAAAAAAGGTGGTGCGGTGGGGGTGAAGGAGAGAAATGTAACTACCAGATAATATAATGCTAACTCCCATGAATTTTTTAATATCATTTTTGTTTCACCTGGATTTTAATGGAAAAACATGGGCAATATTTTGGGGTAATAAGAATCTGTAGCACTTCTATACTTTTGAGTTAATAGGAAAAGTAGAAGGTGGTAGGGTTTTAATTCTGTTTACTTTAAGGGGTCTAAGAGCGGAAGGGCCTTTAAGATTTACTCGCTTCAAATGCCTCAATCATTGACAGGTTAATGAGGTTACAGTGCTAATTGATTCTGATCTAAAACCCAGGCCACCACTGCCATGCTTAGCTATTTTAATGTGAGACTTAAGAGAAAAGTAGTCCTTGGAATGTGTTTTTGGGTAATAAGAAATGTCTTTATCAATATCTTAAAAAATTACTGCTGATTTGGGTATTAATATACCAAAGATTCCTGCTTACTGACTGCAATGAGAAAGAATATGAATATATAAAGTCCACCTAAATGCAAAGTTTTCTTAGTCAATCTCTTTCAACGGAGAACAGCATGATCTAGTGAGAGGAACAAGGACTTTGGAGTTAGATGGAATGACTTCCCATCTTCCCCACGGGTACCTATGAGCTGTGAGACTGGGATGAAGCACAGAGGTCTTCTCATTATAGGCTTCTTTTGGTTCTCCTTCTCCTTCCCTTCCTTCTCTCTCTTTTCTTCTTGTGTGTGTGTACACAAGACACAGACATACATAAGATATCTCTCTCTCTCCATCTATCTGTGATATTCCAAATGAAAACAGAAACAATTTGAGTTTTACTTATTTTTAAAAATATTTTATTTATTTATTTGAGAGAGAGAGACAGAGGTAGCAAGAGAGAGCACAAGCAGGAGAGAGAGGGAGAAGGTTCCCTACTGAGCAGGGAGCCGGACGAGGGACTTGATCCCAGGACCCTGGGATCAGAACCTAAGCCAAAGGCAGACACTTAACCAACTGAGCCACTTGGGTGCTTAATCACAATGTTTCAGGAGCAGAATGCCAAAAAGACCTCCAGACCTTGTATTTTTTTAGTAGTTTAGCATTTAAGTAACTTGAGTTGGACACTATAATGACACCTAAATATTATTTAATTAAATCTGCAATAACTCCAATGAATAGATGATAATTACTTCCATTTGTTGGTGGAGAATGTAGGCTCAGAAATTTTTTTGTAACAGTCACAAGTTTCTGGACTTGTGAATGGCAGGGTTGGAATTCGAACACAGAAATTTTTACCTTTTCTGAGCTCTCTGGCTGTGGTAATTAGGGCAGTTCTGTAGAGCGGTGAAGAGCTCAGGTCTGTAGCTCTTGCCACTTAATCAATGTAGGATACTGGGCACATCATTTAACCTCTTTAAATCACACTGTATTCATTTGGAAACAAGGGTAAGAGGAGCTCCTATTTCCAGAGGGTCACTGTGGGGGTTATATAAAATAATGTGTTTAGGGATCCCTGGGTGGCACAGTGATTTAGCGCCTGCCTTTGGCCCAGGGTGCGATCCTGGAGACCCGGGATCGAATCCCACGTCGCGCTCCTGGTGCATGGAGCCTGCTTCTCCCTCTGCCTATGTCTCTGCCTATCTCTCTCTGTGTGTGTGTGACTATCATAAATAAAAAAAAATTAAAAAAAATAAAAATAAAAAAATGATGTGTTTAATAATTATCCCAAATATTTTGAGTACATGATGCAATCACATGTATAATGCCCTCACCTCAGTGCTTAGGACACAGCAACATAGAGTACTGCTAGATAGCGCTCTTTCTAAACATTCCATGTCAGGTGGTCCCTAGTAACATATGACAATACTTAGTATACTCAAGGTCAATGGCTACATTTACACAAATATTATAAAGTTCAGGCTTTGAGAGTTTCTTGATATATTTACCATAACTTCTCTCTCTTGCCTTCCTTTAGAATTTTTAAGAAAGAAGTGGCTTTCCATTTTAAAAAATTCCTTTCCTTTATCCTTCATGTCTTAACACTTTCCAAATACAACTTGGTTTGACAAAACACAATTTACATGCAAACGTCTCTCCAATTATGAATTAAGTTGATATGATCTTAGAATCCTGGGTTTGCGTTTTGAATCCCTACCTGCATTTTGTAGTGAGCAGCAGCTATGGAACTGCCCACTGTGTGACATGTTTTAAACAGAAAGGGAGAGCTTTTCTACAAATCATAGTATCTCATTGCCAGTTCTTACTCCTTGCAACAAATGATAGGACCTTGAATAAGTAACTGGACTTTTCTAAGATCCAATGGCCCCTTTAGTTAGTAGATAGATAGACACTATACTCCAAAAGAAATCACATACATAGGGCTGTGGGGGATTGTTAAGTCCTGTATAGTGGGAACAGAGAAGCTTAACAGGGCCAATTTAAAGGTCAACTGGTCTAAAAGTGGTCTACATAAGACTACAGAAACTGCATAGCTTCTGTTCCATCAACAGTATGAAAAGGCTGCAGCGTTTATCATTTATGCCTGGATTTATGCTGATGTTGAAATGGCCCTGGTCTCAGCCAACAACAGTGATGAGCTTCTGTATGGTTGTGGGTCCTCACCCCCTCCTGCAGGTTTGGATAAACTCCACTTTCTCTCCTGTCTGCTTCTATCTGGTCAGTTGATATGCTGCTAGGATGCTTATGTGGAGAGAGTCATTACGAGCACACTGCACGCTGTGAACTCCAGACAGTGTGTACTGAGCTACAGAGCCTGGCCCTTCAGAAACATATCGCTACAGCTAGAGCAAGGCCTCCAAGGTTGACCATCTGCCTTGGCAGAGCGGACGCTCCATCTGCACTCCCAGCCCTGGGGTCTGCCATCCGTCCTAGCGAGTAGAAAGCCTAAGAGGAACCGCATGCTCAAAGATTTTTCCTGGGCTGACCCCTCTGCAAAAAGACAGCGAAACCAGTATGAGAAACAGCAATTTTATGTTGTCTTGGAAAGTCTCAAGCACAGAATTTCTTCCCACTTAGATCCACCTGACAAGCACATAATTAATGTGACAAGCATCCGTTCCTTTCGGATTCCCTACATTGGCCTGGGTGAATTAAATCTTAGAGCAAAACGTTTGATATTCAGAACCTCATTCTGAGGCAGTCATTTTTGGCAGAGAAGTTTTTTGGAAGACCTTTAGATGTTGAAGTCAGATTGTGGGGTGGGGTAGGGGGTGGGGGGCAGTGGTGGGAATACCCAGTGATTGCCAGGTCTTAAAATCTCCCTGCAAAATGGGAATGGTGGCTTTACTGATGTATGCCTTACCGACCAATGAAAGCAGGGATGTATATATTTGTATTTTCCATTGTGCAAGAGAATGTTTCTAGTAAGTTAGGTGTGAATAGTTATTTTAAAAAAATTTTTTTATGAATAGTTATTTTTAAATGACATAATCTCCTAGATGTCCTTGGAATGTTCGCTATGCAAAAGAAACAAGAGTGAATTATTTTGTAAAATAAAGAATTGTTTCATAATATGTTTATTCAATTCTGTGTTAGAATAAAAATGACCATATGTTAAGAGGTGGAGTTGAATTCCCTTCCTGCTGAATCTGTCCAGGCCTTAGCAACTTGCATAACAAATTGAATGTGCTAGAAATGCCAGTTTTTATGCATTGAAACTATATGGACCTTGAGAATCAGATAGCTTCCATTCCCTGGATCTTTGCTCGCTCTGGGAGAAGCTGGCCACAATGTTAGGAGTCAGACCACCCTGAGACCACCATGCTGTGAGGAAGCTCAAGCTAGCCACACATGGAGGCCACATGGAAAGAGAGCTGCCTGAACTGTATAAGACCAGCAACTAGCTGTTCTTGCCATCCCAATCCAGGTGCCAGATGTGTGTGAATGAAGAAACCATCTGGAAGTGGACCCTTCAGCTCCAGCCACCTCAGCAGATGCCATGTGGATTAGGGACCAAATGCTTGGTTAAACTCTTTGCAGATTCCAAACCCATAAAACTGTAAGGCAAAATAAGTATCTGTTTTATATCATTAAATTTTGGTGTACATCCATATGCAGCAATAGAGAGTAAAAAACAACTCCTTTTTCTGTTTTTGTTGTGAGAATATTTATTGATACATCTAGCAATATATATATATATATATATATATATATATATATATATATATATTACTGCTTTTTTCCCCAAGAAGTCACAGTTCTCCTAGATTCTTTCCTAAAATGGTTTGATCAACTATACCTATAAATAGGTTCTATTACCCAGCATTTTAGCATGTAAATTTATTCCATTTCATGAAAAAGAATAAAATCTATTATTATCAGGAGTGTGGTCAAACCACAATCTCTGTAGATGAATACATATTTTGGATTTCTAAGAGTATTACAATATCAGCCTATGTCCACATTACCAGTCAAAAGGAAAGCAGAGACTTGCCAGTTAACTAGCATCTTAGAACTTGTAAATCATCAGCGTGGGTATCCATCTGAAAGAACAATATGTAAATTTTCACCCAGGCTTCAAAAACTTCATTGCTTATGGTTAGGATGATATAGAAGCCCTCTGAACTGAAACACTGAAAAGATTCAGTAGCAATTTCTGCTGAATAATTAAAAATTACCTTATTTTCCCTGGGTAGATTTACTTTTAAAGGATAAATTAGCAGAATCTATATTGAATTAAGAGCGTTAATATTATTTAGGGTTAATTTTCTGTATGAAGGCAACAAGGGGAAACATTTCATTACAGAAGGTAATGATATGAGTCCAATAAGAATCTATGCTTGTGAAGTCAGAGTTTGTTCACTTTAAATGGCAATTTATTTGGCTAACAGACACACAATCCTGCCCAGCTTTTCATCTGGAGGAAATAACCACATTTCATTGCTCTCTCTCCCATGCTCTTAATCATCACCTCATTAGCTCATGGAGAAAGCTGGTGGAGGCCAGAGGTGAGCTGGATTTTATTCTTTGAGATGTCAGCATGGTTTTCATTTCCACTAGCCCCAAGTTTTTCCTTTTTAAAAAAATCTTTAAAAAATACTCATCATACTAATTTTTTCCTTCACATTGACCAGCATCAAAGATTTGGCCCTTAGACATTTGGGGAAGCTCTTATTTCATGGGCTGAAGGAAGAAAATAAGGAAAGTGTGCTTAGATCAGTGGCTATTGATTTACTGCTTTCAGGTATTGCAATGCTCTGAGTAATATTGTAAAACTACCCTCTGAAAACCAGTTGACTACCTGAGTTTACTAGAAAAGTTGTTCATTACCTAGTACATTTTAGGTATAGGAGAAGAGGCTCAGTGCCATTCAGATCTTTAGGAGAAAGCAGAAAGCAAATGCTATTGAGGGCCTATTACCCAACAGGAAGAAAAGGAAGCATTTTACATCTACAGTGTGACTGTGAAGAGTCGACAGGAATTTCACAGTCAAGGGCAGGGCTGTAGAGGAGTCTGTAGACTGGCTCAATGAATGAGGCCCCCAGTGGGGGCTGGAAGTGTGCCTTTATCTAATAACGGAGACAGAGTGGGAGACACTCAGGAGGGAAGGGAAATAAGTATCTGAAGGCCTAAGGCAATAAGCTATTTGCCGGCAAAATCTTTTACTGGTGTTCAGTGTGAGATGATGATTTCAGAAAAAGCAAACCAGGCACTGACACACTACAGGGAGGAGCTCCTTCGGATTCAGCCCACCCAGAAAGGCAGGAAGCAGAGCACCCCAGGGGTGGGTGAGGTAAGCACAGGGAGTGGGAACACTGAGAAGACTCTCCCAACAGTCTCCAGCTACTAGAAGCTTAGAATTACAGATTCTTGGGGGCAGTCCAGGTGGCCCAGCGGTTTAGCACTGCCTTCGGCCCAGGGCCTGATTCTGGAGACCTGGGATGGAGTCCCATGTTGGGCTCCCTGCATGGGGCCTGCTTCTCCCTCTGCCTGTCTCTCTCTCTCTCAATCTTTCTTATGAATAAATAAATTAAATCTTAAAAAAAAAAAAAGAATTGCAGAAACCTGTATGTGGCATTCAGGGGGAGAGGGAGCAACTTTCTAGCTTCATTGGCCATGGCAGACATAGCTCTAGTCATTTCTCCTCTTATTCCAAGCTGGTACCCAATGCTCCTCTCACAAGACACCAATGAAATATGACTGGTGTACGCTAATCATCGTGGTCCCATTCCCTTGCTTTTGGTGGTCGTTGGACATTTCTGGACAATGACATGAATTCTGTTGGAGAATTTCACCAAAAGATCTTTCTTGCCAATAAAAAGAGACAGATGAGAGAAAACATTTCCTCTTCTTTCAGTGGATGTTGTCACATCTAGATATGATGCCTAGAATATGAGGAAGAAGCCAATATACTGTAAAGATGACCGAAGGGATACTTCAGGAGAACGTCCCTGAGGTTCTGAGCTACCACGGACCCACCTTACTTCAGGGTTTCTTGTTAGGGGTTATTTAACCCTCTCCACCCTTTTGAAAGCTAGAATTTCTAGTTACTTGCAGCTGAAAGCATCCTATATTCCATACAGGCCAACCACAAAATAGTGTTATTCTATGCTAAATAAGCTGAGAATGCTAAGTAATTATTTAGTTAAATGCATCATGCTAAAAAAACCAAAAAGTTAAACTGAAGGAAAAAGCACTGCCTTTAACATAGTCCCAGGAATTGTGGGGTTGAGACTACTCCTCAGCCAGAGGCTGCATTCAGAAGGTGCACTCTTGCTGTCTTCCAGACACATCACCTCCACCTACGGTGAGGAGGACCAAGGTGTTCCCCCTTGGAGTCCCTGTCTCACCTAGAGCATGCACTGAGTATTCTGGATATCAGAATTCTCTGGCCAATCATCCCTGAGGCCATACAGGGTCTGGATGGGCCTTCTTCCCAGATCAGATCTCTAGAAGTGGGTGTACTAGATCAGACTGCACCATCGGTGTGAGGCATTACAGGGTGTTCAAAGGATGCCTGGGGCTTGGATGTGTGTGCAGACTGGTGCCAGTGCATGCGCACGAAGCTCCTCACAATGCAGGAGGGGATGCAATGGAGGTAGTGAGAAAGGGCGGCCTATACTGGTTCTCTTGGCCCAGGCCCAGCAATTATAGGGGCAGGTCTGTCGCAACACATACACCAAGGGTAATTGCTACAAGGATGCCCCGAAATGATGGGCAACATACATTGCTTCACCGGATTCTCACATTAGTCCAAGGAAAGAAAGGGGGAGGTATTTTATCCACAGTTTATAAATGAGGAAACAACAGAAGCTCAGAGAGGTGACCTCACCCAAGATTACCCAGTAAGTGTTAGATCCTGGATTTGACCCCAGGACTTTCAAATATCTCATTGTTTACCACATGTACTCCCTTAGATTCTCTGTGATGGTGGTTTATTTTCTGTATGAAATTGAGAGACACAGATTGATTTAAGTTCTCTGTTTTATTTGTGCAGTCTCCAGTGTCCTACCTCAAAAACACTTAGCAATACTCACCCTCAAAAGGTTAAATATAAATAAATACAATTCAATCAAATTTCTTTATAAGTGAATCATTGTTACACTTATTTGTATATTAAAAAATTGAAAAACACATCATAAAATACCATACTGGCATAAAGTAAATAAAATGGGTCAGGGTTAGCCTTTCCTGTTCTCATAGTATTATAGGATATAGATGATCCACTGTCATTTGTATAAAATGTTCTCTGAAGTCTTTTAGAAATGGGTCAACTCTATTCTTTTCACTTTGTTGTGCAAAATACAAGGTTTTTTTCTTTTACATAAAATTATGTGAACTGGCTGTTTAGATAGCCCCAATCTGTCACTTTTATTTTAAATTCCTCAATTCACTATTTGCTACAGATTTTTTAAAAAGTCATAAGGTGATTTGCATAATATATATGTATATATTAATTTCAGTTTTGTCCTCCAGTTGAACCAATTGTATTTAAATCTGAGTGAGGGCAGTGGAGGGGAGGCCAGGAGGGTTATAGACTTTCACAGCATTGCTTTCCATCTTTTCTGTGATACCTCTTTAAAGAGGAGATGTCAATCCCAAATGTGTATGACCTATTTATATACCCAGGGACACCTAAGAGATTTCTCCCATAACCCTGAATGTCTAAGGGATACTCTTTGGTATATACTCTTTGCTATATACACATTTTGAACTATTGTGACATTGCCAAATATTTTGGAAAAAAAATCAATACTGAGCGTTAATAGGCAGGTTGATGTCAGTTCTCTAGAAGCTGGTAGGAAATCCTGGAGAAGTGATATAGATATATACAGAAGACAGTCATTTTGAAGGGTGTAGTATAATGTTACAAAATCCAGATCACAAACTTGGAGCAGCTAAGCCTTTAGGGTGAAAAAAAATGTGGGTTATTAGCTTTGTCATTATTTTTATCGAGTCAGCATGATGGAGCTTCCAGTTTCTATTTCTGGCTTCCAACAGTATCTACCCATCCAGACGCCACCATGATCAACACAGGCATAGAGCACTCTGTTGCCTACTATTCAGAGCAGTGACTTTTTTTTTTTTTTTTTTTGTAATGGAAAGGTACTATTTGGGCTTTAAACAAAATAGCAAGGTTAGCTTCAACTCAAGATAGTTCAAAATTTAGATTTTGTTCCTTGGCGTCCAAATGATGCCCCGGTGGGGTAAAATGTGGTAGGTGCATATTTTTACTTTTTGCCATTTCAGAAATATCTGACAGAATTGCATGTGACACTGGAAACATTTGGAAGAAGTGTGGAATGTACAGGACTCTTCTGTTAAGCTGATCATGCCTCTGGTGATGATGGGCACCTCGTTCTCTGGCTAGCCCCCAGAGACTTTCACTTAATCCTATATTCAATAGAACACTGCTTGTGGGGTGAGGTTGGCACTCGTTGGTGCATGCTTCACCCTACAATGCACACACATTTTGAAATAGACTGCCAGTAGCTCAGGGCAGGAGGGGAAGAGGCCGGACCTGCTGGGCTATTTGTCATCTCAAACATTTCAAGCATTGCCTACCACCTCCCTAGCAAGGACATGGGAATATCCTTGGCAAGTATCCCGTGGCAAGATCTTTAGTCTTAGAACATACAAATAAGGACTCTAAACTATACACTTGGAGGGAGAGAAATAAGTCTCACCAGTTGGAACTTTTCTTCCTGTGTTTAAGTGACAGAAAAGTCTTCAATAAACATCTTAATATTTCATCTTGAAGCTGCATAATTCATATAATGGAATTAAAATACATACATATTAAGGAAGTTTGCCTGTTAAGAACACTTCATAGCCAGCTATGTTCCGTCGGACTCAGGTCTGTTTTCAAAGAAATGCAAGGGTGTTTGTTTGGGTGTATATATTTTTTTTATTCTAAAAACCCAAGAATGTTTGGCTTTACATTTGTCATTCTGCTATCTCTCGTAACCACTATGTGAAAATAAATGTGTATTTAAAGTACAAATGTAATGAGAAAGAAAATTTGCTATTAAACACAAAACAAAAAGTAGCAACCTTTTTGCCTTCTAGGAAAGGGGCAGAATGCCATTTCCAGGGAAAGTGGTTCTTCCCCCGGGGGTTACGAAAGTAAGACCCCTGGGATAGTCTGAGGCTGCGGAAAAAGGAAAGGTGGATTTTTTGGTATAATGAGATAAAAGGAAATGTGGAGATTTTTTTAGAGGTTAAATGGCCCTGAAAAAAAAGTAAAGGGAAAAACGGTCTAAAAAAGGGAGGGAGGGGCCCATGAATGCATGAATATATGATCAGTTGGAACCCAAGGAAAGATACAACTGGTAAGAAATCCCATTCAAGGAAATGGCCAACAAATGTTTGGAATGACAATAACTAATTTAATATTAAGTTGTTTCCACCTCTGTGCTGAGCTGAGCCCCATTCTATGAACCAACCCCATACGAAAAAAATTGGTTAGGCACAATAATGTTGAGGGTGGCATATGAACCGTAGTTGAACTAATAGAGGCTGAAGAGTGTTTTCATCTGGGAGATAAAACACAACGTAGGATCAAGATTTTGGCATAAATAGGGACACCTGGGCAGCTCAGTGGTTAAGCGTCTGCCTTTGGCTCAGGTTGTGATCCCGGGGTCCAGGGATCGAGTCCCACATCGGGCTCCCCACAGGGAGTCTGCTTCTCCCACTGCCTACATCTCTGCCTTTCTCTGTGTGTCTCTCAGGAATAAATAAATAAAATCTTAAAAAAAAAAGAATTTGGCATAAATAGAAGATGAAATATAAGATGACCAAAAGAAATTATAAGCCCCCTGGGGAAGGGGGTAGAGAATACCGGACTTTACATTGGATGAGGGAACTGTCTGTTTATTTGCCTATTAAAATAATGGGTGACTCAAGAAGATGTGGATCTGGGCAACAAAATCAAAAGACAGAAGTACTCTATAAGACTGCCGTTAGTCATCTGCATGTTTCGAGTATTGTTAGGACTTAACATGGCCAAGGAGAGGGAGGGCCTGCATTCAGATTCTTATTCTTCCCCTTTGTAATTATATGATCCGGGCCAACTGCTTTCTTTTCTGTATTTCCAGCTCCTCATGTTCAAGATGGAAGCAACAGGAAACTATTAGGGTTATTATAAAAAATTTTTTTAAATGTTGACTGTTATATTCTCAATAAATGCTGAATCTTAATTCACAACTTTCAAGCCACAGTAAAATAAAAATCAACATGATGCTTTAAACCTGTCAGGATCACATTCTCTCCAATATGCCTAAATTATTCACATATCTCCTATATTCATTAAGTAGTGAAGTGCCTTACCTAGTTGGGATATCATATATTTTCATGTAAATCTAGTTGTCTTTTTTCATCAATTATATCTCATTATCTATCCCAAAGTATTTGGATTTCTTACGTATATTTATTTGCTTATTAAAAAAGATAATTAAAGTCATTTCTAAAAAGATTAACTAAATAGGTCTCATTAAACTTTGTAAATATCATGACTTCCAGGAAATCACCATGTTAGGTTAATATCTTCTAGTCCTACTAATAATTATTTCTAATAGAGCCTTTCCTTTCTATAGTGGTTTCCGTTTCATGTATATGATCTCAATTGCTCTTAATGCCTCTGAATTTTTTTTATTAAGACAGAATTTTTTACATTTAAATCATTAAACTCAAGTAGTAAAACCCAATTTCTTAATTGCCTTCTTGAAAGTAAAGTGGTATCATTTATCATTGCACTACCCAATCAATATTTTCATAGTTAAGCCTAAGTTTCAAATTCATACACTCACCTATGGGAGTGTGTGTAGTTGGTTATTTGGCTGGTAATCTGTACTGGCATGTTACCACAACAGACTTTTTTTTTGAAATCCATTCAGTTCAATTTTGTTTAGAAGATTAAGCATCTCTTTGGAGAGCAAAATACCTAGATCAAAACTGACATTGCATTAAATTTACAGGGCGATGCTTTCTGGTTTGGTAGTTATGCTTTAATAATATTTTGTGGCAGTAACAGCACACTACTGCCTGACATTTTCCTCCTCTTTAGAAATTTAAAAAGAAAGAAAGTAAAAGGAAATAAAAAGCTTTCCTGCCACAGGTCAAAGGAATTCAACTACTAACACAATTCTGTCGATTTCAGCAGAGGGGTATAGCACCCACAATATTTCTTTTCCATTTAGCTACTTCTAGGAAGAAGTGGATTATTTGAGTGTTTCTTTTTTTTTTTAATTTTTATTTATTTATGATGGTCACACACACACAGAGAGAGAGAGGCAGAGACACAGGCAGAGGGAGAAGCAGGCTCCATGCACCAGGAGCCCGACGTGGGATTCGATCCCGGGTCTCCAGGATCGCGCCCTGGGCCAAAGGCAGGCACCAAACCGCTGCGCCACCCAGGGATCCCTATTTGAGTGTTTCTAGCCCTACTCACTCCCTATCTTCATTTTTCTATGGTCCCTAAGTACCCCTTATAAAAGTAGAATTTTAAAAAGGGTGGTTGCCATGAGTTTGGGGATGTTAAATCTAACATATTTAGATTGACAGGCCATCTGATTACTCTGGGAATACCTATCCAGTTTTTAGTTTATTAAAGCCTCTTTGCCCCTTCATCATTTTATTGCTATGGCATGGTCTGGGTACTGAAACACAACGCATATATATTTTTTAATAATCTGTGAGAAAACAGGCTTCAAGTTATAACTGTTGCATATTATATTACTTTGGGGACTCTTTTTAGATGATCCATTTTTCTTCTCTCTTATACACAGAAGACTCTCAAATGTCTCCTTTCCCAACTTTCACTGCCTGTTCCCCACACCGCCAACTTAATCTTGTCCCTACAAGGGATAATAATGAAGTGATGATAAAATCCTATGTCCAGGACAAATATTTTGTGGAAATTAATCTGGAGAAAATAAGAGGAATAAAGAGATGCAGGGATAATTTCTTCATGAAATACAGTTCCAACCATTTAATTCTTTTTTTTTAAGATTTTATTTATTCATGAGAGACAGAGAGAGAGAGAGAGAGAGAGAGAGAGAGAGAGAGACAGAAACACAGGCAGAGGGAGAAGCAGGCTCCATGCAAGGAGCCTGACATGGGACTGGATCCCGGGACCCCAGGATCACACCCTGGGCCAAAGGCGGCGCTAAACCGCTGAGCCACCCAGGGATCCCCCAACCATTTAATTCTTAAATGGTTCTTCAGTGAGGGCAGACTATATAAAGGCTGAAAGACTCCTCAACAGCTTCTTGGCAATATTTACCACGGGTGAGGAAATGGTTTAAGTTAGTAAGAGGACATATATGATGCAGGTTGAAGTTGCTGGCCTGGGTGCTCACATGTATGACCTGTTACAAAGAAACAGCCTTGACACTCTGCCCCACAGATAGGCCAGTCCTGGTTGGCCAGCCTCACTTGGATCCAAACCCAGAATGATGAGATTCAGGAGGTCTTACCACCCCATCCTAGCAGAGAGGCACAGCCCTTTTCCTAACAGATGCAATGGGCTTTGTGGCTCTCGCCCAAGCCTTGGTGGAAGACCCAAAGCAATTGATGGAATTAGTGGCTGGTAGGTTTCCATAAGAGCACCTACTGCTCTCTTTCTGTGTAACAGGTTCAACCTAAACCTGCTGAGATTCTAGTAACTCAAAGTATGGAGGAAAGTATACTGTCATTACCTAGGAACTCATCACATGTGAATAATCTCAAGTCACACTCCAGGAACTACTGAATCCAAGTCATCATTTTAGCTAGATCTAATTTGCATGAACACTTGGGTTTGAGAAGCCCTGGCCTTAGCCACCAGATGAGTCACTCAGAAATAGCACCTGGGCCTCCTGTCACTGGCAATGGGAACTCTGTGCCTGTAGGTAAATATCTTACTGGATGTGGAACTAGAATTCACACCACTGTCTCTAACAATGTTCTGAGAAATTCAACCAGAAGTGACTTGGCAGAGCCAGAGCATGAGTATTTGAAGGGCATGGCTAGCCGATCAGAGGGCAGACCTGGTTGAGAGATTTTCCATGATCTCCTCTGGAGATGGCCACAGCCTGAGAATGACATCACTGCTGGGCTAACAAGTTAGGCTAGTTCCTGGTAGCAGGCGCCACCATAGCCATTCCCCGCTGCTCCCTCCGTGGCCCTCCTCCCCAGGAAGCTATGTGCAGCTTCTGACATTTAGTATTTTACTTACTTTTCACAACCAAATCTATTTTGTCCAGTATATTGAGTAGTCTATCACCCTTTCTATTTCTCTGGGTTCACAATTATTATCTCATTGTTTCTTACCTTTCTCCAATCTCCGTTGTGCCCACAACTCTGAGGACATCCAGGTATAATTCATCCTTGAGAAGTTGAAACTGAACTATGACTGTGACACAGAACCACTTGTTTCACCTCAGCTAGCATATTTGGTGACAAAGTTAAGAACAGAACACAGGTATTCATATTTTACCCTAGCACTTTTGAATACGACATCTAGCTGTTTTACCATTCACTTCAAAGGTGGGAAAGTTGATAATACTAACATCCTTAAGTTATGAAGCACAAAAGCAACTTTCTCCCAAGAGGTATGTGATTTTGGAAACTGCATTTTATTTTGCCAGCTTAGCACAAAGGATCTTTTCTCCAATTCATTTCATTTTCTCTTTCATTATTTACCTCAAGTATCTGAATCCACATGTCTACTATCTATTCAGTAACCAACGGAGTCTCTAATGGCTGGTATGCGTTTTTAAACAAAGACAAAACTATAAAAGTGCTTTTAGGTTAATGATAGTGTCTTACAAATCAGCATTTAAAAAATAGCTGGAGGGTAAAGGTTTTTATGTGTTCTTTGTAGAGTTGAACAAAATGGAATCTACTAATGTTACCCTTCCTATGTCTGACAAATTATGATTTTCTTTGGGAGGTGATGACCACAAAAGATGATCACCTTCTTGACCCTATCCTGGGCCGCCCAAATCCTGACACTGACATAGAGCTATCAGCCTGCCTCAGGGAATAGGGTTGGTGGTTTGTGTTCCAATCTTGGTATTCTATTTGGACAAAGCATAGGCAATATGTTCTGTTTCTAGTTTTGCATAAGCAACCATTATTACACTCTGTTTTTTTAAACTATTGCTGAGGTTAGAAGACAGCACATCAATATATACGACTTAATATATATTAAATCTCAATATAAGATAAAGAATATTAATATATAATAATCTATAATTTATATAACAGAATATGACTAATAAATAATTTATATAATTATATAAATATATATGCTCCATAATACCTAACATATACAAATCATATATTTACATACTGAGAATGCACCAACATATAAAATTTGACAACTATAACACAGTCAATGAATAGGAGTAATAAAAATAATGCTTTAAAGAAAATGTTTATCCACCACATTTTTTTTTTAATTTTTAAAAGCTTGGAAGTATAGACTGCAGATCATTAACAAATAAAAATGAAGCGTCTCCAAATTGGTCCAGCAGCTGCCTCCCTGACTACCATATATTGCAGGTCTTATGAGAAGTAGTTTTTGTTTTTTTTCTCTGATACATTTCATTAGTTTCAAGGAGCTCCATTGGCAGACTCATGTCTGTCACACTCAGTTTACAAACTTGTCCAATCAGATAGCAAACACACTAGATTTCCACTGCTTTATGAAAGCAAAGTACTCAACACACACACACACACACACACACACGAAAAAAGAAATTCTTATTTCCAGAGGGATATCAAAAAAGGAAGGATAAAAACAAACTCTGGGTTGCCAACTGGTCTTATCTAAAAGTATCATTCATTCTCATTTGGCCTCTGATTCAATGTTGGGAAAATACATTCCATCTGACGCCAAATGGTCTGAAGTTACAAATTTACTTCACTGATCCTTTTGTAGGTAAAATTCACGTGAATATAGATTACTGGACCATGACAACATGTAAAAGTAGACAAAACTAGGAATGCTTTTTTGTTTATAACAAAACTTAAAAATCTCAGTTACTAGGTGTCAATGACTTACGGTGAACTATCTCTTCCACATAATACTCCCACAATTCATACCTTCTTGTGTCTCCTCTTACAGATGGAAAACTTTCTTCTCAAGGTACAGAGTAAAAGTGATGAAAATTAATTACCGAACACTTAAATATTTAAAGGTCTATTTTTAATAGATAAATATTTTTAGGAAGTTCTTATGGTACCTATAAGATTGTCATGGATGCCTGAATCCAGGCAGAAAATTATTAAAAATTCCAAAAGATCAAACAATTTTAACACCTGTGCAAACTCCATGCCCCTTTGACCCAGGTCCTGATAAAGATGTGAAGTCCACAGAGCTGAAATCTGAGTAGCCTCTGGAGGCTGCCATGCCATGGTAACATAATTTACCATGTCATTACCACTGTTATCATGTCTTCATCTTCAAAGTATGTGGTATCCAGGTGATAAATTATTAAATCTGACATTTCTCAACATTCGTGAAGTACTTTGGTAAAAGGACTCTGCTTCCTTATCTAAATATGCAATTTAAAGACAATAGGTTCTATTTGAAAAGGATTAAATTCCTGAGAATTTAGTTAACTGACATAATTAAAAATTTGAGGCTTTTTCTGATATGGGACATTCCAGAAGCAGTGGCAGTAACTGTTCTTTAATTTATTAAATTAAATTAAATTAAATTAAATTAAATTTTTAAAGGGACAACTTGTTTTTAATGAATGTGTGTGTGTGTGTAATATTGGTTCACTTCAGTAGATTCAGATTTTTTGAGGTTTCTAAGGTTCCATGTAAAATTATTTGCAAAAGGGGAACTCTCTGGAACACTTTAGTACCTTATCAGCAGTGAACCCTGGGATAAGTGTGAGTCGGTGTGGCAACTGAGAGCCAAATGCCAAAAAGTTCAGAATGAATATGCACAGTCTCTAGGTCTGCACCCTGTTCCAACTCTTTGTTTAAAGTCATCTGGGGGGGGGGCACTTGGGTGGCTCAGTGGTTGAGCAACTAACTGTCTTTGGCTCAGATTGTGATCCAGGGGTTCTGGGGTTGAGTCCCGCATCAGGTTCCCCACAGGGAGCCTGCTTCTCCCTCTGCCTATGTCTCTGCCTCTCTCTCTGTGTCTCTCATGAATAAATAAAATCTTTAGAAAAAAAATAAAGTCAGTTAGATTTTTGTTTGTATTTTACCAGAATAAGCCCAGAATAGACTTCTTGTCTGCAGTTAACACCAGGGACTCTTGCTTTCCTCCCACATAATGCTGGGGTCTTGCAAATGTAATTAAATTGAGGATATGGATCATTTGTATGAGCTTTGAGTCCTGTGCATCACTCTTCCATCCATAATCAGGACAGAAAACTTAGTATAGGGGTTGTTCCATATTTTCTCCATACAGTAGGGAAAGGAGACAAGAGCTACATGCCCAATGAGGGGGAAAGGAGGTGTACGGGGAGGATAACCAATCACTTAAACACATATTTAGCCCTTCAGAGAGGTGATCTGTCAAATGGATTCTCCTGGCTTGAATACGTAGCATAATTGCAAACATTGATCAGGGAATTCTCACTCTACTTGAAGAGGCAGTCCATCTATGTTTTAAACCATGTTCTTATAAGGTGCATAAAATTCTGAATTTATAGCTTCACATGGTTCATTTAATTCACCAAGCTCGAGTTTATTGACTCTGCATGGGAACTTTAGAACAATTCTTTTAATAGTTGGTGCTAGTGGTGTTTTTTCTTCTTCTTTACCAATATTTAGAATCAATCATATTGATAGAAGTGAGAAAAGTGATTATAATTTTGGTTAGAACATAAATAAAAATCAAGGAAAATACCAAGTGGCTAAAATGCTGATCAGCAGATTTTTCAAATTCTCTTGGAATGCTTTAAGTTGATAAATATATAGTTCCAACTTACAACATACATGCATCTTTTTTACCATATTTTTTTCTTATTCTTCTTTGTATGTTCACTTGTTTCATCCCCCACCCCCCACCTACCCAGATGGTATAAATGTTTTGGTGAGGAGGAAATATGACTGCTCTATCTAAATCTTCCATAGCACTCAGCACAGTACCTAATAAATCTTTGTTGAATAAGTCTTGAAAACAAAAACTCCATTTCATAACAGATAAATGTTGTGTGTGTGGGTGTGAAGGAAGCCTTGGTGTAGGTATTTTTATTGCAACAAAGAAACAGACATCTTTGGGGGAAAGTGGGGAGTGAATAAAGTGATTCCATCTCTACCAACTCTAGATATTTTCAATCTATGGCTTTGGAGTGTCATACTATAGGAAAATTTGTAACTTGCTAAAATAAATAAGCAAATAATGTGTCCTACTCATATAAAGACAAGAAAAGATATGACATGGTAGAAGGGATTCATGATTGTGTCCATTATTGTTTCTACAAGTGAGAAAAAAGGTCCTAGAGTATAGTATGTATAGCTGTCCTATATCACTAACACATAATAAGCTCAGCCCATGTATTTCCAACTGAGGTTTGTTATGGATGTTTTCTAAGTGGCAGCGTGCCCAGCTCTAGCCACTCTTTAAAATAATTCACATGGAAACATACAATTGATTCTCATTATTTGTGGTAGTTATGTTCCATAAAGTCACCACAAACACTCAATTAACCAACACTGAACACTGCTCCTAGAGGAAGAATGTGTGTGTGTACGTGTATCTTATATAGATTAAAATCTTAAATCCCAAAAACAATCATCCTGATAGATTCTATTTTTCTTTATTTTACAAAAGAAAAATCAAGGTTCAAAAGTACTGGGTGACTTACTAATGGCCACTTTAAAACAGTAGTCAGAGTTGGGACTCAAACCCCATCCAACTGGCCCCAAAGTCAAACCTCCTGTACTACCCACTGCTGGCCCTTACTGTCTCCATCCTCTGGTCACCTCCATAGGAGAGCTGAAACCTGAAAGTAGAGCATGGCCTTATTTGATCTCAGCTGAAAACACATGCTGGGTGTTTTGGGTGACACACATTTTTGTCACTCTGTGCGTGTCCATGTATGCCTGTCAAAGTGCCATGAGTATTGATTTGGGAGTTATAAATAAATTTTGGCAAGTAAGCAAATCTGCAAACCCAGAATCCACAAATAATGACGGACTATATTTGTAAATCTTGCATCAGCACAGATCACTTAAGGTTAGGAATAAATTCGGGTGGCTCAGTTCCTAGGCCAAAGTCCTGAATAGGTTTGAGGTCCCCCATGTACTTGTTTCTCTACCACCTGCTACTGGAGATGCCTGTGGGTGTCCTCTGAGAATGCTCCTAGACACCTAGTACTGAATGTTTGCACTCTATAACACATTTCATCCAACGTCATTGTCCAGCGACACCTATCACAATGGATTATGGATTTTCTTCTTTGCTAACACAGAAAGGCTTGCAATGCACACAAAATACTGTCTTTGTACTCTAAATTATAGAGCTGATTAAAGATAAATGTAGAATGGCATTTTGTAGGAATTTTAGTAAAAACTCACATTTTCTGAAAATGGCAGCAAAAATTTTTCTTGGAATTGTATTCCAAAGTAAAGGATATTCTTAGTTGAAGAAAGTGGCTTTATCACAATATCTGGAATTTCTTGTTCATTTTCTCTCTGATGACTAAAACTTGTATGATGAAAATTTCCTTTTTGTTTTACTTTATCAAAATCTACTGGCCACTACAGAGCACAATCTAGTGGCCACTACATTTTGGATTCCTTCTACAAAGATTTAAAAAATGATTCTTAACTGTCATGCTAATATACAAGAATATATTGAAATCATGTCATGAATCTATACATTTATAAATATTAAATATTGTAATAGCTTTATATTAATCCTGTAACATACTATCACAAACTTAGTAGCTTAAAACAACACAAATGTATTATCTTATAGTTCTGAGGTCTAAAATGTGGGGGCAGAGTTGCACTGTGTCTGGGGGTTCTCAGAATCCATGTCTGGCCTTTTACAGTTTCTAGAAGGTGTCCACATTCCTTGCTCACAAAACCTCCTTCATCTTCACAGTCAGAAATCACCTTGCTAAAAAAAAAAAAAAAAGAAATCACCTTGCTCTAACTTGCTTCTGCTCCCATCTCTCTTTTTTTTAAAAGATTTTATTTATTTATGTGAGAGAGAGGGAGACAGAGAGAGAAAGAAAGAAAGAAAAAAAGAAAGAGAAGAAAGAAAGAAAGAAGAAAGAAAAAAAAGAAAGAAAGAAAGGAAGAAAGGAAGGAAGAAAGAAAGGGAGGCAGAGGGAGAAGCAGACTCCATGCAGGGAGCCTAATGTGAGACTTGATCCCAGGTCTCCAGGATCAGGCCCTGGGCTGAAGGTGGCACTAAACCGCTGAGCCACCTGGGTTGCCCCCATCTCTCTTCTGACTCTGACCCTCCCACCTTCCTCTTATGAGGATCTTTGTGATTATCCAGGGCTCATCTAGATAGTCCAGAATAATCTCCCCATCTCAAGGTCCTTAACTTAATCACATCTGCAGTTTCT